>NC_086451.1:407447042-408647042 GCF_028390025.1 Pseudophryne corroboree
GGAATACTCATCCGTTTACTGTTTCCAACTACTGAGGACTTTATTTCACTTAATGGTGATTGAATTTATTTTGCTCTTTACATGTACAAAAGAAATGTATTACATGTGGTGATGTGATATTTGGTAGGCGCTCTGGTTTATGTACAAAACTCATTTGTTCCATTTGTCTTTTTAGTGTCTGGGGATACACACTTATTTGTACATACTGTAGCTGCATACCAAATTTTATTGAACAATTCTACTAAATTGTTTGCTATCTATGCTTAGCTTGTTGAGAGTGACCGTGTAGACATTTGTCATGTCTACACAAATGACAGGTCAACTTGATAGACTTCTCCTTCCTGTCGGTCAAGTGAGGAGAAGTTCAGATGGGGATATCTAAAGAGTGCCATTCTGGTGAGTATTATTCCTCTATCCTTTACACTAACACTCCCACTAGTGCCTAACCCTAACCTCTTTACCTTCCCCCGCAGCCTAACCCCTTACCCTCATCCCTACATCCTAAACAAAGCTATAGACACTTCACATGGCGACATTCTAGTGTTGTTGTGTCAAAATTATGAATGTCGGCATAGTAACTGTTGACCATATGTCCGGATACCACCTAGCTACTTTACTTCATGTTTCACATATGTAGTAATTAAATACAGTATTTATTAACTATTGTATTTTAGACCTGATAATTATAATTTATTAATTAAAAATTAGGTCCCTTACCCAATAACATAAAATAAGGTAAAATAATGATTCTGGGGAAATAACAAAAGATGTATTCATTTTAAAAAGACATTTGCTGAAAAAGAAAAAAAAAAGATTTATTTATTAAAAAATAATTCATATAAATTAGTCTTTGTGTTTGTTGTCTATAATGTTATTGTTCTTATAGCCTACAAAATCAAATACAAGAAAATATATTAATAAGAACAGAATCAATTGGGTTAATTTACCCTATATATGGGTGACTCCTTAAATCCTGATCTTACTGTACTCTACGTATGAGGATTAAATCATCATGTCATTGCGTTTACACTCATCCAGGCGTTTTTGGAAAGAGGCAATTTCCCTTCGGACTGCCAGAACATTGTTCTTATTGTACGTCTCTAGCTGGGTCACCATGGTGGATATGTTATGGATCTACCAAGATGATGAAATACAAATAGTTACACTGAGTTTTAGTAATTTACTTTCTATAATACAGAATCCTTATCTTAATAAATATGCATCTGTTAGATGTATTATTTTTACAGTGTGTGTAGAATCTACCATAGCATGGGTATTAACAAAACAAAACATCTATAAAAAGTTTTCCATACGAGTACAGTACTTATTAATCATATGTTGATACCACATATCAAAAAAAGAAGTAACTGACTATTATCTTCATACAATTTGGGGGACCTCTTGGTTTTGCAGATACAGCATTTCTTGAAAAAACTTGACTAAGAATATATTACTATCCAACCCATGTTTTACTGACAAAGGCCCTCATTCCGAGTTGTTCGCTCGCTAGCTGCTTTTAGCAGCATTGCACACGCTAGGCCACCGCCCTCTGGGAGTGTATCTTAGCTTAGCAGAATAGCGAATGAAAGATTAGCAGAATTGCGATTAAATAATTCTTAGCAGTTTCTGAGTAGCTCGAGACTTACTCCTACACTGCGATCAGCTCAGTCCGTTTCGTTCCTGGTTTGATGTCACAAACACGCCCTGCATTCGGCCAGCCACTCCCCCATTTCTCCAGACACTCCCGCGTTTTATCCTGGCACGCCTGCGTTTTTCCGCACACTCCCAGAAAACGGTCAGTTTCCACCCAGAAACACCCACTTCCTGTCAATCACACTCCGATCACTTCAACGATGAAAATTCTTCGTTCGGACGTGAGTAAATCTACTAAGTTTTGTGCTAAAATACTTAGCGCAAGTGCGCTGCGTACCATGCGCATGCGCATTTTTGCCTTAATCGCTCCGTTGCGAAAATCGTCAACGAGCGAACAACTCGGAATGACCCTCAGAGAGTGGTCAACACTTACCTCCAAATATAGGGCTCCCACTTTCTTATTCGAGCCATTAAAGGATGACTTGAGTTCCTCTGCTAAGGTCTCCAACTGAACGATCTCCACCTTTAACAACTCAAAGTCTAGATCAGTGTAGGAAGCACTTCCCTTCTCCATGAACTCCACCCTCTGTGTCAAGTCCTTTCTATTTTGCATGTAAACATCCAGTTTGCTTTGGTAGCTTTGTATCTGGCAAATTCAGAATTAGCAGTATTTTAACTGATAAGTAATAAATTATGTGTGTACCAAACCCTTATGTATATCTCTCATACCAATCACACCACTCTTACTCTCCCTCCCTCCGTCCTTGCTACAGTATTTGTGTTCTTGTCGAGAAATTTATATTTATCAAGCCTTACTCTCTTCTCTTACTCTTCATTTATCCATGTATCTGTATCTATTATTGCACCTCTCTCTTAGTTCTCTGTTACTCCTCTTTTTTCCTCTCTCATCTTCTGTGTTTTTCTCTCTAACTTCTCTTAATTTTCTCTCCTATTTCACCAATTTATCTTTTTTTAAATTTGTCTATCAATCCCTCTCTATCTCTTATTTTCCCACTAGAGAATCCATGCCCCCTCTCTCTTCCTTCAAATGATAGTGCTTACCTTAGTGAGCTCCTGCTGAATGCTGATACTCAGGCTATAGCTAGATGCCTCCAGAACCTTCATACGGTCTGCAGGGAAGGTGGGATCTGGCAGCATAACAGAGCATTGACAGACTCCACGGTCATCCAGAAACCCATTCACTGTCTTCTGGTTTGAAAGGGATGTGCTTGGATTCTAGAGAGAGAATTTTTTTTACTGGGGTAGTTCATGATAAAACATACCTATGTTTGTTTTATAATATCTTCAAAAACTTTTGATGTTACTTACCGTTACACTATCAGCATGGTGGCTACATGTTTTATAGTACAGTATATTAATCATAGCCACTAGTCATGTATTTTTGAAGAGCCAGCCTTACAACCTGTGAATCTCTAGCTGTTGTGGGTTAGAACATGGTTTCCCAAACACATCTTTAAGGCATCCCAACAGTCCTGGTTTTAAAACTATCCATGCTTAAGCACAGGTGTCTTAATTAGTACCTCAGTCAATTTGATTATATCATCTGTGCACAAGGATAGCCTTAAAACCTGGACTTTTAGATGACTTGAGGATGAGTTTGGGAAATACTAGACTAGAAGATTGTTGGGCACATTAAGGTCCACAACAGCTAGAGAGTTATAAATAATGTTTATGCTGAGAAGCCCCACTTCTGATTATCCTGATGTAGTACCAACAGACCTCATAATCATACATCCTTTATTATGTAATAGCTATCACGTTTCCTTATCAAAAAATCAATTTCCCTCATTTTATTCCTATCCTTCTATACCTCCTCTATGTCAATCCTTCCCCATACTTACCCAAGTCGAATACAATTGAGCCTGGCAAATTCCTAGACTCAATAGCAGTAAGATTATCATCTTGTTTTTGCAGTGTTAGTCTTGTGAGTTACTCTCATGTGATAATGCTCACATTATATACATCTCTTGCTACCGGGAGGAGTGTCATTCAGTTAACAATGAGCCTTCTGAAGTCTTACCATTTCCTGGACCACTTCACAAATACTTTTTTGGCTTTACTGCTCAATAGATCACATATGTCTTAACTTGGATTAACCAACTACTGACCATTATTATTAATCTAAAGTATTTTGATGGACAAATCAAATTTTCTACAGCTGCCTTTTCCATCAAATTGGTTCCTAAATAAAAGATCTAGCAACGTTTGTAGTTTTAGAAATGTGGGTAATAAGATGGGTGAGTGGGTGGGTGGGAGGGGAGAGAACTAAATAAATATTTCTTCAACTTTGTATAATTTAAGGAAATAAGATCTTTAAATCAGTTTAAATAGTGAACTATGATGTCATTAGTTATAATCGTGATGCAGTTATGTGACCGGCGGTCTCACAATACCGGCGCCGAACACTGACTAGCCTGCCAGTCGGCATGCAGACCAACAAGGACTATTCCCACTGCCACCGGTCACATGATACCAACCCATTATAATCATGTCGGGAAAGCTGATGTATTATAAGCAATAGTACATCTTACATCTACACAGTAACTGTTTATGGATATTAGATCTCAAACAAGAGTAAATCCCATTTGGGAGACTATTCCCCCCACATTTCCTATCCACTTTACCATTGTAAGTATTTCACACTACCTATTCTTTGTATTCTTACTTGCAATTACATAATTCCTACTGTTTTTATTATATTTTGTCACCTCTTCTACCGTACTCCTAAAGCGGTAGTACCACTATTTTCTCATCAGCCTTCTACCACCATTAGTACACCCCACTGCAGGATACAGTCAGGATCCTAGCTTATCGGGATCCCGGCAGTCAGATAACAGACGCAGGAATCCCGACAATATTCAGAATGCCGACACCAGCATCCCGAATAGGTTCACCACCTCGGTGCTGGAATCCTGACAGCCAAGATGCCGAACGACAATCCACAGGGATGCAGAACAGGTAAGCCAGGCAGGGTGGGGTGGGGATCTTAGGTATAGGCTACAGGGGAGGGTTAGAGTTAGGCTGCAGCCTCGGAGGGTTAGGTCTAGGCTGTGGGGAAGGGGGGGTGTTAGGGTTAGGCCCCTCCTCCCCGGGATGGGTTAGGTTGTGGGGGGCAGGGTTAGGCTTAGGCTGCAGGGAGTAGGGTTGATTTAGGCACAACCGCTGAGGGTTAGGGTTAGGCTGCGGTGAGGGAGGGTTAGGAGGCCAGGGGGGAAGGTAAGTATACTGACTGGGTCAATGCTTACTTTAAGGTGCTTGTTTTATGTGTGCAAAATAAATATTTTTTTGTATTTATATTACATCCACAGTGTGGATGTGTTGATACTTCAATTGTTTCTTTACTTTTCAGTTTATGTAAAAAAAAAATTCTCTAAAACATGGGGGTCTATGTTGTAAGCCTTGGAGAGAGAGATAAAGTTGAAAGCGCTAAAGTACCAACCAATCAGCTCCTAACTGTGACATGGCAATTAGGAGCTGATTGACTGGTACTCTATCTCTGTCCACTTTTAACGTCTTAGTACATAGACCCCACTGTCTCCTGGCAGCAGCAATTAGTTCAACACCTGTCCCAGTTTACAACTGATTTTAGCCTATTTTCTCAGCACCTTTAGTAAATATTTTATTTATATGAACCATTATATTTGGTTATATCAGAATCATTGCCTGCCTAACATCACCTGACTCTTTCATCCACCATCCACACGTCCCAACTACTGTACATCACCTAAATTGAATGCTCCATGGCTATGGAAAGATAAGTATTACCGTTTTTTCTAAATGTAATAGGTGGAGGAAAGCGTTAGAAGCTCATGCATACATACACACTCTTTCCCTCAGGTAGCTAAGCACATATAGTGTAAGTTCTACTCAACTTCAACATCATCTGCTCTGTCCATGAAGCTCTACCTGTTCCTAAAAATGTACCCTACTCCTAACTGATATACACATACATGAGGGCTCCTCCAGGATGGTCTAATCAATGAATTTGGAGAAGCCCAAATGTTCCTTCGATGACAGAGCTAGTTGATGAAAGGTTGGAAAGGGTAGACACTGCTTTTCCTAAGATTAGAACAAACACACTTTAGAAAAAAGAAACCTATATACTGTATGTGGTTTAATGGTATTTTACTATAGAGACTCAGAAACTTGTAGATTTAAAAATGCACAAAATGATCTGCAATATATTTGAAAGAGAACATGACTATCTGCATTGTAAAAATGAACTTACAATTAGTGATGAGCGGGTTCGGTTCGTCGGAATCTGAACCCGCCCGAACTTCACCTTTTTTTGCACGGGTCCGAGCAACTCGGATCCTCCCACCTTGCTCGATTAAACCGAGCGCGCCCGAACGTCATCATCCCGCGGTCGGATTCTCGCGAGATTCGTATTCTATATAAGGAGCTGCGCGTCGCCGCCATTTTTCACTCGTGCATTGGAGATGATCGTGAGAGGACGTGGCTGGCATCCTCTCAGTTTCTATGTTAAGGGGACTGCAAATATCTGTGCTCAGTGTGCTGCAAATATCTGTGCTCAGTGTGCTGCAAATATCTGTGCTCAGTGTGCTGCAAATATCTACGTTCTCTGCCTGAAAAACGCTCCATATCTGTGCTCAGTGTGCTGCATACATCTGTGCTCACACTACTTTATTGTGGGTACTGGGGACCACCAGTATTATATAGGAGGAGGACAGTGCAGAGTTTTGCTGACCAGTGACCAGTGACCACCAGTATTATACGTTCTCTGCCTGAAAAACGCTCCATATCTGCGCTGCATTGTAGTATATAGTAGGAGTACAGTGCATAATTTTGCTGACCACCAGTATATAATATATAGCAGTACGGTACAGTAGGCCACTGCTCTACCTACCTCTGTGTCGTCAAGTATACTATCCATCCATACCTGTGGTGCATTTTAGTTGTTGTGTACAGTATATATAGTAGGAGTACAGTGCATAATTTTGCTGACCACCAGTATATAATATATAGCAGTACAGTACAGTAGGCCACTGCTCTACCTACCTCTGTGTCGTCAAGTATACTATCCATCCATACCTGTGGTACATTTTAGTTGTTGTGCGCAGTATATATAGTAGGAGTACAGTGCATAATTTTGCTGACCACCAGTATATAATATATAGCAGTACGGTACAGTAGGCCACTGCTCTACCTACCTCTGTGTCGTCTAGTATACTAACCATCCATACCTGTGGTGTATTTTAGTTGTTGTGCGCAGTATATATAGTAGGAGTACAGTGCATAATTTTGCTGACCACCAGTATATAATATATAGCAGTACGGTACAGTAGGTCACTGCTCTACCTACCTCTGTGTCGTCAAGTATGCTATCCATCCATACCTGTGATGCCTTTTAGTTGTTGTGCGCAGTATATATAGTAGGAGTACAGTGCATAATTGTGCTGACCACCAGTATATAATATATAGCAGTACGGTACAGTAGGCCATTGCTATTGATATATTACTGGCATATAATTCCACACATTAAAAAATGGAGAACAAAAATGTGGAGGGTAAAATAGGGAAAGATCATGATCCACTTTTACCTCGTGCTGAAGCTGCTGCCACTAGTCATGGCCGAGACGATGAAATGCCATCAACGTCGTCTGCCAAGGCCGATGCCCAATGTCATAGTAGAGAGCATGTAAAATCCAAAAAACAAAAGTTCAGTAAAAGGACCCAAAAATCAAAATTAAAAGCGTCTGATGAGAAGCGTAAACTTGCCAATATGCCATTTACGACACGGAGTGGCAAGGAGCGGCTGAGGGCCTGGCCTATATTCATGGCTAGTGGTTCAGCTTCACATGACGATGGAAGCACTCATCCTCCTGCTAGAAAACTTAAAAGAGTTAAGATGGCAAAAGCACAGCAAAGAACTGTGCGTTCTTCTAAATTACAAATCCCCAAGGAGAGTCCAATTGTGTCGGTTGCAATGCCTGACCTTCCCAACACTGGACGGGAAGAGGTGGCGTCTTCCGCCATTTGCACGCCCCCTGCAAGTGCTGGAAGGAGCACCCGCAGTCCAGTTCCTGATAGTCAAATTGAAGATGTCACTGTTGAAGTACACCAGGATGAGTATATGGGTGTTGCTGGCGCTGGGTAGGAAATTGACAAGGAGGATTCTGATGGTGAGGTGGTTTGTTTAAGTCAGGCACCCGGAAAGACACCTGTTGTCCGTAGGACGAATATGGCCATTGACATGCCTGGTCAACTCAAAATACAAAAAAAATCACCTCTTCGGTGTGGAAATATTTCAAAAGAAATGCAGACAACTGGTGTCAAGCCGTGTGTTGCCTTTGTCAAGCTGTAATAAGTAGGGGTAAGGACGTTAACCACCTCGGAACATCCTCCCTTATACGTCACCTGAACAGCATTCATCAGAAGTCAGTGACAAGTTCAAAAACTTTGGGTGACAGCGGAAGCAGTCCACTGCCAACTAAATCCCTTCCTCTTGTAACCAAGCTCCTGTAAACCACACCACCAACTCCCTCAGTGTCAATTTCCTCCTTAGACAGGAAAGCCAATAGTCCTGCAGGCCATGTCACTGTCAAGTCTGACGAGTCCTCTCCTGCCTGGGATTCCTCCGATGCATCCTTGAGTGTAACGCCTACTGCTGCTGGGAGTCGATCGTCATCCCAGAGGGGAAGTCGGAAGACCACTTGTACTACTTCCAGTAAGCAATTGACTGTCCAACAGTCCTTTGCAAGAAAGATGAAATATCACAGCAGTCATCCTGCTGCAAAGCGGATAACTCAGGCCTTGGCAGCCTGGGTGGTGAGAAACGTGTTTCCGGTATCCACCGTTAATTCACAGGGAACTAGAGAATTGATTGAGATACTGTGTCCCCGGTACCAAATACCATCTAGGTTCCATTTCTCAAGGCAGGCGATAACGAAAATGTACACAGACCTCAGAAAAAGAGTCATCAGTGTCCTAAAAAATGCAGTTGTACCCAATGTCCACTTAACCACGGACATGTGGACAAGTGGAGCTGGGCAGACTCAGGACTATATGACTGTGACAGCCCACTGGGTAGATGTATTGCCTCCCACAGCAAGAACAGCAGCGGCGGCACCAGTAGCAGCATCTCGCAAATGCCAACTCGTCCCTAGGCAGGCTACGCTTTGTATCACCGCTTTCCAGAAGAGGCACACAGCGGACAACCTCTTACGGAAACTGAGGAACATCATCGCAGAATGGCTCACCCCAATTGGACTGTCCTGGGGATTTGTGACATCGGACAACGCCACCAATATTGTGCGTGCATTACATGTGGGCAAATTCCAGCACGTCCCATGTTTTGCACATACATTGAATTTGGTGGTGCAGAATTATTTAAAAAATGACAGGGGCATTCAAGAGATGCTGTCGGTGGCCCGAAGAATTGCGGGCCACTTTCGGCACTCAGCCACCGCGTGCCGAAGACTGGAGCACCAGCAAACACTCCTGAACCTGCCCTGCCATCATCTGAAGCAAGAGGTGGTAACGAGGTGGAATTCAACCCTCTATATGATTCAGAGGATGGAGGAGCAGCAAAAGGCCATTCAAGCCTATACAGCTACCTACGATATAGGCAAAGGAGGGGGAATGCACCTGAATCAAGCGCAGTGGAGAATGATTTCAACGTTGTGCAAGGTTCTGCAACCCTTGAACTTGCCACACGGGAAGTCAGTTCAGACACTGCCAGCCTGAGTCAGGTCATTCCCCTCATCAGGCTTTTGCAGAAGAAGCTGGAGACATTGAAGGAGGAGCTAAAACAGAGCGATTCTGCTAGGCATGTGGGACTTGTGGATGGAGCCCTTAATTTGCTTAACCAGGATTCACGGGTGGTCAATCTGTTGAAATCAGAGCACTACATTTTGGCCACCGTGCTCGATCCTAGATTTAAAACCTAAGCTGTATCTCTCTTTCCTGCAGAGGTTCAAAGACCTGCTGGTGAGAAAATTGTCAAGTCAAGCGGAACGTGACCCGTCAACAGCTCCTCCTTCACATTCTCCCGCAACTGGGGGTGCGAGGAAAAGGCTAAGAATTCCGAGCCCACCCGCTGGCGGTGATGCAGGGTAGTCTGGAGCGAGTGCTGACATCTGGTCCGGACTGAAGGACCTGTCAACGATTACTGACATGTCGTCTACTGTCACTGCATATGATTCTCTCACCATTGAAAGAATAGTGGAGGATTATATGAGTGAAAGCATCCAAGTAGGAACGTACGTATACTGGCAGGAAAAAAAGGCAATTTGGAGGCCCTTGCACAAACTGGCTTTATTTTACCCAAGTTACCCCCCCTCCAGTGTGTACTCCGAAAGAGTGTTCAGTGCAGCCGCTCACCTTGTCAGCAATCAGCGTACGAGGTTACTTCCAGAAAATGTGGAGAAGATGATGTTCATCAAAATGAATTATAATCAATTCCTCCGTGGAGACATTCACCAGCAATTGCCTCCAGAAAGTACACAGGGACCTGAGATGGTGGATTCCAGTGGGGACGAATTAATAATCTGTGAGGAGGGTGATGTACATAGTGAAAGGGGTGAGGAATCGGAGGATGAGGAGGAGGTGGACATCTTGCCTCTGTAGAGCCAGTTTGTGCAAGGAGAGATTGATTGCTTCTTTTTTGGTGGGGGCCCAAACCAACCAGTCATTTCAGTCACAGTCGTTTTGGCAGACCCTGTCGCTGAAATGATGGGTTTGTTAAAGTGTGCATGTCCTGTTTATACAACATAAGGGTGGGTGGGAGGGCCCAAGGACAATTCCATCTTGCACCTCTTTTTTCTTTCATTTTTCTTTGCATCATGTGCTGTTTGGGGACTATTTTTTTAAGTGCCATCCTGTCTGACACTGCAGTGCCACTCCTAGATGGGCCAGGTGTTTGTGTCGGCCACTTGGGTCGCTTAGCTTAGTCACACAGCTACCTCATTGCGCCTCTTTTTTTATTTGCATCATGTGCTGTTTGGGGAGTATTTTTTTAATCTACCATCCTGTCTGACACTGCTGTGCCACTCCTAGATGGGCCAGGTGTTTGTGTCGGCCACTTGGGTCGCTTAGCTTAGTCATCCAGCGATCTCTGTGCAAATTTTATGACTAAAAATAATATTGTGAAGTGTGAGGTGTTCAGAATAGACTGAAAATGAGTGGAAATTATGGTTATTGAGGTTAATAATATTATGGGATCAAAATGACCCCCAAATTCTATGATTTAAGCTGTTTTTGAGGGGGTTTTTTAAAAAAAACACCCGAATCCAAAACACACCCGAATCCGACAAAAAAATGTCATGGAGGTTTTGCCAAAACGCGTCCGAATCCAAAACACGGCCGCGGAACCGAATCTAAATCCAAAACCCGAAAAATTTCCGGTGCACATCACTAGCGTAAACATGCATCTAAGGTAGAGCTGAGCGGTCCAGATTACCTGGAATCCGGACCGCATCCAGACTCCAGACTAATTGAGGCTGTGCAGTAGTGACTGATTGTATATATAGGGACACACTGGGCTGTGTCCATCCAGGGCCAGTTCTAGCCCTTGTGGTGCCCCGGGCGAAAATAGGGGTGTGGATTCATAAAGGGGCGTGGTCAGTTATGCCCTCTGTACAGTTGTGCCCTGTTTGTGCCCCCAGTGGTATTGTCCCCAGTACAGTTGTGCCCCGTTTGTGCCCCCAGTGGTATTGCCATAGTACAGTTGTGCCCCCATTTGTGCCTACTAGTTGCACCGCTTACAAAAACATAAATAAAAAATAAGAAATTAATTAATACTGACCATCCCCGCTCCTGATTCCCGTCCGCTGCTGCCCGCTGCCCTCTGTCTCCGTCTTCGGCCGCCGGCGCCGCTCCTCTGATCTATGGAGGAGACGTCATGACGTCTCTCCCATAGCACCCCATAGACACTAGAGGTCAATCATGACCCCTAGTGTCTATGTGCCGTTCCACAATGCCGTGCAGTGCGTGATGACGTCATCGCGCACCGCACAGCAGTGACAGCCAGCACCGGGGGTCACCACCAGTAGCGGATCTTGCCACGGCGGCGGCACCCTCCAGATGGTGGCGGCGCCCTCCGGATGGTGGCAGCGCCCTCTGGAAGGCGGCGCCTCGGGCAAAAATCCCGTGTGCCTGTAGCAAGATCCGCTACTGTGTCCATCCAGACTCCAGACTAATTGTGGCTGTGCAGTATATAGTAACTGTATACAGGGACACGCTGCACTTTACTCTGCTTTAAATTCTACTGTTCGGTGCGCTGTGTTCACGCGCATCTATAAGCCTTGTGATTCCACGAAGTAATCTACGAACTGCAAGTTAAAAATACAAATATTTTTTTTTTAAATAAAAAAATAAAAAAAATTATATACACTGCTCAAAAAAATAAAGGGAACACTTAAACAACACATCCTGGATCTGAATGTATGAAATATTCTTATTAAATACTTTGTTCTTTACATAGTTGAATGTGCTGACAACAAAATCACACAAAAATTATCAATGGAAATCAAACTTATTAACCCATGGAGGTCTGGATTTGGAGTTACACTCAAAATTAAAGTGGAAAAACACACTACAGGCTGATCCAACTTTGATGTAATGTCCTTAAAACAAGTCAAAATGAGGCTCAGTAGTGTGTGTGGCCTCCACGTGCTTGTATGACCTCCCTACAATGCCTGGGCATGCTCCTGATGAGGTGGCGGATAGCCTCCTGAGAGATCTCCTCCCAGACCTGGACTAAAGCATCCGCCAACTCCTGGACAGTCTGTGGTGCAACGTGGCGTTGGTGGATGGTGCGAGACATGATTTCCCAGATGTGCTCAATTGGATTCAGGTCTGGGGAACAGGCGGGCCAGTCCATAGCATCAATGCCTTCGTCTTGCAGGAACTGCTGACACACTCCAGCCACATGAGGTCTAGCATTGTCTTGCATTAGGAGGAACCCAGGGCCAACCGCACCAGCATATGGTCTCACAAGGGGTCTGAGGATCTCATCTCGGTACTTAATGGCAGTCAGGCTACCTCTGGCGAGCACATGGAGGGCTGTGCGGCCCATCAAAGAAATGCCACCCCACACCATTACTGACCCACTGCCAAACCGGTCATGCTGGAGGATGTTGCAGGCAGCAGAACGTTCTCCTTGGCGTCTCCAGACTCTGTCACGTCTATCCCATGTGCTCAGTGAGAACCTGCTTTCATCTGTGAAGAGCATAGGGCGCCAGTGGCGAATTTGCCAATCTTGGTGTTCTCTGGCAAATGCAAAACGTCCTGCACGGTGTTGGGCTGTAAGCACAACCCCCACCTGTGGACGTCAGGCCCTCATACCACCCTCATGGAGTCTGTTTCTGATCGTTTGAGTAGACACATGCACATTTGTGGCTTGCTGGAGGTAATTTTGCAGGGCTCTGGAAGTGCTCCTTCTGTTCCTCCTTGCAAAAAGGCGGAGATAGCGGTCCTGTTGCTGGGTTGTTGCCCTCCTACGGCCTCCTCCACGTCTCCTGA
The DNA here is from genome assembly GCF_028390025.1 of Pseudophryne corroboree. Classification (NCBI taxonomy): domain Eukaryota; kingdom Metazoa; phylum Chordata; class Amphibia; order Anura; family Myobatrachidae; genus Pseudophryne; species Pseudophryne corroboree. The sequence continues at coordinate 407,460,141 of NC_086451.1, forward strand.
TGTACTGGCCTGTCTCCTGGTAGTGCCTCCATGCTCTGGACACTACGCTGACAGACACATCAAACCTTCTTGCCACAGCTCGCATTGATGTGCCATCCTGGATGAGCTGCACTACCTGAGCCACTTGTGAGGGTTGTAGACTCCGTCTCATGCTACCACTAGAGTGAAAGCACTGCCAGCTTTCAAAAGTGACCAAAACATCAGCCAGAAAGCATAGGAGCTGAGAAGTGGTCTGTGGTCACAACCTGCAGAACAACTCCTTTATTGGGGGTGTCTTGCTAATTGCCTATAATTTCCACCTGTTGTCTATTCCATTTGCACAACAGTATGTGAAATTGATTGTTGAGCAGTGTATATATATATATATATATATATATATATATATATAGCTATTGTTTATTTGTTTATACTGTTTGCACTGTTGCACTTTATCCTATTGCGCTGTTTATACTGTACATATCTGTAAATCCAAAGCCAGTCACTGCAGTTTGGCAAATCCAAATCCAAAGCCGGACGACAAATTAGAACCAAATCCATTTCAGCAAAAATGGCCCTGTGCACATCCCTAATCTAAGGTATGTGGCCTACACTGCACTGTCCTCCCCTGAGCCTCCTATCATGGCGCAGATGAGCATCAATGCCAGAAACATCCAAATCTGCAGAGTCTCTTGTGTCTGCTGCCTCTTTCTGATCTTGCGCAGTGCAATTTCCCACAAGAAACCCGAGTCAAACTAGCATAGTACGCACTCTGCAATGTATCTGTTTACACATTTTGATCGATAGGCAGAGCCGACCCTAAGAATAGGCAGTATAAGCAAATGCCTAGGGGTATCAGGGCAGGCTGGACATTTAAGCTCCACTGTGCCGGCTCCAGATTTCAGAATTCCCGGCTGACAGTGGCTGTCCTCTGATGGGATAAATACGTGTTCTGTCATATTATATGACAGGCAGTGGAGCAGCAGTATCAGAAAGTCTGCTCAGCCCAGTGCCGACCATACAGCTCCTGCAGCTTCCATCAGTGTGAAGCTGGTGTGACTTAATGTTACATCAGCATTATTCACAGCAGAGAAAGTGCTGCGGAGGAAAGAAGAGGGAAGACAGTAAAGGTAAGGAAATTATGAGAGTTTGTTAAAGAAGAGATAGGTTGGGGATTGGATTGCTGGAGACACACAAGAGGCAGAGATTTGAGACACCCAAGGGGGAGAGACTTCGTGGCTGGAGACACAAGGGGGAGAGACTTGATGGCTGGGGACACAAGGTGGAGAGACTTGATGGCTGGAGTCACAAAGTGGGGAGACTTGATGGCTGGAGACACAAGGGGGCGAGACTTGATGGCTGGAGACACAAGGTGGAGACACTTGATGGCTAGAGACACAAGGTGGAGACACTTGATGGTGGGAAATACAAGGCGGAGAGACTTGATGGCTGGAGACACAAGGTGGAGAGACTTCATGGTGGGAAATACAAGGGGGAGAGACTTGATGGCTGGAGACACAAGGTGGAGAGACTTGATGGCTGGATATAAAAGGGAGAGAGAATTAATGGCTGGAGACACTGACACACTCTGCCTCCCCATTCATCCACTATCATGAGGCCATACCCATTTGGCAAGGTCACACCCCCTACTCAGTGATTGGGGTCACCAGTCAGAAACTTGCCTAGGGCATCAAATTGGTAAGTGGTGCTCCTGTCGATAGGGAAGTGCACCCGCACTGCTTCTTTATTTGTGTAAGTGTTCATTTGATCTAGATAGCTTGGTGGGATTTAATTTATAAAATCACTGCCTAGGACATGGTGTGTGCAGTGTATGTGGTACCTGGCTGGCCTGACAGTGTAATGCACCTATGAAGAAATACTGATCTTGCTTTTATGCAACATGCTAAAAACCAAGGGACTGACAATAGGAAACAGTGGATTCACTTGTGGAGGAACTGAGGTTTTCTTTTCCATCACTGGACTTTCTGTGACACTCATTGTTTTGTATATAATCTTGTGTATATTGGGTCCCATCCAGTTTTCTATCACATATTTTAATTTTTAATCTCCGGATAAATCAAAGAACAAATAACATAGTGTTTTACATATATTGTATCCCGTCTTATTTTGAATTCCTCATTAAACAGTTGAACAAAAAAAACCTCTACATATTCCTTATGTAATTATGTGTGATTAAATTGCGACAGAGCTCCCAGAACATGAACACTCAGTGATTTGTGAAGCAGAAGACAATCCTCACATGGCACTTTGTTTGTACAATGCAACTTTTGTTTGACTTGTCTGTTTTGATTAATGTAATGACGCACACAAAGGTGTGCAAACATAAATTTACATAGAAGCCATAAGAACAGGAATAAACAGGACACATAGGGAAGTAAATGGAAAGTTTATATTGGGTTCTACACTTCTAGTGTCAATGCTAATGTTCATGTCAATTAGTGTTGTGTGGCGAAAGCGCATGCATATAATCACTAGTGATGTGCACCGGAAATTTTTCGGGTTTTGTGTTTTGGTTTTGGGTTCGGTTCCGCGGCCGTGTTTTGGGTTCGAACGCGTTTTGGCAAAACCTCACCGAATTTTTTTTGTCGGATTCGGGTGTGTTTTGGATTCGGGTGTTTTTTTCAAAAAACCCTAAAAATCAGCTTAAATCATAGAATTTGGGGGTCATTTTGATCCCATAGTATTATTAACCTCAATAACCATAATTTCCACTAATTTTCAGTCTATTCTGAACACCTCACACCTCACAATATTATTTTTAGTCCTAAAATTTGCACCAAGGTCGCTGGATGACTAAGATAAGTGACCCAAGTGGCCGACACAAACACCTGGCCCATCTAGGAGTGGCACTGCAGTGTCACGCAGGATGGCCCTTCAAAAAAATAATCCCCAAACAGCACATGATGCAAAGAAAAATGAAAGAAAAAAGAGGTGCAAGATGGAATTGTCCTTGGGCCCTCCCACCCACCCTTATGTTGTATAAACAGGACATGCACACTTTAACCAACCCATCATTTTAGCGACAGGGTCTGCCACACGACTGTGACTGAAATGACTGGTTGGTTTGGGCCCCCACCAAAAAAGAAGCAATCAATCTCTCCTTGCACAAACTGGCTCTACAGAGGCAAGATGTCCACCTCATCAGCATCGTCCGATTCATCACCCCTTTCACTGTGTACATCCCCCTCCTCACAGATTATTAATTCGTTCCCACTGGAATCCACCATCTCAGGTCCCCGTGTACTTTCTGGAGGCAATTGCTGCTGGTGAATGTCTCCATGGAGGAATTGATTATAATTCATTTTAATGAACATCATCTTCTCCACATTTTCTGGAAGTAACCTCGTACGCCGATTGCTGACAAGGTGAGCGGCGGCACTAAACACTCTTTCGGAGTACACACTGGAGGGAGGGTAACTTAGGTAGAATAAAGCCAGTTTGTGCAAGGGCCTCCAAATTGCCTCTTTTTCCTGCCAGTATACGTACGGACTGTCTGACGTGCCTACTTGGATGTGGTCACTCATATAATCCTCCACCATTCTTTCAATAGTGAGAGAATCATATGCAGTGACAGTAGACGACATGTCAGTAATCGTTGGCAGGTCCTTCAGTCCGGACCAGATGTCAGCATCAGCAGTCGCTCCAGGCTGCCCTGCATCACCGCCAGCGGGTGGGCTCTGAATTCGTAGCCTTTTCCTCGCACCCCCAGTTGCGGGAGAATGTGAAGGAGGAGATGTTGACGGGTCGCGTTCCGCTTGACTTGACAATTTTCTCACCAGCAGGTCTTTGAACCTCTGCAGACTTGTGTCTACCGGAAAGAGAGATCCAACGTAGGTTTTAAATCTAGGATCGAGCACGGTGGCCAAAATGTAGTGCTCTGATTTCAACAGATTGACCACCCCGTGAATCCTGGTTAAGCGAATGAAGGACTCCATCCACAAGTCCCACAGGCCTAGCGGAATGCTCTGTTTTAGCTCCTCCTTCAATGCCTCCAGCTTCTTCTGCAAAAGCCTGATGAGGGGAATGACCTGACTCAGACTGGCAGTGTCTGAATTGACTTCACGTGTGGCAAGTTAAAAAGGTTGCAGAACCTTGCACAACGTTGAAATCATTCTCCACTGCGCTTGAGACAGGTGCATTCCACCTTCTTTGCCTATATCGTGGGCAGATGTATAGGCTTGAATGGCCTTTTTCTGCTCCTCCATCCTCTGAAGCATATAGAGGGTTGAATTCCACCTCGTTACCACCTCTTGCTTCAGATGATGGCAGGGCAGGTTCAGGAGTGTTTTTGGTGGTGCTCCAGTCTTCTGTACGCAGTGCCTGTACGCCGAAAGTGGCCCGCAATTCTTCTGGCCACCAACAGCATCTCTTGCACGCCCCTGTCGTTTTTAAAATAATTCTGCACCACCAAATTCAAGGTATGTGCAAAACATGGGACGTGCTGGAATTTGCCCAGATGTAATGCACACACAATATTGCTGGCGTTGTCCGATGCCACAAATCCCCAGGAGAGTCCAATTGGGGTAAGCCATTCTGCGATGATCTTCCTCAGTTGCCATAAGAGGTTTTCAGCTGTGTGCGTATTCTGGAAAGCGGTGATACAAAGCGTAGCCTGCCTAGGAACGAGTTGGCGTTTGCAAGATGCTGCTACTGGTGCCGCCGCTGCTGTTCTTGCAGTGGGAGGCAATACATCTACCCAGTGGGCTGTCACAGTCATATAGTCCTGAGTCTGCCCTGCTCCACTTGTCCACATGTCCGTGGTTAAGTGGACATTGGGTCCAACTGCATTTTAAGGACACTGGTGAGTCTTTTTCTGACGTCCGTGTACATTATCGGTATCGCCTGCCTAGAGAAGTGGAACCTAGATGGTATTTGGTAACGGGGGCACACTACCTCAAGCAATTCTCTAGTTCCCCGTCAACTAACGGCGGATACTGGATGCACGTCTAACACCAACATAGTTGTCAAGGCCTGAGTTATCCGCTTTGCAACAGGATGACTGCTGTGATATTTCATCTTCCTCGCAAAGGACTGTTGGACAGTCAATTGCTTACTGGAAGTAGTACAAGTGGTCTTCCGACTTCCCCTCTGGGATGACGATCGACTCCCAGCAGCAACAACAGCAGCGCCAGCAGCAGTAGGCGTTACACTCAAGGATGTATCGGAGGAATCCCAGGCAGGAGAGGACTCGTCAGACTTGCCAGTGACATGGCCTGCAGGACTATTGGCTTTCCTGGGTAAGGAGGAAATTGACACTGAGGGAGTTGGTGGTGTGGTTTTTCGGGAGCTTGGTTACAAGAGAAAGGGATTTACTGGTCAGTGGACTGCTTCCGCTGTCGCCCAAAGTTTTTGAACTTGTCACTGACTTATTATGAATGCGCTGCAGGTGACGTATAAGGGAGGATGTTCCGAGGTGGTTAACGTCCTTACCCCTACTTATTACAGCTTGACAAAGGCAACACACGGCTTGACACCAGTTGTCCGCATTTCTGTTGAAATAATTCCACACTGAAGAGCTGATTTTTTTTGTATTTTGACCAGGCATGTCAATGGCCATATTCCTCCCACGGACAACAGAATCCTCCTTGTCAATTTCCTCCCCAGCGCCAGTAAAACCCATATCCTCATCCTGGTGTACTTCAACACTGACATCTTCAATTTGACTATCAGGAACTGGACTGCGGGTGCTCCTTCCAGCACTTGCAGGGGGCGTGCAAATGGTGGAAGGCGCAAGCTCTTCCCGTCCAGTGTTGGGAAGGTCAGGCATCGCAACCGACACAATTGGACTGTCCTTGGGGATTTGTGATTTCGAAGAACGCACAGTTCTTTGCTGTGCTTTTGCCAGCTTAAGTCTTTTCTCTTTTCTAGCGAGAGGATGGGTGCTTCCATCCTCATGTGAAGCTGAACCACTAGCCATGAACATAGGCCAGGGCCTCAGCCGTTCCTTGCCACTCCGTGTCGTAAATGGCATGTTGGGAAGTTTACGCTTCTCCTCAGACGCTTTTAATTTTGATTTTTGGGTAATTTTACTGATTTTTTGTGTTTTGGATTTTACTTGCTCTGTACTATGACATTGGGCATCGGCCTTGGCAGACGACCTTGATGGCATTTCATCATCTCGGCCATGACTAGTGGCAGCAGCTTCAGCATGAGGTGGAAGTGGATCTTGATCTTTCCCTATTTTTTTAACCTCCACATTTTTGTTCTCCATATTTTAATGCGCACAACTAAAAGCCACCACAGGTATACAATGTAGATGGATGGATAGTATAGTATTATATTACTTATGGACGATGAGTGCACTGATGACACAGAGGTAGGTACAGCCGTGGCCTACCGTACTGCTATATATATATATATATATATATATACCAGGTGCTTCATCGCGCCCTACGGGCGCTCTTCACACCGTCGCAAGGGGCTACGCCCCCTTAACCCTTGCATGCCTTTCTGGGGTTCAATATTTGTATTATATGGAGTATTACCTGCATTCCTTTGTTAGTGGTTAAATGTTGCACAATGAAAGGGCGTGCGATGGTGAAGGAGGCGCAGCCCCTTGCGATGGCATGAACAGCACCTGCAGGGCACGATGTACAGAATGTAGCGGGGGCGGGGGGACTGCGGATGGTGTCTGTAGATGCTGCGGGTGGAGGGGCGGCGGAAGTGGGGGTGGGGCCGGATGGGGGAAGGTGCTGCAGGTGGTGGAGGGGCAGTTGCAGGGGTGCCATTGGTGGGGGAGGGGGGGACCGCGGATGGAGGAGGGTGTCTGCAGATGCTGCAGGTGGAGGGGGGCAAGTGTGGGGGGAGACATAAGGGGGGTGGATGGTGGAGGGGGCCTGGAGGTGCTGTGGGTGGTGAAGGGGGGAAGGAGTGGGAGCCGCGGGTGGTGTAGGGGGTCTGGAGGCACAGCGTGTGGGGGAGGGGTGGAGTGCCGCATGTGGTGGAGGGGAAGGTGCGGAGGTGTGGTGCATTGGGGAGAGGTCTGGAGGCGCTGCGGGTACTGTACCTGCCAAAAAGGTAGTTGGAGGGTATGCAGTAGAAGGGCCAGGACAGGGGTGACAGGGTCAGAACAGTGGTGATGGGGCCAGGACGGGTGACGGGGCCAGGACAGGGGCGACGGGGCCAGGACAGAAATTACAGGGACAGGATAGGGGTGACAGGGCCAGGGTAGGGGCGGCAGGGCCAGGACAGGGGTGACAGGGCCAGTATAGGGTTGACAGGGCAAGCACAGGGGTGACAGGGCCAGGATAGGGGTAACAGGGCCAGGATAAGGGTGAAAGGGCCAGGATAAGGGTGGCACGGCAAGGCCAGGGGTGACAGGGACATGACAGAACACAGGGCACGGGAGAGATTGGTATTAGGGACAAAACAGTGGTGACAGACAGATGTGTCTTACCGGAGTCCCTGCTGCTGGCTGCTGCTGTTCCACTCCAACCTGTTGGGATCTGCTGCTGGTGGAGACTTGGCATGGCTGACTTTCTTAGGCTGGAGTCCTGCTTCCTCTGCCCGTCCGCATCCCTCCCCCCCTCCTCAGTCACACACCACAGACCTCGCGCAGCTGCTGGGCACTGTGGTAAGGGGAGACTGGGAGTGACTGGTTAGCCCCCAGGAGATGCTGCGGCTGGAGGGAGGAGGGGGTCATAGCATGCACGTGGCGCGGACCTCGCGGCTGCTGGGCACTGTGGTAAGGGGAGACTGGGAGTGACTGGTTAGCTGCCAGGAGACGCTGCGGCTGGAGGGAGGAGGGGGTCGGAGCCTGCAAGCAGCTCGGACTTCTGCAGCGCTACCCGCCGGCTAAAGTGTGTGAAGGAGCTGGGCGCACCTCACTGCGGGTGGCAGCGCTGCAGCTAGCGGTGGGGTTGCTGGGGCTGGAGATAACAGAGGCAGTACGGACCCTGCACAGCGGCAGGTGCCCCACAAAACTGCAGCTAAGAAGCGTGGAGTGTGCCAGAAAGTGACGTTCCTCCGCGCCAGAGAGCCCCTGCTGAGTATGCTGATGTGTGGGGTCAAGCACACAGTGAGCCGGTGCCCGTCTGTCTGTACGGCATACCCCCTCACACACCCCCATACCTCCCAACTGTCCCGATTTTCGTGGGACAGTCCCATTTTTGGGAGTCTGCCCCGCTGTCCCACCCGCAGGTCGCAGTGTCCCGCGGTGGGGGGGGGGGGGGGCAGTTGGAAAGCTCCTGTACTCGCTGTTCTGCTTAGCAGAGCAGCGGTGAATAGTGGAGACAGAGGGAGAGGGGGCATCAGGGTGTACGGATTAATGGGGGGTTCCAGCAGCAGAGCCGGATTAAGGGGGGGCAGGGGGTACGTACCATTGGCCCCACAGTTTTAGGGGGCCCCCCGGCTCGAGTAGCTCTGTCCCAGCTCAGAAGCTCCCCCATCCTGACAGCAACAGCAGCAGCATTGTGCTACAGTCAGCACACGCTGCTGCGTATTGGCAGGTCTGTGGTGTTGCAGGGAGGCAGCAGTCTCCCTGCTTTCTTCTGCCTGTGCGGGTGTGTAGAGGGGAGCGACCACCTCCTCTGGATTTAGCCCTAGCTGAGGGGCCAAAATTCCATAGAAAAAAAAACACCCTGAATTTGCATAAGGGGCGTGGCCTCGCGGGCCGCGATTAGGCCACGCCCCCAACCCACAGCAGGTACAGCAATGAGATAGGGCTCCCCTGTCTCAAGTGCCCTGGGTCCCGCCCGGACTCATAATCAGCCCCTGGGGGCATGCCAGCAGCTCACAGAGCGCTGGGCATGCCCCCTCACTGACGAAAACGGGAGCCCTCCCGTGAAGCCACGCCCCTTTTCGCTGAGTGTGTGTCCCTCCTTCTGTCTGAAGAAAGCTCCTGAAGAAAGCTGCGGGGTGTGCACCCCTGCCTGTGCCATGCCCATACCATCTGCTACTGTCCTAGTCTCCTATTGATTTGGCCAGATCTGTGACTCATTTGACTAACTCCGCCCAGTGTTGTGACTCCGCCCAGCGTTAGCAAATGAATCACAAACTCACAGATCTGGGCTATTATATAGGAGATATATATATATATATATATATATATATATATAATATACTGTATAATAATAATAACGGACCTGGTGGACACTGTCAGCAGACTGCTAAACTAGTATGAAGAAAAAAAAACCACTACAGGTATACAATGTAGATGGATGGATAGTATAGTATTATATTACTTATGGACGATGAGTGCACTGACGACACAGAGGTAGGTACAGCCGTGGCCTACCGTACTGCTATATATATATATATATATATATATATATATAATATACTGTATAATAATAACGGACCTGGTGGATACTGTCAGCAGACTGCTAAACTAGTATGAAGAAAAAAAAAAACCACTACAGGTATACAATGTAGATGGATGGATAGTATAGTATTATATTACTTATGGACGATGAGTGCACTGACGAAACAGAGGTAGGTACAGCCGTGGCCTACCGTACTGCTATATATATATATAATATACTGTATAATAATAACGGACCTGGTGGACACTGTCAGCAGACTGCTAAACTAGTATGAAGAAAAAAAAAACCCACTACAGGTATACAATGTAGATGGATGGATAGTATAGTATTATATTACTTATGGACGACGAGTGCACTGACGACACAGAGGTAGGTACAGCCGTGGCCTGCCGTACTGCTATATATATATATATATATATATATATAATATACTGTATAATAATAACGGACCTGGTGGACACTGTCAGCAGACTGCTAAACTAGTATGAAGAAAAAAAAACCCACCACAGGTATACAATGTAGATGGATGGATAGTATAGTATTATATTACTTATGGACGACGAGTGCACTGACGACACAGAGGTATGTACAGCCGTGGCCTACCGTACTGCTATATATATATATATATATATATATATATATATATAATATACTGTATAATAATAATAACGGACCTGGTGGACACTTTCAGCAGACTGCTAAACTAGTATGAAGAAAAAAAACACCACCACAGGTATACAATGTAGATGGATGGATAGTATAGTATTATATTACTTATGGACGACAAGTGCACTGACGACACAGAGGTAGGTCCAGCCGTGGCCTACCGTACTGCTATATATATATATATATAATATACTGTATAATAATAACGGACCTGGTGGACACTGTCAGCAGACTGCTAAACTAGTATGAAGAAAAAAAACCCACCACAGGTATACAATGTAGATGGATGGATAGTATAGTATTATATTACTTATGGACGACGAGTGCACTGATGACACAGAGGTAGGTACAGCCGTGGCCTACCGTACTGCTATATATATATATATATATATAATATACTGTATAATAATAATAACGGACCTGGTGGACACTGTCAGCAGACTGCTAAACTAGTATGAAGAAAAAAAAAGCCACCACAGGTATACAATGTAGATGGATGGATACTATAGTATAGTATTATATTACTTATGGACGATGAGTGCACTGACGACACAGAGGTAGGTACAGCCGTGGCCTACCGTACTGCTATATATATATATAATATACTGTATAATAATAATAACGGACCTGGTGGACACTGTCAGCAGACTGCTAAACTAGTATGAAGAAAAAAAAAGCCACCACAGGTATACAATGTAGATGGATGGATACTATAGTATAGTATTATATTACTTATGGACGACGCGTGCACTGACGACACAGAGGTAGGTACAGCCGTGGCCTACCGTACTGCTATATATATATATAATATACTGTATAATAATAACGGACCTGGTGGACACTGTCAGCAGACTGCTAAACTAGTATGAAGGGAAAAAAAGCCACCACAGGAGTGTTTTTCAGGCAGGCAAACGTATACTGGACTGGTGGTCACTGTCAGCAAAACTGTGCACTGTACTTCTGCTATAACTGCTCCCCAGTCCCCACAATTAGGCAGTGTGAGCAGTGCACTCAGCACAGATATATGTAGCAGTGTAGCACACTGAGGGAGCACAGATATGGTGGAGTGTTTTTTTCAGGCAGAGAAACAACGGATTAAACTCACTGGTGGTATTATAATCAAAACCCTGCACTGTACTCCTTAACAGCTGCTCCCCGTCCCCAATCCTCCCCACAATTATAACTAAGTCACTCAGTCTTTTCTACTATAACGGAGAGGACGCCAGCCACGTCCTCTCCCTATCAATCTCAATGCACGTGTGAAAATGGCGGCGACGCGCGGCTCCTTATATAGAATCCGAATCTCGCGAGAATCCGACAGCGGGATGATGACGTTTGGGCGCGCTCGGGTTACCCGAGCAAGGCGGGAGGATCCGAATCGCTCGGACCTGTGAAAAAAAAGGTGAAGTTCGGGCGGGTTCGGATCCCGAGGATCCGAACCCGCTCATCACTAATAATCACTAACGAGATACACGCCGTAAACGTCCCTCGGAGTGTGGTTTCACAGTCGCAGGACCTATTGAACCACACTGATTCTGGAATGTACTAGGTGTTCCTCGACTAGGTGGTGGCTAAAACGATATTCCATCTAATGTCCGTGTTATGTGACGGCCACGGGCATGTCGCAGCAGTGGTTGTGAACGAAGATGCTTAATCGTGAGGTTTCGGTTTGACAAGTGTATTGCCCCAGTTAAACTCCCCACCTGTCACTGTCCCTAGAGCTGGTCGCGCACTTAAGGCCAGGGGCTTTGAGGCCATACTCTGATTGAGATTCTGCATCTAGAATGGGGCTAGTGCAAGTCCCAATAGTGCTTCCAATGATTGCGATTGCAGACCCACAAAGTGGGCGTCCCAGTCCTTGTGCATTAGGATGCAGCAGGGTTGGACTGGCCCACAGGGAAACAGGGGAAACCACCGGTGGGCTTCACTGCTTGTGGGCCCACCCCTTCTTTAGAGATCAGGTTCCAGATTGTGCACTTGAACTATATGTTATACATGCAGTGGGGCAAAAAAGTATTTTGACAGCCACCGATTGTGCAAGTTGACCCACTTAAATAGATGAGAGGTCTGTAATTTCCATCATAGGTACACTTCAACTGTGAGAGACAGAATCTGAAAGAAAAAAAACCTAGGAAATCACATTGTATGATTTTTAAACAATTTATTTGTATATTCTTGCGGAAAAGAAATATTTGGACAATCAAAAAGTTTAACTCAATACTTTGTAATATAACCTCGGTTGGCAATTACAGAGGTCAAACGTTTCCTGTAGTTCTTGACCAGGTTTGCACACACTGTAGCAGGTATTTTGGCCCACTCTTCGATACAGATCTTCTCTAGATCTGTCATGTTTTGGGGCTGTCGCCGGGTAACACGGACTTTCAACTTCCTCCACAGATTTTCTATTGGGTTGAGGTCTGAAGACTGGCTAGGCCCCTCCAGGACCTTGAAATTATTCTTACGGAGCCACTCCTTAGTTGCCCGGGTGGTGTGTATGGGGTCATTGTCATGCTGGAAGACCCAGCCACGTTCCATCTTCAGTGCTCTTACTGAGGGAAGGAGTATTTGCCCAAAATCTCATGATACATGGCCCCATTCATCCTCTCCTTAATACGGATCAGTCGTCCTGTCCCCTTTGCAGAAAATCAGCCCCAAAGCATGATGTTTCCACCCCCATGCTTCACAGTGGGTATGGTGTTCTTGGGATGCCATTCATCATTCTTCTCCCTCCAAACACGGTGTTTATACCAAAATGTTCGATTTTGCTCTCATCTGACCACATTACATTCTCCCAATCCTCCTCTGGATCAAACTTTAGACGGGCCTGGACATGTGCTGGCTTAAGCATGGGGACCTTTCGGGTGCTGCAGGATTTCAATCCATGATGACGTAGTTTGTTACTACGTGACTGTGACTGTGGTCCCAGCTCTCTTGAGGTCATTGACCAGGTCCTCCCATGTAGTTCTTGGCTGATTCCTCACCGTTCTCAAGATCATTGATACCCCACGAGGTGAGATCTTGCATGGAGCCCCAGGTCGAGGGAGATTGTCAGTTATCTTGTATTTCTTCAATTTTTTAACAATTGCGCCAACAGTTGATCTCTTCTCACCAAGCTGCTTGCCTATTGTCGAGTAGCTCATCCCAGCCTTGTGCAGCTCTACAATTCTGGTGTCCTTAGACAGCTCTTTGGTCTTGGCCATGGTGGAGAGATAGCAGTCTGACTGTTTGAGGGTGTGGACAGGTGTCTTTTATACAGATAACCAGTTCAAACAGGTGCCATTAATACAGGTAACAAGTGGAGGATAGAAGAGCTTCTTAAAGATGAAGTAACAGGTCTGTGAAAGCCAGAAATCTTGCTGCTTGGTAGGTGTCCAAATATTTATTTTCCACAAGAATAAACAAGTAAATTGTTTAAAAATCATACAATGTGAGTTCCTAGTTTTTTTTTTTCCAGATTCAGTCTCTCACAGTTGAAGTGTACCTATGATGGAAATAACAGACCTCTCTCATCTTTTTAAGTGGGTCAACTTGCACGATCGGTGGCTGTCAAAATACTTTTCTGCCCAACTGTATGTTACATTATACTGCACAGGACTATGGTGTAATTCCTACAGCGCATTGCTGTTATCAATCTGGTACATTAGCATGCATGCACTAGCAGTATTTACTATACTGTATATTATGCACTCGCCAATGGTTAGCTAAGCCTCTAAACATGGGCCCCTACCACTGCATTTCCCCGGTGGGATCTTCATACCCCAGTCCGACACTGGGATGCAGGCATGTACACAAGGGGCTGATGCTAGCATTAGGATAAAGTTGCAGGCACAACACTAAAGTGGTTGCGACAATGTGTGATTCAGGGCTTTATTCAGGTTTGTTAGCAAACCAAAATAGTAAACAATTGGGTGGATTGTCAGAATCCACGTATCTTGTCGAAAGTGTGGCCAAACTCGACAGGTTTTAGCCCCGTTTATAACAATGTCAACACGACTTTTAAAAAAAGTCGGGTTGCCATTGTCGGAACGACCAAAACCTGTCGAGTTTGACCAAGGCATTGAATATTGACCTTTCGGATCCTTTCCCAATAGGTACAAAAGCCTACCCCAATAGGTACAAAAGCCATTTGGTGCTGTATAACTGAAATTAATGCTGCAATACTGCTATAAAGAAAGAACGGCAAAATAGTGTACAGTCAAGTTATTGCAGTGCAGTAATCTCAAATGGAAAATATGGACAAGGTACTGTATGTCATGTCCCCAATATGCCCAAAAATATCCAATTCCCAATCGTTCCGTGTCAACTAATTTTATATATATAGACAAGCCTTTTTTTTACCTACAGAATAATCAGTGTTGAATATAGGGGTCTGCACAGGGTGTGCCCCTGCAGACCCCTTAGACATCCTTCCCTGCATCTCAGTTGGTTTCCAAGGAAGAGGCATCCTCAGCTGCTGAGATAGAGCAGCTTCACATTGGCCATCTGGATTCAAAATGAAGCTGCTCCCTGAGAGCTGGGTGACATGCAGCGGTAAGGAGACACTGCAACCCAGGTGAGTAGTCTGTTTCCAAGTGGGGTGAGGGAGTAGGGGCTTTGTTAGTCTATATCCCGGGGGGGGGGGGGGGGGGGGGCATCCGTTTTTATCTGTAGATGGCATTGCCTACTGGGTACAAGCTCTGGATAGTTTTTCTCTCAGGAACTTTGTACACATTGTGAATTTGGTCAAACCTTAAAAAATGGCAGTTTTCAGAGTTTTTACCACATTTTGACTTCAGTACATCCCACTCTAAGGGTAAGATTCAGCATAGAAACTCAGTTTCCTAGGTAGACGATTACCAATGACTGGTAAAAAATACAGCCTGTACAGTATGTCTGGTCAGGGTCGCCACAACATTTTTAGGTTGGTGGGGCAAGATATAATTTCATTTTGGCACACATAAATCACTTCTATATTTAAATAGATCCATGCATCTATCTATCTATCTATCTATCTATCTATCTATCTATCTATCTATCTATCTACCTACCTACCTATCTAAAAAACATAGAGTGGGATATACTACACAAAAAAAAAGCTGTTTTGGGGGTTTTTATTGCATTTTCCATGTGTGCCAAGCTCCAGAATGTGAAGCATTCCAGAGCACGGTCCCGGTGGGTAACGCCATCTTTGGGTGTCTTTACCCAATGAAGCCTATGGGCTTCTATTGCAATTTCCACAATCGTATCCTACCCAGCACCCCCGCAGCACGTGCTGCACTGGACGCATGCACAGGGGGGCTCCCACTGCCAAAACCTGTTCTTCTATCACCCGAATTTACCTGATAACTGGCCGGATGTATCGCATCGCGTATGAGATGCTTAGCATATCCATTTCATAAGGTAGAATGGTGGACAGATCCAGATTAAGGGGGAGGGGTAAGTTTCCCTGGCCCCCCTATTTTAGGGGCCCCACATGCCTTCCGTCCTGCACCGCAGTTCTTCCGTGGTGTGAAGGCAGAGTAGTGGTATCCACTGCAGTCCTGGTAGTGCTACAGCTGCTGCATCCGCAGCTGCCGTGAGTTTCCAGCCAGACTCGTAGAGCCTGTCCTTTCCAACACAGTGACTGCCTATCCAGGACTGCAGCTACCTACAATGTACCCGCCACTGTTGTGGTTCAGAGGGCACTGTCAGGGTTGGACTGCTGGCCCCCTTCCCGACAGGAAGTTTCATACTGTACTTCCACATCGCTGGATCCTTATGCTGGTGAGCGGGGTCGGGGAGTGCTGGGAGTACAGAAGGGTGCACGTATTTGTCTTAAGTGCCCCGGGCGCCCTGGAGCCTTAATCTGGCTCTGTGGGTGGAGGGATCTTTTAGCAACTCTGGACATCCTTTCCATCTATTGCTGGTGAAAGTCCCTGCTGTCAAGCTCTGGAACAGTCATTTAGTATTTTTTGGTGCTGGATTAATGTGCAGGCCAGATGGGGACTGGAATATAAGCAGTAGAGATCTGTACTATCTCCTGTGTTACCTTTATAATAAACGTTACTTATTCTTCATTTCTACAAAAGTGGGCGAAAACGTTAATTTTCACCTATTGTAGAAATTAAGGGATAATAAATCCCTTAATGATAAACATAAAAGTTCTAGTCGCACATATTGAGCATATTCAGGACAAACAGTTAAGGGCCCCATACACTACCGCGACATGTCCGTCTGACATGTCGCAGGCGATCACCTCGGCAGCCTCCCAGGGGGGCAGGATCACCCAAGATACATAGTATGCTGTCCTTTTGCATACGATGTATCTTGTGCAATCCTGGGCGATCCCAGCCATGCACCCAGGTCGGACCTGATTGAATTTGCAGAACATTCAATCTGGAGGATCCGATTCGATGCTCACGGGAACACGCATCGGATTGGAGCGGAAACAACTCAAAAATGCCCGATTTCATCCAATATATTGGGCCGAATGCCCGAAATCGGCGGAAATCGGGCATTATCGCTCTATTGTATGGGGCCCTTAAGAATACGGACTCCATGTGTATCAATACTGTCATTTACAACAACCATTTGTCTACTGTAACTGGGATGAAAACACTATATAATATCTTCCATACTTCTTGTATTGCTCTGGACAAGAAGAAATTCTGTGTCCAGCTATTTCCTACAGTCACGGATAAAGCTCATTTTCACCAGAATTATTCAAATTGTTGTCATGTCTCTTCCCAAGCGTAAATTATCTGATATTAAATAGCAAATGTAACAATTTGTAATAATAATTATCTAAGTGTGCTACTGCTAATAACCCCTAATATATTATGTACACAACAAAAAGGGGAAGAATACAGTGTAATCTAATTAACTGTGCACTGTGTATTATTATCACAACAGTAATTATTACATTGATGTGATATCATTTGCTAACAAATCAATAACATTGCTTATCACCAAAAGGAGCACAATACTTCATTACAGCGCAACACACTTTTTACTATTTTACTACAAATCACTGAAATCTCATAAATCGCAATGATAGTAGTCAAGTGAGGCATCTAAAAAGTATATAATCATATAGATGAGTCATAAGAGAAAAACAGTATAACAAGGAAAAGTGTTTCAAATTGTTCAGACTCTTCAGTTTATTAAGTGTTTGGAATGATTATTTCATGCAGAAAGTCCCTTCTAGGAGCTAAGAAAGCCGTCAAATAATGATCTTGGCAGACAATGTTGATAAAAGTAAACCTATGGAAAAAAAGGGGAATACGGTGCCACTTGTGAGGCAAAACTACCACCAAATATTCACTATGGTAACAGAACTATAAACCCCCCCCCCCCCCCCACCCCCATATATGGGTGTCAACCAGCCCCATAACAGCACTGGTATAGTGCTGTGGAATCAACAATGGATAAACAGAATAAGGGTACGGCGACTAAATATGATTAAATGTGAATACTCTATATGACCATTGAAAATGGAACCTAACAGCCAGTATCAATAAAAAAGTATATAAATTTAATAAAGTACCATAAAGGAGCTGAGTAAGATTACAAATATAAATATAGAAAATATTAAAACATAAAAATAATGAGTGCTGAGTCAGAAGGGTAAAGAACTCAGTATACGGTGGAGGTCTATTTAGGGGAGGCCAACGCGTTTCGTCCTATCTTGACTTTCCCTTGATGAAGTCAGTGTGACGTGCAGTCAGACTGCTGCACAGTCACCACCCGCTGCTGCTCACAACCAGGAGCAGGGGGAGCTAGGCAGCAACTGAGCCTCCTGAGAATGCTCAGTGCTGCCTGGCATTGAAAAAACAAAGGGGTTTCCTAATCCCGAAATCCCTGGGATTGGAAGGCACAATCCCGGGAATTGAATCCCAGCCAATTTCTCTTACGTCCTAGAGGATGCTGGGGTCCATATTAGTACCATGGGGTAGACGGGTCCACCAGGAGCCATTGGCACTTTAAGAGTTTAATAGTGTGGGCTGGCTCCTCCCTCTATGCTCCTCCTACCAGACTCAGTTTAGAGAATGTGCCTGAAAAAGCCGGTCACAGCTCTACAGAGTTCTCTTAGAAAAAGTTTTTCTTTTTTTTTCTTCAGAGTTTGTTATTTTACAGGGAGGCTGCTGGCAAAAGCCTCCCTGCAGCGAGGGAGTGAGGGTGGGGGGGGGGGGGCATTGTCCACCCTGCGGGGTCTTGAGCCACTGCCTCTGCTGACTGGACGTTGAGCTCCAGAGGGGTCCGATCACGCTCCGCCACAGGAGAACGCTCACCCCGGCTGCCAGCCGCCACCCCCTCAGGGAGCTGAAGTTTGGCGAGTGAGTCACTGTCCCCCTTGCAAGCGGGAGACCAGTGTGAAGAGGGCAGCTAGAGGGTAGGAGCGCGGTATTAACCGTGCTCCTAGAAGGCTCAGCGGTACTGCGGTGCGGCACTGTGAGCGGCGCCCTGGGCGAGCTCCAGACCCTACACTGACCAAAACAAGCCTTTCGGGGTCTATGGACCCAGGCCAGCACAAAATCCTCCGGCCAGTATAATCTTCAAAGAGCGGGAAGACAGCACCATTGAGGGAGCGGAGCTTCTCCTCTGAGCGGACCCAGCAGTGTTCAGCTCCATTTTCCTGCCTGCAGCTCACTGGCAGTGGATGCACAGGTCCCTCCAGAATGACTCCAGCTATCTGTACGGCACCAGGGGGTTGTAGAAGGGAGGGGAGGCTGTGTAAAGGCTGTGTCACCTATTAAGGGACACAGTCAGCAAGGGTTTAGGGTCTCCCTATACTCTAATAGCGCTATGTGTGGGTTGGCTCCAATATCTGTGTCTCTCCGCCATTCTTGGGGGGAAACTCTGTCTGCCCAGTACCCTGTGTGTTTGTGGGGTGTTTGGTGGGTGTGTGACAACATGTCTAGGGACACTGTTTCATATGCTGCAGAGGATTTGTCTTCCCAGGAAGACTCCATACCATGTAATCAGGATTGCACTGTTTTAGCACAGATCCCAGCTATAGAGCCAGAATGGTTAGTCTCTCTGAGGGGGACTATTTCTCAGATTTCTGATAGAGTTGCTAGGACTGAGCATGCCACTCAGGTCCTTCAGTCCTCTATGATTGTATGGTCTGATATGCGGTACATTCTCACAAACGTGCACTTGCAATTATGCAGGATGACACGGACACCTACTCTGATGCTGCAGACAGTGACTGGGATGTGTTGAGGGGGTCAGCATCACTTGCCAAGGGGGTGCAGTTGATGATTGAGGCTGTTAGGGATGTTTTACACATTTTGGACACAGCTCCGGAACAGGTGGAGGAGGCCTTCTTTACGGCTAATAAGAAGCCCCCCTCACCTTCCCGGCATCCAAAGGATTAAATGCTATCTTTGAAAAGGCCTTGGAAACTCCAGAAAAGAAATTCCAGATCCCCAAGAGAGTCTTGGTTGCTTTTCCCTTCCCTGAGAAAGATAGAAAGAAATGGGAGTCCCCACCGATAGTCGATGCCTCTGTCTCCAGGCTGTCCAAACAGGTGGTGTTACCAGTCCCGGGATCTACCGCGTTAAAGGACCCGGCAGATCACAAGATGGATGCTATGCTAAAATCCATTTACACGGTTTCAGGGGCTATATTGCGGCCTACTATAGCCTGTGCTTGGATTGCAAAAGCTATTGCTAGGTGGTCTATCACTCTACAGGAGGTATCGACTACGCTGGATAAAGGTGACGTTGATTTGATTTTTATTTTTACGTAATAATATTCAGGATTCTGCAGGGTTCCAGATAGATTCCATGAAGGACCTGGGTTCCATGGCTGCTGGGATCTCCTCCATGTCCGTCTCGGCTCGCAGGGGTCTCTGGCTGCGCCACTGGTCTGCTGATGCGGAATCCAGGAAGAGTGCGGGGGGCCTACCATATAAAGGTCAGGCTCTCTTTAGAGTGGCGCTGGATGCGTGGATTGCCACGGCTACCGCGGGTAAGTCTCCTTTTCTCCCCTCAGCTGCACCAGCTACGAAGAATCCTTTTTCATCAACCACCTCAAAGTCCTTTCGGCCCACGAGGTCTAGATAGAACAAGTCTTCGAACACCTTCTTCAGAGGTGGTCGTGTCAAAGGAAAGAAACCTGCTCCCGCAGGTTCCCAAACCCAGAAGCCCGCTTCTGATACCCCTAGGTCCTCCGCATGACGGTGGACAGCTAGGACTGGAGAAGGGTCAGGTGACGGCAAGACTCCGGGTCTGGGTGTCGTCTGGTCTGGACCCCTGGGTCCTGGATATAGTGTCAAGATCCCCTGCTCACTGTTTCTTCAAGTCAGCGGTTCTACATCTCACAAATGCCAACTCGTTCCTAGGCAGGCTACACTGTGTATCACCAGTTTTCATCAGAGGAACACCATTGACAAACTCTTAAAGAAACCGAGGGACATCATCGCACAATGGCTTATCCCACTTAGACTCTCCTGGGTATTTGTGATATCTGACAATGACACAAATATTGTGCGTACATTACATCTGGGCAAATTCCAGCATGTCCCATCTTTGGCACACACAATTAAGAGGTAGTAACAAGGTGGAATTCAACCCTCTGCATGCTTCAGAGCATGGAGGAGCAGCAAAAGGCCATTCAAGCCTATACGTCCACCTATGATATAGGCAGAGGAGTGGGGATGCACCTGACTCAAGCAAAGTGGAGAATGATTTCCGTGTTATCTACAAAAGCAATTGGAGTGATAGTGTGACAAATTGCGCAGAATAGGCAGCTCAATAAACAGATACCCAAAAGCAGTGTCTCCCCAGTACACTAAATAGCATCAAAAAATAAAGAGTAGATGGTATCAGTTACCCAGAGCGCCACAAGGAAACAAATCCAAAAAGGGGTGTTAAATATGAAGAATACTTAAGTACAAAGGGATGTGTACTTAAGTATTCTTCATATTTAACACCCCTTTTTGGATTTGTTTCCTTTATGTGGCGCTCTGGGTAAATGATTTCCGTGTTGTCCAAGGTTCTCCAACCCTTCAAACTTGCCACATGTGAAGTCAGTTCAGACACTGCCAGCTTGAGTCAGGTCATTACCCTCATCAGGATTTTGCAGAAGCAGCTGAAGAAATTGAAGGAGGAGCTAAGATGTAGCGATTCCACTTGGCATGTGGGACTTGTGGATGGAGCCCTTCATTCGCTTAACCAGGATTCACGGGTGGTCAATCTGTTGAAATCAGAGCACTACATTTTGGCCACCGTGCGCGATCCTAGGTTTAAAGCATACGCTGTATCTCTCTTTCCGGCAGGTACAAGTCTGCAGAGGTGCAAAGGCCTGCTAGTGAGAAAATTGGCAGCTTAAGCGGAATGTGACCTGTCATCAGCTCCTCCTTCATTTTCTCCCGCAACTGGGCTGCGAGGAAAATAATCAAATTTCCTAGCTAACCTACTGGTGGTGATGCAGGGCAGTCACGAGAAAATGTTGACATCTGGTCCGGACTGAAGGAGCTGCCAACAATTTCTGATATACTGTATCTACTGTCACTGCATATGATGCTGTCACCATTGAAAGAATAGTGGAGAATTATATCAGTGACAGCATCCAAGTAGGCATGTCAGACATTCCGTATGTATACTGGCAGGAAAAAGAGGCAATTTGGAGGCCCTTGCACAAACTGGCTTTATTTTACCTAAGTTGCCGCCCTCCAGTATGTACTCCGAAAGAGTGTTTAGTGTAGCCAGTAACCTTTTTCAGCGATTGGGGTAGGAGGTTACTTCCACAAAGTGTGGAGAAGATGATGTTCATCAAAATGAATTATAAATTCCTCCAGGAAGACCTTTACCAGCAATTGCCTTCAGAAAGTACACAGGGACCTGTGATGGTGGATTCCAGTGGGGACGAATTAATACTCTGTGAGGATGAGGATGTAAACACTGAAAGGGGCGAGGAATCGGAGGGTGAGGATGAAGACGACATCTTGCCTCTGTAGAGCCAGTTTGTGTAGGATAGATTAATTGCTTCTTTTTTGGTGGAAGCCCAAACAAACCAATCATTTCAGCCACAGTCGTGTGGCAGACCTTATCGCTGAAATGATTGGTTTGTTAAAGTGTGCATGTCCTGTTTATACAACATAAGGGTGGGTGGGAGGGCCCAAGGACAATTCCATCTTGCACCTTTTTTTCTTTGCATTATTTGCTCTTTGGGGCCTAATTTTCAAAACTGCCATCTTGTCTGCCACTGCAGTGCCAGTCCTAGATTGGCCAGGTGTTTGTGCCGCCCAATTGTGTCGCTTAACTTAGTCATCCAGCTACCTCGGTGCAACCTTTTGGCCTAAAAACAATATTGTGAGGTGTGAGGTGTGAGGTGTTCAGAATAGACTAGAAATTAGTGGACATTAATGTTATTGAGGTTAATACTGTAGGATTAAAAAAAAATCTGTGATTTTAGCCATTTTTATGTTTGTTTGTTTGTTTGTTTTTCAAAAAAATCCAGATACAAAAGCAAAACCAACATCACAACCCGAAAGTGTGTATTGGCAAAACCAATCGAGATACCAAACATGAACGGAGATCCAGATCCACAACCAAAACACAAAACCTTAAAAGTGTCCGGCTCACTTCTCTAATTCTAACCCGAATCCCGTAAGATGAAAATTTGACATTTGGAGCAAAATTTAATAGCCAGTGTGTTAGATGGCCTTTTTGAAACTGATGGGTGTATCCAGTAGTCTGCGAGGCCAAAGCACAATGTTGTTTACTATTCATCGATTTTGATAGTGTTTTGGAAACTACCATTGATGCCCAATGTTTTTAAAATACAGAAACCACTGAAAAGATGGAAGTCACTGAGACATTGTGGTTCCAGGTGCTTTTCTGTTGGTTAGGTGACGATACTGTATATGCACTTCAGACATCAGAATAATATAAACACCAAAAACCATGCACTTAGCCACAGTATAGTGAGGTAGCTTGCTGTTGCTGGTTGGAGTTTGATGGCTTTTTTGGTAATAATTACAATAAAGTAGTGTTACTGAAATTTGTCATTTTTGTAAGGATCCTTGTCTGTTCTAAATTCTGTCCTTTGTGTATTTATTTTAGAGGTGTGTGTGTGTGTGTGTGTGTGTGTGTGTGTGTGTGTGTGTGTGTGTGTGTGTGGAGTGCATGGAATAATGTGGCTCACACACGGAGCTATTTGTGCTAGGTGCGATTTGAGCCTTTACAATCCATGCTATGCGATTTGGACTAAGTGGGGTACGCTATTTGAGCTACATGCTATTTGAACTACATCCGATTTTGAATACACTACAATGTACTACTGTATATGCGATTTAGTATAAAACTACCTGGCTGCACATACTACAGTATTTCGCCTTGAGATAATGACTAGACGGGAGCATGCATCGCATCGCAAGGTACAATACACATGGGGCGATTTGAACTAGACGCAATGGTATTTGAACTAAAAAGATCAATAGAATGGGAGAATCGCATCATGTGTGGGCACCATAAGTGTTAGAGAAGGTTTTAATTATCTGTGTTTGTCCTGTGTTTGCAGAGAAGATGTAAGAGCAGGATGTTGGATATATATAGGACACAATACATGAAAATTTGATTTCACATAACTGCTAACATTTTACTATATTTATGCCGCTAAAGGATCGTAGTATATTGTGTGATAATTGAAAATCAATGTATTTGTTGTAGGAATGTGCACCAAGCCATTTTTCAGGTTTTGGTTTTGAATATTTATTTCCTTCATGTTTTGGATCTGTATTGGTTTTGCCAAAACTTAACTTGTGGGTTTTGGTTTTGGATATGGATTTTTGAAAAAAATCATAAGAACAGCTAAAATAACAGAACTTGGGGGTGTTTTTGTTCCTACAGTATTATTAACCTCAATAACATTCATTTCCACTAATTTCCAGTCTATTCAGAACACCTCACAGCTCACAATATTGTTTTTATCCAATTTAGGCCAAAAGGTTGCACCGAGGTAGCTGGGTGACTAAGCTAAGCGACAGCAGTGGGCAGCAAACACCTGGCAGTTAACAAAATATTTTAAAATGCTGTAACCATCTGTTAAAATTAGGCTCACGTTCTTCTGTTCCTCAAAGATATCTTTGACATGCAGAAGGTTAGTTCTATTAATTTAATTTAAATTTAGTTAATTTATTATTATTATTATTATTATTATTATTATTAATAATAATAATATTAATTAGAACTAATCACAATGTGGTGATAAGAAGAATTATGAAAACAGGTCAGTAAGTTATAACATTAGAAAATGAGCTATGGACACAGCACCCTGAAATGGATGGAGCACGCCTGGATGTATATTGGGAGGATACAGCACAAAATACAAAAAAAATATGTCTTTTATTTTGGGTGGACTGACAGAACACCACTAGATAGACAGAGCAAAACGATGCATTAGGCAAGGCTCAATATTTCAGTTCACAAAAAGATTAATTGTGCAAAGATAAACAAAAAAGGCAATATTTTAGATGCTGTAATCATGATTTTTATTTATTTTGGATCAAGTTCTTCTGTTCCCCATAGATATCTTTGATATACAGAAAGTTCGCTATACAAGTGTGGAGAGTTTAGTTATATTTATTTATTTATTTATTTATTTAATTTAAATTTAGTTTATTTATAATTATTATCAATTATATTAATTTGAATTAATCACAATGTGGTGATAAGAAGAATTATGAAAATAGGACAATAAGTTATAACATAAGAATATGAGCTACGGACACAGCACCTTGAAATGGACGGAGCACTCTTGGATGTATACTGGGAGAATACAGAACAAGATATTTTAAATAAAGATGTCTTTTATTTTAAGTGGACTGACAGAACACTCCTAGATGGATGGAGCAGCAGCAGTCTCTGGATGTATACTGGGATGACACAGCACAAAATATTAAATGAAATCAAAATATATATATTATTTTTTATGTCACACACTGCGGTTACAGTGTTGCCAAATTAGTCAAAAATATGTATTATTGTTTAAATCACACACCGGCGGTTACAGTGTCACACAAATGAGTCAGAAATATATATTATTACACATTCCGGTTTAGCTTCACCAACAGTGTCGCACAACACGTGTATGAGTAGGAAATAATATACTGTGGTTTGACTGGCAGTGTCACAGTACTTATGAAAATAAAATAAAAAATTGTATAGTACATTGGGGTACAGCACACAAAAAAAAATATTTTTTTATAATTATAATTTTAGGCTTTTTGTTCTTAGCTTTCATTATTTTAATTTTACACTGGGGTAGAGCCCCTAGATGGATGACAGATCACCCCTTTCAGATACAGCAGACAGAGAGAGCACCCTTTTCAGATGGGATCCGGTCTGAAGATCGACAGTGCCTAGGTCGACAATGTTTAGGTCGACCACTATAGGTCGACAGTCACTAGGTCGACATGGATGGAAGGTCGACAGGGTTTCTTGGTCGACATGTGCTAGGTCGACAGGTCTAAAGGTCGACATGAGTTTAAAAAAAAATTTTTACTTTTTTCATACTTAACGATCCATGTGGACTACGATTGGAACGGTAAAGTGTGCCGAACGAAGCGGTAGCGGAGCGAAGGCACCATGCCCGAAGCATGGCGAGCGAAGCGAGCCATGCGAGGGGACGCGGTGCGCTAATTTGGGATCCCGATCACTTTACGAAGAAAACGACACAAAAAAACAAACAAAAAACTTGTGTCGACCTTTAGACCTGTCGACCTAGCACATGTCGACCTAGAAACCCTGTCGACCTTCCATCCATGTCGACCTAGTGACTGTCAACCTATAGTGGTCGACCTAAACATTGTCGACCTAGGCACTGTCGATAAAACGAACCACACCCTTTCAGATATAACAGACAGAGAGAGCACTGTTTTCAGATACAGCAGACAGAGAGAGCACCCATATCAGATACAGCAGAGACCACTCATTTTTCACCACCACTAGATATATTATGTGACCCCCCCCACCCCTCCCCCCGCTGCTACCACTGTGTATATGTATGGGCATACTGGTGTATGCTACAACACGTGCATTATCCCCATACATTTCAGGCTGCAACTAGAGATACTGCATTGTGTACCTGCTGCATACTGATTAACCCTGTGTTACTCTGCACCTGCTTTCTACCAGTTGATAAACCAATCCGTGGTCAATTTATTTACCATGTGGACTAACCTGCATTCCACACTGCTGATACAATTAACATCATAGGATCTGCCAATACAGGGATGGGCAGAGGAGTAACATCAGGTTGAGCAGAAGGCAATAGAGGTTAGTGTGCCTGTAAAACTAAAATGTGGATGCAAAATGAGCTTCTCCAATGATGAGAATGTGACACTTGTGCCATATATACTGCTACTGAGTTATGCAGAAGATACTAGTGAAGAGAAAGTCTGTTGCAGGTGTTATACCCCTCTCGTGGTGGAATTTTCTTCATACTGTATGAACAAGAAAAGTGAATGATCCTGATCTTGTAGGAAAAAAACACAGAGAACGCATTACTCAGATTAAGATTTAAAAAAATTTTTTTTCATTTCACAGCACCATCATGAAACAAAAAAAAAATCCTCAACACGTTGAACCGCCCATGAGGAAATAGATGGTGAGTGAAACCAATAAATGTATCAGAGGGCTGTCAACATGGACATAAACCATTAACAAATGTCCCAAAAATATTTAATATGTCTTCTTATTTCACTGAACTATTGCCATCTAAGTAACTCCACCATCATCCCACTGTGACGTCCAGGAGGATGTAGCTGGTTAGTGTAACCTCGTGAAGAAAAATAAATATTTTAGTACTTAGGTCAATAATATACATGTGTTTTGAACTGTACTTAAGTGAAAGCTAAAAGGCAGCTCTAGGGCATAATGCTGGCCACACCTGCGGACTCTAGATCATTACTGTTATTTATACTTTATGTCACTTGTTTAAAATGTCTACTGATATGTCCTTGAAGATACTAGACATGTGCGCCAACCCCCCTGTTTTGGTTTTAGTTCTAATTCGTAGTTAGGGCGTGGTTTTATCAAAATCGGCCTCACGTGTTTTGGTTTTGGATCTGTATTTTGTTTTTTAAATTGATAAAAACAGCAAAAATTATATTATTTTGGCCTTTGTTTGTACTACAATATTATTATCATCAATAACATTAATGTCCAGTCATTTAGAGTCAATTTTGACCGCCTCCCAGCTCATAATATTGTTTTCATAAATATTAGGCAAAGGCTGCTGTGAGCTGGCTGATAACTAAGCTACAGAGCAGTGGCACAAACACACGGCAGTTTATAGCACATCTAAGAAACATTGCCAAACAGCAGTGGCTGAAAAGAAAAGCAGTGCAAACTAAAGTTGTTCTTGGTGTCCTCCCTCCTACCTACCCTTATGTTGGAAATTAAAATGGACCTGCAAAGTTTAACAAACCAAGCCAAGCACTTCAGCAACAGGGACTGCCACTTTTGTGGATTGAACACTTGGTTTGTTTGGGCGCCCACAAACCATTTTCTTGGAAGGACTACCTCTGATCACTAATGAGGAGGTTGATGATGAGGGTGTTGGTGGTGGAGATTGCACGGGCTGGTCCAAACTATCGGTAGCTGATAGTTGACTGCTTGTTATTATTTTACAAATTACTATAAATTTGTAAAATACATTTCATGAATTTGCCGTAAATGATGTAACATGAAGGAGGTGCCTGTATGGTTAACGTCACTACCTTTACTAACTTTGTCCTCATGAATGGAGCAGATGTCTTCACAAACATCTGTATATGGGTAAAAACGATTCCCACACCCAAGCGTTGCTTTTTTGTCTTATGCTAGGCACCACAATGGATTTCTTTTTATCACAGGCAAGAACTACTGCCACTGGTGACTGAATTCAACAAAATAATCAACATCCTCATCATCCTCATTAGCGTCAGATAGTTCACAAATATACCACTCATCCTGTTCCACTTCCACACTAGCATCCTCAATTTTCATTATGTCATCATCACCATCTTTACTTGTACTGCTCACCCCCACATTTACAGATTGAGCAGAAATGGTGGAAAGAGGTGGAGGCTTGTCACATTTCTGACTCTCATTAGGAATTTGTGAATACACAGTTTGTTCTATAACCTTATTGTTTTTTTTTTGAGGGGGCACTGATTTGTTGGTTTCTAATGTGACACCTCTACCCTTTTTTAACATTGTGAAAGATTTTGATTTCATCTGCCATTTCCTAAACTTTCTGTAGTAGATGTTGTACTATCATGACTGTCAGCAACCACAGCACTAGTACTTGGATGCTGCTCCTGCTTTACTATTGACTGATCATGGGGGGTAATTCAGACCTGATCGCTGCTGTGCATTTTTGCACAGCGGGCGATCAGAAACAAACTGCGCCTGCGTATGCACTGCAACGCGCAGGTACAAAGCAGATTGCCTATCAGCGATGGGTTTATGCAAAGGATTCATTTGCACGGGCGATCCCAAGGAGATTTACAGGAAGAAGGCATTTGTGGATGGCAACTGACCGTTTTCATGGAGTGTTTGGGAAAACACAGGTGTATCCATACTTTTGCAGGGAGGGTTCCTGATGTCATATCCAGTCCCAGACAGCCTGATGTGATCACAGTGGCTGATTAAGTCCTGGGCTACGCAAAGAATGCACAAAATGTGTTTGTACAGCTCTGCTACACATGCATTCGCACACTTGCACAGTGAAAATACACTCCCCCTGTAGTGCAAAAATCGCTGCCCAGCAATCAGGTCTGAATTACCCCCATGATCCATATCAACTTATATTTGTCAATGCAGTGCGGCACGGCACTGGGCTTTATTGAATGCACAAGTTGTACAATAAAATAAAGAAAAACAACTTTTTTTTTCCCTTTACAAATAACAACTCACACTGTACAATAGCAGTGCTTATATTTATGAATGCAGTGGGACACAGCCTGGCCCTGAAATTAACAAACACAAGTTTATTTTATCTACATTTTTTTGGGCCTTATTTATATATATATATATATATATATATAATTTTTTTACCCACTGCTGCAAACCTCTCCGCTTATATTATAGTAACTGTGGCTCGCACCAGTGTGCACCAATAAAGGGTTAATGCTGCACTGCAGCCAGTGACAAAAAAACAGTGTGCATCACCAAGGGCTGCACTGTGGGCAGTGACAATAAAACACCAGTGTGACCTGTACTACTACTTTTTCAGAAAAATACAGTGCTAATTGTGCTGAGGGGATTTTTAGAGACAGAGCTTTTTCGCAAGCTCTGTCTCTACATGTGATAATTGATACATCCCTGCGATGTATTCAATTATTGTATTGAGAATTAGGGCAAATTAATCAAATCCAATCCTCATCTATGATGCAGATTGTGATAAAAACGCCCCTTAAAGTATAATTTAAACCAAAGAAATTGCCTGCTAGCCAGACATCACGTGGAACATGTGGATTTGATCAGCAGGAAAGTTGGACACGAAGCTGATGAAATTTTAAAATGTGACTTTAAAAAAAGGAAGTACAGTACCATTGACTTGCCTTGAAATAAAGTAAACACAGCGTCATTTGGCTTTCAATGGGACATAAGAGACTATATTGTGTTATCAATAGTAAGGAATCTGGAATGACTCAAATTTGACTCTATGATGCAGAAAAATAAATTGAGAAAAATGAGAGTGAGTACACTGGCATACTGTATGTATAATCGGTGCAGGGTGTGCATTGCTCATGGGCCCCTGGATCAAAAAGTGCCCTCACTTCACACTCTAAACCCATTGGCTATACTTACTGTGTAAACTTCTCTGCAGAAGCCTCTGCGAAAATGGCACTGCTGTAATTTTTCCAGAGATGCAGATGTGTCCTCATACACTGTGTCTCAAGTCGTGCCATACACGCCCACCCAGCACCAGGTCCTGGTCGACTCAGCCCAACCGATTGTCTGTCTCAAAATGTGCATCTCGGAGCAGCTCAGTTGTGCCTGATGTCTGGCATGTATGGCGTATACTGTAAATGGGGTGCGGTATAATAGATCTACAATGTCTATGTAGACAGTCAGTAGGTCAACACCATTTAGTCAACATGAATTAGGTCGACAGTTACAAAAGGTCGATATGACAATAGTCAACACAAAAAATGGTCAATCCAATTTTTGGTAGACCACATCTTGTATATTCCATGTTATGTGACCATCATCAGTACAAATGTGTACCCTCGCGGGCTGACTTCGCTCAGGCAGGTTACTATTCCCAATAGATGTCCAGGTGGATAATAAATCAAGCAAATGTTGGTATAATATGAAAACCCCACCAATATAGGTGTCGACCATTTGTGTGTCAACCATTGTCATGTTAACCTTTTGTACCAGTCGATCTAATGCATGTCGACTATATGATGTAGACCTACTTGTTGTCTAGCTAGAAATTGTAGATCTCACTCGGATACGGTAAAAAATAAGAATTTACTCACCGGTAATTCTATTTCTCGTAGTCCGTAGTGGATGCTGGGAACTCCGTAAGGACCATGGGGAATAGCGGGCTCCGAAGGAGGCTGGGCACTCTAGAAAGATCTTAGACTACCTGGTGTGCACTGGCTCCTCCCACTATGACCCTCCTCCAAGCCTCAGTTAGGATACTGTGCCCGGACGAGCGTACACAATAAGGAAGGATTTTGAATCCCGGGTAAGACTCATACCAGCCACACCAATCACACCGTACAACTCGTGATATGAAACCCAGTTAACAGTATGAAACAACAGAGCCTCTCAACAGATGGCTCAACAATAACCCGATTTAGTTAACAGTAGTTAACAGTAACTATGTACAAGTATTGCAGATAAACCGCACTCACTACGGACTACGAGAAATAGAATTACCGGTGAGTAAATTCTTATTTTCTCTGACGTCCTAGTGGATGCTGGGAACTCCGTAAGGACCATGGGGATTATACCAAAGCTCCCAAACGGGCGGGAGAGTGCGGATGACTCTGCAACACCGAATGAGAGAACTCCAGGTCCTCCTCAGCCAGGGTATCAAATTTATAGAATTTTTCAAATGTGTTTGCCCCTGACCAAGTAGCAGCTCGGCAAAGTTGTAAAGCCGAGACCCCTCGGGCAGCCGCCCAAGATGAGCCCACCTTCCTTGTGGAATGGGCATTGACAGATTTTGGCTGTGGCAGGCCTGCCACAGAATGTTCAAGCTGAATTGTATTACAAATCCAACGAGCAATAGTCTGCTTAGAAGCAGGAGCACCCAGCTTGTTGGGTGCATATAGGATAAACAGCGAGTCAGATTTTCTGACTCTAGCCGTTCTGGAAACATATATTTTCAGGGCCCTGACAACGTCTAGCAACTTGGAGTCCTCCAAGTCCCTAGTAGCCGCAGGCACCACAATAGGCTGGTTCAGGTGAAACGCTGACACCACCTTTGGGAGAAACTGGGGACGAGTCCTCAATTCTGCCCTATCCATATGGAAAATCAGATAAGGGCTTTTACAGGACAAAGCCGCCAATTCTGATACTCGCCTGGCAGAAGCCAAGGCCAATAACATAACCACCTTCCACGTGAGATATTTCAGATCCACGGTTTTTAGTGGTTCAAACCAATGTGATTTTAAGAAACTCAACACCACGTTGAGATCCCAAGGTGCCACAGGGGGCACAAACGGGGGCTGAATATGCAGCACTCCTTTAACAAATGTCTGAACTTCAGGTACTGAAGCTAGTTCTTTTTGAAAGAAAATCGACAGAGCCGAGATCTGTACCTTAATGGAGCCCAGTTTTAGGCCCATATTTACTCCTGCTTGCAGGAAATGCAGAAATCGACCTAGTTGAAATTCCTCCGTTGGGGCCTTTTCGGCCTCACACCATGCAACATATTTCCGCCATATGCGGTGATAATGAATTGCTGTGACCTCTTTCCTGGCTTTAATAAGCGTAGGAATGACTTCCTCCGGAATGCCCTTTTCCTTCAGGATCCGGCGTTCAACCGCCATGCCGTCAAACGCAGCCGCGATAAGTCTTGGAACAGACAGGGCCCCTGCTGTAGCAGGTCTTGTCTGAGCGGCAGAGACCACGGGTCCTCTGAGATCATCTCTTGAAGTTCCGGGTACCACGCTCTTCTTGGCCAATCCGGAACCACGAGAATTGTGTTTACTCCTCGCTTTCTTATTATTCTCAATACCTTTGGTATGAGAGGTAGAGGAGGGAACACATAAACTGACCGGTACACCCACGGTGTCACTAGAGCGTCCACAGCTATCGCCTGAAGGTCTCTTGACCTGGCGCAATACCTCTCTAGTTTTTTGTTTAGGCGGGACGCCATCATGTCCACCTGTGGACGACCCCATTGATTTACAATCATTTGGAAGACTTCTGGATGAAGTCCCCACTCATCCGGGTGGAGGTCGTGCCTGCTGAGAAAGTCTGCTTCCCAGTTGTCCACTCCCGGGATGAACACTGCTGATAGTGCTAGTACATGATTCTCCGCCCATCGGAGAATTCTTGTGGCTTCTGCCATTGCCATCCTGCTTCTTGTGCCGCCCTGTCGATTCACATGGGCCACTGCCGTGATGTTGTCTGACTGGATCAGCACCGGCTGGTGTAGGAGCAGGGATTTTGCTTGACTTAGGGCATTGTAAATGGCCCTTAGTTCCAGAATATTTATGTGAAGGGCAGTCTCCTGACTTGACCATAGTCCTTGGAAGTTTCTTCCCTTTGTGACTGCTCCCCAGCCTCGTAGGCTGGCATCCGTGGTCACCAGGACCCAGTCCTGTATGCCGAATCTGCGGCCCTCCAGAAGATGAGCACTCTGCAGCCACCACAGAAGAGACACCCTGGTTCTTGGGGACAGGGTTATCAAGCGATGCATCTGAAGATGCGATCCGGACCACTTGTCCAACAGGTCCCACTGAAAAATTCTGGCATGGAACCTGCCGAATGGAATTGCTTCGTAAGAAGCTACCATCTTTCCCAGGACCCGCGTGCAGTGATGCACCGATACCTGTTTTGGTTTTAGGAGGTCTCTGACTAGAGAAGACAACTCCCTGGCTTTCTCCTCCGGGAGAAACACTTTTTTCTGGACTGTGTCCAGAATCATTCCCAGGAACATTAGACGTGTCGTGGGGACCAGCTGTGACTTTGGGATATTCAGAATCCAGCCGTGCTGGCGCAGCACTTCCTGAGATAGTGCTACTCCCACTAACAACTGTTCCTTGGATCGTGCCTTTATTAGGAGATCGTCCAAGTATGGGATAATTAAAACTCCCTTTTTTCGAAGGAGTATCATCATTTCCGCCATAACCTTGGTAAATACCCTCGGTGCCGTGGAGAGTCCAAACGGCAGCGTCTGGAATTGGTAATGGCAATCCTGTACCACAAATCTGAGGTACTCCTGGTGAGGATGGTAAATGGGGACATACAGGTAAGCATCCTTGATGTCCAGGGATACCATGTAATCGCCCTCGTCCAGGCTTGCAATAACCACCCTGAGCGATTCCATCTTGAACTTGAATTTTTTTATGTATGTGTTCAAGGATTTCAAATTTAAAATGGGTCTCACCGAACCGTCCGGTTTCGGCACCACAAATAGTGTGGAATAGTAACCCCGGCCTTGTTGAAGTAGGGGTACCCTGATTATCACCTGCTGGGAATACAGCTTGTGAATCGCTGCTAGCACCGCCTCCCTGTCTGAGGGAGCAATCGGCAAGGCAGATTTTAGGAACCGGTGGGGTGGAGCCGCCTCGAATTCCAGCTTGTATCCCTGAGATACTATTTGAAGGATCCAGGGATCCACCTGTGAGCGAGCCCACTGATCGCTGAAATTCATGAGGCGGGCCCCCACCGTACCTGGCTCCGCCTGTGGAGCCCCACCGTCATGCGGCGGACTTGGAAGAGGAAGCGGGGGAGGACTTTTGTTCCTGGAAACCTTTCCATGTGCCTTTTGGAATCTGCATCTCCAGTCCACTGGCGAGTCCATAAGCATCTCCTAGCAGAAATGGACAATGCACTTATTTTAGATGCCAGCCGGCAGATTTCCCTCTGTGCATCTCTCATGTATAAGACTGAGTCTTTGATATGGTCAATTGTTAGCAGAATCGTGTCTCTGTCTAATGTGTCAATATTTTCTGACAGTTTATCTGACCACGCAGCGGCAGCACTGCACATCCATGCTGACGCAATAGCTGGTCTAAGTATAATGCCTGAGTGTGTATATACAGACTTCAGGATCGCCTCCTGCTTTCTATCAGCAGGTTCCTTAAGGGCGGCCGTATCCTGGGACGGTAGTGCCACCTTTTTAGACAAACGTGTGAGCGCTTTATCCACCCTAGGGGGTGTTTCCCAACGTAACCTATCCTCTGGCGGGAAAGGGAACGCCATTAGTATCTTCTTAGGAATTACCAATTTCTTATCAGGGGAAGCCCACGCTTCTTCACACACTTCATTTAATTCATCTGACGGGGGAAAAACTACAGGTAGTTTTTTCTCCCCAAACATAATACCCTTTTTTTGTGGTACCTGGATGTAAATCAGAAATATTTAACACCTCCTTCATTGCCTCAATCA
This sequence comes from Pseudophryne corroboree, assembly GCF_028390025.1. NCBI lineage: Eukaryota > Metazoa > Chordata > Amphibia > Anura > Myobatrachidae > Pseudophryne > Pseudophryne corroboree. The sequence goes on from NC_086451.1 coordinate 407,494,603, forward strand.
TGCAGTGAATGGCCTTAACGGGCATTAAATTTGACTCATCGTCGTCGACACTGGTGTCAGTATCCGTGTCGACATCTACTTGTGCCATCTGAGATAGCGGGCGTTTCAGAGCCCCTGATGACTTTTGAGACACCTGGACAGGCACGAGCTGAAGACTCGGCTGTCCCACAGTCGGCATGTCGTCAAATTTTTTATGTAAGGAGTCTATACGTGCACTCATTTCCTGCCATAAACTCATCCACTCAGGTGTCTGCCCCCCAGGGGGTGACATCCCTGCTAAAGGCATCTGCTCCCCCTCCACATCATTATCCTCCTCAAACATGTCGACACAGCCGTACCGACACACTCCACACACACAGGGAATGCTCAAACAGAGGACAGGACCCACAAAAAGCCCTTCGGGGGGACAGAGTAAGAGTATGCCAGCACACATCAGAGCGCTATATATATACAGGGACTAACTGAGTTATGTCCCTAATAGCTGCTTTTCAATAAAATATATATACTGCCAAATTTAATGCCCCCCCTCTCTTTTCCCTCTTACTGGTACTGTAGATTGCAGGGAAGAGCCAGGGAGCTTCCTTCCAGCAGGAGCTGTGAGGGAAAAATGGCGCCAGTGTGCTGAGGAGATAGGCTCCGCCCCTTTTTCGCGGCCTATTCTCCCGCTTTTTATGGAATTCTGGCAGGGGTATTTACCTCATATATAGCCCCTGGGGCTATATATTGAGGTATTTTAGCCAGCCAAGGTGTTTTTATTGCTGCCTCAGGGCGCCCCCCCCCCAGCGCCCTGCACCCTCAGTGACCGGAGTGTGAAGTGTGTGAGAGGAGCAATGGCGCACAGCTGCAGTGCTGTGCGCTACCTTGGTGAAGACAGAGTCTTCATGCCGCCGATTTTCCGGACCATCTTCTTGCTTCTGGCTCTGTAAGGGGGACGGCGGCGCGGCTCCGGGACCGAACATCAAGGCTGGGCCTGCGGTCGATCCCTCTGGAGCTAATGGTGTCCAGTAGCCTAAGAAGCCCAATCCGGCTGCAAGCAGGCGAGTTCGCTTCTTCTCCCCTTAGTCCCTCGCTGCAGTGAGCCTGTTGCCAGCAGGTCTCACTGAAAATAAAAAAATCTAAGACTATTACTTTCTAAGAGCTCAGGAGAGCCCCTAGTGTGCATCCAACCTCGGCCGGGCACGAAATCTAACTGAGGCTTGGAGGAGGGTCATAGTGGGAGGAGCCAGTGCACACCAGGTAGTCTAAGATCTTTCTAGAGTGCCCAGCCTCCTTCGGAGCCCGCTATTCCCCATGGTCCTTACGGAGTTCCCAGCATCCACTAGGACGTCAGAGAAATGCTAGTTGCATTAAGACACATCTGTATGTGCATGCACGATAGGGAAATCCCCATGAAAATAACACAGACTCCATTTTTCAGTAGATACAGTATGTACATTTGCTGTAGGCACGGTGCCTGAGTCTACACTGCACATACGCCTGCGTGATGGAGGGGGGGCAACACTGAGATTTCACAAGGGCCTCTTCATCCAATAAGACTCCCTGAAGTTAACATTTTTAATAGCCACTGAATAAGTTATCATAGACAACAGATTACGTAATAAATGAAACGATCATGCATGGGTAGTAAGTTGGAGCCTGTAGTAATGCTTTTATGTTTTTTATCTTGCACATTTTTTTTTTTTTTTTTTAACTGTTTTTATTTTCTCATTTTCATAATGTAGAAAAATTACATACAGTGGTGAGTCAAAATGAAAAATTATAGGAATGGCAGATATACATACTGTACATACATCCCCGCAATAACAGAACTGCGAGTGTCTCTGTGCCTTACAACTCATGCCACTTGATTCCGCATATCCTATATTTACACACTGTAAACTATCATCACCCACTTATAAACATCATAAAATAATACGGGGAAACACAAGAAGGGAAAGGGTAAGAGGGGAGACAAGACAAGACAATTCACTCCGTAGTCGCGTGGCATACTTACATTACAAGCAATCTATGCGCTTATCAACCTCAAAACAGCAAGGTGCAAACTTATATCAATTAGCATCCACACGTTTATGAAGAATCCAGGAGGTATTTTCAAAGAGCCTTTCAATATGGCCCTGTGTATCAATGTCTAGACTGTCAATGTAAAGCTCCCATTTCGAGTAAAAGCGAGCAACTCCCATCTCAATGTCTGGCAGGGTGGCTTGGCGCTCGAAGTAGTGAACTTGTAAAAGACATTTTTTTCATTCCCGCAAAGAGGGAGACGACTTTTTTGTCCAATGATTTAAAATAACTTTGTTAGCCACCATGAGAATGACCGTGAAAATGGGCACAACTTGCTTCCTATCCGGGCCAAGAGGCCAGCCCTCAAAACAGTTGCATAAACAAGCTATCGGGTCTCTGGCGACCCCCAATGAAAAAGTTCTATTAATAAATACAATAAATTTGTTCCAAAATGTAGCAATCTTCCTACATGTCCAAAAGCAATGAAAGAAGGAGGCCCTTGACATGTGGCATTTTAAGCGTTCACTATTCCCATCCAGGATCATATGCACTCTTTGGGCCGGGGCTATGTAAGCCCTGTGTAATAACTTAAAGTACACTTCCTGAAGCTGAGCCGAGTGTAAATATTTAAATGTATACTGACAGGATTTCAGTAGGATTGGTTGCGCCGGGAAGTCCGGTACATCCCCCTCCCAAGTAGAATCCGTACGTTTCCATAGCTTTTCCGCCTGTACCACCCTTAAATGATCATAATAATATGACAGTCGATAAGTAGAGGCATTCGTGAGAGTGAGGAGAGTGGCTATTGGATCCTGTATGTCTGGCGAGAGCATAGGGACAGCAATAGTGGTGACAAAATGTCAGGCTTGCAGGTACATATAAAAATTTGAGTTTGCTATGCCATATTTGGACTTCAATTCCTCAAAGGATAGCATATGCCGTCCCGCAGGGTCAAATACATCTCTAATAGACGAAATTCCCCGTTCCCGCCACTGCTTAAAGTTAGCATTTTCCAGCCCAGGACTGAAGCAGGGGTTCCCCCAGAAAGTTGTGTAACGGGAAGAGGTCGGGTGTCTATGTAATTTAGAATTGGAGTAGTGCCAGGCTCCATGAGTATCTGAAAGGATAATATTCGTCTTAAGTGATGCCGGTAATTTGTTCTTTGGGGTGTGAAGGAGGGCGCTGGGAGAGAAGGGGGCAAACAGCTCCTCCTCCAATGTATAATTGGTAAAACAGGAATGCTGCCATAACCAGTCTGTGACATATCGGAACAACACTGCTCTACTAAACGCTTCCAAGTTTGGAATCCCCAGCCCCCCCTCCGCCCTTGGCAACTGAAGTTTAGCATAAGAAATCCTAGGTTTTCTCCCTCCCCATAAAAATTTTGAGAACATGGAATTTACAGACTTACAGTCTTTTTTTGTAAGGCAAAATGGCAGCATCTTTAGAATATATGAGAGTTTCGGGAACACTACGCTTTTAAGGACCGTGGCCCTACCCAGCAAGGACAAAGGCAAATTAACCCACCCATCTAGGAGGACCCGGACAGCCGTCAGGACCGGTGCAACGTTGACTGTATACAGAAGATCCAGTGACGCAGGGATCATTATCCCCAGATACTTAAGAGCCCTCTGGGTCCTAGGGAACTGGGATAAAACCGGGTGCATATTGAAAAGAGACGCATCTCCCGATAGAGGCATTAGTTCCGATTTGGAGAGATTAACCTTGTATCCCACAGAGGACCCAAAGCCATCAATGATGGAAACTATAGGTCCTATCGACCTGCTGGGGTCAGCAATAAATAGCAACATATCATCAGCAAACAACGCTATCTTAACCTCCAGCCTGCCCACCAAAATGCCCCTAAAGGAAGACGCGCCACGGAGAGCTATCGCCAGTGGCTCCAGGGCCAGCACGAATAACAAAGGAGATAGGGGGCAGCCCTGATGGGTGCCTCTCTGGATGTAGAAGGGGGAAGAGATATAGCCATTTCCTAATACCTGCGTAGCAGGATCTGTGTATAGGTGTACCAACATTTCTACAAGACGGGGCCCCGAACTTATGTAGGGTATCAAATAAATGGTCCCAAGTCACCATATCAAATGCCTTTTCGGCGTCAAGTGAAAGGATTACATTGGTGCCCGTATCTGGGGAAGACTGTAGCCTCTGCAGCACTGTTAAAACTTTTCTAATATTGACAACCGCCTGACGGCCCCAAATGAATCCCGACTGTTCTGGGTGGATAATGGAGGGCAATACTAGTTTTAACCTGTCAGCTAATATCTTGGTAAACATCTTATAGTCCGTATTAAGCAGGGAAATAGGCCTATAAGATTCCGGGAGTTCCGGGTCCCTGCCTGGCTTCGGCAGCACCCTGAGGAACGCTGAGTTAAAGAAACCAGGCAGGGCCCGACCGGAGAGTAATTCATTAAAAGATACCTGCAATGTGTCCCGGATATGGGGCATTAGAATTTTATAATAATCATTGGAGAGGCCGTCCGGTCCCGGTGTCTTTCCAGTCTTCAGTGCCTTAATCACCCTTTCCACCTCCTCCCCCGAGATGGCTGTCATAAGGGATGAGGCCTGGCTTTCAGACATCTGAGGTAAACTCATATTAGCCCAAAAGGCCTCTTTATTGGGCAGATTACTAGGAGGCTGAGAGTACAGTTGGGCATAAAAAGAACTCAGCACCTCCATTATTTTGGCATTAGACCTGACCCTACTACCGTCACTAGTGCGGAGGGATTTAATTACTGAGGAAGAATGGCGCTCTTTCAATAGGAAGGACATTAATTTATCCGGTTTATTACCATATCTGTGAAAAGAAGCAGTCCTATAGAAAGTGTGCTTGGCTTACAAGTGATTCAGAATATTATCAAAAACGTCCTTTTTGTTATTATAATCAGCCCTATTAGTTGGGGTAGGTGAATGCTTAAACTTTTGAAAGGAAGTCGTTAAGTTTACCTGGGCTTCCAAGTATGAGCCGTCTAATTGCCGGGTCTGGGACTCAGGGTCGACAGCACAAAGGTCGACACACTTTAGGTCGACGTCAATTGGTCGACGCACCTTAGGTCGACAGGGTCAAAAGGTCGACAGGGTGAAAAGGTCGACAGGGACAAGGTCGACATGGAAAAAGGTCGACATGAGTTTTTTATGTTTTTTTGGTGTCGTTTTCTTCGTAGAGTGACCGGGAACCCGAATTAGTGCACCGCGTCCCCTCGCATGGCTCGCTTCGCTCGCCATGCTTCGGGCATGGTGCCTTCGCTCCGCTACCGCTTCGCTCGGCACACTTTACCGTTCCAATCGTAGTCCACGTGGATCGTTAAGTATGAAAAGGTTCAAAAAAAGAAAAAAATCGTGAAAAACTCATGTCGACCTTTTTCCATGTCGACCTTGTTCCTGTCGACCTTTTGACCCTGTCGACCTTTTGACCATGTCGACCTAATGTGTGTCGACCAATTGGCGTCGACCTAAAGTGTGTCGACCTTTGTGCTGTCGACCTGGAGTCCGGATACCCTAATTGCCTATCCCTGTGTGCACAGTAAGACATAATAACCCCTCTCATGACGGGTTTAGACGCCTGCCAGATCGTCAGAGGCTTCTCAGACTCATAACTTGCGTTATTACTTTTGTAGTATAGCCATGCCGCTTCCAACATATTACGAAATTTCAATGAATTAGCCAGATGTGCAGGGAACCGTCACTGCCGCACCGGGCCCTTATCCACTTGCACCGCCAGTTTAATCCAACATAGGGCATGATCCGAAATACTTATAGCTTCGATCCCAGTGTCCATAACCTTAGGGAACATATGTTCTGACAACAGCAAGTAGTCAATGCGGGAGAGCGTACCATATGCAGCTGATAGGCAAGTATAATCCCGTTCTAGCGGATAGCACGCCCTCCACACATCCACCACCCGCAGCCGGCGGGTTATATACTGAACACCCACTTTAGGGCTACTATGCCCCCGACTGGAAGCCACATTCCTATCCATAACATGAGACGAAACCACATTGAAATCCCCCCCTAACACAATGTTAGAATCTATATGACCATATAGTTTGTTCAGCATGTCTAGAAAAAACACTTTGGGGCAGTTATTCGGAGCATATATGTTACATAGCAATAAGTGTGTGCAGTCCACTGTGACGTCTGCAATAATATACCGACCCTGCGGGTCAACCTTTATAGAATGAACAGTATAAGAGAGAGACTGTCTAATCAATATGGCTACCCCCCGTGCCTTAGAGGAGTATGGGTCCGAGGCCAACACTGACCACCAAAGTGTGTTAAGTTTGGCCATCTCTGGAGGGAGGAGATGCGTTTCCTGCAGGAATGCTATATCCAAACGAAGCTTGTTCTGATACATAAGAATTTTTTTCCTCTTAGCCGGGGAGTTAATACCCCCCACATTCTATGTGCTAATCATTAAAGACGACATGCAGCTAATCTAAATAAACCCAGTGAAGTAATGATGAGCACATAAATGAAATGGTGGTCCAGCCACCGCTGCTCCAACCACCATGCTACTTGAGCAAATATACAGGGGGGACTAGACAAGACACAAAGAGGGTAACAACATATATAAAAAAAAAAGCAGAACAGGACAGGAGGCAGCAACTCGTCTCCTCATTCAAGAAATAAGGACTTCCAGCCATTTAGAAATTCGTAATGCTAACTTCAAACATGGCGTGCTTACCCCTAGCACACCCCGGCCAATAGCTACTTTCAAAGAGATAAATGAGAATCCCAGCTTCCACCCAGCCCAACTGAACAAACTAAACTGAGGTTAAGGAAAAGAGGGTGTCTGGTACTTATAAACTAGATGAAAATCATTGAAGCAGTTATTCCCTGCATATGGATACCATACAAATAGCAGGCATGTAAGCAGTCCCATCCGGAACCTCCAGGCCATCCATCAAGTAATGCGTGTAACCCTCAACTCAGGGCCTATGATGTGGAACGTGGAGAAGCAGGAGAGGACGAATGTCCCGACTTTCTTCCTTCAGACAGGTAGCCAGCTGCGTCAGCTGCATTAGAAAAGTCACGAAAGGAGTCCCCTTCAAAGAGCTGTAATCGTGCAGGGTACAACAGTGCAAATTTCCTGCCCTCCTGGACCAGGCTGGAACAAATCTGGGAAAAATCCTTGCGAGCTCGGGAGACTTCTGCAGAGTAATCCTGAAAGAGACGAATGTCCCTATTATCCCATGCAAGAGCCCTGTGTCTCCTGGAAGCAGACCAATTAGCCTCTTTATGCAGAAAGCTTAAACAGCTAAAAATCACCACACGTGGCCTCGCGTTCTGACCCGTCCTGGGCAGTCCTAGACGATGGGCCCTCTCCACTACCATGTCTGCACATGTGTCTTGGATTTCCAGCAACTACGGAAGGGACACCTGTAGAAAACGGTATAGGTCTGGCCCTTTAAGAGATTCTGCTAGACTCATGACCCTGAGGTTATTAAGCCTCGATCTGTTTTCCAGGTCGTCTAATTTATTCATAACCTGGTAATAAGATTTCTTCAGTGTCAGCATTTGTTTTCAATTCTGCTACGTCTTGGAACACTACCCCCAATCTTTGCTCTGTGGCTAATACCCTCTGGGACAGCTGTTTCATCTGAGACTTAATGTCCTGTGCCACCTGCGTCAGCTTAGCAGCGTGCGTGTCCATGAGGGGCCCCATCGTTACCTTGATAGCTTTCACGACATCCTCATATGAGACTGGGGCTGCAGGGTCAGGTGAGGCAGGACGAGACCCATCATCCAGCTGCGAACCCTCCCGTGTGTCCGGTGCGGCGACCATATTGGATTCTGCCTGGCGCCGCTCAGAGCGGGATCTTTGCTGCTTTGCCGGCATGGGAGAGGTGAGAAACTTCTCCATAGGGTGGAGGAGACCTTCCCCTCACCGAGGCTGCGGTAACCGGCGGGATTGAGTCCGTGAGCGCGGCGCTGCTTGCTGTCCTGGCCGGGGTAGCAACAGAGCTCTCACACCAGGCACCCGATTACATGGGAGCCGGGACCGGAAGTCCAATCTTGCACATTTTTAGGTGTACCAGTCAACAGCATCACAAGGGGAGTGCAGGCTGCTCTTGAGTCTCACCCTCGCCAGTAACTCCATAGTGACAGGAGCCGATTGCTGCAGTGCAACATTATCCTGCAGCAACCAGCTCCTGTTTCTGAAAAGGAGCCAGCATCACAGGCACTAGTCTCCACCGGGGGCAGCCCAGCATCTCCAGGTAGGCATGGCCATCGACCATCAATGATTCAAAATCATAGATGGTCTATGACCGATGTTGAATACTTTTACCATCGATGGAGGAGAACCAGATGGTCTCCCACCATCGATGGCTCAGTGCTACCGAATTTTGTTTTCTTTTTCTTCAAAGTGTCAGGGCACAGAGTTTAGCTCTGCCCATGACACTCATGAAGCCACGCCCACAGGCTCTGATTGGCCCACAGTTCATTTTACAATAATGCAGGGACAACCATCCATGTGTAAAACCATCAATGGTTTCCTTACAGATGGCTTTACACCATCGAGGTTATCCATTGATGGTAACCATCAATAGATAACCCACCGATGGTCATCCCTATCTCCAGGGATGCCAGGCATGTCCCCGAAGTGATGTAAGCAGAGGGGCTTCATGCTAGGCCACTCACCACCCCACCTCCATGTATGCAGCGGGGAACTTCCATGACGCAATGACCCTATATCTAAGGCCACGCCCATTTTTTGGCAGCACCAGTTGTTATTGACCTGGTACCACTACTCATATCAGTAAACACACAAATGTAAACTCAGATTGATTATTCCAAACCCCGCAGTCCTCAGCACGGATGCTATGGGTTCAGTTCCATCCAGTGTCACGTCTGTGTGGATTTTGTGTGGATTTCTCCGTGTCTGTTGCTCCAGATGCTTCAGATTCCTTCCACACTCTAAGGACATAGGTCAATTGGTTTCTGATTAAATTAAGTGTATGGTGTCTATGTGGTAAGGAATATAGATTGCATGTATCACTGTAAAGCACTTTGTTGTATGTAGATACTATATAACCGATAATAATTTAGAATTTGGTGCACCTTTTAAACCGTTATTGTTTAACCTACACTAGAGATCTAAAAGCTCATTGATTGCACTGTATTGTGCACCTAAATGCTATATTACTATATGATTCCTTCTATTTTCAACAAATGGTAATTTTATTAGAATAATAAATATTTGTGAAGAGTAGTTTATTCTGTTAACATTCCTTTATACCCATATACAGTATCTTTACAGGAATATTCCCACAATAATTAGATAACATTATGTAGATAACTTGTGCAATTTTTCACTAGACTTCAACAGGTTTTACAATCATTTACAGCCATTATCTTTTCAATTTTGGTAGAGCACCAAAAGATTACAGATATTGACATAAGGTAATAGTAAAGTTTGTGTGGTGACCTTATAAATAAATCGATGAGAGGCTTCAGGTGCAGAAGACAAGAAGGCACCATGCTCGCCTTACTCATTTTGCTTATGGGCGTCAGCCAGAGTCATGCCATCAGTCTGGTAAGTTATTTACTAAATTCCAAATTACTATGAGGGAAATGGCACTAGATGAGCCTGTTATTAATGGCCAGAGTCTAATAGTTTTCCTATTGGTTGGAAATAGATACACTGATATACAGAATTGACCAATGTCATTGTAGAGACATAACATCCAGAAGGATCAATTACCCACTGACGTGTTCTTGTATTCCACTAAACATTATACTGTTAGTCAACAATCTAACTAAGAAACGCATGCATAGTAATATTTAACAGCACATAAGGAGGCTGGGAATGTCTGGCGCAGCCATGCTACTGCTCCTTTGTCCCTGTGTGCCTCTGTAACTGTTCATTCTCTTGCCATAGTAGGTCATTTGTAATTGCACCATTCCTGGCAGTCATGTGCTAATCAGTGGTGACTCCCACCTTCATCCCTACCATGGCATAATAAGGGAAACTATTGTGGCATAATGTGTTTAAGGGGCACTACTGTGGTGTAACATATATAAGGGACTATTCTGTGGTGTAACATGTAGTAGCGGCTCTTCTGTGGTCTATGGTCTAGCATGTATAAACTGCTCCACCGTGGTGTAACTTGCATAAGGGGGTCTACTATGATGTAACATTTATAAGCGTCTCTACTGTGTGGCGTAACATGTTTAAGCATCTCTACTGTGTGGCGTAATGTATATTATGGGCTTTACTGTGTGGCACCTATAATATACACCACACAGTAAATGCCATATACACATAAAAGGGGTGCTACAGTGTGGTGTAATGTGTATAACGGACACTACTCTGCGGTGTAATTAGAATTGATACTATTCGGTGACCGTGCCCATTCCCTATGAAGCCACACCCCAATATTTTTTGCACGTGCCTTTGGCACACACTGACCCTATTTTAAGTATGTGGAGTGGTGCATCAATTCTCTTTCTAGCAAATGGCACCAAAATATCTAGTTACGGCTCTGGTGGCAAGTATATGACCTTGTTATAGAAGCATGTAATTGATAAAGGAATTTGGATGACTTTAATTTACTATATTACTTATTGCTTTAGAATCAATAGGTATATAATTCTAACTTCACAGACTACATACCTCATAAAAAGTTGCTAACCCCCATCCCCACCATTAATGTCACAACTGGGGGAAAATTCAGTTAGCCGCAGTGAAAAAAATGTTTACTGTGGCTTGAATTGAGGCAGCTATTGCACAGTAATTTCACTTAATGTGGCTATATGCGCTCCCGATCAACACTCAATCCAATTGTGAATAGTGGTCGCTCTGTAATTTTGTGTGATGTTAGCCAAAAAAGTGCTAATTAACACTGGAGTATAGAAGCAAATTAGTGGACATAAGCAAAGTATTTGGGGATCTTAAAAGTTGACGAATGGCATACAGTATTTTTGCATTTTTTATTATAATATTTAAAAAAAATGATAGAAGGCAAGTGTTTTTCAGCAATTAAATGCTCTAGAATAATTTTGGTGCATAAAATTGCCTGTAAATTGATTCTTTTTTTTTTTTTTATCAATTTAAGCCAATTTTAAATACTTGTTAAATAAACCCTGTATCTTCCGCCTAAACCTAAAAACACCTGTCCGATCAACATAACACCCCCATATACCAGTCCCACGTCAATTAACCCATTATTCAGCATTTTTCAGAATATCACCCCAAAAATTACGTAATCATAGGCCAAATTAAGGTAATTTAAAGCTTCTACGTGCCTCATTAATCGATAGTCACAGGGAATCTGAACCAAATTCTGACATTTTCACCTTAAAATGTGGATTTTCCCAAACTTTTCATCTGCTCAGAGAGCTGCAAGAAAGACAATCAGTTAATGTAGCTTAATTTCTGCAGCTAATTGCATAGCTAAGAACTCATTAAGTTGCATTTAGCCTAGTTAACCCCAGAAAACGGAGCTAATTGAATTCCTTCTGAAATCATTATATGCTTACTTTAGCAATACCAATAATAATCCATACCTCCCAACATGACCCTCTCCAGGAGGGACACAATGCTCTGCTTCTGGACTTTTCCCTTTCTCTATAATTGCCGGCACCTGTTTTGAACAGTTTAATGGATAAGAAATGTGTTTCAGCACAGGTGATGGCAATCACAAATTAAGAGGGAAGTCCAGGAGCAGAGCATTCTGTCCTTCCTGGAGAGGGTCATGTTGGAAGGTATGATAATCTGTTTGTTTTTTGTTTGTTTGTTTGTTTGTTTCCTTTTACTTTATTAATTTGTGATTTATTCAGCTATTTTTGCCCTAATTCAGAAGGAGTATAAAACATTATGTGATTGTAATTAGACATGCAGCTTCATGTATCTGATGAGGTGTTAGGAGCTGCCAGAGGCAGAGCCGTAACTACGTTTGTGCCAGGAGTGCCTGGCACACAGCACAGTCGCCCTGAGGGCGCAACGACCAGCAACTATGTCTGCGGCTTGTAATTATCAAATTTACTCATTACAAGCCGCCTGTGCTGTGTGCGCCACACCGGAGGAGAGGAGCAGCTCCGGAGGCTGGGGAGGAGGAGGAGGAGGAGGAGGAGGAGGAGGGAGTGGGACCGGAGCCGCAGCAGCTCTATGTAATCGGTAGTGGCCCCGCACTGCCCCTGTTTTACATAAGGGGGCGCCAATGCCATTTCTTGCACACAGCGCTAAAATGCCTAGTAACGGCACTGGCCACAGGTGTGGCCGGTTGCTAGGCAAGCCGGACTCTCTGCTGGTGCATTGCCAGGGACGAATCTCCCATTAGGCACATGAGGCACGTGTTTGGAGGCGGCACTTGGATGCTTTTGTTGGTACTGTCACCCCAAAAAGTACCAGTAACTGCAAAATATTTCCACTGTGGTATACCATATGCCATCTTGAATGGAATGTAAATGGGTGGGATACGCACATACTGCCCCTGCAGGCTGTAACAGGGGCGTCCGTTACAGTTGTGCCTAGGGGCCCCTTACCCCTAAATCCGCCCCTGTGCATTGCCTGTTGGTCCCAGCTCTTACTAACCAGCCAGGACACTTCCTTTGTTTGTGCAAAGTGGAAGTTGGAATCTTGTTTGCTGGAATTAAGGAGCTTTCGATTTAAACATATATTATTTTTAATTCTCCTTCCTTCCAAACATATTTTACATGGGAGAACCCTAGTAAGCAGTTAAGGTAGGGCTGACATATGTGTGATCCTGTAGGATAAGACATGGAACTTCTAACAATTACTTTTTCCAAATGTGTGGATGGTGGTGACAGAAGATTTAGGATTATTTCCTTCAAAATTTTTTCCTTGTGCCTAAAATATTGAAATGTTGTTCTGGGAATACATGTAACAATATTTGACATACTAAAACACATTACATGTTTGTATTTTTGCGGGTTTATGTACCAATTAATCATTGTAATCATGTCTTGGTATAAAATATTGATATGTTGATCTTCAACAGATTCAAACCTCAACAGGGTCTTTGGATGATAAGGGGGTCTGCCACTGCTCCGTCGCACTCCCAGACACTACGTTTCCCGCAGATCGACTGGAGATCCTGGAGATAACCAACCGCAATCTGAGCATCACCATCCAGAAGGAGATCACTAAGGTATAGAGAGGATTTCAGATATTCATTGAGCTTTGGTTGATTTAATAACTGAAAAAGGGCCTACTAATGTCAGTGGGAGGTTTAAACTCTTCATTTTGGAAGCACACAAGTATGACTTGGGAAAAACAACAGTAAAAGTACATCAAGAGAAAGGTCCATTTTCATAATGGGATTGTATGAACATACAGTACAAACAGGAAAACATCAACCTTGGAAAATCAGGCAACGGGAGAAAGGTAGAGAAGTTACGGGGGGGGGGGGGGGGGTGAGCAGACAAGGAACAAACCACTGGTGATAATAGCTGAGGAAGGGAAGTTAGCCTCACTGAAGGAGGAAGAGGAGCCATTATAAAGGGAGGGAGGGAGGGTGAAGGGAGCTCAAGCAGCTTTCTCTGAAAAGCCCCAGGGCCTACACTGTGGCAAAGAGATCAGGTCTCTCATACAGGTAATAGGTAATCTTTTCCATGCATGCGGCATGCAAGATGCGGATCTTGGCTGCTAAGACGGGGATGGTTCCAGCTGTTTCCAGAGGGATGCTATAATAGATGTGGCGGCTGATAACATACAGATGTGTCCTCATACATCCGGCCTCAATACACCACGCAGCGTGTAACTCTGCAAGTTTCTGGCATCTTTTTTGCCAAAAATACATCTTAGTCACAATACAATGTGACTAGGACACACAAGGAGACTGTGCTGAGTCATTTGATATACTGTACATTCTGTGTGACTGAGTCTGTATACAGAGCAGTACAGAACTTGTATGGGAAAAAGCCGCGACTGCTACATTGTAGCACTTCGTGTACAGATTCAGAGACTCAGTCGCACACAGATATACAGTACAAGTGTCGCATATCACATTAATCAGCACAATCCCCTCGAATGTCTTAGATATATCGTGTTGTGCCTATGACACATTTTCAGCAACAAAAAAAAACCCACAAAAAAAGATGACCTAAGCTAGTAGAGTTCTGCGAGACCTGGCGTGCCGAGAGGGGCTGTTTGGCGTGACTGCAGCAATGATGTATGAGGACTCATCTGTGCAAGAGATAAGTTTTATATTATGTTTTCTAAAGTTTTGAGGTGAGTAGTAAAGGAAAAGCGAAGATATTTAGAGACTCAAGCTTCTGTCATTGGGTTGCTAAGTCTGTGAATTTTGTTCCAAATTTGTGAAATCTTAGGGCAGGTTCACCAAATAAGATATGTGCAACTGTGACCACATTTTCTCCAACAGCTAGGATCTGCTGAAGGGAACATACTATATAGTCTATCAGCGGTAATATACCCTGTATGTTGTTTCCTTATACTGTAGCGTGTAAATTGAGTGGCAGGGGATCAGTCAGAGATGAAGACATCCTGGAACACTGGGCTGTAGGTACTCCATGTATGTCCATCCCCAAAGCTTCCCTAGTGACTTATGTCCCCATACTTTGTCCTTGTAACATAGGTCTACAACCTCAAACACCTTCTCACATATAACCTCTACTCTTTATATATTGTGATATTACCCCCCTTCCTCTACTTATTCCATATACTGTACCTTCACTGTCACTTGTCACTTATGCTAATACTCTCCCCTCCCTTCCTGTCACATATTCCCCCATTGCCTATGTGCCACTTGTATTTATCCTCCATTCTTTAATGTATTTCATACACCCTTCCTTCATATCTACATATCTCACACCTTCCACTATCAAATCACCTAATCTCCAGCCCCACAGTTTCCTTTCTGCTGTAATGTCCTGTGGATGAAGATTTCTCTGTCCCTAGCAGCAGTTCTCACCGCTGCTATTCCTTCACATATAGGATAGAGAACATAGAACAAGATTACATAGGTGAATCATTTAGGGAGTTACAGACAGGTTCACAAATAAAAACATATACATGACTCCCAGGCATAGCAGGAAACATCCATGCCCTTTTACTTACATTCTGGGAGTCTCAGAGACATTCCATGTTGATAGGCAACTATGTCATAAATATACACAGTAGTTGTACTTTTATATCATATACCTGCATTTTCAAGCAAATGTAGCCAACTCTAAATGAGCTTGAGGGTGTTTAACCACTTACTGCGTTATTGTGTAGTTACTATAAAAGTATGCACTCTCCCTACAGATCCACAGCTATCAGAGTGTACTGATTGTGTATATAGAGAAGCTGAAGAACCTGACCATACGTGTGGAGGAGATGGAGAAGGGTGGAATCTCTTACACCGAGCTGGACTTTGAGCTGGTGAAGTTGGAGATCAGGGAGATGGAGACCATCATTCTGCAACTGAAATCCTCATTAAATGGCTCCAATGTCCTGGTGGAGACTCTGTACTTGGAGGTGAGACCTGATGCACTGAAAGGAAGAAAATGCAAACAGGCTAGGTACTGAATATATAACAATCGATTTTAGAGAAATCAGAGATTCCTGTACAGTAACGCCACCGCCATAGCTGGCTATGGCAGTACAGTGTTCTGGAAACTTACCAAGTGGCAAAAAGCTGAGCTTTAAGTTACTTGGCAAAAATCACATAACTCCACCTTAGTGCTGTGAAATGGGATGTTTTAGTGCATCAACCGCTAAATCAGTGGTAGGTATAAGCAGCCCATGGGCCACAAGAGCCATTAGAAGGGCATTGCAGCCACTGACGTCATGCATGCACCACAGGAGTTACTAGAAATTTTTATTGCGTGCGGATTTTGTACGCTTCTGAATCATGCCCTTAATGAGTTTTATGTGATATGTCTGTAAGTTAAAATTGTTTTAGTTTTGGCAATATTATTTATTTATTATTACCAGTTATTTATATAGCGCACACATATTCCGAAGCGCTTTACAGAAAATATTTTGCCCATTCGCATAAGTCCCTGCCCCAGTGGAGCTTACAATCTATATTCCCTATCACATGTACACCACACACATTCACACTACAGTTAATTTTGTTGGGAGCCAATTAACCTATCAGTATATTTTTGGATTCTGTGAGGAAACCAGAGAACCCGGAGGAAACCCACGCAAGTACTGGGAGAATATACCAACTCCGCACAGTTAGAGCCATGGTGGGAATATAGACAGAAGACTCTGGATGTGTTTAAAATGTTGACACCAGAATGTAGGCATGATCTGAATGTCAACATGTCGACAAAGCGTTTTTCTAGAGCCCTAAAGTTAACCCAAACCTAACAGCAGCCTAACCTTATACCTAAACCCAACCCTAAACCTGTAGTGTCAAAATGATGACTGTCAACATTCTGAATGTCGACGTAATTACTGCATAGTGAATTAAAGACCATCAGACCAGTTTTTCTTTTTTCCTTCTAGATCCGTAACATTTCCATTATGGTGAACCAGCTGGAGGTCTATGATAAGAACAATGTGTTGGCAATTAGAAGGGAAATAGTGGCTCTGCAACAACGTCTGAAGGACTGCGAGAAGAACAATACAAACCCAAAACCAAATCCTCAGCCTCCCCTGCCTCCAGTGGACTATGGTAAGTCACTACGGTATCTGCTGATAAACAGACTGAGTGAGAGCCACTTTATCATTGTTGTGAGTCAATTCAAAGACAACACAACCTTGGATGTGGGAGAGGGGGGGAGTCCAAAACAAAGGAGATTTATGAAGCTGCAGTTTGTTTCTGCATTTCTTTGGGGGGGTGTTTAGAAGCATTTGCGCTGGATTTATTCAAAGTAAAGCTACAGAAAACCGGAAACTATTCATATCACAATTTTTTCTTTTTCACATTTTAGGAATAGAAATTGTGAGCATTTTTTCCAGTCGTAGTTTTACAAGCCACAGGAAACCTCAGTCATATTTACAGATAGAGAAACAGTGTTGTGACAGCTTAATTGAGCTGTTTTGTATATCAGCATGTGTTAAAATGTTAAACTCCCCCTTTGCCTTCACTAAAGGGTCTTGCTACTTAGTATCAGTCCCAGTTATCTATAGCAATTAGTGGAGAATAATACCGATGGGCTGCAAGACTGCAGCCCCCCAATAAAATCCACAACTTCTGTGAGCTCAGCTGAGCCAGTTGCAGTCTCTATAACTCCACTGGCTCAGTGGCTTCACTCACTGTGACTGGCAGTGACTTCCTTTTGGGAGTCCTACTTGCCAGTCACCGGCAAGACAAGCAGTCCCATTGAGAGGCTGGGGCTTATTTATTTATTTATTGCCCACGCACATGTTTTGCACTTTTGCACAACACTAGCACTTTTTTATGTTTTGTAGTGTGTCACTGTCACGGTTTTTGTTTGAGGTTTAGGTGAGACCCTTATGGGCCACCCTCTCTCCTAAGTTGCTAAGGCCCTCTCCTTTTGGGGAGGCTGTTATCGATCCCCAGGGGGAAGCTTCGGCCAACCTTGGGGATACACGAGGGTCCCTCTGCGCTTCGGCAAGGGGGGACCCACAGTCCCTTTTTTCCCTCATTAGGCCTTCTGGCTCTGAGGGTTAGGGGAGTAACGGGGCCCTTCTCCTTTCGGAGAGGGTCCAAGAACCTATGCCCCCAGCACGTTTGTGCACAGACACTGGGTGATGAAGCCACGCACCTTGGGCTTCAAGTAAAAAAAAAAAAGTCCCACTGAGAGGTGTTCCCTCCCTCCGGGACTGCCAGACCGGTCTGCCATTAGCATAGAGCTGGCTTCCTGTGGGAAGCCACTCCCTGCCTGATTGTTAGCCCAATATGGCTTCTATTGGCTGCTGCTAATGCAATCCATAGAAGCTGGGGATTTGCACATGTGACAAGCCGCCGCTTGTGCACATGCGCCAGTCCCGACACCTTTTAGCTCCATTATGCAGGAGCAGGATCCTGGCTGGCTCTTTACTCTCCGTCATGGATAGTGGCAGTCCCCCTACCTAAAAAAGGTACAGTAGGAGCCGCCGCTGAAAGAAATGTTTCTCTAATCCAGTCCTCCGGACACACTTGCAGTGCATGTTTCAGGTAGGAAAATATAGGCTTAATCATTAATGGAATAATTAAATATGTTTAAGTGAACCTCCTATCCAGCTAACCACCTCATAGTCAGAGGTTTCTTTGATATACACTTAGACCGTTACATATGTTTCCTCAAACCATTGTGGACACTTGTGTAACACGGTCTTATACTGTGTTTTGTCTGGAGTGACATGTTTCTTTCTGTGAAATATTTCAATAAAAAGATTTTGAGAAAAAAAAATGATTGCAGAGAAATGTTACATAAATTAGTACCAGGACTCTTGTTCAAAAGTTAAGTAAAATCAGCACATAAAAATTCAAAAACTAATTGAGATATAAATTAAAACATTAGAGATTAAGGAAAGAGAAGGAGAGAAAACATTTAAAAAATCAGGAATACAGATGGAACCGTGCTCATCTGAGGCGGTTCCATCGCAAGCGTGCATTCCCAGCGTGACTAGGCAATCCATCCGCCTAGTCACACCGGGCATGCACAGAGACGCTCCCATTCTAAGCGTCTCTGTCCGGGCGAGCGCCCGTACGCAGACGCTCTCCATTCAAGTGAATGGGGCGCGTCTCCGTCTTGGGTGCGCGTGCCCGGCCGGTCGGAGACGCTCTCGGCGCTAGGTGCGCCTTGGCGGGTACGCCTAGTCACAGACGGAGCCACGACTAGCGTGGTTCCATCTGTATATTAAGTTCAGTGGTTAAATGAACATTTAAGGAAGTTTAAATGAATACAGATAAATGACAATATCCTGGAACTAGTAACAGAACTCATAATTAAGTGAAACCACTACATATTGAAATACATGTATATAATGTAAAAAATATTTGACTTATAAAGTTAATTATTTAATGATGAAATATTTTTAGAATTTGTACAGTGAAATCAGAGTTCTATTATACTATTCCAACTTGAAGTACATTTTATGGTATACTTGGTTTAGAGCTTGGATTACTTCTATGGCTAGAGTTTGCGTAGGTTAAGATTTACCACTTATACCCCGTTCACACCGCACAAATAACCAGGTATCGACCCCGGTGTTTAGCCAAGTCGACAAG
Organism: Pseudophryne corroboree; assembly: GCF_028390025.1. NCBI lineage: Eukaryota > Metazoa > Chordata > Amphibia > Anura > Myobatrachidae > Pseudophryne > Pseudophryne corroboree. The sequence continues at coordinate 407,513,721 of NC_086451.1, forward strand.
GATCACCGCCGAATTCCCGGGCCGCCTGACCCAGTAATTCAACCCAGGAATAGAGAAGGGTTATTTCCGGGTTATTACTGGGTCAGGCGCAGTGTGAACGGGTTACCCGGGTCGATGCGACCTGGTACCCAATCACAGCACAGGGGCAGGCGGCGTGGAGATGAGCTCATCTCCAGCGCCGCCTCCGCACTCGCCTCCTATGCTGGTTCCGTCCCCGCCCCGATGGCAACGCAAGCCGGCATATTGCCAAGCAGTCTGAAAGGGTCCAATGCCGGATCGCACCTGGGAAGGACCCGTTTCTAGTTCTCGGGTGCGACCCGGCATTTGCAATCTGAACGGGGTACATGACGTAGAATGAAGGTAAGAATTAGGATTATGGTTGCTAATATGTCAAACTGGGGGATTTATCAAAGCTTGGAGGGAGATAATGTGGAGAAAGATAAAGTACCAACCAACCAGCTCCTGAGTGCCATGTTACAGGCTGCGTTTGAAAAATGACAGTAAAAACTGATTGGTTGGTACTTTATCTCTCTCCACTTTATCTCTTTCCAAGTTTTAATAATCTTCCTCACATAGTAATTGATTCCACATAAATACTAATCTATACAAGCTCTTGCGGATTCCACTTTTTGGTCCATTGTAGCAGCGTTTTAGTCATTTATTTATGGCTGTGTGATGTGATTTTGTTTTTATTTTCTGTCGGATGAGAAAAAATATGTATGAAAAAAACCAAAAAACTCCATAGTCACAGACTACCTTGAAAAGACTGAATTGTACCTCCATTCTTTGAAGAGTATATGAAAATATCACATCTATATTTAATTCTTTCATTGCACAGGTACTTGCGACCATGGAGAAATCACGAATATCAGCAGACCTTTTGTAGTACAGCTGAACTGGCTGGGATTCAGCTATAAATATGGAGGATGGGGAAGAGATTCATTACTAGGAGCTGATCAGAGTGTTCAGTGGGTAGCCCCTCTAAATACAGATGCAAGAATAATGAACACCCTACGCTTCTACTCTTCCTATAATAATCTCCTGATCTACTCAAATTATATAGAAAAGGTTCTTCTTAGGGGTAATGATTATAGCAATAATGGACAAGGAGGTGGGATGATTATGTACAACAACATAATGTACTATAACTGCTACAACTCCAGGAACCTCTGCAAATTTAACACACAGACCAATGTGGTTGAGCGCCAAGTTCTCCCTGATGCCACCTACACTAACCGCTTCTCGTATTCATCCTCAGCTTGGCAGGACATTGACCTGGCCAGTGACGAAGATGGTCTTTGGGTCATTTATGCAACTGAACAGAAGGGTGGTAACATTCTCATTAGTAAACTTAATGCCACTTCTCTTGCAGTAGTGCAAACCTGGTCCACCTCCCAGTACAAACGAGGGATCACCAATGCATTCATGGTGTGTGGGGTTTTATATGCTACGAGAACCCTCAACACAAAACAAGAGGAGATTTTCTATATGTACGACACTAAAACTAATATAGAAGGGTATCTGAGCATCCAATTATACAAGATGATGGAGAATGTACAGAGCCTGTCCTATAACCCCAATGATCACAAGCTGTACATGTACAATGATGGCTACCTGGTCACTTATGACCTCACTTTCATGCCCCCCCAAGGAAAGGAGTCTAACATTTAATTTATTGCATTCCAGAATCAATGTTATGAGTGCTATGAGGCTCAAGTAGACTCTAGTGTCTATTTACCCAAATTCTAAAGAGCTTTAGTAATACAAAATACACAGTCATTACAATAGTTTCTTAGTCTAATAGTTTCTTATTTGATTCTTTGATGATGTCATAATGTACACTAAGCAGTAGAGTTCCAATAAATGCATACAAGTAAATAAAATGTGTTATTGCATTTCGGAGTGTGTGTTTGTATTTCTGCTGAAATGTTTCTCTAGGCAGGTAGGGAATACATTTCTTTCGCTTGTCTAGTCAGACAATAGACTCTCAGCATGCATTAGCACATAAACAATTTAATCTTCCAATATAGGACCTCATTTAGTAAGGATGGCAATGTCTGCTAAAACGCTGTTGCTGTGATCAAATAGTTGCCACCCAGAAATAGAGAATAAACGCCCATTGCAGAAATTGTGAATGCATCGCAATATGTGGGCTGATCGCAAAACAATATGCAGTTACTGGAACATTGAAGATTTTTCCTGTCTGCGCCAGGCAAGGTCATCCACAATTCTTACGACACAAGACGCTGGAAGTGGTCATCGCTTATGTTAGAGGACCTCCTTAAAAACACCTGGGCACTCCTGCGTTTTTTCAGACACACTAAGAAAATGGTAGGTTTCCACCCAGTCAAAAAGGGGCTGCATTTCGATCACAATGTGTACGCATTTTCTGCCGCTTTTTGTAGGGGATACTGTCATTAGGTCGACACAACATAGGTTGACAGTCATTAGGTCGACCACTATTGGTTGACATGTATTAGGACGACATGGTCATTACGGCGACATGTACTAGGTCGACTATTCAAAAGGTCGACATGAGGTCACATTTGTAAAAATTTTTTGGACTTTTTCATACTTTACCATCCACGTGGACTATGATTGGGAATAGTAACCTGTGCCAAGCGCAGGGGACACGGTGAACTAATTGGGATTCCCCGTCACTTTTCGAAGAAAACTACACCAAAAAAATAAAAAACTCATGTCGACCTTTTAACCTGTTGACCTAGTACATGTCGACCTAAGGGCCATGTCGACCTAATGTATGTCAACCAATAGTGGTTGACCTAATGACTGTCGACCTAAGTTGTGTCTACCCAACGACCCATACCCTTTTTTACTTGAGTGTGCACAATGCTCATGCTGCTCATGCACAGTCATTCGATAATCGTCCGGATTCGCAAATTTTGCAATCCTTACTGAATGAGGTCCATAGTCTACACAAATTTTATATTCTGTGATCAAGTCATTCAATGTTTTATACCATATAAAGGGATTAATTATCATGGCAATACATCATTTAAGATCACCAACATTAACCAATTTTCACATCCAAGGACCAGACCTCAGGTAGGAGCAATGATAATTTGCTCCACACTGGAGCGCACACTGATTATACAGTGCATCCGGAAAGTATTCACAGCGCTTCACTTTTTCCACATTTTGTTATGTTACAGCCTTATTCCAAAAGGAAATAAATAATTTTCCCCCTCAAAATTCTACAAACAATACCCCATAATGACAACGTGAAAAAAGTTTTTTGTGATTTTTGCTAATTTATTAAAATTAAAAAACGAAGAAATCACATGTATATAAGTATTCACAGCCTTTGCCATGAAGCTCAAAATTGAGCTCAGATGCATCCTGTTTCCACTGATCATCCTTGAGATGTTCCTACAGCTTAATTGGAGTCCTCCTGTGGTAAATTCAGTTGATTGGACATGATTTGGAAAGACACACACCTGTCTATATAAGGTCCCACACTTGACAGTACATGTCTGAGCACAAACCAAGCATGAAGTCAAAGGAATTGTCTGTAGACCTCCGAGACATGATTGTCATGAGGCACTAATCTGGGGAAGGGTACAGAAAAATATTTTCTGCTTTGAAGGTCCCAATGAACACAATGGCCTACATAATCCGTAAATGGAAGAATTTCGGAACCACCAGGATTCTTCCTAGAGCTCGCCAGCCATCTAAACTGAGGGATCACGGGGGAAGGGCCCTAGCCAGGGATGTGACCAAGAACCTGATGGTCACCCTGTAAAAGCTACATACAGCATTCCTCTGTGGTGAAAGGAGAACCTTCTAGAAGGACAACCATCTCTTCAGCAATCCACCAATCAGGACTGTATGGTAGAGTGGCCAGACGGAAGCCACTCCTTAGTAAAAATCACATGGCAGCCCACCTGGAGTTTGCCAAAATGCACCTTAAGGTCTCTCAGACCATGAGAAACAAAATTCTCTGGTCTGATGATACAAAGATTGAACTCTTTGGCGTGAATGCCAGGCATCACGTTTGGAGGAAACCAGGCACCGCTCATCACCAGGCCAATACCATCCCTACAGTGAAGAATGGTGGTGGCAGCATCATCCTGTGGGGATGTTTTTCAGCAGCAGGAACTAGGAGACTAGTCAGGATAGAGGGAAAGATGAATGCAGCAATGTGCAGACTAGAGACATCCTGGATGAAAACCAGCTCCAGAGTGCTCTCGACCTCAGACTGGGGTGACGGTTCATCTTTCAGCAGGACAATGACCATAAGCACACAGCCAAAATATCAAAGGAGTGGCTTCAGGACAACTCTGTGAATGTCCTTGAGTGACCCAGTCAGAGCCCAGACTTGAATCCGATTGAACATCTCCGGAGAGATCTGAAAATGGCTGTGCACCGAGGCTTCCCATCCAACCTGATGGTCCTTGAGAGGTGCTGCAAAGAGGAATGGGCAAAACTGCCCAAAGATAGGTGTGCCAAGCTTGTGGCATCATATTCAAAAATTCTTGAGGCTGTAATTGCTGCAAAAGTTGCATCAACAAAGTATTGCGCAAAGGCTGTGAATACTTATGTACATGTGATTTCTTAGTTTTTTATTCTTAATAAATTTGCAAAAAACTAAAAAAAACTTTTTTTACGTTGTCAATATGGGGTATTGGCCCTCATTCCGAGTTGATCACTAGCTGCTTTCGGTCGCAGCGTTGCGATTATGGGCCGCAGTACGCACGCGCAAAGTACTTTCACACAAAACTATGCAGTTTTACACAAGGACGAGCGACGCTTTTCTGTCGCTCTGTGGATCGGTGAGTGATTGACAGGAAGTGGGTGTTTCTGGGTGGTAACTGGCCGTTTTCTGGGAGTGTGTTAAAAAACGCAGGCATGTCAGGTAAAAACGCAGGCATGCCTGGGGAAACGGGGGAGTGGCTGGCCGAACGCAGGGCGTGTTTGTGATGTCAAAGCAGGAACTAAACTGACTGAAGTGATCGCAAGGTAGGAGTAGGTATTGAGCTGCTCAGAAACTGCATGAAAATTTTTACGAGCAGTTCTGCTAACCTTTCGTTCGCACTTCTGCTAAGCTAAGATACACTCCCAGAGGGCGGCGGCCTAGCCTGTGCACTGCTGCTAAAAGCAGCTAGCGAGCGATCAACTCGGAATGAGGGCCATTGTGTGTAGAATTTTGAGGGAAAAAATGAATTTATTCTGTTTTGGAATAAGGCTGTAACATAACAAAATGTGGAAAAAGTGAAGCACTGTGAATATTTTCCGGATGCACTGTACATCCCACATTGAAACCCACACTGGAGACCCTGCCATTCAGCACAAAGCAACTACAAAAAAATAATCAATGCACATCACTGCAATCCAAGCAATATAGTGGTTTTACTACAGTGCACAGTGTGCCAAAACATCAACCATGTCGCTAGAGAAACCAGAAGTAGACCTAACGACATACCTCCCAACTGTTCCAATTTTGCCAGGATTATCCCGTTTTTCAGACACTGTCCCGCTGTTCCACCAGTGAATCACAGTGTCCCGCATGGGAAGGAGGGGAAGGGGGGGGGGAGTTGGGAGGCCTTCTGAAGAAACCGACACCAGCTAAGTCGGAGAAACGCGTCAAGGGTCTGAGATAAGGAGCCGCAATACCACTTTTCCATTTACCCAGGACATCTTTACCCAGCTGTACTAAAGACTGCCAGCTCTAATACAGGTCCGCTTCACCGATTGTGATTTACAGCCCAGCTTGCTGCCGCTTCTTCAAGTGCCGTTAGGTCCTTGTGCGATAGGACCCGGCACCAACGTTAAACATCCACCGCCGCTGCAGCCGCCTCGTCCTTGTGCAATAGGACACGGCAATAGGAACAGCACGTATGGTGAGAATTAGTAATGTGCACCGTACATTTTTCGGGTTTTGTGTTTTGGTTTTGGATTCGGTTCCGCGGCCATGTTTTGGATTCGGACGCGTTTTGGCAAAACCTCCCTGAAAATTTTTTTGTCGGATTCGGGTGTGTTTTGGATTCGGGTGTTTTTTTTACAAAAAAACCTCAAAAACAGCTTAAATCATAGAATTTGGGGGTCATTTTGATCCCATAGTATTATTAACCTCAATAACCATAATTTACACTCATTTTCAGTCTATTCTGAACACCTCACACCTCACAATATTATTTTTAGTCCTAAAATTTGCACCGAGGTCGCTGGATGGCTAAGCTAAGCGACCCAAGTGGCCGACACAAACACCTGGCCCATCTAGGAGTGGCACTGCAGTGTCAGGCAGGATGGCACTTCAAAAAAATTGTCCCCAAACAGCACATGATGCAAAGAAAAAAAGAGGCGCACCAATGTCGCTGTGTGTCTAAGCTAAGCGACACAAGTGGCCGACACAAACACCTGGCCCATCTAGGAGTGGCACTGCAGTGTCAGGCAGGATGGCACTTCAAAAAAATTGTCCCCAAACAGCACATGATGCAAAGAAAAAAAGAGGCGCACCAAAGTCGCTGTGTGACTAAGCTAAGCGACACAAGTGGCCGACACAAACACCTGGCCCATCTAGGAGTGGCACTGCAGTGTCAGGCAGGATGGCACTTCAAAAAAATTGTCCCCAAACAGCACATGATGCAAAGAAAAAAAGAGGCGCACCAAGGTCGCTGTGTGACTAAGCTAAGCGACACAAGTGGCCGACACAAACACCTGGCCCATCTAGGAGTGGCACTGCAGTGTCAGGCAGGATGGCACTTCAAAAAAATTGTCCCCAAACAGCACATGATGCAAATAAAAAAAGATGCGCACCAAGGTCGCTGTGTGACTAAGCTAAGCGACACAAGTGGCCGACACAAACACCTGGCCCATCAAGGAGTGGCACTGCAGTGTCAGACAGGATGGCACTTCAAAAAAATAGTCCCCAAACAGCACATGATGCAGAGAAAAAAAGAGGCGCAATGTGGTAGCTGTGTGACTAAGCTAAACAACCCAAGTGGCCGACACAAACACCTGGCCCATCTAGGAGTGGCACTGCAGTGTCAGGCAGGATGGCACTTCAAAAAAATTGTCCCCAAACAGCACATGATGCAAAGAAAAAAAGAGGCGCACCAAGGTCGCTGTGTGACTAAGCTAAGCGACACAAGTGGCCGACACAAACACCTGGCCCATCTAGGAGTGGCACTGCAGTGTCAGGCAGGATGGCACTTCAAAAAATTGTCCCCAAACAGCACATGATGCAAAGAAAAAAAGAGGCGCACCAAGGTCGCTGTGTGACTAAGCTAAGCGACACAAGTGGCCGACACAAACACCTGGCCCATCTAGGAGTGGCACTGCAGTGTCAGGCAGGATGGCACTTCAAAAAAATTGTCCCAAAACAGCACATGATGCAAAGAAAAAAAGAGGCGCACCAAGGTCGCTGTGTGACTAAGCTAAGCGACACAAGTGGCCGACACAAACACCTGGCCTATCTAGGAGTGGCACTGCAGTGTCAGGCAGGACGGCACTTCAAAAAAAATTGTCCCCAAACAGCACATGATGCAAAGAAAAAAAGATGCGCACCAAGGTCGCTGTGTGACTAAGCTAAGCGACACAAGTGGCCGACACAAACACCTGGCCCATCTAGGAGTGGCACTGCAGTGTCAGGCAGGATGGCACTTTAAAAAAATTGTCCCCAAACAGCACATGATGCAAAGAAAAAAAGAGGCGCACCAAGGTCGCTGTGTGACTAAGCTAAGCGACATAAGTGGCCGACACAAACACCTGGCCAATCTAGGAGTGGCACTGCAGTGTCAGGCAGGATGGCACTTCAAAAAAATTGTCCCCAAACAGCACATGATGCAAAGAAAAATGAAAGAAAAAAGAGGTGCAAGATGGAATTGTCCTTGGGCCCTCCCACCCACCCTTATGTTGTATAAACAGGACAGGCACACTTTAACGAACCCATCATTTCAGCGACAGGGTCTGCCACACGACTGTGACTGAAATGACTGGTTGGTTTGGGCCCCCACCAAAAAAGAAGCAATCAATCTCTCCTTGCACAAACTGGCTCTACAGAGGCAAGATGTCCACCTCATCATCATCCTCCGATTCCTCACCCCTTTCACTGTGTACATCCCCCTCCTCACAGATTATTAATTCGTCCCCATTGGAATCCACCATCTCAGATCCCTGTGTACTTTCTGGAGGCAATTGCTGCTGGTGAATGTCTCCACGGAGGAATTGATTATAATTCATTTTGATGAACATCATCTTCTCCACATTTTCTGGAAGTAACCTCGTACGCCGATTGCTGACAAGGTGAGCGGCTGCACTAAACACTCTTTCGGAGTACACACTGGAGGGAGGGCAACTTAGGTAGAATAAAGCCAGTTTGTGCAAGGGCCTCCAAATTGCCTCTTTTTGCTGCCAGTATACGTACGGACTGTCTGACGTGCCTACTTGGATGCGGTCACTCATATAATCCTCCACCATTCTTTCAATGGTGAGAGAATCATATGTAGTGACAGTAGACGACATGTCAGTAATCGTTGGCAGGTCCTTCAGTCCGGACCAGATGTCAGCACTTGCTCCAGACTGCCCTGCATCGCCGCCAGCGGGTGGGCTCGGATTTCTTAGCCTTTTCCTCGCACCCCCAGTTGCGGGAGAATGTGAAGGAGGAGATGTTGACGGGTCACGTTCCGCTTGACTTGACAATTTTCTCACCAGCAGGTCTTTGAACCTCTGCAGACTTTTGTCTGCCAGAAAGAGAGATACAACGTAGGTTTTAAATCTAGGGTCGAGCACGGTGGCCAAAATGTAGTGCTCTGATTTCAACAGATTGACCACCCGTGAATCCTGGTTAAGCGAATTAAGGGCTCCATCCACAAGTCCCGCATGCCTAGCGGAATCGCTCTGTTTTAGCTCCTCCTTCAATGTCTCCAGCTTCTTCTGCAAAAGCCTGATAAGGGGAATGACCTGACTCAGGCTGGCAGTGTCTGAACTGACTTCACGTGTGGCAAGTTCAAAGGGTTGCAGAACCTTGCACAACGTTAAAATCATTCTCCACTGCGCTTGAGTCAGGTGCATTCCCCCTCCTTTGCCTATATCGTGGGCAGATGTATAGGCTTGAATGGCCTTTTGCTGCTCCTCCATCCTCTGAAGCATATAGAGGGTTGAATTCCACCTCGTTACCACCTCTTGCTTCAGATGATGGCAGGGCAGGTTCAGGAATGTTTGCTGGTGCTCCAGTCTTCGGCACGCGGTGGCTGAATGCCGAAAGTGGCCCGCAATTCTTCGGGCCACCGACAGCATCTCTTGCACGCCCCTGTCGTTTTTTAAATAATTCTGCACCACCAAATTCAATGTATGTGCAAAACATGGGACGTGCTGGAATTTTCCCAGATGTAATGCACGCACAATATTGGTGGCGTTGTCCGATGTCACAAATCCCCAGGAGAGTCCAATTGGGGTAAGCCATTCTGCGATGATGTTCCTCAGTTTCCGTAAGAGGTTGTCAGCTGTGTGCCTCTTATGTAAAGCGGTGATACAAAGCGTAGCCTGCCTAGGAACGAGTTGGCGTTTGCGAGATGCTGCTACTGGTGCCGCCGCTGCTATTCTTGCTGCGGGAGGCAATACATCTACCCAGTGGGCTGTCACAGTCATATAGTCCTGAGTCTGCCCTGCTCCACTTGTCCACATGTCCGTGGTTAAGTGGACATTGGGTACAACTGCATTTTTTAGGACACTGGTGACTCTTTTTCTGAGGTCTGTGTACATTTTCGGTATCGCCTGCCTAGAGAAATGGAACCTAGATGGTATTTGGTACCGGGGACACAGTACCTCAATCAAGTCTCTAGTTGCCTCTGAATTAACGGTGGATACCGGAACCACGTTTCTCACCGCCCAGGCTGCCAAGGCCTGAGTTATCCGCTTTGCAGCAGGATGACTGCTGTGATATTTCATCTTCCTCGCAAAGGACTGTTGGACAGTCAATTGCTTACTGGAAGTAGTACAAGTGGTCTTCCGACTTCCCCTCTGGGATGCCGATCGACTCCCAGCAGCAACAACAGCAGCAGCAGTAGGCATTACACTCAAGGATGCATCGGAGGAATCCCAGGCAGGAGAGGACTCATCAGACTTGCCAGTGACATGGCCTGCAGGACTATTGGCTTTCATGTGTAAGGAGGTAATTGACACTGAGGGAGTTGGTGGTATGGTTTGCAGGAGCTTGGGTACAAGAGGAAGGGATTTAGTGGTCAGTGGACTGCTTCCGCTGTCATCCAAAGTTTTTGAACTTGTCACTGACTTCTGATGAATGCGGTCCAGGTGACGTATAAGGGAGGATGTTCCTAGGTGGTTAACGTCCTTACCCCTACTTTTTACAGCTAGACAAAGGCAACACACGGCTTGACACCTGTTGCCCGCATTTGTGTTGAAATGATTCCACACCGAAGAGGTGATTTTTTTTGTATTTTGACCAGGCATGTCAATGGCCATATTCGTCCCACGGACAACAGGTGTCTCCCCGGGTGCCTGACTTAAACAAACCACCTCACCATCAGAATCCTCCTTGTCAATTTCCTCCCCAGCGCCAGCAACACCCATATCCTCATCCTGGTGTACTTCAACAGTGACATCTTCAATTTGACTATCAGGAACAGGACTGCGGGTGCTCCTTCCAGCACTTGCAGGGGGCGTGCAAATGGTGGAAGGCGCAAGCTCTTCCCGTCCAGTGTTGGGAAGGTCAGGCATCACAACTGACACAATTGGACTCTCCTTGGGGATTTGTGATTTAGAAGAACGCACAGTTCTTTGCTGTGCTTTTGCCAGCTTAAGTCTTTTCATTTTTCTAGCGAGAGGATGAGTGCTTCCATCCTCATGTGAATCTGAACCACTAGCCATGAACATAGGCCAGGGCCTCAGCCGGTCCTTGCCACTCCGTGTCGTAAATGGCATATTGGCAAGTTTACGCTTCTCATCAGACGCTTTCAATTTTGATTTTTGGGTCATTTTACTGAACTTTTGTTTTTTGGATTTTACATGCTCTGTACTATGACATTGGGCATCGGCCTTGGCAGACGACGTTGATGGCATTTCATCGTCTCGGCCATGACTAGTGGCAGCAGCTTCAGCACGAGGTGGAAGTGGATCTTGATCTTTCCCTATTTTAACCTCCACATTTTTGTTCTCCATTTTTTAATGTGTGGAATTATATGCCAGTATCAATAGCAATGGCCTACTACTATATATACTGCGCACAACTGAAATGCACCACAGGTATGGATGGATAGTATACTTGACGACACAGAGGTAGGTACAGCGGTGGCCTACTGTACCGTAATGCTATATATTATATACTGGTGGTCAGCAAACTGTGCAAAACTGAAATGCACCACAGGTATGGATGGATAGTATACTTGACGACACAGAGGTAGGTACAGCAGTGGCCTACTGTACCGTAATGCTATATATTATATACTGGTGGTCAGCAAACTGTGCAAAACTGAAATGCACCACAGGTATGGATGGATAGTATACTTGACGACACACAGGTAGGTACAGCAGTGGCCTACTGTACCGTAATGCTATATATTATATACTGGTGGTCAGCAAACTGTGCAAAACTGAAATGCATCACAGGTATGGATGGATAGTATACTTGACGACACAGAGGTAGGTACAGCAGTGGCCTACTGTACCTTAATGCTATATATTATATACTGGTGGTCAGCAAACTGTGCAAAACTGAAATGCACCACAGGTATGGATGGATAGTATACTTGACGACACAGAGGTAGGTACAGCAGTGGCCCACTGTACCGTAATGCTATATATTATTATATACTGGTGGTCAGCAAACTGTGCAAAACTGAAATGCACCACAGGTATGGATGGATAGTATACTTGACGACACAGAGGTAGGTACAGCAGTAGCCTTCTGTACCGTACTCCTATATATTATATACTGGTGGTCAGCAAAATTATGCACTGTACTCCTACTATATACTACAATGCAGCACAGATATGGAGTGTTTTTCAGCAAGACAAGTTAACGTATACTGGTGGTCACTGGTCAGCAAAACTCTGCACTGTACTCCTACTATATAATATTATACTGGTGGTCCCCAGTCCCCACAATAAAGCAGTGTGAGCACAGATATATGCAGCACACTGAGCACAGATATGGAGTGTTTTTCAGGCAGACAACATATACTGGTGGTCACTGTCAGCAAAACTCTGCACTGTACTCCTCCTATATAATACAGCTGCTCCCCAGTCCCCACAATTAAGCAGTGTGAGCACAGATATATGCAGCACACTGAGCACAGATAAGGAGCGTTTTTTTCAGGCAGAGAACGGATAAAAGAACTGGTGGTCACTGATCAGCAAAACTCTGCACTGTACTCCTCCTATATTAATAATACAGCTGCTCCCCAGTCCCCACAATTAAGAAGATATAAGCAAGCACAAATATTTGCATCAACATTGAATAAACGGAGAGGACGCCAGCCACGTCCTCTCCCTAACATTTCCAATGCACGAGTGAAAATGGCGGCGACGCGCAGCTGCTTATATAGAATCCGAATCTCGCGAGAATCCGACAGCGGGATGATGACGTTCGGGCGCGCTCGGGTTAACCGAGCCATACGGGAGAATCCGAGTATGCCTCGGACCCGTGTAAAATGGGTGAAGTTCGGGGGGGTTCGGTTTCCGAGGTACCGAACCCGCTCATCACTAGTAAGAATATATCTAAACAACGGCAGAGGGGTGTTATAAATACGTTGATAAAGAAGTACAGATGTGTCCACCGTTATCTTGGGTAGTTTTCTGTGCCTAGTCACAACTCACAACATGATTTATTAGCATAAACCCTTCATCTATTGTTCTCAACTGCAATACAATACAGAGAACAACACAGCAGGGGATTAAGTCTGACTGGCCAGTCACAGTTAATCCTATTAACCGTCAAGATAAATGTGGATACATATGTAGGAGGCACTTTTCCTTTGGTGAAATACTGCGCATCATTGCACCAATACTGGCACCATTAAATGGGCACTATATATACAGCATAATAGGCACTTCACGCAATTACCGGGATTCAGCTATATAATACTTGTCTTGGACATTAAGGAACTCTTTTTTTCATTTGGATATTACTGGATTTATAACCACAGGAATTAATAGGGACTTTATCAACATATCTATCCCAATATACTATTTATCAACTACATGGTATATACCATATGATCTCAAATTTCTCTTATTTGGTTTGTGGCTCTCTAGCTCTGATATATATGTTTAATTAAATAAAAATATATGTTGTGTAGAACAATAAATTGTTTTTATTATTATTATATATTTTTGCGCTCTCTATTAGAGTTGTCTATAAAGAATTTTGCCCCCTCTCATTTGCATGCGTACGTCATCAATTCATGGGAGAGAGGAACTAGAAGCATGTCCAACAGCTCCTGGAGCAATGAACATGCATGCACCCACTGTGACGATAAAAATGGGCATGGTTTGGCAATGTTCACTGGCACGGCATTTCCTGCATGGCCATACCCACTAGTCGCAAGACTACGCTCCCCACTTTCATGCACACGCCTTCTGTGCGCTCAGATGTCAATCATTCAGCCAAAAGAAAGTTGAGAGGTATGTGTACCAACCTTCCTGTTTATGCATTGCAACGCATATCATATTATCAATAACCTTTATACAGTATCTTACATTATTGCATCTCCCAGCAACTATAACTACATGGTAATAACAAATCATGCCAGTATTTATAGTAATGTCCATCAGGCCCTACTGCTTCTAAACCATTACATACAGTATGTGATAGACAACTTTAAAAAATAACAGCATATCTACTGTATACCCAATCAAGAAAAGCTATCTTACAAATATATAATAAAAAATATATGTTAACAAATTATAATACACAAAAATAAACAAAAACAAAATAAAAATATTGAAATAAAAATATTGAAAAAGATATGAAATACTCCCTCTGGAAAGAAACTCTTTCATATGCATTATTACAAGCTTACAAAAAACATCTCAAATTGTTGTCATTGTTTAGAACTCAAGCAGATACTGTATTCATGTTTGCGATTCACTTTGATTGCCTTGTGGCAGCATACTGTATGTGCTCAGTGTCGGACTGGGGCATAAAGGGCCCACCGGGGGAATGCAGTTGTAGGGGACAATTCTTTAGGGTGTGGTCAGGCTCCAGTGGGGGTGTGACCAGCCACCCAGAGGTTTAGCTAACCATTAGAGAGTACATAGTAAATATATAATAATTCATAGTCCTGTGAAGTATAATGTAATATATGTATTAATGCATAATTAAAATGCAGTAGGGTAGAGTCTGGAACCTGATCCCTAGAGGAGGAGGAGGGCCCACCGGGGGTTACCCCTGTGGGCCAGTCCGACCCTGTATGTGCTCAATCACCAACACCATCACTGGTAAAAAAAAATGATCAATTATCATACGGCTCAAAGAAGTTAAAGGATGTCTTTGCTTGAGAAAATATCTTGCAACAGGGTTATCAGTATGTTCAGAGTTCAAAGCCAATCTAATCAATCCCTATTTTGCTATACATTCTTGAAAACTGTCTTGCCCACATAGGCCAATCTACACTCTACAGGGATACAATAAACAAATCACAAAGTCCAAGTGCAGGTCAATTGATTTGTGGTCTTATTTCCCCACTATGTGGATGTGACAAACTGAATCCTGTGAGCACACTGCTACATATTGTACACCCTGTACATCAGAAGCATCCCAGTTTAAAAAATAGCCAATCTTTGGGGACACAGCTAGAAAAATGTGGGTCTTGTTCTAGTAAGGGTTAATATCAGTGAGTGACTGTCTGTTGACATATCTTGACTATCTGTGTAAGCCTGTGTATACCTTTGTAGTGTACCAATAACTACATTCTACGTAAATCAATCACAAAGTGCTGATTTTGTTTCCACCTAATATGGTAGGGTGCCTGGGGGTGTTAAAGTCAAGGTTGTGCTATAAAAAAGAAAAATACCTGACACCCTTTAGAGACTGCCAACCTCTCCTGGAACCACACTGATAGTGTCTACACTCTCTGCACTCTTCAATCTGGGAGTCTAGCAGCGTAGACACGAGATTCCCCAACTCACCTTGGATGCACATCTATGATCCGAAGCTAAGTGAATATTAAACCTTTCACGTACTTTTATACCTTTTATACCTTGCCTTTTGTGTTTACTTTATCACATGTTATTTTTACTGATGTTCCTGTAACTTAAAAATCTCACTTGGAACAAGTATTAACATTATCAACAAGTTCTTCAAGTTTGGTTCTCTTCTGAATGAATGACTAGTGATGTGCACCGGAAATTTTTCGGGTTTTGTGTTTTGGTTTTGGGTTTGGTTCCGCGGCCGTGTTTTGGGTTCGAACGCGTTTTGGCAAAACCTCACCGAATTTTTTTTGTCGGATTCGGGTGTGTTTTGGATTCGGGTGTTTTTTTTCAAAAAACCCTAAAAAACAGCCTAAATCATAGAATTTGGGGGTAATTTTGATCCCATAGTATTATTAACCTCAATAACCATAATTTCCACTCATTTCCAATCTATTCTGAACACCTCACAATATTATTTTTAGTCCTAAAATTTGCACCGAGGTCGCTGGATGACTAAGATAAGCGACCCAAGTGGCCGACACAAACACCTGGCCCATCTAGGAGTGGCACTGCAGTGTCACGCAGGATGGCCCTTCCAAAAAGTACTCCCCAAACAGCACATGACGCAAAGAAAAAAAGAGGCGAAATGAGGTAGCTGTGTGACTAAGCTCAGCGACCCAAGTGGCCGACACAAACACCTGGCCCATCTAGGAGTGGCACTGCAGTGTCACGCAGGATGGCCCTTCCAAAAAGTACTCCCCAAACAGCACATGACGCAAATAAAAATTAAAGAAAAAAGAGGTGCAAGATGGAATTGTCCTTGGGCCCTCCCACCCACCCTTATGTTGTATAAACAGGACATGCACACTTTAACAAACTCATCATTTCAGTGACAGGGTCTGCCACACGACTGTGACTGAAATGACGGGTTGGTTTGGACCCCCACCAAAAAAGAAGCAATCAATCTCTCCTTGCACAAACTGGCTCTACAGAGGCAAGATGTCCACCTCATCATCATCCTCCGATTCATCACCCCTTTCACTGTGTACATCCCCCTCCTCACAGATTATCAATTCGTCCCCACTGGAATCCACCATCTCAGGTCCCTGTGTACTTTCTGGAGGCAATTGCTGCTGGTGAATGTCTCCACGGAGGAATTGATTATAATTCATTTTAATGAACATCATCTTCTCCACATTTTCTGGAAGTAACCTCGTACGCCGATTGCTGACAAGGTGAGCGGCGGCACTAAACACTCTTTCGGAGTACACACTGGAGGGAGGGCAACTTAGGTAGAATAAAGCCAGTTTGTGCAAGGGCCTCCAAATTGCCTCTTTTTCCTGCCAGTATATGTACGGACTGTCTGACGTGCCTACTTGGTTGCGGTCACTCATATAATCCTCCACCATTCTTTCAATGGTGACAGAATCATATGCAGTGACAGTAGACGACATGTCAGTAATCGTTGGCAGGTCCTTCAGTCCGGACCAGATGTCAGCATCAGACTTCCCTGCATCACCGCCAGCGGGTGGGCTCGGAATTCGTAGCCTTATCCTCGCACCCCCAATTGCGGGAGAATGTGAAGGAGGAGCTGTTGACCGGTCACGTTCCACTTGACTTGATAATTTTCTCACCAGCAGGTCTTTGAACCCCTGCAGACTTGTGTCTGCCGGAAAGAGAGATACAACGTAGGTTTTAAATCTAGGATCGAGCACGGTGGCCAAAATGTAGTGCTCTGATTTCAACAGATTGACCACCCGTGAATCCTGGTTAAGCGAATGAAGGGCTCCATCCACAAGTCCCACATGCCTAGCGGAATCGCTCTGTCTTAGCTCCTCCTTCAATGTCTCAAGCTTCTTCTGCAAAAGCCTGATGAGGGGAATGACCTGACTCAGGCTGGCAGTGTCTGAACTGACTTCACGTGTGGCAAGTTCAAAAGGTTGCAGAACCTTGCACAATGTTGAAATCATTCTCCACTGCGCTTGAGACAGGTACATTCCACCTCCTTTGCCTATATCGTGGGCAGATGTATAGGCTTGAATGGCCTTTTGCTGCTCCTCCATCCTCTGAAGCATATAGAGGGTTGAATTCCACCTCGTTACCACTTCTTGCTTCAGATGATGGCAGGGCAGGTTCAGGCGTTTTTGGTGTTGCTCCAGTCTTCTGTACGCGGTGCCTGTACGCCGAAAGTGTCCCGCAATTCTTCTGGCCACCGACAGCATCTCTTGCATGCCCCTGTCGTTTTTTAAATAATTCTGCACCACCAAATTCAAGGTATGTGGAATTTACCCAGATGTAATGCACGCACAATATTGCTGGCGTTGTCCGATGCCACAAATCCACAGGAGAGTCCAATTGGGGTAAGCCATTCTGCGATGATCTTCCTCAGTTGCCGTAAGAGGTTTTCAGCTGTGTGCGTATTCTGGAAAGCGGTGATACAAAGCGTAGCCTGCCTATGAACGAGTTGGCGTTTGCGAGATGCTGCTACTGGTGCCGCCGCTGCTGTTCTTGCGGCGGGAGTCAATACATCTACCCAGTGGGCTGTCACAGTCATATAGTCCTGAGTCTGCCCTGCTCCACTTGTCCACATGTCCGTGGTTAAGTGGACATTGGGTACAACTGCATTTTTTAGGACACTGAGGACTCTTTTTCTGAGGTCTGTGTAAATTTTCGGTATCGCCTGCCTAGAGAAATGGAACCTAGATGGTATTTGGTACCGGGGACACAGTACCTCAATCAAGTCTATAGTTGGCTCTGAAGTAATGATGGATACCGGAACCACGTTTCTCACCGCCCAGGATGCCAAGGCCTCAGTTATCCGCTTTGCAGCAGGATGACTGCTGTGATATTTCATCTTCCTCGCAAAGGACTGTTGGACAGTCAATTGCTTGGTGGAAGTAGTAAAAGTGGTCTTACGACTTCCCCTCTGGGATGACCATCGACTCCCAGCAGCAACAACAGCAGCGCCAGCAGCAGTAGGCGTTACACTCAAGGATGCATCGGAGGAATCCCAGGCAGGAGAGGACTCGTCAGAATTGCCAGTGACATGGCCTGCAGGACTATTGGCATTCCTGGGGAAGGAGGAAATTGACACTGAGGGAGTTGGTGGGGTGGTTTGCGTGAGCTTGGTTACAAGAGGAAGGGATTTACTGGTCAGTGGACTGCTTCCGCTGTCGCCCAAAGTTTTTGAACTTGTCACTGACTTATGATGAATGCGCTGCAGGTGACGTATAAGGGAGGATGTTCCGAGGTGGTTAACGTCCTTACCCCTACTTATTACAGCTTGACAAAGGCAACACACGGCTTGACACCTGTTGTCCGCATTTGTGATGAAATAATTCCACAACGAAGAGCTTATATTTTTGTATTTTGACCAGGCATGTCAATGGCCATATTCCTTCAACGGACAACAGGTGTCTCACCGGGTGCCTGACTTAAACAAACCACCTCACCATCAGAATCCTCCTTGTCAATCTCCTCCCCAGCGCCAGCAACACCCATATCCTCCTCATCCTGGTGTACTTCAACACTGACATCTTCAATCTGACTATCAGGAACTGGACTGCGGGTGCTCCTTCCAGCACTTGCAGGGGGCGTGCAAATGGTGGAAGGCGCATGCTCTTCACGTCCAGTGTTGGGAAGGTCAGGCATCGCAACCGACACAATTGGACTCTCCTTGTGGATTTGTGATTTCGAAGAACGCACAGTTCTTTGCTGTGCTTTTGCCAGCTTAAGTCTTTTCATTTTTCTAGCGAGAGGCTGAGTGCTTCCATCCTCATGTGAAGCTGAACCACTAGCCATGAACATAGGCCAGGGCCTCAGCCGTTCCTTGCCACTCCGTGTGGTAAATGGCATATTGGCAAGTTTACGCTTCTCCTACGACGATTTTAATTTTGATTTTTGAGTCATTTTTTTACTGATCTTTTGTGTTTTGGATTTTACATGCTCTGTACTATGACATTGGGCATCGGCCTTGGCAGACGACGTTGATGGCATTTCATCGTCTCGGCCATGACTAGTGGCAGCAGATTCAGCACGAGGTGGAAGTGGATCTTGATCTTTCCCTATTTTTTGAACCTCAACATTTTTGTTCTCCATATTTTAATGCGCACAACTAAAAGGCACCTCAGGTATACAATGGAGATGGATGGATAGTATACTTATGGATGACGAGTGACTGACGACACAGAGGTAGCTACAGCCGTGGACTACCGTACTGCGTCTGCTAGTATAGAGAAGATAAAGATATAATAAAAAAAAATATGATACTACTGTCTACTGTAGGTATATATATATGATATAATGACGGACCTGCTGGACACTGTCAGCAGACTACTAAACTAACTAGTACTAGACTAGTATGAATGAAGATAGAAAAAAGAAAACACTACACAGGTAGAGGTATATTATTTACAATATTGGCCGAGCACTAGTAGTCACGACACAGAGGTAGCACTAGCTACAGCCGTGGACTACCGTACTGCGTCTGCTAGTATAGAGATGATAAAGATATAATAAAAAAATATATGATACTACTGTCTACTGTAGGTATATATATATATAATATAATGACGGGCCTGCTGGACACTGTCAGCAGACTGCTAAACTAACTAGTACTAGACTAGTATGAATGAAGATAGAAAAAAGAAAACACCACACAGGTAGAGGTATATTATTTACAATATTGGCCGAGCACTAGTAGTCACGACAGAGGTAGCACTAGCTACAGCCGTGGACTACCGTACTGCGTCTGCTAGTATAGAGATGATAAAGATATAATAAAAAAATATATGATACTACTGTCTACTGTAGGTATATATATATATATATATAATATAATGACGGACCTGCTGGACACTGTCAGCAGACTGCTAAACTAACTAGTACTAGACTAGTATGAATGAAGATAGAAAAAAGAAAACACCACACAGGTAGAGGTATATTATTTACAATATTGGCCGAGCACTAGTAGTCACGACACAGAGGTAGCACTAGCTACAGCCGTGGACTACCATACTGCATCTGCTAGTATAGAGATGATAAAGAATTATAATTAAAAAAAATATGATACTACTGTCTACTGTAGGTATATATATATAATATAATGACGGACCTGCTGGACACTGTCAGCAGACTGCTAAACTAACTAGTACTAGACTAGTATGAATAAAGATAGAAAAAAGAAAACACCACACAGGTAGAGGTATATTATTTACAATATTGGCCGAGCACTAGTAGTCACGACACAGAGGTAGCACTAGCTACAGCCGTGGACTACCGTACTGCGTCTGCTAGTATAGAGATGATAAAGAATTATAATTAAAAAAAATATGATACTACTGTCTACTGTAGGTATATATATATAATATAATGACGGACCTGCTGGACACTGTCAGCAGACTGCTAAACTAACTAGTACTAGACTAGTATGAATGAAGATAGAAAAAAGAAAACACCACACAGGTAGAGGTATATTATTTACAATATTGGCCGAGCACTAGTAGTCACGACACAGAGGTAGCACTAGCTACAGCCGTGGACTACCGTACTGCGTCTGCTAGTATAGAGATGATAAGAATTATAATTAAAAAAAATATGATACTACTGTCTACTGTAGGTATATATATATAATATAATGACGGACCTGCTGGACACTGTCAGCAGACTGCTAAACTTACTAGTACTAGACTAGTATGAATGAAGATAGAAAAAAGAAAACACCACACAGGTAGAGGTATATTATTTACAATATTGGCCGAGCACTAGTAGTCACGACACAGAGGTAGCACTAGCTACAGCCGTGGACTGCCGTATTGCGTCTGCTAGTATAGAGATGATAAAGATGATAGAGATGAAAAAAAAAATATAACACTACTGTAGGTAAATATTTATATAATATAATGAATGACGGACCTGCTGGACACTGTCAGCAGAATGCGTTTATAGAATAAAAAAAAAAGACACCACAGGAGTGTTTAACTTTTTCAGGCAGACAAACGTATACTGGTGGTCACTGGCAGCAAAAGTGTGCACTGTACTCCTGCTATAACTGCTCCCCAGTCTCCCCCACAATTAAGCAGTGTGAGCAGTGAGCACTCAGCACAGTCAGATATACATATATCATGCAGCACACTGAGGCTGAGCACAGATAGTATGGAGCGTTTTTGTTCAGGCAGAGAACGGATAAAAAAAAAATAGCAAAACCTCCCCAATCCTCCCAACACTAAGCTAAGCAGTAGCACTAGCAAATCAATTAGATCAAGTGTAATACGTAATAATAATAATAACTAACTACTAGTACAAAAAGTAAACGGAGAGGATGCCAGCCACGTCCTCTCCCTATCAATCTCAATGCACGTGTGAAAATGGCGGCGACGCGCGGCTCCTTATATTGAATCTGAGTCTCGCGAGAATCCGACAGCGGGATGATGACGTTCGGCCGTGCTCGGGTTAACCGAGCCGCACGGGAGAATCCGAGCACGGCTCGGACCCGGCCAAAAAGGCTGAAGTTCGGGCGGGTTCGGTTTCCAAGAAACCGAACCCGCTCATCACTATGAATGACATCATAGGTGGACCTTTAAAGATATTCCTAAAAATTGGATCAACCTGCGCTATCAGCCATTGTTTCTTCATTGTGCATTTTAATTAGCCTGTACATCAAAGTTCATGGTAACAATCAGACGATGATTAGCTGATGTATTTTTTGTCTGCCCCCTTGAGGTGATTAGTCTGAGCTTTCTTAAGGCAATTCTTCAATACACTTTTTAGAGTAACCACGTTGTCCAAAAGGCACTACCCTAATCTTGTAGTTGTACTTCTGCATTATTAGAATCACTATTATCATGCATTGCCCGCATAAACTGTGAAATAGTCAGTCCCTCTTTCAGTGGAGTCAGGTGATGGCTAGTTGTGAACAGCAATGTGTTTCGGTCAGTCACTTCCATAAACAATGATGTACCAAGCTTCTTTTTTTTTTCATTCCAAAACAATAAGACATCTAAAATCAGATTTGGCCGCAACAGAAGAAAAAGTGAAACGTACTGTATAGGGTGATCCAGAGAATTAAAAATTGTAATTGTATCATAGAGAGCCTGTTCTGTGCTGAGCCAAATCAAAATGTGCAAACATTGCTTAGTAGCGCATGCATCGGTTGCCCACTAGACCATACCTCCCAACATGACCCTCTCCAGGATGGACACAACGCTCTGCTTCTGGACTTTTCTCTTAAGTTATGATTGCCTGTACCTGTTTTTAACAGTTTAATGGATAAGAAAGGTGTTTCAGCACAGGTGATGGCAATCATATCTTAAGAGGGAAGTCCAGGAGCAGAGCATTCTGTGCCTCCTGGAGAGGGTCATGTTGGGAGGTATGCACTAGACACTTATCTGTATCAGGCTCTGGTACACACATTAAATCCTTATGTAAAAGTCAAAGGAGATTATGACAGTAACACTGTTCTGCTCTGTCCAAGGGAATTTCTAGCTCCACCCATGGGGGTATCTAGTGCTGCCCATGAATATGTCCAACATCACCAGGTGGAACATACATATTATACAAACAAAAAGCACGCTCACCTTTTCTCACCACCTTTCCCCCATTTACTCATTAACTCACCCCCTCCCTCCTCCTCCTCTTCTCTCAGCTGTCTCTTAACAATAATGATAAGGGCCCTCATTCCGAGTTGTTCGCTCGCTAGCTACTTTTAGCAGAAATGCAAACACAAAGCCGCCGCCCTCTGGGAGTGTATCTTATCATAGCAGAATTGCTAACGAAAGATTAGCAATTGCTAACGAAAGATTAGCAATTCTGCTAATATTAGCAGAATTGCTAACAAAAGCAATTTCCTTGCAGTTTCTGAGTAGCTCCAGACCTACTCCTAGATTGCGATCACCTCAGTCCGTTTAGTTCCTGGTTTGACATCACAAACACGCCCAGCGTCCGACCAGCCACTCCTCCGTTTCTCCAGCCACTCCTGCGTTTTTACCTGGCACGCCTGCGTTTTTTAACACACTCCCGGAAAACGGCCAGTTTCCGCCCAGAAACACCCACTTCCTGTCAATCAGCAGAGCGATTGAAAAGCTTTGTTCGCCTGTGAGTAAAATAGCATAGTTTTGTGTAAGATTGCTTAGCGCGTGCACCCTGAGATGCATACGCATGCGCAAAACTGCCGGATTTTAGCCTATTAGCAATTATGCTAAAATTAGCAGCGAGCGAACAACTCAGAATGAGGGCCAATGTTTAGTTATATAGTGTTTTTCTCCAAAAGGGCTCAAAGTGCTTTACACTTGCAGGAAAGGAACACTGTAAAAGAGGCATCCATCCTTGGCACACCAAATACTGTAGGTCACAGTTAGTGAAAATATAGAGAAAAGGAGAGATAATGCTAGACTTACCTTTGTTAACTATCTTTCTTCTAGGTTCATAAGGTCAATACGGAACATCAGGCTTGTAGATGGTGGATGAGAGTCCGGGCACCAAACAGTTAAGCTTTCAGCGTATCCCTGAATACTAGGCTCCTCTCCCCTATAATCCCGCCTCCATGCTCAGGTATTCAGTTTTGTTAACCAGCTCAAAGCAGGAAGTGGAAAGGGAGAGAAGAAAGATGTTAAGAACATAAGAACACAGTCTCACAGACAGGGAAAGGAACCAGAGGCGAATTCCGTACAAACACAGAGAGGCCAGGTGCATCAGGGTGTGCACCCTGTGGACCCTATGAACCTTGAAGAAAGAGAGGAAACAAAGGCAAGCCTACCATAAATCTCCTTTTCTTTTTCAGGATTCATGGGGGTTCCACAGGGAACATCTGGGTTGTCAAAAAGCAGTATTTCAAGGGAGGGGACGCACCTGAAAGAATACAAGAATCCAGCGTCCAAAAGAAGCATCCTGGGAGGCGAATGTATCAAAGGCATAAAACCTAAGAAACTTGTGGATAGAAGACCATTTAGCCGCCTTGAACAATTGTTCGGCGGACGACCTCACTGCGTGCTGCCTATGAATGTCCTACAGACCAAGTAGAATGGGCTGAAATTTAAGCTGGCACAGGGAGGTCAGCCTGAATGTATGCTTGTACAGTGACCATTCTAATCCATCTGGCCAGAGTCTGCTTATTAGCAGGCCAACCATGCTTGTGAAATCCATATAGTATGAACAGAGCATCAGATTGTCTGAGAAAGCTACTGTAGTACAGTCGACATAAATATGAATAGCCTGTACCACATCCAAAGAACGTTCCTTTGCTGACAAATCTGGTGATACAAATGCTGGAACCACAATTTCCTGATTAAGGTGAAATTTGGAAACCACTTTAGCAAGGTAACCAGGCGTGGGTTGGAGAACTGCTCTGTCTTGATGAAAAATCAGAAAGGGAGGACAACGAAAGAGCTCTGAGGTTCAACATTCTCCTGGCAGAAGCAATAGCAAATAAAAACAACACCTTAGCTGACAGCCATTTAAGATCTGCTAACTTCAAAGGGAGGCTCCTGAAAAGCGTCCAGTACAACAGACAGATCCCATGGAGCTACTGGAGGGACATAAGGAGGTTGTACATGCATGACACCTTGAAGGAATGAAAGTACATCAGAAAGCAGAGCAATTCTGCGTTGGAACCAGACTGACACAGCAGAAATGTGTACTTTAAGAGAGACAAGGTGCAAGCCTAAATCTAAACCTCTTTGAAGAAAGGCAAGTATTTTGGAAATTTTTTAAATAGTTGCATCGTAACGCTTGGCAGCGCACCAGGTGAAGTATGCCATACTCGATAATATAAGCAGGTTTGCGGGCCTTAAGCATTGTTTAAATAATAGCATTAGAAAAACGTTTGGTTTTTAAAATGGATGATTCAAGAGTCATGCCATCAAAGACAGACGGGCGAAATCTGGATGAAGACATGGGCCCTGTGAGAGAAGGTCCTGTCATTGAGGGAGTTTAAGGGGTTGCCCCACTGAGAGGCCTTGGGGATCAAAGAACCAATACCATCTGGGTCACGCCGGGGCTACCAGAATGAGGTTTCCTCCATCTTGTTTGCATTTCCGAAGTACCCGAGGTAGCAGGGATACCAGAGGGAATATGTATGGTAGACAAAATGTCCACTGGACCGATAAGGCATCTACGAATGCTGCTTGCAAATTCCTGGACTGGGATCTGAACACCGGAACTTTGTGATTGTGGCGTGAGGCTATAAGATCCACATCCGGCAGGCCCCACCTGTCCACTTGGTGCTGGAATACCTCTGGGTGAAGAGCCAACTCTCTGGTGTGAACATCCTGTTGACTGTGAAATCCACTTCCCAGTTGAGTATGCCTGGGATGAACACTGCTGATATGGCTGGAAGATGACGTTTGGGCCACCGGAGGATTTTGGAAACTTCTTGAATTGCCATTTTGCTGGGAGTGCCGCCCTGATGATTGATATATGCCACTGCTGTGGCGTTGTCTGACTGAACCTGAATTGGTCTACCCTGAAAAACTGTGCAGGCTAGGGTCAACGCATTGTACACTGTTCTCAATTCCAACACATTAATTGGTAATTGAGACTCTGCCAGTCTCCATCGCTCCTGAAACGAGTGTTGTTCTGTTACAGCTCCCCAGCCTTGAAGGCTGTCATCTGTTGTGAGAAGTACCCATTTGGGGATCCAGATGGGTCAACCCCTGTCCAGGTGCTGGTTGTGGAGCCACCAAGTCAGTGAAAGCTGAAATTCCGGATTCAAAGTTATCATTTGTGGCTTCATGCGATGAGGTTGACCGTTCCACTTGGAAAGAATCAGTCGCCTGCAGAGAGCGAGAATGTGCAAATGTTGACACCATCAAACCAAGAACTTTCATTGCCAAATGAATGGGCACTCGAGGACAGCGAAGGAACTGGTGTATTTTGTTCCTCAATTTCAAAATACTGTCCTGTGATAGGAAAATGTTGTTGGCTTAAGAGTCTAACAGCGTTCCCAGGTGTAACACCCACTGCAATGGTGTAAGGGAGGACTTTTTCTAATTTATCAGCCCTCTATGACATTGTAGGAAGGCTACAGCAAGTTGGAGTTTATTGAAGAGAACTTCATGTGAGTTCGCCAGGATCAGCAGGTCATCCAGGTATGGGATAATTCTGACTACCTGGCAACGAAGATGAGCATCCATGACAACCATGACTTTGTCAAATATCCTGGGTGCCATAACTAGGCCAAACACCAGTGCCTGGAACTGATAATGGATTTTGCAGATAGCAAACCACAGGAATCACTGATGTGAAAGAGCAACAGGAATATGCAGCTATGCATACTGTATATCCAGTGAGACCATAAAGTCCCCAGGTTCCATGGCCAAAACTATGGATCACAGGGTTTCAATGCGAAACTTGGAAACTTTCACAAACTTGTTTAGAGATTGGAGGTTGAGAATTGGCCGGTGAGACCCGTTGGGCTTTGGTACCAGGAATAGGGTCAAATAGTGGCCTCTTCCCCCTTGAGACTGAGGAACTGGCATTATCACTCCAGACTGTATAATTGAGGTGACCATGTTTTGTAATATCAGAACCTTTTTTGATCTGAAGGAAGAACCCCGTGGTGAAACATTGTTCAGGGGGGCGTCGCATGAATGAGACGGCATACCCATGAGAGACTACTTCTTACACCCAAGCGTCTGAAGTGGTCATGGTCCATACCAAAGTGCAGAAGTTGACCTCCCACCCTGAGGACCCCCAGGGGGAAGGCCCACCCCGTCAGGCTGCAGGCTTGTCAGGTTTTGCTGTGGGTTGACGTGCAGCCCAAGATTGCTCGGTTTTGGGATTAGAGGTCTTTGTAGTATGTGTTTGCCTAGGAAATACCAGTCCTTTCATTTTTCCTTGTGGGCAAAAGGTATTGAAGCTTTTGGCACGATGAGTAGGAGCCAGGAGCAAAAAGCTGTTTTGGCACCAGCTAACGATGCCACAATCTTATTTAACTTTTAGCCAATTAGAATATCTCCCATAAAGGGTGGAATTTCAAATGTTTTCTGGAATCTAAATTTCCTTTCCAAGAATGTAGCCAAATAATACGTTGTGCCAGCACAGAGGTTGAAGACGTCTTTGCTGCTAGCACTTCAGCCTCCGATAATGCCTCACCAATGTAAGAAGTAGAGATGAGAGGGTACGGTTCGTTGAGATCCGAATCCCCCCCCCCCCCCGCCCCCGAACTTCACCTATTTTACACGGGTCCGAGGCAGTCTCGGATCTTCCGGCCTTGCTCGGTTAACCCGAACGCAGACGAACGTCATCATCCCGCTGTCTGAGATTGAACGGAGAAGACGTGGCTATGGTCTCTGCCTGAAAAGCTTCATATCTGTGCTCTGTGTGCTGCAAATATCTGTGCTCAGTGTGTTGCAAATATCTGTGCTCAGCGTGCTGCAAATATCTATGTTCTCTGCCTGAAGAGCTCCATATCAGTGCTCAGTGTGCTGCAAATATCTGTGCTCAGTGTGCTGGATTTTGGTGACCAACAGTATATAGTTGTACAGTACAGTAGGCCATTGCTGTATCTTGCAGCTCCGTGTCACTGCAAGTATCATTCCCAGTGGCGGAACTAGCGAGCGGTGGGCACAGGTGCGACACAATGCTTTGGGCCCCCCTCATCCCATCCAAGTCCACCCCTCACCCCTGGAGAGGATCTGGTGAGGGGTACCTGCTCAGGGCCAGAGAAATGGATAGCAACAGTGCCGTAACTAGACATTTTAGCACTGTGTGCAAGAAACGGCATCGGAGCCCCACCCCTGCATGCAAAACAGGGGCAGTGCGCGCCATAGTCACGCGCAAAAATACATAGGGGTGTGGCTTTGTGGGGAAGGGGTGTGGCCACAAAATAACACCAATTCATAAAACGGTGCACAGTAGTCTCCATTATTCAAATTACGCCACACTGTAGCACCACTACACCAGGCAGAGACCCTTTTACACCTTACGGCGGACAGATTCCCCTTTTTACACATTACAGCAGACAGCGTCCCCTTTTTACACATTACGGCAGACAGCGTCCCCTTTTTACACATAGCGGCAGACAGCGTGCACTTTTTACACATAACGGCAGACAGTGTCCCCTTTTTACACATAACAGCAGACAGCGTGCCCTTGTTACACATAGCGGCAGACAGCTTACAGTTTTTACACATAACGGCAGACAGCATCCTCTTTTTACACATAACGGCAGACAGCGTGCCCTTTTTACACATAACAGCAGACAGCGTGCCCTTGTTACACATTACGGCAGACAGCGTGCCCTTGTTACACATTACGGCAGACAGCGTGCCCTTTTTACACATTACGGCAGACAGCGTCCCCTTTTTACACATTACGGCAGACAGCGTACCCTTTTTACACATAACGGCAGACAGCGTGCCCTTGTTACACATTACGGCAGACAGCGTGCCCTTTTTACACATTACGGCAGACAGCGTCCCCTTTTTACACATTACGGCAGACAGCGTACCCTTTTTACACATTACGGCAGACAGCGTGCCCTTTATACACATTACGGAAGACAGCATGCCCTTGTAACACATTACGGCAAACAGCGCCCCCTTTTTACACATTACGGCAGGCAGATTCCCCCTTTTTACACATTAAGTCAGGCAGATTCCCCCTTTTTTACACATTACGGCAGACAGCATCCCCCTTTTTGCACATGAAGAAGAAAGAAAGAAAGAAAGAAAGAAAGAAAGAAAGAAAGAAAGAAAGAAAGAAAGAAAGAAAGAAAGAAAGAAAGAAAGAAAGAAAGAATTATACTTAACCTCTCCGCTGGCTCAGGCTCCTCGGTGCAGCTTCTGGCAGAGATCCCAGGCAGGAGAGAAGGAGGAGGAGGAAGGTGGAGGAGGGACCCGCAGCAGCGCTGTGTTATTGGTGGAGGCGCTGCTGCTGCTGTCCCTCTGCTTCACTATAGGCTGTTCACCGCTACTGTGAATGCTGGGATGCGCTTCACAGCGGCGAAAGACAGCCTATAGTGAAGCAGAGGGACAGCAGCAGCAGCACCTCAACCAATAACACAGTGCTGCTGCGGCTCCGTCCTCCACCTCCCTCCTCCTCCTTCTCCCCCATGTCCGCTGCGCTCCTCTCCTCTCTCTTCGAGCGGCTGTGTGCTGCAGGCTGCGGTTGCCCGCAGCACACAGCGGCATGTAATGAGTCAGTTTGATTCATTACATACTTTGGGCACCTGAACAGTGGCGGGCCCCAGTGCAACACACTGGGTGCACTGGCGGTAGTTCCTGCCCTTGTTCATTCCATATCTGTGCTGCATTTTTGTGAGCAGTATTTATAGTAGTACAGTGCAGCATTTTGGTGACCAACAGTATATTGTTGTACAGTACAGTAGGCCATTGCTGTATCTTGCAGCTCCGTGTCACTGCAAGTATCCATTCCATATCTGTACTGCATTTTTGTGAGCAGTATATATAGTACTACAGTGCAGTAGGCCATTGCTATTGATATAATAATATTACTGGCATATAATTCTACACATTAAAAAATGGAGAACAAAAATGTGGAAGGTAAAATAGGGAAAGATCAAGATGCACTTCCACCTAGTGCTGAAGCTGCTGCAACTAGTCATGGCAGAGACGATGAAATGCCATCAACATCGTCTGCCAAGGCCAATGCCCAATGTCATAGTAGAGAGTGTGTAAAATCCAAAAAGCAAAAGTTCAGTAAACTGATGATCCAAAAATCTAAATTAAAAGCGTCTGAGGAGAAGCGTAAACTTGCCAATATGCCATTTACGACACGGAGTGGCAAGGAACGGCTGAGGCCCTGGCCTGCGTTCATGGCTAGTGGTTCAGCTTCACATGAGGATGGAAGCACTCATCCTCCCTTTAGAAAAATGAAAAGAGTTAATCTGGCAAGAGCACAGCAAAGACCTGTGCGTTCTTTTAAATCACAAATCCCCAAGGAGAGTCAAATTGTGTCGGTTGCGATGCCTGACGTTCCCAACACTGGACGGGAAGAGGTGGCTCCTTCAACCATTTGCACGCCCCTGCATATGCTGGAAGGAGCACCCACAGTCCAGTTCCTGATAGTCAAATTGAAGATGTCACTGTTGAAGTACACCAGGATGAGGATATGGGTGTTGCTGGCGCTGAGGAGGAAATTGACAAGGAGGATTCTGATGATGAGGTGGTTTGTTTAAGTCATGCACCCGGGGAGACACCGGTTGTCCGTGAGATGAATAAGGCCATTGACATGCCTGGTCAAAATACAAAAAAAATCACCTCTTCGGTGAGGAATTATTTCAGCAGAAATGCGGACAACTGGTGTCAAGCCGTGTGTTGCCTTTGTCAAGCTGTAATAAGTAGGGGTAAGGATGTTAACCACCTAGGAATATCCTCCCTTATACGTCACCTGGAGCGCATTCATCAGAAGTCATTGACAACTTCAAAAACTTTGGGTGACAGCGGAAGCAGTCCACTGACAATTAAATCCCTTCTTCTTGTTCCCAAGCTCCTGCAAACCACATCACTAACTCCCTCAGTGTCAATTTCCTCCTTAGACAGGAACACCAATAGTCCTGCAGGCCATGTCACTGGCAAGTCTGACAAGTCCTCTCCTGACTGGGATTCCTCCGATGGATCCTTGAGTGTAACATCTACTGCTGCTGGCGCTGCTGTTGTTGCTGCTGGTAGTCGATCATCCCAGAGGGGAAGTCGGAAGACCACTTGTACTACTTCCAGTAGGCAATTGACTGTCCAACAGTCATTTGCGAGGAAGATGAAATATCACAGCAGTCATCCTGTTGCAAAGCAGATAACTCAGGCCTTGGCAGCTGTGTTGGTGTTAGATGTGCAGCCGGTATCCGGTGTTAGTTCACAGGGACTTAGAGAATTTATTGAGGTAGTGTGTCCCCGGTACCAAATACCATCTAGGTTCCACTTCTCAAGGCAGGCGATACCGAGATTGTACACAGACGTCAGAAAAAGACTCACCAGTGTCCTATAAAATGCAGTTGTACCCAATGTCCACTTAACCACGGACATGTGGGCAAGTGTAGCAGGGCAGACTCAGGACTATATTACTGTGACAGCCCACTGGGTAGATGTATTGCCTCCCGCAACAAGAACAGCAGCGGCGGCACCAGTAGCAGCATCTCGCAAACATCAACTCGTTCCTAGGCAGGCTACGCTTTGTATCACCGCTTTCCATAAGAGGCACACAGCTGACAACCTCTTACGGAAATTGAGGAACATCATCGCAGAATGGCTTACCCCAATTGGACTCTCCTGGGGATTTGTGACATCGGACAACACCACCAATATTGTGCGTGCATTACATGTGGGCAAATTCCAGCACGTCCCATGTTTTGCACATACATTGAATTTGGTGGTGCAGAATTTTTTAAAAAATGACAGGGGCGTGCAAGAGATGCTGTCAGTGTCCCAAAGTATTGCGGGCCACTTTCAGCATTCAGCCACTGCATGCCGAAGACTGGAGCACCAGTAAGCACTCCTGAACCTGCCCCGCAATCATCTGAAGCAAGAGGTGGTAATGAGGTGGAATTCAACCCTCTATATGCTTCAGAGGATGGAGGAGCAGCAAAAGGCCATTCAAGCCTATACATCTGCCTACAATATAGGCAAAGCAAGGGGAATGCACCTGACTCAAGCGAAGTGGAGAATGATTTCAACGTTGTGCAAGGTTCTGCAACCCTTTGAACTTGCCACACGTGAAGTCAGTTCAGACACTGCCAGCCTGAGTCACGTCATTCCCCTCATCAGGCTTTTGCAGAAGCAACTGGAGAGATTGAAGGAGGAGCTAAAACTGAGCTATTCCACTAGGCATGTGGGACTTGTGGATGGAGCCCTTCATTCGCTTAAACAGGATTCACAGGTGGTCAATCTGTTGAAATCAGAGCTCTACATTTTGGCCACCAAGCTCGATCCTTGGTTTAAAGCCTACGTTGTATCTCTCTTTCCAGCAGACACAAGTCTGCACAAGTTCAAAGAACTGCTGGTGAGACACTTGTCAAGTCAAGCGGAACGTGACCGGCCAACAGCTCCACCTTCATTTTTACCAGCCACTGGAGCTGCCAGGAAAAGGATCAGATTTCCAAAACCACCCGCTGGCAGTGATGCAGGGCAGTCAGTAGTGAAAACTGACATCTGGTCCGGACTGAAGGACCTGCCAACGATTACTGACATGTCGTCTACTGTCACTGCATATGATTCTATCACCATTGAAAGAATGGTGGAGGATTATATGAGTGACAGCATCCAAGTAGGCATGTCAGACGTACGTATACTGGCAGGAAAAAGAGGCAATTTGGAGGCCCTTGCACAAACTGCCTTTATAATACCTAAGTTGCCCCCCCTCCAGTGTGTACTCCAAAAGAGTGTTTAGTGCAGCCGGTCACCTTGTCAGCGATCAGCGTAGGAGGTTATTTCCACAAAATGTGGAGAAGATGATGTTCATCAAAATGAATTATAATCAATTCCTCCGTAACATTTACCAGCAATTGCCTCCAGAAATTACACATGGACCTGTGATGGTGGATTCCAGTGGGTACAAAATAATACTCTGTGAGGAGGGGGATGTACACAGTGAAAGGGGTGAGGAATTGGTCGATGAGGAGGAGGTGGACATCTTGCCTCTGTAGAGCCAGTTTGTGCAAGGAGAGATTGATTGTTTCTTTTTTGGTGGGGGCCCAAACCAACCAATCATTTCAGCCAGTCGTGTGGCAGACCCTGTCGCTGAAATGATGGGTTTGTTAAAGTGTGCATGTCCTGTTTATACAAAATAAGGGTGGGTGGGAGGGCCCAAGGACAATTCCATCTTGCACCTCTTTTTATCTTTGCATCATGTGCTGTTTGGGGACTATTTTTTTTAATTGCCATCCTGTCTTACACTGCAGTGTCACTCCTAGATGGGCCAGGTGTTTGTGGCGCCCACTTGTGTCACTTAGCTTAGTCATCCAGCGACCTCGGTGCAAATTTTAGGACTAAAAATAATATTGTGAGGTGTGAGATTTTCAGAATAGACTGGAAATTAGTGGAAATTATGGTTATTGAGGTTAATAATACTATAGGATCAAAATTACCCCAAAATTCTATGATTTAAGCTGTTTTTGAGGGGTTTTTGAGAAAAAAAACACCCAAATCTAAAACACACCCGAATCCGACAAAAAATTTTCAGGGAGGTTTTGGCAAAACGCGTCCGAATCCAAAACACGGCCGCGGAACCGAATCCAAAACCAAAACACAAAACCCGAAAAATTTCCGGTGCACATCCCTAATATATATATATATATATATATATACATAGAACATCGAGGGTGCGACACTCCTGATGACTTGGAGAAAAAACTCGTTAAACAGCGTGTAGAAGCAACATTTCAATGACCTTTACTCAGTCATTTACATCAGATTTAACAAGTTTTTTCTCCAAGTCGCCAGGAGTGCCGCACCCTCGATGTTGCATGGACTTACCTGTGAGGGCACCCAGTGCATTTAATTCAATATTGGGAGAGCCGGGCATCTTGGTATATATATATATATATATATATCAGTACAGCAGCAGCCGCCACTCACAAAAACACACAGCCTGCTCAGGTGCCCAAATTCAACAGTCTGTCTACAGCCAGGAAATGAAACGGCACTCAGAGACGATAATATATCAAATGGTGTAATATGACAGTCAACGTTTCGGGGCTGAAAGCCCCGTCGTCAGGACCAAAAAATATAACAGGTACACAATGTGACAAAGAACTTACCCACATAAATACCCCCAGTGGATTGGTGCCATCACCCACGAATCTCCACGAGCATCTCCCTGCCAGGGTCGGCTTCCGTCACTGCACTTCCGGTTTCGGCGCTTTCCATGACCATAATACATACATATATAACACACATTTATATATACATACACAAACACACACATGTAAACACACACACACACACACACATACATACTGTACATACACAAGCACACACACAAACCCACATACATACATACATACATACATACATACATACATACATTCCATACAAATACACACATAAAGATTAAAAACTTACATACAGTATACAAAGTGTTGCACTACACCAGGGCTGGGAGCAGAGGGGCGGCCGCGGCAGTGTGACGCAGAGTATGGACCGAGGGAGCTGCTGTGGCTGTGCATGCGCAGCCAGCTGCTCCCCGGCACCCGGGACATTCTTTAAACAGAGAGCTGCATTGCTCTCTGCTCTTGCTGAAGATCCAGGTACTCAGAACCCCCCCCCCCCGCTTGCACCACTAACAGGGTAGAGAAGAGGTGAGACACTGTACAGTAATATGGTGGGAAATCAAGGGTAATAAAGCTAGGATAGCTCTGGCAAGTAGCGTGTGCGGAAGTGACAAATGCAAGAAAATAAAACAAGCAAGATAATAGACCATAGTAAAGGCAATATAGCAGGAAAATCTACATGAGAGACAAAGGGTTTTTCCCCAGAGCACAAGTTTTGCCCTGATTATAAATTTGATATTTATAATCAGGGCAGTAGAGAGCCTAGCTGGGCCCAGCTTCTTTTTGGGTTGTGTGGCCTAATCACAGGAGGCGTGGTCATGAACCCTTAGAAAAAAATACAGAAACAAGTGTATTTTTAGCGCCTTCATGGCCACACTGCAGCCTAGCACACAGCAGCGTGTGCTGGACTGAGGAGAAAAGCTGCTGCTGCCAGGTGTGGGTGGGGGGAGACCTTGGCCCCCACTGGGCTCCTCCATCAGACCTGGGCCCGGGTAATTATTACCCCCCCCCCCTCTGTGCGCCACTGTTTATAATACAGGGGTAATACATAATCCTTTACCAATAATGAAATAACTCCTTGTGCAATAGACCCATTCCCTTTTCTGCGCACAAGAGATATCTACTTAAACTTTCCCATGCTCCTTTAGCAATGTCTGGCAATGACTGTAAGAATAAAGGTATATAGATTTAAAATGTATCATCTATTAAATTGTATTCATTCCTTTGTCTATCATCAATAGTGTAGGACTATCATTTTCAGAACATTTCTGGAATGAAACCTATGGGGCCTGTGTAACTACGGCACACAGCTGGCCAATGTTTTAAGTCTGCATATGAGTCCCAGTCGCACAGCGCACATGTCCCGATTGTTAGCGCTCAGAGACACAGAACAGAATCAGACGTGAGGTTTGTGGAATTCAGTGCCCATTCCTGGGAGGTAACAGGGAGGTGGATAATCAGATGCAGGAGTGTTGTGGGTGCAACTTTACAGGTGAAGATGCCATTATGCACGTTAAACACACATATTTTGATATTTATATAGGCAGTGTCGGACTGGGGCATGAAGGGCCCTCCGGGGGAATGCAGTGATAGGGGCCCATACTTAAGGGTGTGGCCAGCCTACAAAGGGGGTGTGGCCAGCCACCACAGATGCTTGAAATACACAATAGTCTAGTGCAGTGTAATGCAACATATCTACCGTGTATAATACAAGTGCACAGTCTGGAACCTGATCCCTAGAGGAAGGAGTGGGCACTCAGGCAGTGGGGCCTACCGGTGGTTTTCCTGGTACCCCTGTGGGCCAGTCCAACCCTGTATATAGGATGTGGAAAGGCAATCTACAAGATCAAAAATACAATAAACCTTATCAAAGGAGCGCTGAACCTAGATATATAATAAAAATATATACAGCTTTATTTAAGTATATTCCACATATATATCAACATTTAAAAATAAAAAGTATTAAAATATACAATTACTTGAATCCTATGCCCTTGACTCAATGTAAATGTCCGTTAAGACTTTCTTATAAATCCATCCATAAATTAATTGTGGTAAGTTTGTATCAACAGTTATTACGTAGATACAGTGCTTAAACAAGTTGTTATAGTCTCCGTAGTCTCTGTGGTACCACTCGTGCACGTGTATCCAAAGGGGGAGAGCGCTGCATTAATTGAATGTCACAGCGATATGCTACGACCCCAGGATATTAAAGCCGCAATGTGAGCTAATGAATACTCACGACCGTTGTGGCTTTTGTTAGACGGGGAGCAGACCTCTTTGGCCAGGTCACGCTTCAGCTGTATCCCCGGTTGACGGCACGCCGGCCAATCGTGCAGTTACAGAGAAGGATGGAGAGTCTCCGAGCAACAGGATTCAAGTGAAGGTGCCCTGCTTACGCGTTTCTCCGCCAGTAGGGCAAGCAGTTTCGTCAGAGGATTGTCTCAGCAGTGTTGTTGGTTCCTTTTTAAGCCAGAACCCACCAATCATTCCGAGGATTAGCTTAATCATACACAGTTGTTTAACTCTATGTCTGTGGCTTGTTACTATATCTGCTCAGCACATGAAATCACTGCTTTTTCAAACAACAGCCGTATATCAATTAAAACACTACTTCACCATTATAAACATACTTAGTGGTCTATAATAGATTATTTGGTGGTATATAAATAATAATAATAATACCTTACAACTATAAAGATTTTACTCAGTAAATACAGGTTGAGTATCCCTTATCCAAAATGCTTGGGGCCAGCAGTATTTTGGATATCGGATTTTTCCGTATTTTGGAATAATTGCATACCATAATGAGATATCATGGCAATGGGACCTAAGTCTAAGCACAGAATGCATTTATGTTTCATATACACCTTATACACACAGCCTGAAGGTCATTTTAGCCAATATTTTTAATAACTTTGTGCATTAAATAAAGTTTGTGTACATGCACACAATTCATTTATGTTCCATATACACCTTATACACACAGCCTGAAGGTCATTTAATACAATATGTTTAATAATTTTGGGTATTAAACAAAGTTTGTGTACATTGAGCTATCAGAAAACAAAGGTTTCACTATCTCACTCTCACTCAAAAAATTCCGTATTTCGGAATATTCCGTATTTCGGAATATTTGGATATGGGATACTCAACCTGTATTACATTTTGTTTTATCACTACTAGAACTGACCAGGAGACTAAATTACATATCATATACAATGGTATATAAAGAGAAGAAAAAAATCTCCACAACCCAATGCAGCTTTTATATCAGAGGGTTTGTTCAGTGCATATAACACCTGGAGTCCTGGGTTCAAATCCATACATGATCCAATATTTTAACTTATCATTGATTCTAATTATCAATGTTTCAGTAAGTTAGGAGTTAAAATTAGTAGAATAGTTGTTCACATCAATCTCTATCACATCCATCTGTAAATCTATATATGTGAAAATTGCTTATATTCATGAAATTTTTACTTATATTCTAGAGAACAATAGGATTATAATATAAACATCCACATCTAGTAATATTGTATTCAAACATATCTGGTATGGCAATGAAACAAACAAACAAAACAAAACAAAAAGGGGGGGGGGGGAGAGAGAAGACGCCCATTAATAGTGAATGGTAAATTAAAACCTTCAATCCTAGTAAATGGGTATATGTAACATCAAGAGAAAAAAAATCAATTAGATATCTATCTATCTATCTATTCAGTTGCCCGCAGCGCACAGCGGCATGTAATGAGTCAGTTTGACTCATTACATGCTTGGGCCCCTGGACAGAGGCGGGCCCCAGTGCAACGCACTGCTTGCACTGGCGGTAGTTACGCCTCTGCCCCGTACCCTATTTGCTAAATTTTGTGGCCAAATGTCAAAAGTTTTGAAAATACTGTATTACTCATCTCTAATCTATGGCTTCTGGTGAAACACACATGCCCGCACTTAAAAAGGGGGAGAGTTATAAAATCTTGGAGAGAGCTAAAGTGGAGGGAGACAAAATACCAACCAATCAGCTCCTAACTGTTTTTTTCCAGGTTGTACTAGAAAAACATATGCAACTTCTCCACTTTATCACTATAAAAGACTTGATTCATCTCCCCCCAAATGTGCACCCTGTAGTCTCATGCTATACTGGCCAATAGTCAATTACTACTGTGAATTCTCTAGAATGGGCAAATGTCATAGAATAGTCACCTGGAAACAATTACTATAATCTTATGCTCTGTAATGCATGCATTAATTACCTCATTGGTGTCATGGTTCCTAAAATGTTAGTAGTATTTAGTCACAATATGACTGACTTCACTGTAAATAATGTGCTTTAATAAATATACACAAAAGTAATCTGTGCTGTAGTATATAGATTATCCACAAGGTGTCAGCCTTGCTGCAAAGCAAAATAACATGAAAGAGCAGCCTGAACACAGAAGTAGTGACACAGATGCCATGTTTTTGGACATACGAGCTCACAGCCATCAGCAGATACACACCCCAAAAACATCCATGACACGCCAGCTTTCTCCCAACCACTCCCCATAAATACTCTGTTATACAATTTTATATGTAAACAAAATTCACTGATACCAAGGCTGCCCACTTGTGGGCACCAACATGTGTAAAATATTATACAATTGTGATTTTATATGTACTATGGGGGTAATTCAGACCTGATCGCTCGCTAGCTATTTTTTGCAGCGCTGCGATCAGATAGTCGTCGCCAAGTGTGCGAATGCTTGTGCAGCCGAGCAGTACAAAAAAGTTTTGTACAGTTTCTGAATAGCTCAGAACTTACTCAGCCGCTGCGATCACTTCAGCCTGTTCGGGCCTGGAATTGACGTCAGACACCCGGCCTGCAAACGCTTGGACGCGCCTGCGTTTTTCCAAACACTCCCAGAAAACGGTCAGTTGCCAGCCACAAATGCCTTCTTCCTGTCAATCTCCTTGCGATCGGCTGAGCAAACGGATTCTTCGCTAAATCCATCGGTCAGCAATGATCCGCTTTGTACCCGTGCGAGGCACCTGCGTATTGCGCTGCATACGCATGTGCAGTTCTGACCTGATCACAGCGCAGCGAAAAAACCTAGTGTGCGATCAGGCCTGAATGAGGCCCTATGTGAGAAAATGTTTTAAACTTTGTTTTATTTTGAATTAAATTGTTCAGTTGCATATATTTTCATGTTTTGATTGGGTGTATGGAATAATTATCATACCCACATCACTTAACAAAACAATTAATTTACTAAAAATATATATTCAAGGTAATTACATTCCTGATAGAGGGGATACGGTTACAATCCTGGTGGCCGGGATGAGATACTGCTGCCAGAATCCCGACACATGCCGGAAATGCCGGTGCCAGAATCCCGAATGGGGCCAGGACACTGATGCCGGAATCCCGACCTTCAGGACCCTGATCGTCGAGACAGTGGAGCGGGTAAGTACTACCCCGTGGATGATGGGGTTAGGTTTAGGGTACTTAGGGTTAGGATGTAGGGGGGAGGATTAGGTTTAGGGAGCGGTGTGGGGCGTAAGGGTTAGGTACTACCGGGAAGCGGGAGGGGGGGGGAGGGGAGGTTAGGGTTGTCAACACAAGAAAAATAGACGGAGTCCTCTGATTTAAGCGCTCAAATAACTGCAGCTGTTTCCTTTAGGTGTAGCGGATCAGCCTATCTGCAAAAAAACATAGCCTCAATAGCCAAAACCAAGAGGTATACACAGCGCTGTTCCTAATCAGCTTCACACAGCCATAAGGATATTGCTATTCCCATATAATACATTCTTATATAGGGCTTGTTCTCCACAAGGTATCTTTCTCATGTAAAGTTAAATTCTCAGATATTCACCAAAGTACGGTTATAACATTTTTCAAAATTCAGGTCTATAATTAATCCAGTATCCGTTTGGATGGTGGACCATTTATACAGGAACCAATTAATCCATATGATCCAAACGTAGATATGATCCAAAGTGAAACTGTTTATTATAAAAGATTAAAAAAGAGAACTTTCTTTCCAGCAGGATGCAAAATATGACAGGCAGAGCATTGCGGTACGCAGTTTCGGCTATTAGGTGTAAACACAAGGGAATTAGCTCACCCAAAGCCTTGGTACACCGATGTTGTGCAGTGTTCCGTCTCCACCGGGAATAACTTTACCCATGGTCTCCAAACGTATCCACCGCTGGCTATCATCTAGTCCTGAGTCCCCAGTCCGACCCTGCTCCTGATAGCTGCCTCCCTGCTCCACTAATGCACAGTGACCAAGTCCAGCTGTTGCCGACGCACTTTCACCCAAAATGGGTCTTTGTCAAGGCACAGGTGGGTTTGGGCTGGCCACTAATTTATGCTGCTTTCCAAGTGTCTGGTATGCTCACTCCCGTGTACATATATAAACGTTCCCCGGTATCTTAAAGATACAATTAATCGCCAGCCCTAGCGCTGATTACTAGCCGTCTGGCGGCGCCCAGGAATCAGCATAAGCCATTTTACAGCTAAGCCCGCCCCCCGGCCAAGAGCAGTCTGGAGGGCAGGCTACACTCTATAATGGAGTATACTGATTCCAGGCGTAGTGCACGCTTCACGGCTGTCCCCGGAGAATCAGTCAGTAGTATGCCTGGAAATCTTCTGGGGTTGCCAGCGCTGTCAGTGAAGGCTACTCCAGAAAATTTCTGGGCATACCACCGAAAGGGTTAAAGGGCTTGATTGTCCTACCTATGTAGTGTTTCATACATTGGCACTGTATGAGAGACACTACATTGTTGCTTTCACATGTTACAAAATTATTTATTTTATACTCTTTTTCTTTGTGGCATTGGATACAAAAGCTTACATTTTACTGCCTTCACTGCTTTTAATGTCTGCACCCTATGCAAAGACCACATCTGAAGAAACCCTTTAATTTTACTCTTGTTGCCATGGTGGGCATAGGGACAACCGCACTCTTGACCAAATGAGATTTTAGAGCCGGTGCTCATTTGTATATAACTTTGGGTTTCTCAGATGATATTATTTCCAACATAGGATGTTTTTAAAATTTTCCAGTGCTTCTTCAATGTGGTCTCAATATTCTTATATTATTATATGTAGTCATAAAAGAGACTGAAAAATCTTACAAATTTTTCTTTACTGTCTTCTGTAGCAGTGTCTCTCTACACTTTCTAAGGTATTCTCTAAACCATTCGAATCATAACCTTTTTTTAAGAAATTGGTTTTTCATCACCTGGGCTTGCCCATTATTTAATTTCTCCTTGGTACAGTTTCTTTTTAAACTGCGGAATTGACTTCTCGGGATGCCCTGCAGCCAGTTGGGGGTGATGGCTACTGTCCCTACTGATAAAATAATTACTGTTCGTTGGTTTAGTATAATTCTTTGTGCAGATTGTTAGATCCTTTATATACACTGTCAGGTCCAAAAACAAAATTTTATATTCGCTCCTTGAAAAAGTTAAGAACCCACCGAAATCATTATTATTCAGTTTTTCCTGAGAAGTCTTAAGGGACTTCTCCCCACCTCTCCACATAAAAATTATATCATCTATATAATGATGGTATAGTAAAAGAGAGGCACCCAGCTCGCTCCACACAAGCAGCTCCTCCCAGGAAGGTATGATGTATTCGCAAAACTGGGGGTGAATCTCGTACCCATTGCCGTCCCCAGGCGCTGTACATAGATGGTCATTCCGAGTTGTTCGCTCTGTATTTTTCTTCGCATCGCAGCGATTTTCCGCTAACTGCGCATGCGCAATGTCCGCACTGCGACTGCGCCAAGTAAATTTGCTATGCAGTTAGGTATTTTACTCACGTTTTTTTCTTCGTTCTGGTGATCATAATGTGATTGACAGGAAGTGGGTGTTTCTGGGCGGAAACTGGCCGTTTTATGGGTGTGTGCGAAAAAAACGCTAGTTTCTGGGAAAAATGCGGGAGTGGCCGGAGAAACGGAGGAGTGTCTGGACGAACGCTGGCTGTGTTTGTGACGTCAAACCAGGAACGACAAGCACTGAACTGATCGCAGATGCCGAGTAAGTCTGGAGCTACTCAGAAACTGCTAAGAGAGGTCTAATCGCAATATTGCGAATCCGTCGGTCGCAATTTTAAGAAGCTAAGATTCACTCCCAGTAGGCGGCGGCTTAGCGTGTGCAAAGCTGCTAAAAGCAGCTTGCGAGCGAACAACTCGGAATGAGGGCCATAGTGTGTATCCTTAAAGAAAAAGAGGTTGTCAGAATAAATTTTATACTTTCCAGAATAAAACGTTTTACATTTTCTTCTATATTTTCATGTATTTATGTATTCTCTACTACTTGTAGACCTTGATTGTGCTCTATTATGGAATACAGTGATCCTACGTCCGCAGTTACTAGAATATACCCCTGTTGCCACTGTACATTCTTTAGTTTTTTTATTATATCTGCTGTATCATTTACGTATGCGTTACCTTTACAGGCTATAGGTTGTAAATTAAAATCAAACAGTTACTGCAGCAAAAAGTTTAATTTGTTTATCACTATTTATTGCAACAATTAAATAGTTCACTCATTGCCATAATTTACCATTATTTGATTGCCACGGCAGCTTAGGAAAACTCGATGAGATGTGCCACAGTGATAGTTGAGAAATAGGGGCAAACGTATTAAACAGTGAAAAGAGTGGAGAAATGGACCAGTCGAGAAGTTACCCATAGCAACCAATCAGCATTGAGGTAGCATTTATCAAATAAGTTCTATAAAATGATAGGTAAATGCTGTTTGGTTGCCATGATAAACTTTTCTACTGGTCCACATCTCCACATGTTTCACTGCTTAATACATCAACTTCATAGGCTTCTAGATCCAAAAACATGAGGAAGAATATGGCCAGCGGGTGAAACTTACTGCAGCCAAATACAACCAAAGTATGAGACAATGCTTGAATTAAAATCTATTCCCCCCACAATTCGGTTTGGTGTACAATAAATGAAATAAATAAAAACAGCTAAACTCATGTAATTTTTGCAACCCAAAACCTCAAATTCAGATTCGAACCACTGGAAGATCCAAATCGAGACTCGGTTTGGATCGACTATCCTCGGAAGAACCTGACAGGGTTTTAGTTCTGTTCAGATCCACAAAATTCAGGGACGATTCGGATTTCTGGAGAACTGAACCACACATCTCTTGTCGAAACGCGTAGGTGACGTGCCCCCATATCTGTAATGTATAGTATTGTTCCTGCAACCTGGGGGCAATATGGATTCTGCCTCACTTCTCAGTCAAATTGGACCATAAGCCGGCGGGCTCCTGAGTCCTCATTTTCTGGGTCAACTGCGGCTCACTATATAGTTGACTTTAATTTCTTCCTGCCCTGGACTTTACCGTTGGACTCCCATGCTGCCACTCACGGTGACAGGGGAGTAGAAGGATCCCATATAGATCCCCTTGGATCATTACTCTCAG
Organism: Pseudophryne corroboree; assembly: GCF_028390025.1. NCBI lineage: Eukaryota > Metazoa > Chordata > Amphibia > Anura > Myobatrachidae > Pseudophryne > Pseudophryne corroboree. The sequence goes on from NC_086451.1 coordinate 407,556,985, forward strand.
GGAATATCAAGATCAGCAGCTTCCAATACATCTGCTCTGACTAAGGTTTCCCCTGCAGTTCAGCTGTGCTCCTGGTCTGAGTGATTGGTTCAGACAAAGGGGAAATCTGCATACTGCATTTTGGAATCAATAGCAGGACTTCAGGATGTCCTCCACTGATCTCTATTTATTCACACCATCGATAATGTCCCACAGAGGTATTTGACCTCTATTAGCTTCTGGGTTGGGTACGGTATACCAGCAGTAAGGATGCCAGCAGCCAGAATACTGACCCAAGCATCCCGACTGCTTGAAATCCCAACAGGGGCAGTGGAGGTAAATATCCCCAATGCTATCCCAGCCCCTAACCCTCCCTACTCAAAGCCTAACCGTAACCCTCCATCCCCTCAGATTAACCCTAACCTCCCCGCAGCCTACCCCAAACCCTTTTCCCCCAGAGCCTAAACCTAACCCTCCCCCCGCAGACTAACCCTAACATCCCGGTATACTTGTTATGCACACCAGTGCCTGCAGGAATGTACTGGTGTCTGAACTGTTATGCACACCAGTGCCTGCAGGAATGTACTGGTGTCTGAACTGTTATGCACACCAGTGCCTGCAGGAATGTACTGGTGTCTGAATGGATAGGGATGCAAAACAAATGAACTCACAGACAGACTGGGGAATATGACATTACGTACACAGAAGGTGATAGGGTAACAAAATAAACACAAAGTGAACAGAGAAGCCCAGAGGCTAAGAAACTGGGTGTCTCCCTATTATTAGGAATGCTCAGATGAAAAAAGCAAGATGTTGTGTTTTAATACGTAGAGAACCCGAAATGCTGTTGCTAAGGGCAACAGCAAAACCCTAAAGGGTTACCAACGGGTGTGGCAGTAAACTCCTTGGTCAGAGATGGAATGGTAGACACAAGGAGAGTCTCCACAATCCTAATCCTCACTTGCAGTGCACAGGTTCAGCTTACTGCCACTAAACTGAATACCTGAACACCTTGCACAGTGAGACAGGATTTAGGCAGGCAGTCTGAGAATACAGCCGCAAACCTGCTAAGTTCACAGAGTAGCAAAAGAACCCCAGCAGGTTAAACGACTGACTCCAGTCTTACTGCTAGGTCTGGATTGGCAGAGTGTAGTACCAAATCCCTAGGCCTATTTGCAGTAAGCAACAACAAATACAAAGCTACACAGTACTGGCTAACTTTCAGGAACTGACTAACCAACAAAGATTCAGCAGCATCTGCTTAACCTGAGAAGAGGCCTTATAAAGCAGGTGCTGTCCACGCCCCACTCAGACCTCACAGACTGTGAGCACAAAAACCAGCACCGGATCCCCTGCCGTGCACAGAGCCTGTAACCACTGCACAGCAAAAGACCCGAACCGGAGTATCAGCTGCGCTCAGGTTACTCCGCTAGCACTTGTCTCCCGGTTGCCATGACGACGTGGCAGCAAAGGGCAGGAGACCCTAACAGTACCCCCCCTCTGACGAGGGGTCAAAGAACCCCTACCACCGGGTTTATCGGGGAACTGCGAGAAGAAAGAGCGTATCAGTCTGGGGGCATGAAGATCACAACTGCGCACCATGACCGCTCCTCCGGGCCATACCCCTTCCAGTGCACCAAAAATGACAGCCGACCCCGAACCATCTTGGAGTCAAGAATCCTTTCAACAACAAACTCCTTCTGGCCACGTATCAGAAGAGGAGAAGGTCTTCCACTGGAAGAAGGATTACTAATCGCCCGTTTTAAAAGGGAACAATGAAATGTTTTATTGATACCCAAAGAACGGGGCAGGTCTAACTGAAATGCCACCGGATTGATTACCCTGGTGATCTTATAAGGGCCGATGAACCGGGGGCCTAACTTATGAGATGGCTGTCTCAACTTCAAATTCTTGGTAGACAACCAGACGAAGTCTCCTAATTTGAAGCTGCAGGGTCTTTTCCGCTTATCAAAAACCCTTTTGGTCACTAATGACACAGACACAAGGGCTTTCTTCACTTTCCTCCAAATACCTCTAAGGACAGAAACCACAGAGGAACCACCAGGCGTGGAGTCCAGGGGGTCAAAAGAATTGGCCTTAGGAAGATGCCCATACACACAAAGGAAGGGAGAGATCCCTGTAGCAGAGTGAGCCGCGTTGTTATAGGCAAACTCCGCCATGGACAGATGAGCAACCCAGTCAGTCTGACACTTGGAGACATAACACCTGAGGAACTGCTCCAAGGACTGGTTCACCCTTTTAGTCTGCCCATTAGACTGCGGATGGTAGCCTGACGACAAGCTGACAGAAATCTGGAGATCGGAACAAAATGCCCTCCAGAATTTGGCCACAAACTGGGATCCGCGGTCAGAGACCACATCAAGTGGCAACCCGTGGAGACGCACAACATGCAGCATAAATAATTCAGACAGGCGTCTGGCCGATGGCAGCCCAACCAGTGGAACGAAGTGCGCCATCTTCGAAAACCTGTCAACGACAACCCAGATGGCTGTCATCCCCGAGGATTTGGGCAAGTCCACCACAAAATCCATTGAAATGTGGGTCCATGGCTTAGATGGGATAGAGAGTGGATGTAATGGGCCAACAGGAACCCCTCTAGGAGTCTTATTTCGTGCACAGATGTCACATGCCCGAACCCACTGATCCACATCCTTAGCCACCGAGGGCCACCACACCGCCCTAGATAGCAACTCCCGAGTTCTGGCAATACCCGGGTGACCTGCCGACTTCTTGGCATGGAATTCCAGGAACACTCGCTGTCTTAACCTAGGAGGCACAAACAAAAGACCTACCGGAAGGTCTGGAGGAGCCTGCTCCTGTGCTCTAAGGACTAATGACAAGAGGTCCTGGGTAATGCCCACTTTAATACATGATGGGGACACAATGGGCAACGGCTCCTCGGTGGTCTCCTGGATTGGAGCAAAACTCTGCGAGAGCGCATCAGCCTTGATGTTTTTTGACCCAGGGCGATATGTTATCAAAAAATTAAAGCGAGCAAAAAACAAAGCCCATCGTGCCTGCCTGGCATTGAGACGCTTCGCTGACTCTAAATATGCCAGATTCTTATGGTCGGTGAGAATTGAGACCACAAACTTAGCCCCCTCAAGCCAGTGTCTCCCCTCCTCGAGTGCATCCTTAATAGCCAACAATTCCCGGTTACCCACGTCATAATTCATCTCGGCAGGCGAAAATTTACGGGAAAAGTAAGCACAGGGATGAAGGCGATTATCAGACACTCCCATCTGAGAGAGCACTGCCCCAATACCCATCTCAGAGGCATCCACCTCCACCACAAAAGGACGCTCTGGATCTGGGTGTCGCAGCACCTTGGCCGAGACAAATGCCCTTTTGAGACGGGCAAAAGCCGCTTTAGCCTCACAAGACCAGTGAGCAACATCAGCCCCTTTCTTAGTGAGTGCCACCAAGGGCGCCACTATAGACGAAAATCCAGCGATAAATCGTCTATAAAAATTCGCAAAGCCCAGGAAACGCTGAAGCGCCTTCAAACTAGTGGGCTGCACCCAATCCAGGACTGCCTGTACCTTGGAACCCTCCATTTGGAAACCTTCTGGGGAGATAATATATCCTAGAAATGCGATTTGCTGAACTTCAAATTCGCACTTCTCCAGCTTCGCCCCAAGCCGGTGGTCTCTGAGTTTCTGGAGGACTAAGCGTACATGCTTCCGATGTTCCTCCAGGGAATGGGAGAAGATTAGGATGTCATCTAAGTATACAACTAAGAATCTATCCAAATATTCCCTGAGTACATCGATCATGAAATCCTGGAAGACTGCCGGGGCATTACAGAGCCCAATAGGTATCACCAAATATTCATAATGCCCTGAGTGGGTATTAAAGGCCGAAATGAGAGGCAGTGGGTATGAGTTTTTAATCGTGATACGGTTCAATTCCCTGAAGTCGATGCAGGGTCGCAACGAACCGTCCTTTTTACCCACGAAGAAGAACCCCGACCCAACTGGAGACTGTGAAGGTCTGATAAATCCCTTAGCCAAGTTCTCCTGAATGTACTCTGCCATAGTCTGAGTCTCAGGACGTGACAGGGAGTACAACCTGCTCTTGGGAAGCTTAGCATTTGGCAACAAATCAATGGCACAGTCATAGGGGCGATGGGGAGGTAGTACCTCTGCAACTTTTTTGGAGAACACGTCCGCAAAATCTGCATAACACCCTGGCAAACTTAGCTGCGAGAGCCTGACTTGAAGGCTCAAGCAACTCCTGAAACAATCAGTACCCCAACTAAGAATCTCCCCAGAGACCCAGTCAAATTGAGGATTGTGGGCCCTTAACCAGGGTAACCCCAACACCAATGGGGCAAAAGTACAGACAGTTACATAAAAGGACAATTTTTCAGAGTGTGTGGCTCCAATAAACAAAGAAATCTGGCTAGTGCAAGAGGTAATTTTACCTTGGGATAAATGTTCCCCATTTAACCCACAAATCTCAATTTCCGATGCCAAGGGTACTAAGGGAACAGAGTGTTTCAGGGCGAATTGGCGGTCCATAAAAACCCCGTCGGCCCCACTGTCCACAAAGGCCTCAGTCTTGACAGTTTGACCGAGGATCTTCAAGGTCACCGGAATGATAAAAGTCTTCTTGGGAAATTCTGACTTCTGGCCTGACAGGATATTTCCCATCACCCTCAGGCCCTGAAGTTTTCCGGCTTTTCTGGGCATGATACTACCACATGACCTTTATTCCCACAGTACAAACACAACCCCTGCTGTCTCCTCCGCGTCTTCTCACGCGAGGAGAGGCGGGTAGCCCTAATCTGCATAGGCTCTTCGGAAAATTCCTCAGAGTCTGAGGTTCCCTTGGGAAAGAAGGAAACCTCGGTCTCCCTTTCAAGCCTACGCTCTCTCAGCCGTCTATCCACCCGGATGGATAACTGCATGAGCTGATCCAAGCTATCAGGCAAGGGATATTGTACCAGTTGGTCTTTTATCTGGTTAGAAAGACCTCTACTGTACTGGTGTCTCAGGGCTGGGTCATTCCACTGGGTATCATGGGCCAACCTCCGAAACTCCGTACAGTAAACCTCAACTGGCCTTCGCCCTTGCTTAAGGATCGAAATCTGAGCCTCGGCTGAGGCCGTCTTGTCAGGGTCATCGTACAACATGCCCAGTGCCGTAAAAAAAGCATCAACACTTTTAAGCGACGGACAGTCAGGCTGCAACCTATATGCCCAGACCTGTGGGTCTCCTTGTAGCAAGAAAATCACTATGCCCACCCGCTGAATCTCCGACCCTGAAGACTGAGGCCTAAGCCGGAAGTACAGCTTGCAGCTCTCCTTGAAACAAAAGAACTGCGAGCGATCTCCAGAAAAACGATCCGGGAGATTTACTTTCGGCTCCTTAACCCCTGAAGGTGCTGCTGCTGCCGGAGTTCCGCCAGCGGCCTGGGAGGTGTGCATTTTAATGGACAAATCATTAAATTGTCGAGTCAGGACCTGCACCTGATCGACCACCTGTTGCAACGTATTTTGAGGGGTATGCTCCATATTCCCACAAAATTTCAACAGGAGTATTAGGCTGCTGAATATGTTATGCACACCAGTGCCTGCAGGAATGTACTGGTGTCTGAACTGTTATGCACACCAGTGCCTGCAGGAATGTACTGGTGTCTGAACTGTTATGCACACCAGTGCCTGCAGGAATGTACTGGTGTCTGAACGGATAGGGATGCAAAACAAATGAACTCACAGACAGACTGGGGAATATGACATTACGTACACAGAAGGTGATAGGGTAACAAAATAAACACAAAGTGAACAGAGAAGCCCAGAGGCTAAGAAACTGGGTGTCTCCCTATTATTAGGAATGCTCAGATGAAAAAAGCAAGATGTTGTGTTTTAATACGTAGAGAACCCGAAATGCTGTTAGTAAGGGCAACAGCAAAACCCTAAAGGGTTACCAACGGGTGTGGCAGTAAACTCCTTGGTCAGAGATGGAATGGTAGACACAAGGAGAGTCTCCACAATCCTAATCCTCACTTGCAGTGCACAGGTTCAGTTTACTGCCACTAAACTGAATACCTGAACACCTTGCACAGTGAGACAGGATTTAGGCAGGCAGTCTGAGAATACAGCCGCAAACCTGCTAAGTTCACAGAGTAGCAAAAGAACCCCAGCAGGTTAAATGACTGACTCCAGTCTTACTGCTAGGTCTGGATTGGCAGAGTGTAGTACCAAATCCCCAGGCCTATTTGCAGTAAGCAACAACAAATACAAAGCTACACAGTACTGGCTAACTTTCAGGAACTGACTAACCAACAAAGATTCTGCAGCATCTGCTTAACCTGAGAAGAGGCCTTATAAAGCAGGTGCTGTCCAGGCCCCACTCAGACCTCACAGACTGTGAGCACAAAAACCAGCACCGGATCCCCTGCCGTGCACAGAGCCTGTAACCACTGCACAGCAAAAGACCCGAACCGGAGTATCAGCTGCGCTCAGGTTACTCCGCTAGCACTTGTCTCCCGGTTGCCATGACGACGTGGCAGCACAGGGCAAGAGACCCTAACAATACTTAAATTTGGATTCCAGCTGTCGGGATTCCAGCGCCAGTATTCTGAGTGCCGGGATCCCAATTACATTCCTTATATACAATAAGTTCTGAATTATGCTTTTGTGTGTTCAATGGGATTAAAATTTTAATTATTTTTAATTTAGTTTTCAATATATAGTGATACACTACCTTTTTTATTTTTATATATAAAAATATTTTTATTTTATTTATTTAAAACTCTGTGTCTTAGCGCTGTACTTTTGCATGTTTTTCTATATTCCAAGAGTTTGATTATCGCTTACAGCAGCAGAGACGCAGGTGTTTACTCTAAATTGCGCTCAGGTTCACCATTTTATCTACAATGTGGGCAGAATGTCATTGATGTCAACATAGCTAAAATGCCAACATCATTAATGTCAACATTTGTAAAATTGGAAATGCAGACATTGTCATAATGTTGATATTTCCAGCAGGGTTAGGATTAGATCATCTATTACTATGGTTAGTGTTACTGCAAGGGTTAGGGTTGCTGTTAGGGTTAATGACAGATTTAGAATAAATCTACCGTTTGCTGACATGACATCAGTGACAACATACTGAATGTTAACGGTCCATGTCAACATAATGAATATGTTGACAAACTCAATGTTAACATTATGGCCATACTGACATCCCCATCAAACATATTTACCACACCCCTTGAATTATGTGCACTAATACTTTTACCCTTTAAATGCAGGAATTTAAAAACCAAGAATTTAATCTAATCTGTGTGATTGATGAACGTTAGCTATTAAAATGTTTTTTATGTTATTTTATAAATAGGTAAGAAATAAAATTTAAAAAATGAAATATTAAACTTTAAAACATTGTTAAAGCCATTTTTTTCAAGTGCTTGACTAAAATATAGGACACTTGACTGTCTGGATCAAACTGCTCCCACATTTGCCCTCAAATCTAGAAATGTCACAATATTTTTCTGACCGGCAACTCCAGTTTTGATGACCTGAAATTAAACCAGCTCATTATAGTATAATCATTACTGTTGAATGTATGTAACCTACATACTGGAATTAAGAATATGGCTGGGCATGCTACTTTAGATGAGTGAGTTGATGCATAGAGGTTCAGTGTTTTTTTGTTGTCATGTTTTGTACGTTATTTCAAATGAATATTCCCAATTTTAACAAATACTTGTGGTAAAGCATAATCAGTATATTCTAATTTGTTAAAATTGTCGCAAAGCCCTTATTAAAGATCCTTTATGATAACCTCTGAGTTAGGGCCCAACCTATTTGTTGCCATTAATTTTTGGAAATGCCCCATGTCCTTCTTTTGCAAGTTGACTAATAAAATAATTAACTTTATTTTCAGATTTTTATTTTATAAGTACCCAATTTTATTTTCAATATAATCTTAACAATATTATACCAAAGTTGTAGAAACCATAAATTAACTGCAGAAGGAGACAGAAGTACATCACAGGAGCTCCTGCAAAACCGGGCTCTTATTTCATCAAATAGCCCACTTCAGGGCTTCATATCGACCCTTAGCGGCCCTCCTGTCCCCCTTATCCCCCCTGCAGCACCCCTATACGAGCCGCGGAATCGGGGAGTAGTTTTTACTACTCCCGCGGATTGCGGCCTAGGAGAAGCCCACAAGCCGGGGCCTCGATTTACCCCTCACACCGGTGGTGGCTTCGGGGACTCTCAGGCCGTGAACGGCTCGAAGACATTGGACGCCCGCGCTGCCGCTAGCCGCGGCTGAGGGACCCACCTCGCCACCCGCCGCCTACCCTCGCTGCACGGAGCCGCTGAACCTTCTAACGCGGGACGAGGCCGCAGGACGACCGGCGGCGGCACCAGCTACACGCCCACGGCTCCCTGCTGCTGCATCTCTGCTACGCCTCTCCTGCTGGGCCCTGTAAGTACATTTTTACACTTATCTGAGGGACCCCAGCGGGGCAAGGAGACCATAGTGCAGTGTAATATCCATAACCTACTGTTATCATCACTTCCTTTACTAATGTATGTGATTGCTTTTGTGCAGAAATAATGTTATACATTCCTATACATCCTAAGATTTGATATTGTCATAGATGCTATTGTCGTTATACAGTTGTCGTGTACAATGTGTGTGTTACACTTGTATTTTTCTCTTTACCAATAAACAGATTTAAAAAAAAAAAATTCCAGAAGAAAAGGTTAAAATATAACTTGTGAATTTTATATGTAAATGTCATTAATAAATGAAAGCCACAAAAGTTATATGATGTTATCTGTGGTGGTCATGTTATAGTACATGACAAGGATTTGTATACTGTACTAATATAGAATAATAGATAATGGAAGACTTTTGCCTTTTATGCAAATCCTATAACTGGAAACAATATGTAATATTTATAACTAACTCCATCTTAAAATCTATTTTTTTTATCAACCTTGTGGTTAATAAGTTACACACTCATAGGTATTTTCCGGGTTCACCTAATCTTCTATATAATGCTATAACACTCACCCAACACTCATCTATATCGGACTGTTGAAATAAGAGAATGTCCATTGCCACAATGATTTATTTTTAAATTAATTTTCAATATTTTTTTTAAAACCACTTATTTTTGATATTTGCAAATGTAATTTATTTAAAAAATGTAGCTCTGTAGAATATGAGGTGCTATATAAATAAAAGTTGCTAAAACAAGTTATTTGGCCAAAAAGTTACATTTATTTATCACTGCTTATTGCCAAAATTAAATAACTTACATAATATACCATTATGTTTTTGCCGTGGCAGCTTTGTGATACAAAACAAAAAGTAACAGAGTGATAATTGATAAATAGGCACCACCATTTAAAAACATGGGCGAGAGTATGTCTAATGGGTGAAACGTACTGCAGATATGCTTGTTCTGTTAATGCAAACTCAGGATGGTATTACTGAAAGAGAAAAAAAAACATTCATACAATATTCTTTTTCAGGCTGGAAATTGTTAAAATTGCTCTACCCTGGGAAATAAATATATTTTCTGGAGAGAAAAACAAGGTTGCCAATGTAATAAAATATTTTTAAATTACCATATTTTCTTATATTGACATCTTCTTGAAACTGCTATATATATTATAGATGTGTGGTTCAGTTCTCCAGATATCTGAATCCATCCGAATTATGTGGAACCGAACCAAAACTTAGTTTGGATCTTCCCATGGTTCGGAATTCATTTGTTTAAATCCAAATTTCGTGTTTTGGATTGCAAAAATTACATGATTTTTATCAATGATTATAATTTTTTTTATCGATTATAAACCGAATATCACATCCAAACCAAAACACCTGAGGTTGGTTTAGACAAAACCAAAACTAAAACACGATGATGAATTAGAACCAAAACCCAAACACGGGGATCTTTGCAAATCTCTAATTTATCCTCTTTTTATATGCAGAGACGTCTCATTTTTTGCTGTGGCAATAAAATAATGAAAATAATTCAAATAAAATAATGGTAGATTGCAGTCTCCCATATCCAAAATTCTGAAATACAGAATATTCTAAAATACAGAATTTTTTGAGATAGTGACATTTATGCTTTCTGATGGTTCAGTGTATTGTACACAAACTTTGTTTAATGTACAAAAATATAAAAATATTGTATAAAATTACCTTCAGGCTGTGTGTATAAGGTATACTGTTTATGAAACATAAATTAATTACATGTATGTACACAAACTTTGTTTCGTGCACATAATTAATATATATAATATGAAATTACCTTCAGGCTATGTGTATAAATTGTATATGAAACATAAATGCATACTGTGCTCTGACTTGGGTCCCATCTCCAAGATGGCTCATTATGGCATGTAAATATTTCAAAATATGCTAAAAAAAATTATATCCAATATACTTCTGGTCATGGGTATTTTAAGAGAGGAGGGGACCTGCATGCATGCACAGGTCTCTGGGAACATGGCGCCCACACCTTGTTCCCGGGTACATCTCCAGTGCGCATGCGCAAATCACTCGGAAATTGCAGTGGCGGCCATTTTCTGAATGATTTCTGTCCGTAGAGAGGGCTGCCATTGCGGAACTCCGGTGGAATAAGTATAATATATGGGTGCAGAGTGTGCCCCTCTGGAAATGCCTATGCTTATGGTACCAAGCATATTAGATATGGGACAGTTGTAAGTGATGTTTCTAATTATACTTTTTACCACGATAACTACAAGCTTTATAAATAGGTCCCTAAGAGGGATTTGCCATTAGTAAAAAATATATGTTAGACATTTCATATGTAGATAATCATGTATATATTGAAAAGATGCCCAATGATGGATAATAATTAGCTGTAATTGGCAAATATTCGCATTATGATTAATGCTTTTTTAGCAATGAAATGCTATGCAAAAATAGGTTTCTCACCTTGATGAGTAGCTTTTATGAATCTGCTTTAAAAAAATTGTGCGATTCTGTTTACTTATGAGCAGTGCTTAAAGTGGCCCTAGAGAGGTGGTGGAACTCCCCCCCTCTCCTCCCAGCATCCATGTAATAAAGGTATTGCGCGCGCCGTAGGCACGCCCCTAAAGGATGCGTGGTCTCAAAAAGGGGCGTGGTCACACAATAGTAATAATGCCCACAGTAGTAGCACCCCTAATACACATAATGCCCACAGTAGTAGCACCCCATAATACATATAATGCCCACAGCAATAGTGCCCCTTATACAATGCCCACAGTAGTAGTGCTCCTTATGCAATGTCCACTGTACTGGTAGTGCCCACAGTGGTAGTGCCCCTTATATAGAGCCCATAGTAGTGGCGCCCCTTATGCAATGCCCCCAGTAGTAGTGCCCCTTATGTCCCCAGTACTGATGCCCCTTATGAAGAGCCCCCTTTACAATGCCCTCATTAGTAGTGCCCCCATTAGTAATGCCTTTAATGGCAATGCCCCTGTGTAGTATTGCCCCCAGTAGTAATGTCAACCCCTGTAATTTAGCCCTCATGTAGTTTGCTCCATGTAGTTTAGCCCACCCTGTAGTTTAGTCCCCAGTGGTAATGCCCCCTGTAGTTTAGCCCCTGCAGTTATACCCCCATTAGTTTAGCCCCTGTAGTTTAGCCCCATGTAGTTTGCCCCCAGTAGTTAGTCCCCGTTAGTAATGATCCCAGTAGTTTAGCCCCCAAGTAGTAATGCCCCTAGTAGGTTAGTCCCTGTAGTTTAGCCCCCTTGTAGCTTAGCCCCCAGTAGTAATGCCCCCAGTAGTAATGCCCCCCCTGTAGTTTGGCCCACAAGTAGTAATGCCCCTGCAGTTATGACCCCAGTAGTTTACCCTCCCTTTAGTTTAGCCTCCCAGTGGTAATGACCCAAGTAGTTTAACCACTGTAGTTTAGCCCTTATGTAGTTTGCCCCCTGTAGTTTAGCCTGTGCTGTAGTTTAGCGCCCAGTGGTAATGCCCCCTGTAGTTTAACCCCTGCAGTTATACCCCCAGTAGATTAGCCCCCCAGTAGTTTAGCCCCTGTAGTTTAACCCCATGTAGTTTGCCCCCAGTAGTTAGTCCCCGTTAGTAATGCTCTCAGTAATTTAGCCCCCAAGTAGTAATGCCCCTAGTAGTTTATCCCCTGTAGTTTAGCCCCCTTGTAGCTTAGCCCACAGTAGTAATGCCCCCCTGTAGTTTGCCCCCTTGTAGTTTGGCCCACAAGCAGTATTGCCCCTGTAGTTATACACCCAGTAGTTAAGCCCCAGTAGTTTAGCCCCTGTAGTTTAGCCCCCTTGTAGTTTAGCCCCTGTAGTTTAGCCCCCTTGTAGTTTATCCCCCTTGTAGCTTAACCCCCAGTAGTAATGCCCCCCTGTAGTTTGCCCCCTTGTAGTTTGGCCCACAAGTAGTAATGCCCCCAGTAGTTTAGCCTCTGTAGTTATGCCCCCAGTAGTTTAGCCTCCTTGTAAGTTGCCCCCTTGTAGTAATGACTACAGTAGTAATGCCTCTGTAGTAATGCCCCCCTATAGTTATACCTCCTATAGTTATCCCCCCCTTATAGTTAGCACCCATTATAGTTAGCCCCCTTATAGTTTGTCACCTTATAGTTTGCCCGCTTATAGTTTGCCTCCAGTAGAAGCACTCACACATATAAAACCCCCCACAAAACCATACTCACCAAGCCCCGCTCCCATGTCCGACCATTGCAGTCTTCCTGGCATCTGCTCCTCAGCACTATGGGAGATCAATCAGCTCAGAGCTGTCATTTTTCAAACACAGCCTGTGACATGGCAGTTAGGAGCTGATTGGCTGGTATTTTATCTCCATCCAATTTATCTCCATCTGAGGCTTAGTAAATAGACCCCTATGCCAATGTGAAGGCAATTATGCTGAGATTCTTATTTGCTTTACTGTGATTGGTCTCAATAAACCAGTGGTTTACAAACTCTGTTCTCAAGGCACCCTAACAGCCAGAGCCAGCACTACACGCTCAGCAGAGTCTGCAAAGCAGGGAGGCATCAGGCTAGAGAGGCGCTCTCCCTGCTCAGCGACTCTGCTGCTGTCCACTGTGCACTCTTCCAGGCAGCGGCACTGTCAGCATGAGGCTCTAGCTGATCTCCCCTCCGTCCCTCCCTCCCCTCAGTCCCTCCCTCCCTCTGAGGTTAAACAATCATATTCGTGGGATGAGAAAATTGTTACAGGGCAGATGTCACATATCCGGACTGTAGAGTTTTATACTCTGAGGTGGAACATTCCTGTCGGCGGGGTGAGAAAATTGGTCATGGGCAGATGTCGCATATCCGTCCGGTTGAGTTTTAGATTCTGAGGTTAAACAATCCAGTCCGCAGGGTGAGAAAATTGGTCCTGGGAGGATGTCGTATATCCGACCTGTTGAATTTAGACTCTGAGGTTAAACAATCAAGTTCGTAGGATGAGAAAATTGTTACAGGACAGATGTCACATATACGGCCTGTCGAGTTTTAGACTCTGAGGTTAAACAGTCCAGTCCGCGGGGTGAGAAAACTGTTACAGAGCAGATGTCAAATATCTTGCCTGTCGAATATTAGACTCTGAGGTTGAACAATCTAGTCCGAGGGGTGAGAAAATTGGCCCTGGGCGGATGTCCCACATCATGCCTGTTGAGTTTTAGATTCTGAGGTTAAACAATCCAGTCCACGGGGTGAGAAAATTGGTACTAGCCAGATTTTGTATATCTGACATGTAGTGTGGTATTAGACTCTGAGGTTAAACAATCCAGTTATGGGATGTGAGAAAATTGGTCATGGGCAGATGTCATATATCTGGCCTGCAGAGATTTAGATTCTGAGGTTAAACAATCCAGTCCACAGGGTGTGAAAATTGGTCCAGGGATATGTAGTATTGGGGGAAGACGTATATCCAGTCTATTGAGTTTTAGACTCTGAGGTTAAATAATCCAGTCCACGGGAATTAGAAAATTGGTACTGGCCAGATTTTGTATATCTGACATGTAGAGTGTTAGACTCTGAGGTTAAACAATCCAGTTCGTAGGGTGAGAAAATTGTTACAGGGCGGATGTCACATATCGGACCTGCCGAGATTTAGATTCTGAGGTAAAACAATTCAGTCCAAAGGGTGAGAAAATTGGTCCTCGGCGGATGTCGTATATTTGGACTGCAGAGATTTAGATTCTGAGGTTAAACAGTCCAGTATGCGGGGTGAAAAAATTGGTCCTGAGCAGATGTCGTATAATCGGCCTGTCGAGTTTTAGACTCTGAGGTTAAATAATCCAGTCCACGGGATGAGCAAAAAAAGGTACTTGCCGGATGTCGTATATACATGTTGAGTTTTAGAATCTGAGGTTAAACAGTCCAGTATGCGGGATGAGAAAATTGTTACAGAGCAGATGTCACATATCCGGACTGTCGAAGTTTAGACTCTAACAATCCAGCCCGAGGGCTGAGAAAATTGGTCCTGGGAGGATGTCGCATAACCGACCTGCTGAGTTTTAGATTCTGAGTTTAAACAATCTAGTCCACGGGATGGGAAAATTGTTACTTGCCGGATGTCGTATGTACAACATTTCGAAATTAAGACTCGAGTTTAAACAACCCAGCACAAAGGGTGAGAAAATTGGTCCTGGGTGGACACCACTTATCCACCTGTCGAGTTTTAGACGCTGAGGTTAAACAATCCAGTCCACGGGATGGGAAAATTGGTACTTGCCGGATGTCATATGTATAACATTTCGAAATTAAGACGAGTTTAAATAATCAATTCCGCGGGAAGAGAAAATTGGTACTGGACGAAAATCGCAAATCCAACATGTAGGGTTTTAGAGTCTGAGGTTAAACAATCCAGTTCGTTGAGTGAAAAAAATTTAACAGGGCGGATGTCACATATCCGGCCTGTCGAGTTTTTGACTCTTAGGTTCAACAATCCAGTTCACAGGGTGAGAAAATTGTTACAGGGCGGATGTCACATATCCAGCCTGTAGAGTTTTAGATTCTGAGGTTAATCAATCCAGTCCACGGGGTTAGAAAATTGTCACATATCCGGCCTGTAGAGTTTTAGACTCTGAGGTTGAACAATCCAATCCGAGGGGTGAGAAAATTTGTCGTGGGTGGATATAGCATATCCGGCCTCTGGAGTTATAGATTCTGAGGTTAAACAATCCAGTCCGTGGGGTGAGAAAATAGGTTGTGGGTGGATGTAGCATATCCGTCTTCTGAAGTTATGGACTCTGAGGTTGAACAATCCAGTCCGAGGGGTGAGAAAATTGTTACAGGGCGGATGTAACATATCCGGCCTCTCGAGTTTTACTTTCTGGTGTTTAACAATCCAATCCTTGGGGGTGAGAAAAATATTTCTGGGCGTATGTCATATATCCGGCCTGTTGAGTTTTAAAGTCTGAGTTTAAATAATCCATTCTGCGGGATGAGAAAATTGGTCTCTGGCGGATGTCGTATATATTGACTGTTGAGTTATAAAGTCTGAGTTTAAATAATCCATTCCGCGGGATTAGAAAATTAGTACTGGCCGAATGTCGTATATCCGACATGTAGGGTTTTAGAGTCTGAGGTTAAACAATCGAGTTCGTAAAGTGAGAAAATTGTAACAGGGCGGATGTCACATATCCGGCCTGTCGAGTTTTAGATTCTGAGATTAAATAATCGAGTCCAAAGGATGAGAAAATTGGTACTGGCCAGATTTTGTATATCCGAAAAGTCGAGTATTAGCTGAGGTTAAACAATCCAGTGATAAAATTGTTACAGGGCGGATGTCACATATCCGGCCTGCAAAGATTTATACTCTGAGGTTAAACAATCCAGTATGCGGGATGAGAAAATTGGTCCTCGGCGGATGTCGTATATTTGGACTGCAGAGATTTAGATTCTGAGGTTAAACAGTCCAGTATCCGGGGTGAAAAAATTGGTCCTGAGCGAATGTCGTATAATCGGCCTGTCGAGTTTTAGACTCTAAGGTTAAATAATCCAGACCACGGGATGGGAAAATAGGTACTTGCCGGATGTCGTATATACAACATGTCGAGTTTTAGACTATGAGGTTAATTAGTCCAGTCCGCAGGGTGAGAAAATTGTTACAGAGCAGATGTCACATATCCGGCCTGTCGAATTTTAAACTCTGAGGTTGAACAATCCAATAAGATGGCTGAGAAAATTGGTCCTGGGCGAATGTCGCATATCCGGCCTGTTGAGTTTCAGATTCTGAGGTTAAACAATCCAAGTCCACGGGGTGAGAAAATTGGTTCTGGGCGGATGTCGTATTTTTGGAATGTCGAGTTTTAGACTATGAGGTTAAACAATCCAGCCCAAAGGGTGAGAAAATTGGTCCTGGGTGGACACCACATATCCAGCTGTCGAGTTTTAGACGCTGAGGTTAAACAACCCAGTCCACGGGATGGGAAAATTGGTACTTGCCGGATGTCGTATGTACAACATTTCGAGTTTAAGACTCGAGTTTAAATAATCAAATCTGCGGGAAGAGAAGATTGGTACTGGTCGAATGTTGCATATCCGACTTGTAGGGTTTTAGGGTCTGAGGTTAAACAATCCAGTTCGTAGAGTGAGAAAATTGTAACAGGGCGGATGTCATATATCGGGCCTGTCGAGATTTAGACTCTGAGGTTAAACAATCCAGTTCACGGGGTGAGAAATCTGTTACAGGGCGGATGTCAAATATGCAGCCTGTAGAATTTTAGATTCTGAGGTTAATCAATCCAGTCTGCGGGGTGAGAAAATTGTCACATATCCGGCCTGTCGAGTTTTAGATTCTGAGGTTAAATATACCAGTCCAAGGGATGAGAAAATTGGTACTGCCCAGATTTTGTATATCTGAAAGTTCGAGTATAAACTGAGGTTAAACAATCTAGTTCGTTGGGTGAGAAAATTGTTACAGGGCGGATGTCACATATCTAGCCTGTCGAGTTTTAGACTCAGGTTAAACAATCCAGTTCATGGGGTGAGAAAATTATTACAGGGCGGATGTCACATATTCGGCCTGTAGAGTTTTAGATTCTGAGGTTAATCAATGCAGTCTGTGGGGTGAGAAAATTGGTAGTGTGTGGATGTAGCATATCCGGCCTCTGGAGATTTAGACTCTGAGGCTGAACAATCCAGTCCGAGGGGTGAGAAAATTATTACAGGGCGGATGTCACATATCTGACCTGTCGAGTTTTAGATTCTGAGGTTAAACAATCCAGTCCGTGTGGTGAGAAAAACAATCCTGGGCGGATTTTGTATATCCGAACAGCAGAGATTTATACTCTGAGGTTAAACAATCCAGTCCGCGGGGTGAAAAAAATTAGTCCTCAGCGGATGTCGTATATTTGGCCTGTCGAGTTTTAGATTCTGAGGTTAAACAATCCAGTCCGCGGGGTGAGAAAATTGGTTCAGGGCGTATGTCTTATATCCGGCCTGACGAGTTTTAGACTCTGAGGTTAAACAATGCAATCCAAAGGGTGAGAAAATTGGTCCTGGGCGGACACCACATATCCACCTGTCGAGTTTTAGACTCTGAAGTTAAATAATCCAGTCCACGGGATGAGAAAATTAGTACTTGCCGGATGTCTTATATACATGTCTAGTTTTAGACTCTCAGGTTAAACAGTCCAGTCCGCGGGTTGAGAAAATTGCTGCAGAGCAGATGTCACATATCCGTCCAGTCAAGATAATCCAGTCAAATGGGTGAGAAAATTGTTACAGGGCCGACGTCACATGTCCGGCCTGTCGAGTTGTACATTCTGAGGTTAAGCAATCCAGTCCTCAAGTGTGAGAACATTAATCCTGGGCGGATGACATATATCCAGCCTGTCGAGTTTTAGACTCTGAGTTTAAATAATCCATTCTTCGGCATGAGAAAATTGGTACTGGCCGAATGTCGTATATCCGACATGTAGAGTTTTAGACTCTGACGTTAAATAATCCAGTCCACGGGATGAGTAAAAAAAGGTACTTGCCAGATGTCGTATATACATGTTGAGTTTTAGAATCTGAGGTTAAACAGTCCAGAATGCTGGGTGAGAAAATTGTTACAGAGCAGATGTCACATATCCGGCCTGTCGAAGTTTAGACTCTGACGTTGAACAATCCAGTCCGAGGGCTGAGAAAATTGGTCCTGGGAGGATGTTGCATATCCGACCTGCTGAGTTTTAGATTCTGAGTTTAAACAATCTAGTCCGCGGGGTGATAAAATTGTCACATGTCCGGCCTGTCGAGTTTTAGACTCTGACGTTGAACAATCCAATCCGAGGGGTGAGAAAATTGGTCCTGGGCGGATGTCGCATATCCGGCCTCTTAAATTTTTGATTCAGTGATTAAACAATCCAGTCTGCAGGGTGAGAAATTTTGTCCTGGTCAGATGTCATATATCCAGCATGTCAAGTTTTAGACTCTGAGGTTAAACATTCCAGTCCAAATGGTGAGAAAAACGTTCCTGGGGGGACAACACATATTCACCTTTCGAGTTTTAGACTCTGAGGTTAAATAATCCAGTCCACGGGATGAGCAAAAAAAGGTACTTGCCGGATGTCGTATATACATGTTGAGTTTTAGAATTTGAGGTTAAACAGTCCAGTCCGCGGGGTGAGAAAATTGTTACAGAGCAGATGTCACATATCCAGCCTGTCGAAGTTTAGACTCTGACGTTGAACAATCCAGTCCGAGGGCTGAGAAAATTGGTCCTGGGCGGATGTAGCATATCCGGCCTCCTGAGTTTTAGATTCTGAGTTTAAACAATCTAGTCCGCGGGGTGAGAAAATTGTCACATATCCGGCCTGTCGAGCTTTAGACTCTGAGGTTGAAAAATCCAATCCGAGGGGTGAGAAAATTGGTCCTGGGCGGATGTCGCATATCAGGCCTCTTCAATTTTTGATTCAGAGGTTAAACAATCCAGTCTGCAGGGTGAGAAATTTGGTCCTGGTCGGATGTCATATATCCAGCCTGTCGAGTTTTAGACTCTGAGGTTAAACATTCCAGTCCAAATGGTGAGAAAAACGTTCCTGGGGGACACCACATATCCACCTTTCGAGTTCTAGACTCTGAGGTTAAATAATACAGTCCACGGGAAAAGAAAATTGGTACTTGCCGGATGTCTTATATACAACATGACGAGATAAAGACTCTCAGGTTAAACAGTTCAGTCCATGGGGTAAGAAAATTGCTACAGAGCAGATGTCACATATCCGGACTATCGAGTTTTAGACTCGGAGGTTGAACAATCCAGTCCGAGGGGTGAAAAAATTGTTACAGGGCGGATGTCACATATCCGGCCTGTCGAGTTTTACATTCTGAGATTAAACAAAACAGTCCGTGGGGTGAGAAAATTAATCCTGGGCGGATGTCGTATATCCAGCCTGTGGAGTTTTAGACTCTGAGTTTAAATAATCCATTATGCGGGATAAGAAAATTGGTACTGGCCGAATGTCGAATATCTAACATGTAAAGTTTTAGAGTCTGAGGTTAAACAATCCAGTTCATGGGGTGAGAAAATTGTTACAGTGCGGATTCCACATATCCGGCCTGTCGAGATTAAGATTCTGAGGTTAAACAATCCAGTCTGCGGGGTAAGAAAATTGTCACATATCCGGCCTGTAGAATTTTAGACTCTGAGGTTGAACAATCCAGTCCACGGGATGAAAAAATTGGTATTTGTCGGATGTCCTATATACAACATGTCTAGTTTTAGACTCTCAGGTTAAACAGTACAGCCTGCAGGGTGAGAAAATTGCTGCAGAGCAGATGTTACATATCCGTCCAGTAAAGATAATCCAGTCTGAGGGGTGAGAAAATTGTTACAGGGCGGACGTAACATGTCCGGCCTGTCGAGTATTACATTCTGAGGTTAAACAATCCAGTCCTCGGGGTGAGAACAATAATCCTGTGCGGATGACATATATCCGGCCTGTCGAGTTTTAGACTCTGAGTTTAAATAATCCTTTCTGCGGGATGAAAAAATTAGTACTGGCCGAATGTCGTATATCCGACATGTAGAGTTTTAGACTCTGAGGTTAAATAATCCAGTCCACAGGATGAGAAAATTGGCACTTGCTGGATGTCGTATATACATGTTGAGTTTTAGAATCTGAGGTTAAACAGTCCAGTCCGCGGGGTGAGAAAATTGTTACAGAGCAGATGTCACATATTCGGCCTGTCGAATTTTAGACTCTGAGGTTGAACAATCCAGTCCGAGGGCTGCGAAAATTGATCCTGGGCGGATGTCGCATATCCGGCCTGTCGAGTATTAGATTCTGAGGTAAAACAATCCAGTCCACGGGATGGGAAAATTGGTACTTGCCGGATGTCGTATGTACAACATTTCGAAATTAAGACTCGAGTTTAAACAATCCAGCACAAAGGGTGAGAAAATTGGTCCTGGGTGGACACCACATACCCACATGTCGAGTTTTAGACGCTGAGGTTAAACAATCCAGTCCACGGGATTGGAAAATTGGATGTCGTATGTACAACATTTCGAAATTAAGACTCGAGTTTAAATAATCAATTCCGCGGGAAGAGAAAATTATACTGAACGAAAGTCGCATATCCAACATTAAGGGTTTTAGAGTCTGAGGTTAAACAATCTATTTCGTTGAGTGAAACATTTTTAACAGGGCGGACGTCACATATCCGGCCTGTCGAGTTTTAGACTCTTAGGTTAAACAATCCAGTTCACGGGGTGAGAAAATTGTCATATATCCGGCCTGTAGAGTATTAGACTCTGAGGTTGAACAATCCAATCCGAGGGGTGAGAAAATTGGTCGTGGGTGGATATAGCATATCCGGCCTCTGGAGTTATAGATTCTGAGGTTAAACAATCCAGTCCGTGGGGTGAGAAAATTGGTCGTGGGTGGATGTAGCATAACCGTCCGCTGAAGTTTTAGACTCTGAGGTTCAACAATCCAGTCCGAGGGGTGAGAAAATTGTTACAGGGCGGATGTCACATATCCGGCCTCTCGAGTTTTACTTCCTGGGGTTAAACAATCCAGTCCTTGGGGGTGAGAAAAATATTTCTGGGCGGATGTCATATATCCGGCCTGTTGAGTTTTAAAGTCTGAGTTTAAATAATCCATTCTGCGGGATGGGAAAACTGGTCTCGGGCGGATGTCGTATATATGGACTGTTGAGTTATAAAGTCTGAGTTTAAATAATCCATTCCGCGGGATTAGAAAATTGGTACTGGCCGAATGTCGCAAATTCGACATGTAGGGTTTTAGAGTCTGAGGTTAAACAATCCAGTTCGTCAAGTGAGAAAATTGTAACAGGGCAGATGTCACATATCCGGCCTGTCAAGTTTTAGATTCTGAGATTAAATAATCGAGTCCAAGGGATGAGAAAATTGGTACTGGCCAGATTTTGTATATCCAAAATGTTGAGTATTAGCTGAGGTTAAACAATCCAGTCTGTGGGGTGAGAAAATTGTTACAGGGCCGATGTAACATATCTGGCCTGCAGAGATTTATACTCTGAGGTTAAACAATTCAGTACGCGGGATGAGAAAATTGGTCCTCGGCGGATGTCGTATATTTGGCCTGCAGAGATTTAGATTCTGAGGTTAAACAGTCCAGTTGTGGGGTGAAGAAATTGGTCCTGAGCAGATGTCTTATAATCGGCCTGTCAAGTTTTAGATTCTGGGGTTAAACAGTCCAGTACGCGGGGTGAAAAAATTGGTCCTGAGCGGATGTCGTATAATCGGCCTGTCGAGTTTTAGACTCTGAGGTTAAACAATCCAGTACAAAGGGCGAAAAAAATTGGTCCTAGGCGGACACCACATATCCACCTGTCGAGTTTTAGACTCTGAGGTTAAATAATCCAGTCCACTGGATGGGAAAATTGGTACTTTCCAGATGTCGTATATACATGTCGAGTTTTAGACTCTGAGGTTAAATAGTCCAGTCCACAGGGTGAGAAAATAGTTACAGAGCAGATGTCACATATCCGGCTGTCGAATTTTTGACTCTGAGGTTGAACAAGCCAATATGAGGGCTGAGAAAATTGGTCCTGGGCGAATGTCGCATATCCGCCCTGTTGAGTTTTAGATTCTGAGGTTAAACAATCCAGTCCACACGCGGGGTGAGAAAATTGGTTCTGGGCGAATGTCGAATATCCGCCCTGTTGAGTTTTAGATTCTGAGGTTAAACAATCCAGTCCACGCGCGGGGTGAGAAAATTGGTTCTGGGCGGATGTCGTATATCCAGTATGCTGAGTTTTACACTCTCAGGTTAAACAATCCAGTCCAAAGGGTGAGAAAATTGGTCCTGGGTGGACACCACGTATCCACCTATCGAGTTTTAGACGCTGAAGTTACATAATCCAGTTCATGGGGTGAGAAAATTGTTACAGGGCGAATGTCACATATACAGCCTGTACAGGTTTAGATTTTGAGGTTAATCAATCCAGTCCACGGGGTGTAAAACTGTCACAAATCCGGCCTGTCGAGTTTTTGACTGTGAGGTTGAAAAATCCAATCCAAGGGGTGAGAAAATTGGTCGTGGGTGGATGTAGCATATCCGGCCTCTGGAGTTTTAGATTCTGAGGTTAAACAATCCAATCCGTGGGGTGAGAAAATTGGTCGTGGGCTGATGTTGTATATCCAGTCTATCGAGTTTTAGACTCTGAGGTTAAATAATCCAGTCCATGGGTTGAGAAAATTGGTTCTGGCCAGATTTTGTATATCCGACATGTCGACTATTAGACTCTGAAGTTAAACAATCCAGTTCGTGGGGTGAGAAAATTGTTACAGGACAGATGTCACATATCCTGCCTGACGTGTTTTAGATTCTCAGGTTAAACAATCCAGTCCACGGGGTGAGAAAATGAATCCTGGGGGGATGTCGTATATCCGGCCTGTCGAGTTTTAAACTCTGAGTTTAAATAATCCATTCCGCGGGATGAGAAAATTGGTACTGGCCGAATGTCGTATATCCGACATGTAGGGTTTTAGAGTCTGAGGTTAAACAATCCAGTTCGTCGATTGAGAAAATTGTAACAGGGCAGATGTCACATATCCGGACTGTCGAGTTTTAGATTCTGAGGTAAAATAATCCAGTCCAAGGGATGAGAAAATTGGTACTGGCCAGATTTTGTATATCCAAAATGTTGAGTATTAGCTAAGGTTAAATAATCCAGTTCGTGGGGTGAGAAAATTGTTACTCGGCAGATTTCACATATCCGGCTTGTCGAGTTTTAGATTCTGAGGTTAAACAATCCAGTCCGCGGGGTGAGAAAATTAGTTCTGGGCGTATGTCTTATATCCGGCCTGACGAGTTTTAGACTCTGAGGTTAAACAATCCAGTCCAAAGGGTGAGAAAATTGGTCCAAGGCGGACACCACATATCCACCTGTCGAGTTTTAGACGCTGAGGTTAAATAATCCAGTCCATGGGATGGGAAAATTGGTACTTGCGCGATGTCGTATGTACAACATTTCGAGTTTAAGACTCGAGTTTAAATAATCAAATCTACGGGAAGAGAAGATTGCTACTGTCCGAATGTTGCATATCCGACTTGTAGGGTTTTAGGGTCTGAGTTTAAACAATCCAGTTCGCCGAGTGAGAAAATTGTAACAGGGCGGATGTCACGTATCCGGCCTGTCGAGATTTAGACTCTGAGGTTAAACAATCCAGTTCATGGGGTTAGAAATCTGTTACAGGGCGGATGTCACATATGCAGCCTGTAGAATTTTAGATTCTGAAGTTAATCAATCCAGTCTGCGGGGTGAGAAAATTGTCACATATCCGGCCTGTCGAGTTTTAGATTCTGAGGTTAAATAAACCAGTCCAAGGGATGAGAAAATTGGTACTGGCCAGATTTTGTATATCCGAAATGTCGAGTATAAACTGAGGTTAAACATTCCAGTTAGTTGGGTAAGAAAACTTTTACAGGGCGGATGTCACATATCTGGGCTGTCGAGTATTATATACTGAGGTTAAACAATCCAGTCCGTGTGGTGAGAAAATTGCTGCAGAGCAGATGTCACATATCCGTCCAGTCAAGATAATCCAGTCCGAGGTGTGAGAAAAATGTTACAGGGCGGATGTCACATATCCGGCCTCTCGAGATTTACTTTCTGGGGTTTTCAGTCCTCTGGGTTTTCAGTCCTCGGGGTGAGAAAATTATTACTGGGCGGGTGACATATATCCAGCCTGTCGAGTTTTTGACTCTGAGTTTAAATAATCCATTCTGCGGCATGAGAAAATTGGTACTGGCCGAATGTCGTATATCCGACATGTAGAGTTTTAGCCTCTGAGGTTAAATAATCCAGTCCACGGGATGGGAAAATTGGTACTTGCCGGATGTCGTATATACATGTCGAGTTTTAGATTCTGAGGTAAAACAATCCAGTCCATTGGGTGAAAAAATTGGTCCTAGGCGGACACCACATATCCACCTGTCGAGTTTTAAACTCTGAGGTTAAATAATCCAGTCCACGGGATGGGAAAATTGGCGCTTGCCGGATGTCGTATATACAACATGTTGAGTTTTAGACTCTGAGGTTAAACAGTCCAGTCCGCAGGGTGAGAACATTTTTACAAAGCAGATGTCACATATCCAGCCTGTCGAATTTTAGACTCTGAGGTTGAACAATCCAATATGAGGCCTGAGAAAAATGGTCCTGGGCGGATGTCGCATATCCGGCCTTTGGAGTTTTAGATTCTGAGTTTAAACAATCCAGTCCATGGGGTGAGAAAATTGGTTCTAGGCGGATGTCGTATATCCGGAATGTCGAGTTTTAGACTCTGAGGTAAAACAGTCCAGTCCGCGGGGTGAAAAAATTGGTCTTGGGCAGACACCACATATCCACCTGTCGAGTTTTAGACGATGAGTTTAAATAATCCAGTACACGGGATGGGAAAATTGGTACTTGCCGGATGTCGTATGTACAACATTTCGAGATTAATACTCGAGTTTAAATAATCAATTCCGCGGGAAGAGAAAATTGATAATGGCCGAATGTCGCATATCCATCATGTACGGTTTTAGAGTCTGAGGTTAAACAATCCAGTTCGTCGAGTGAGAAAATTGTAACATGGCAGATGTCACATATCCGGCCTGTTGAGTTTTAGACTCTGAGGTTAAACAATCCAGTTCATGGGATGAGAAAATTATTACAGGGCGGATGTCACATGTCCAGCCTGTAGAGTTTTAGATTCTGAGGTTAATCAATCCAGTCCGCGGGGTAAGAAAATTGGTCGTGTGTGGATGTAGCATATCCGGCCTCTGGAGTTATAGATCCTGAGGTTAAACAATGCAGTCCGTGGGGTGAGAAAATTGGTCGTGGGTGGATGTGGCATATCCGGCCTCTGAAGATTAAGATTCTGAGGTTAAACAATCCAGTCCGTGGGGTGAGAAAATTTGTCGTGGGTGGATGTAGCATATCCGGCCTGTGGAGGTTTAGATTCTGAGGTTAATCAATACAGTCCGCGGGGTTAGAAAATTGTCATATATCTGGCCTGTAAAGTTTTAGACTCTGAGGTTGAACAATCCAATCCGAGGGGTGAGAAAATTGGTTTTGAGTGGATGTAGCATATCCGGCCTCTGGAGTTATAGATTCTGAGGTTAAACAATCTAGTCCGTGGGGTGAGAAAATTGGTACTGGCCGAATGTTGCATATCCGACTTGTAGGGTTTTAGGGTCTGTGTTTAAACAATCCAGTTCGCCGAGTGAGAAAATTGTAACAGGGCGTATGTCGAGATTTAGACTCTGAGGGTAAACAATCCAGTTCATGGGGTTAGAAATTTGTTACAGGGCGGATGTCACAAATGCAGCCTGTAGAATTTTAGATTCTGAGGTTAATCAATCCAGTCTGCGGGGTGAGAAAATTGTCACATATCCGGCCTGTCGAGTTTTAGATTCTGAGGTTAAATAAACCAGTCCAAGGGATGAGTAAATTGGTACTGGCCAGATTTTGTATATCCGAAATGTTGAGTATAAACTGAGGTTAAACATTCCAGTTAGTTGGGTAAGAAAACTTTTACAGGGCGGATGTCACATATCTGGGCTGTCGAGTATTATATACTGAGGTTAAACAATCCAGTCCGTGTGGTGAGAAAATTGCTGCAGAGCAGATGTCACATATCCGTCCAGTCAAGATAATCCAGTCCGAGGGGTGAGAAAAATGTTACAGGGCGGATGTCACATATCCGGCCTCTCGAGATTTACTTTCTGGGGTTTTCAGTCCTCTGGGTTTTCAGT
The DNA here is from genome assembly GCF_028390025.1 of Pseudophryne corroboree. Lineage (NCBI taxonomy): Eukaryota > Metazoa > Chordata > Amphibia > Anura > Myobatrachidae > Pseudophryne > Pseudophryne corroboree. The sequence goes on from NC_086451.1 coordinate 407,583,163, forward strand.
CCTCGGGGTGAGAAAATTATTACTGGGCGGGTGACATATATCCAGCCTGTCGAGTTTTAGACTCTGAGTTTAAATAATCCATTCTGTGGCATGAGAAAATTGGTACTGGCCGAATGTCGTATATCCGACATGTAGAGTTTTAGCCTCTGAGGTTAAATAATCCAGTCCACGGGATGGGAAAATTGGTACTTGCCGGATGTCGTATATACATGTTGAGTTTTAGATTCTGAGGTAAAACAATTCAGTCCATTGGGTGAAAAATTTGGTCCTAGGCGGACACCACATATCCACCTGTCGAGTTTTAAACTCTGAGGTTAAATAATCCAGTCCACGGGATGGGAAAATTGGTACTTGCCGGATGTCGTATATACAACATGTTGAGTTTTAGACTCTGAGGTTAAACAGTCCTGTCCGCAGGGTGAGAACATTTTTACAAAGCAGATGTCACATATCCAGCCTGTCGAATTTTAGACTCTGAGGTTGAACAATCCAATATGAGGCCTGAGAAAAATGGTCCTGGGCGGATGTCGCATATCCGGCCTTTGGAGTTTTAGATTCTGAGTTTAAACAATCCAGTCCATGGGGTGAGAAAATTGGTTCTAGGCGGATGTCGTATATCCGGAATGTCGAGTTTTAGACTCTGAGGTAAAACAGTCCAGTCCGCGGGGTGAAAAAATTGGTCTTGGGCAGACACCACATATCCACCTGTCGAGTTTTAGACGATGAGTTTAAATAATCCAGTACACGGGATGGGAAAATTGGTACTTGCCGGATGTCGTATGTACAACATTTCGAGATTAATACTCGAGTTTAAATAATCAATTCCGCGGGAAGAGAAAATTGATAATGGCCGAATGTCGCATATCCATCATGTACGGTTTTAGAGTCTGAGGTTAAACAATCCAGTTCGTCGAGTGAGAAAATTGTAACATGGCAGATGTCACATATCCGGCCTGTTGAGTTTTAGACTCTGAGGTTAAACAATCCAGTTCATGGGATGAGAAAATTATTACAGGGCGGATGTCACATGTCCAGCCTGTAGAGTTTTAGATTCTGAGGTTAATCAATCCAGTCCGCGGGGTAAGAAAATTGGTCGTGTGTGGATGTAGCATATCCGGCCTCTGGAGTTATAGATCCTGAGGTTAAACAATGCAGTCCGTGGGGTGAGAAAATTGGTCGTGGGTGGATGTGGCATATCCGGCCTCTGAAGATTAAGATTCTGAGGTTAAACAATCCAGTCCGTGGGGTGAGAAAATTTGTCGTGGGTGGATGTAGCATATCCGGCCTGTGGAGGTTTAGATTCTGAGGTTAATCAATACAGTCCGCGGGGTTAGAAAATTGTCATATATCTGGCCTGTAAAGTTTTAGACTCTGAGGTTGAACAATCCAATCCGAGGGGTGAGAAAATTGGTTTTGAGTGGATGTAGCATATCCGGCCTCTGGAGTTATAGATTCTGAGGTTAAACAATCTAGTCCGTGGGGTGAGAAAATTGGTACTGGCCGAATGTTGCATATCCGACTTGTAGGGTTTTAGGGTCTGTGTTTAAACAATCCAGTTCGCCGAGTGAGAAAATTGTAACAGGGCGTATGTCGAGATTTAGACTCTGAGGGTAAACAATCCAGTTCATGGGGTTAGAAATTTGTTACAGGGCGGATGTCACAAATGCAGCCTGTAGAATTTTAGATTCTGAGGTTAATCAATCCAGTCTGCGGGGTGAGAAAATTGTCACATATCCGGCCTGTCGAGTTTTAGATTCTGAGGTTAAATAAACCAGTCCAAGGGATGAGAAAATTGGTACTGGCCAGATTTTGTATATCTGAAATGTCGAGTATAAACTGAGGTTAAACATTCCAGTTAGTTGGGTAAGAAAACTTTTACAGGGCGGATGTCACATATCTGGGCTGTCGAGTATTATATACTGAGGTTAAACAATCCAGTCCGTGTGGTGAGAAAATTGCTGCAGAGCAGATGTCACATATCCGTCCAGTCAAGATAATCCAGTCCGAGGGGTGAGAAAAATGTTACAGGGCGGATGTCACATATCCGGCCTCTCGAGATTTACTTTCTGGGGTTTTCAGTCCTCTGGGTTTTCAGTCCTCGGGGTGAGAAAATTATTACTGGGCGGGTGACATATATCCAGCCTGTCGAGTTTTAGACTCTGAGTTTAAATAATCCATTCTGTGGCATGAGAAAATTGGTACTGGCCGAATGTCGTATATCCGACATGTAGAGTTTTAGCCTCTGAGGTTAAATAATCCAGTCCACGGGATGGGAAAATTGGTACTTGCCGGATGTCGTATATACATGTTGAGTTTTAGATTCTGAGGTAAAACAATTCAGTCCATTGGGTGAAAAATTTGGTCCTAGGCGGACACCACATATCCACCTGTCGAGTTTTAAACTCTGAGGTTAAATAATCCAGTCCACGGGATGGGAAAATTGGTACTTGCCGGATGTCGTATATACAACATGTTGAGTTTTAGACTCTGAGGTTAAACAGTCCTGTCCGCAGGGTGAGAACATTTTTACAAAGCAGATGTCACATATCCAGCCTGTCGAATTTTAGACTCTGAGGTTGAACAATCCAATATGAGGCCTGAGAAAAATGGTCCTGGGCGGATGTCGCATATCCGGCCTTTGGAGTTTTAGATTCTGAGTTTAAACAATCCAGTCCATGGGGTGAGAAAATTGGTTCTAGGCGGATGTCGTATATCCGGAATGTCGAGTTTGAGACTCTGAGGTAAAACAGTCCAGTCCGCGGGGTGAAAAAATTGGTCTTGGGCGGACACCACATATCCACCTGTCGAGTTTTAGACGATGAGTTTAAATAATCCAGTACACGGGATGGGAAAATTGGTACTTGCCGGATGTCGTATGTACAACATTTCGAGATTAATACTCGAGTTTAAATAATCAATTCCGCGGGAAGAGAAAATTGATAATGGCCGAATGTCGCATATCCATCATGTACGGTTTTAGAGTCTGAGGTTAAACAATCCAGTTCGTCGAGTGAGAAAATTGTAACATGGCAGATGTCACATATCCGGCCTGTTGAGTTTTAGACTCTGAGGTTAAACAATCCAGTTCATGGGATGAGAAAATTATTACAGGGCGGATGTCACATGTCCAGCCTGTAGAGTTTTAGATTCTGAGGTTAATCAATCCAGTCCGTGGGGTTAGAAAATTGGTCGTGTGTGGATGTAGCATATCCGGCCTCTGGAGTTATAGATCCTGAGGTTAAACAATGCAGTCCGTGGGGTGAGAAAATTGGTCGTGGGTGGATGTGGCATATCCGGCCTCTGAAGATTAAGATTCTGAGGTTAAACAATCCAGTCCGTGGGGTGAGAAAATTTGTCGTGGGTGGATGTAGCATATCCGGCCTGTGGAGGTTTAGATTCTGAGGTTAATCAATACAGTCCGCGGGGTTAGAAAATTGTCATATATCTGGCCTGTAAAGTTTTAGACTCTGAGGTTGAACAATCCAATCAGAGGGGTGAGAAAATTGGTTTTGGGTGGATGTAGCATATCCGGCCTCTGGAGTTATAGATTCTGAGGTTAAACAATCTAGTCCGTGGGGTGAGAAAATTGGTACTGGCCGAATGTTGCATATCCGACTTGTAGGGTTTTAGGGTCTGAGTTTAAACAATCCAGTTCGCCGAGTGAGAAAATTGTAACAGGGCGTATGTTGAGATTTAGACTCTGAGGGTAAACAATCCAGTTCATGGGGTTAGAAATCTGTTACAGGGCGGATGTCACAAATGCAGCCTGTAGAATTTTAGATTCTGAGGTTAATCAATCCAGTCTGCGGGGTGAGAAAATTGTCACATATCCGGCCTGTCGAGTTTTAGATTCTGAGGTTAAATAAACCAGTCCAAGGGATGAGAAAATTGGTACTGGCCAGATTTTGTATATCCGAAATGTCGAGTATAAACTGAGGTTAAACAATTCAGTCCAAATGGTGAGAAACTTGGTCCTGGGCAGACATCACATATCCACCTATCGAGTTTAAGACTCTGAGCTTAAACAGTCCAGTCCGCGGGGTGAGAAAACTGCTACAGAACAGATGTCACATATCCAGGCAGTCGAGTTTTAGACTCTGTGGTTGTACGATCCAGTATAAGCGGTGAGAAAATAGATACAGGGCGGACGTCACATATCTGGCCTGTCAAGTTTTGCATTCTGAGATTAAACAATCCAGTCCTCGGGGTGAGAAAATTAATCCTGGGCGGATGTCGTATATCCGACATGTAGAGTTTTAGAGTCTGATGTTGAACAATCCAATACAAGGGGTGAGAAAAGTGTTACAGGGCAGAAGTCACATATCTGTCCTGCAGAGATTAAGATTCTGAGGTTAAACAACCCAGTTCGCGGGTGAGAAAATTGTCACATATCCGGCCTGTCGAGTTTTAGACTCTGAGGTTGAACAATCCAATCCGAGGGGTGCGAAAATTGGTACTGGGCGGATGTCGTATATTCGACCTGATGAGTTTTAGACTCTGAGGTTAAACAATTCAGTCCAAATGGTGAGAAAATTGGTCCTGGGCAGACACCACATATTCACCGGTCGAGTTTTAGACTGTGAGGTTAAACAGTTCAGTCCGTAGGGTGAGAAAATTGTTACAGAGCAGATGTTGCATATTCGGTCTGTTGAGTTTTAGATTCTGAGGTTAAACAATCCATCTGCGGTGTGTGACATTTGGGCCTGGTTGGATGTCGTATATCCAGCCTATCGAGTTTTACACTCTGAGGTTAAATAATCCAGTCCACGGGTTGAGAAAATTGGTGCTGGCCACATTTTGTATATCCGACATGTCGAGTATTAGACTCTGAGGTTAAACAATCCAGTTTGTGGGGTGAGAAAATTGTTACAGGGCGGATGTCACATATCCCGCCTGTCGAGTTTTAGATTCTGAGGTTAAACAATCCAGTCTGCGGGGTGAGAAAATTGATCCTGGGCGGATGTCATATATTCGGCCTGCAGAGAATAAGATTCTGAGGTTAAACAGTCCAGTCTGTGGGGTGAGAAAACTCTCTGGGCAGATGTCATATATTCGGCCATTCGAGATTTAGACTCTGAGGTTAAACAATCCAGTCCAAAGGATGAGAAAATTGGTCTTGGGCGAATAACACATATCCACCTGTTCAGTTTTAGATTCTGAGGTTAAATAATCCAGTCCGATGGATGAGAAAATTGGTCCTGGTTGGATGTCACATTTCCGGCCTGTTGAGTTTTAGATTCTGAGGTTAAACAATCCAGTCCGCGGGGTGAGAAAATTGGTCCTGGGCGGATGTTGTATATCCGACATTGAGTGTATTAGACTCTGAGGTTAAACAATACAGTCCGCGGGGTGAGAAAATTGTTAAAGGGCGGATTTAGAATAACCGACCTGTTGAGTATTAGATTCTGAGGTTAAACAATCCTGTACGCGGGGTGAGAAAATTGTTAAATATCCGGCTTGTCAAGTTTTAGACTCTGAGGTTGAACAATTCAAACCGAGGGGTGATAAAATTGGTCCTGGGCGGATGTAGTATATCCATCCTGTCGAGTTTTAGACTCTGAGATTAAACAATCCAATCCAAATGGTGAGAAAATTGGTCCTGGGCAGACACCACATATCTACCTGTCGAGTTTTAGACGCTGAAGCTAAATATTCCAGGACACGGAATTGGAAAAATGGTCCAGGGTGGATGTCGCATATACAGCCTGTCGAGTTTTAGACTCTTTTGGTTAAATAATCCAGTCCACGGGATGTGAAAATTGTCAATAGTCAATTGTTACAGGGCGGACATCACATATCCAGCCTGTTGAGTTTTATATTCTGAGGTTAATCAAACCAGTCCTCGGGGTGAGAAAATTATTTCTGGGCAGATGTCGTATATCCGGCCTGTAGAGTTTTAGACTCTGAGGTTAAACAATCCAGTCCAAAGGGTGAGAAAATTGGTCCTGGGTGGACACCACAATTCCTCCTGTCGAGTTTTAGACACTGAAGCTAAATAATCCAGTCCACAGAATGGGAAAATTGGTCCAGGGTGGATGTCGCATATACGGCCTATCAAGTTTTAAACTCTGAGGTTAAACAATTAATTTCATGGGGTGAGAAAATTATTACAAGGCGGATATCACATATCCAGCCTATAGAGTTTTAGATTATGAGGTTAATCAATCCAGTCCGCGGGGTGAGAAAATTGTCACATATCCGGCCTGTCGAGTTTTAGACTCTGAGGTTGAACAATCCAATTCGAGAGGTGAGAAAATTGGTCGTGGGTAGATGTAGCATATATGGAGTTTTAGATTCTAAGGTTAAACAATCCAGTAATGGGGTGAGAAAATTGGTCGTGGGCTGATGTCGTATATCCAGCCTATCAAGTTTTAGACTCTGAGGTTAAATAATCCAGTCCACGTGTTGAGAAAATTGCTTCTGGACAGATTTTGTTTATCCGACATGTCAAGTATTAGACTCTGAGGTAAAACAATCCATTACGCGGGGTGAGAAAATTAATCCTGGGCGGATGTCGTATATCCGGCATGTTGAGTTTTAAACTCTGAGTATAAATAATCCATTCTGCAGGATGAGAAAATTGGTACTGGCCGAATGTCGCATATCCGGCCTGTTGAGTTTTAGATTCTGAGGTAAAACAATCCAGTCCGTGGGGTGAGAAAATTAGTTTTGGGCGGATGTCGTATATCCGGAATATCAAGTTTTAGACTCTGAGGTTAAACAAAAATTGGTCATAGGTGGACACCACATATCCACCTGTTGAGTTTTAGACGCTGAGGTTAAATAATCCAGTCCACAGGATGGGAAAATTGGTACTTGCCGGATGTCGTATATGTACAACATTTCGAGATTAAGACTTGAGTTTAAATAATCAATTCCGCGGGAAGAGAAAATTGGTACTGGTCGAATGTCGCATATCCAACATGTAGGGTTTTAGAGTCTGAGGTTAAACAATCCAGTTCGTCGAGTGAGAAAATTGTAACAGGGCAGATGTCACATATTCGGCCTATCGAGTTTTAGACTCTGGGGTTAAACCATCCAGTTCATGGGGTGAGAAAATTATTACAGGGCGGATGTCACATATCCAGCCTGTAGAGTTTTAGATTCCCAGTTTAATAAATCCAGTCCGCGAGGTTACAAAATTGTCACATATCCGGCCTGTAGAGTTTTAGACTCTGAGGTTGAACAATCCAATCCGAGGGGTGAGAAAATTGATACTGGCCGAATGTCGTATATCCGACATGTAGGGTTTTAGAGTCTGAGGTTAAACAATCCAGTTTGTCGACTGAGAAAATTGTAACAGGGCGGATGTCACATATCCGGCCTGTCGAGTTTAAGATTCTGAGGTTAAATAATCCAGTCCAAGGGATGAGAAAATTGGTTGTGGGTGGATGTAGCATATCCGGCCTCTGGAGTTAAAGATTCTGAGGTTAAACAATCCCGTCCATGGGGTGAGAACATTGGTCGTGGGTGGATGTAGCATATCCGGCCTCTGGAGTTAAAGATTCTGAGGTTAAACAATCCAGTCCGTGGGGTGAGAACATTGGTCGTGGGTGGATGTAGCATATCCGACCTTTGAAATATTAGAGTCAGAGGTTGAACAATACAGTCCGAGGGGTGAGAAAATTGTTACAGGGCAGAAGTCACATATCCGGCCTCTCGAGTTTTACTTTCTGGGGTTAAACAATCCAGTCCTCGGGTTGAGAAAATTATTACTGGGCGGATGTCGTATATCCGGCCTGTCGAGTTGTAAAGTCTGAGTTTAAAAAATCCATTCCGAGGGTTTAGAAAATTGGTACTGGCCCAATGTCGTATATCTGACATGTAGGGTTTTAGAGTCTGAGGTTAAACAATCCAGTTCGTCGAGAAAGAAAACTGTAACAGGGGGTATATCACATATCCGGCCTGTCGAGTTTTAGATTCTTAGGTTAAATAATCGAGTCCAAGGGATGAGAAAATTGGTACTGGCCAGATTTTGTATATCCGGAATGTCTAGTATTAGCTGAGGTTAAACAATACAGTTCGTGGGGTGAGAAAATTGTTACAGGGCGGATTTCACATATCCGGCCTGTCGAGTTTTAGATTTTGAGGTTAAACAATCCAGTCCGCGAAGTGAGAAAAATAATCCTGGGCGGATATCGTACATCCGGCCTGCAGAGATTTATACTCTGAGGTTAAACAATCCAGTACGTGGGATGAGTAAATTGGTCCTGGGCGGATGTCGTATATTTGGCCTGCAGAGATTTAGATTCTGGTGTTAAACAGTCCAGTATGCGGGGTGAAAAAATTGGTCCTGAGCGGATGTCGTATAATCGGCCTGTCGAGTTTTAGACTCTGAGGTTAAACAATCCAGTCTAAAGGGTGAAAAAAATTGGTCCTAGGCGGACACCACATATCCACCTGTAAAGTTTTAGACGCTGAGGTTAAATAATCCAGTCCACGGGATGGGAAAATTGGTACTTGTCGGATGTCGTATGTATAACATTTCGAAATTAATACTCGAGTTTAAATAACCAATTGCGCGGGAAGAGAAAATTAGTACTGACCGAATATCGCATATCCAACATGTAGGGTTTTAGAGTCTGAGGTTAAACAATCCAGTTCGTCGAGTGAGAAAATTGTAACAGGGCAGATGTCACATATCCGGCCTGTAGAGGTTTAGATTCCGAGGTTAATCAATCCAGTCCGCGGGGTTAGAAAATTGTCACATATCCGGCCTGTAGAGTTTTAGACTCTGAGGTTGAACAATCCAATCAAGGGGTGAGAAAATTGGTTTTGGGTGGATGTAGCATATCCGGCCTCTGGAGTTATAAATTCTGAGGTTAAACAATCTAATCCATGGGGTGAGAAAATTGGTCGTGGGTGGATGTAGCATATGGGGCCTGTCTGAGGTTAAACAATCCAGTTCGTCGAGTGAGAAAATTGTAACAGGGCGGATGTCACATATCCGGCCTGTCGAGTTTTAGATTCTGAGGTTAAATAATCGAGTCCAAGGGATGAGAAAATTGGTACTGGACAGATTTTGTATATCCGAAATGTCGAGTATTATCTGATGTTAAACAATACAGTCCGAGGGGTGAGAAAATTGTTACAGGGCGGATGTCACATATCCGGCCTCTCGAGTTTTACTTTCTGGGGTTAAACAATCCAGTCCTCGGGGTGAGAAAATTATTCCTGGGCGGATGTCGTATATCCGGCCTGTCGAGTTTTAAAGTCTGAGTTTAAATAATCCATTCTGCGGGATGAGAAAATTGGTCCCGGGCGGATGTCGTATATCTGGCCTGTTGAGTTATAAAGTCTGAGTTTAAATAATCCATTCCGTGGTATTAGAAAATTGGTACTGGCCGAATGTCGTATATCCGACATGTAGGGTTTTAGAGTCTGAGGTTAAACAATCCAGTTCGTCGAGTGAGAAAATTGTAACAGGGCGGATGTCACATGACCGGCCTGTCGAGTTTTAGATTCTGAGGTTAAATAATCGAGTCCAAGGGATGAGAAAATTGGTACTGGCCAGATTTTATATATCCGAAATGTTGAGTATTAGCTGAGGTTAAACAATCCAGTTCGTGGGGTGAGAAAATTGTTACAGGGCGGATGTCACATATCCGGCCTGTCGAGTATTAGATTCTGAGGTTAAACAATCCAGTCCGCGGGGTGAGAAAATTGATCCTGGGCGGATGTCATATATACGGCCTGCAGAGAATAAGATTATGAGGTTAAACAGTCCAGTCTGCGGGGTGAGAAAACTGGCTCTGGGCAGATGTCGTATATTCGTCCATTCGAGTTTTAGACTCTGAGGTTAAACAATCCAGTCCAAAGGATGAGAAAATTGGTCCTGGGCGGATACCACATATCCACCTGTTCAGTTTTAGATTCTGAGGTTAAATAATCCAGTCCATGGGATGAGAAAATTAGTACTTGCCGGATGTCGTATGTACAGCATGTCAAGTTTTAGACTCTGAGGTTAAATAATCTAGTCCGATGGATGAGAAAATTGGTCCTGTGCGGATGTCGCATTTCCGGCCTGTTGAGTTTTAGATTCTGAGGTTAAATAATCCAGTCCGCGGGGTGAGAAAATTGGTCCTGGGCGGATGTTGTATATCCAAAATGGAGTGTATTAGACTCTGAGGTTAAACAATCCAGTCCGTGGGGTGAGAAAATTGTTAAAGGGTGGATTTCAAATATCCGACCTGTTGAGTGTTAGATTCTGAGGTTACACAATCCTGTCCGCGGGGTGAGAAAATTGTCAAATATCCGGCTTGTCAAGTTTTAGACTCTGAGGTTGAACAATCCAAACCGAGGGGTGATACAATTGGTCCTGGGTGGATGTCGTATATCCATCCTGTCGAGTTTTAGACTCTGAGATTAAACAATCCAATCCAAATGGTGAGAAAATCGGTCCTGGGCAGACACCACATATATCTACCTGTCGAGTTTTAGACGCTGAAGCTATATATTCCAGTGAACGGAATTGGAAAAATGGTCCAGGGTGGATGTCGCATATACAGCCTGTCGAGTTTTAGACTCTGGGCTAAATAATCCAGTCCACGGGATGAGAAAAGTGGAAGTTGCCAGATGTCGTATATACATGTCGAATTTTAGACTCTCAGGTTAAACAGTCCAGTCAACGGGGTGAGAAAATTGCTACAGCGCAGATGTCACATATCCAGCCTGTCGAGTTTTAGATTCTGAGGTTAAACAATCCAGTCCGCGGGGTGAGAAAAACAATCCTGGGCAGATTTCGTACATCCGGCCTGCAGAGATTTATACTCTGAGGTTAAACAATCCAGTACGCGGGATGAGTAAATTGGTCCTGGGCAGATATCGTATATTTGGCCTGCAGAGATTTAGATTCTGAGGTTAAACAGTCCAGTACGTGGGGTGAAAAAATTGGTCCTGAGCAGATGTCGTTTAATCGGCCTGTCGAGTTTTAGATTCTGGGGTTAAACTGTCCAGTACGCGGGGTGAAAAAATTGGTCCTGAGCGGATGTCGTATAATCGGCCTGTCGAGTTTTAGACTATGAGGTTAATCAATCCAGTCTAAAGGGTGAAAAAAATTGGTCCTAGGCGGACACCACATATCCACCTGTCGAGTTTTAGACGCTGAGGTTAAATAATCTAGTCCACGGGATGGGAAAATTGGTACTTGCCGGATGTCGTATGTACAACATTTCGAGATTAAGACTCGAGTTTAAATAATCAATTCCGCGGGAGAGAAAATTAGTACTGACCGAATGTCGCATATCCAACATGTAGGGTTTTAGAGTCTGAGGTTAAACAATACAGTTCGTCGAGTGAGAAAATTGTAACAGGGCGGATGTCACATATCCGGCCTCTCGAGTTTTACTTTCTGGGGTTAAACAATCCAGTCCTCGGGGAGAGAAAATTATTCCTGGGCGGATGTCGTATATCCGGCATGTCGAGTTTTAAAGTCTGAGTTTAAATAATCCATTCTGCGGGATGAGAAAATTGGTCCCGGGCGGATGTCGTATATCTGGCCTGTTGAGTTATAAAGTCTGAGTTTAAATAATCCATTCCGTGGTATTAGAAAATTGGTACTGGCCGAATGTCGTATATCCGACATGTAGGGTTTTAGAGTCTGAGGTTAAACAATCCAGTTCGTCGAGTGAGAAAATTGTAACAGGGCGGATGTCACATGACCGGCCTGTCGAGTTTTAGATTCTGAGGTTAAATAATCGAGTCCAAGGGATGAGAAAATTGGTACTGGCCAGATTTTATATATCCGAAATGTTGAGTATTAGCTGAGGTTAAACAATCCAGTTCGTGGGGTGAGAAAATTGTTACAGGGCGGATGTCACATATCCGGCCTGTCGAGTATTAGATTCTGAGGTTAAACAATCCAGTCCGCGGGGTGAGAAAAACAATCCTGGGCAGATTTCGTACATCCGGCCTGCAGAGATTTATACTCTGAGGTTAAACAATCCAGTACGCGGGATGAGTAAATTGGTCCTGGGCAGATATCGTATATTTGGCCTGCAGAGATTTAGATTCTGAGGTTAAACAGTCCAGTACGTGGGGTGAAAAAATTGGTCCTGAGCAGATGTCGTTTAATCGGCCTGTCGAGTTTTAGATTCTGGGGTTAAACTGTCCAGTACGCGGGGTGAAAAAATTGGTCCTGAGCGGATGTCGTATAATCGGCCTGTCGAGTTTTAGACTCTGAGGTTAAACAATCCAGTCTAAAGGGTGAAAAAAATTGGTCCTAGGCGGACACCACATATCCACCTGTCGAGTTTTAGACGCTGAGGTTAAATAATCTAGTCCACGGGATGGGAAAATTGGTACTTGCCGGATGTCGTATGTACAACATTTCGAGATTAAGACTCGAGTTTAAATAATCAATTCCGCGGGAGAGAAAATTAGTACTGACCGAATGTCGCATATCCAACATGTAGGGTTTTAGAGTCTGAGGTTAAACAATACAGTTCGTCGAGTGAGAAAATTGTAACAGGGCGGATGTCACATATCCGGCCTCTCGAGTTTTACTTTCTGGGGTTAAACAATCCAGTCCTCGGGGAGAGAAAATTATTCCTGGGCGGATGTCGTATATCCGGCATGTCGAGTTTTAAAGTCTGAGTTTAAATAATCCATTCTGCGGGATGAGAAAATTGGTCCCGGGCGGATGTCGTATATCTGGCCTGTTGAGTTATAAAGTCTGAGTTTAAATAATCCATTCCGTGGTATTAGAAAATTGGTACTGGCCGAATGTCGTATATCCGACATGTAGGGTTTTAGAGTCTGAGGTTAAACAATCCAGTTCGTCGAGTGAGAAAATTGTAACAGGGCGGATGTCACATGACCGGCCTGTCGAGTTTTAGATTCTGAGGTTAAATAATCGAGTCCAAGGGATGAGAAAATTGGTACTGGCCAGATTTTATATATCCGAAATGTTGAGTATTAGCTGAGGTTAAACAATCCAGTTCGTGGGGTGAGAAAATTGTTACAGGGCGGATGTCACATATCCGGCCTGTCGAGTATTAGATTCTGAGGTTAAACAATCCAGTCCGCGGGGTGAGAAAATTGATCCTAGGCGGATGTCATATATACGGCCTGCAGAGAATAAGATTATGAGGTTAAACAGTCCAGTCTGCGGGGTGAGAAAACTGGCTCTGGGCAGATGTCGTATATTCGTCCATTCGAGTTTTAGACTCTGAGGTTAAACAATCCAGTCCAAAGGATGAGAAAATTGGTCCTGGGCGGATACCACATATCCACCTGTTCAGTTTAAGATTCTGAGGTTAAATAATCCAGTCCATGGGATGAGAAAATTAGTACTTGCCGGATGTCGTATGTACAGCATGTCAAGTTTTAGAATCTGAGGTTAAATAATCTAGTCCGATGGATGAGAAAATTGGTCCTGTGCGGATGTCGCATTTCCGGCCTGTTGAATTTTAGATTCTGAGGTTAAATAATCCAGTCCGCGGGGTGAGAAAATTGGTCCTGGGCGGATGTTGTATATCCGAAATGGAGTGTATTAGACTCTGAGGTTAAACAATCCAGTCCGTGGGGTGAGAAAATTGTTAAAGGGTGGATTTCAAATATCCGACCTGTTGAGTGTTAGATTCTGAGGTTACACAATCCTGTCCGCGGGGTGAGAAAATTGTCAAATATCCGGCTTGTCAAGTTTTAGACTCTGAGGTTGAACAATCCAAACCGAGGGGTGATACAATTGGTCCTGGGTGGATGTCGTATATCCATCCTGTCGAGTTTTAGACTCTGAGATTAAACAATCCAATCCAAATGGTGAGAAAATCGGTCCTGGGCAGACACCACATATATCTACCAGTCGAGTTTTAGACGCTGAAGCTATATATTCCAGTGAACGGAATTGGAAAAATGGTCCAGGGTGGATGTCGCATATACAGCCTGTCGAGTTTTAGACTCTGGGCTAAATAATCCAGTCCACGGGATGAGAAAATTGGAAGTTGCCAGATGTCGTATATACAACATGTCGAATTTTAGACTCTCAGGTTAAACAGTCCAGTCAACGGGGTGAGAAAATTGCTACAGCGCAGATGTCACATATCCAGCCTGTCGAGTTTTAGATTCTGAGGTTAAACAATCCAGTCCGCGGGGTGAGAAAAACAATCCTGGGCAGATTTCGTACATCCGGCCTGCAGAGATTTATACTCTGAGGTTAAACAATCCAGTACGCGGGATGAGTAAATTGGTCCTGGGCAGATATCGTATATTTGGCCTGCAGAGATTTAGATTCTGAGGTTAAACAGTCCAGTACGTGGGGTGAAAAAATTGGTCCTGAGCAGATGTCGTTTAATCGGCCTGTCGAGTTTTAGATTCTGGGGTTAAACTGTCCAGTACGCGGGGTGAAAAAATTGGTCCTGAGCGGATGTCGTATAATCGGCCTGTCGAGTTTTAGACTCTGAGGTTAAACAATCCAGTCTAAAGGGTGAAAAAAATTGGTCCTAGGCGGACACCACATATCCACCTGTCGAGTTTTAGACGCTGAGGTTAAATAATCTAGTCCACGGGATGGGAAAATTGGTACTTGCCAGATGTCGTATGTACAACATTTCGAGATTAAGACTCGAGTTTAAATAATCAATTCCGCGGGAGAGAAAATTAGTACTGACCGAATGTCGCATATCCAACATGTAGGGTTTTAGAGTCTGAGGTTAAACAATACAGTTCGTCGAGTGAGAAAATTGTAACAGGGCGGATGTCACATATCCGGCCTCTCGAGTTTTACTTTCTGGGGTTAAACAATCCAGTCCTCGGGGAGAGAAAATTATTCCTGGACGGATGTCGTATATCCGGCATGTCGAGTTTTAAAGTCTGAGTTTAAATAATCCATTCTGCGGGATGAGAAAATTGGTCCCGGGCGGATGTCGTATATCTGGCCTGTTAAGTTATAAAGTCTGAGTTTAAATAATCCATTCCGTGGTATTAGAAAATTGGTACTGGCCGAATGTCGTATATCCGACATGTAGGGTTTTAGAGTCTGAGGTTAAACAATCCAGTTCGTCGAGTGAGAAAATTGTAACAGGGCGGATGTCACATGACCGGCCTGTCGAGTTTTAGATTCTGAGGTTAAATAATCGAGTCCAAGGGATGAGAAAATTGGTACTGGCCAGATTTTATATATCCGAAATGTTGAGTATTAGCTGAGGTTAAACAATCCAGTTCGTGGGGTGAGAAAATTGTTACAGGGCGGATGTCACATATCCGGCCTGTCGAGTATTAGATTCTGAGGTTAAACAATCCAGTCCGCGGGGTGAGAAAATTGATCCTGGGCGGATGTCATATATACGGCCTGCAGAGAATAAGATTATGAGGTTAAACAGTCCAGTCTGCGGGGTGAGAAAACTGGCTCTGGGCAGATGTCGTATATTCGTCCATTCGAGTTTTAGACTCTGAGGTTAAACAATCCAGTCCAAAGGATGGGAAAATTGGTCCTGGGCGGATACCACATATCCACCTGTTCAGTTTAAGATTCTGAGGTTAAATAATCCAGTCCATGGGATGAGAAAATTAGTACTTGCCGGATGTCGTATGTACAGCATGTCAAGTTTTAGACTCTGAGGTTAAATAATCTAGTCCGATGGATGAGAAAATTGGTCCTGTGCGGATGTCGCATTTCTGGCCTGTTGAGTTTTAGATTCTGAGGTTAAATAATCCAGTCCGCGGGGTGAGAAAATTGGTCCTGGGCGGATGTTGTATATCCGAAATGGAGTGTATTAGACTCTGAGGTTAAACAATCCAGTCCGTGGGGTGAGAAAATTGTTAAAGGGTGGATTTCAAATATCCGACCTGTTGAGTGTTAGATTCTGAGGTTACACAATCCTGTCCGCGGGGTGAGAAAATTGTCAAATATCCGGCTTGTCAAGTTTTAGACTCTGAGGTTGAACAATCCAAACCGAGGGGTGATACAATTGGTCCTGGGTGGATGTCGTATATCCATCCTGTCGAGTTTTAGACTCTGAGATTAAACAATCCAATCCAAATGGTGAGAAAATCGGTCCTGGGCAGACACCACATATATCTACCTGTCGAGTTTTAGACGCTGAAGCTATATATTCCAGTGAACGGAATTGGAAAAATGGTCCAGGGTGGATGTCGCATATACAGCCTGTCGAGTTTTAGACTCTGGGCTAAATAATCCAGTCCACGGGATGAGAAAATTGGAAGTTGCCAGATGTCGTATATACAACATGTCGAATTTTAGACTCTCAGGTTAAACAGTCCAGTCAACGGGGTGAGAAAATTGCTACAGCGCAGATGTCACATATCCAGCCTGTCGAGTTTTAGATTCTGAGGTTAAACAATCCAGTCCGCGGGGTGAGAAAAACAATCCTGGGCAGATTTCGTACATCCGGCCTGCAGAGATTTATACTCTGAGGTTAAACAATCCAGTACGCGGGATGAGTAAATTGGTCCTGGGCAGATATCGTATATTTGGCCTGCAGAGATTTAGATTCTGAGATTAAACAGTCCAGTACGTGGGGTGAAAAAATTGGTCCTGAGCAGATGTCGTTTAATCGGCCTGTCGAGTTTTAGATTCTGGGGTTAAACTGTCCAGTACGCGGGGTGAAAAAATTGGTCCTGAGCGGATGTCGTATAATCGGCCTGTCGAGTTTTAGACTCTGAGGTTAAACAATCCAGTCTAAAGGGTGAAAAAAATTGGTCCTAGGCGGACACCACATATCCACCTGTCGAGTTTTAGACGCTGAGGTTAAATAATCTAGTCCACGGGATGGGAAAATTGGTACTTGCCGGATGTCATATGTACAACATTTCGAGATTAAGACTCGAGTTTAAATAATCAATTCCGCGGGAGAGAAAATTAGTACTGACCGAATGTCGCATATCCAACATGTAGGGTTTTAGAGTATGAGGTTAAACAATACAGTTCGTCGAGTGAGAAAATTGTAACAGGGCGGATGTCACATATCCGGCCTCTCGAGTTTTACTTTCTGGGGTTAAACAATCCAGTCCTCGGGGAGAGAAAATTATTCCTGGGCGGATGTCGTATATCCGGCATGTCGAGTTTTAAAGTCTGAGTTTAAATAATCCATTCTGCGGGATGAGAAAATTGGTCCCGGGCGGATGTCGTATATCTGGCCTGTTGAGTTATAAAGTCTGAGTTTAAATAATCCATTCCGTGGTATTAGAAAATTGGTACTGGCCGAATGTCGTATATCCGACATGTAGGGTTTTAGAGTCTGAGGTTAAACAATCCAGTTCGTCGAGTGAGAAAATTGTAACAGGGCGGATGTCACATGACCGGCCTGTCGAGTTTTAGATTCTGAGGTTAAATAATCGAGTCCAAGGGATGAGAAAATTGGTACTGGCCAGATTTTATATATCCGAAATGTTGAGTATTAGCTGAGGTTAAACAATCCAGTTCGTGGGGTGAGAAAATTGTTACAGGGCGGATGTCACATATCCGGCCTGTCGAGTATTAGATTCTGAGGTTAAACAATCCAGTCCGCGGGGTGAGAAAATTGATCCTGGGCGGATGTCATATATACGGCCTGCAGAGAATAAGATTATGAGGTTAAACAGTCCAGTCTGCGGGGTGAGAAAACTGGCTCTGGGCAGATGTCGTATATTCGTCCATTCGAGTTTTAGACTCTGAGGTTAAACAATCCAGTACGCGGGATGAGTAAATTGGTCCTGGGCAGATATCGTATATTTGGCCTGCAGAGATTTAGATTCTGAGGTTAAACAGTCCAGTACGTGGGGTGAAAAAATTGGTCCTGAGCAGATGTCGTTTAATCGGCCTGTCGAGTTTTAGATTCTGGGGTTAAACTGTCCAGTACGCGGGGTGAAAAAATTGGTCCTGAGCGGATGTCGTATAATCGGCCTGTCGAGTTTTAGACTCTGAGGTTAAACAATCCAGTCTAAAGGGTGAAAAAAATTGGTCCTAGGCGGACACCACATATCCACCTGTCGAGTTTTAGACGCTGAGGTTAAATAATCTAGTCCACGGGATGGGAAAATTGGTACTTGCCGGATGTCGTATGTACAACATTTCGAGATTAAGACTCGAGTTTAAATAATCAATTCCGCGGGAGAGAAAATTAGTACTGACCGAATGTCGCATATCCAACATGTAGGGTTTTAGAGTCTGAGGTTAAACAATACAGTTCGTCGAGTGAGAAAATTGTAACAGGGCAGATGTCACATATCCGGCCTGTCGAGTTTTAGACTCTGAGGTTAAACAATCCAGTTCATGGGGTGAGAAAATTATTACAGGGCGGATATCACATTTCCAGCCTGTAAAGGTTTAGATTCCGAGGTTAATCAATCCAGTCCGCGGGGTTAGAAAATTGTCACATATCCGGCATGTAGAGTTTTAGACTCTGAGGTTTAACAATCCAATCCGAGGGGTGAGAAAATTGGTTTTGGCTGGATGTAGCATATCCGGCCTCTGGAGTTATAGATTCTGAGGTCAAACAATCTAGTCCGTGAGGTAAGAAAATTGGTCGTGGGTGGATGTAGCATATCCGGCCTCTGAAATTTTAGAGTCTGAGGTTGAACAATCCAGTCCAAGGGGTGTGAAAATTGTTACAGGGCGGATGTCACATATCCGGCCTCTCGAGTTTTACTTTCTGGGATTAAACAAACCAGTCCTCGGGGTGAGAAAATTATTCCTGGGCGGATGTCGTATATCCGGCCTGTCGAGTTTTAAAGTCTGAGTTTAAATAATCCATTCTGCGGGATGAGAAAATTGGTCCCGGCGGATGTCGTATATCTGGCCTGTTGAGTTATAAAGTCTGAGTTAAAATAATCCATTCCGTGGGATTAGAAAATTGGTACTGGCCGAATGTCGTATATCCGACATGTAGGGTTTTAGAGTCTGAGGTTAAACAATCCAGTTCGTCGAGTGAGAAAATTGTAACAGGGCGGATGTCACATATCCGGCCTCTCGAGTTTTACTTTCTGGGGTTAAACAATCCAGTCCTCGGGGAGAGAAAATTATTCCTGGGCGGATGTCGTATATCCGGCATGTCGAGTTTTAAAGTCTGAGTTTAAATAATCCATTCTGCGGGATGAGAAAATTGGTCCCGGGCGGATGTCGTATATCTGGCCTGTTGAGTTATAAAGTCTGAGTTTAAATAATCCATTCCGTGGTATTAGAAAATTGGTACTGGCCGAATGTCGTATATCCGACATGTAGGGTTTTAGAGTCTGAGGTTAAACAATCCAGTTCGTCGAGTGAGAAAATTGTAACAGGGCGGATGTCACATGACCGGCCTGTCGAGTTTTAGATTCTGAGGTTAAATAATCGAGTCCAAGGGATGAGAAAATTGGTACTGGCCAGATTTTATATATCCGAAATGTTGAGTATTAGCTGAGGTTAAACAATCCAGTTCGTGGGGTGAGAAAATTGTTACAGGGCTGATGTCACATATCCGGCCTGTCGAGTATTAGATTCTGAGGTTAAACAATCCAGTCCGCGGGGTGAGAAAATTGATCCTGGGCGGATGTCATATATACGGCCTGCAGAGAATAAGATTATGAGGTTAAACAGTCCAGTCTGCGGGGTGAGAAAACTGGCTCTGGGCAGATGTCGTATATTCGTCCATTCGAGTTTTAGACTCTGAGGTTAAACAATCCAGTCCAAAGGATGGGAAAATTGGTCCTGGTCGGATACCACATATCCACCTGTTCAGTTTTAGATTCTGAGGTTAAATAATCCAGTCCATGGGATGAGAAAATTAGTACTTGCCGGATGTCGTATGTACAGCATGTCAAGTTTTAGATTCTGAGGTTAAATAATCTAGTCCCACAGATGAGAAAATTGGTCCTGTGCGGATGTCGCATTTCCGGCCTGTTGAGTTTTAGATTCTGAGGTTAAACAATCCAGTCCGCGGGGTGAGAAAATTGGTCCTGGGCGGATGTTGTATATCCAAAATGGAGTGTATTAGACTCTGAGGTTAAACAATCCAGTCCGTGGGGTGAGAAAATTGTTAAAGGGCGGATTTCAAATATCCGACCTGTTGAGTGTTAGATTCTGAGGTTAAAGAATCCTGTCCGCGGGGTGAGAAAATTGTCAAATATCCGGCTTGTCAAGTTTTAGACTCTGAGGTTGAACAATCCAAACCGAGGGGTGATACAATTGGTCCTGGGTGGATGTCGTATATCCATCCTGTCGAGTTTTAGACTCTGAGATTAAACAATTCAATCCAAATGGTGAGAAAATCGGTCCTGGGCAGACACCACATATCTACCTGTCGAGTTTTAGACGCTGAAGCTAAATATTCCAGTGAACGGAATTGGAAAAATGGTCCAGGGTGGATGTCGCATATACAGCCTGTCGAGTTTTAGACTCTGGGTTAAATAATCCAGTCCACGGGATGAGAAAATTGGTACTTGCCAGATGTCGTATATACAACATGTCGAATTTTAGACTCTCAGGTTAAACAGTCCAGTCAACGGGGTGAGAAAATTGCTACAGAGCAGATGTCACATATCCAGCCTGTCGAGTTTTAGATTCTGAGGTTAAACAATCCAGTCCGCGGGGTGAGAAAAACAATCCTGGGCAGATTTCGTACATCCGGCCTGCAGAGATTTATACTCTGAGGTTAAACAATCCAGTACGCGGGATGAGTAAATTGGTCCTGGGCAAATGTCGTATATTTGGCCTGCAGAGATTTAGATTCTGAGGTTAAACAGTCCAGTACATGGGGTGAAAAAATTGGTCCTGAGCAGACGTCGTTTAATCGGCCTGTCGAGTTTTAGATTCTGGGGTTAAACTGTCCAGTACGCGGGGTGAAAAAATTGGTCCAGAGCGGATGTCGTATAATCGGCCTGTCGAGTTTAAGACTCTGAGGTTAAACAATCCAGTCTAAAGGGTGAAAAAAATTGGTCCTAGGTGGACACCACATATCCACCTGTCGAGTTTTAGATGCTGAGGTTAAATAATCCAGTCCATGGGATGGGAAAATTGGTACTTGCCGGATGTCGTATGTACAACATTTCGAGATTAAGACTCGAGTTCTGCGGGATAAGAAAATTGGTCCCGGCGGATGTCGTATATCTGGCCTGTTGAGTTATAAAGTCTGAGTTTAAATAATCCATTCCGTGGGATTAGAAAATTGGTACTGGCCGAATGTCGTATATCCGACATGTAGGGTTTTAGAGTCTGAGGTTAAACAATCCAGTTCGTGGGGTGAGAAAATTGTTACAGGGCGGATGTCACATATCCGGCCTGTCGAGTATTAGATTCTGAGGTTAAACAATCCAGTCCAAAGGATGAGAAAATTGGTCCTGGTCGGATACCACATATCCACCTGTTCAGTTTTAGATTCTGAGGTTAAATAATCCAGTCCATGGGATGAGAAAATTAGTACTTGCCGGATGTCGTATGTACAGCATGTCAAGTTTTAGATTCTGAGGTTAAATAATCTAGTCCGACAGATGAGAAAATTGGTCCTGTGCGGATGTCGCATTTCCGGCCTGTTGAGTTTTAGATTCTGAGGTTAAACAATCCAGTCCGCGGGGTGAGAAAATTGGTCCTGGGCGGATGTTGTATATCCAAAATGGAGTGTATTAGACTCTGAGGTTAAACAATCCAGTCCGTGGGGTGAGAAAATTGTTAAAGGGCGGATTTCAAATATCCGACCTGTTGAGTGTTAGATTCTGAGGTTAAACAATCCTGTCCGCGGGGTGAGAAAATTGTCAAATATCCGGCTTGTCAAGTTTTGGACTCTGAGGTTGAACAATCCAAACCGAGGGGTGATACAATTGGTCCTGGGTGGATGTCGTATATCCATCCTGTCGAGTTTTAGACTCTGAGATTAAACAATTCAATCCAAATGGTGAGAAAATCGGTCCTGGGCAGACACCACATATCTACCTGTCGAGTTTTAGACGCTGAAGCTAAATATTCCAGTGAACGGAATTGGAAAAATGGTCCAGGGTGGATGTCGCATATACAGCCTGTCGAGTTTTAGACTCTGGGTTAAATAATCCAGTCCACGGGATGAGAAAATTGGTACTAGCCAGATGTCGTATATACAACATGTCGAATTTTAGACTCTCAGGTTAAACAGTCCAGTCAACGGGGTGAGAAAATTGCTACAGAGCAGATGTCACATATCCAGCCTGTCGAGTTTTAGATTCTGAGGTTAAACAATCCAGTCCGCGGGGTGAGAAAAACAATCCTGGGCAGATTTCGTACATCCGGCCTGCAGAGATTTATACTCTGAGGATAAACAATCCAGTACGCGGGATGAGTAAATTGGTCCTGGGCAAATGTCGTATATTTGGCCTGCAGAGATTTAGATTCTGAGGTTAAACAGTCCAGTACATGGGGTGAAAAAATTGGTCCTGAGCAGATGTCGTTTAATCGGCCTGTCGAGTTTTAGATTCTGGGGTTAAACTGTCCAGTACGCGGGGTGAAAAAATTGGTCCTGAGCGGATGTCGTATAATCGGCCTGTCGAGTTTTAGACTCTGAGGTTAAACAATCCAGTCTAAAGGGTGAAAAAAATTGGTCCTAGGCGGACACCACATATCCACCTGTCGAGTTTTAGATGCTGAGGTTAAATAATCCAGTCCATGGGATGGGAAAATTGGTACTTGCCGGATGTCGTATGTACAACATTTCGAGATTAAGACTCGAGTTTAAATAATCAATTCCGCGGGAGAGAAAATTAGTACTGACCGAATGTCGCATATCCAACATGTAGGGTTTTAGAGTCTGAGGTTAAACAATACAGTTCGTCGAGTGAGAAAATTGTAACAGGGCAGATGTCACATATCCGGCCTGTCGAGTTTTAGACTCTGAGGTTAAACAATCCAGTTCATGGGGTGAGAAAATTATTACAGGGCGGATATCACATTTCCAGCCTGTAAAGGTTTAGATTCCGAGGTTAATCAATCCAGTCCGCGGGGTTAGAAAATTGTCACATATCCGGCATGTAGAGTTTTAGACTCTGAGGTTGAACAATCCAATCCGAGGGGTGAGAAAATTGGTTTTGGCTGGATGTAGCATATCCAGCCTCTGGAGTTATAGATTCTGAGGTCAAACAATCTAGTCCGTGAGGTGAGAAAATTGGTCGTGGGTGGATGTAGCATATCCGGCCTCTGAAATTTTAGAGTCTGAGGTTGAACAATACAGTCCGAGGGGTGTGAAAATTGTTACAGGGCGGATGTCACATATCCGGCCTCTCGAGTTTTACTTTCTGGGGTTAAACAAACCAGTCCTCGGGGTGAGAAAATTATTCCTGGGCGGATGTCGTATATATCGGGCCTGTCGAGTTTTAAAGTCTGAGTTTAAATAATCCATTCTGCGGGATGAGAAAATTGGTCCCGGCGGATGTCGTATATCTGGCCTGTTGAGTTAAAAAGTCTGAGTTTAAATAATCCATTCCGTAGGATTAGAAAATTGGTACTGGCCGAATGTCGTATATCCGACATGTAGGGTTTTAGAGTCTGAGGTTAAACAATCCAGTTCGTCGAGTGAGAAAATTGTAACAGGGCGGATGTCACATGACCGGCCTGTCGAATTTTAGATTCTGAGGTTAAATAATCGAGTCCAAGGGATGAGAAAATTGGTACTGGCCAGATTTTATATATCCGAAATGTTGAGTATTAGCTGAGGTTAAACAATCCAGTTCGTGGGGTGAGAAAATTGTTACAGGGTGGATGTCACATATCCGGCCTGTCGAGTATTAGATTCTGAGGTTAAACAATCCAGTTCGCGGGGTGAGAAAATTGATCCTGGGCGGATGTCATATATTAGGCCTGCAGAGAATAAGATTCTGAGGTTAAACAGTCCAGTCTGCGGGGTGAGAAAACTGGCTCTGGGCAGATGTCGTATATTCGGCCATTCGAGTTTTAGACTCTGAGGTTGAACAATCCAGTCCAAAGGATGAGAAAATTGGTCCTGGGCGGATACCACATATCCACCTGTTCAGTTTTAGATTCTGAGGTTAAATAATCCAGTCCATGGGATGAGAAAATTAGTACTTGCCGGATCTCATATGTACAGCATGTCAAGTTTTAGACTTTGAGGTTAAATAATCTAGTCCGATGGATGAGAAAATTGGTCCTATGCAGATGTCACATTTCCGGCCTGTTGAGTTTTAGATTCTGAGGTTAAACAATCCAGTCCGCGGGGTGAGAAAATTGGTTCTGGGCATATGTCTTATATCCAGCCTGACGAGTTTTAGACTCTGAGGTTAAACAATCCAGTCCAAAGGGTGAGAAAATTGGTCCTGGGCGGACACCACATATCCACCTGTCGAGTTTTAGACGCTGAGGTTAAATAATCCAGTCCACGAGATGGGAAAATTGGTACTTGCCGGATGTCGTATGTACAACATTTCGAGTTTAAGACTCGAGTTTAAATAATCAAATCTGCGGGAATAGAAGATTGCTACTGTCCGAATGTTGCATATCCGACTTGTAGGGTTTTAGGGTCTGAGTTTAAACAATCCAGTTCGCCGAGTGAGAAAATTGTAACAGGGCGGATGTCACATATCCGGCCTGTCGAGATTTAGACTCTGAGGTTAAACAATCCAGTTCATGGGGTTAGAAATCTGTTACAGGGCGGATGTCACATATGCAGCCTGTAGAATTTTAGATTCTGAGGTTAATCAATCCAGTCTGCAGGCTGAGAAAATTGTCACATATCCGGCCTGTCGAGTTTTAGATTCTGAGGTTAAATAAACCAGTCCAAGGGATGAGAAAATTGGTACTGGCCAGATTTTGTATATCCGAAATGTCGAGTATAAACTGAGGTTAAACATTCCAGTTAGTTGGGTAAGAAAATTTTTACAGTGCGAATGTCACATATCTGGGCTGTCGAGTATTATACACTGAGGTTAAACAATCCAGTCCGCGTGGTGAAAAAAAAAATCCTGGGCGGATTTCGGAAATCCAGCCAGCAGAGATTTATACTCTGAGGTTAAACAATCCAGTCCGCGGGATGAGAAAATTGGTCCTGGGCGGATGTCGTATATTTGGCCAGCAGAGATTTAGATTCTGAGGTTAAACAGTCCAGTCCGCGGGGTGAAAAAATCGGTCCTGAGCGGATGTCTTATATCCGGCCTGACAAGTTTTAGACTCTGAGGTTAAACAATCCAGTCCAAAGGGTGAGCAAATTGGTCCTGGGCGGACACCACATATCCACCTGTCGAGATTTAGACTCTGAGGTTAAATAATCCAGTCCACGGGATGAGAAAATTGGTACTTGCCGGATGTCTTAAATACAACATGTCTAGTTTTAGACTCTCAGGTTAAACAGTCCAGTCCGCGGGGTGAGAAAATTGCTGCAGAGAAGATGTCACATATCCGTCCAGTCAAGATAATCCAGTCCGAGGGGTGAGAAAATTGTTACAGGGCGGATGTCACATATCCGGCCTCTCGAGATTTACTTTCTGGGGTTAAACAATTCAGTCCTCGGGGTGAGAAAATTATTACTGGGCGGGTGACATATATCCAGCCTGTCGAGTTTTAGACTCTGAGTTTAAATAATCCATTGTGCGGCATGAGAAAATTGGTACTGGCCGAATGTCGTATATCCGACATGTAGAGTTTTAGCCTCTGAGGTTAAATAATCCAGTCCACGGGATGGGAAAATTGGTACTTGCCGGATGTCGTATATACATGTCGAGTTTTAGATTCTGAGGTTAAACAATCCAGTCCATGGGGTGGAAACATTGGTTCTAGGTGGATGTCGTATATCCGGAATGTCGAGTTTTAGAATCTGAGGTAAACAATCCAGTCCAAAGGGTGAGAAAATTGGTCCTGGGTGGACACCACATAACCACCTGTCGAGTTTTAGACGATGAGTTTAAATAATCCAGTACACGGGATGTGAAAATTGGTACTTGCCGGATGTCGTATATACATGTCGAGTTTTGTACTCTCAGGTAAAACAATCCAGTCCAAAGGGTGAGAAAATTGGTCCTGGGTGGACACCACATATCCACCTGTCGAGTTTTAGACGCTGAAGTTACATAATCCAGTTCATGGGGTGAGAAAATTGTTACAGGGCGAATGTCACATATACAGCCTGTACAGTTTTAGATTTTGAGGTTAATCAATACAGTCCGCGGGATGTAAAACTGTCACAAATCCGGCCTGTCGAGTTTTTGACTGTGAGGTTGAAAAATCCAATCCGAGGGGTGAGAAAATTGGTCGTGGGTGGATGTAGCATATCCGGCCTCTGGAGTTTTAGATTCTGAGGTTAAGCAATCCAATCCGTGGGGTGAGAAAATTGGTCGTGGGCTGATGTTGTATATCCAGTCTATCGAGTTTTAGACTCTGAGGTTAAATAATCCTGTCAACGAGTTGAGAAAATTGGTTCTGGCCAGATTTGGATATCCGACATGTCGAGTATTAGACTCTGAAGTTAAACAATCCAGTTTGTGGTGTGAGAAAATTGTTACAGGACAGATGTCACATATCCTGCCTGATGCGTTTTAGATTCTCAGGTTAAACAATCCAGTCCACAGGGTGAGAAAATTAATCCTGGGCGGATGTCGTATATCCGGCCTGTCGAGTTTTAAACTCTGAGTTTAAATAATCCATTCCGCGGGATGACAAAATTGGTACTGGCCGAATGTCGTATATCCGACATGTAGGGTTTTAGAGTCTGAGGTTAAACAATCCAGTTCGTCGAGTGAGAAAATTGTAACAGGGCGGATGTCACATGACCGGCCTGTCGAGTTTTAGATTCTGAGGTTAAATAATCGAGTCCAAGGGATGAGAAAATTGGTACTGGCCAGATTTTATATATCCGAAATGTTGAGTATTAGCTGAGGTTAAACAATCCAGTTCGTGGGGTGAGAAAATTGTTACAGGGCGGATGTCACATATCCGGCCTGTCGAGTATTAGATTCTGAGGTTAAACAATCCAGTCCGCGGAGTGAGAAAATTGATCCTGGGCGGATGTCATATATACGGCCTGCAGAGAATAAGATTATGAGGTTAAACAGTCCAGTCTGCGGGGTGAGAAAACTGGCTCTGGGCAGATGTCGTATATTCGGCCATTCGAGTTTTAGACTCTGAGGTTAAACAATCCAGTCCAAAGGATGAGAAAATTGGTCCTGGGCGGATACCACATATCCACCTGTTCAGTTTAAGATTCTGAGTTTAAATAATCCAGTCCATGGGATGAGAAAATTAGTACTTGCCGGATGTCGTATGTACAGCATGTCAAGTTTTAGACTCTGAGGTTAAATAATCTAGTCCGATGGATGAGAAAATTGGTCCTGTGCGGATGTCGCATTTCCGGCCTGTTGAGTTTTAGATTCTGAGGTTAAATAATCCAGTCCGCGGGGTGAGAAAATTGGTCCTGGGCGGATGTTGTATATCCGAAATGGAGTGTATTAGACTCTGAGGTTAAACAATCCAGTCCGTGGGGTGAGAAAATTGTTAAAGGGTGGATTTCAAATATCCGACCTGTTGAGTGTTAGATTCTGAGGTTACACAATCCTGTCCGCGGGGTGAGAAAATTGTCAAATATCCGGCTTGTCAAGTTTTAGACTCTGAGGTTGAACAATCCAAACCGAGGGGTGATACAATTGGTCCTGGGTGGATGTCGTATATCCATCCTGTCGAGTTTTAGACTCTGAGATTAAACAATCCAATCCAAATGGTGAGAAAATCGGTCCTGGGCAGACACCACATATATCTACCTGTCGAGTTTTAGACGCTGAAGCTATATATTCCAGTGAACGGAATTGGAAAAATGGTCCAGGGTGGATGTCGCATATACAGCCTGTCGAGTTTTAGACTCTGGGCTAAATAATCCAGTCCACGGAATGAGAAAATTGGAAGTTGCTAGATGTCGTATATACAACATGTCGAATTTTAGACTCTCAGGTTAAACAGTCCAGTCAACGGGGTGAGAAAATTGCTACAGCGCAGATGTCACATATCCAGCCTGTCGAGTTTTAGATTCTGAGGTTAAACAATCCAGTCCGCGGGGTGAGAAAAACAATCCTGGGCAGATTTCGTACATCCGGCCTGCAGAGATTTATACTCTGAGGTTAAACAATCCAGTACGCGGGATGAGTAAATTGGTCCTGGGCAGATATCGTATATTTGGCCTGCAGAGATTAAGATTCTGAGGTTAAACAGTCCAGTACGTGGGGTGAAAAAATTGGTCCTGAGCAGATGTCGTTTAATCGGCCTGTCGAGTTTTAGATTCTGGGGTTAAACTGTCCAGTACGCGGGGTGAAAAAATTGGTCCTGAGCGGATGTCGTATAATCGGCCTGTCGAGTTTTAGATTCTGAGGTTAAACAATCCAGTCTAAAGGGTGAAAAAAAATTGGTCCTAGGCGGACACCACATATCCACCTGTCGAGTTTTAGACGCTGAGGTTAAATAATCTAGTCCACGGGATGGGAAAATTGGTACTTGCCGGATGTCGTATGTACAACATTTCGAGATTAAGACACGAGTTTAAATAATCAATTCCGCGGGAGAGAAAATTAGTACTGACCGAATGTCGCATATCCAACATGTAGGGTTTTAGAGTCTGAGGTTAAACAATACAGTTCGTCGAGTGAGAAAATTGTAACAGGGCAGATGTCACATATCCGGCCTGTCGAGTTTTAGACTCTGAGGTTAAACAATCCAGTTCATGGGGTGAGAAAATTATTACACGGCGGATATCACATTTCCAGCCTGTAAAGGTTTAGATTCCGAGGTTAATCAATCCAGTCCGCGGGGTTAGAAAATTGTCACATATCCGGCATGTAGAGTTTTAGACTCTGAGGTTTAACAATCCAATCCGAGGGGTGAGAAAATTGGTTTTGGCTGGATGTAGCATATCCGGCCTCTGGAGTTATAGATTCTGAGGTCAAACAATCTAGTCCGTGAGGTAAGAAAATTGGTCGTGGGTGGATGTAGCATATCCGGCCTCTGAAATTTTAGAGTCTGAGGTTGAACAATCCAGTCCAAGGGGTGTGAAAATTGTTACAGGGCGGATGTCACATATCCGGCCTCTCGAGTTTTACTTTCTGGGATTAAACAAACCAGTCCTCGGGGTGAGAAAATTATTCCTGGGCGGATGTTGTATATCCGGCCTGTCGAGTTTTAAAGTCTGAGTTTAAATAATCCATTCTGCGGGATAAGAAAATTGGTCCCGGCGGATGTCGTATATCTGGCCTGTTGAGTTATAAAGTCTGAGTTTAAATAATCCATTCCGTGGGATTAGAAAATTGGTACTGGCCGAATGTCGTATATCCGACATGTAGGGTTTTAGAGTCTGAGGTTAAACAATCCAGTTCGTCGAGTGAGAAAATTGTAACAGGGCGGATGTCACATGACCGGCCTGTCGAGTTTTAGATTCTGAGGTTAAATAATCGAGTCCAAGGGATGAGAAAATTGGTACTGGCCAGATTTTATATATCCGAAATGTTGAGTATTAGCTGAGGTTAAACAATCCAGTTCGTGGGGTGAGAAAATTGTTACAGGGCGGATGTCACATATCCGGCCTGTCGAGTATTAGATTCTGAGGTTAAACAATCCAGTCCGCGGGGTGAGAAAATTGATCCTGGGCGGATGTCATATATTCGGCCTGCAGAGAATAAGATTATGAAGTTAAACAGTCCAGTCTGCGGGGTGAGAAAACTGGCTCTGGGCAGATGTCGTATATTCGGCCATTCGAGTTTTAGACTCTGAGGTTGAACAATCCAGTCCAAAGGATGAGAAAATTGGTCCTGGGCGGATACCACATATCCACCTGTTCAGTTTTAGATTCTGAGGTTAAATAATCCAGTCCATGGGATGAGAAAATTAGTACTTGCCGGATCTCATATGTACAGCATGTCAAGTTTTAGACTTTGAGGTTAAATAATCTAGTCCGATGGATGAGAAAATTGGTCCTATGCAGATGTCACATTTCCGGCCTGTTGAGTTTTAGATTCTGAGGTTAAACAATCCAGTCCGCGGGGTGAGAAAATTGGTTCTGGGCATATGTCTTATATCCGGCCTGACGAGTTTTAGACTCTGAGGTTAAACAATCCAGTCCAAAGGGTGAGAAAATTGGTCCTGGGCGGACACCACATATCCACCTGTCGAGTTTTAGACGCTGAGGTTAAATAATCCAGTCCACGAGATGGGAAAATTGGTACTTGCCGGATGTCGTATGTACAACATTTCGAGTTTAAGACTCGAGTTTAAATAATCAAATCTGCGGGAATAGAAGATTGCTACTGTCCGAATGTTGCATATCCGACTTGTAGGGTTTTAGGGTCTGAGTTTAAACAATCCAGTTCGCCGAGTGAGAAAATTGTAACAGGGCGGATGTCACATAGCCGGCCTGTCGAGATTTAGACTCTGAGGTTAAACAATCCAGTTCATGGGGTTAGAAATCTGTTACAGGGCGGATGTCAC
This sequence comes from Pseudophryne corroboree, assembly GCF_028390025.1. Lineage (NCBI taxonomy): Eukaryota > Metazoa > Chordata > Amphibia > Anura > Myobatrachidae > Pseudophryne > Pseudophryne corroboree. The sequence continues at coordinate 407,613,503 of NC_086451.1, forward strand.
ATATGCAGCCTGTAGAATTTTAGATTCTGAGGTTAATCAATCCAGTCTGCAGGCTGAGAAAATTGTCACATATCCGGCCTGTCGAGTTTTAGATTCTGAGGTTAAATAAACCAGTCCAAGGGATGAGAAAATTGGTACTGGCCAGATTTTGTATATCCGAAATGTCGAGTATAAACTGAGGTTAAACATTCCAGTTAGTTGGGTAAGAAAATTTTTACAGTGCGAATGTCACATATCTGGGCTGTCGAGTATTATACACTGAGGTTAAACAATCCAGTCCGCGTGGTGAAAAAAAAAATCCTGGGCGGATTTCGGAAATCCAGCCAGCAGAGATTTATACTCTGAGGTTAAACAATCCAGTCCGCGGGATGAGAAAATTGGTCCTGGGCGGATGTCGTATATTTGGCCAGCAGAGATTTAGATTCTGAGGTTAAACAGTCCAGTCCGCGGGGTGAAAAAATCGGTCCTGAGCGGATGTCTTATATCCGGCCTGACAAGTTTTAGACTCTGAGGTTAAACAATCCAGTCCAAAGGGTGAGCAAATTGGTCCTGGGCGGACACCACATATCCACCTGTCGAGATTTAGACTCTGAGGTTAAATAATCCAGTCCACGGGATGAGAAAATTGGTACTTGCCGGATGTCTTAAATACAACATGTCTAGTTTTAGACTCTCAGGTTAAACAGTCCAGTCCGCGGGGTGAGAAAATTGCTGCAGAGAAGATGTCACATATCCGTCCAGTCAAGATAATCCAGTCCGAGGGGTGAGAAAATTGTTACAGGGCGGATGTCACATATCCGGCCTCTCGAGATTTACTTTCTGGGGTTAAACAATTCAGTCCTCGGGGTGAGAAAATTATTACTGGGCGGGTGACATATATCCAGCCTGTCGAGTTTTAGACTCTGAGTTTAAATAATCCATTGTGCGGCATGAGAAAATTGGTACTGGCCGAATGTCGTATATCCGACATGTAGAGTTTTAGCCTCTGAGGTTAAATAATCCAGTCCACGGGATGGGAAAATTGGTACTTGCCGGATGTCGTATATACATGTCGAGTTTTAGATTCTGAGGTTAAACAATCCAGTCCATGGGGTGGAAACATTGGTTCTAGGTGGATGTCGTATATCCGGAATGTCGAGTTTTAGAATCTGAGGTAAACAATCCAGTCCAAAGGGTGAGAAAATTGGTCCTGGGTGGACACCACATAACCACCTGTCGAGTTTTAGACGATGAGTTTAAATAATCCAGTACACGGGATGTGAAAATTGGTACTTGCCGGATGTCGTATATACATGTCGAGTTTTGTACTCTCAGGTAAAACAATCCAGTCCAAAGGGTGAGAAAATTGGTCCTGGGTGGACACCACATATCCACCTGTCGAGTTTTAGACGCTGAAGTTACATAATCCAGTTCATGGGGTGAGAAAATTGTTACAGGGCGAATGTCACATATACAGCCTGTACAGTTTTAGATTTTGAGGTTAATCAATACAGTCCGCGGGATGTAAAACTGTCACAAATCCGGCCTGTCGAGTTTTTGACTGTGAGGTTGAAAAATCCAATCCGAGGGGTGAGAAAATTGGTCGTGGGTGGATGTAGCATATCCGGCCTCTGGAGTTTTAGATTCTGAGGTTAAGCAATCCAATCCGTGGGGTGAGAAAATTGGTCGTGGGCTGATGTTGTATATCCAGTCTATCGAGTTTTAGACTCTGAGGTTAAATAATCCTGTCAACGAGTTGAGAAAATTGGTTCTGGCCAGATTTGGATATCCGACATGTCGAGTATTAAACTCTGAAGTTAAACAATCCAGTTTGTGGTGTGAGAAAATTGTTACAGGACAGATGTCACATATCCTGCCTGATGCGTTTTAGATTCTCAGGTTAAACAATCCAGTCCACAGGGTGAGAAAATTAATCCTGGGCGGATGTCGTATATCCGGCCTGTCGAGTTTTAAACTCTGAGTTTAAATAATCCATTCCGCGGGATGACAAAATTGGTACAGGCCGAATGTCGTATATCCGACATGTAGGGTTTTAGAGTCTGAGGTTAAACAATCCAGTTCGTCGATTGAGAAAATTGTAACATGGCGGATGTCACATATCCGGACTGTCGAGTTTTAGATTCTGAGGTTAAATAATCCAGTCCAAGGGATGAGAAAATTGGTACTGGCCAGATTTTGTATATCCGAAACGTTGAGTATTAGCTACGGTTAAACAATCCAGTTCGTGGGGTGAGAAAATTGTTACACGGCAGATGTCACATATCCGGCTTGTCGAGTTTTAGATTCTGAGGTTAAACAATCCAGTCCGCGGGGTGAGAAAATTGGTTCTGGGCGTATGTCTTATATACGGCCTGTCGAGTTTTAGACTCTGAGGTTAAACAATCCAGTCCAAAGGGTGAGAAAATTGGTCCAGGGCAGACACCACATATCCACCTGTCGAGTTTTAGACGCTGAGGTTAAATAATCCAGCCCATGGGATGGGAAAATTGGTACTTGCCGGATGTCGTATGTACAACATTTCGAGTTTAAGACTCGAGTTTAAATAATCAAATCTGCGGGAAGAGAAGATTGCTACTGTCCGAATGTTGCATATCCGACTTGTAGGGTTTTAGGGTCTGAGTTTAAACAATCCAGTTCGCCGAGTGAGAAAATTGTAACAGGGCGGATGTCACATATCCGGCCTGTCGAGATTTAGACTCTGAGGTTAAAGAATCCAATCCGAGGGGTGAGAAAATTGGTTTTGGGTGGATGTAGCATATCCGGCCTCTGGAGTTATAGATTCTGAGGTTAAACAATCTAGTCCGTGGGGTGAGAAAATTGGTACTGGCTGAATGTTGCATATCCGACTTGTAGGGTTTTAGGGTCTGAGTTTAAACAATCCAGTTTGCCGAGTGAGAAAATTGTAACAGGGCGGATGTCGAGATTTAGACTCTGAGGTTAAACAATCCAGTTCATGGGGTTAGAAATCTGTTACAGGGCGGATGTCACAAATGCAGCCTGTAGAATTTTAGATTCTGAGGTTAATCAATCCAGTCTGCGGGCTGAGAAAATTGTCACATATCCGGCCTGTCGAGTTTTAGATTCTGAGGTTAAATAAACCAGTCCAAGGGATGAGAAAATTGGTACTGGCCAGATTTTGTATATCCGAAATGTCGAGTATAAACTGAGGTTAAACATTCCAGTTAGTTGGGTAAGAAAATTTTTACAGGGCGGATGTCACATATCTGGGCTGTCGAGTATTATATTCTGAGGTTAAACAATCCAGTCCGCGTGGTGAAAAAAAAAAATCCTGGGCGGATTTCGGATATCCAGCCAGCAGAGATTTATACTCTGAGGTAATACAATCCAGTCCGCGAGATGAGAAAATTGCTCCTGGGCGGATGTCGTATATTTGGCCAGCAGAGATTTAGATTCTGAGGTTATACAATCCAGTCCGCGGGGTGAAAAAATCGGTCCTGAGCGGATGTCTTATATCCGGCCTGACAAGTTTTAGACTCTGAGGTTAAACAATCCAGTCCAAAGGGTGAGAAAATTGGTCCTGGGTGGACACCACAATTCCACCTGTCGAGTTTTAGACACTGAAGCTAAATAATTCAGTCCACAGAATGGGAAAATTGGTCCAGGGTGGATGTCGCATATACGGCCTGTCGAGTTTTAAACTCTGAGGTTAAACAATTCATTTCATGGGGTGAGAAAATTATTACAAGGCGGATATCACATATCCAGCCTATAGAGTTTTAGATTATGAGGTTAATCAATCCAGTCCGCGGGGTGAGAATATTGTCACATATCCGGCCTGTCGAGTTTTAGACTCTGAGGTTGAACAATCCAATTCGAGAGGTGAGAAAATTGGTCGTGGGTGGATGTAGCATATATGGAGTTTTAGATTCTGAGGTTAAACAATCCAGTAATGGGGTGAGAAAATTGGTCGTGGGCTGATGTTGTATATCCAGCCTATCAAGTTTTAGACTCTGAGGTTAAATAATCCAGTCCACGGGTTGAGAAAATTGCTTCTGGCCAGATTTTGTTTATCCGACATGTCAAATATTAGACTCGGAGGTAAAACAATCCATTACGCGGGGTGAGAAAATTAATCCTGGGCGGATGTCGTATATCCGGCATGTCGAGTTTTAAACTAGAGTATAAATAATCCATTCTGCGGGATGAGAAAATTGGTACTGGCCGAATGTCGTATATCCGACATGTAGGGTTTTAGAGTCTGAGGTTAAACAATCCAGTTCATCGAGCGAGAAAATTGTAACAAGGTGGATGTCACATAACCGGCCTATCGAGTTTTAGGGTCTGAGGTCAAACAATCCAGTTCGTCGAGTGAGAAAATTGTAACAGGGCGGATGTCACATATCCGGCCTGTCGAGTTTTAGATTATGAGGTTAAACAATCCAGTCCGCGTGGTGAGAAAATTGTCAAATATCCGGCTTGTCAAGTTTTAGACTCTGAGGTTGAACAATCCAAACCGAGGGGTGATAAAATTGGTCCTGGGCGGATGTCGTATATCCATCCTGTCGAGTTTTAGACTCTGAGATTAAACAATTCAATCCAAATGGTGAGAAAATCGGTCCTGGGCAGACACCACATATCTACCTGTCGAGTTTTAGACGCTGAAGCTAAATATTCCAGTGAACGGAATTGGAAAAATGGTCCAGGGTAGATGTCGCATATACAGCCTGTCGAGTTTTAGACTCTGGGTTAAATAATCCAGTCCACGGGATGAGAAAATTGGTACTTGCCAGATGTCGTATATACAACATGTCGAATTTTAGACTCTCAGGTTAAACAGTCCAGTCAACGGGGTGAGAAAATTGCTACAGAGCAGATGTCACATATCCAGCCTGTCGAGTTTTAGATTCTGAGGTTAAACAATCCAGTCCGCGGGGTGAGAAAAACAATCCTGGGCAGATTTCGTACATCCGGCCTGCAGAGATTTATACTCTGAGGTTAAACAATCCAGTACGCGGGATGAGTAAATTGGTCCTGGGCAGACGTCGTATATTTGGCCTGCAGAGATTTAGATTCTGAGGTTAAACAGTCCAGTACATGGGGTGAAAAAATTGGTCATGAGCAGATGTCGTTTAATCGGCCTGTCGAGTTTTAGACTCTGAGGTCAAACAATCCAGTCTAAAGGGTGAAAAAAATTGGTCCTAGGCGGACACCACATATCCACCTGTCGAGTTTTAGATGCTGAGGTTAAATAATCCAGTCCACGGGATGGGAAAATTGGTACTTGCCGGATGTCGTATGTACAACATTTCGAGATTAAGACTCGAGTTTAAATAATCAATTCCGCGGCAGAGAAAATTAGTACTGACCGAATGTCGCATATCCAACATGGAGGGTTTTAGAGTCTGAGGTTAAACAATACAGTTCGTCGAGTGAGAAAATTGTAACAGGGCAGATGTCACATATCCGGCCTGTCGAGTTTTAGACTCTGAGGTTAAACAATCCAGTTCAAGGGGTGAGAAAATTATTACAGGGCGGATATCACATTTCCAGCCTGTAAAGGTTTAGATTCCGAGGTTAATCAATCCAGTCCGCGGGGTTAGAAAATTGTCACATATCCGGCATGTAGAGTTTTAGACTCTGAGGTTGAACAATCCAATCCGAGGGGTGAGAAAATTGGTTTTGGCTGGATGTAGCATATCCAGCCTCTGGAGTTATAGATTCTGAGGTCAAACAATCTAGTCCGTGAGGTGAGAAAATTGGTCGTGGGTGGATGTAGCATATCCGGCCTCTGAAATTTTAGAGTCTGAGGTTGAACAATACAGTCCGAGGGGTGTGAAAATTGTTACAGGGCGGATGTCACATATCCGGCCTGTCGAGTATTAGATTCTGAGGTTAAACAATCCATCTGCGGTGTGTGACATTTGGTCCTGGTCGGATGTCGTATATCCTACACTCTGAGGTTAAATAATCCAGTCCACGGGTTGAGAAAATTGGTGCTGGCCACATTTTGTATATCCGACATGTCGAGTATTAGACTCTGAGGTTAAACAATCCAGTTTGTGGGGTGAGAAAATTGTTACAGGGCGGATGTCACATATCCGGCCTCTCGAGTTTTACTTTCTGGGGTTAAACAAACCAGTCCTCGGGGTGAGAAAATTATTCCTGGGCGGATGTCGTATATCCGGCCTGTCGAGTTTTAAAGTCTGAGTTTAAATAATCCATTCTGCGGGATGAGAAAATTGGTCCCGGCGGATGTCGTATATCTGGCCTGTTGAGTTAAAAAGTCTGAGTTTAAATAATCCATTCCGTGGGATTAGAAAATTGGTACTGGCCGAATGTCGTATATCCGACATGTAGGGTTTTAGAGTCTGAGGTTAAACAATCCAGTTCGTCGAGTGAGAAAATTGTAACAGGGCGGATGTCACATGACCGGCCTGTCGAATTTTAGATTCTGAGGTTAAATAATCGAGTCCAAGGGATGAGAAAATTGGTACTGGCCAGATTTTATATATCCGAAATGTTGAGTATTAGCTGAGGTTAAACAATCCAGTTCGTGGGGTGAGAAAATTGTTACAGGGCGGATGTCACATATCCGGCCTGTCGAGTATTAGATTCTGAGGTTAAACAATCCAGTTCGCGGGGTGAGAAAATTGATCCTGGGCGGATGTCATATATTAGGCCTGCAGAGAATAAGATTCTGAGGTTAAACAGTCCAGTCTGCGGGGTGATAAAAAAATTGGCTCTGGGCAGATGTCGTATATTCGGCCATTCGAGTTTTAGACTCTGAGGTTGAACAATCCAGTCCAAAGGATGAGAAAATTGGTCCTGGGCGGATACCACATATCCACCTGTTCAGTTTTAGATTCTGAGGTTAAATAATCCAGTCCATGGGATGAGAAAATTAGTACTTGCCGGATCTCATATGTACAGCATGTCAAGTTTTAGACTTTGAGGTTAAATAATCTAGTCCGATGGATGAGAAAATTGTTACACGGCAGATGTCACATTTCCGGCCTGTTGAGTTTTAGATTCTGAGGTTAAACAATCCAGTCCGCGGGGTGAGAAAATTGGTTCTGGGCAGATGTTGTATATCCGACATGGAGTGTATTAGACTCTGAGGTTAAACAATCCAGTCCGTGGGGTGAGAAAATTGTTAAAGGGCGGATTTCAAATATCCGACCTGTTGAGTTTTAGATTCTGAGGTTAAACAATCCTGTCCGCTGGGTGAGAAAATTGTCAAATATCCGGCTTGTCAAGTTTTAGACTCTGAGGTTGAACAATCCAAACCGAGGGGTGATACAATTGGTCCTGGGTGGATGTCGTATATCCATCCTGTCGAGTTTTAGACTCTGAGATTAAACAATTCAATCCAAATGGTGAGAAAATCGGTCCTGGGCAGACACCACATATCTACCTGTCGAGTTTTAGACGCTGAAGCTAAATATTCCAGTGAACGGAATTGGAAAAATGGTCCAGGGTGGATGTCGCATATACAGCCTGTCGAGTTTTAGACTCTGGGTTAAATAATCCAGTCCACGGGATGAGAAAATTGGTACTTGCCAGATGTCGTATATACAACATGTCGAATTTTAGACTCTCAGGTTAAACAGTCCAGTCAACGGGGTGAGAAAATTGCTACAGAGCAGATGTCACATATCCAGCCTGTCGAGTTTTAGATTCTGAGGTTAAACAATCCAGTCCGCGGGGTGAGAAAAACAATCCTGGGCAGATTTCGTACATCCGGCCTGCAGAGATTTATACTCTGAGGATAAACAATCCAGTACGCGGGATGAGTAAATTGGTCCTGGGCAAATGTCGTATATTTCGCCTGCAGAGATTTAGATTCTGAGGTTAAACAGTCCAGTACATGGGGTGAAAAAATTGGTCCTGAGCAGATGTCGTTTAATCGGCCTGTCGAGTTTTAGATTCTGGGGTTAAACTGTCCAGTACGCGGGGTGAAAAAATTGGTCCTGAGCGGATGTCGTATAATCGGCCTGTCGAGTTTTAGACTCTGAGGTTAAACAATCCAGTCTAAAGGGTGAAAAAAATTGGTCCTAGGCGGACACCACATATCCACCTGTCGAGTTTTAGATGCTGAGGTTAAATAATCCAGTCCACGGGATGGGAAAATTGGTACTTGCCGGATGTCGTATGTACAACATTTCGAGATTAAGACTCGAGTTTAAATAATCAATTCCGCGGGAGAGAAAATTAGTACTGACCGAATGTCGCATATCCAACATGGAGGGTTTTAGAGTCTGAGGTTAAACAATACAGTTCGTCGAGTGAGAAAATTGTAACAGGGCAGATGTCACATATCTGGGCTGTCGAGTATTATACACTGAGGTTAAACAATCCAGTCCGCGTGGTGAAAAAAAAAATCCTGGGCGGATTTCGGAAATCCAGCCAGCAGAGATTTATACTCTGAGGTTAAACAATCCAGTCCGCGGGATGAGAAAATTGGTCCTGGGCGGATGTCGTATATTTGGCCAGCAGAGATTTAGATTCTGAGGTTAAACAGTCCAGTCCGCGGGGTGAAAAAATCGGTCCTGAGCGGATGTCTTATATCTGGCCTGACAAGTTTTAGACTCTGAGGTTAAACAATCCAGTCCAAAGGGTGAGCAAATTGGTCCTGGGCGGACACCACATATCCACCTGTCGAGATTTAGACTCTGAGGTTAAATAATCCAGTCCACGGGATGAGAAAATTGGTACTTGCCGGATGTCTTAAATACAACATGTCTAGTTTTAGACTCTCAGGTTAAACAGTCCAGTCCGCGGGGTGAGAAAATTGCTGCAGAGAAGATGTCACATATCCGTCCAGTCAAGATAATCCAGTCCGAGGGGTGAGAAAATTGTTACAGGGCGGATGTCACATATCCGGCCTCTCGAGATTTACTTTCTGGGGTTAAACAATTCAGTCCTCGGGGTGAGAAAATTATTACTGGGCGGGTGACATATATCCAGCCTGTCGAGTTTTAGACTCTGAGTTTAAATAATCCATTGTGCGGCATGAGAAAATTGGTACTGGCCGAATGTCGTATATCCAACATGTAGAGTTTTAGCCTCTGAGGTTAAATAATCCAGTCCACGGGATGGGAAAATTGGTACTTGCCGGATGTCGTATATACATGTCGAGTTTTAGATTCTGAGGTTAAACAATCCAGTCCATGGGGTGGAAACATTGGTTCTAGGTGGATGTCGTATATCCGGAATGTCGAGTTTTAGAATCTGAGGTAAACAATCCAGTCCAAAGGGTGAGAAAATTGGTCCTGGGTGGACACCACATAACCACCTGTCGAGTTTTAGACGATGAGTTTAAATAATCCAGTACACGGGATGTGAAAATTGGTACTTGCCGGATGTCGTATATACATGTCGAGTTTTGTACTCTCAGGTAAAACAATCCAGTCCAAAGGGTGAGAAAATTGGTCCTGGGTGGACACCACATATCCACCTGTCGAGTTTTAGACGCTGAAGTTACATAATCCAGTTCATGGGGTGAGAGAATTGTTACAGGGCGAATGTCACATATACAGCCTGTACAGTTTTAGATTTTGAGGTTAATCAATACAGTCCGCGGGATGTAAAACTGTCACAAATCCGGCCTGTCGAGTTTTTGACTGTGAGGTTGAAAAATCCAATCCGAGGGGTGAGAAAATTGGTCGTGGGTGGATGTAGCATATCCGGCCTCTGGAGTTTTAGATTCTGAGGTTAAGCAATCCAATCCGTGGGGTGAGAAAATTGGTCGTGGGCTGATGTTGTATATCCAGTCTATCGAGTTTTAGACTCTGAGGTTAAATAATCCTGTCAACGAGTTGAGAAAATTGGTTCTGGCCAGATTTGGATATCCGACATGTCGAGTATTAGACTCTGAAGTTAAACAATCCAGTTTGTGGTGTGAGAAAATTGTTACAGGACAGATGTCACATATCCTGCCTGATGCGTTTTAGATTCTCAGGTTAAACAATCCAGTCCACAGGGTGAGAAAATTAATCCTGGGCGGATGTCGTATATCCGGCCTGTCGAGTTTTAAACTCTGAGTTTAAATAATCCATTCCGCGGGATGACAAAATTGGTACTGGCCGAATGTCGTATATCCGACATGTAGGGTTTTAGAGTCTGAGGTTAAACAATCCAGTTCGTCGATTGAGAAAATTGTAACATGGCGGATGTCACATATCCGGACTGTCGAGTTTTAGATTCTGAGGTTAAATAATCCAGTCCAAGGGATGAGAAAATTGGCACTGGCCAGATTTTGTATATCCGAAACGTTGAGTATTAGCTACGGTTAAACAATCCAGTTCGTGGGGTGAGAAAATTGTTACACGGCAGATGTCACATATCCGGCTTGTCGAGTTTTAGATTCTGAGGTTAAACAATCCAGTCCGCGGGGTGAGAAAATTGGTTCTGGGCGTATGTCTTATATACGGCCTGTCGAGTTTTAGACTCTGAGGTTAAACAATCCAGTCCAAAGGGTGAGAAAATTGGTCCAGGGCAGACACCACATATCCACCTGTCGAGTTTTAGACGCTGAGGTTAAATAATCCAGTCCATGGGATGGGAAAATTGGTACTTGCCGGATGTCGTATGTACAACATTTCGAGTTTAAGACTCGAGTTTAAATAATCAAATCTGCGGGAAGAGAAGATTGCTACTGTCCGAATGTTGCATATCCGACTTGTAGGGTTTTAGGGTCTGAGTTTAAACAATCCAGTTCGCCGAGTGAGAAAATTGTAACAGGGCGGATGTCACATATCCGGCCTGTCGAGATTTAGACTCTGAGGTTAAAGAATCCAATCCGAGGGGTGAGAAAATTGGTTTTGGGTGGATGTAGCATATCCGGCCTCTGGAGTTATAGATTCTGAGGTTAAACAATCTAGTCCGTGGGGTGAGAAAATTGGTACTGGCTGAATGTTGCATATCCGACTTGTAGGGTTTTAGGGTCTGAGTTTAAACAATCCAGTTTGCCGAGTGAGAAAATTGTAACAGGGCGGATGTCGAGATTTAGACTCTGAGGTTAAACAATCCAGTTCATGGGGTTAGAAATCTGTTACAGGGCGGATGTCACAAATGCAGCCTGTAGAATTTTAGATTCTGAGGTTAATCAATCCAGTCTGCGGGCTGAGAAAATTGTCACATATCCGGCCTGTCGAGTTTTAGATTCTGAGGTTAAATAAACCAGTCCAAGGGATGAGAAAATTGGTACTGGCCAGATTTTGTATATCCGAAATGTCGAGTATAAACTGAGGTTAAACATTCCAGTTAGTTGGGTAAGAAAATTTTTACAGGGCGGATGTCACATATCTGGGCTGTCGAGTATTATATTCTGAGGTTAAACAATCCAGTTCGTCGAGTGAGAAAATTGTAACAGGGCGGATGTCACATATCCGGCTTGTCGAGTTTTAGATTATGAGGTTAAACAATCCAGTCCGCGTGGTGAGAAAATTGTCAAATATCCGGCTTGTCAAGTTTTAGACTCTGAGGTTGAACAATCCAAACCGAGGGGTGATAAAATTGGTCCTGGGCGGATGTCGTATATCCGACATGTAGGGTTTTAGAGTCTGAGGTTGAACAATCCAGTTCGTCGAGTGAGAAAATTGTAACAGGGCGGATGTCACATGACCGGCCTGTCGAATTTTAGATTCTGAGGTTAAATAATCGAGTCCAAGGGATGAGAAAATTGGTACTGGCCAGATTTTATATATCCGAAATGTTGAGTAATAGCTGAGGTTAAACAATCCAGTTCGTGGGGTGAGAAAATTGTTACAGGGCGGATGTCACATATCCGGCCTGTCGAGTATTAGATTCTGAGGTTAAACAATCCAGTTCGCGGGGTGAGAAAATTGATCCTGGGCGGATGTCATATATTAGGCCTGCAGAGAATAAGATTCTGAGGTTAAACAGTCCAGTCTGCGGGGTGAGAAAACTGGCTCTGGGCAGATGTCGTATATTCGGCCATTCGAGTTTTAGACTCTGAGGTTGAACAATCCAGTCCAAAGGATGAGAAAATTGGTCCTGGGCGGATACCACATATCCACCTGTTCAGTTTTAGATTCTGAGGTTAAATAATCCAGTCCATGGGATGAGAAAATTAGTACTTGCCGGATCTCATATGTACAGCATGTCAAGTTTTAGACTTTAAGGTTAAATAATCTAGTCCGATGGATGAGAAAATTGTTACACGGCAAATGTCACATATCCGGCCTGTTGAGTTTTAGATTCTGAGGTTAAACAATCCAGTCCGCGGGGTGAGAAAATTGGTTCTGGGCAGATGTTGTATATCCGACATGGAGTGTATTAGACTCTGAGGTTAAACAATCCAGTCCGTGGGGTGAGAAAATTGTTAAAGGGCGGATTTCAAATATCCGACCTGTTGAGTTTTAGATTCTGAGGTTAAACAATCCTGTCCGCGGGAAGAGAAAATTGTCAAATATCCGGCTTGTCAAGTTTTAGACTCTGAGGTTGAACAATCCAAACCGAGGGGTGATACAATTGGTCCTGGGTGGATGTCGTATATCCATCCTGTCGAGTTTTAGACTCTGAGATTAAACAATTCACTCCAAATGGTGAGAAAATCGGTCCTGGGCAGACACCACATATCTACCTGTCGAGTTTTAGACGCTGAAGCTAAATATTCCAGTGAACGGAATTGGAAAAATGGTCCAGGGTGGATGTCGCATATACAGCCTGTCGAGTTTTAGACTCTGGGTTAAATAATCCAGTCCACGGGATGAGAAAATTGGTACTTGCCAGATGTCGTATATACAGCATGTCGAATTTTAGACTCTCAGGTTAAACAGTCCAGTCAACGGGGTGAGAAAATTGCTACAGAGCAGATGTCACATATCCAGCCTGTCGAGTTTTAGATTCTGAGGTTAAACAATCCAGTCCGCGGGGTGAGAAAAACAATCCTGGGCAGATTTCGTACATCCGGCCTGCAGAGATTTATTCTCTGAGGATAAACAATCCAGTACGCGGGATGAGTAAATTGGTCCTGGGCAAATGTCGTATATTTGGCCTGCAGAGATTTAGATTCTGAGGTTAAACAGTCCAGTACATGGGGTGAAAAAATTGGTCCTGAGCAGATGTCGTTTAATCGGCCTGTCGAGTTTTAGATTCTGGGGTTAAACTGTCCAGCACGCGGGGTGAAAAAATTGGTCCTGAGCGGATGTCGTATAATCGGCCTGTCGAGTTTTAGACTCTGAGGTTAAACAATCCAGTCTAAAGGGTGAAAAAAATTGGTCCTAGGCGGACACCACATATCCACCTGTCGAGTTTTAGATGCTGAGGTTAAATAATCCAGTCCATGGGATGGGAAAATTGGTACTTGCCGGATGTCGTATGTACAACATTTCGAGATTAAGACTCGAGTTTAAATAATCAATTCCGCGGGAGAGAAAATTAGTACTGACCGAATGTCGCATATCCAACATGTAGGGTTTTAGAGTCTGAGGTTAAACAATACAGTTCGTCGAGTGAGAAAATTGTAACAGGGCAGATGTCACATATCCGGCCTGTCGAGTTTTAGACTCTGAGGTTAAACAATCCAGTTCATGGGGTGAGAAAATTATTACAGGGCTGATATCACATTTCCAGCCTGTAAAGGTTTAGATTCCGAGGTTAATCAATCCAGTCCGCGGGGTTAGAAAATTGTCACATATCCGGCATGTAGAGTTTTAGACTCTGAGGTTGAACAATCCAATCCGAGGGGTGAGAAAATTGGTTTTGGCTGGATGTAGCATATCCAGCCTCTGGAGTTATAGATTCTGAGGTCAAACAATCTAGTCCGTGAGGTGAGAAAATTGGTCGTGGGTGGATGTAGCATATCCGGCCTCTGAAATTTTAGAGTCTGAGGTTGAACAATACAGTCCGAGGGGTGTGAAAATTGTTACAGGGCGGATGTCACATATCCGGCCTCTCGAGTTTTACTTTCTGGGGTTAAACAAACCAGTCCTCGGGGTGAGAAAATTATTCCTGGGCGGATGTCGTATATATCGGGCCTGTCGAGTTTTAAAGTCTGAGTTTAAATAATCCATTCTGCGGGATGAGAAAATTGGTCCCGGCGGATGTCGTATATCTGGCCTGTTGAGTTAAAAAGTCTGAGTTTAAATAATCCATTCCGTGGGATTAGAAAATTGGTACTGGCCGAATGTCGTATATCCGACATGTAGGGTTTTAGAGTCTGAGGTTAAACAATCCAGTTCGTCGAGTGAGAAAATTGTAACAGGGCGGATGTCACATGACCGGCCTGTCGAATTTTAGATTCTGAGGTTAAATAATCGAGTCCAAGGGATGAGAAAATTGGTACTGGCCAGATTTTATATATCCGAAATGTTGAGTATTAGCTGAGGTTAAACAATCCAGTACCACATATCCACCTGTTCAATTTTAGATTCTGAGGTTAAATAATCCAGTCCATGGGATGAGAAAATTAGTACTTGCCGGATCTCATATGTACAGCATGTCAAGTTTTAGACTTTGAGGTTAAATAATCTAGTCCGATGGATGAGAAAATTGGTCCTGTGCAGATGTCACATTTCCGGCCTGTTGAGTTTTAGATTCTGAGGTTAAACAATCCAGTCCGCGGGGTGAGAAAATTGGTTCTGGGCATATGTCTTATATCCGGCCTGACGAGTTTTAGACTCTGAGGTTAAACAATCCAGTCCAAAGGGTGAGAAAATTGGTCCTGGGCGGACACCACATATCCACCTGTCGAGTTTTAGACGCTGAGGTTAAATAATCCAGTCTACGAGATGGGAAAATTGGTACTTGCCGGATGTCGTATGTACAACATTTCGAGTTTAAGACTCGAGTTTAAATAATCAAATCTGCGGGAATAGAAGATTGCTACTGTCCGAATGTTGCATATCCGACTTGTAGGGTTTTAGGGTCTGAGTTTAAACAATCCAGTTCGCCGAGTGAGAAAATTGTAACAGGGCGGATGTCACATATCCGGCCTGTCGAGATTTAGACTCTGAGGTTAAACAATCCAGTTCATGGGGTTAGAAATCTGTTACAGGGCGGATGTCACATATGCAGCCTGTAGAATTTTAGATTCTGAGGTTAATCAATCCAGTCTGCAGGCTGAGAAAATTGTCACATATCCGGCCTGTCGAGTTTTAGATTCTGAGGTTAAATAAAACAGTCCAAGGGATGAGAAAATTGGTACTGGCCAGATTTTGTATATCCGAAATGTCGAGTATAAACTGAGGTTAAACATTCCAGTTAGTTGGGTAAGAAAATTTTTACAGTGCGGATGTCACATATCTGGGCTGTCGAGTATTATACACTGAGGTTAAACAATCCAGTCCGCGTGGTGAAAAAAAAAATCCTGGGCGGATTTCGGAAATCCAGCCAGCAGAGATTTATACTCTGAGGTTAAACAATCCAGTCCGCGGGATGAGAAAATTGGTTCTGGGCGGATGTCGTATATTTGGCCAGCAGAGATTTAGATTCTGAGGTTAAACAGTCCAGTCCGCGGGGTGAAAAAATCGGTCCTGAGCGGATGTCTTATATCCGGCCTGACAAGTTTTAGACTCTGAGGTTAAACAATCCAGTCCAAAGGGTGAGCAAATTGGTCCTGGGCGGACACCACATATCCACCTGTCGAGATTTAGACTCTGAGGTTAAATAATCCAGTCCACGGGATGAGAAAATTGGTACTTGCCGGATGTCTTAAATACAACATGTCTAGTTTTAGACTCTCAGGTTAAACAGTCCAGTCCGCGGGGTGAGAAAATTGCTGCAGAGAAGATGTCACATATCCGTCCAGTCAAGATAATCCAGTCCGAGGGGTGAGAAAATTGTTACAGGGCGGATGTCACATATCCGGCCTCTCGAGATTTACTTTCTGGGGTTAAACAATTCAGTCCTCGGGGTGAGAAAATTATTACTGGGCGGGTGACATATATCCAGCCTGTCGAGTTTTAGACTCTGAGTTTAAATAATCCATTGTGCGGCATGAGAAAATTGGTACTGGCCGAATGTCGTATATCCGACATGTAGAGTTTTAGCCTCTGAGGTTAAATAATCCAGTCCACGGGATGGGAAAATTGGTACTTGCCGGATGTCGTATATACATGTCGAGTTTTAGATTCTGAGGTTAAACAATCCAGTCCATGGGGTGGGAACATTGGTTCTAGGTGGATGTCGTATATCCGGAATGTCGAGTTTTAGAATCTGAGGTAAACAATCCAGTCCAAAGGGTGAGAAATTGGTCCTGGGTGGACACCACATAACCACCTGTCGAGTTTTAGACGATGAGTTTAAATAATCCAGTACACGGGATGTGAAAATTGGTACTTGCCGGATGTCGTATATACATGTCGAGTTTTGTACTCTCAGGTAAAACAATCCAGTCCAAAGGGTGAGAAAATTGGTCCTGGGTGGACACCACATATCCACCTGTCGAGTTTTAGACGCTGAAGTTACATAATCCAGTTCATGGGGTGAGAAAATTGTTACAGGGTGAATGTCACATATACAGCCTGTACAGTTTTAGATTTTGAGGTTAATCAATCCAGTCCGCGGGATGTAAAACTGTCACAAATCCGGTCTGTCGAGTTTTTGACTGTGAGGTTGAAAAATCCAATCCGAGGGGTGAGAAAATTGGTCGTGGGTGGATGTAGCATATCCGGCCTCTGGAGTTTTAGATTCTGAGGTTAAGCAATCCAATCCGTGGGGTGAGAAAATTGGTCGTGGGCTGATGTTGTATATCCAGTCTATCGAGTTTTAGACTCTGAGGTTAAATAATCCTGTCAACGAGTTGAGAAAATTGGTTCTGGCCAGATTTGGATATCCGACATGTCGAGTATTAGACTCTGAAGTTAAACAATCCAGTTTGTGGTGTGAGAAAATTGTTACAGGACAGATGTCACATATCCTGCCTGATGCGTTTTAGATTCTCAGGTTAAACAATCCAGTCCACAGGGTGAGAAAATTAATCCTGGGCGGATGTCGTATATCCGGCCTGTCGAGTTTTAAACTCTGAGTTTAAATAATCCATTCCGCGGGATGACAAAATTGGTACTGGCCGAATGTCGTATATCCGACATGTAGGGTTTTAGAGTCTGAGGTTAAACAATCCAGTTCGTCGATTGAGAAAATTGTAACATGGCGGATGTCACATATCCGGACTGTCGAGTTTTAGATTCTGAGGTTAAATAATCCAGTCCAAGGGATGAGAAAATTGGTACTGGCCAGATTTTGTATATCCGAAACGTTGAGTATTAGCTACGGTTAAACAATCCAGTTCGTGGGGTGAGAAAATTGTTACACGGCAGATGTCACATATCCGGCTTGTCGAGTTTTAGATTCTGAGGTTAAACAATCCAGTCCGCGGGGTGAGAAAATTGGTTCTGGGCGTATGTCTTATATACGGCCTGTCGAGTTTTAGACTCTGAGGTTAAACAATCCAGTCCAAAGGGTGAGAAAATTGGTCCAGGGCAGACACCACATATCCACCTGTCGAGTTTTAGACGCTGAGGTTAAATAATCCAGTCCATGGGATGGGAAAATTGGTACTTGCCGGATGTCGTATGTACAACATTTCGAGTTTAAGACTCGAGTTTAAATAATCAAATCTGCGGGAAGAGAAGATTGCTACTGTCCGAATGTTGCATATCCGACTTGTAGGGTTTTAGGGTCTGAGTTTAAACAATCCAGTTCGCCGAGTGAGAAAATTGTAACAGGGCGGATGTCACATATCCGGCCTGTCGAGATTTAGACTCTGAGGTTAAAGAATCCAATCCGAGGGGTGAGAAAATTGGTTTTGGGTGGATGTAGCATATCCGGCCTCTGGAGTTATAGATTCTGAGGTTAAACAATCTAGTCCGTGGGGTGAGAAAATTGGTACTGGCTGAATGTTGCATATCCGACTTGTAGGGTTTTAGGGTCTGAGTTTAAACAATCCAGTTTGCCGAGTGAGAAAATTGTAACAGGGCGGATGTCGAGATTTAGACTCTGAGGTTAAACAATCCAGTTCATGGGGTTAGAAATCTGTTACAGGGCGGATGTCACAAATGCAGCCTGTAGAATTTTAGATTCTGAGGTTAATCAATCCAGTCTGCGGGCTGAGAAAATTGTCACATATCCGGCCTGTCAAGTTTTAGATTCTGAGGTTAAATAAACCAGTCCAAGGGATGAGAAAATTGGTACTGGCCAGATTTTGTATATCCGAAATGTCGAGTATAAACTGAGGTTAAACATTCCAGTTAGTTGGGTAAGAAAATTTTTACAGGGCGGATGTCACATATCTGGGCTGTCGAGTATTATATTCTGAGGTTAAACAATCCAGTCCGCGTGGTGAAAAAAAAAAATCCTGGGCGGATTTCGGATATCCAGCCAGCAGAGATTTATACTCTGAGGTTATACAATCCAGTCCGCGGGATGAGAAAATTGGTCCTGGGCGGATGTCGTATATTTGGCAAGCAGAGATTTAGATTCTGAGGTTATACAATCCAGTCCGCGGGGTGAAAAAATCGGTCCTGAGCGGATGTCTTATATCCGGCCTGACAAGTTTTAGACTCTGAGGTTAAACAATCCAGTCCAAAGGGTGAGAAAATTGGTCCTGGGTGGACACCACAATTCCACCTGTCGAGTTTTAGACACTGAAGCTAAATAATTCAGTCCACAGAATGGGAAAATTGGTCCAGGGTGGATGTCGCATATACGGCCTGTCGAGTTTTAAACTCTGAGGTTAAACAATTCATTTCATGGGGTGAGAAAATTATTACAAGGCGGATATCACATATCCAGCCTATAGAGTTTTAGATTATGAGGTTAATCAATCCAGTCCGCGGGGTGAGAATATTGTCACATATCCGGCCTGTCGAGTTTTAGACTCTGAGGTTGAACAATCCAATTCGAGAGGTGAGAAAATTGGTCGTGGGTGGATGTAGCATATATGGAGTTTTAGATTCTGAGGTTAAACAATCCAGTAATGGGGTGAGAAAATTGGTCGTGGGCTGATGTTGTATATCCAGCCTATCAAGTTTTAGACTCTGAGGTTAAATAATCCAGTCCACGGGTTGAGAAAATTGCTTCTGGCCAGATTTTGTTTATCCGACATGTCAAATATTAGACTCGGAGGTAAAACAATCCATTACGCGGGGTGAGAAAATTAATCCTGGGCGGATGTCGTATATCCGGCATGTCGAGTTTTAAACTAGAGTATAAATAATCCATTCTGCGGGATGAGAAAATTGGTACTGGCCGAATGTCGTATATCCGACATGTAGGGTTTTAGAGTCTGAGGTTAAATAATCCAGTTCATCGAGCGAGAAAATTGTAACAAGGTGGATGTCACATAACCGGCCTATCGAGTTTTAGGGTCTGAGGTCAAACAATCCAGTTCGTCGAGTGAGAAAATTGTAACAGGGCGGATGTCACATATCCGGCCTGTCGAGTTTTAGATTATGAGGTTAAACAATCCAGTCCGCGTGGTGAGAAAATTGTCAAATATCCGGCTTGTCAAGTTTTAGACTCTGAGGTTGAACAATCCAAACCGAGGGGTGATAAAATTGGTCATGGGCGGAGGTCGTAAATCCATCCTGTCGAGTTTTAGACTCTGAGATTAAACAATTCAATCCAAATGGTGAGAAAATCGGTCCTGGGCAGACACCACATATCTACCTGTCGAGTTTTAGACGCTGAAGCTAAATATTCCAGTGAACGGAATTGGAAAAATGGTCCAGGGTGGATGTCGCATATACAGCCTGTCGAGTTTTAGACTCTGGGTTAAATAATCCAGTCCACGGGATGAGAAAATTGGTACTTGCCAGATGTCGTATATACAACATGTCGAATTTTAGACTCTGAGGTTAAACAGTCCAGTCAACGGGGTGAGAAAATTGCTACAGAGCAGTTGTCACATATCCAGCCTGTCGAGTTTTAGATTCTGAGGTTAAACAATCCAGTCCGCGGGGTGAGAAAAACAATCCTGGGCAGATTTCGTACATCCGGCCTGCAGAGATTTATACTCTGAGGTTAAACAATCCAGTACGCGGGATGAGTAAATTGGTCCTGGGCAGATGTCGTATATTTGGCCTGCAGAGATTTAGATTCTGAGGTTAAACAGTCCAGTACATGGGGTGAAAAAATTGGTCATGAGCAGATGTCGTTTAATCGGCCTGTCGAGTTTTAGATTCTGGGGTTAAACTGTCCAGTACGCGGGGTGAAAAAATTGGTCCTGAGCGGATGTCGTATAATCGGCCTGTCGAGTTTTAGACTCTGAGGTTAAACAATCCAGTCTAAAGGGTGAAAAAAATTGGTCCTAGGCGGACACCACATATCCACCTGTCGAGTTTTAGATGCTGAGGTTAAATAATCCAGTCCACGGGATGGGAAAATTGGTACTTGCCGGATGTCGTATGTACAACATTTCGAGATTAAGACTCGAGTTTAAATAATCAATTCCGCGGGAGAGAAAATTAGTACTGACCGAATGTCGCATATCCAACATGGAGGGTTTTAGAGTCTGAGGTTAAACAATACAGTTCGTCGAGTGAGAAAATTGTAACAGGGCAGATGTCACATATCCGGCCTGTCGAGTTTTAGACTCTGAGGTTAAACAATCCAGTTCATGGGGTGAGAAAATTATTACAGGGCGGATATCACATTTCCAGCCTGTAAAGGTTTAGATTCTGAGGTTAATCAATCCAGTCCGCGGGGTTAGAAAATTGTCACATATCCGGCATGTAGAGTTTTAGACTCTGAGGTTGAACAATCCAATCCGAGGGGTGAGAAAATTGGTTTTGGCTGGATGTAGCATATCCAGCCTCTGGAGTTATAGATTCTGAGGTCAAACAATCTAGTCCGTGAGGTGAGAAAATTGGTCGTGGGTGGATGTAGCATATCCGGCCTCTGAAATTTTAGAGTCTGAGGTTGAACAATACAGTCCGAGGGGTGTGAAAATTGTTACAGGGCGGATGTCACATATCCGGCCTGTCGAGTATTAGATTCTGAGGTTAAACAATCCATCTGCGGTGTGTGACATTTGGTCCTGGTCGGATGTCGTATATCCAGCCTATCGAGTTTTACACTCTGAGGTTAAATAATCCAGTCCACGGGTTGAGAAAATTGGTGCTGGCCACATTTTGTATATCCGACATGTCGAGTATTAGACTCTGAGGTTAAACAATCCAGTTTGTGGGGTGAGAAAATTGTTACAGGGCGGATGTCACATATCCGGCCTGTCGAGTTTTACTTTCTGGGGTTAAACAAACCAGTCCTCGGGGTGAGAAAATTATTCCTGGGTGGATGTCGTATATCCGGCCTGTCGAGTTTTAAAGTCTGAGTTTAAATAATCCATTCTGCGGGATGAGAAAATTGGTCCCGGCGGATGTCGTATATCTGGCCTGTTGAGTTAAAAAGTCTGAGTTTAAATAATCCATTCCATGGGATTAGAAAATTGGTACTGGCCGAATGTCGTATATCCGACATGTAGGGTTTTAGAGTCTGAGGTTAAACAATCCAGTTCGTCGAGTGAGAAAATTGTAACAGGGCGGATGTCACATGACCGGCCTGTCGAATTTTAGATTCTGAGGTTAAATAATCGAGTCCAAGGGATGAGAAAATTGGTACTGGCCAGATTTTATATATCCGAAATGTTGAGTATTAGCTGAGGTTAAACAATCCAGTTCGTGGGGTGAGAAAATTGTTACAGGGCGGATGTCACATATCCGGCCTGTCGAGTATTAGATTCTGAGGTTAAACAATCCAGTTCGCGGGGTGAGAAAATTGATCCTGGGCGGATGTCATATATTAGGCCTGCAGAGAATAAGATTCTGAGGTTAAACAGTCCAGTCTGCGGGGTGAGAAAACTGGCTCTGGGCAGATGTCGTATATTCGGCCATTCGAGTTTTAGACTCTGAGGTTGAACAATCCAGTCCAAAGGATGAGAAAATTGGTCCTGGGCGGATACCACATATCCACCTGTTCTGTTTTAGATTCTGAGGTTAAATAATCCAGTCCATGGGATGAGAAAATTAGTACTTGCCGGATCTCATATGTACAGCATGTCAAGTTTTAGACTTTGAGGTTAAATAATCTAGTCCGATGGATGAGAAAATTGTTACACGGCAGATGTCACATTTCCGGCCTGTTGAGTTTTAGATTCTGAGGTTAAACAATCCAGTCCGCGGGGTGAGAAAATTGGTTCTGGGCAGATGTTGTATATCCGACATGGAGTGTATTAGACTCTGAGGTTAAACAATCCAGTCCGTGGGGTGAGAAAATTGTTAAAGGGCGG
Organism: Pseudophryne corroboree; assembly: GCF_028390025.1. Classification (NCBI taxonomy): domain Eukaryota; kingdom Metazoa; phylum Chordata; class Amphibia; order Anura; family Myobatrachidae; genus Pseudophryne; species Pseudophryne corroboree. The sequence goes on from NC_086451.1 coordinate 407,635,716, forward strand.
ATTTCAAATATCCGACCTGTTGAGTTTTAGATTCTGAGGTTAAACAATCCTGTCCGCGGGAAGAGAAAATTGTCAAATATCCGGCTTGTCAAGTTTTAGACTCTGAGGTTGAACAATCCAAACCGAGGGGTGATACAATTGGTCCTGGGTGGATGTCGTATATCCATCCTGTCGAGTTTTAGACTCTGAGATTAAACAATTCAATCCAAATGGTGAGAAAATCGGTCCTGGGCAGACACCACATATCTACCTGTCGAGTTTTAGACGCTGAAGCTAAATATTCCAGTGAACGGAATTGGAAAAATTTGTCCAGGGTGGATGTCGCATATACAGCCTGTCGAGTTTTAGACTCTGGGTTAAATAATCCAGTCCACGGGATGAGAAAATTGGTACTTGCCAGATGTCGTATATACAACATGTCGAATTTTAGACTCTCAGGTTAAACAGTCCAGTCAACGGGGTGAGAAAATTGCTACAGAGCAGATGTCACATATCCAGCCTGTCGAGTTTTAGATTCTGAGGTTAAACAATCCAGTCCGCGGGGTGAGAAAAACAATCCTGGGCAGATTTCGTACATCCGGCCTGCAGAGTTTTATACTCTGAGGATAAACAATCCAGTACGCGGGATGAGTAAATTGGTCCTGGGCAAATGTTGTATATTTGGCCTGCAGAGATTTAGATTCTGAGGTTAAACAGTCCAGTACATGGGGTGAAAAAATTGGTCCTGAGCAGATGTCGTTTAATCGGCCTGTCGAGTTTTAGATTCTGGGGTTAAACTGTCCAGTACGCGGGGTGAAAAAATTGGTCCTGAGCGGATGTCGTATAATCGGCCTGTCGAGTTTTAGACTCTGAGGTTAAACAATCCAGTCTAAAGGGTGAAAAAAATTGGTCCTAGGCGGACACCACATATCCACCTGTCGAGTTTTAGATGCTGAGGTTAAATAATCCAGTCCATGGGATGGGAAAATTGGTACTTGCCGGATGTCGTATGTACAACATTTCGAGATTAAGACTCGAGTTTAAATAATCAATTCCGCGGGAGAGAAAATGAGTACTGACCGAATGTCGCATATCCAACATGTAGGGTTTTAGAGTCTGAGGTTAAACAATACAGTTCGTCGAGTGAGAAAATTGTAACAGGGCAGATGTCACATATCCGGCCTGTCGAGTTTTAGACTCTGAGGTTAAACAATCCAGTTCATGGGGTGAGAAAATTATTACAGGGCGGATATCACATTTCCAGCCTGTAAAGGTTTAGATTCCGAGGTTAATCAATCCAGTCCGCGGGGTTAGAAAATTGTCACATATCCGGCATGTAGAGTTTTAGACTCTGAGGTTGAACAATCCAATCCGAGGGGTGAGAAAATTGGTTTTGGCTGGATGTAGCATATCCAGCCTCTGGAGTTATAGATTCTGAGGTCAAACAATCTAGTCCGTGAGGTGAGAAAATTGGTCGTGGGTGGATGTAGCATATCCGGCCTCTGAAATTTTAGAGTCTGAGGTTGAACAATACAGTCCGAGGGGTGTGAAAATTGTTACAGGGCGGATGTCACATATCCGGCCTGTCGAGTTTTACTTTCTGGGGTTAAACAAACCAGTCCTCGGGGTGAGAAAATTATTCCTGGGCGGATGTCGTATATATCGGGCCTGTCGAGTTTTAAAGTCTGAGTTTAAATAATCCATTCTGCGGGATGAGAAAATTGGTCCCGGCGGATGTCGTATATCTGGCCTGTTGAGTTAAAAAGTCTGAGTTTAAATAATCCATTCCGTGGGATTAGAAAATTGGTACTGGCCGAATGTCGTATATCCGACATGTAGGGTTTTAGAGTCTGAGGTTAAACAATCCAGTTCGTCGAGTGAGAAAATTGTAACAGGGCGGATGTCACATGACCGGCCTGTCGAATTTTAGATTCTGAGGTTAAATAATCGAGTCCAAGGGATGAGAAAATTGGTACTGGCCAGATTTTATATATCCGAAATGTTGAGTATTAGCTGAGGTTAAACAATCCAGTTCGTGGGGTGAGAAAATTGTTACAGGGCGGATGTCACATATCCGGCCTGTCGAGTATTAGATTCTGAGGTTAAACAATCCAGTTCGCGGGGTGAGAAAATTGATCCTGGGCGGATGTCATATATTAGGCCTGCAGAGAATAAGATTCTGAGGTTAAACAGTCCAGTCTGCGGGGTGAGAAAACTGGCTCTGGGCAGATGTCGTATATTCGGCCATTCGAGTTTTAGACTCTGAGGTTGAACAATCCAGTCCAAAGGATGAGAAAATTGGTCCTGGGCGGATACCACATATCCACCTGTTCTGTTTTAGATTCTGAGGTTAAATAATCCAGTCCATGGGATGAGAAAATTAGTACTTGCCGGATCTCATATGTACAGCATGTCAAGTTTTAGACTTTGAGGTTAAATAATCTAGTCCGATGGATGAGAAAATTGTTACACGGCAGATGTCACATTTCCGGCCTGTTGAGTTTTAGATTCTGAGGTTAAACAATCCAGTCCGCGGGGTGAGAAAATTGGTTCTGGGCAGATGTTGTATATCCGACATGGAGTGTATTAGACTCTGAGGTTAAACAATCCAGTCCGTGGGGTGAGAAAATTGTTAAAGGGCGGATTTCAAATATCCGACCTGTTGAGTTTTAGATTCTGAGGTTAAACAATCCTGTCCGCGGGAAGAGAAAATTGTCAAATATCCGGCTTGTCAAGTTTTAGACTCTGAGGTTGAACAATCCAAACCGAGGGGTGATACAATTGGTCCTGGGTGGATGTCGTATATCCATCCTGTCGAGTTTTAGACTCTGAGATTAAACAATTCAATCCAAATGGTGAGAAAATCGGTCCTGGGCAGACACCACATATCTACCTGTCGAGTTTTAGACGCTGAAGCTAAATATTCCAGTGAACGGAATTGGAAAAATGGTCCAGGGTGGATGTCGCATATACAGCCTGTCGAGTTTTAGACTCTGGGTTAAATAATCCAGTCCACGGGATGAGAAAATTGGTACTTGCCAGATGTCGTATATACAACATGTCGAATTTTAGACTCTCAGGTTAAACAGTCCAGTCAACGGGGTGAGAAAATTGCTACAGAGCAGATGTCACATATCAAGCCTGTCGAGTTTTAGATTCTGAGGTTAAACAATCCAGTCCGCGGGGTGAGAAAAACAATCCTGGGCAGATTTCGTACATCCGGCCTGCAGAGATTTATACTCTGAGGATAAACAATCCAGTACGCGGGATGAGTAAATTGGTCCTGGGCAAATGTTGTATATTTGGCCTGCAGAGATTTAGATTCTGAGGTTAAACAGTCCAGTACATGGGGTGAAAAAATTGGTCCAGAGCAGGTGTCGTTTAATCGGCCTGTCGAGTTTTAGATTCTGGGGTTAAACTGTCCAGTACGCGGGGTGAAAAAATTGGTCCTGAGCGGATGTCGTATAATCGGCCTGTCGAGTTTTAGACTCTGAGGTTAAACAATCCAGTCTAAAGGGTGAAAAAAATTGGTCCTAGGCGGACACCACATATCCACCTGTCGAGTTTTAGATGCTGAGGTTAAATAATCCAGTCCATGGGATGGGAAAATTGGTACTTGCCGGATGTCGTATGTACAACATTTCGAGATTAAGACTCGAGTTTAAATAATCAATTCCGCGGGAGAGAAAATTAGTACTGACCGAATGTCGCATATCCAACATGTAGGGTTTTAGAGTCTGAGGTTAAACAATACAGTTCGTCGAGTGAGAAAATTGTAACAGGGCAGATGTCACATATCCGGCCTGTCGAGTTTTAGACTCTGAGGTTAAACAATCCAGTTCATGGGGTGAGAAAATTATTACAGGGCGGATATCACATTTCCAGCCTGTAAAGGTTTAGATTCCGAGGTTAATCAATCCAGTCCGCGGGGTTAGAAAATTGTCACATATCCGGAATGTAGAGTTTTAGACTCTGAGGTTGAACAATCCAATCCGAGGGGTGAGAAAATTGGTTTTGGCTGGATGTAGCATATCCAGCCTCTGGAGTTATAGATTCTGAGGTCAAACAATCTAGTCCGTGAGGTGAGAAAATTGGTCGTGGGTGGATGTAGCATATCCGGCCTCTGAAATTTTAGAGTCTGAGGTTGAACAATACAGTCCGAGGGGTGTGAAAATTGTTACAGGGCGGATGTCACATATCCGGCCTGTCGAGTTTTACTTTCTGGGGTTAAACAAACCAGTCCTCGGGGTGAGAAAATTATTCCTGGGCGGATGTCGTATATATCGGGCCTGTCGAGTTTTAAAGTCTGAGTTTAAATAATCCATTCTGCGGGATGAGAAAATTGGTCCCGGCGGATGTCGTATATCTGGCCTGTTGAGTTAAAAAGTCTGAGTTTAAATAATCCATTCCGTGGGATTAGAAAATTGGTACTGGCCGAATGTCGTATATCCGACATGTAGGGTTTTAGAGTCTGAGGTTTACCAATCCAGTTCGTCGAGTGAGAAAATTGTAACAGGGCGGATGTCACATGACCGGCCTGTCGAATTTTAGATTCTGAGGTTAAATAATCGAGTCCAAGGGATGAGAAAATTGGTACTGGCCAGATTTTATATATCCGAAATGTTGAGTATTAGCTGAGGTTAAACAATCCAGTTCGTGGGGTGAGAAAATTGTTACAGGGCGGATGTCACATATCCGGCCTGTCGAGTATTAGATTCTGAGGTTAAACAATCCAGTTCGCGGGGTGAGAAAATTGATCCTGGGCGGATGTCATATATTAGGCCTGCAGAGAATAAGATTCTGAGGTTAAACAGTCCAGTCTGCGGGGTGAGAAAACTGGCTCTGGGCAGATGTCGTATATTCGGCCATTCGAGTTTTAGACTCTGAGGTTGAACAATCCAGTCCAAAGGATGAGAAAATTGGTCCTGGGCGGATACCACATATCCACCTGTTCAGTTTTAGATTCTGAGGTTAAATAATCCAGTCCATGGGATGAGAAAATTAGTACTTGCCGGATCTCATATGTACAGCATGTCAAGTTTTAGACTTTGAGGTTAAATAATCTAGTCCGATGGATGAGAAAATTGGTCCTGTGCAGATGTCACATTTCCGGCCTGTTGAGTTTTAGATTCTGAGGTTAAACAATCCAGTCCGCGGGGTGAGAAAATTGGTTCTGGGCATATGTCTTATATCCGGCCTGACGAGTTTTAGACTCTGAGGTTAAACAATCCAGTCCAAAGGGTGAGAAAATTGGTCCTGGGCGGACACCACATATCCACCTGTCGAGTTTTAGATGCTGAGGTTAAATAATCCAGTCCACGAGATGGGAAAATTGGTACTTGCCGGATGTCGTATGTACAACATTTCGAGTTTAAGACTCGAGTTTAAATAATCAAATCTGCGGGAATAGAAGATTGCTACTGTCCGAATGTTGCATATCCGACTTGTAGGGTTTTAGGGTCTGAGTTTAAACAATCCAGTTCGCCGAGTGAGAAAATTGTAACAGGGCGGATGTCACATATCCGGCCTGTCGAGATTTAGACTCTGAGGTTAAACAATCCAGTTCATGGGGTTAGAAATCTGTTACAGGGCGGATGTCACATATGCAGCCTGTAGAATTTTAGATTCTGAGGTTAATCAATCCAGTCTGCAGGCTGAGAAAATTGTCACATATCCGGCCTGTCGAGTTTTAGATTCTGAGGTTAAATAAACCAGTCCAAGGGATGAGAAAATTGGTACTGGCCAGATTTTGTATATCCGAAATGTCGAGTATAAACTGAGGTTAAACATTCCAGTTAGTTGGGTAAGAAAATTTTTACAGTGCGGATGTCACATATCTGGGCTGTCGAGTATTATACACTGAGGTTAAACAATCCAGTCCGCGTGGTGAAAAAAAAAATCCTGGGCGGATTTCGGAAATCCAGCCAGCAGAGATTTATACTCTGAGGTTAAACAATCCAGTCTGCGGGATGAGAAAATCGGTCCTGAGCGGATGTCTTATATCCGGCCTGACAAGTTTTAGACTCTGAGGTTAAACAATCCAGTCCAAAGGGTGAGCAAATTGGTCCTGGGCGGACACCACATATCCACCTGTCGAGATTTAGACTCTGAGGTTAAATAATCCAGTCCACGGGATGAGAAAATTGGTACTTGCCGGATGTCTTAAATACAACATGTCTAGTTTTAGACTCTCAGGTTAAACAGTCCAGTCCGCAGGGTGAGAAAATTGCTGCAGAGAAGATGTCACATATCCGTCCAGTCAAGATAATCCAGTCCGAGGGGTGAGAAAATTGTTACAGGGCGGATGTCACATATCCGGCCTCTCGAGATTTACTTTCTGGGGTTAAACAATTCAGTCCTCGGGGTGAGAAAATTATTACTGGGCGGGTGACATATATCCAGCCTGTCGAGTTTTAGACTCTGAGTTTAAATAATCCATTGTGCGGCATGAGAAAATTGGTACTGGCCGAATGTCGTATATCCGACATGTAGAGTTTTAGCCTCTGAGGTTAAATAATCCAGTCCACGGGATGGGAAAATTGGTACTTGCCGGATGTCGTATATACATGTCGAGTTTTAGATTCTGAGGTTAAACAATCCAGTCCATGGGGTGGGAACATTGGTTCTAGGTGGATGTCGTATATCCGGAATGTCGAGTTTTAGAATCTGAGGTAAACAATCCAGTCCAAAGGGTGAGAAAATTGGTCCTGGGTGGACACCACATAACCACCTGTCGAGTTTTAGACGATGAGTTTAAATAATCCAGTACATGGGATGTGAAAATTGGTACTTGCCGGATGTCGTATATACATGTCGAGTTTTGTGCTCTCAGGTTAAACAATCCAGTCCAAAGGGTGAGAAAATTGGTCCTGGGTGGACACCACATATCCACCTGTCGAGTTTTAGACGCTGAAGTTACATAATCCAGTTCATGGGGTGAGAAAATTGTTACAGGGCGAATGTCACATATACAGCCTGTACAGTTTTAGATTTTGAGGTTAATCAATCCAGTCCGCGGGATGTAAAACTGTCACAAATCCGGCCTGTCGAGTTTTTGACTGTGAGGTTGAAAAATCCAATCCGAGGGGTGAGAAAATTGGTCGTGGGTGGATGTAGCATATCCGGCCTCTGGAGTTTTAGATTCTGAGGTTAAGCAATCCAATCCGTGGGGTGAGAAAATTGGTCGTGGGCTGATGTTGTATATCCAGTCTATCGAGTTTTAGACTCTGAGGTTAAATAATCCTGTCAACGAGTTGAGAAAATTGGTTCTGGCCAGATTTGGATATCCGACATGTCGAGTATTAGACTCTGAAGTTAAACAATCCAGTTTGTGGTGTGAGAAAATTGTTACAGGACAGATGTCACATATCCTGCCTGATGCGTTTTAGATTCTCAGGTTAAACAATCCAGTCCACAGGGTGAGAAAATTAATCCTGGGCGGATGTCGTATATCCGGCCTGTCGAGTTTTAAACTCTGAGTTTAAATAATCCATTCCGCGGGATGACAAAATTGGTACTGGCCGAATGTCGTATATCCGACATGTAGGGTTTTAGAGTCTGAGGTTAAACAATCCAGTTCGTCGATTGAGAAAATTGTAACATGGCGGATGTCACATATCCGGACTGTCGAGTTTTAGATTCTGAGGTTAAATAATCCAGTCCAAGGGATGAGAAAATTGGTACTGGCCAGATTTTGTATATCCAAAACGTTGAGTATTAGCTACGGTTAAACAATCCAGTTCGTGGGGTGAGAAAATTGTTACACGGCAGATGTCACATATCCGGCTTGTCGAGTTTTAGATTCTGAGGTTAAACAATCCAGTCCGCGGGGTGAGAAAATTGGTTCTGGGCGTATGTCTTATATACGGCCTGTCGAGTTTTAGACTCTGAGGTTAAACAATCCAGTCCAAAGGGTGAGAAAATTGGTCCAGGGCAGACACCACATATCCACCTGTCGAGTTTTAGACGCTGAGGTTAAATAATCCAGTCCATGGGATGGGAAAATTGGTACTTGCCGGATGTCGTATGTACAACATTTCGAGTTTAAGACTCGAGTTTAAATAATCAAATCTGCGGGAAGAGAAGATTGCTACTGTCCGAATGTTGCATATCCGACTTGTAGGGTTTTAGGGTCTGAGTTTAAACAATCCAGTTCGCCGAGTGAGAAAATTGTAACAGGGCGGATGTCACATATCCGGCCTGTCGAGATTTAGACTCTGAGGTTAAAGAATCCAATCCGAGGGGTGAGAAAATTGGTTTTGGGTGGATGTAGCATATCCGGCCTCTGGAGTTATAGATTCTGAGGTTAAACAATCTAGTCCGTGGGGTGAGAAAATTGGTACTGGCTGAATGTTGCATATCCGACTTGTAGGGTTTTAGGGTCTGAGTTTAAACAATCCAGTTTGCCGAGTGAGAAAATTGTAACAGGGCGGATGTCGAGATTTAGACTCTGAGGTTAAACAATCCAGTTCATGGGGTTAGAAATCTGTTACAGGGCGGATGTCACAAATGCAGCCTGTAGAATTTTAGATTCTGAGGTTAATCAATCCAGTCTGCGGGCTGAGAAAATTGTCACATATCCGGCCTGTCAAGTTTTAGATTCTGAGGTTAAATAAACCAGTCCAAGGGATGAGAAAATTGGTACTGGCCAGATTTTGTATATCCGAAATGTCGAGTATAAACTGAGGTTAAACATTCCAGTTAGTTGGGTAAGAAAATTTTTACAGGGCGGATGTCACATATCTGGGCTGTCGAGTATTATATTCTGAGGTTAAACAATCCAGTCCGCGTGGTGAAAAAAAAAATCCTGGGCGGATTTCGGATATCCAGCCAGCAGAGATTTATACTCTGAGGTTATACAATCCAGTCCGCGGGATGAGAAAATTGGTCCTGGGCGGATGTCGTATATTTGGCAAGCAGAGATTTAGATTCTGAGGTTATACAATCCAGTCCGCGGGGTGAAAAAATCGGTCCTGAGCGGATGTCTTATATCCGGCCTGACAAGTTTTAGACTCTGAGGTTAAACAATCCAGTCCAAAGGGTGAGAAAATTGGTCCTGGGTGGACACCACAATTCCACCTGTCGAGTTTTAGACACTGAAGCTAAATAATTCAGTCCACAGAATGGGAAAATTGGTCCAGGGTGGATGTCGCATATACGGCCTGTCGAGTTTTAAACTCTGAGGTTAAACAATTCATTTCATGGGGTGAGAAAATTATTACAAGGCGGATATCACATATCCAGCCTATAGAGTTTTAGATTATGAGGTTAATCAATCCAGTCCGCGGGGTGAGAATATTGTCACATATCCGGCCTGTCGAGTTTTAGACTCTGAGGTTGAACAATCCAATTCGAGAGGTGAGAAAATTGGTCGTGGGTGGATGTAGCATATATGGAGTTTTAGATTCTGAGGTTAAACAATCCAGTAATGGGGTGAGAAAATTGGTCGTGGGCTGATGTTGTATATCCAGCCTATCAAGTTTTAGACTCTGAGGTTAAATAATCCAGTCCACGGGTTGAGAAAATTGCTTCTGGCCAGATTTTGTTTATCCGACATGTCAAATATTAGACTCGGAGGTAAAACAATCCATTACGCGGGGTGAGAAAATTAATCCTGGGCGGATGTCGTATATCCGGCATGTCGAGTTTTAAACTAGAGTATAAATAATCCATTCTGCGGGATGAGAAAATTGGTACTGGCCGAATGTCGTATATCCGACATGTAGGGTTTTAGAGTCTGAGGTTAAATAATCCAGTTCATCGAGCGAGAAAATTGTAACAAGGTGGATGTCACATAACCGGCCTATCGAGTTTTAGGGTCTGAGGTCAAACAATCCAGTTCGTCGAGTGAGAAAATTGTAACAGGGCGGATGTCACATATCCGGCCTGTCGAGTTTTAGATTATGAGGTTAAACAATCCAGTCCGCGTGGTGAGAAAATTGTCAAATATCCGGCTTGTCAAGTTTTAGACTCTGAGGTTGAACAATCCAAACCGAGGGGTGATAAAATTGGTCATGGGCGGAGGTCGTAAATCCATCCTGTCGAGTTTTAGACTCTGAGATTAAACAATTCAATCCAAATGGTGAGAAAATCGGTCCTGGGCAGACACCACATATCTACCTGTCGAGTTTTAGACGCTGAAGCTAAATATTCCAGTGAACGGAATTGGAAAAATGGTCCAGGGTGGATGTCGCATATACAGCCTGTCGAGTTTTAGACTCTGGGTTAAATAATCCAGTCCACGGGATGAGAAAATTGGTACTTGCCAGATGTCGTATATACAACATGTCGAATTTTAGACTCTGAGGTTAAACAGTCCAGTCAACGGGGTGAGAAAATTGCTACAGAGCAGTTGTCACATATCCAGCCTGTCGAGTTTTAGATTCTGAGGTTAAACAATCCAGTCCGCGGGGTGAGAAAAACAATCCTGGGCAGATTTCGTACATCCGGCCTGCAGAGATTTATACTCTGAGGTTAAACAATCCAGTACGCGGGATGAGTAAATTGGTCCTGGGCAGATGTCGTATATTTGGCCTGCAGAGATTTAGATTCTGAGGTTAAACAGTCCAGTACATGGGGTGAAAAAATTGGTCATGAGCAGATGTCGTTTAATCGGCCTGTCGAGTTTTAGATTCTGGGGTTAAACTGTCCAGTACGCGGGGTGAAAAAATTGGTCCTGAGCGGATGTCGTATAATCGGCCTGTCGAGTTTTAGACTCTGAGGTTAAACAATCCAGTCTAAAGGGTGAAAAAAATTGGTCCTAGGCGGACACCACATATCCACCTGTCGAGTTTTAGATGCTGAGGTTAAATAATCCAGTCCACGGGATGGGAAAATTGGTACTTGCCGGATGTCGTATGTACAACATTTCGAGATTAAGACTCGAGTTTAAATAATCAATTCCGCGGGAGAGAAAATTAGTACTGACCGAATGTCGCATATCCAACATGGAGGGTTTTAGAGTCTGAGGTTAAACAATACAGTTCGTCGAGTGAGAAAATTGTAACAGGGCAGATGTCACATATCCGGCCTGTCGAGTTTTAGACTCTGAGGTTAAACAATCCAGTTCATGGGGTGAGAAAATTATTACAGGGCGGATATCACATTTCCAGCCTGTAAAGGTTTAGATTCTGAGGTTAATCAATCCAGTCCGCGGGGTTAGAAAATTGTCACATATCCGGCATGTAGAGTTTTAGACTCTGAGGTTGAACAATCCAATCCGAGGGGTGAGAAAATTGGTTTTGGCTGGATGTAGCATATCCAGCCTCTGGAGTTATAGATTCTGAGGTCAAACAATCTAGTCCGTGAGGTGAGAAAATTGGTCGTGGGTGGATGTAGCATATCCGGCCTCTGAAATTTTAGAGTCTGAGGTTGAACAATACAGTCCGAGGGGTGTGAAAATTGTTACAGGGCGGATGTCACATATCCGGCCTGTCGAGTATTAGATTCTGAGGTTAAACAATCCATCTGCGGTGTGTGACATTTGGTCCTGGTCGGATGTCGTATATCCAGCCTATCGAGTTTTACACTCTGAGGTTAAATAATCCAGTCCACGGGTTGAGAAAATTGGTGCTGGCCACATTTTGTATATCCGACATGTCGAGTATTAGACTCTGAGGTTAAACAATCCAGTTTGTGGGGTGAGAAAATTGTTACAGGGCGGATGTCACATATCCGGCCTGTCGAGTTTTACTTTCTGGGGTTAAACAAACCAGTCCTCGGGGTGAGAAAATTATTCCTGGGTGGATGTCGTATATCCGGCCTGTCGAGTTTTAAAGTCTGAGTTTAAATAATCCATTCTGCGGGATGAGAAAATTGGTCCCGGCGGATGTCGTATATCTGGCCTGTTGAGTTAAAAAGTCTGAGTTTAAATAATCCATTCCATGGGATTAGAAAATTGGTACTGGCCGAATGTCGTATATCCGACATGTAGGGTTTTAGAGTCTGAGGTTAAACAATCCAGTTCGTCGAGTGAGAAAATTGTAACAGGGCGGATGTCACATGACCGGCCTGTCGAATTTTAGATTCTGAGGTTAAATAATCGAGTCCAAGGGATGAGAAAATTGGTACTGGCCAGATTTTATATATCCGAAATGTTGAGTATTAGCTGAGGTTAAACAATCCAGTTCGTGGGGTGAGAAAATTGTTACAGGGCGGATGTCACATATCCGGCCTGTCGAGTATTAGATTCTGAGGTTAAACAATCCAGTTCGCGGGGTGAGAAAATTGATCCTGGGCGGATGTCATATATTAGGCCTGCAGAGAATAAGATTCTGAGGTTAAACAGTCCAGTCTGCGGGGTGAGAAAACTGGCTCTGGGCAGATGTCGTATATTCGGCCATTCGAGTTTTAGACTCTGAGGTTGAACAATCCAGTCCAAAGGATGAGAAAATTGGTCCTGGGCGGATACCACATATCCACCTGTTCTGTTTTAGATTCTGAGGTTAAATAATCCAGTCCATGGGATGAGAAAATTAGTACTTGCCGGATCTCATATGTACAGCATGTCAAGTTTTAGACTTTGAGGTTAAATAATCTAGTCCGATGGATGAGAAAATTGTTACACGGCAGATGTCACATTTCCGGCCTGTTGAGTTTTAGATTCTGAGGTTAAACAATCCAGTCCGCGGGGTGAGAAAATTGGTTCTGGGCAGATGTTGTATATCCGACATGGAGTGTATTAGACTCTGAGGTTAAACAATCCAGTCCGTGGGGTGAGAAAATTGTTAAAGGGCGGATTTCAAATATCCGACCTGTTGAGTTTTAGATTCTGAGGTTAAACAATCCTGTCCGCGGGAAGAGAAAATTGTCAAATATCCGGCTTGTCAAGTTTTAGACTCTGAGGTTGAACAATCCAAACCGAGGGGTGATACAATTGGTCCTGGGTGGATGTCGTATATCCATCCTGTCGAGTTTTAGACTCTGAGATTAAACAATTCAATCCAAATGGTGAGAAAATCGGTCCTGGGCAGACACCACATATCTACCTGTCGAGTTTTAGACGCTGAAGCTAAATATTCCAGTGAACGGAATTGGAAAAATTTGTCCAGGGTGGATGTCGCATATACAGCCTGTCGAGTTTTAGACTCTGGGTTAAATAATCCAGTCCACGGGATGAGAAAATTGGTACTTGCCAGATGTCGTATATACAACATGTCGAATTTTAGACTCTCAGGTTAAACAGTCCAGTCAACGGGGTGAGAAAATTGCTACAGAGCAGATGTCACATATCCAGCCTGTCGAGTTTTAGATTCTGAGGTTAAACAATCCAGTCCGCGGGGTGAGAAAAACAATCCTGGGCAGATTTCGTACATCCGGCCTGCAGAGTTTTATACTCTGAGGATAAACAATCCAGTACGCGGGATGAGTAAATTGGTCCTGGGCAAATGTTGTATATTTGGCCTGCAGAGATTTAGATTCTGAGGTTAAACAGTCCAGTACATGGGGTGAAAAAATTGGTCCTGAGCAGATGTCGTTTAATCGGCCTGTCGAGTTTTAGATTCTGGGGTTAAACTGTCCAGTACGCGGGGTGAAAAAATTGATCCTGAGCGGATGTCGTATAATCGGCCTGTCGAGTTTTAGACTCTGAGGTTAAACAATCCAGTCTAAAGGGTGAAAAAAATTGGTCCTAGGCGGACACCACATATCCACCTGTCGAGTTTTAGATGCTGAGGTTAAATAATCCAGTCCATGGGATGGGAAAATTGGTACTTGCCGGATGTCGTATGTACAACATTTCGAGATTAAGACTCGAGTTTAAATAATCAATTCCGCGGGAGAGAAAATGAGTACTGACCGAATGTCGCATATCCAACATGTAGGGTTTTAGAGTCTGAGGTTAAACAATACAGTTCGTCGAGTGAGAAAATTGTAACAGGGCAGATGTCACATATCCGGCCTGTCGAGTTTTAGACTCTGAGGTTAAACAATCCAGTTCATGGGGTGAGAAAATTATTACAGGGCGGATATCACATTTCCAGCCTGTAAAGGTTTAGATTCCGAGGTTAATCAATCCAGTCCGCGGGGTTAGAAAATTGTCACATATCCGGCATGTAGAGTTTTAGACTCTGAGGTTGAACAATCCAATCCGAGGGGTGAGAAAATTGGTTTTGGCTGGATGTAGCATATCCAGCCTCTGGAGTTATAGATTCTGAGGTCAAACAATCTAGTCCGTGAGGTGAGAAAATTGGTCGTGGGTGGATGTAGCATATCCGGCCTCTGAAATTTTAGAGTCTGAGGTTGAACAATACAGTCCGAGGGGTGTGAAAATTGTTACAGGGCGGATGTCACATATCCGGCCTGTCGAGTTTTACTTTCTGGGGTTAAACAAACCAGTCCTCGGGGTGAGAAAATTATTCCTGGGCGGATGTCGTATATATCGGGCCTGTCGAGTTTTAAAGTCTGAGTTTAAATAATCCATTCTGCGGGATGAGAAAATTGGTCCCGGCGGATGTCGTATATCTGGCCTGTTGAGTTAAAAAGTCTGAGTTTAAATAATCCATTCCGTGGGATTAGAAAATTGGTACTGGCCGAATGTCGTATATCCGACATGTAGGGTTTTAGAGTCTGAGGTTAAACAATCCAGTTCGTCGAGTGAGAAAATTGTAACAGGGCGGATGTCACATGACCGGCCTGTCGAATTTTAGATTCTGAGGTTAAATAATCGAGTCCAAGGGATGAGAAAATTGGTACTGGCCAGATTTTATATATCCGAAATGTTGAGTATTAGCTGAGGTTAAACAATCCAGTTCGTGGGGTGAGAAAATTGTTACAGGGCGGATGTCACATATCCGGCCTGTCGAGTATTAGATTCTGAGGTTAAACAATCCAGTTCGCGGGGTGAGAAAATTGATCCTGGGCGGATGTCATATATTAGGCCTGCAGAGAATAAGATTCTGAGGTTAAACAGTCCAGTCTGCGGGGTGAGAAAACTGGCTCTGGGCAGATGTCGTATATTCGGCCATTCGAGTTTTAGACTCTGAGGTTGAACAATCCAGTCCAAAGGATGAGAAAATTGGTCCTGGGCGGATACCACATATCCACCTGTTCTGTTTTAGATTCTGAGGTTAAATAATCCAGTCCATGGGATGAGAAAATTAGTACTTGCCGGATCTCATATGTACAGCATGTCAAGTTTTAGACTTTGAGGTTAAATAATCTAGTCCGATGGATGAGAAAATTGTTACACGGCAGATGTCACATTTCCGGCCTGTTGAGTTTTAGATTCTGAGGTTAAACAATCCAGTCCGCGGGGTGAGAAAATTGGTTCTGGGCAGATGTTGTATATCCGACATGGAGTGTATTAGACTCTGAGGTTAAACAATCCAGTCCGTGGGGTGAGAAAATTGTTAAAGGGCGGATTTCAAATATCCGACCTGTTGAGTTTTAGATTCTGAGGTTAAACAATCCTGTCCGCGGGAAGAGAAAATTGTCAAATATCCGGCTTGTCAAGTTTTAGACTCTGAGGTTGCACAATCCAAACCGAGGGGTGATACAATTGGTCCTGGGTGGATGTCGTATATCCATCCTGTCGAGTTTTAGACTCTGAGATTAAACAATTCAATCCAAATGGTGAGAAAATCGGTCCTGGGCAGACACCACATATCTACCTGTCGAGTTTTAGACGCTGAAGCTAAATATTCCAGTGAACGGAATTGGAAAAATGGTCCAGGGTGGATGTCGCATATACAGCCTGTCGAGTTTTAGACTCTGGGTTAAATAATCCAGTCCACGGGATGAGAAAATTGGTACTTGCCAGATGTCGTATATACAACATGTCGAATTTTAGACTCTCAGGTTAAACAGTCCAGTCAACGGGGTGAGAAAATTGCTACAGAGCAGATGTCACATATCAAGCCTGTCGAGTTTTAGATTCTGAGGTTAAACAATCCAGTCCGCGGGGTGAGAAAAACAATCCTGGGCAGATTTCGTACATCCGGCCTGCAGAGATTTATACTCTGAGGATAAACAATCCAGTACGCGGGATGAGTAAATTGGTCCTGGGCAAATGTTGTATATTTGGCCTGCAGAGATTTAGATTCTGAGGTTAAACAGTCCAGTACATGGGGTGAAAAAATTGGTCCTGAGCAGGTGTCGTTTAATCGGCCTGTCGAGTTTTAGATTCTGGGGTTAAACTGTCCAGTACGCGGGGTGAAAAAATTGGTCCTGAGCGGATGTCGTATAATCGGCCTGTCGAGTTTTAGACTCTGAGGTTAAACAATCCAGTCTAAAGGGTGAAAAAAATTGGTCCTAGGCGGACACCACATATCCACCTGTCGAGTTTTAGATGCTGAGGTTAAATAATCCAGTCCATGGGATGGGAAAATTGGTACTTGCCGGATGTCGTATGTACAACATTTCGAGATTAAGACTCGAGTTTAAATAATCAATTCCGCGGGAGAGAAAATTAGTACTGACCGAATGTCGCATATCCAACATGTAGGGTTTTAGAGTCTGAGGTTAAACAATACAGTTCGTCGAGTGAGAAAATTGTAACAGGGCAGATGTCACATATCCGGCCTGTCGAGTTTTAGACTCTGAGGTTAAACAATCCAGTTCATGGGGTGAGAAAATTATTACAGGGCGGATATCACATTTCCAGCCTGTAAAGGTTTAGATTCCGAGGTTAATCAATCCAGTCCGCGGGGTTAGAAAATTGTCACATATCCGGAATGTAGAGTTTTAGACTCTGAGGTTGAACAATCCAATCCGAGGGGTGAGAAAATTGGTTTTGGCTGGATGTAGCATATCCAGCCTCTGGAGTTATAGATTCTGAGGTCAAACAATCTAGTCCGTGAGGTGAGAAAATTGGTCGTGGGTGGATGTAGCATATCCGGCCTCTGAAATTTTAGAGTCTGAGGTTGAACAATACAGTCCGAGGGGTGTGAAAATTGTTACAGGGCGGATGTCACATATCCGGCCTGTCGAGTTTTACTTTCTGGGGTTAAACAAACCAGTCCTCGGGGTGAGAAAATTATTCCTGGGCGGATGTCGTATATATCGGGCCTGTCGAGTTTTAAAGTCTGAGTTTAAATAATCCATTCTGCGGGATGAGAAAATTGGTCCCGGCGGATGTCGTATATCTGGCCTGTTGAGTTAAAAAGTCTGAGTTTAAATAATCCATTCCGTGGGATTAGAAAATTGGTACTGGCCGAATGTCGTATATCCGACATGTAGGGTTTTAGAGTCTGAAGTTTACCAATCCAGTTCGTCGAGTGAGAAAATTGTAACAGGGCGGATGTCACATGACCGGCCTGTCGAATTTTAGATTCTGAGGTTAAATAATCGAGTCCAAGGGATGAGAAAATTGGTACTGGCCAGATTTTATATATCCGAAATGTTGAGTATTAGCTGAGGTTAAACAATCCAGTTCGTGGGGTGAGAAAATTGTTACAGGGCGGATGTCACATATCCGGCCTGTCGAGTATTAGATTCTGAGGTTAAACAATCCAGTTCGCGGGGTGAGAAAATTGATCCTGGGCGGATGTCATATATTAGGCCTGCAGAGAATAAGATTCTGAGGTTAAACAGTCCAGTCTGCGGGGTGAGAAAACTGGCTCTGGGCAGATGTCGTATATTCGGCCATTCGAGTTTTAGACTCTGAGGTTGAACAATCCAGTCCAAAGGATGAGAAAATTGGTCCTGGGCGGATACCACATATCCACCTGTTCAGTTTTAGATTCTGAGGTTAAATAATCCAGTCCATGGGATGAGAAAATTAGTACTTGCCGGATCTCATATGTACAGCATGTCAAGTTTTAGACTTTGAGGTTAAATAATCTAGTCCGATGGATGAGAAAATTGGTCCTGTGCAGATGTCACATTTCCGGCCTGTTGAGTTTTAGATTCTGAGGTTAAACAATCCAGTCCGCGGGGTGAGAAAATTGGTTCTGGGCATATGTCTTATATCCGGCCTGACGAGTTTTAGACTCTGAGGTTAAACAATCCAGTCCAAAGGGTGAGAAAATTGGTCCTGGGCGGACACCACATATCCACCTGTCGAGTTTTAGATGCTGAGGTTAAATAATCCAGTCCACGAGATGGGAAAATTGGTACTTGCCGGATGTCGTATGTACAACATTTCGAGTTTAAGACTCGAGTTTAAATAATCAAATCTGCGGGAATAGAAGATTGCTACTGTCCGAATGTTGCATATCCGACTTGTAGGGTTTTAGGGTCTGAGTTTAAACAATCCAGTTCGCCGAGTGAGAAAATTGTAACAGGGCGGATGTCACATATCCGGCCTGTCGAGATTTAGACTCTGAGGTTAAACAATCCAGTTCATGGGGTTAGAAATCTGTTACAGGGCGGATGTCACATATGCAGCCTGTAGAATTTTAGATTCTGAGGTTAATCAATCCAGTCTGCAGGCTGAGAAAATTGTCACATATCCGGCCTGTCGAGTTTTAGATTCTGAGGTTAAATAAACCAGTCCAAGGGATGAGAAAATTGGTACTGGCCAGATTTTGTATATCCGAAATGTCGAGTATAAACTGAGGTTAAACATTCCAGTTAGTTGGGTAAGAAAATTTTTACAGTGCGGATGTCACATATCTGGGCTGTCGAGTATTATACACTGAGGTTAAACAATCCAGTCCGCGTGGTGAAAAAAAAAATCCTGGGCGGATTTCGGAAATCCAGCCAGCAGAGATTTATACTCTGAGGTTAAACAATCCAGTCTGCGGGATGAGAAAATCGGTCCTGAGCGGATGTCTTATATCCGGCCTGACAAGTTTTAGACTCTGAGGTTAAACAATCCAGTCCAAAGGGTGAGCAAATTGGTCCTGGGCGGACACCACATATCCACCTGTCGAGATTTAGACTCTGAGGTTAAATAATCCAGTCCACGGGATGAGAAAATTGGTACTTGCCGGATGTCTTAAATACAACATGTCTAGTTTTAGACTCTCAGGTTAAACAGTCCAGTCCGCAGGGTGAGAAAATTGCTGCAGAGAAGATGTCACATATCCGTCCAGTCAAGATAATCCAGTCCGAGGGGTGAGAAAATTGTTACAGGGCGGATGTCACATATCCGGCCTCTCGAGATTTACTTTCTGGGGTTAAACAATTCAGTCCTCGGGGTGAGAAAATTATTACTGGGCGGGTGACATATATCCAGCCTGTCGAGTTTTAGACTCTGAGTTTAAATAATCCATTGTGCGGCATGAGAAAATTGGTACTGGCCGAATGTCGTATATCCGACATGTAGAGTTTTAGCCTCTGAGGTTAAATAATCCAGTCCACGGGATGGGAAAATTGGTACTTGCCGGATGTCGTATATACATGTCGAGTTTTAGATTCTGAGGTTAAACAATCCAGTCCATGGGGTGGGAACATTGGTTCTAGGTGGATGTCGTATATCCGGAATGTCGAGTTTTAGAATCTGAGGTAAACAATCCAGTCCAAAGGGTGAGAAAATTGGTCCTGGGTGGACACCACATAACCACCTGTCGAGTTTTAGACGATGAGTTTAAATAATCCAGTACATGGGATGTGAAAATTGGTACTTGCCGGATGTCGTATATACATGTCGAGTTTTGTGCTCTCAGGTTAAACAATCCAGTCCAAAGGGTGAGAAAATTGGTCCTGGGTGGACACCACATATCCACCTGTCGAGTTTTAGACGCTGAAGTTACATAATCCAGTTCATGGGGTGAGAAAATTGTTACAGGGCGAATGTCACATATACAGCCTGTACAGTTTTAGATTTTGAGGTTAATCAATCCAGTCCGCGGGATGTAAAACTGTCACAAATCCGGCCTGTCGAGTTTTTGACTGTGAGGTTGAAAAATCCAATCCGAGGGGTGAGAAAATTGGTCGTGGGTGGATGTAGCATATCCGGCCTCTGGAGTTTTAGATTCTGAGGTTAAGCAATCCAATCCGTGGGGTGAGAAAATTGGTCGTGGGCTGATGTTGTATATCCAGTCTATCGAGTTTTAGACTCTGAGGTTAAATAATCCTGTCAACGAGTTGAGAAAATTGGTTCTGGCCAGATTTGGATATCCGACATGTCGAGTATTAGACTCTGAAGTTAAACAATCCAGTTTGTGGTGTGAGAAAATTGTTACAGGACAGATGTCACATATCCTGCCTGATGCGTTTTAGATTCTCAGGTTAAACAATCCAGTCCACAGGGTGAGAAAATTAATCCTGGGCGGATGTCGTATATCCGGCCTGTCGAGTTTTAAACTCTGAGTTTAAATAATCCATTCCGCGGGATGACAAAATTGGTACTGGCCGAATGTCGTATATCCGACATGTAGGGTTTTAGAGTCTGAGGTTAAACAATCCAGTTCGTTGATTGAGAAAATTGTAACATGGCGGATGTCACATATCCGGACTGTCGAGTTTTAGATTCTGAGGTTAAATAATCCAGTCCAAGGGATGAGAAAATTGGTACTGGCCAGATTTTGTATATCCAAAACGTTGAGTATTAGCTACGGTTAAACAATCCAGTTCGTGGGGTGAGAAAATTGTTACACGGCAGATGTCACATATCCGGCTTGTCGAGTTTTAGATTCTGAGGTTAAACAATCCAGTCCGCGGGGTGAGAAAATTGGTTCTGGGCGTATGTCTTATATACGGCCTGTCGAGTTTTAGACTCTGAGGTTAAACAATCCAGTCCAAAGGGTGAGAAAATTGGTCCAGGGCAGACACCACATATCCACCTGTCGAGTTTTAGACGCTGAGGTTAAATAATCCAGTCCATGGGATGGGAAAATTGGTACTTGCCGGATGTCGTATGTACAACATTTCGAGTTTAAGACTCGAGTTTAAATAATCAAATCTGCGGGAAGAGAAGATTGCTACTGTCCGAATGTTGCATATCCGACTTGTAGGGTTTTAGGGTCTGAGTTTAAACAATCCAGTTCGCCGAGTGAGAAAATTGTAACAGGGCGGATGTCACATATCCGGCCTGTCGAGATTTAGACTCTGAGGTTAAAGAATCCAATCCGAGGGGTGAGAAAATTGGTTTTGGGTGGATGTAGCATATCCGGCCTCTGGAGTTATAGATTCTGAGGTTAAACAATCTAGTCCGTGGGGTGAGAAAATTGGTACTGGCTGAATGTTGCATATCCGACTTGTAGGGTTTTAGGGTCTGAGTTTAAACAATCCAGTTTGCCGAGTGAGAAAATTGTAACAGGGCGGATGTCGAGATTTAGACTCTGAGGTTAAACAATCCAGTTCATGGGGTTAGAAATCTGTTACAGGGCGGATGTCACAAATGCAGCCTGTAGAATTTTAGATTCTGAGGTTAATCAATCCAGTCTGCGGGCTGAGAAAATTGTCACATATCCGGCCTGTCAAGTTTTAGATTCTGAGGTTAAATAAACCAGTCCAAGGGATGAGAAAATTGGTACTGGCCAGATTTTGTATATCCGAAATGTCGAGTATAAACTGAGGTTAAACATTCCAGTTAGTTGGGTAAGAAAATTTTTACAGGGCGGATGTCACATATCTGGGCTGTCGAGTATTATATTCTGAGGTTAAACAATCCAGTCCGCGTGGTGAAAAAAAAAATCCTGGGCGGATTTCGGATATCCAGCCAGCAGAGATTTATACTCTGAGGTTATACAATCCAGTCTGCGGGATGAGAAAATTGGTCCTGGGCGGATGTCGTATATTTGGCCAGCAGAGATTTAGATTCTGAGGTTATACAATCCAGTCCGCGGGGTGAAAAAATCGGTCCTGAGCGGATGTCTTATATCCGGCCTGACAAGTTTTAGACTCTGAGGTTAAACAATCCAGTCCAAAGGGTGAGAAAATTGGTCCTGGGTGGACACCACAATTCCACCTGTCGAGTTTTAGACACTGAAGCTAAATAATTCAGTCCACAGAATGGGAAAATTGGTCCAGGGTGGATGTCGCATATACGGCCTGTCGAGTTTTAAACTCTGAGGTTAAACAATTCATTTCATGGGGTGAGAAAATTATTACAAGGCGGATATCACATATCCAGCCTATAGAGTTTTAGATTATGAGGTTAATCAATCCAGTCCGCGGGGTGAGAATATTGTCACATATCCGGCCTGTCGAGTTTTAGACTCTGAGGTTGAACAATCCAATTCGAGAGGTGAGAAAATTGGTCGCGGGTGGATGTAGCATATATGGAGTTTTAGATTCTGAGGTTAAACAATCCAGTAATGGGGTGAGAAAATTGGTCGTGGGCTGATGTTGTATATCCAGCCTATCAAGTTTTAGACTCTGAGGTTAAATAATCCAGTCCACGGGTTGAGAAAATTGCTTCTGGCCAGATTTTGTTTATCCGACATGTCAAATATTAGACTCGGAGGTAAAACAATCCATTACGCGGGGTGAGAAAATTAATCCTGGGCGGATGTCGTATATCCGGCATGTCGAGTTTTAAACTAGAGTATAAATAATCCATTCTGCGGGATGAGAAAATTGGTACTGGCCGAATGTCGTATATCCGACATGTAGGGTTTTAGAGTCTGAGGTTAAACAATCCAGTTCATCGAGCGAGAAAATTGTAACAAGGTGGATGTCACATAACCGGCCTATCGAGTTTTAGGGTCTGAGGTCAAACAATCCAGTTCGTCGAGTGAGAAAATTGTAACAGGGCGGATGTCACATATCCGGCCTGTCGAGTTTTAGATTATGAGGTTAAACAATCCAGTCCGCGTGGTGAGAAAATTGTTAAATATCCGGCTTGTCAAGTTTTAGACTCTGAGGTTGAACAATCCAAACCGAGGGGTGATAAAATTGGTCCTGGGCGGATGTCGTATATCCATCCTGTCGAGTTTTAGACTCTGAGATTAAACAATTCAATCCAAATGGTGAGAAAATCGGTCCTGGGCAGACACCACATATCTACCTGTCGAGTTTTAGACGCTGAAGCTAAATATTCCAGTGAACGGAATTGGAAAAATGGTCCAGGGTGGATGTCGCATATACAGCCTGTCGAGTTTTAGACTCTGGGTTAAATAATCCAGTCCACGGGATGAGAAAATTGGTACTTGCCAGATGTCGTATATACAACATGTCGAATTTTAGACTCTCAGGTTAAACAGTCCAGTCAACGGGGTGAGAAAATTGCTACAGAGCAGATGTCACATATCCAGCCTGTCGAGTTTTAGATTCTGAGGTTAAACAATCCAGTCCGCGGGGTGAGAAAAACAATCCTGGGCAGATTTCGTACATCCGGCCTGCAGAGATTTATACTCTGAGGTTAAACAATCCAGTACGCGGGATGAGTAAATTGGTCCTGGGCAGATGTCGTATATTTGGCCTGCAGAGATTTAGATTCTGAGGTTAAACAGTCCAGTACATGGGGTGAAAAAATTGGTCCTGAGCAGATGTCGTTTAATCGGCCTGTCGAGTTTTAGATTCTGGGGTTAAACTGTCCAGTACGCGGGGTGAAAAAATTGGTCCTGAGCGGATGTCGTATAATCGGCCTGTCGAGTTTTAGACTCTGAGGTTAAACAATCCAGTCTAAAGGGTGAAAAAAATTGGTCCTAGGCGGACACCACATATCCACCTGTCGAGTTTTAGATGCTGAGGTTAAATAATCTAGTCCACGGGATGGGAAAATTGGTACTTGCCGGATGTCGTATGTACAACATTTCGAGATTAAGACTCGAGTTTAAATAATCAATTCCGCGGGAGAGAAAATTAGTACTGACCGAATGTCGCATATCCAACATGGAGGGTTTTAGAGTCTGAGGTTAAACAATACAGTTCGTCGAGTGAGAAAATTGTAACAGGGCAGATGTCACATATCCGGCCTGTCGAGTTTTAGACTCTGAGGTTAAACAATCCAGTTCATGGGGTGAGAAAATTATTACAGGGCGGATATCACATTTCCAGCCTGTAAAGGTTTAGATTCCGAGGTTAATCAATCCAGTCCGCGGGGTTAGAAAATTGTCACATATCCGGCATGTAGAGTTTTAGACTCTGAGGTTGAACAATCCAATCCGAGGGGTGAGAAAATTGGTTTTGGCTGGATGTAGCATATCCAGCCTCTAAAGTTATAGATTCTGAGGTCAAACAATCTAGTCCGTGAGGTGAGAAAATTGGTCGTGGGTGGATGTAGCATATCCGGCCTCTGAAATTTTAGAGTCTGAGGTTGAACAATACAGTCCGAGGGGTGTGAAAATTGTTACAGGGCGGATGTCACATATCCGGCCTGTCGAGTATTAGATTCTGAGGTTAAACAATCCATCTGCGGTGTGTGACATTTGGTCCTGGTCGGATGTCGTATATCCAGCCTATCGAGTTTTACACTCTGAGGTTAAATAATCCAGTCCACGGGTTGAGAAAATTGGTGCTGGCCACATTTTGTATATCCGACATGTCGAGTATTAGACTCTGAGGTTAAACAATCCAGTTTGTGGGGTGAGAAAATTGTTACAGGGCGGATGTCACATATCCGGCCTCTCGAGTTTTACTTTCTGGGGTTAAACAAACCAGTCCTCGGGGTGAGAAAATTACTCCTGGGCGGATGTCGTATATCCGGCCTGTCGAGTTTTAAAGTCTGAGTTTAAATAATCCATTCTGCGGGATGAGAAAATTGGTCCCGGCGGATGTCGTATATCTGGCCTGTTGAGTTAAAAAGTCTGAGTTTAAATAATCCATTCCGTGGGATTAGAAAATTGGTACTGGCCGAATGTCGTATATCCGACATGTAGGGTTTTAGAGTCTGAGGTTAAACAATCCAGTTCGTCGAGTGAGAAAATTGTAACAGGGCGGATGTCACATGACCGGCCTGTCGAATTTTAGATTCTGAGGTTAAATAATCGAGTCCAAGGGATGAGAAAATTGGTACTGGCCAGATTTTATATATCCGAAATGTTGAGTATTAGCTGAGGTTAAACAATCCAGTTCGTGGGGTGAGAAAATTGTTACAGGGCGGATGTCACATATCCGGCCTGTCGAGTATTAGATTCTGAGGTTAAACAATCCAGTTCGCGGGGTGAGAAAATTGATCCTGGGCGGATGTCATATATTAGGCCTGCAGAGAATAAGATTCTGAGGTTAAACAGTCCAGTCTGCGGGGTGAGTAAACTGGCTCTGGGCAGATGTCGTATATTCGGCCATTCGAGTTTTAGACTCTGAGGTTGAACAATCCAGTCCAAAGGATGAGAAAATTGGTCCTGGGCGGATACCACATATCCACCTGTTCAGTTTTAGATTCTGAGGTTAAATAATCCAGTCCATGGGATGAGAAAATTAGTACTTGCCGGATCTCATATGTACAGCATGTCAAGTTTTAGACTTTGAGGTTAAATAATCTAGTTCGATGGATGAGAAAATTGTTACACGGCAGATGTCACATTTCCGGCCTGTTGAGTTTTAGATTCTGAGGTTAAACAATCCAGTCCGCGGGGTGAGAAAATTGGTTCTGGGCTTATGTCTTATATCCGGCCTGACGAGTTTTAGACTCTGAGGTTAAACAATCCAGTCCAAAGGGTGAGAAAATTGGTCCTGGGCGGACACCACATATCCACCTGTCGAGTTTTAGACGCTGAGGTTAAATAATCCAGTCCACGAGATGGGAAAATTGGTACTTGCCGGATGTCGTATGTACAACATTTCGAGTTTAAGACTCGAGTTTAAATAATCAAATCTGCGGGAAAAGAAGATTGCTACTGTCCGAATGTTGCATATCCGACTTGTAGGGTTTTAGGGTCTGAGTTTAAACAATCCAGTTCGCCGAGTGAGAAAATTGTAACAGGGCGGATGTCACATATCCGGCCTGTCGAGATTTAGACTCTGAGGTTAAACAATCCAGTTCATGGGGTTAGAAATCTGTTACAGGGCGGATGTCACATATGCAGCCTGTAGAATTTTAGATTCTGAGGTTAATCAATCCAGTCTGCGGTCTGAGAAAATTGTCACATATACGGCCTGTCGAGTTTTAGATTCTGAGGTTAAATAAACCAGTCCAAGGGATGAGAAAATTGGTACTGGCCAGATTTTGTATATCTGAAATGTCGAGTATAAACTGAGGTTAAACATTCCAGTTAGTTGGGTAAGAAAAATTTTACAGTGCGGATGTCACATATCTGGGCTGTCGAGTATTATACACTGAGGTTAAACAATCCAGTCCGCGTGGTGAAAAAAAAAATCCTGGGCGGATTTCGGAAATCCAGCCAGCAGAGATTTATACTCTGAGGTTAAACAATCCAGTCCGCGGGATGAGAAAATTGGTCCTGGGCGGATGTCGTATATTTGGCCAGCAGAGATTTAGATTCTGAGGTTAAACAGTCCAGTCCGCGGGGTGAAAAAATCGGTCCTGAGCGGATGTCTTATATCCGGCCTGACAAGTTTTAGACTCTGAGGTTAAACAATCCAGTCCAAAGGGTGAGCAAATTGGTCCTGGGCGGACACCACATATCCATCTGTCGAGATTTAGACTCTGAGGTTAAATAATCCAGTCCACGGGATGAGAAAATTGGTACTTGCCGGATGTCTTAAATACAACATGTCTAGTTTTAGACTCTCAGGTTAAACAGTCCAGTCCGCGGGGTGAGAAAATTGCTGCAGAGCAGATGTCACATATCCGTCCAGTCAAGATAATCCAGTCCGAGGGGTGAGAAAATTGTTACAGGGCGGATGTCACATATCCGGCCTCTCGAGATTTACTTTCTGGGGTTAAACAATTCAGTCCTCGGGGGTGAGAAAATTATTACTGGGCGGGTGACATATATCCAGCCTGTCGAGTTTTAGACTATGAGTTTAAATAATCCATTGTGCGGCATGAGAAAATTGGTACTGGCCGAATGTCGTATATCCGACATGTAGAGTTTTAGCCTCTGAGGTTAAATAATCCAGTCCACGGGATGGGAAAATTGGTACTTGCCGGATGTCGTATATACATGTCGAGTTTTAGATTCTGAGGTTAAACAATCCAGTCCATGGGGTGAGAACATTGGTTCTAGGCGGATGTCGTATATCCGGAATGTCGAGTTTTAGACTCTGAGGTAAACAATACAGTCCAAAGGGTGAGAAAATTGGTCCTGGGTGGACACCACATAACCACCTGTCGAGTTTTAGACGATGAGTTTAAATAATCCAGTACACGGGATGGGAAAATTGGTACTTGCCGGATGTCGTATATACATGTCGAGTTTTGTACTCTCAGGTTAAACAATCCAGTCCAAAGGGTGGGAAAATTGGTCCTGGGTGGACACCACATATCCACCTGTCGAGTTTTAGACGCTGAAGTTACATAATCCAGTTCATGGGGTGAGAAAATTGTTACAGGGCGAATGTCACATATACAGCCTGTACAGTTTTAGATTTTGAGGTTAATCAATCCAGTCCGCGGGGTGTAAACTGTCACAAATCCGGCCTGTCGAGTTTTTGACTGTGAGGTTGAAAAATCCAATCCGAGGGGTGAGAAAATTGGTCGTGGGTGGATGTAGCATATCCGGCCTCTGGAGTTTTAGATTCTGAGGTTAAGCAATCCAATCCGTGGGGTGAGAAAATTGGTCGTGGGCTGATGTTCTATATCCAGTCTATCGAGTTTTAGACTCTGGGGTTAAATAATCCTGTCAACGAGTTGAGAAAATTGGTTCTGGCCAGATTTGGATATCCGACATGTCGAGTATTAGACTCTGAAGTTAAACAATCCAGTTTGTGGTGTGAGAAAATTGTTACAGGACAGATGTCACATATCCTGCCTGATGCGTTTTAGATTCTCAGGTTAAACAATCCAGTCCACAGGGTGAGAAAATTAATCCTGGGCGGATGTCGTATATCCGGCCTGTCGAGTTTTAAACTCTGAGTTTAAATAATCCATTCCGCGGGATGAGAAAATTGGTACTGGCCGAATGTCGTATATCCGACATGTAGGGTTTTAGAGTCTGAGGTTAAACAATCCAGTTCGTCGATTGAGAAAATTGTAACATGGCGGATGTCACATATCCGGACTGTCGAGTTTTAGATTCTGAGGTTAAATAATCCAGTCCAAGGGATGAGAAAATTGGTACTGGCCAGATTTTGTATATCCGAAACGTTGAGTATTAGCTACGGTTAAACAATCCAGTTCGTGGGGTGAGAAAATTGTTACACGGCAGATGTCACATATCCGGCTTGTCGAGTTTTAGATTCTGAGGTTAAACAATCCAGTCCGCGGGGTGAGAAAATTGGTTCTGGGCGTATGTCTTATATACGGCCTGTCGAGTTTTAGACTCTGAGGTTAAACAATCCAGTCCAAAGGGTGAGAAAATTGGTCCAGGGCAGACACCACATATCCACCTGTCGAGTTTTAGACGCTGAGGTTAAATAATCCAGTCCATGGGATGGGAAAATTGGTACTTGCCGGATGTCGTATGTACAACATTTCGAGTTTAAGACTCGAGTTTAAATAATCAAATCTGCGGGAAGAGAAGATTGCTACAGTCCGAATGTTGCATATCCGACTTGTAGGGTTTTAGGGTCTGAGTTTAAACAATCCAGTTCGCCGAGTGAGAAAATTGTAATAGGGCGGATGTCACATATCCGGCCTGTCGAGATTTAGACTCTGAGGTTAAAGAATCCAATCCGAGGGGTGAGAAAATTGGTTTTGGGTGGATGTAGCATATCCGGCCTCTGGAGTTATAGATTCTGAGGTTAAACAATCTAGTCCGTGGGGTGAGAAAATTGGTACTGGCTGAATGTTGCATATACGACTTGTAGGGTTTTAGGGTCTGAGTTTAAACAATCCAGTTTGCCGAGTGAGAAAATTGTAACAGGGCGGATGTCGAGATTTAGACTCTGAGGTTAAACAATCCAGTTCATGGGGTTAGAAATCTGTTACAGGGCGGATGTCACAAATGCAGCCTGTAGAATTTTAGATTCTGAGGTTAATCAATCCAGTCTGCGGGCTGAGAAAATTGTCACATATCCGGCCTGTCGAGTTTTAGATTCTGAGGTTAAATAAACCAGTCCAAGGGATGAGAAAATTGGTACTGGCCAGATTTTGTATATCCGAAATGTCGAGTATAAACTGAGGTTAAACATTCCAGTTAGTTGGGTAAGAAAATTTTTACAGGGCGGATGTCACATATCTGGGCTGTCGAGTATTATATTCTGAGGTCAAACAATCCAGTCCGCGTGGTGAAAAAAAAATCCTGGGCGGATTTCGGATATCCAGCCAGCAGAGATTTATACTCTGAGGTTATACAATCCAGTCCGCGGGATGAGAAAATTGTTCCTGGGCGGATGTCGTATATTTGGCCAGCAGGGATTTAGATTCTGAGGTTAAACAGTCCAGTCCGCGGGGTGAAAAAATCGGTCCTGAGCGGATGTCTTATATCCGGCCTGACAAGTTTTAGACTCTGAGGTTAAACAATCCAGTCCAAAGGGTGAGAAAATTGGTCCTGGGCGGACACCACATATCCACCTGTCGAGATTTAGACTCTGAGGTTAAATAATCCAGTCCACGGGATGAGAAAATTGGTACTTGCCGGATGTCTTAAATACAACATGTCTAGTTTTAGACTCTCAGGTTAAACAGTCCAGTCCGCAGGGTGAGAAAATTGCTGCAGAGCAGATGTCACATATCCGTCCAGTCAAGATAATCCAGTCCTCGGGGTGAGAAAATTGTTACAAGGCGGATGTCACATATCCAGCCTGTCGAGTTTTAGACTCTGAGTTTAAATAATCCATTCTGTGGCATGAGAAAATTGGTACTGGCCGAATGTCGTATATCCGACATGTAGAGTTTTAGCCTCTGAGGTTAAATAATCCAGTCCACGGGATGGGAAAATTGGTACTTGCCGGATGTCGTATATACATGTTGAGTTTTAGATTCTGAGGTAAAACAATCCAGTCCAAAGGGTGAAAAAATTGGTCCTAGGCGGACACCACATATCCACCTGTCGAGTTTTAAACTCTGAGGTTAAATAATCCAGTCCACGGGATGGGAAAATTGGTACTTGCCGGATGTCGTATATACAACATGTTGAGTTTTAGACTCTGAGGTTAAACAGTCCAGTCCGCAGGGTGAGAAAATTTTTACAAAGCAGATGTCACATATCCAGCCTGTCGAATTTTAGACTCTGAGGTTGAACAATCCAATATGAGGCCTGAGAAAAATGGTCCTGGGCGGATGTCGCATATCCGGCCTTTGGAGTTTTAGATTCTGAGGTAAAACAATCCAGTCCATGGGGTGAGAAAATTGGTTCTAGGCGGATGTCGTATATCCGAAATGTCGAGTTTTAGACTCTGAGGTAAACAATCCAGTCCAAAGGGTGAGAAAATTGGTCCTGGGTGGACACCACATAACCACCTGTCGAGTTTTAGACGATGAGTTTAAATAATCCAGTCCACGGGATGGGAAAATTGGTACTTGTCGGATGTCGTATGTACAACATTTCGAGATTAATACTCGAGTTTAAATAATCAATTCCGCGGGAAGAGAAAATTGATAATGGCCGAATGTCGCATATCCATCATGTACGGTTTTAGAGTCTGAGGTTAAACAATCCAGTTCGTCGAGTGAGAAAATTGTAACAGGGCAGATGTCACATATCCGGCCTGTTGAGTTTTAGACTTTGAGGTTAAACAATCCGGTTCATGGGATGAGAAAATTATTACAGGGCGGATGTCACATGTCCAGCCTGTAGAGTTTTAGATTCTGAGGTTCATCAATCCATTCCGTGGGGTTAGAAAATTGGTCATGTGTGGATGTAGCATATCCGGCCTCTGGAGTTATAGATCCTGAGGTTAAACAATGCAGTCCGTGGGGTGAGAAAATTGGTCGTGGCTGGATGTGGCATATCCGGCCTCTGAAGATTTAGATTCTGAGGTTAAACTATCCAGTCCGTGGTGTGAGAAAATTGGTCGTGGGTGGATGTAGCATATCCGGCCTGAAGAGGTTTAGATTCTGAGGTTAATCAATTCAGCCCGCGGGGTTAGAAAATTGTCATATATCTGGCCTGTAAAGTTTTAGACTCTGAGGTTGAACAATCCAATCCGAGGGGTGAGGAAATTGGTTTTGGGTGGATGTAGCATATCCGGCCTCTGGAGTTATAGATTCTGAGGTTAAACAATCTAGTCCGTGGGGTGTGAAAATTGGTACTGGCCGAATGTTGCATATCCGACTTGTAGGGTTTTAGGGTCTGAGTTTAAACAATCCAGTTTGCCGAGTGAGAAAATTGTAAAATGGCTGATGTCGAGATTTAGACTCTGAGGTTAAACAATCCAGTTCATGGGGTTAGAACTCTGTTACAGGGCGGATGTCACAAATGCAGCCTGTAGAATTTTAGATTCTGAGGTTAATCAATCCAGTCTGCGGGGTGAGAAAATTGTCACATATCCGGCCTGTCGAGTTTTAGATTCTGAGGTTAAATAAACCAGTCCAAGGGATGAGAAAATTGGTACTGGCCAGATTTTGTATATCCGAAATGTCGAGTATAAACTGAGGTTAAACAATTCAGTAAAAATGGTGAGAAACTTGGTCCTGGGCAGACATCACATATCCACCTATCGAGTTTAAGACTCTGAGCTTAAACAGTCCAGTCCGCGGGGTGAGAAAACTGCTACAGAACAGATGTCACATATCCAGGCAGTCGAGTTTTAGACTCGGTGGTTGTACGATCCAGTATAAGCGGTGAGAAAATAGATACAGGGCGGACGTCACATATCTGGCCTGTAGAGTTTTGCATTCTGAGATTAAACAATCCAGTCCTCGGGGTGAGAAAATTAATCCTGGGCGGATGTCGTATATCCGACATGTAGAGTTTTAGAGTCTGAGGTTGAACAATCCAATCCAAGGGGTGAGAAAAGTGTTACAGGGCAGAAGTCACATATCTGTCCTGTAGAGATTAAGATTCTGAGGTTAAACAACCCAGTTCGCGGGTGAGAAAATTGTCACATATCCGGCCTGTCGAGTTTTAGACTCTGAGGTTGAACAATCCAATCCGACGGGTGCGAAAATTGGTACTGGGCGGATGTCGTATATTCGACCTGTTGAGTTTTAGATACTGAGGTTAAACAATCCAGTCCGCAAAGTGAGAAATTTGTTCCTGGGCGGATGTCGTATATCTGGCCTGTAGAATCTTAGACTCTGAGGTTAAACAATTCAGTCCAAATGGTGAGAAAATTGGTCCTGGGCAGACACCACATATTCACCTGTCGAGTTTTAGACTGTGAGGTTAAACAGTTCAGTCCGTAGGGTGAGAAAATTGTTACAGAGCAGATGTTGCATATTCGGTCTGTTGAGTTTTAGATTCTGAGGTTAAACAATCCATCTGCGGTGTGTGACATTTGGTCCTGGTCGGATGTCGTATATCCAGCCTATCGAGTTTTACACTCTGAGGTTAAATAATCCAGTCCACGGGTTGAGAAAATTGGTGCTGGCCACATTTTGTATATCCGACATGTCGAGTATTAGACTCTGAGGTTAAACAATCCAGTTTGTGGGGTGAGAAAATTGTTACAGGGCGGATGTCACATATCCCGCCTGTCGAGTTTTAGATTCTGAGGTTAAACAATCCAGTCCGCGGGGTGAGAAAATTGATCCTGGGTGGATGTCATATATTCGGCCTGCAGAGAATAAGATTCTGAGGTTTAACAGTCCAGTCTGCGGGGTGAGAAAACTGGCTCTGGGCAGATGTCATATATTCGGCCATTCGAGTTTTAGACTCTGAGGTTAAACAATCCAGTCCAAAGGATGAGAAAATTGGTCCTGGGCGAATACCACATATCCACCTGTTCAGTTTTAGATTCTGAGGTTAAACAATCCAGTCCGCGGGGTGAGAAAATTGGTCCTGGGCGGATGTTGTATATCCGACATGGAGTGTATTAGACTCTGAGGTTAAACAATCCAGTCCGTGGGGTGAGAAAATTGTTAAAGGGCGGATTTCAAACATCCGACCTGTTGAGTTTTAGATTCTGAGGTTAAACAATCCTGTACGCGGGGTAAGAAAATTGTAAAATATCCGGCTTGTCAAATTTTAGACTCTGAGGTTGAACAATCCAAACCGAGGGGTGATAAAATTGGTCCTGGGCGGATGTCGTATATCCATCCTGTCGAGTTTTAGACTCTGAGATTAAACAATCCAATCAAAATGGTGAGAAAATTCGTCCAGGGCAGACACCACATATCTACCTGTCGAGTTTTAGACGCTGAAGCTAAATATTCCAGTGCACGGAATTGGAAAAATGGTCCAGGGTGGATGTCGCATATGCAGCCTGTCGAGTTTTAGACTCTGGGTTAAATAATCCAGTCCACGGAATGAGAAAATTGTCAATAGTCAATTGTTACAGGGCGGACATCACATATCCAGCCTGTTGAGTTTTATATTCTGAGGTTAATCAAACCAGTCCTCGGGGTGAGAAAATTATTCCTGGGCAGATGTCGTATATCCGGCCTGTAGAGTTTTAGACTCTGAGGTTAAACAATCCAGTCCAAAGGGTGAGAAAATTGGTCCTGGGTGGACACCACAATTCCACCTGTCGAGTTTTAGACACTGAAGCTAAATAATCCAGTCCACAGAATGGGAAAATTGGTCCAGGGTGGATGTCGCATATACGGCCTGTCGAGTTTTAAACTCTGAGGTTAAACAATTCATTTCATGGTGTGAGAAAATTATTACAAGGCGGATATCACATATCCAGCCTATAGAGTTTTAGATTATGAGGTTAATCAATCCAGTCCGCGGGGTGAGAATATTGTCACATATCCGGCCTGTCGAGTTTTAGACTCTGAGGTTGAACAATCCAATTCGAGAGGTGAGAAAATTGGTCGTGGGTGGATGTAGCATATATGGAGTTTTAGATTCTGAGGATAAACAATCCAGTAATGGGGTGAGAAAATTGGTCGTGGGCTGACGTTGTATATCCAATATTGTCACATATCCGGCCTGTCGAGTTTTAGACTCTGAGGTTGAACAATCCAATTCGAGAGGTGAGAAAATTGGTCGTGGGTGGATGTAGCATATATGGAGTTTTAGATTCTGAGGTTAAACAATCCAGTAATGGGGTGACAAAATTGGTCGTGGGCTGATGTTGTATATCCAGCCTATCAAGTTTTAGACTCTGAGGTTAAATAATCCAGTCCACGGGTTGAGAAAATTGCTTCTGGACAGATTTTGTTTATCCGACATGTCAAATATTAGACTCGGAGGTAAAACAATCCATTACGCGGGGTGAGAAAATTTAATCCTGGGCGGATGTCGTATATCCGGCATGTCGAGTTTTAAACTAGAGTATAAATAATCCATTCTGCGGGATGAGAAAATTGGTACTGGCTGAATGTCGTATATCCGACATGTAGGGTTTTAGAGTCTGAGGTTAAACAATCCAGTTCATCGAGCGAGAAAATTGTAACAAGGTGGATGTCACATATCCGGCCTATCGAGTTTTAGGGTCTGAGGTCAAACAATCCAGTTCGTCGAGTGAGAAAATTGTAACAGGGCGGATGTCACATATCTGGCCTGTCGAGTTTTAGATTCTGAGGTTAAACAATCCAGTCCGCGTGGTAACAATCCTGGGCGGATTTCGTATATCCGGCCACCACAGATTTATACTCTGAGGTTAAACAAACCAGTCCGCGGGATGAGAAAAGTGGTCCTGAGTGGATGTCGTATATTCGGCCTGTCGAGTTTTAGATTCTGAGGTTAAACAATCCAGTCCTAAGGGTGAGAAAATTAGTCTGGGCATATGTCTTATATACGGCCTGTCGAGTTTTAGACTCTGAGGTTAAACAATCCAATACAAAGGGTGAAAAAATTGGTCCTGGGCGGACACCACATATCCACCTGTCGAGTTTTAGACTCTAAGGTTAAAAAATCCAGACCACGGGATGGGAAAATTGGTACTTCCCGGATGTCGTATATACATGTTGAGTTTTAGACTCTGAGGTTAAATAGTCCAGTCCGCAGGGTGAGAAAATTTTTACAAAGCAGATGTCACATATCCAGCCTGTCGAATTTTAGACTCTGAGGTTGAACAATCCAATATGAGGCCTGAGAAAAATGGTCCTGGGCGGATGTCGCATATCCGGCCTTTGGAGTTTTAGATTCTGAGGTTAAACAATCCAGTCCATGGGGTGAGAACATTGGTTCTAGGCGGATGTCGTATATCCGGAATGTCGAGTTTTAGACTCTGAGGTAAACAATCCAGTCCAAAGGGTGAGAAAATTGGTCCTGGGTGGACACCACATATCCACCTATCGAGTTTTAGACGCTGAAGTTACATAATCCAGTTCATAGGGTGAGAAAATTGTTACAGGGCGAATGTCACATATACAGCCTGTACAGTTTTAGATTTTGAGGTTAATCAATCCAGTCCGCGTGGTGTAAAACTGTTACAAATCCGGCCTGTCGAGTTTTTGACTGTGAGGTTGAAAAATCCAATCCGAGGGGTGAGAAAATTGGTCGTGGGTGGATGTAGCATATCCGGCCTCTGGAGTTTTAGATTCTGAGGTTAAACAATCCAATCCGTGGGGTGAGAAAATTGGTCGTGGGCTGATGTTGTATATCCAGTCTATCGAGTTTTAGACTCTGAGGTTAAATAATCCTGTCCACGAGTTGAGAAAATTGGTTCTGGCCAGATTTGGATATCCGACATGTCGACTTTTAGACTCTGAAGTTAAACAATCTAGTTCGTGGGGTGAGAAAATTGTTACAGGACAGATGTCACATATCCTGCCTGACGCATTTTAGATTCTCAGGTTAAACAATCCAGTCCACAGGGTGAGAAAATGAATCCTGGGCGGATGTCGTATATCTGGCCTGTCGAGTTTTAAACTCTGAGTTTAAATAATCCATTCCGCGGGATGAGAAAATTGGTACTGGCCGAATGTCGTATATCCGACATGTAGGGTTTTAGAGTCTGAGGTTAAACAATCCAGTACGTCGATTGAAAAAATTGTAACAGGGCGGATGTCACATATCCGGACTGTCGAGTTTTAGATTCTGAGGTTAAATAATCCAGTCCAAGGGATGAGAAAATTGGTACTGGCCAGATTTTGTATATCCGAAACGTTGAGTATTAGCTACGGTTAAACAATCCAGTTCGTGGGGTGAGAAAATTGTTACACGGCAGATGTCACTTATCCGGCATGTCGAGTTTTAGATTCTGAGGTTAAACAATACAGTCCGCGGAGTGAGAAAATTGGTTCTGGGCAAATGTCATATCCGGCCTGACGAGTTTTAGACTCTGAGGTTAAACAATCCAGTCCAAAGGGTGAGAAAATTGGTCCAGGGCGGACACCACATATCCACCTGTCGAGTTTTAGACGCTGAGGTTAAATAATCCAGTCCATGGGATGGGAAAATTGGTACTTGCCGGATGTCGTATGTACAACATTTCGAGTTTAAGACTCGAGTTTAAATAATCAAATCTGCGGGAAGAGAAGATTGCTACTGTCCGAATGTTGCATATCCGACTTGTAGGGTTTTAGGGTCTGAGTTCAAACAATCCAGTTCGCCGAGTGAGAAAATTGTAACAGGGCGGATGTCACATATCCGGCCTGTCGAGATTTAGACTCTGAGGTTAAACAATCCAGTTCATGGGGTTAGAAATCTGTTACAGGGCGGATGTCACATATGCAGCCTGTAGAATTTTAGATTCTGAGGTTAATCAATCCAGTCTGCGGGGTGAGAAAATTGTCACATATCCGGCCTGTCGAGTTTTAGATTCTGAGGTTAAATAAACCAGTCCAAGGGATGAGAAAATTGTTACTGGCCAGATTTTGTATATCCGAAATGTCGAGTATAAACTGAGGTTAAACATTCCAGTTAGTTGGGTAAGAAAATTTTTACAGGGCGGATGTCACATAGCTGGGCTGTCGAGTATTATATTCTGAGGTTAAACAATCCAGTACGCATGGTGAAAAAAAAAATCCTGGCCGGATTTCGGATATCCAGCCAGCAGAGATTTATACTCTGAGGTTAAACAATCCAGTCCGCGGGATGAGAAAATTGGTCCTAGGCGGATGTCGTATATTTGGCCAGCAGAGATTTAGATTCTGAGGTTAAACAGTCCAGTCCGCGGGGTGAAAAAATCGGTCCTGAGCGGATGTCTTATATACGGCCTGACAAGTTTTAGACTCTGAGGTTAAACAATCCAGTCCAAAGGGTGAGAAAATTGGTCCTGGGCGGACACCACATATCCACCTGTCAAGATTTAGACTCTGAGGTTAAATAATCCAGTCCACGGGATGAGAAAATTGGTACTTGCCGGATGTCTTAAATACAACATGTCTAGTTTTAGACTCTCAGGTTAAACAGTCCAGTCCGCGGGGT
The DNA here is from genome assembly GCF_028390025.1 of Pseudophryne corroboree. Lineage (NCBI taxonomy): Eukaryota > Metazoa > Chordata > Amphibia > Anura > Myobatrachidae > Pseudophryne > Pseudophryne corroboree. The sequence continues at coordinate 407,672,894 of NC_086451.1, forward strand.
GAGAAAATTGCTGCTGAGCAGATGTCACATATCCGTCCAGTCAAGATAATCCAGTCCGAGGGGTGATAAAATTGTTACAGGGCGGATGTCACATATCCGGCCTCTCGAGATTTACTTTCTGGGGTTAAACAATTCAGTCCTCGGGGTGAGAAAATTATTACTGGGCGGGTGACATATATCCAGCCTGTCGAGTTTTAGACTCTGAGTTTAAATAATCCATTCTGCGGCATGAGAAAATTGGTACTGGACGAATGTCGTATATCCGACATTTAGAGTTTTAGATTCTGAGGTTAAACAATCCAGTCCATGGGGTGAGAAAATTGGTTCTAGGCGGATGTCGTATATCCGGAATGTCGAGTTTTAGACTCTGAGGTAAACAATCCAGTCCAAAGGGTGAGAAAATTGGTCCTGGGTGGACATCACATAACCACCTGTCGAGTTTTAGACGATGAGTTAAATAATCCAGTCCACGGGATGGGAAAATTAGTACTTGCCGGATGTCGTATATACATGTCGAGTTTTAGATTCTGAGGTAAAACAATCCAGTCCAAAGGGTGAAAAAATTGGTACTAGGCGGACACCACATATCCACCTGTCGAGTTTTAAACTCTGAGGTTAAATAATCCAGTCCACGGGATGGGAAAATTGGTACTTGCCGGATGTCGTATATACAACATGTTGAGTTTTAGACTCTGAGGTTAAACAGTCCAGTCCGCAGGGTGAGAAAATTTTTACAAAGCAGATGTCACATATCCAGCCTGTCGAATTTTAGACTCTGAGGTTGAACAATCCAATATGAGGCCTGAGGAAAATGGTCCTGGGCGGATGTCGCATATCCGGCCTTTGGAGTTTTAGATTCTGAGGTAAAACAATCCAGTCCATGGGGTGAGAAAATTGGTTCTAGGCGGATGTCGGATATCCGGAATGTCGAGTTTTAGACTCTGAGGTAAACAATCCAGTCCAAATGGTGAGAAAATTGGTCCTGGGTGGACACCACATAACCACCTGTCAAGTTTTAGACGATGAGTTTAAATAATCCAGTACACGGGATGGGAAAATTGGTACTTGCCGGATGTCGTATATACATGTCGAGTTTTAGACTCTGAGGTAAAACAGTCCAGTCCGCGGGGTGAAAAAATTGGTCCTGGGCGGACACCACATATCCACCTGTCGAGTTTTAGATGATGAGTTTAAATAATCCAGTCCACGGGATGGGAAAATTGGTACTTGTCGGATGTCGTATGTACAACATTTCGAGATTAATACTCGAGTTTAAATAATCAATTCCGCGGGAAGAGAAAATTGATAATGGCCGAATGTCGCATATCCATCATGTACGGTTTTAGAGTCTGAGGTTAAACAATCCAGTTCGTCGAGTGAGAAAATTGTAACAGGGCAGATGTCACATATCCGGCCTGTTGAGTTTTAGACTCTGAGGTTAAACAATCCAGTACATGGGATAAGAAAATTATTACAGGGCGGATGTCACATGTCCAGCCTGTAGAGTTTTAGATTCTGAGGTTAATCAATCCAGTCCGCGGGGTTAGAAAATTGGTCGTGTGTGGATGTAGCATATCCGGCCTCTGGAGTTATAGATCCTGAGGTTAAACAATGCAGTCCGTGGGATGAGAAAATTGGTCGTGGGTGGATGTGGCATATCCGGCCTCTGAAGATTTAGATTCTGAGGTTAAACAATCCAGTCCGTGGGGTGAGAAAATTGGTCGTGGGTGGATGTAGCATATCCGGCCTGTAGAGGTTTAGATTCTGAGGTTAATCAATTCAGTCCGCGGGGTTAGAAAATTGTCATATATCTGGCCTGTAAAGTTTTAGACTCTGAGGTTGAACAATCCAATCCGAGGGGTGAGAAAATTGGTTTTGGGTGGATGTAGCATATCCGGCCTCTGGAGTTATAGATTCTGAGGCTAAACAATCTAGTCCGTGGGGTGAGAAAATTGGTACTGGCTGAATGTTGCATATCCGACTTGTAGGGTTTTAGAGTCTGAGTTTAAACAATCCAGTTTGCCGAGTGAGAAAATTGTTACAGGGCGGATGTCGAGATTTAGACTCTGAGGTTAAACAATCCAGTCCATGGAGTTAGAAATCTGTTACAGGGCGGATGTCACATATCCCGCCTGTCGAGTTTTAGATTCTGAGGTTAAACAATCCAGACCGCGTGGTGAGAAAAACAATCCTGGGCGGATTTCGTATATCCGGTCACCACAGATTTATACTCTGAGGTTAAACAAACCAGTCCGCCGCGGGATGAGAAAATTGGTACTGGGCGGATGTCGTTTTTTTGGCCTGGAGAGATTTAGATTCTGAGGTTAAACAGTCCAGTCCGCGGGGTGAGAAAATTAGTCTGGGCATATGTCTTATATACGGCTTGTCGAGTTTTAGACTCTGAGGTTAAACAATCCAATACAAAGGGTGAAAAAATTGGTCCTGGGCGGACACCACATATCCACCTGTCGAGTTTTAGACTCTAAGGTTAAAAAAATCCAGACCACGGGATGGGAAAATTGGTACTTCCCGGATGTCGTATATACATGTCGAGTTTTAGACTCTGAGGTTAAATAGTCCAGTCCGCAGGGTGAGAAAATTTTTACAAAGCAGATGTCACATATCCAGCCTGTCGAATTTTAGACTCTGAGGTTTAACAATCCAATATGAGGCCTGAGAAAAATGGTCCTGGGCGGATGTCGCATATCCGGCCTTTGGAGTTTTAGATTCTGAGGTAAAACAATCCAGTCCATGGGGTGAGAACATTGGTTCTAGGCGGATGTCGTATATCCGGAATGTCGAGTTTTAGACTCTGAGGTAAACAATCCAGTCCAAAGGGTGAGAAAATTGGTCCTGGGTGGACACCACATATCCACCTATCGAGTTTTAGACGCTGAAGTTACATAATCCAGTTCATAGGGTGAGAAAATTGTTACAGGGCGAATGTCACATATACAGCCTGTACAGTTTTAGATTTTGAGGTTAATCAATCCAGTCCGCGGGGTGTAAAACTGTCACAAATCCGGCCTGTCGAGTTTTTGACTGTGAGGTTGAAAAATCCAATCCGAGGGGTGAGAAAATTGGTCGTGGGTGGATGTAGCATATCCGGCCTCTGGAGTTTTAGATTCTGAGGTTAAACAATCCAATCCGTGGGGTGAGAAAATTGGTCGTGGGCCGATGTTGTATATCCAGTCTATCGAGTTTTAGACTCTGAGGTTAAATAATCCTGTCCACGAGTTGAGAAAATTTGTTCTGGCCAGATTTGGATATCCGACATGTCGACTATTAGACTCTGAAGTTAAACAATCCTGTTCGTTGGGTGAGAAAATTGTTACAGGACAGATGTCACATATCCTGGCTGACGCGTTTTAGATTCTCAGGTTAAACAATCCAGTCCACAGGGTGAGAAAATGAATCCTGGGCGGATGTCGTATATCCGGCCTGTCGAGTTTTAAACTCTGAGTTTAAATAATCCATTCCGCGGGATGAGAAAATTGGTACTGGCCGAATGCCGTATATCCGACATGTAGGGTTTTAGAGTCTGAGGTTAAACAATCCAGTACGTCGATTGAAAAAATTGTAACAGGGCGGATGTCACATATCCGGACTGTCGAGTTTTAGATTCTGAGGTTAAATAATCCAGTCCAAGGGATGAGAAAATTGGTACTGGCCAGATTTTGTATATCCGAAACGTTGAGTATTAGCTACGGTTAAACAATCTAGTTTGTGGGGTGAGAAAATTGTTACACGGCAGATGTCACTTATCCGGCATGTCGAGTTTTAGATTCTGAGGTTAAACAATACAGTCCGCGGGGTGAGAAAATTGGTTCTGGGCATATGTCATATCCGGCCTGACGAGTTTTAGACTCTGAGGTTAAACAATCCAGTCCAAAGGGTGAGAAAATTGGTCCAGGGCGGACACCACATATCCACCTGTCGAGTTTTAGACGCTGAGGTTAAATAATCCAGTCCATGGGATGGGAAAATTGGTACTTGCCGGATGTCGTATGTACAACATTTCGAGTTTAAGACTCGAGTTTAAATAATCAAATCTGCGGGAAGAGAAGATTGCTACTGTCCGAATGTTGCATATCCGACTTGTAGGGTTTTAGGGTCTGAGTTTAAACAATCCAGTTCGCCGAGTGAGAAAATTGTAAAAGGACGGATGTCACATATCCGGCCTGTCGAGATTTAGACTCTGAGGTTAAACAATCCAGTTCATGGGGTTAGAAATCTGTTACAGGGTGGATGTCACATATGCAGCCTGTAGAATTTTAGATTCTGAAGTTAATCAATCCAGTCTGCGGGGTGAGAAAATTGTCACATATCCGGCCTGTCGAGTTTTAGATTCTGAGGTTAAATAAACCAGTCCAAGGGATGAGAAAATTGGTACTGGCCAGATGTTGTACCAAGTTTTAGACTCTGAGGTTAAACAATCCAGTCCAAAGGGTGAGAAAATTGGTCCTGGGCGGACACCACATATCCACCTGTCGAGATTTAGACTCTGAGGTTAAATAATCCAGTCCACGGGATGAGAAAATTGGTACTTGCCGGATGTCTTAAAAACAACATGTCTAGTTTTAGACTCTCAGGTTAAACAGTCCAGTCCGCGGGGTGAGAAAATTGCTGCAGAGCAGATGTCACATATCCGTCCAGTCAAGATAATCCAGTCCGAGGGGTGATAAAATTGTTACAGGGCGGATGTCACATATCCGGCCTCTCGAGATTTACTTTCTGGGGTTAAACAATTCAGTCCTCGGGGTGAGAAAATTATTACTGGGCGGGTGACATATATCCAGCCTGTCGAGTTTTAGACTCTGAGTTTAAATAATCCATTCTGCGGCATGAGAAAATTGGTACGGGCCGAATGTCGTATATCCGACATGTAGATTTTTAGATTCTGAGGTTAAACAATCCAGTCCATGGGGTGAGAAAATTGGTTCTAGGCGGATGTCGTATATCCGGAATGTCGAGTTTTAGACTCTGAGGTAAACAATCCAGTCCAAAGGGTGAGAAAATTGGTCCTGGGTGGACATCACATAACCACCTGTCGAGTTTTAGACGATGAGTTAAATAATCCAGTCCACGGGATGGGAAAATTGGTACTTGCCGGATGTCGTATATACATGTCGAGTTTTAGATTCTGAGGTAAAACAATCCAGTCCAAAGGGTGAAAAAATTGGTACTAGGCGGACACCACATATCCACCTGTTGAGTTTTAAACTCTGAGGTTAAATAATCCAGTCCATGGGATGGGAAAATTGGTACTTGCCGGATGTCGTATATACAACATGTTGAGTTTTAGACTCTGAGGTTAAACAGTCCAGTCCGCAGGGTGAGAAAATTTTTACAAAGCAGATGTCACATATCCAGCCTGTCGAATTTTAGACTCTGAGGTTGAACAATCCAATATGAGGCCTGAGAAAAATGGTCCTGGGCGGATGTCGCATATCCGGCCTTTGGAGTTTTAGATTCTGAGGTAAAACAATCCAGTCCATGGGGTGAGAAAATTGGTTCTAGGCGGATGTCGTATATCCGGAATGTCGAGTTTTAGATTCTGAGGTAAACAATCCAGTCCAAAGGGTGAGAAAATTGGTCCTGGGTGGACACCACATAACCACCTATCAAGTTTTAAACAATAAATTTAAATAATCCAGTACACGGGATGGGAAAATTGGTACTTGCCGGATGTCGTATATACATGTCGAGTTTTAGACTCTGAGGTAAAACAGTCCAGTCCGCGGGGTGAAAAAATTGGTCCTGGGCGGACACCACATATCCACCTGTCGAGTTTTAGACGATGAGTTTAAATAATCCAGTCCACGGGATGGGAAAATTGGTACTTGTCGGATGTCGTATGTACAACATTTCGAGATTAATACTCGAGTTTAAATAATCAATTCTGCGGGAAGAGAAAATTAATAATGGCCGAATGTCGCATATCCATCATGTACGAATTTAGAGTCTGAGGTTAAACAATCCAGTTCGTCGAGTGAGAAAATTGTAACAGGGCAGATGTCACATATCCGGCCTGTTGAGTTTTAGACTCTGAGGTTAAACAATCCAGTTCATGGGATAAGAAAATTATTACAGGGCGGATGTCACATGTCCAGCCTGTAGAGTTTTAGATTCTGAGGTTAATCAATCCAGTCCGCGGGGTTAGAAAATTGGTCGTGTGTGGATGTAGCATATCCGGCCTCTGGAGTTATAGATCCTGAGGTTAAACAATGCAGTCCGTGGGGTGAGAAAATTGGTCGTGGGTGGATGTGGCATATCCGGCCTCTGAAGATTTAGATTCTGAGGTTAAACAATCCAGTCCGTGGGGTGAGAAAATTGGTCGTGGGTGGATGTAGCATATCCGGCCTGTAGAGGTTTAGATTCTGAGGTTAATCAATTCAGTCCGCGGGGTAAGAAAATTGTCATATATCTGGCCTGTAAAGTTTTAGACTCTGAGGTTGAACAATCCAATCCGAGGGGTGAGAAAATTGGTTTTGGGTGGATGTAGCATATCCGGCCTCTGGAGTTATAGATTCTGAGGTTAAACAATCTAGTCCAAGGGGTGAGAAAATTGGTACTGGCTGAATGTTGCATATCCGACTTGTAGGGTTTTAGGGTCTGAGTTTAAACAATCCAGTTTGCTGAGTGAGAAAATTGTAACAGGGCGGATGTCGAGATTTAGACTCTGAGGTTAAACAATCCATGGGGTTAGAAATCTGTTACAGGGCGGATGTCACAAATGCAGCCTGTAGAATTTTAGATTCTGAGGTTAATCAATCCAGTCTGCGGGGTGAGAAAATTGTCACATATCCGGCCTGTCGAGTTTTAGATTCTGAGGTTAAATAAACCAGTCCAAGGGATGAGAAAATTGGTACTGGCCAGATTTTGTATATCCGAAATGTCGAGTATAAACTGAGGTTAAACAATTCAGTCCAAATGGTGAGAAACTTGGTCCTGGGCAGACATCACATATCCACCTATCGAGTTTAAGACTCTGAGCTTAAACAGTCCAGTCCGCGGGGTGAGAAAACTGCTACAGAACAGATGTCACATATCCAGGCAGTCGAGTTTTAGACTCTGTGGTTGTACGATCCAGTATAAGCGGTGAGAAAATAGATACAGGGCTGACGTCACATATCTGGCCTGTCAAGTTTTGCATTCTGAGATTAAACAATCCAGTCCTCGGGGTGAGAAAATTAATCCTGGGCGGATGTCGTATATCCGACATGTAGAGTTTTAGAGTCTGAGGTTGAACAATCCCATCCAAGGGGTGAGAAAAGTGTTACAGGGCAGAAGTCACATATCTGTCCTGTAGAGATTTAGATTCTGAGGTTAAACAACCCATTTCGCGGGTGAGAAAATTGTCACATATCCGGCCTGTCGAGTTTTAGACTCTGAGGTTGAACAATCCAATCCGAGGGGTGCGAAAATTGGTACTGGGCGGATGTCGTATATTCGACCTGTTGAGTTTTAGATACTGAGGTTAAGCAATCCAGTCCGCAAAGTGAGAAATTTGTTCCTGGGCGGATGTCGTATATCCGGCCTGTAGAGTCTTAGACTCTGAGGTTAAACAATTCAGTCCAAATGGTGAGAAAATTGGTCCTGGGCAGACACCACATATTCACCTGTCGAGTTTTAGACTTTGAGGTTAAACAGTTCAGTCCGTAGGGTGAGAAAATTGTTACAGAGCAGATGTTGCATATTCGGTATGTTGATTTTTAGATTCTGAGGTTAAACAATCCATCTGCGGTGTGTGACATTTGGTCCGGGTCGGATGTCGTATATCCAGCCTATCGAGTTTTACACTCTGAGGTTAAATAATCCAGTCCACGGGTTGAGAAAATTGGTGCTGGCCACATTTTGTATATCCGACATGTCGAGTATTAGACTCTGAGGTTAAACAATCCAGTTTGTAGGGTGAGAAAATTGTTACAGGGCGGATGTCACATATCTCGCCTGTCGAGTTTTAGATTCTGAGGTTAAACAATCCAGTCCGCGGGGTGAGAAAATTGATCCTGGGTGGATGTCATATATTCGGCCTGCATAGAATAAGATTCTGAGGTTTAACAGTCCAGTCTGCGGGGTGAGAAAACTGGCTCTGGGCAGATGTCATATATTCGGCCATTCGAGTTTTAGACTCTGAGGTTAAACAATCCAGTCCAAAGGATGAGAAAATTGGTCCTGGGCGAATACCACATATCCACCTGTTCAGTTTTAGATTCTGAGGTTAAATAATCTAGTCCGATGGATGAGAAAATTGGTCCTGGGTGGATGTCGCATTTCCGGCCTGTTGAGTTTTAGATTCTGAGGTTAAACAATCCAGTCCGTGGGGTGAGAAAATTGGTCCTGGGCGGATGTTGTATATCCGACATGGAGTGTATTAGACTCTGAGGTTAAACAATCCAGTCCGTGGGGTGAGAAAATTGTTAAAGGGCGGATTTCAAATATCCGACCTGTTGAGTTTTAGATTCTGAGGTTAAACAATCCTGTACGCGGGGTGATAAAAATTGTCAAATATCCGGCTTATCAAGTTTTAGACTCTGAGGTTAAACAATCCAAACCGAGGGGTGATAAAATTGGTCCTGGGCGGATGTCGTATATCCATCCTGTCGAGTTTTAGACTCTGAGATTAAACAATCCAATCCAAATGGTGAGAAAATTGGTCCTGGGCAGACACCCGATATCTACCTGTCGAGTTTTAGACGCTGAAGCTAAATATTCCAGTGCACGGAATTGGAAAAATAGTCCAGGGTGGATGTCGCATATACAGCCTGTCGAGTTTTAGACTCTGGGTTAAATAATCCAGTCCATGGGATGAGAAAATTGGTCCTGGGCGAATGTCGCATATCTGGCCTGTTGAGTTTCAGATTCTGAGGTTAAACAATCCAGTCCAAAGGGTGAGAAAATTGGTCCTGGGTGGACACCACATATCCACCTGTCGAGTTTTAGATGCTGAAGTTACATAATCCAGTTCATGGGGTGAGAAAATTGTTACAGGGCGGATGTCACATATACAGCATGTAAAGTTTTAGATTCTGAGGTTAATCAATCCAGTCCGCGGGGTGAGAAAACTGTCACATATCCGGCCTTTCGAGTTTTTGACTGTGAGGTTGAACAATCCAATCCGAGGGGTGAGAAAATTGGTTGTGGGTGGATGTAGCATATCCGGCCTCTGGAGTTTTAGATTCTGAGGTTAAACAATCCAGTCCGTGGGGTGAGAAAATTGGTTGTGGGATGATGTCGTATATCCAGCCTATCGAGTTTTAGACTCCGAGGTTAAATAATCCATTCCGCGGGATGAGAAAATTGGTACTGGCCGAATGTCGTATATCCGATATGTAGGGTTTTGGAGTCTGAGGTTAAACAATCCAGTTCGTCGATTGATAAAATTGTAACAGGGCAGATGTCACATATCCGGCCGGTCGAACTTTAGATTCTGAGGTTAAATAATCCAGTCCAAGGGATGAGAAAATTGGTACTGGCCAGATTTTGTATATCCGAAATGTTGAGTATTCGCTACGGTTAAACAATCCAGTTCGTGGGGTGAGAAAATTGTTACAGGGCAGATGTCACATATCCGGCCTGCCGAGTTTTAGATTCTGAGGTTAAACATTCCAGTCCGCGGGGTGAGAAAAACAATCCTGGGCGGATTTTGTATATACGGCCAGCACAGATTTATAATCTGAGGTTAAGCAATCCAGTCCACGGGATGAGAAAATTGGTCCTTGGCGGATGTCGTATATTTGGCCTGCAGAGATTTAGATTCTGAGGTTAAATAGTCCAGTCCGCGGGGTGAAAAAATTGGTCCTGAGCGGATGTCGTATATTCCGCCTGTCGAGTTTTAGATTCTGAGGTTAAACAATCCAGTCCGCGGGGTGAGAAAATTGGTTCTGGGCGTATGTCTTATATCCGGTCTGTCGAGTTTTAGACTCTAAGGTTAAACAATCCAGTCCAAAGGGTGAAAAATTGGTCCTGGGTGGACAGCACATATCCATTTGTCAAGTTTTAGACTCTAAGGTTAAATAATCCAGACCACGGAATGGGAATATTGGTACTTGCCGGATGTCTTATATACAACATGTCGAGTTTTAGACTCTGAGGTTAAAAAGTCCAGTTTGCAGGGTGAAAAAATTGTTACAGAGCAGATGTCACATATCCGGCCTGTCGAATTTTAGATTCTGAGGTTAAACAATCCAGTTCGCGAGGTGAGAAAATTGGTTCTGGGCGTATGTCTTATATCCGGCCTGTCCAATTTTAGACTCTGAGGTTGAACAATCCAATACGAGGGCTGAGAAAATTGGTCCTGGGCGAATGTCGCATATCTGGCCTGCTGAGTTTCAGATTCTGAGGTTAAACAATCAAGTCTGCGGGGTGAGAAAATTGTTTCTGAGCAGATGTCACATATCCGGCCTGTAGAATTTTAGATTCTGAGTTTAAACAATCCAGTCCGCGGGGTGAGAAAATTGGTTCTGGGAGAATGTCTTATATCAGGCATGTCGAGTTTTAGACTCTGAGGTTAAACAATTCAGTCCAAAGGGTGAGAAAATTGGTCCTGGGTGGACACCACATATCCACCTGTCGAGTTTTAGACACTGAAGTTACATAATCCAGTTCATAGGGCGAGAAAATTGTTACAGGGCGGATGTCATATATGCAGCCTTTAGAGTTTTAGATTCTGAGTTTAATCAATCCAGTCCGCGGGGTGAGAAAACTGTCACATATCCGGCCAGTCGAGTTTTAGACTCTGAGGTTAAACAATCCAGTCCAAGGGGTGAAAAAATTGGTCGTGGGCGGACTCCACATATCCACCTATCGAGTTTTAGACTCTCAGGTTAAATAATCCAGTCCACGGGATGGGAAAATTGGTACTTGCCAGATGTCGTATATACAACATGTCGAGTTTTAGACTCTGAGGTTAAATAGTCCAGTCCACGGTATGTTAAAATTGTTACAGAGCAGATATCACATATCCGGCCTGTTGAATTTTAGACTCTGAGGTTGAACAATCCAATAAGAGGGCTGAGAAAAATGGTCCTGGTGAATGACGCATATCCGGCCTGTTGAGTTTTAAATTATGTGTTTAAACAATCCAGTCCGCGGGGTGAGAAAATTGGTTCTGGGTGGCTGTCGTATATCCGGAATGTTGAGTTTTAGTCTCTGAGGTTAAACAATCCAATCCATGGGGTGAGAAAATTGGTCGTGGGCTGATTTTGTATATCCAGTCTATCGAGTTTTAGACTCTGAGGTTAAATAATCCTGTCCACGAGTTGAGAAAATTGGTTCTGGCCAGATTTGGATATCCGACATGTCGACTATTAGACTCTGAAATTAAACAATCCAGTTCGTGGGGTGAGAAAATTGTTACAGGACAGATGTCACATATCCTGCCTGACGCGTTTTAGATTCTCAGGTTAAACAATCCAGTCCACAGGGTGAGAAAATGAATCCTGGGCGGATGTCGTATATCCGACATGTGGGGTTTTAGAGTCTGAGTTTAAACAATCCAGTACGTCGATTGAAAAAATTGTAACAGGGCGGATGTCACATATCCGGACTGTCGAGTTTTAGATTCTGAGGTTAAATAATCCAGTCAAAGGGATGAGAAAATTGGTACTGGCCAGATTTTGTATATCCGAAACGTTGAGTATTAGCTACGGTTAAACAATCCAGTTCGTGGGGTGAGAAAATTGTTACACGGCAGATGTCACTTATCCGGCTTGTCGAGTTTTAGATTCTGAGGTTAAACAATACTGTCCGCGGGGTGAGAAAATTGGTTCTGGGCGTATGTCTTATATCCGGCCTGACGAGTTTTAGACTCTGAGGTTAAACAATCCAGTCCAAAGGGTGAGAAAATTGGTCCAGGGCGGACACCACATATCCACCTGTCGAGTTTTAGATGCTGAGGTTAAATAATCCAGTCCATGGGATGGGAAAATTGGTACTTGCCGGATGTCGTATGTACAACATTTCGAGTTTAAGACTCGAGTTTAAATAATCAAATCTGCGGGAAGAGAAGATTGCTACTGTCCGAATGATGCATATCCGACTTGTAGGGTTTTAGGGTCTGAGTTTAAACAATCCAGTTCGCCGAGTGAGAAAATTGTAACAGGGCGGTTGTCACATATCCGGCCTGTCGAGATTTAGACTCTGAGGTTAAACAATCCAGTTCATGGGGTTAGAAATCTGTTACAGGGCGGATGTCACATATGCAGCCTGTAGAATTTTAGATTCTGAGGTTAATCAATCCAGTCTGCGGGGTGAGAAAATTGTCACATATCCGGCCTGTCGAGTTTTAGATTCTGAGGTTAAATAAACCAGTCCAAGGGATGAGAAAATTGGTACTGGCCAGATTTTGTATATCCGAAATGTCGAGTATAAACTGAGGTTAAACATTCCAGTTAGTTGGGATAGAAAATTTTTACAGGGCGGATGTCACATATCTGGGCTGTCGAGTATTATATTCTGAGGTTAAACAATTCAGTCCGCGTGGTGAAAAAAAAAATCCTACGCGGATTTCGGATATCCAGCCAGCAGAGATTTATACTCTGAGGTTAAACAATCCAGTCCGCTGAGGTTAAACAATCCAGTCCGCGGGATGAGAAAATTGGTCCTGGGCGGATGTCGTATATTTGGCCAGCAGAGATTTAGATTCTGAGGTTAAACAGTCCAGTCCGCGGGGTGAAAAAATCGGTCCTGAGCGGATGTCTTATATCCGGCCTGACAAGTTTTAGACTCTGAGGTTAAACAATCCAGTCCAAAGGGTGAAAAATTGGTCCTGGGTGGACACCACATATCCACCTGTCGAGTTTTAGACTCTAAGGATAAATAATCCAGACCACGGAATGGGAATATTGGTACTTGCCGGATGTATTATATAAAACATGTCGAGTTTTAGACTCTGAGGTTAAAAAGTCCAGTCTGCAGGGTGAAAAAATTGTTTCTGAGCAGATGTCACATATCCAGCCTGTAGAATTTTAGATTCTGAGGTTAAACAATCCAGTTCGCGGGGTGAGAAAATTGGTTCTGGAAGTATGTCTTATATCAGGCATGTCGAGTTTTAGACTCTGAGGTTAAACAATCCAGTCCAAAGGGTGAGAAAATTGGTCCTGGGTGGACACCACATATCCACCTGTCGAGTTTTAGACGCTGAAGTTACATAATCCAGTTCATGGGGTGAGAAAATTGTTACAGGGCAGATGTCACATATGCAGCCTTTAGAGTTTTAGATTCTGAGTTTAATCAATCCTGTCCGCGGAGTGAGAAAACTGTCACATATCCGGCCTGTCGAGTTTTAGACTCTGAGGTTAAACAATCCAGTACAAAGGGTGAAAAAAATTGGTCCTAGGTGGACATGACATATCCACCTGTCGAGTTTTAGACTCTGAGGTTAAATAATCCAGTCCAAGGGATGGGAAAATTGGTACTTGCCAGATGTCGTATATACAACATGTCGAGTTTTAGACTCTGAGGTTAAATAGTTCAGTCCACGGTATGAGAAAATTGTTACAGAGCAGATGTCACATATCCGGCCTGTCGAATTTAAGACTCTGAGGTTGAACAATCCAATACGAGGGCTGAGAAAATTGGTCCTGGGCGAATTACGCATATCCGGCCTGTTGAGTTTTAGATTCTGAGGTTAAACAATCCAGTCCAAAGGGTGAGAAAATTGGTCCTGGGTGGACACCACATATCCACCTGTCGAGTTTTAGACGCTGAAGTTACATAATCCAGTTCATGGAGTGAGAAAATTGTTACAGGGCGGATGTCACATATACAGACTGTAGAGTTTTAGATTCTGAGTTTAATCAATCCAGTCCGCGGGGTGAGAAAACTGTCACATATCCGGCCAGTCGAGTTTTTGACTGTGAGGTTGAACAATCCAATCCGAGGGGTGAGAAAATTGGTCCTGAGTGGATGTCGTATATTCGGCCTGTCGAGTTTTAGATTCTGAGGTTAAACAATCTAGTCCGCGGGGTGAGAAAATTGGTTCTGGTCGTATGTCTTATATCCGGCCTGTCGAGTTTTAGACTCTGAGGTTAAACAATCCAGTCCAAAGGGTGAAAAAATTGGTCCTGGGCGGACTCCACATATCCACCTGTCGAGTTTTAGACTCTAAGGTTAAATAATCCAGACCACGGAATGGGAATATTGGTACTTGCCGGATGTCGTATATACAGCATGTCGAGTTTTAGACTCTGAGGTTAAATAGTCCAGACCGCAGGGTGAAAAAATTGTTACAGAGCAGATGTCACATATCCGGCCTGTCGAATTTTAGATTCTGAGGTTAAACAATCCAGTTCGCGGGGTGAGAAAATTGGTTCTGGGCGTATGTCTTATATCCGGCCTGTCCAATTTTAGATTCTGAGGTTGAACAATCCAATACGAGGGCTGAGAAAATTGGTCCTGGGCGAATGTCGCATATCTGGCCTGTTGAGTTTCAGATTCTGAGGTTAAACAATCCAGTCCAAAGGGTGAGAAAATTGGTCCTGGGTGGACACCACATATCCACCTGTCGAGTTTTAGATGCTGAAGTCACATAATAAAGTTCATGGGGTGAGAAAATTGTTACAGGGCGGATGTCACATATACAGCCTGTAAAGTTTTTGATTCTGAGGTTAATCAATCCAGTCCGCGGGGTGAGAAAACTGTCACATATCCGGCCTTTCGAGTTTTTGACTGTGAGGTTGAACAATCCAATCCGAGGGGTGAGAAAATTGGTTGTGGGTGGATGTAGCATATCCGGCCTCTGGAGTTTTAGATTCTGAGGTTAAACAATCCAGTCCGTGGGGTGAGAAAATTGGTTGTGGGATGATGTCGTATATCCAGCCTATCGAGTTTTAGACTCCGAGGTTAAATAATCCATTCCGCGGGATGAGAAAATTGGTACTGGCCGAATGTCGTATATCCGATATGTAGGGTTTTGGAGTCTGAGGTTAAACAATCCAGTTCGTCGATTGATAAAATTGTAACAGGGCAGATGTCACATATCCGGCCGGTCGAATTTTAGATTCTGAGGTTAAATAATCCAGTCCAAGGGATGAGAAAATTGGCACTGGCCAGATTTTGTATATCCGAAACGTTGAGTATTAGCTACGGTTAAACAATCCAGTTCGTGGGGTGAGAAAATTGTTACATGGCAGATGTCACTTATCCGGCTTGTCGAATTTTAGATTCTGAGGTTAAACAATACAGTCCGCGGGGTGAGAAAATTGGTTCTGGGCGTATGTCTTATATCCGGCCTGACGAGTTTTAGACTCTGAGGTTAAACAATCCATTCCAAAGGGTGAGAAAATTGGTCCAGGGCGGACACCACATATCCACCTGTCGAGTTTTAGACACTGAGGTTAAATAATCCAGTCCATGGGATGGGAAAATTGGTACTTGCCGGATGTCGTATGTACAACATTTCGAGTTTAAGACTCGAGTTTAAATAATCAAATCTGCGGGAAGAGAAGATTGCTACTGTCCGAATGATGCATATCCGACTTGTAGGGTTTTAGGGTCTGAGTTTAAACAATCCAGTTCGCCGATGGAGAAAATTGTAACAGGGCGGATGTCACATATCCGGCCTGTCGAGATTTAGACTCTGAGGTTAAACAATCCAGTTCATGGGGTTAGAAATCTGTTACAGGGCGGATGTCACATATGCAGCCTGTAGAATTTTAGATTCTGAGGTTAAATAAACCAGTCCAAGGGATGAGAAAATTGGTACTGGCCAGATTTTGTATATCCGAAATGTCGAGTATAAACTGAGGTTAAACATTCCAGTTAGTTGGGTAAGAAAATTTTTACAGGGCGGATGTCACATATCTGGGCTGTCGAGTATTATATTCTGAGGTTAAACAATCCAGTCCGCGAGGTGAAAAAAAAAATCCTACGCGGATTTCGGATATCCAGCCAGCATAGATTTATACTCTGAGGTTAAACAATCCAGTCCGCGGGATGAGAAAATTGGTCCTGGGCGGATGTCGTATATTTGGCCAGCAGAGATTTAGATTCTGAGGTTAAACAGTCCAGTCCGCGGGGTGAAAAAATCGGTCCTGAGCGGATGTCTTATATCCGGCCTGACAAGTTTTAGACTCTGAGGTTAAACAATCCAGTCCAAAGGGTGAAAAATTGGTCCTGGGTGGACACCACATATCCACCTATCGAGTTTTAGACTCTAAGGATAAATAATCCAGACCACGGAATGGGAATATTGGTACTTGCCGGATGTATTATATACAACATGTCGAGTTTTAGACTCTGAGGTTAAAAAGTCCAGTCTGCAGGGTGAAAAAATTGTTACAGAGCAGATGTCACATATCCGGCCTGTCGAATTTTAGATTCTGAGGTTAAACAATCCAGTTCGCGGGGTGAGAAAATTGGTTCTGGGCGTATGTCTTATATCCGGCCTGTCCAATTTTAGACTCTGAGGTTGAACAATCCAATACGAGGGCTGAGAAAATTGGTCCTGGGCGAATGTCGCATATCTGGCCTGTTGAGTTTCAGATTCTGAGGTTAAACAATCGAGTCTGCGGGGTGAGAAAATTGTTTCTGAGCAGATGTCACATATCCGGCCTGTAGAATTTTAGATTCTGAGGTTAAACAATCCAGTTCGCGGGGTGAGAAAATTGGTTCTGGGAGTATGTCTTATATCAGGCATGTCGAGTTTTAGACTCTGAGGTTAAACAATCCAGTCCAAAGGGTGAGAAAATTGGTCCTGGGTGGACACCACATATCCACCTGTCGAGTTTTAGACGCTGAAGTTACATAATCCAGTTTATGGGGTGAGAAAATTGTTACAGGGCAGATGTCACATATGCAGCCTTTAGAGTTTTAGATTCTGAGTTTAATCAATCCAGTCCGCGGGGTGAGAAAACTGTCACATATCCGGCCTGTTGAGTTTTAGACTCTGAGGTTAAACAATCCAGTACAAAGGGTGAACAAAATTGGTCCTAGGTGGACATGACATATCCACCTGTCGAGTTTTAGACTCTGAGGTTAAATAATCCAGTCCAAGGGATGGGAAAATTGGTACTTGCCAGATGTCGTATATACAACATGTCGAGTTTTAGACTCTGAGGTTAAATAGTTCAGTCCACGGTATGAGAAAATTGTTACAGAGCAGATGTCACATATCCGGCCTGTCGAATTTAAGACTCTGAGGTTGAACAATCCAATACGAGGGCTGAGAAAATTGGTCCTGGGCGAATTACGCATATCCGGCCTGTTGAGTTTTAGATTCTGAGGTTAAACAATCCAGTCCAAAGGGTGAGAAAATTGGTCCTGGGTGGACACCACATATCCACCTGTCGAGTTTTAGACGCTGAAGTTACATAATCCAGTTCATGGAGTGAGAAAATTGTTACAGGGCGGATGTCACATATACAGACTGTAGAGTTTTAGATTCTGAGTTTAATCAATCCAGTCCGCGGGGTGAGAAAACTGTCACATATCCAGCCAGTCGAGTTTTTGACTGTGAGGTTGAACAATCCAATCCGAGGGGTGAGAAAATTGGTCCTGAGTGGATGTCGTATATTCGGCCTGTCGAGTTTTAGATTCTGAGGTTAAACAATCTAGTCCGCGGGGTGAGAAAATTGGTTCTGGTCGTATGTCTTATATCCGGCCTGTCGAGTTTTAGACTCTGAGGTTAAATAATCCAGTCCAAAGGATGAAAAAATTGGTCCTGGGCGGACTCCACATATCCACCTGTCGAGTTTTAGACTCTAAGGTTAAATAATCCAGACCACAAAATAATCCAGACCACGGAATGGGAATACTGGTACTTGCCGGATGTCGTATAAACAGCATGTCGAGTTTTAGACTCTGAGGTTAAATAGTCCAGACCGCAGGGTGAAAAAATTGTTACAGAGCAGATGTCACATATCCGGCTTGTCGAATTTTAGATTCCGAGGTTAAACAATCCAGTTCGCGGGGTGAGAAAATTGGTTCTGGGCGTATATCTTATATCCGGCCTGTCCAATTTTAGATTCTGAGGTTGAACAATCCAATACGAGGGCTGAGAAAATTGGTCCTGGGCGAATGTCGCATATATGGCCTGTTGAGTTTCAGATTCTGAGGTTAAACAATCCAGTCCAAAGGGTGAGAAAATTGGTCCTGGGTGGACACCACATATCCACCTGTCGAGTTTTAGATGCTGAAGTTACATAATCCAGTTCATGGGGTGAGAAAATTGTTACAGGGCGGATGTCACATATACAGCCTGTAAAGTTTTAGATTCTGAGGTTAATCAATCCAGTCCGCGGGGTGAGAAAACTGTCACATATCCGGCCTTTCGAGTTTTTGACTGTGAGGTTGAACAATCCAATCCGAGGGGTGAGAAAATTGGTTGTGGGTGGATGTAGCATATCCGGCCTCTGGAGTTTTAGATTCTGAGGTTAAACAATCCAGTCCGTGGGGTGAGAAAATTGGTTGTGGGATGATGTCGTATATCCAGCCTATCGAGTTTTAGACTCCGAGGTTAAATAATCCATTCCGCGGGATGAGAAAATTGGTACTGGCCGAATGTCGTATATCCGATATGTAGGGTTTTGGAGTCTGAGGTTAAACAATCCAGTTCGTCAATTGATAAAATTGTAACAGGGCAGATGTCACATATCCGGCCGGTCGAATTTTAGATTCTGAGGTTAAATAATCCAGTCCAAGGGATGAGAAAATTGGTACTGGCCAGATTTTGTATATCCGAAATGTTGAGTATTCGCTACGGTTAAACAATCCAGTTCGTGGGGTGAGAAAATTGTTACAGGGCAGATGTCACATATCCGGCCTGCCGAGTTTTAGATTCTGAGGTTAAACATTCCAGTCCGCGGGATGAGAAAATTGGTCCTTGGCGGATGTCGTATATTTGGCCTGCGGAGATTTAGATTCTGAGGTTAAATAGTCCAGTCCGCGGGGTGAAAAAATTGGTCCTGAGCGAATGTCGTATATTCGGCCTGTCGAGTTTTAGATTCTGAGGTTAAACAATCCAGTCCGCGGGGTGAGAAAATTGGTTCTGGTCGTATGTCTTATATCCGGTCTGTCGAGTTTTAGACTCTGAGGTTAAACAATCCAGTCCAAAGGGTGAAAAATTGGTCCTGGGTGGACACCACATATCCACCTGTCAAGTTTTAGACTCTAAGGTTAAATAATCCAGACCACGGAATGGGAATATTGGTACTTGCCGGATGTCTTATATACAACATGTCGAGTTTTAGACTCTGAGGTTAAAAAGTCCAGTTTGCAGGGTGAAAAAATTGTTACAGAGCAGATGTCACATATCCGGCCTGTCGAATTTTAGATTCTGAGGTTAAAAAATCCAGTTCGCGGGGTGAGAAAATTGGTTCTGGGCGTATGTCTTATATCCGGCCTGTCCAATTTTAGACTCTGAGGTTGAACAATCCAATACGAGGGCTGAGAAAATTGGTCCTTGGCGAATGTCGCATATCTGGCCTGCTGAGTTTCAGATTCTGAGGTTAAACAATCGAGTCTGCGGGGTGAGAAAATTGTTTCTGAGCAGATGTCACATATCCGGCCTGTAGAATTTTAGATTCTGAGTTTAAACAATCCAGTCCGCGGGGTGAGAAAATTGGTTCTGGGAGTATGTCTTATATCAGGCATGTCGAGTTTTAGACTCTGAGGTTAAACAATTCAGTCCAAAGGGTGAGAAAATTGGTCCTGGGTGGACACCACATATCCACCTGTCGAGTTTTAGACACTGAAGTTACATAATCCAGTTCATAGGGCGAGAAAATTGTTACACGGCGGATGTCATATATGCAGCCTTTAGAGTTTTAGATTCTGAGTTTAATCAATCCAGTCCGCGGGGTGAGAAAACTGTCACATATCCGGCCAGTCGAGTTTTAGACTCTGAGGTTAAACAATCCAGTACAAAGGGTGAAAAAAATTGGTCCTAGGTGGACATCACATATCCACCTGTCGAGTTTTAGACTCTAAGGTTAAATAATCCAGTCCACTGGATGGGAAAATTGGTACTTGCCAGATGTCGTATATACAACATGTCGAGTTTTAGACTCTGAGGTTAAATAGTCCAGTCCACGGTATGTTAAAATTGTTACAGAGCAGATATCACATATCCGGCCTGTTGAATTTTAGACTCTGAGGTTGAAGAATCCAATAAGAGGGCTGAGAAAAATGGTCCTGGGTGAATGACGCATATCCGGCCTGTTGAGTTTTAAATTATGAGTTTAAACAATCCAGTCCGCGGGGTGAGAAAATTGGTTCTGGGTGGCTGTCGTATATCCGGAATGTTGAGTTTTAGACTCTGAGGTTAAACAATCCAATCCATGGGGTGAGAAAATTGGTCGTGGGCTGATGTTGTATATCCAGTCTATCGAGTTTTAGACTCTGAGGTTAAATAATACTGTCCACGAGTTGAGAAAATTGGTTCTGGCCAGATTTGGATATCCGACATGTCGACTATTAGACTCTGAAATTAAACAATCCAGTTCGTGGGGTGAGAAAATTGTTACAGAACAGATGTCACATATCCTGCCTGACGCGTTTTAGATTCTCAGGTTAAACAATCCAGTCCACAGGGTGAGAAAATGAATCCTGGGCAGATGTCGTATATCCGACATGTAGGGTTTTAGAGTCTGAGTTTAAACAATCCAGTACGTCGATTGAGAAAATTGTAACAGGGCGGATGTCACATATCCGGACTGTCGAGTTTTAGATTCTGAGGTTAAATAATCCAGTCCAAGGGATGAGAAAATTGGTACTGGCCAGATTTAGTATATCCGAAACGTTGAGTATTAGCTACGGTTAAACAATCCAGTTCGTGGGGTGAGAAAATTGTTACACGGCAGATGTCACTTATCCGGCTTGTCGAGTTTTAGATTCTGAGGTTAAACAATACAGTCCGCGGGGTGAGAAAATTGGTTCTGGGCGTATGTCTTATATCCGGCCTGACGAGTTTTAGACTCTGAGGTTAAACAATCCAGTCCAAAGGGTGAGAAAATTGGTCTAGGGCGGACACCACATATCCATCCACCTGTCGAGTTTTAGATGCTGAGGTTAAATAATCCAGTACATGGGATGGGAAAATTGGTACTTGCCGGATGTCGTATGTACAACATTTCGAGTTTAAGACTCGAGTTTAAATAATCAAATCTGCGGGAAGAGAAGATTGCTACTGTCCGAATGATGCATATCCGACTTGTAGGGTTTTAGGGTCTGAGTTTAAACAATCCAGTTCGCCGAGTGAGAAAATTGTAACAGGGCGGATGTCACATATCCGGCCTGTCAAGATTTAGACTCTGAGGTTAAACAATCCAGTTCATGGGGTTAGAAATCTGTTACAGGGCGGATGTCACATATGCAGCCTGTAGAATTTTAGATTCTGAGGTTAATCAATCCAGTCTGCGGGGTGAGAAAATTGTCACATATCCGGCCTGTCGAGTTTTAGATTCTGAGGTTAAATAAACCAGTCCAAGGGATGAGAAAATTGGTACTGGCCAGATTTTGTATATCCGAAATGTCGAGTATAAACTGAGGTTAAACATTCCAGTTAGTTGGGTAAGAAAATTTTTACAGGGCGGATGTCACATATCTGGGCTGTCGCGTATTATATGCTGAGGTTAAACAATCCAGTCCGCGTGGTGAAAAAAAAAATCCTACGCGGATTTCGGATATCCAGCCAGCAGAGATTTATACTCTGAGGTTAAACAATCCAGTCCGCTGAGGTTAAACAATCCAGTCCGTGGGATGAGAAAATTGGTCCTGGGCGGATGTCGTATATTTGGCCAGCAGAGATTTAGATTCTGAGGTTAAACAGTCCAGTCCGCGGGGTGAAAAAATCGGTCCTGAGCGGATGTCTTATATCCGGCCTGACAAGTTTTAGACTCTGAGGTTAAACAATCCAGTCCAAAGGGTGAAAAATTGGTCCTGGGTGGACACCACATATCCACCTGTCGAGTTTTAGACTCTAAGGATAAATAATCCAGACCACGGAATGGGAATATTGGTACTTGCCGGATGTCTTATATACAACATGTCGAGTTTTAGACTCTGAGGTTAAAAAGTCCAGTCTGCAGGGTGAAAAAATTGTTACAGAGCAGATGTCACATATCCGGCCTGTCGAATTTTAGATTCTTAGGTTAAACAATCCAGTTCGCGGGGTGAGAAAATTGGTTCTGGGCGCATGTCTTATATCCGGCCTGTCCAATTTCAGACTCTGAGGTTGAACAATCCAATACGAGGGCTGAGAAAATTGGTCCTGGGCGAATGTCGCATATCTGGCCTGCTGAGTTTCAGATTCTGAGGTTAAACAATCGAGTCTGCGGGGTGAGAAAATTGTTTCTGAGCAGATGTCACATATCCGGCCTGTAGAATTTTAGATTCTGAGTTTAAACAATCCAGTCCGCGGGGTGAGAAAATTGGTTCTGGGAGTATGTCTTATATCAGGCATGTCGAGTTTTAGACTCTGAGGTTAAACAATTCAGTCCAAAGGGTGAGAAAATTGGTCCTGGGTGGACACCACATATCCACCTGTCGAGTTTTAGACACTGAAGTTACATAATCCAGTTCATAGGGCGAGAAAATTGTTACAGGGCGGATGTCATATATGCAGCCTTTAGAGTTTTAGATTCTGAGTTTAATCAATCCAGTCCGCGGGGTGAGAAAACAGTCACATATCCGGCCAGTCGAGTTTTAGATTCTGAGGTTAAACAATCCAGTACAAATGGTGAAAAAAATTGGTCCTAGGTGGACATCACATATCCACCTGTCGAGTTTTAGACTCTAAGGTTAAATAATCCAGTCCACGGGATGGGAAAATTGGTACTTGCCAGATGTCGTATATACAACATGTCGAGTTTTAGACTCTGAGGTTAAATAGTCCAGTCCACGGTATGTTAAAATTGTTACAGAGCAGATATCACATATCCGGCCTGTTGAATTTTAGACTCTGAGGTTGAAGAATCCAATAAGAGGGCTGAGAAAAATGGTCCTGGGTGAATGACGCATATCCGGCCTGTTGAGTTTTAAATTATGAGTTTAAACAATCCAGTCCGCGGGGTGAGAAAATTGGTTCTGGGTGGCTGTCGTATATCCGGAATGTTGAGTTTTAGACTCTGAGGTTAAACAATCCAATCCATGGGGTGAGAAAATTGGTCGTGGGCTGATGTTGTATATCCCGTCTATCGAGTTTTAGACTCTGAGGTTAAATAATCCTGTCCACGAGTTGAGAAAATTGGTTCTGGCCAGATTTGGATATCCGACATGTCGACTATTAGACTCTGAAATTAAACAATCCAGTTCGTGGGGTGAGAAAATTGTTACAGGACAGATGTCACATATCCTGCCTGATGCGTTTTAGATTCTCAGGTTAAACAATCCAGTCCACAGGGTGAGAAAATGAATCCTGGGTGGATGTCGTATATACGACATGTAGGGTTTTAAAGTCTGAGTTTAACCAATCCAGTACGTCGATTGAGAAAATTGTAACAGGGCGGATGTCACATATCCGGACTGTCGAGTTTTAGATTCTGAGGTTAAATAATCCAGTCCAAGGGATGAGAAAATTGGTACTGGCCAGATTTAGTAAATCCGAAACGTTGAGTATTAGCTACGGTTAAACAATCCAGTTCGTGGGGTGAGAAAATTGTTACACGGCAGATGTCACTTATCCGGCTTGTCGAGTTTTAGATTCTGAGGTTAAACAATACAGTCCGCGGGGTGAGAAAATTGGTTCTGGCCGTATGTCTTATATCCGGCCTGACGAGTTTTAGACTCTGAGGTTAAACAATCCAGTCCAAAGGGTGAGAAAATTGGTCCAGGGCGGACACCACATATCCATCCACCTGTCGAGTTTTAGATGCTGAGGTTAAATAATCCAGTACATGGGATGGGAAAATTGGTACTTGCCGGATGTCGTATGTACAACATTTCGAGTTTAAGACTCGAGTTTAAATAATCAAATCTGCGGGAAGAGAAGATTGCTACTGTCCGAATGATGCATATCCGACTTGTAGGGTTTTAGGGTCTGAGTTTAAACAATCCAGTTCGCCGAGTGAGAAAATTGTAACAGGGCGGATGTCACATATCCGGCCTGTCAAGATTTAGACTCTGAGGTTAAACAATCCAGTTCATGGGGTTAGAAATCTGTTACAGGGCAGATGTCACATATGCAGCCTGTAGAATTTTAGATTCTGAGGTTAATCAATCCAGTCTGCGGGGTGAGAAAATTGTCACATATCCGGCCTGTCGAGTTTTAGATTCTGAGGTTAAATAAACCATTCCAAGGGATGAGAAAATTGGTACTGGCCAGATTTTGTATATCCGAAATGTCGAGTATAAACTGAGGTTAAACATTCCAGTTAGTTGGGTAAGAAAATTTTTACAGGGCGGATGTCACATATCTGGGCTGTCGAGTATTATATTCTGAGGTTAAACAATCCAGTCCGCGTGGTGAAAAAAAAAATCCTACGCGGATTTCGGATATCCAGCCAGCAGAGATTTATACTCTGAGGTTAAACAATCCAGTCCGCTGAGGTTAAACAATCCAGTCCGCGGGATGAGAAAATTGGTCCTGGGCGGATGTCGTATATTTGGCCAGCAGAGATTTAGATTCTGAGGTTAAACAGTCCAGTCCGTGGGGTGAAAAAATCGGTCCTGAGCGGATGTCTTATATCCGGCCTGACAAGTTTTAGACTCTGAGGTTAAACAATCCAGTCCAAAGGGTGAAAAATTGGTCCTGGGTGGACACCACATATCCACCTGTCGAGTTTTAGACTCTAAGGATAAATAATCCAGACCACGGAATGGGAATATTGGCACTTGCCGGATGTATTATATACAACATGCCGAGTTTTAGACTCTGAGGTTAAAAAGTCCAGTCTGCAGGGTGAAAAAATTGTTACAGAGCAGATGTCACATATCCGGCCTGTCGAATTTTAGATTCTGAGGTTAAACAATCCAGTTCGCGGAGTGAGAAAATTGGTTCTGGGCGTATGTCTTATATCCGGCCTGTCCAATTTTAGATTCTGAGGTTGAACAATCCAATACGAGGGCTGAGAAAATTGGTCCTGGGCGAATGTCGCATATCTGGCCTGTTGAGTTTCAGATTCTGAGGTTAAACAATCCAGTCCAAAGGGTGAGAAAATTGGTCCTGGGTGGACACCACATATCCACCTGTCGAGTTTTAGATGCTGAAGTTACATAATCCAGTTCATGGGGTGAGAAAATTGTTACAGGGCGGATGTCACATATACAGCCTGTAAAGTTTTAGATTCTGAGGTTAATCAATCCAGTCCGCGAGGTGAGAAAACTATCACATATCCGGCCTTTCGAGTTTTTGACTGTGAGGTTGAACAATCCAATCCGAGGGGTGAGAAAATTGGTTGTGGGTGGATGTAACATATCCGGCCTCTGGAGTTTTAGATTCTGAGGTTAAACAATCCAGTCCGTGGGGTGAGAAAATTGGTTGTGGGATGATGTCGTATATCCAGCCTATCGAGTTTTAGACTCCGAGGTTAAATAATCCATTCCGCGGGATGAGAAAATTGGTACTGGCCGAATGTCATATATCCGATATGTAGGGTTTTGGAGTCTGAGGTTAAACAATCCAGTTCGTCGATTGATAAAATTGTAACAGGGCAGATGTCACATATCCGGCCGGTCGAATTTTAGATTCTGAGGTTAAATAATCCAGTCCAAGGGATGAGAAAATTGGTACTGGCCAGATTTTGTATATCCGAAATGTTGAGTATTCGCTACGGTTAAACAATCCAGTTCGTGGGGTGAGAAAATTGTTACAGGGCAGATGTCACATATCCGGCCTGCCAAGTTTTAGATTCTGAGGTTAAACATTCCAGTCCGCGGGGTGAGAAAAACAATCCTAGGCGGATTTTGTATATCCGGCCAGCACAGATTTATACTCCGAGGTTAAGCAATCCAGTCCACGGGATGAGAAAATTGGTCCTTGGCGGATGTCGTATATTTGGCCTGCAGAGATTTAGATTCTGAGGTTAAATAGTCCAGTCCGCGGGGTGAAAAAATTGTTCCTGAGCGGATGTCGTATATTCGGCCTGTCGAATTTTAGATTCTGAGGTTAAACAATCCAGTTCGCGGGGTGAGAAAATTGGTTCTGGGCGTATGTCTTATATCCGGCCTGTCCAATTTTAGACTCTGAGGTTGAACAATCCAATACAAGGGCTGAGAAAATTGGTCCTGGGCGAATGTCGCATATCTTGCCTGCAGAGTTTCAGATTCTGAGGTTAAACAATCGAGTCTGCGGGGTGAGAAAATTGTTTCTGTGCAGATGTCACATATCCGGCATGTAGAATTTTAGATTCTGAGTTTAAACAATCCAGTCCGCGGGGTGAGAAAATTGGTTCTGGGAGTATATCTTATATCAGGCATGTCGAGTTTTAGACTCTGAGTTTAAACAATTCAGTCCAAAGGGTGAGAAAATTGGTCCTGGGTGGACACCACATATCCACCTGTCGAGTTTTAGACACTGAAGTTACATAATCCAGTTCATAGGGCGAGAAAATTGTTACAGGGCGGATGTCACATATGCAGCCTTTAGAGTTTTAGATTCTGAGTTTAATCAATCCAGTCCGCGGGGTGAGAAAACTGTCACATATCCGGCCAGTCGAGTTTTAGACTCTGAGGTTAAACAATCCAGTACAAAGGGTGAAAAAAATTGGTCCTAGGTGGACATCACATATCCACCTGTCGAGTTTTAGACTCTCAGGTTAAATAATCCAGTCCACGGGATGGGAAAATTGGTACTTGCCAGATGTCGTATATACAACATGTCGAGTTTTAGACTCAGAGGTTAAATAGTCCAGTCCACGGTATGTTAAAATTGTTACAGAGCAGATATCACATATCCGGCCTGTGGAATTTTAGACTCTGAGGTTGAACAATCCAATAAGAGGGCTGAGAAAAATGGTCCTGGGCGAATGACGCATATCCGGCCTGTTGAGTTTTAGATTATGAGTTTAAACAATCCAGTCCGCGGGGTGAGAAAATTGGTTCTGGGTGGCTGTCGTATATCCG
This sequence comes from Pseudophryne corroboree, assembly GCF_028390025.1. NCBI lineage: Eukaryota > Metazoa > Chordata > Amphibia > Anura > Myobatrachidae > Pseudophryne > Pseudophryne corroboree. The sequence continues at coordinate 407,699,897 of NC_086451.1, forward strand.
GAATGTTGAGTTTTAGACTCTGAGGTTAAACAATCCAATCCATGGGGTGAGAAAATTGGTTGTGGGCTGAGGTTGTATATCCAGTCTATCGAGTTTTAGACTCTGAGGTTAAATAATCCAGTCCACGAGTTGAGAAAATTGGTTCTGGCCAGATTTGGATATCCGACATGTCGACTATTAGACTCTGAAGTTAAACAATCCAGTTCGTGGGGTGAGAAAATTGTTACAGGACAGATGTCACATATCCTGCCTGACGCGTTTTAGATTCTCAGGTTAAACAATCCAGTCCACAGGGTGAGAAAATGAATCCTGGGCGGATGTCGTATATCCGACATGTAGGGTTTTAGAGTCTGAGTTTAAACAATCCAGTACGTCGATTGAGAAAATTGTAACAGGGCGGATGTCACATATCGGGACTGTCGAGTTTTAGATTCTGAGGTTAAATAATCCAGTCCAAGGGATGAGAAAATTGGTACTGGCCAGATTTAGTATATCCGAAACGTTGAGTATTAGCTACGGTTAAACAATCCAGTTCGTGGGGTGAGAAAATTGTTACACGGCAGATGTCACTTATCCGGCTTGTCGAGTTTTAGATTCTGAGGTTAAACAATACAGTCCGCGGGGTGAAAAAATTGGTTCTGGGCGTATGTCTTATATCCGGCCTGACGAGTTTTAGACTCTGAGGTTAAACAATCCAGTCCAAAGGGTGAGAAAATTGGTCCAGGGCGGACACCACATATCCATCCACCTGTCGAGTTTTAGATGCTGAGGTTAAATAATCCAGTACATGGGATGGGAAAATTGGTACTTGCCGGATGTCGTATGTACAACATTTCGAGTTTAAGACTCGAGTTTAAATAATCAAATCTGCGGGAAGAGAAGATTGCTACTGTCCGAATGTTGCATATCCGACTTGTAGGGTTTTAGGGTCTGAGTTTAAACAATCCAGTTCGCCGAGTGAGAAAATTGTAACAGGGAGGATGTCACATATGCAGCCTGTCAAGATTTAGACTCTGAGGTTAAACAATCCAGTTCATGGGGTTAGAAATCTGTTACAGGGCGGATGTCACATATGCAGCCTGTAGAATTTTAGATTCTGAGGTTAATCAATCCAGTCTGCGGGGTGAGAAAATTGTCACATATCCGGCCTGTCGAGTTTTAGATTCTGAGGTTAAATAAACCAGTCCAAGGGATGAGAAAATTGGTACTGGCCAGATTTTGTATATCCGAAATGTCGAGTATAAACTGAGGTTAAACATTCCAGTTAGTTGGGTAAGAAAATTTTTACAGGGCGGATGTCACATATCTGGGCTGTCGAGTATTATATTCTGAGGTTAAACAATCCAGTCCGCCTGGTGAAAAAAAAATCCTACGCGGATTTCGGATATCCAGCCAGCAGAGATTTATACTCTGAGGTTAAACAATCCAGTCCGCTGAGGTTAAACAATCCAGTCCGCGGGATGAGAAAATTGGTCCTGGGCGGATGTCGTAAATTTGGCCAGCAGAGATTTAGATTCTGAGGTTAAACAGTCCAGTCCGCGGGGTGAAAAAATCGGTCCTGAGCGGATGTCTTATATCCGGCCTGACAAGTTTTAGACTCTGAGGTTAAACAATCCAGTCCAAAGGGTGAAAAATTGGTCCTGGGTGGACACCACATATTCACCTGTCGAGTTTTAGACTCAAAGGATAAATAATCCAGACCACGGAATGGGAATATTGGTACTTGCCGGATGTATTATATACAACATGTCGAGTTTTAGACTCTGAGGTTAAAAAGTCCAGTCTGCAGGGTGAAAAAATTGTTACAGAGCAGATGTCACATATCCGGCCTGTTGAATTTTAGATTCTGAGGTTAAACAATCCAGTTCGCGGGGTGAGAAAATTGGTTCTGGGCGTATGTCTTATATCCGGCCTGTCCAATTTTAGATTCTGAGGTTGAACAATCCAATACGAGGGCTGAGAAAATTGGTCCTGGGCGAATGTCGCATATCTGGCCTGTTGAGTTTCAGATTCTGAGGTTAAACAATCCAGTCCAAAGGGTGAGAAAATTGGTCCTGGGTGGACACCACATATCCACCTGTCGAGTTTTAGATGCTGAAGTTACATAATCCAGTTCATGGGGTGAGAAAATTGTTACAGGGCGGATGTCACATATACAGCCTGTAAAGTTTTAGATTCTGAGGTTAATCAATCCAGTCCGCGAGGTGAGAAAACTATCACATATCCGGCCTTTTGAGTTTTTGACTGTGAGGTTGAACAATCCAATCCGAGGGGTGAGAAAATTGGTTGTGGGTGGATGTAACATATCCGGCCTCTGGAGTTTTAGATTCTGAGGTTAAACAATCCAGTCCGTGGGGTGAGAAAATTGGTTGTGGGATGATGTCGTATATCCAGCCTATCGAGTTTTAGACTCCGAGGTTAAATAATCCATTCCGCGGGATGAGAAAATTGGTACTGGCCGAATGTCGTATATCCGATATGTAGGGTTTTGGAGTCTGAGGTTAAACAATCCAGTTCGTCGATTGATAAAATTGTAACAGGGCAGATGTCACATATCCGGCCGGTCGAATTTTAGATTCTGAGGTTAAATAATCCAGTCCAAGGGATGAGAAAATTGGTACTGGCCAGATTTTGTATATCCGAAATGTTGAGTATTCGCTACGGTTAAACAATCCAGTTCGTGGGGTGAGAAAATTGTTACAGGGCAGATGTCACATATCCGGCCTGCCGAGTTTTAGATTCTGAGGTTAAACATTCCAGTCCGCGGGGTGAGAAAAACAATCCTGGGCGATTTTGTATATCCGGCCAGCACAGATTTATACTCTGAGGTTAAGCAATCCAGTCCACGGGATGAGAAAATTGGTCCTTGGCGGATGTCGTATATTTGGCCTGCAGAGATTTAGATTCTGAGGTTAAATAGTCCAGTCCGCGGGGTGAAAAAATTGGTCCTGAGCGGATGTCGTATATTCGGCCTGTCGAGTTTTAGATTCTGAGGTTAAACAATCCAGTCCGCGGGGTGAGAAAATTGGTTCTGGGCGTATGTCTTATATCCGGTCTGTCGAGTTTTAGAATTTAAGGTTAAACAATCCAGTCCAAAGGGTGAAAAATTGGTCCTGGGTGGACACCACATATCCACCTGTCGAGTTTTAGACTCTAAGGTTAAATAATCCAGACCACGGAATGGGAATATTGGTACTTGCCGGATGTCTTATATACAACATGTCGAGTTTTAGACTCTGAGGTTAAAAAGTCCAGTCTGCAGGGTGAAAAAATTGTTACAGAGCAGATGTCACATATCCGGCCTGTCGAATTTTAGATACTGAGGTTAAACAATCCAGTTCGCGGGGTGAGAAAATTGGTTCTGGGCGTATGTCTTATATCCGGCCTGTCCAATTTTAGACTCTGAGGTTGAACAATCCAATACAAGGGCTGAGAAAATTGGTCCTGGGCGAATGTCGCATATCTGGCCTGCTGAGTTTCAGATTCTGAGGTTAAACAATCGAGTCTGCGGGGTGAGAAAATTGTTTCTGTGCAGATGTCACATATCCGGCATGTAGAATTTTAGATTCTGAGTTTAAACAATCCAGTCCGCGGGGTGAGAAAATTGGTTCTGGGAGTGTGTCTTATATCAGGCATGTCGAGTTTTAGACTCTGAGTTTAAACAATTCAGTCCAAAGGGTGAGAAAATTGGTCCTGGGTGGACACCACATATCCACCTGTCGAGTTTTAGACACTGAAGTTACATAATCCAGTTCATAGGGCGAGAAAATTGTTACAGGGCGGATGTCACATATGCAGCCTTTAGAGTTTTAGATTCTGAGTTTAATCAATACAGTCCGCGGGGTGAGAAAACTGTCACATATCCGGCCAGTCGAGTTTTAGACTCTGAGGTTAAACAATCCAGTACAAAGGGTGAAAAAAATTGGTTCCAGGTGGACATCACATATCCACCTGTCGAGTTTTAGACTCTCCGGTTAAATAATCCAGTCCACGGGATGGGAAAATTGGTACTTGCCAGATGTCGTATATACATGTCGAGTTTTAGACTCTGAGGTTAAATAGTCCAGTCCACGGTATGTTAAAATTGTTACAGAGCAGATATCACATATCCGGCCTGTGGAATTTTAGACTCTGAGGTTGTACAATCCAATAAGAGGGCTGAGAAAAATGGTCCTGGGCGAATGACGCATATCCGGCCTGTTGAGTTTTAGATTATGAGTTTAAACAATCCAGTCCGCGGGGTGAGAAAATTGGTTCTGGGTGGCTGTCGTATATCCGGAATGTTGAGTTTTAGACTCTGAGGTTAAACAATCCAATCCATGGGGTGAGAAAATTGGTCGTGGGCTGAGGTTGTATATCCAGTCTATCGAGTTTTAGACTCTGAGGTTAAATAATCCAGTCCACGAGTAGAGAAAATTGGTTCTGGCCAGATTTGGATATCCAACATGTCGACTATTAGACTCTGAAGTTAAACAATCCAGTTCGTGGGGTGAGAAAATTGTTACAGGACAGATGTCACATATCCTGTCTGACGCGTTTTAGATTCTCAGGTTAAACAATCCAGTCCACAGGGTGAGAAAATGAATCCTGGGCGGATGTCGTATATCCGACATGTAGGGTTTTAGAGTCTGAGTTTAAACAATCCAGTACGTCGATTGAGAAAATTGTAACAGAGCGGATGTCACATATCCGGACTGTCGAGTTTTAGATTCTGAGGTTAAATAATCCAGTCCAAGGGATGAGAAAATTGGTACTGGCCAGATTTAGTATATCCGAAACGTTGAGTATTAGCTACGGTTAAACAATCCAGTTCGTGGGGTGAGAAAATTGTTACACGGCAGATGTCACTTATCCGGCCTGACGAGTTTTAGACTCTGAGGTTAAACAATCCAGTCCAAAGGGTGAGAAAATTGGTCCAGGGCGGACACCACATATCCACCTGTCGAGTTTTAGACGCTGAGGATAAATACAGACCACGGAATGGGAATATTGGTACTTGCCGGATGTATTATATACAACATGTCGAGTTTTAGACTCTGAGGTTAAAAAGTCCAGTCTGCAGGGTGAAAAAATTGTTACAGAGCAGATGTCACATATCCGGCCTGTCGAATTTTAGATTCTGAGGTTAAACAATCCAGTTCGTGGGGTGAGAAAATTGGTTCTGGGCGTATGTCTTATATCCGGCCTGTCCAATTTTAGACTCTGAGGTTGAACAATCCAATACGAGGGCTGAGAAAATTGGTCCTGGGCGAATGTCGCATATCTGGCCTGTTGAGTTTCAGATTCTGAGGTTAAACAATCGAGTCTGCGGGGTGAGAAAATTGTTTCTGAGCAGATGTCACATATCCGGCCTGTAGAATTTTAGATTCTGAGGTTAAACAATCCAGTTCGCGGGGTGAGAAAATTGGTTCTGGGAGTATGTCTTATATCAGGCATGTCGAGTTTTAGACTCTGAGGTTAAACAATCCAGTCCAAAGGGTGAGAAAATTGGTCCTGGGTGGACACCACATATCCACCTGTTGAGTTTTAGACGCTGAAGTTACATAATCCAGTCCATGGGGTGAGAAAATTGTTACAGGGCAGATGTCACATATGCAGCCTTTAGAGTTTTAGATTCTGAGTTTAATCAATCCAGTCCGCGGGGTGAGAAAACTGTCACATATCCGGCCTGTCGAGTTTTAGACTCTGAGGTTAAACAATCCAGTACAAAGGGTGAAAAAAATTGGTCCTAGGTGGACATGACATATCCACCTGTCGAGTTTTAGACTCTGAGGTTAAATAATCCAGTTTAAGGGACGGGAAAATTGGTACTTGCCAGATGTCGTATATACAACATGTCGAGTTTTAGACTCTGAGGTTAAATAGTTCAGTCCACGGTATGAGAAAATTGTTACAGAGCAGATGTCACATATCCAGGCCCGTCGAATTTTAGACTCTGAGGTTGAACAATCCAATACGAGGGCTGAGAAAATTGGTCCTGGGCGAATTACGCATATCCGGCCTGTTGAGTTTTAGATTCTGAGGTTAAACAATCCAGTCCAAAGGGTGAGAAAATTGGTCCTGCGTGGACACCACATATCCACCTGTCGAGTTTTAGACGCTGAAGTTACATAATCCAGTTCATGGAGTGAGAAAATTGTTACAGGGCGGATGTCACATATACAGAATGTAGAGTTTTAGATTCTGAGTTTAATCAATCCAGTCCGTGGGGTGAGAAAACTGTCACATATCCGGCCAGTCGAGTTTTTGACTGTGAGGTTGAACAATCCAATCCGAGGGGTGAGAAAATTGGTCCTGAGTGGATGTCGTATATTCGGCCTGTCGAGTTTTAGATTCTGAGGTTAAACAATCTAGTCCGCGGGGTGAGAAAATTGGTTCTGGTCGTATGTCTTATATCCGGCCTGTCGAGTTTTAGACTCTGAGGTTAAACAATCCAGTCCAAAGGGTGAAAAAATTGGTCCTGGGCGGACTCCACATATCCACCTGTCGAGTTTTAGACTCTAACGTTAAATAATCCAGACCACGGAATGGGAATTACTGGTACTTGCCGGATGTCGTATATACAGCATGTCGAGTTTTAGACTCTGAGGTTAAATAGTCCAGACCGCAGGGTGAAAAAATTGTTACAGAGCAGATGTCACATAATCGGCCTGTCGAATTTTAGATTCTGAGGTTAAACAATCCAGTTCGCGGGGTGAGAAAATTGGTTCTGGGCGTATGTCTTATATCCGGTCTGTCCAATTTTAGATTCTGAGGTTGAACAATCCAATACGAGGGCTGAGAAAATTGGTCCTGGGCGAATGTCGCATATCTGGCCTGTTGAGTTTCAAATTCTGAGGTTAAACAATCCAGTCCAAAGGGTGAAAAAATTGGTCCTGGGTGGACACCACATATCCACCTGTCGAGTTTTAGATGCTGAAGTTACATAATCCAGTTCATGGGGTGAGAAAATTGTTACAGGGCGGATGTCACATATACAGCCTGTAAAGTTTTAGATTTTGAGGTTAATCAATCCAGTCCGCGGGGTGAGAAAACTGTCACATATCCGGCCTTTCGAGTTTTTGACTGTGAGGTTGAACAATCCAATCCGAGGGGTGAGAAAATTGGTTGTGGGTGGATGAAGCATATCCGGCCTCTGGAGTTTTAGATTCTGAGGTTAAACAATCCAGTCCGTGGGGTGAGAAAATTGGTTGTGGGATGATGTCGTATATCCAGCCTATCGAGTTTTAGACTCCGAGGTTAAATAATCCATTCCGCGGGATGAGAAAATTGGTACTGGCCGAATGTCGTATATCCGATATGTAGGGTTTTGGAGTCTGAGGTTAAACAATCCAGTTCGTCGATTGATAAAATTGTAACAGGGCAGATGTCACATATCCGGCCGGTCGAATTTTAGATTCTGAGGTTAAATAATCCAGTCCAAGGGATGAGAAAATTGGTACTGGCCAGATTTAGTATATCCGAAATGTTGAGTATTCGCTACGGTTAAACAATCCAGTTCGTGGGGTGAGAAAATTGTTACAGGGCAGATGTCACATATCCGGCCTGCCGAGTTTTAGATTCTGAGGTTAAACATTCCAGTCCGCGGGGTGAGAAAAACAATCCTGGGCGGATTTTGTATATCCGGCCAGCACAGATTTATACTCTGAGGTTAAGCAATCCAGTCCACGGGATGAGAAAATTGGTCCTTGGCGGAAGTCGTATATTTGGCCTGCAGAGATTTAGATTCTGAGGTTAAATGGTCCAGTCCACGGGGTGAAAAAATTGGTCCTGAGCGGATGTCGTATATTCGGCCTGTCGAATTTTAGATTCTGAGGTTAAACAATCCAGTCCGCGGGGTGAGAAAATTGGTTCTGGGCGTATGTCTTATATCCGGTCTGTCGAGTTTTAGACTCTAAGGTTAAACAATCCAGTCCAAAGGGTGAAAAATTGGTCCTGGGTGGACACCACATATCCACCTGTCAAGTTTTAGACTCTAAGGTTAAATAATCCAGACCACGGAAAGGGAATATTGGTACTTGCCGGATGTCTTATATACAACATGTCGAGTTTTAGACTCTGAGGTTAAAAAGTCCAGTTTGCAGGGTGAAAAAATTGTTACAGAGCAGATGTCACATATCCGGCCTGTCGAATTTTAGATTCTGAGGTTAAACAATCCAGTTCGCGGGGTGAGAAAATTGGTTCTGGGCGTATGTCTTATATCCGGCCTGTCCAATTTTAGACTCTGAGGTTGAACAATCCAATACGAGGGCTGAGAAAATTGGTCCTGGGCGAATGTCGCATAACTGGCCTGCTGAGTTTCAGATTCTGAGGTTAAACAATCGAGTCTGCGGGGTGAGAAAATTGTTTCTGAGCAGATGTCACATATCCGGCCTGTAGAATTTTAGATTCTGAGTTTAAACAATCCAGTCCGCGGGGTGAGAAATTGGTTCTGGGAGTATGTGTTATATCAGGCATGTCGAGTTTTAGACTCTGAGGTTAAACAATTCAGTCCAAAGGGTGAGAAAATTGGTCCTGGGTGGACACCACATATCCACCTGTCGGGTTTTAGACACTGAAGTTACATAATCCAGTTCATAGGGCGAGAAAATTGTTACAGGGCGGATGTCATATATGCAGCCTTTAGAGTTTTAGATTCTGAGTTTAATCAATCCAGTCCGCGGGGTGAGAAAACTGTCACATATCCGGCCAGTCGAGTTTTAGACTCTGAGGTTAAACAATCCAGTACAAAGGGTGAAAAAAATTGGTCCTAGGTGGACATCACATATCCACCTGTCGAGTTTTAGACTCTCAGGTTAAATAATCCAGTCCAAGGGATGGGAAAATTGGTACTTGCCAGATGTCGTATATACAACATGTCGAGTTTTAGACTCTGAGGTTAAATAGTCCAGTCCACGGTATGTTAAAATTGTTACAGAGCAGATATCACATATCCGGCCTGTTGAATTTTAGACTCTGAGGTTGAACAATCCAATAAGAGGGCTGAGAAAAATGGTCCTGGGCGAATGACGCATATCCGGCCTGTTGAGTTTTAGATTATGAGTTTAAACAATCCAGTCCGCGGGGTGAGAAAATTGGTTCCGGGTGGCTGTCGTATATCCGGAATGTTGAGTTTTAGACTCTGAGGTTAAACAATCCAATCCATGGGGTGAGAAAATTGGTCGTGGGCTGATGTTGTATATCCAGTCTATCGAGTTTTAGACTCTGAGGTTAAATAATCCTGTCCACGAGTTGAGAAAATTGGTTCTGGCCAGATTTGGATATCCGACATGTCGACTATTAGACTCTAAAGTTAAACAATCCAGTTTGTGGGGTGAGAAAATTGTTACAGGACAGATGTCACATATCCTGCCTGACGCGTTTTAGATTCTCAGGTTAAACAATCCAGTCCACAGGGTGAGAAAATGAATCCTGGGCGGATGTCGTATATCCGACATGTAGGGTTTTAGAGTCTGAGTTTAAACAATCCAGTACGTCGATTGAGAAAATTGTAACAGGGCGGATGTCACATATCCGGACTGTCGAGTTTTAGATTCTGAGGTTAAATAATCCAGTCCAAGGGATGAGAAAATTGGTACTGGCCAGATTTAGTATATCCGAAACGTTGAGTATTAGCTACGGTTAAACAATCCAGTTCGTGGGGTGAGAAAATTGTTACACGGCAGATGTCACTTATCCGGCTTGTCGAGTTTTAGATTCTGAGGTTAAACAATACAGTCCGCGGGGTGAGAAAATTGGTTCTGGGCGTATGTCTTATATCCGGCCTGACGAGTTTTAGACTCTGAGGTTAAACAATCCAGTCCAAAGGGTGAGAAAATTGGTCCAGGGCGGACACCACATATCCACCTGTCGAGTTTTAGACGCTGAGGTTAAATAATCCAGTCCATGGGATGGGAAAATTGGTACTTGCCGGATGTCGTATGTACAACATTTCGAGTTTAAGACTCGAGTTTAAATAATCAAATCTGCGGGAAGAGAAGATTGCTACTGTCCGAATGATGCATATCCGACTTGTAGGGTTTTAGGGTCTGAGTTTAAACAATCCAGTTCGCCGAGTGAGAAAATCGTAACAGGGCGGATGTCACATATCCGGCCTGTCGAGATTTAGACTCTGAGGTTAAACAATCCAGTTCATGGGGTTAGAAATCTGTTACAGGGCGGATGTCACATATGCAGCCTGTAGAATTTTAAATTCTGAGGTTAATCAATCCAGTCTGCGGGGTGAGAAAATTGTCACATATCTGGCCTGTCGAGTTTTAGATTCTGAGGTTAAATAAACCAGTCCAATGGATGAGAAAATTGGTACTGGCCAGATTTTGTATATCCAAAATGTCGAGTATAAACTGAGGTTAAACATTCCAGTTAGTTGGGTAAGAAAATTTTTACAGGGCGGATGTCACATATCTGGGCTGTCGAGTATTATATTCTGAGGTTAAACAATCCAGTCCGCGTGGTGAAAAAAAAAAATCCTACGCGGATTTCGGATATCCAGCCAGCAGAGATTTATACTCTGAGGTTAAACAATCCAGTCCGCGGGATGAGAAAATTGGTCCTGGGCGGATGTCGTATATTTGGCCAGCAGAGATTTAGATTCTGAGGTTAAATAGTCCAGTCCACGGGGTGTAAAAATTGGTCCTGAGCGGATGTCGTATATTCGGCTTGTCGAGTTTTAGATTCTGAGGTTAAACAATCCAGTCCGCGGGGTGAGAAAATTGGTTCTGGGCGTATGTCTTAAATCCGGTCTGTCGAGTTTTAGACTCTAAGGTTAAACAATCCAGTCCAAAGGGTGAAAAATTGGTCCTGGGTGGACACCACATATCCACCTGTCAAGTTTTAGACTCTAAGGTTAAATAATCCAGACCACGGAATGGGAATATTGGTACTTGCCGGATGTCTTATATACAACATGTCGAGTTTTAGACTCTGAGGTTAAAAAGTCCAGTTTGCAGGGTGAAAAAATTGTTACAGAGCAGATGTCACATATCCGGCCTGTCGAATTTTAGATTCTGAGGTTAAACAATCCAGTTCGCGGGGTGAGAAAATTGGTTCTGGGCGTATGTCTTATATCCGGCCTGTCCAATTTTAGACTCTGAGGTTGAACAATCCAATACGAGGGCTGAGAAAATTGGTCCTGGGCGAATGTCGCATAACTGGCCTGCTGAGTTTCAGATTCTGAGGTTAAACAATCGAGTCTGCGGGGTGAGAAAATTGTTTCTGAGCAGATGTCACATATCCGGCCTGTCGAATTTTAGATTCTGAGGTTAAACAATCCAGTTCGCGGGGTGAGAAAATTGGTTCTGGGCGTATGTCTTATATCCGGCCTGTCGAATTTTAGACTCTGAGGTTGAACAATCCAATACGAGGGCTGAGAAAATTGGTCCTGGGCGAATGTCGCATATCTGGCCTGTTGAGTTTCAGATTCTGAGGTTAAACAATCGAGTCTGCGGGGTGAGAAAATTGTTTCTGAGCAGATGTCACATATCCGGCCTGTAGAATTTTAGATTCTGAGTTTAAACAATCCAGTCCGCGGGGTGAGAAATTGGTTCTGGGAGTATGTCTTATATCAGGCATGTCGAGTTTTAGACTCTAAGGTTAAACAATTCAGTCCAAAGGGTGAGAAAATTGGTCCTGGGTGGACACCACATATCCACCTGTCGGGTTTTAGACACTGAAGTTACATAATCCAGTTCATAGGGCGAGAAAATTGTTACAGGGCGGATGTCATATATGCAGCCTTTAGAGTTTTAGATTCTGAGTTTAATCAATCCAGTCCGCGGGGTAAGAAAACAGTCACATATCCGGCCAGTCGAGTTTTAGACTCTGAGGTTAAACAATCCAGTACAAAGGGTGAAAAAAATTGGTCCTAGGTGGACATCACATATCCACCTGTCGAGTTTTAGACTCTCAGGTTAAATAATCCAGTCCAAGGGATGGGAAAATTGGTACTTGCCAGATGTCGTATATACAACATGTCGAGTTTTAGACTCTGAGGTTAAATAGTCCAGTCCACGGTATGTTAAAATTGTTACAGAGCAGATATCACATATCCGGCCTGTTGAATTTTAGACTCTGAGGTTGAACAATCCAATAAGAGGGCTGAGAAAAATGGTCCTGGGCGAATGACGCATATCCGGCCTGTTGAGTTTTAGATTATGAGTTTAAACAATCCAGTCCGCGGGGTGAGAAAATTGGTTCTGGGTGGCTGTCGTATATCCGGAATGTTGAGTTTTAGACTCTGAGGCTAAACAATCCAATCCATGGGGTGAGAAAATTGGTCCTGGGTGGACACCACATATCCACCTGTCGAGTTTTAGACTCTCAGATTAAATAATCCAGTCCACGGGATGGGAAAATTAGTACTTGCCAGATGTCGTATATACAACGTCGAGTTTTAGACTCTGAGGTTAAATAGTCCAGTCCACGGTATGTTAAAATTGTTACAGAGCAGATATCACATATCCGGCATGTTGAATTTTAGATTATGAGTTTAAACAATCCAGTCCGCGGGGTGAGAAAACTGGTTCTGGGTGGCTGTCGTATATCCGGAATGTTGAGTCTTAGACTCTGAGGTTAAACAATCCAGTCCAAAGGGTGAGAAAATTGGTCCTGGGTGGACACCACATATCCACCTGTCGAGTTTTAGATGCTGAAGTTACATAATCCAGTTCATGGAGTGAGAAAATTGTTACAGGGCGGATGTCACATACACATACTGTAGAGTTTTAGATTCTGAGTTTAATCAATCCAGTCCGCGGGGTGAGAAAACTGTCACATATCTGGGCAGTCGAGGTTTTGACTGTGAGGTTGAACAATCCAAACCGAGGGGTGAGAAAATTGGTCCTGAGCGGATGTCGTATATTCGGCCTGTTGAGTTTTAGATTCTGAGGTTAAACAATCTAGTCCGCGGGGTGAGAAAATTGGTTCTGGTCGTATGTCTTATATCCGGCCTGTCGAGTTTTAGACGCTGAGGTTAAACAATATAGTCCAAAGGGTGAAAAAATTGGTCCTGGGCGGATACCACATATCCACCTGTCGAGTTTTAGACTCTAAGGTTAAATAATCCAGACCACGGACTGGGAATATTGGTACTTGCCGGATGTCGTATATACTGCATGTCGAGTTTTAGACTCTGAGGTTAAATAGTCCAGTCGGCAGGGTGAAAAAATTGTTACAGAGCAGATGTCACATATCCGGCCTGTCGAATTTTAGATTCTGAGGTTAAACAATCCAGTTCGCGGGGTGAGAAAATTGGTTCTGGGCGTATGTCTTATATCTGGCCTGTCCAATTTTAGATTCTGAGGTTGAACAATCCAATACGAGGGCTGAGAAAATTGGTCCTGGGCGAATGTCGCATATCTGGCCTGTTGAGTTTCAGATTCTGAGGTTAAACAATCCAGTCCAAAGGGTGAGAAAATTGGTCCTGGGTGGACACCACATATCCACCTGTCGAGTTTTAGATGCTGAAGTTACATAATCCAGTTCATGGGGTGAGAAAATTGTTACAGGGCGGATGTCACATATACAGCATGTAGAGTTTTAGATTCTGAGGTTAATCAATCCAGTCCGCGGGGTGAGAAAACTGTCACATATCCGGCCTGTCGAGTTTTTGACTGTGAGGTTGAACAATCCATTCCGAGGGGTGAGAAAATTGGTTGTGGGTGTATGTAGCATATCCGGCCACCAGAGTTTTAGATTCTGATTTTAATCAATCCAGTCCGCGGGGTGAGAAAATTGTCACATATCCGGCCAGTCGAGTTTTTGACTGTGAAGTTGAACAATCCAATCCGAGGGGTGAGAAAATTGGTCCTGAGCGGATGTCGTATATTCGGCCTGTTGAGTTTTAGATTCTGAGGTTATATAAACCAGTCCGTGGGGTGAGAAAATTGGTCGTGGGCTGATGTCGTATATCCAGCCTATCGAGTTTTAGACTCTGAGGTTAAATAATCCATTCCGCGGGATGAGAAAATTGGTACTGGTCGAATGTCGTATAGCCGATATGTAGGGTTTTGGAGTCTGAGGTTAAACAATCCAGTTCGTCGATTGAGAAAATTGTAACAGGGCAGATGTCACATATCCGGCCGGTCGAATTTTAGATTCTGAGGTTAAATAATCCAGTCCAAGGGATGAGAAAATTGGTACTGGCCAGATTTTGTATATCCGAAATGTTGAGTATTCGCTACGGTTAAACAATGCAGTTCGTGGGGTGAGAAAATTGTTACAGGGCAGATGTCACATATCCGGCCTGCCGAGTTTTAGAATCTGACGTTAAACAATCCAGTCCGTGGGGTGAGAAAAACAATCCTGGGCGGATTTTGTATATCCGGCCAACACAGATTTATACTCTGAGGTTAAGCAATCCAGTCCGCGGGATGAGAAAATTGGTCCTTGGCGGAAGTCGTATATTTGGCCTGCAGAGATTTAGATTCTGAGGTTAAATAGTCCAGTCCGCGGGGTGAAAAAATTGGTCCTGAGCGGATTTCGTATATTCGGCCTGTCGAGTTTTAGATTCTGAGGTTAAACAATCCAGTCCGCGGGGTGAGAAAATTGGTTCTGGGCGTATGTCTTATATCCGGTCTGTTGAGTTTTAGACTCTGAGGTTAAACAATCCAGTCCAAAGGGTGAAAAATTAATCCTGGGTGGACTCCACATATCCACCTGTCGAGTTTTAGACTCTAAGGATAAATAATCCAGACCACGGAATGGGAATATTGGTACTTGCCGGATGTATTATATACAACATGTCGAGTTTTAGACTCTGAGGTTAAAAAGTCCAGTCTGCAGGGTGAAAAAATTGTTACAGAGCAGATGTCACATATCCGGCCTGTCGAATTTTAGATTCTGAGGTTAAACAATCCAGTTCGCGGGGTGAGAAAATTGGTTCTGGGCGTATGTCTTATATCCGGCCTGTCGAATTTTAGACTCTGAGGTTGAACAATCCAATACGAGGGCTGAGAAAATTGGTCCTGGGCGAATGTCGCATATCTGGCCTGTTGAGTTTCAGATTCTGAGGTTAAACAATCGAGTCTGCGGGGTGAGAAAATTGTTTCTGAGCAGATGTCACATATCCGGCCTGTAGAATTTTAGATTCTGAGGTAAAACAATCCAGTCCGCGGGGTGAGAAAATTGGTTCTGGGAGTATGTCTTATATCAGGCATGTCGAGTTTTAGACTCTGAGGTTAAACAATTCAGTCCAAAGGGTGAGAAAATTGGTCCTGGGTGGACACCACATATCCACCTGTCGAGTTTTAGACGCTGAAGTTACATAATCCAGTTCATAGGGCGAGAAAATTGTTACAGGGCGGATGTCACATATGCAGCCTTTAGAGTTTTAGATTCTGAGTTTAATCAATCCAGTCCGCGGGGTGAGAAAACTGTCACATATCCGGCCAGTCGAGTTTTAGACTCTGAGGTTAAACAATACAGTACAAAGGGTGAAAAAAATTGGTCCTAGGTGGACATCACATATCCACCTGTCGAGTTTTAGACTCTCAGGTTAAATAATCCAGTCCACGGGATGGGAAAATTGGTACTTGCCAGATGTCGTATATACAACATGTCGAGTGTTAGACTCTGAGGTTAAATAGTCCAGTCCACGGTATGAGAAAATTGTTATAGAGCAGATATCACATATCCGGCCTGTTGAATTTTAGACTCTGAGGTTGAACAATCCAATAAGAGGGCTGAGAAAAATGGTCCTGGGCGAATGACGCATATCCGGCCTGTTGAGTTTTAGATTATGAGTTTAAACAATCCAGTCCGCGGGGTGAGAAAATTGGTTCTGAGTGGCTGTCGTATATCCGGAATGTTGAGTTTTAGACTCTGAGGTTTAACAATCCAATCCATGGGGTGAGAAAATTGGTCGTGGGCTGATGTTGTATATCCAGTCTATCGAGTTTTAGACTCTGAGGTTAAATAATTCTGTCCACGAGTTGAGAAAATTGGTTCTGGCCAGATTTGGATATCCGACATGTCGACTATTAGACTCTGAAGTTAAACAATCCAGTTCGTGGGGTGAGAAAATTGTTACAGGACAGATGTCACATATCCTGCCTGATGCGTTTTAGATTCTCAGGTTAAACAATCCAGTCCACAGGGTGAGAAAATGAATCCTGGGCGGATGTCGTATATCCGACATGTAGGGTTTTAGAGTCTGAGTTTAAACAATCCAGTACGTCGATTGAGAAAATTGTAACAGGGCGGATGTCACATATCCAGACTGTCGAGTTTTAGATTCTGAGGTTAAATAATCCAGTCCAAGGGATGAGAAAATTGGTACTGGCCAGTTTTAGTATATCCGAAACGTTGAGTATTAGCTACGGTTAAACAATCCAGTTCGTGGGGTGAGAAAATTGTTACACGGCAGATGTCACTTATCCGGCTTGTCGAGTTTTAGATTCTGAGGTTAAACAATACAGTCCGCGGGGTGAGAAAATTGGTTCTAGGCGTATGTCTTATATCCGGCCTGACGAGTTTTAGACTCTGAGGTTAAACAATCCAGTCCAAAGGGTGAGAAAAATTGGTCCAGGGCGGACACCACATATCCACCTGTCGAGTTTTAGACGCTGAGGTTAAATAATCCAGTCCATGGGATGGGAAAATTGGTACTTGCCGGATGTCGTATGTAAAGCATTTCGAGTTTAAAACTCGAGTTTAAATAATCAAATCCTCGGGAAGAGAAGATTGCTACTGTCCGAATGATGCATATCCGACTTGTAGGGTTTTAGGGTCTGAGTTTAAACAATCCAGTTCGCCGAGTGAGAAAATTGTAACAGGGCGGATGTCACATATCCGGCCTGTCGAGATTTAGACTCTGAGGTTAAACAATCCAGTTCATGGGGTTAGAAATCTGTTACAGGGCGGATGTCACATATGCAGCCTGTAGAATTTTAGATTCTGAGGTTAATCAATCCAGTCTGCGGGGTGAGAAAATTGTCACATATCCGGCCTGTCGAGTTTTAGATTCTGAGGTTAAATAAACTAGTCCATGGGATGAGAAAATTGGTACTGGCCAGATTTTGTATATCCGAAATGTCGAGTATAAACTGAGGTTAAACATTCCAGTTAGTTGGGTAAGAAAATTTTTACAGGGCGGATGTCACATATCTGGGCTGTCGAGTATTATATTCTGAGGTTAAACAATCCAGTCCGCGTGATGAAAAAAAAAATCCTACGCGGATTTCGGATAGCCAGCCAGCAGAGATTTATACTCTGAGGTTAAACAATCCAGTCCGCGGGATGAGAAAATTGGTCCTGGGCGGATGTCGTATATTTGGCCAGCAGAGATTTAGATTCTGAGGTTAAACAGTCCAGTCCGCGGG
Organism: Pseudophryne corroboree; assembly: GCF_028390025.1. Taxonomy (NCBI): domain Eukaryota; kingdom Metazoa; phylum Chordata; class Amphibia; order Anura; family Myobatrachidae; genus Pseudophryne; species Pseudophryne corroboree. The sequence goes on from NC_086451.1 coordinate 407,717,215, forward strand.
GTAAAAAAATCGGTCCTGAGCGGATGTCTTATATCCGGCCTGACAAGTTTTAGACTCTGAGGTTAAACAATCCAGTCCAAAGGGTGAAAAATTGGTCCTGGGTGGACACAACATATCCACCTGTCGAGTTTTAGACTCTAAGGATAAATAATCCAGACCACGGAATGGGAATATTGGTACTTGCCGGATGTATTATATACAACATGTCGAGTTTTAGACTCTGAGGTTAAAAAGTCCAGTCTGCAGGGTGAAAAAATTGTTACAGAGCAGATGTCACATATCCGGCCTGTCGAATTTTAGATTCTGAGGTTAAATAATCCAATACGAGGGCTGAGAAAATTGGTCCTGGGCGAATGTCGCATATCTGGCCTGTTGAGTTTCAGATTCTGAGGTTAAACAATCGAGTCTGCGGGGTGAGAAAATTGTTTCTGAGCAGATGTCACATATCCAGCCTGTAGAATTTTAGATTCTGAGGTTAAACAATCCAGTTCGCGGGGTGAGAAAATTGGTTCTGGGCGTATGTCTTATATCCGGCATGTCCAATTTTAGACTCTGAGGTTGAACAATCCAATACGAGGGCTGACAAAATTGGTCTTGGGCGAATGTCGCATATATGGCCTGCTGAGTTTCAGATTCTGAGGTTAAACAATCGAGTCTGCGGGGTGATAAAATTGTTTCTGAGCAGATGTCACATATCCGGCCTGTAGAATTTTAGATTCTGAGTTTAAACAATCCAGTCCGCGGGGTGAGAAAATTGGTTCTGGGAGTATGTTTTATATCAGGCATGTCGAGTTTTAGACTCTGAGGTTAAACAATTCAGTCCAAAGGGTGAGAAAATTGGTCCTGGGTGGACACCACATATCCACCTGTCGAGTTTTAGACACTGAAGTTACATAATCCAGTTCATAGGGCGAGAAAATTGTTACAGGGCGGATGTCACATATGCAGCCTTCAGAGTTTTAGATTCTGAGTTTAATCAATCCAGTCCGCGGGGTGAGAAAACTGTCACATATCCGGCCAGTCGAGTTTTAGACTCTGAGGTTAAACAATCCAGTACAAAGGGTGAAAAAAATTGGTCCTAGGTGGACATCACATATCCACCTGTCGAGTTTTAGACTCTCAGATTAAATAATCCAGTCCACGGGATGGGAAAATTGGTACTTGCCAGATGTCGTATATACAACGTCGAGTTTTAGACTCTGAGGTTAAATAGTCCAGTCCACGGTATGTTAAAATTGTTACAGAGCAGATATCACATATCCGGCATGTTGAATTTTAGACTCTGAGGTTGAACAATCCAATAAGAGGGCTGAGAAAAATGGTCCTGGGCGAATGACGCATATCCGGCCTGTTGAGTTTTAGATTATGAGTTTAAACAATCCAGTCCGCGGGGTGAGAAAACTGTCACATATCTGGGCAGTCGAGGTTTTGACTGTGAGGTTGAACAATCCAATCCGAGGGGTGAGAAAATTGGTCATGAGCGGATGTCGTATATTCGGCCTGTTGAGTTTTAGATTCTGAGGTTAAACAATCTAGTCCGCGGGGTGAGAAAATTGGTTCTGGTCGTATGTCTTATATCCGGCCTGTCGAGTTTTAGACGCTGAGGTTAAGCAATATAGTCCAAAGGGTGAAAAAATTGGTCCTGGGCGGACTCCACATATCCACCTGTCGAGTTTTAGACTCTAAGGTTAAATAATCCAGACCACGGACTGGGAATATTGGTACTTGCCGGATGTCGTATATACTGCATGTCGAGTTTTAGACTCTGAGGTTAAATAGTCCAGTCGGCAGGGTGAAAAAATTGTTACAGAGCAGATGTCACATATCCGGCCTGTCGAATTTTAGATTCTGAGGTTAAACAATCCAGTTCGCGGGGTGAGAAAATTGGTTCTAGGCGTATGTCTTATATCTGGCCTGTCCAATTTTAGATTCTGAGGTTGAACAATCCAATACGAGGGCTGAGAAAACTGTCACATATCCGGCCTGTCGAGTTTTTGACTGTGAGGTTGAACAATCCATTCCGAGGGGTGAGAAAATTGGTTGTGGGTGTATGTAGCATATCCGGCCACCGGAGTTTTAGATTCTGATTTTAATCAATCCAGTCCGCGGGGTGAGAAAATTGTCACATATCCGGCCAGTCGAGTTTTTGACTGTGAAGTTGAACAATCCAATCCGAGGGGTGAGAAAATTGGTCCTGAGCGGATGTCGTATATTCGGCCTGTTGAGTTTTAGATTCTGAGGTTATATAAACCAGTCCGTGGGGTGAGAAAATTGGTCGTGGGCTGATGTCGTATATCCAGCCTATCGAGTTTTAGACTCTGAGGTTAAATAATCCATTCCGCGGGATGAGAAAATTGGTACTGGTCGAATGTCGTATAGCCGATATGTAGGGTTTTGGAGTCTGAGGTTAAACAATCCAGTTCGTCGATTGAGAAAATTGTAACAGGGCAGATGTCACATATCCGGCCGGTCGAATTTTAGATTCTGAGGTTAAATAATCCAGTCCAAGGGATGAGAAAATTGGTACTGGCCAGATTTTGTATATCCGAAATGTTGAGTATTCGCTACGGTTAAACAATGCAGTTCGTGGGGTGAGAAAATTGTTACAGGGCAGATGTCACATATCCGGCCTGCCGAGTTTTAGAATCTGACGTTAAACAATCCAGTCCGTGGGGTGAGAAAAACAATCCTGGGCGGATTTTGTATATCCGGCCAACACAGATTTATACTCTGAGGTTAAGCAATCCAGTCCGCGGGATGAGAAAATTGGTCCTTGGCGGAAGTCGTATATTTGGCCTGCAGAGATTTAGATTCTGAGGTTAAATAGTCCAGTCCGCGGGGTGAAAAAATTGGTCCTGAGCGGATTTCGTATATTCGGCCTGTCGAGTTTTAGATTCTGAGGTTAAACAATCCAGTCCGCGGGGTGAGAAAATTGGTTCTGGGCGTATGTCTTATATCCGGTCTGTTGAGTTTTAGACTCTGAGGTTAAACAATCCAGTCCAAAGGGTGAAAAATTAATCCTGGGTGGACTCCACATATCCACCTGTCGAGTTTTAGACTCTAAGGATAAATAATCCAGACCACGGAATGGGAATATTGGTACTTGCCGGATGTATTATATACAACATGTCGAGTTTTAGACTCTGAGGTTAAAAAGTCCAGTCTGCAGGGTGAAAAAATTGTTACAGAGCAGATGTCACATATCCGGCCTGTCGAATTTTAGATTCTGAGGTTAAACAATCCAGTTCGCGGGGTGAGAAAATTGGTTCTGGGCGTATGTCTTATATCCGGCCTGTCGAATTTTAGACTCTGAGGTTGAACAATCCAATACGAGGGCTGAGAAAATTGGTCCTGGGCGAATGTCGCATATCTGGCCTGTTGAGTTTCAGATTCTGAGGTTAAACAATCGAGTCTGCGGGGTGAGAAAATTGTTTCTGAGCAGATGTCACATATCCGGCCTGTAGAATTTTAGATTCTGAGGTAAAACAATCCAGTCTGCGGGGTGAGAAAATTGGTTCTGGGAGTATGTCTTATATCAGGCATGTCGAGTTTTAGACTCTGAGGTTAAACAATTCAGTCCAAAGGGTGAGAAAATTGGTCCTGGGTGGACACCACATATCCACCTGTCGAGTTTTAGACGCTGAAGTTACATAATCCAGTTCATAGGGCGAGAAAATTGTTACAGGGCGGATGTCACATATGCAGCCTTTAGAGTTTTAGATTCTGAGTTTAATCAATCCAGTCCGCGGGGTGAGAAAACTGTCACATATCCGGCCAGTCGAGTTTTAGACTCTGAGGTTAAACAATCCAGTACAAAGGGTGAAAAAAATTGGTCCTAGGTGGACATCACATATCCACCTGTCGAGTTTTAGACTCTCAGATTAAATAATCCAGTCCACGGGATGGGAAAATTGGTACTTGCCAGATGTCGTATATACAACGTCGAGTTTTAGACTCTGAGGTTAAATAGTCCAGTCCACGGTATGTTAAAATTGTTACAGAGCAGATATCACATATCCGGCATGTTGAATTTTAGACTCTGAGGTTGAACAATCCAATAAGAGGGCTGAGAAAAATGGTCCTGGGCGAATGACGCATATCCGGCCTGTTGAGTTTTAGATTATGAGTTTAAACAATCCAGTCCGCGGGGTGAGAAAACTGTCACATATCTGGGCAGTCGAGGTTTTGACTGTGAGGTTGAACAATCCAATCCGAGGGGTGAGAAAATTGGTCATGAGCGGATGTCGTATATTCGGCCTGTTGAGTTTTAGATTCTGAGGTTAAACAATCTAGTCCGCGGGGTGAGAAAATTGGTTCTGGTCGTATGTCTTATATCCGGCCTGTCGAGTTTTAGACGCTGAGGTTAAGCAATATAGTCCAAAGGGTGAAAAAATTGGTCCTGGGCGGACTCCACATATCCACCTGTCGAGTTTTAGACTCTAAGGTTAAATAATCCAGACCACGGACTGGGAATATTGGTACTTGCCGGATGTCGTATATACTGCATGTCGAGTTTTAGACTCTGAGGTTAAATAGTCCAGTCGGCAGGGTGAAAAAATTGTTACAGAGCAGATGTCACATATCCGGCCTGTCGAATTTTAGATTCTGAGGTTAAACAATCCAGTTCGCGGGGTGAGAAAATTGGTTCTAGGCGTATGTCTTATATCTGGCCTGTCCAATTTTAGATTCTGAGGTTGAACAATCCAATACGAGGGCTGAGAAAACTGTCACATATCCGGCCTGTCGAGTTTTTGACTGTGAGGTTGAACAATCCATTCCGAGGGGTGAGAAAATTGGTTGTGGGTGTATGTAGCATATCCGGCCACCGGAGTTTTAGATTCTGATTTTAATCAATCCAGTCCGCGGGGTGAGAAAATTGTCACATATCCGGCCAGTCGAGTTTTTGACTGTGAAGTTGAACAATCCAATCCGAGGGGTGAGAAAATTGGTCCTGAGCGGATGTCGTATATTCGGCCTGTTGAGTTTTAGATTCTGAGGTTATATAAACCAGTCCGTGGGGTGAGAAAATTGGTCGTGGGCTGATGTCGTATATCCAGCCTATCGAGTTTTAGACTCTGAGGTTAAATAATCCATTCCGCGGGATGAGAAAATTGGTACTGGTCGAATGTCGTATAGCCGATATGTAGGGTTTTGGAGTCTGAGGTTAAACAATCCAGTTCGTCGATTGAGAAAATTGTAACAGGGCAGATGTCACATATCCGGCCGGTCGAATTTTAGATTCTGAGGTTAAATAATCCAGTCCAAGGGATGAGAAAATTGGTACTGGCCAGATTTTGTATATCCGAAATGTTGAGTATTCGCTACGGTTAAACAATGCAGTTCGTGGGGTGAGAAAATTGTTACAGGGCAGATGTCACATATCCGGCCTGCCGAGTTTTAGAATCTGACGTTAAACAATCCAGTCCGTGGGGTGAGAAAAACAATCCTGGGCGGATTTTGTATATCCGGCCAACACAGATTTATACTCTGAGGTTAAGCAATCCAGTCCGCGGGATGAGAAAATTGGTCCTTGGCGGAAGTCGTATATTTGGCCTGCAGAGATTTAGATTCTGAGGTTAAATAGTCCAGTCCGCGGGGTGAAAAAATTGGTCCTGAGCGGATTTCGTATATTCGGCCTGTCGAGTTTTAGATTCTGAGGTTAAACAATCCAGTCCGCGGGGTGAGAAAATTGGTTCTGGGCGTATGTCTTATATCCGGTCTGTTGAGTTTTAGACTCTGAGGTTAAACAATCCAGTCCAAAGGGTGAAAAATTAATCCTGGGTGGACTCCACATATCCACCTGTCGAGTTTTAGACTCTAAGGATAAATAATCCAGACCACGGAATGGGAATATTGGTACTTGCCGGATGTATTATATACAACATGTCGAGTTTTAGACTCTGAGGTTAAAAAGTCCAGTCTGCAGGGTGAAAAAATTGTTACAGAGCAGATGTCACATATCCGGCCTGTCGAATTTTAGATTCTGAGGTTAAACAATCCAGTTCGCGGGGTGAGAAAATTGGTTCTGGGCGTATGTCTTATATCCGGCCTGTCGAATTTTAGACTCTGAGGTTGAACAATCCAATACGAGGGCTGAGAAAATTGGTCCTGGGCGAATGTCGCATATCTGGCCTGTTGAGTTTCAGATTCTGAGGTTAAACAATCGAGTCTGCGGGGTGAGAAAATTGTTTCTGAGCAGATGTCACATATCCGGCCTGTAGAATTTTAGATTCTGAGGTAAAACAATCCAGTCTGCGGGGTGAGAAAATTGGTTCTGGGAGTATGTCTTATATCAGGCATGTCGAGTTTTAGACTCTGAGGTTAAACAATTCAGTCCAAAGGGTGAGAAAATTGGTCCTGGGTGGACACCACATATCCACCTGTCGAGTTTTAGACGCTGAAGTTACATAATCCAGTTCATAGGGCGAGAAAATTGTTACAGGGCGGATGTCACATATGCAGCCTTTAGAGTTTTAGATTCTGAGTTTAATCAATCCAGTCCGCGGGGTGAGAAAACTGTCACATATCCGGCCAGTCGAGTTTTAGACTCTGAGGTTAAACAATACAGTACAAAGGGTGAAAAAAATTGGTCCTAGGTGGACATCACATATCCACCTGTCGAGTTTTAGACTCTCAGGTTAAATAATCCAGTCCACGGGATGGGAAAATTGGTACTTGCCAGATGTCGTATATACAACATGTCGAGTTTTAGACTCTGAGGTTAAATAGTCCAGTCCACGGTATGAGAAAATTGTTATAGAGCAGATATCACATATCCGGCCTGTTGAATTTTAGACTCTGAGGTTGAACAATCCAATAAGAGGGCTGAGAAAAATGGTCCTGGGCGAATGACGCATATCCGGCCTGTTGAGTTTTAGATTATGAGTTTAAACAATCCAGTCCGCGGGGTGAGAAAATTGGTTCTGAGTGGCTGTCGTATATCCGGAATGTTGAGTTTTAGACTCTGAGGTTTAACAATCCAATCCATGGGGTGAGAAAATTGGTCGTGGGCTGATGTTGTATATCCAGTCTATCGAGTTTTAGACTCTGAGGTTAAATAATTCTGTCCACGAGTTGAGAAAATTGGTTCTGGCCAGATTTGGATATCCGACATGTCGACTATTAGACTCTGAAGTTAAACAATCCAGTTCGTGGGGTGAGAAAATTGTTACAGGACAGATGTCACATATCCTGCCTGATGCGTTTTAGATTCTCAGGTTAAACAATCCAGTCCACAGGGTGAGAAAATGAATCCTGGGCGGATGTCGTATATCCGACATGTAGGGTTTTAGAGTCTGAGTTTAAACAATCCAGTACGTCGATTGAGAAAATTGTAACAGGGCGGATGTCACATATCCAGACTGTCGAGTTTTAGATTCTGAGGTTAAATAATCCAGTCCAAGGGATGAGAAAATTGGTACTGGCCAGTTTTAGTATATCCGAAACGTTGAGTATTAGCTACGGTTAAACAATCCAGTTCGTGGGGTGAGAAAATTGTTACACGGCAGATGTCACTTATCCGGCTTGTCGAGTTTTAGATTCTGAGGTTAAACAATACAGTCCGCGGGGTGAGAAAATTGGTTCTGGGCGTATGTCTTATATCCGGCCTGACGAGTTTTAGACTCTGAGGTTAAACAATCCAGTCCAAAGGGTGAGAAAAATTGGTCCAGGGCGGACACCACATATCCACCTGTCGAGTTTTAGACGCTGAGGTTAAATAATCCAGTCCATGGGATGGGAAAATTGGTACTTGCCGGATGTCGTATGTAAAACATTTCGAGTTTAAGACTCGAGTTTAAATAATCAAATCCTCGGGAAGAGAAGATTGCTACTGTCCGAATGATGCATATCCGACTTGTAGGGTTTTAGGGTCTGAGTTTAAACAATCCAGTTCGCCGAGTGAGAAAATTGTAACAGGGCGGATGTCACATATCCGGCCTGTCGAGATTTAGACTCTGAGGTTAAACAATCCAGTTCACGGGGTTAGAAATCTGTTACAGGGCGGATGTCACATATGCAGCCTGTAGAATTTTAGATTCTGAGGTTAATCAATCCAGCCTGCGGGGTGAGAAAATTGTCACATATCCGGCCTGTCGAGTTTTAGATTCTGAGGTTAAATAAACTAGTCCATGGGATGAGAAAATTGGTACTGGCCAGATTTTGTATATCCGAAATGTCGAGTATAAACTGAGGTTAAACATTCCAGTTAGTTGGGTAAGAAAATTTTTACAGGGCGGATGTCACATATCTGGGCTGTCGAGTATTATATTCTGAGGTTAAACAATCCAGTCCGCGTGGTGAAAAAAAAATCCTACGCGGATTTCGGATAGCCAGCCAGCAGAGATTTATACTCTGAGGTTAAACAATCCAGTCCGCGGGATGAGAAAATTGGTCCTGGGCGGATGTCGTATATTTGGCCAGCAGAGATTTAGATTCTGAGGTTAAACAGTCCAGTCCGCGGGGTAAAAAAATCGGTCCTGAGCGGATGTCTTATATCCGGCCTGACAAGTTTTAGACTCTGAGGTTAAACAATCCAGTCCAAAGGGTGAAAAATTGGTCCTGGGTGGACACCACATATCCACCTGTCGAGTTTTAGACTCTAAGGATAAATAATCCAGACCACGGAATGGGAATATTGGTACTTGCCGGATGTATTATATACAACATGTCGAGTTTTAGACTCTGAGGTTAAAAAGTCCAGTCTGCAGGGTGAAAAAATTGTTACAGAGCAGATGTCACATATCCGGCCTGTCGAATTTTAGATTCTGAGGTTAAATAATCCAATACGAGGGCTGAGAAAATTGGTCCTGGGCGAATGTCGCATATCTGGCCTGTTGAGTTTCAGATTCTGAGGTTAAACAATCGAGTCTGCGGGGTGAGAAAATTGTTTCTGAGCAGATGTCACATATCCAGCCTGTAGAATTTTAGATTCTGAGGTTAAACAATCCAGTTCGTGGGGTGAGAAAATTGGTTCTGGAAGTATGTCTTATATCAGGAATGTCGAGTTTTAGACTCTGAGGTTAAACAATCCAGTCCAAAGGGTGAGAAAATTGGTCCTGGGTGGACACCATATATCCACCTGTCGAGTTTTAGACGCTGAAGTTACATAATCCAGTTCATGGGGTGAGAAAATTGTTACAGGGCGGATGTCACATATGCAGCCTTTAGAGTTTTAGATTCTGAGTTTAATCAATCTAGTCCGCGGGGTGAGAAAACTGTCACATATCCGGCCTGTCGAGTTTTAGACTCTGAGGTTAAACAATCCAGTACAAAGGGTGAAAAAAATTGGTCCTAGGTGGACATGACATATCCACCTGACGAGTTTTAGACTCTGAGGTTAAATAATCCAGTCCAAGGGATGGGAAAATTGGTACTTGCCAGATGTCGTATATACAACATGTCGAGTTTTAGACTCTGAGGTTAAATAGTTCAGTCCACGGTATGAGAAAATTGTTACAGAGCAGATGTCACATATCCGGACTGTCGAATTTTAGACTCTGAGGTTGAACAATTCAATACGAGGGCTGAGAAAATTGGTCCTGGGCGAATTACGCATATCCGGCCTGTTGAGTTTTAGATTCTGAGGTTAAACAATCCAGTCCAAAGGGTGAGAAAATTGGTCCTGGGTGGACACCACATATCCACCTGTCGAGTTTTAGACGCTGAAGTTACATAATCCAGTTCATGGAGTGAGAAAATTGTTACAGGGCGGATGTCACATATACAGACTGTAGAGTTTTAGATTCTGAGTTTAATCAATCCAGTCCGCGGGGTGAGAAAACTGTCACATATCCGGCCAGTCGAGTTTTTGACTGTGAGGTTGAACAATCCAATCCGAGGTGTGAGAAAATTGGTCCTGAGTGGATGTCGTATATTCGGCCTGTCGAGTTTTAGATTCTGAGGTTAAACAATCTAGTCCGCGGGGTGAGAAAATTGGTTCTGGTCGTATGTCTTATATCCGGCCTGTCGAGTTTTAGACTCTGAGGTTAAACAATCCAGTCCAAAGGGTGAAAAAATTGGTCCTGGGCGGACTCCACATATCCACCTGTCGAGTTTTAGACTCTAAGGTTAAATAATCCAGACCACGGAATGGGAATATTGGTACTTGCCGGATGTCGTATATACAGCATGTCGAGTTTTAGACTCTGAGGTTAAATAGTCCAGACCGCAGGGTGAAAAAATTGTTACAGAGCAGATGTCACATATCCGGCCTGTCGAATTTTAGATTCTGAGGTTAAACAATCCAGTTCGCGGGGTGAGAAAATTGGTTCTGGGCGTATGTCTTATATCCGGCCTGTCCAATTTTAGATTTTGAGGTTGAACAATCCAATACGAAGGCTGAGAAAATTGGTCCTGGGCGAATATCGCATATCTGGCCTGTTGAGTTTTAGATTCTGAGGTTAAACAATCCAGTCCAAAGGGTGAGAAAATTGGTCCTGGGTGGACACCACATATCCACCTGTCGAGTTTTAGATGCTGAAGTTACATAATCCAGTTCATGGGGTGAGAAAATTGTTACAGGGCGGATGTCACATATACAGCCTGTAAAGTTTTAGATTCTGAGGTTAATCAATCCAGTCAGCGGGGTGAGAAAACTGTCACATATCCGGCCTTTCGAGTTTTTGACTGTGAGGTTGAACAATCCAATCCGAGGGGTGAGAAAATTGGTCCTGAGCGGATGTCGTATATTCGGCGTGTTGAGTTTTAGATTCTGAGGTTAAACAATCTAGTCCGCGGGGTGAGAAAATTGGTTCTTGTCGTATGTCTTATATCCGGCCTGTCGAGTTTTAGACTCTGAGGTTAAACAATCCAGTCCAAAGGGTGAAAAAATTGGTCCTGGACGGATACCACATATCCACCTGTCGAGTTTTAGACTCTAAGGTTAAATAATCCAGACCACGGACTGGGAATATTGGTACTTGCTGGATGTCGTATATACAGCATGTCGAGTTTTAGACTCTGAGGTTAAATAGTCCAGTCCGCGGGGTGAGAAAACTGTCACATATCCGGCCTGTCGAGTTTTTGACTGTGAGGTTGAACAATCCAATCCGAGGGGTGAGAAAATTGGTTGTGGGTGGATGTAGCATATCCGGCCTCTGGAGTTTTAGATTCTGAGGTTAAACAAACCAGTCCGTGGGGTGAGAAAATTGGTTGTGGGCTGATGTCGTATATCCAGCCTATCGAGTTTTAGACTCTGAGGTTAAATAATCCATTCCGCGGGATGAGAAAATTGGTACTGGCCGAATGTCGTATATCCGATATGTAGGGTTTTGGAGTCTGAGGTTAAACAATCCAGTTCGTCGATTGAGAAAATTGTAACAGGGCAGATGTCACATATCCGGCCGGTCGAATTTTAGATTCTGAGGTTAAATAATCCAGTCCAAGGGATGAGAAAATTGGTACTGGCCAGATTTTGTATATCCGAAATGTTGAGTATTCGCTACGGTTAAACAATCCAGTTCGTGGGGAGAGAAAATTGTTACAGGGCAGATGTCACATATCCGGCCTGCCGATTTTTAGATTCTGACGTTAAACAATCCAGTCCGTGGAGTGAGAAAAACAATCCTGGGCGGATTTTGTATATCCGTCCAGCACAGATTTATACTCTGAGGTTAAGCAATCCAGTCCGCGGGATGAGAAAATTGGTCCTTGGCGGATGTCGTATATTTGGCCTGCAGAGATTTAGATTCTGAGGTTAAATAGTCCTGTCCGCGGGGTGAGAAAATTGGTTCTGGGCGTATGTCTTATATCCGGTCTGTCGAGTTTTAGACTCTGAGGTTAAACAATCCAGTCCAAAGGGTGAAAAATTGGTCCTGGGTGGACACCACATATCCACCTGTCAAGTTTTAGACTCTAAGGTTAAATAATCCAGACCACGGATGGGAATATTGGTACTTGCCGGATGTCTTATATACAACATGTCGAGTTTTAGACTCTGAGGATAAAAAGTCCAGTCTGCAGGGTGAAAAAATTGTTACAGAGCAGATGTCACATATCCGGCCTGTCGAATTTTAGATTCTGAGGTTAAACAATCCAGTTCGTGGGGTGAGAAAATTGGTTCTGGGCATATGTCTTATATCCGGCCTGTCCAATTTTAGACTCTGAGGTTGAACAATCCAATACGAGGGCTGAGAAAATTGGTCCTGGGCGAATGTCGCATATCTGGCCTGCTGAGTTTCAGATTCTGAGGTTAAACAATCGAGTCTGCGGGGTGAGAAAATTGTTTCTGAGCAGATGTCACATATCCAAGCCTGTAGAATTTTAGATTCTGAGGTTAAACAATCCTGTTCGCGGGGTGAGAAAATTGGTTCTGGAAGTATGTCTTATATCAGGCATGTCGAGTTTTAGACTCTGAGGTTAAACAATCCAGTCCAAAGGGTGAGAAAATTGGTCCTGGGTGGACACCACATATCCACCTGTCGAGTTTTAGACGCTGAAGTTACATAATCCAGTTCATGGGGTGAGAAAATTGTTACAGGGCAGATGTCACATATGCAGCCTTTAGAGTTTTAGATTCTGAGTTTAATCAATCCAGTCCGCGGGGTGAGAAAACTGTCACATATCCGGCCTGTCGAGTTTTAGACTCTGAGGTTAAACAATCCAGTACAAGGGGTGAAAAAAATTGGTCCTAGGTGGACATGACATATCCACCTGTCGAGTTTTAGACTCTGAGGTTAAATAATCCAGTCCAAGGGATGGGAAAATTGGTAATTGCCAGATGTCGTATATACAACATGTCGAGTTTTAGACTCTGAGGTTAAATAGTTCAGTCCACGGTATGAGAAAATTGTTACAGAGCAGATGTCACATATCCGGACTGTCGAATTTTAGACTCTGAGGTTGAACAATCCAATACGAGGGCTGAGAAAATTGGTCCTGGGCGAATTACGCATATCCGGCCTGTTGAGTTTTAGATTCTGAGGTTAAACAATCCAGTACAAAGGGTGAGAAAATTGGTCCTGGGTGGACACCACATATCCACCTGTCGAGTTTTAGACGCTGAAGTTACATAATCCAGTTCATGGAGTGAGAAAATTGTTGCAGGGCGGATGTCACATATACAGACTGTAGAGTTTTAGATTCTGAGTTTAATCAATCCAGTCCGCGGGGTGAGAAAACTGTCACATATCCGGCCAGTCGAGTTTTTGACTGTGAGGTTGAACAATCCAATCCGAGGTGTGAGAAAATTGGTCCTGAGTGGATGTCGTATATTCGGCCTGTCGAGTTTTAGATTCTGAGGTTAAACAATCTAGTCCGCGGGGTGAGAAAATTGGTTCTGGTCGTATGTCTTATATCCGGCCTGTCGAGTTTTAGACTCTGAGGTTAAACAATCCAGTCCAAAGGGTGAAAAAATTGGTCCTGGGCGGACTCCACATATCCACCTGTCGAGTTTTAGACTCTAAGGTTAAATAATCCAGACCACGGAATGGGAATATTGGTACTTGCCGGATGTCGTATATACAGCATGTCGAGTTTTAGACTCTGAGGTTAAATAGTCCAGACCGCAGGGTGAAAAAATTGTTACAGAGCAGATGTCACATATCCGGCCTGTCGAATTTTAGATTCTGAGGTTAAACAATCCAGTTCGCGGGGTGAGAAAATTGGTTCTGGGCGTATGTCTTATATCCGGCCTGTCCAATTTTAGATTCTGAGGTTGAACAATCCAATACGAAGGCTGAGAAAATTGGTCCTGGGCGAATATCGCATATCTGGCCTGTTGAGTTTTAGATTCTGAGGTTAAACAATCCAGTCCAAAGGGTGAGAAAATTGGTCCTGGGTGGACACCACATATCCACCTGTCGAGTTTTAGATGCTGAAGTTACATAATCCAGTTCATGGGGTGAGAAAATTGTTACAGGGCGGATGTCACATATACAGCCTGTAAAGTTTTAGATTCTGAGGTTAATCAATCCAGTCCGCGGGGTGAGAAAACTGTCACATATCCGGCCTTTCGAGTTTTTGACTGTGAGGTTGAACAATCCAATCCGAGGGGTGAGAAAATTGGTTGTGGGTGGATGTAGCATATCCGGCCTCTGGAGTTTTAGATTCTGAGGTTAAACAATCCAGTCCGTGCGGTGAGAAAATTGCTTGTGGGATGATGTTGTATATCCAGCCTATCGAGTTTTAGACTCAGAGGTTAAATAATCCATTCCGCGGGATGAGAAAATTGGTACTGGCCGAATGTCGTATATCCGATATGTAGGGTTTTGGAGTCTGAGGTTAAACAATCCAGATCGTCGATTGATAAAATTGTAACAGGGCAGATGTCACATATCCGGCCGGTCGAATTTTAGATTCTGAGGTTAAATAATCCAGTCCAAGGGATGAGAAAATTGGTACTGGCCAGATTTTGTATATCCGAAATGTTGAGTATTCGCTACGGTTAAACAATCCAGTTCGTGTGGTGAGAAAATTGTTACAGGGCAGGTGTCACATATCCGGCCTGCCGAGTTTTAGATTCTGAGGTTAAACATTCCAGTCCGCGGGGTGAGAAAAACAATCCTGGGCGGATTTTGTATATCCGGTCAGCACAGATTTATACTCTGAGGTTAAGCAATCCAGTCCACGGGATGAGAAAATTGGTCCTTGGTGGATGTCGTATATTTGGCCTGCAGAGATTTAGATTCTGAGGTTAAATAGTCCAGTCCGCGAGGTGAAAAAATTGGTCCTGAGCGGATGTCATATATTCGGCCTGTTGAGTTTTAGATTCTGAGGTTAAACAATCTAGTCTGCGGGGTGAGAAAATTGGTTCTGGGAGTATGTCTTATATCAGGCATGTCGAGTTTTAGACTCTGAGTTTAAACAATTCAGTCCAAAGGGTGAGAAAATTGGTCCTGGGTGGACACCACATATCCACCTGTCGAGTTTTAGACACTGAAGTTACATAATCCAGTTCATAGGGCGAGAAAATTGTTACAGGGCGGATGTCACATATGCAGCCTTTAGAGTTTTAGATTCTGAGTTTAATCAATCCAGTCCGCGGGGTGAGAAAACTGTCACATATCCGGCCAGTCGAGTTTTAGACTCTGAGGTTAAACAATCCAGTACAAAGGGTGAAAAAAATTGGTCCTAGGTGGACATCACATATCCACCTGTCGAGTTTTAGACTCTCAGGTTAAATAATCCAGTCCACGGGATGGGAAAATTGGTACTTGCCAGATGTCGTATATACAACATGTCGAGTTTTAGACTCTGAGGTTAAATAGTCCAGTCCACGGTATGTTAAAATTGTTACAGAGCAGATATCACATATCCGGCCTGTTGAATTTTAGACTCTGAGGTTGAACAATCCAATAAGAGGGCTGAGAAAAATGGTCCTGGGCGAATTACGCATATCCGGCCTGTTGAGTTTTAGATTATGAGTTTAAACAATCCAGTCCGCGGGGTGAGAAAATTGGTTCTGGCCGAATGCCGTATATCCGATATGTAGGGTTTTAGAGTCTGAGGTTAAACAATCCAGTTGGTCGATTGAGAAAATTGTTACAGGGCAGATGTCACATATCCGGCCGGTCGAATTTTAGATTCTGAGGTTAAATAATCCACTCCAAGGGATGAGAAAATTGGTACTGGCCAGATTTTGTATATCCGAAATGTTGAGTATTCGCTACGGTTAAACAATCCAGTTCGTGGGGTGAGAAAATTGTTACAGGGCAGATGTCACATATCCAGCATGCCGAGTTTTAGATTCTGACGTTAAACATTCCAGTCCGCGGGGTGAGAAAAACAATCCTGGGCGGATTTTGTATATCCGGCCAGCACAGATTTATACTCTGAGGTTAAGCAATCCAGTCCACGGGATGAGAAAATTGGTCCTTGGCGGATGTCGTATATTTGGCCTGCAGAGATTTAGATTCTGAGTTAAATAGTCCAGTCCGCGGGGTGAAAAAATTGGTCCTGAGCAGCTGTCGTATATTCGGCCTGTCGAGTTTTAGATTCTGAGGTTAAACAATCCAGTCCGCGGGGTGAGAAAATTGGTTCTGGGCGTATGTCTTATATCCGGTCTGTCGAGTTTTAGACTCTGAGGTTAAACAATCCAGTCCAAAGGGTGAAAAATTGGTCCTGGGTGGACACCACATATCCACCTGTCGAGTTTTAGACTCTAAGGTTAAATAATCCAGACCACGGAATGGGAATATTGGTACTTGCCGGATGTCTTATATACAACATGTCGAGTTTTAGACTCTGAGGTTAAAAAGTCCAGTCTGCAGGGTGAAAAAATTGTTACAGAGAAGATGTCACATATCCGGCCTGTCGAATTTTAGATTCTGAGGTTAAACAATCCAGTTCGCGGGGTGAGAAAATTGGTTCTGGGCGTATGTCTTATATCCGGCCTGTCCAATTTTAGACTCTGAGGTTGAACAATCCAATACAAGGGCTGAGAAAATTGGTCCTGGGCGAATGTCACATATCCGGCCTGTAGAATTTTAGATTCTGAGGTTAAACAATCCAGTCCGCGGGGTGAGAATATTGGTTCTGGGAGTATGTCTTATATCAGGCATGTCGAGTTTTAGACTCTGAGGTTAAACAATTCAGTCCAAAGGGTGAGAAAATTGGTCCTGGGTGGACACCACATATCCACCTGTCGAGTTTTAGACACTGAAGTTACATAATCCAGTTCATAGGGCGAGAAAATTGTTACAGGGCGGATGTCACATATGCAGCCTTTAGAGTTTTAGATTCTGAGTTTAATCAATCCAGTCCGCGGGGTGAGAAAACTGTCACATATCCGGCCAGTCGAGTTTTAGACTCTGAGGTTAAACAATCCAGTACAAAGGATGAAAAAAATTGGTCCTAGGTGGACATCACATATCCACCTGTCGAGTTTTAGACTCTCAGGTTAAATAATCCAGTCCATGGGATGGGAAAATTGGTACTTGCCAGATGTCGTATATACAACATGTCGAGTTTTAGACTCTGAGGTTAAATAGTCCAGTCCACGGTATGTTAAAATTGTTACAGAGCAGTTATCACATATCCGGCCTGTCGAATTTTAGACTCTGAGGTTGAACAATCCAATAAGAGGGCTGTGAAAATTGGTCCTGGGCGAATGACGCATATCCGGCCTGTTGAGTTTTAGATTATGAGTTTAAACAATCCAGTCCGCGTGGTGAGAAAATTGGTTCTGGGTGGCTGTCGTATATCCGGAATGTTGAGTTTTAGACTCTGAGGTTAAACAATCCAGTCCAAAGGGTGAGAAAATTGGTCCTGGGTGGACACCACATATCCAACTGTCGAGTTTTAGACGCTGAAGTTACATAATCCAGTTCATGGAGTGAAAAAATTGTTACAGGGCGGATGTCACATATACAGACTGTAGAGTTTTAGATTCTGAGTTTAATCAATCCAGTCCGCGGGGTGAGAAAACTGTCACATATCCGGGCAGTCGAGGTTTTGACTGTGAGGTTGAACAATCCAATCCGAGGGGTGAGAAAATTGGTCCTGAGCGGATGTCGTATATTCGGCCTGCTGAGTTTTAGATTCTGAGGTTAAACAATCTATGTCCGCGGGGTGAGAAAATTGGTTCTGGTCGTATGTCTTATATCCAGCCTGTCGAGTTTTAGACTCTGAGGTTAAACAATCCAGTCCAAAGGGTGAAAAAATTGGTCCTGGGCGGACTCCACATATCCACCTGTCGAGTTTTAGACTCTAAGGTTAAATAATCCAGACCACGGACTGGGAATATTGGTACTTGCCGGATGTCGTATATACAGCATGTCGAGTTTTAGACTCTGAGGTTAAATAGTCCAGTCCGCAGGGTGAAAAAATTGTTACAGAGCAGATGTCACATATCCGGCCTGTCCAATTTTAGATTCTGAGGTTGAACAATCCAATACGAGGGCTGAGAAAATTGGTCCTGGGCGAATGTCGCATATCTGGCCTGTTGAGTTTCAGAATCTGAGGTTAAACAATCCAGTCCAAAGGGTGAGAAAATTGGTCCTGGGTGGACACCACATATCCACCTGTCGAGTTTTAGATGCTGAAGTTACATAATCCAGTTCATGGGGTGAGAAAATTGTTACAGGGCGGATGTCACATATACAGCATGTAGAGTTTTAGATTCTGAGGTTAATCAATCCAGTCCGTGGGGTGAGAAAACTGTCACATATCCGGCCTGTCGAGTTTTTGACTGTGAGGTTGAACAATCCAATCCGAAAGGTAAGAAAATTGGTTGTGGGTGGATGTAGCATACCCGGCCTCCAGAGTTTTAGATTCTGATTTTAATCAATCCAGTCCGCGGGGTGAGAAAATGGTCACATATCCGGCTAGTCGAGTTTTTGACTGTGAGGTTGAACAATCCAATCCGAGGGGTGAGAAAATTGGTTGTGGGTGGATGTAGCATATCCGGCCTCTGGAGTTTTAGACTCTGAGGTTAAATAATCCATTCCGCGGGATGAGAAAATTGGTACTGGCCGAATGTCGTATATCCGATATGTAGGGTTTTGGAGTCTGAGGTTAAACAATCCAGTTCGTCGATTGAGAAAATTGTAACAGGGCAGATGTCACATATCCGGCCGGTCGAATTTTAGATTCTGAGGTTAAATAATCCAGTCCAAGAGATGAGAAAATTGGTACTGGCCAGATTTTGTATATCCGAAATGTTGAGTATTCGCTACGGTTAAACAATCCAGTTCGTGGGGTGAGAAAATTGTTACAGGGCAGATGTCACATATCCGGCCTGCCGAGTTTTAGATTCTGACGTTAAACAATCCAGTCCGTGGGGTGAGAAAAACAATCCTGGGCGGATTTTGTATATCCGGCCAGCACAGATTTATACTCTGAGGTAAAGCAATCCAGTCCGCGGGATGAGAAAATTGGTCCTTGGTGGATGTCGTATATTTGGCCTGCAGAGATTTAGATTCTGAGGTTAAATAGTCCAGTCCGCGGGGTGAAAAAATTGGTCCTGAGCGGATGTCGTATATTCGGCCTGTCGAGTTTTAGATTCTGAGGTTAAACAATCCAGTCCGCGGGGTGAGAAAATTGGTTCTGGGCGTATGTCTTATATCCGGTCTGTCGAGTTTTAGACTCTGAGTTTAAACAATCCAGTCCAAAGGGTGAAAAATTGGTCCTGGGTGGACACCACATATCCACCTGTCGAGTTTTAGACACTAAGGATAAATAATCCAGACCACGGAATGGGAATATTGGTACTTGCCGGATGTATTATATACAACATGTCAAGTTTTAGACTCTATGGTTAAAAAGTCCAGTCTGCAGGGTGAAAAAATTGTTACAGAGCAGATGTCACATATCCACCTGTCGAGTTTTAGACGCTGAAGTTACATAATCCAGTTCATGGGGTGAGAAAATTGTTACAGGGCAGATGTCACATATGCAGCCTTTAGAGTTTTAGATTCTGAGTTTAATCAATCCAGTCCGCGGGGTGAGAAAACTGTCACATATCCGGCCTGTCGAGTTTTAGACTCTGAGGTTAAACAATCCAGTACAAAAGGTGAAAAAAAATTGGTCCTAGGTGGACATGACATATCCACCTGTCGAGTTTTAGACTCTGAGGTTAAATAATCCAGTCCAAAGGATGGGAAAATTGGTACTTGCCAGATGTCGTATATACAACATGTCGCGTTTTAGACTTTTAGGTTAAATAGTTCAGTCCACGGTATGAGAAAATTGTTACAGAGCAGATGTCCCATATCCTGCCTGTCGAATTTTAGACTCTGAAGTTGAACAATCCAATACGAGGGCTGAGAAAATTGGTCCTGGGCGAATGATGCATATCCGGCCTGTTGAGTTTTAGATTCTGAGGTTAAACAATCCAGTCCGCGGGGTGAGAAAATTGGTTCTGGGTGGCTGTCGTATATCCGGAATGTCGAGTTTTAGACTCTGAGGTTAAACAATCCAGTCCAAAGGGTGAGAAAATTGGTCCTGGGTGTACACCACATATCCACCTGTCGAGTTTTAGACGCTGAAGTTACATAATCCAGTTCATGGAGTGAGAAAATTGTTACAGGGCGGATGTCACATATACAGACTGTAGAGTTTTAGATTCTGAGTTTAATCAATCCAGTCCACGGGGTGAGAAAACTGTCACATATCCTGCCAGTCGAGTTTTTGACTGTGAGGTTGAACAATCCAATCCGAGGGGTGAGAAAATTGGTCCTGGGCGAATGTCGCATATCTGGCCTGTTGAGTTTCAGATTCTGAGGTTAAACAATCCAGTCCAAAGGGTGAAAAAATTGGTCCTGGGCGGACACCACATATCCACCTGTCGAGTTTTAGACTCTAAGGTTAAATAATCCAGACCACGGAATAGGAATATTGGTACTTGCCGGATGTTGTATATACAGCATGTCGAGTTTTAGACTCTGAGGTTAAATAGTCCAGTCCGCAGGGTGAAAAAATTGTTACAGAGCAGATGTCACATATCCGGCCTGTCGAATTTTAGATTCTGAGGTTAAACAATCCAGTTCGCGGGGTGAGAAAATTGGTTCTGGGCGTATGTCTTATATCCGGCCTGTCCAATTTTAGACTCTGAGGTTGAACAATCCAATACGAGGGCTGAGAAAATTGGTCTTGGGCGAATGTCGCATATCTGGCCTGTTGAGTTTCAGATTCTGAGGTTAAATAATCGAGTCTGCGGGGTGAGAAAAATGTTTCTGAGCAGATGTCACATATCCGGCCTGTAGAATTTTAGATTCTGAGGTTAAACAATCCAGTTCATGGGGTGAGAAAATTGGTTCTGGGAGTATGTCTTATTTCAGGCATGTCGAGTTTTAGACTCTGAGGTTAAACAATCCAGTCCAAAGGGTGAGAAAATTGGTCCTGGGTGGACACCACATATCCACCTGTCGAGTTTTAGACTCTTAAATTAAATAATCCAAACCACGGAATGGGAATATTGGTACTTGCCGGATGTCGTATATACAGCATGTCGAGTTTTAGACTCTGAGGTTAAATAGTCCAGTCCGCAGGGTGAAAAAATTGTTACAGAGCAGATGTCACATATCCAGCCTGTCGAATTTTAGATTCTGAGGTTAAACAATCCAGTCCGCGGGGTGAGAAAATTGGTTCTGGGTGGCTGTCGTATATCCGGAATGTCGAGTTTTAGACTCTGAGGTTAAACAATCCAGTCCAAAGGGTGAGAAAATTGGTCCTGGGTGGACACCACATATCCACCTGTCGAGTTTTAGACGCTGAAGTTACATAATCCAGTTCATGGAGTGAGAAAATTGTTACAGGGCGGATGTCACATATACAGACTGTAGAGTTTTAGATTCTGAGTTTAATCAATCCAGTCCACGGGGTGAGAAAACTGTCACATATCCGGCCAGTCGAGTTTTTGACTGTGAGGTTGAACAATCCAATCCGAGGGGTGAGAAAATTGGTCCTGGGCGAATGTCGCATATCTGGCCTGTTGAGTTTCAGATTCTGAGGTTAAGCAATCCAGTCCAAAGGGTGAAAAAATTGGTCCTGGGCGGACACCACATATCCACCTGTTGAGTTTTAGACTCTAAGGTTAAATAATCCAGACCACGGAATAGGAATATTGGTACTTGCCGGATGTTGTATATACAGCATGTCGAGTTTTAGACTCTGAGGTTAAATAGTCCAGTCCGCAGGGTGAAAAAATTGTTACAGAGCAGATGTCTCATATCCGGCCTGTCGAATTTAAGATTCTGAGGTTAAACAATCCAGTCCGCGGGGTGAGAAAATTGGTTCTGGGCGTATGTCTTATATCCGGTCTGTCGAGTTTTAGACTCTGAGTTCAAACAATCCAGTCCAAAGGGTGAAAAATTGGTCCTGGGTGGACACCACATATCCACCTGTCGAGTTTTAGACTCTAAGGATAAATACTCCAGACCACGGAATGGGAATATTGGTACTTGCCGGATGTATTATATACAACATGTCGAGTTTTAGACTCTGAGGTTAAAAAGTCCAGTCTGCAGGGTGAAAAAATTGTTACAGAGCAGATGTCACATATCCGGCCTGTCGAATTTTAGATTCTGAGGTTAAACAATCCAGTTCGCGGGGTGAGAAAATTGGTTCTGGGCGTATGTCTTATATCCGGCCTGTCCAATTTTAGATTCTGAGGTTGAACAATCCAATACGAGGGTTGAGAAAATTGGTCCTGGGCGAATGTCGCATATGTGGCCTGTTGAGTTTCAGATTCTGAGGTTTAACAATCCAGTCCAAAGGGTGAGAAAATTGGTCCTGGGTGGACACCACATATCCACCTGTCGAGTTTTAGACGCTGAAGTTACATAATCCAGTTCATGGAGTGAGAAAATTGTTACAGGGCGGATGTCACATATACAGACTGTAGAGTTTTAGATTCTGAGTTTAATCAATCCAGTCCGCGGGGTGAGAAAACTGTCACATATCCGGGCAGTCGAGGTTTTGACTGTGAGGTTGAACAATCCAATCCGAGGGGTGAGAAAATTGGTCCTAAGGGGATGTCGCATATTCGGCCTGTTGAGTTTTAGATTCTGAGGTTAAACAATCTAGTCCGCGGGGTGAGAAAATTGGTTCTGGTCGTATGTCTTATATCCGGCCTGTCGAGTTTTAGACTCTGAGGTTAAACAATCCAGTCCAAAGGGTGAGAAAATTGGTCCAGGGTGGACACCACATATCCACCTGTCGAGTTTTAGATGCTGAAGTTACATAATCCAGTTCATGGGGTGAGAAAATTGTTACAGGGCGGATGTCACATATACAGCATGTAGAGTTTTAGATTCTGAGGTTAATCAATCCAGTCCGTGGGGTGAGAAAACTGTCACATATCCGGCCTGTCGAGTTTTTGACTGTGAGGTTGAACAATCCAATCCGAAAGTGAGAAAATTGGTTGTGGGTGGATGTAGCATAACCGGCCTCCAGAGTTTTAGATTCTGATTTTAATCAATCCAGTCCGCGGGGTGAGAAAATTGTCACATATCCGGCCAGTCGAGTTTTTGACTGTGAGGTTGAACAATCCAATCCGAGGGGTGAGAAAATTGGTTGTGGGTGGATGTAGCATAGCCGGCCTCTGGAGTTTTAGATTCTGAGGTTAAACAAACCAGTCCGTGGGGTGAGAAAATTGGTCGTGGGCTGATGTCGTATATCCAGCCTATCGAGTTTTAGACTCTGAGGTTAAATAATCCATTCCGCGGGATGAGAAAATTGGAACTGGCCGAATGTCGTATATCCGATATGTAGGGTTTTGGAGTCTGAGGTTAAACAATCCAGTTCGTCGATTGAGAAAATTGTAACAGGGCAGATGTCACATATCCGGCCGGTCGAATTTTAGATTCTGAGGTTAAATAATCCAGTCCAAGGGATGAGAAAATTGGTACTGGCCAGATTTTGTATATCCGAAATGTTGAGTATTCGCTACGATTAAACAATCCAGTTCGTGGGGTGAGAAAATTGTTACAGGGCAGATGTCACATATCCGGCCTGCCGAGTTTTAGATTCTGACGTTAAACAATCCAGTCCGTGGGGTGAGAAAAACAATCCTGGGCGGATTTTGTATATCCGGCCAGCACAGATTTATACTCTGAGGTTAAGCAATCCAGTCCGCGGGATGAGAAAATTGGTCCTTGGCGAATGTCGTATATTTGGCCTGCAGAGATTTAGATTCTGAGGTTAAATAGTCCAGTCCGCGGGATGAGAAAATTGGTCCTGAGCGGATGTCGTATATTCGGCCTGTCGAGTTTTAGATTCTGAGGTTAAACAATCCAGTCCGCGGGGTGAGAAAATTGGTTCTGGGCGTATGTCTTATATCCGGTCTGTCGAGTTTTAGACTCTGAGTTCAAACAATCCAGTCCAAAGGGTGAAAAATTGGTCCTGGGTGGACACCACATATCCACCTGTCGAGTTTTAGACTCTAAGGATAAATAATCCAGACCACGGAATGGGAATATTGGTACTTGCCGGATGTATTATATACAACATGTCGAGTTTTAGACTCTGAGGTTGAAAAGTCCAGTCTGCAGGGTGAAAAAATTGTTACAGAGCAGATGTCACATATCCGGCCTGTCGAATTTTAGATTCTGAGGTTAAACAATCCAGTTCGCGGGGTGAGAAAATTGGTTCTGGGCGTATGTCTTATATCCGGCCTGTCCAATTTTAGACTCTGAGGTTGAACAATCCAATACGAGGGCTGAGAAAATTGGTCCTGGGCGAATGTCGCATATCTGGCCTGTTGAGTTTCAGATTCTGAGGTTAAACAATCGAGTCTGCGGGGTGAGAAAAATGTTTCTGAGCAGATGTCACATATCCGGCCTGTAGAATTTTAGATTCTGAGGTTAAACAATCCAGTTCGCGGGGTGAGAAAATTGGTTCTGGGAGTATGTCTTATATCAGGCATGTCGAGTTTTAGACTCTGAGGTTAAACAATCCAGTCCAAAGGGTGAGAAAATTGGTCCTGGGTGGACACCACATATCCACCTGTCGAGTTTTAGACGCTGAAGTTACATAATCCAGTTCATGGGGTGAGAAAATTGTTACAGGGCAGATGTCACATATGCAGCCTTTAGAGTTTTAGATTCTGAGTTTAATCAATCCAGTCCGCGGGGTGAGAAAACTGTCACATATCCGGCCTGTCGAGTTTTAGACTCTGAGGTTAAACAATCCAGCACAAAAGGTGAAAAAAATTGGTCCTAGGTGGACATGACATATCCACCTGTCGAGTTTTAGACTCTGAGGTTAAATAATCCAGTCCAAAGGATGGGAAAATTGGTACTTGCCAGATGTCGTATATACAACATGTCGCGTTTTAGACTTTTAGGTTAAATAGTTCAGTCCACGGTATGAGAAAATTGTTACAGAGCAGATGTCCCATATCCGGCCTGTCGAATTTTAGACTCTGAGGTTGAACAATCCAATACGAGGGCTGAGAAAATTGGTCCTGGGCGAATGACGCATATCCGGCCTGTTGAGTTTTAGATTCTGAGGTTAAACAATCCAGTCCGCGGGGTGAGAAAATTGGTTCTGGGTGGCTGTCGTATATCCAGAATGTCGAGTTTTAGACTCTGAGGTTAAACAATCCAGTCCAAAGTGTGAAAAAATTGGTCCTGGGCGGACACCACATATCCACCTGTCGAGTTTTAGACTCTTAAATTAAATAATCCAGACCACGGAATGGGAATATTGGTACTTGCCGGATGTCGTATATACAGCATGTCGAGTTTTAGACTCTGAGGTTAAATAGTCCAGTCCGCAGGGTGAAAAAATTGTTACAGAGCAGATGTCACATATCCAGCCTGTCGAATTTTAGATTCTGAGGTTAAACAATCCAGTTCGCGGGGTGAGAAAATTGGTTCTGGGCATATGTCTTATATCTGGCCTGTCCAATTTTAGATTCTAAGGTTGAACAATCCAATACGAGGGCTGAGAAAATTGGTCCTGGGCGAATGTCGCATATTTGGCCTGTTGAGTTTCAGATTCTGAGGTTAAACAATCCAGTCCAAAGGGTGAGAAAATTGGTCCTGGGTGGACACCACATATTCACTTGTCGAGTTTTAGATGCTGAAGTTACATAATCCAGTTCATGGGGTGAGAAAATTGTTACAGGGCGGATGTCACATATACAGCATGTAGAGTTTTAGATTCTGAGGTTAATCAATCCAGTCCGCGGGGTGAGAAAACTGTCACATATCCGGCCTATCGAGTTTTTGACTGTGAGGTTGAGCAATCCAATCCGAGATGTGAGAAAATTGGTTGTGGGTGCATGTAGCATATCCAGCCTCCGGAGTTTTAGATTCTGATTTTAATCAATCCAGTCCGCGGGGTGAGAAAATTGTCACATATCCGGCCAGTCGAGTTTTTGACTGTGAGGTTGAACAATCCAATCCGAGGGGTGAGAAAATTGGTTGTGGGTGGATGTAGCATATCCGGCCTCTGGAGTTTTAGATTCTGAGATTAAACAATCTAGTCCGCTGGGTGAGAAAATTGGTTCTGGTCGTATGTTTTATATCCGGCCTGTCGAGTTTCAGACTCTGAGGTTAAACAATCCAGTCCAAAGGGTGAAAAAATTGATCCTGGGCGGATACCACATATCCGGCCAGTCGAGTTTTTGACTATGAGGTTGAGCAATCCAATCCGAGATGTGAGAAAATTGGTTGTGGGTGCATGTAGCATATCCAGCCTCTGGAGTTTTAGATTCTGAGGTTAAACAATCCAGTCCGTGGGGTGAGAAAATTGGTCGTGAGCTGATGTCGTATATCCAGCCTATCGAGTTTTAGACTCTGAGGTTAAATAATCCATTCCGCGGGATGAGAAAATTGGTACTGGCCGAATTTCGTATATCCGATATGTAGGGTTTTGGAGTCTGATGTTAAACATTCCAGTTCGTCGATTGAGAAAATTGTAACAGGGCAGATGTCACATATCCGGCCGGTCGAATTTTAGATTCTGAGGTTAATATTTCCAGTCCAAGGGATGAGAAAATTGGTACTGGCCAGATTTTGTATATCCGAAATGTTAAGTATTCGCTACGGTTAAACAATCCAGTTCGTGGGGTGAGAAAATTGTTACAGGGCAGATGTCACATATCCGGCCTGCCGAGTTTTAGATTCTTACATTAAACAATCCAGTCCGCAGGGTGAGAAAAACAATCATGGGCGGATTTTGTATATCCGGCCAGCACAGATTTATACTCTGAGGTTAAGCAATCCAGTCCGCGGGATGAGAAAATTGGTCCTTGGCGGATGTCGTATATTTGGCCTGCAGAGATTTAGATTCTGAGGTTAAATAGTCCAGTACTCGGGGTGAAAAAATTGGTCCTGAGCGGATGTCGTATATTCGGCGTGTCGAGTTTTAGATTCTGAGGTTAAACAATCCAGTCCGCGGGGTGAGAAAATTGGTTCTGGGCGTATGTCTTATATCCGGTCTGTCCAGTTTTAGACTCTGAGGTTAAACAATCCAGTCCAAAGGGTGAAAAATTGGTCCTGGGTGGACACCACATATCCACCTGTCGAGTTTTAGACTCTAAGGATAAATAATCCAGACCACGGAATGGGAATATTGGTACTTGCCGGATGTAATATATACATGTCGAGTTTTAGACTCTGAGGTTAAAAAGTCCAGTCTGCAGGGTGAAAAAATTGTTACAGAGCAGATGTCACATATCCGGCCTGTCGAATTTTAGATTCTGAGGTTAAACAATCCAGTTCGCGGGGTGAGAAAATTGGTTCTGGGCGTATGTCTTATATCCGGCCTGTCCAATTTTAGACTCTGAGGTTGAACAATCCAATACGAGGGCTGAGAAAATTGGTCCTGGGCGAATGTCGCATATCTGGCCGGTTGAGTTTCAGATTCTGAGGTTAAACAATCGAGTCTGCGGGGTGAGAAAATTGTTACAGAGCAGATGTCAAAAATCCGGCATGAAGAATTTTAGATTCTGAGGCTAAACAATCCAGTTCGCGGGATGAGAAAATTGGTTCTGGGAGTATGTCTTATATCAGGCTTGTCGAGTTTTAGACTCTGAGGTTAAACAATCCAGTCCATAGGGTGAGAAAATTGATCCTGGGTGGACACCACATATCCACCTGTCGAGTTTTAGACGCTGAAGTTGCATAATCCAGTTCATGGGGTGAGAAAATTGTTACAGGGCGGATGTCACATATGCAGCCTTTAGAGTTTTAGATTCTGAGTTTAATCAATCCAGTCCGCGGGGTGAGAAAACTGTCACATATCCGGCCTGTCGAGTTTTAGACTCTGAGGTTAAACAATCCAGTACCAAGGGTGAAAAAAATTGGTCCTAGGTGGATAGACTCTGAGGTTAAATAATCCAGTCCACGGCATGGGAAAATTGGTACTTGCCAGATGTCGTATATACAACATGTCGAGTTTTAGACTCTGAGGTTAAATAGTCCAGTCCACGGTATGAGAAAATTGTTACAGAGCAGATGTCACATATCCGGCCTGTCGAATTTTAGACTCTGAGGTTGAACAATCCAATACGAGGGCTGAGAAAATTGGTCCTGGGCGAATTACGCATATTCGGCCTGTCGAGTTTTAGATTCTGAGGTTAAACAATCCAGTCCGCGGGGTGAGAAAATTGGTTCTGGGCGTATGTCTTATATCCGGTCTGTCGAGTTTTAAACTCTGAGTTTAAACAATCCAGTCCAAAGGGTGAAAAATTGGTCCTGGGTGGACACCACATATCCACCTGTCGAGTTTTAGACTCTAAGGTTAAATAATCCAGACCACGGGATGGGAAAATTGGTACTTGCCAGATGTCGTATATACAACATGTCGAGTTTTAGACTCTGAGGTTAAATAGTTCAGTCCACGGTATGAGAAAATTGTTACAGAGCAGATGTCACATATCCGGACTGTCGAATTTTAGACTCTGAGGTTGAACAATCCAATAAGAGGGCTGAGAAAATTGGTCCTGGGCGAATGACGCATATCCGGCCTGTTGAGTTTTAGATTCTGAGTTTAAACAATCCAGTCCGCGGGGTGAGTAAATTGGTTCTGGGTGGCTCTCGTATATCTGGAATTTTGAGTTTTAGACTATGAGGTTAAACAATCCAGTCCAAAGGGTGAGAAAATTGGTCCTGGGTGGACACCACATATCCACCTGTCGAGTTTTAGACGCTGAAGTTACATAATCCAGTTCATGGAGTGAGAAAATTGTTACAGGGCGGATGTCACATATACAGACTGTAGAGTTTTAGATTCTGAGTTTAATCAATCCAGTCCGCGGGGTGAGAAAACTGTCACATATTCGGCCAGTCGAGTTTTTGACTGTGAGATTGAACAATCCAATCCGAGGGGTGAGAAAATTGGTCCTGAGCGGATGTCGTATATTCGTCCTGTTGAGTTTTAGATTCTGAGGTTAAACAATCTAGTCCGCGGGGTGAGAAAATTGGTTCTGGTCGTATGTCTTATATCCGGCCTGTCGAGTTTTAGACTCTGAGGTTAAACAATCCAGTCCAAAGGGTGAAAAAATTGGTCCTGGGCGGATACCACATATCCACCTGTCGAGTTTTAGACTCTAAGATTAAATAATCCAGACCACGGACTGGGAATATTGGTATTTGTCGGATGTCGTATATACAGCATGTCGAGTTTTAGACTCTGAGGTTAAATAGTCCAGTCCGCAGGGTGAAAAAATTGTTACAGAGCAGATGTCACATATCCGGCCTGTCGAATTTTAGATTCTGAGGTTAAACAATCCAGTTCGCGGGGTGAGAAAATTGGTTCTGGGCGTATGTCTTATATCCGGCCTGTCCAATTTTAGACTCTGAGGTTGAACAATCCAATACGAGGGCTGTGAAAATTGGTCTTGGGCGAATGTCGCATATCCGGCCTGTTGAGTTTCAGATTCTGAGGTTAAACAGTCCAGTACGCGGGGTGAAAAAATTGGTACTAAACGGATGTCGTTTAATCGGCATGTCGAGTTTTAGATTCTCGGGTTAAACAATCCAGTCCACAGGGTGAGAAAATTAATCCTGGGCGGATGTCGTATATCCGGCCTCTCGAGTTTTAAACTCTGAGGTTAAATAATCCATTCCGCGGGATGAGAAAATTGGTACTAGCCGAATGTCGTATATCTGACATGTAGGGTTTTAGAGTCTGAGGTTAAACAATCCAGTTCGTCGATTGAATAAATTGTTACAGAGCAGATGTCACATATCCGGCCTGTCGAATTTTAGATTCTGAGGTTAAACAATCCAGTTCGCGGGGTGAGAAAATTGGTTCTGGGCGTATGTCTTATATCCGGCCTGTCCAATTTTAGACTCTGAGGTTGAACAATCCAATATGAGGGCTGAGAAAATAGGTCCTGGGCAAATGTTGCATATCTGGCTTGTTGAGTTTCAGATTCTGAGGTTAAACAATCGAGTCCACAGTATGAGAAAATTGTTACAGAGCAGATGTCACATATCCGGCCTGTCGAATTTTAGACTCTGAGGTTGAACTATCCAATACGAGGGCTGAGAAAATTGGTCCTGGGCGAATGACGCATATCCGGCCTGTTGAGTTTTAGATTCTGAGGTTAAACAATCCAGTCCGCGGGGTGAGAAAATTGGTTCTGGGTGGCTGTAGTATATCCGGCCTGTCGAGTTTTAGACTCTGAGGTTAAACAATCCAGTCCAAAGGGTGAAAAATTGGTCCTGGGTGGACACCACATATCCACCTGTCGAGTTTTAGACTCTAAAGTTAAATAATCCAGACCACGGAACGGGAATATTGGTACTTGCCGGATGTCTTATATACAACATGTCGAGTTTTAGACTCTGAGGTTAAAAAGTCCCGTCTGCAGGGTGAAAAAATTGTTACAGAGCAGATGTCACATATCCGGCCTGTCGAATTTTAGATTCTGAGGTTAAACAATCCAGTTCGCTGGGTGAGAAAATTGGTTTTGGGCGTATGTCTTATATCCGGCCTGTCCAATTTTAGACTCTGAGGTTGAACAATCCATAACGAGGGGCTGTAACAGGGCTGAGAAAATTGATCCTAGGCGAATGTCGCATATCTGGTCTGTTGAGTTTCAGATTCTGAGGTTAAACAATCGAGTCTGCGGGGTGAGAAAATTGTTTCTGAGCACCACATATCCACCTGTTGAGTTTTAGACGCTGAGGTTAAATAATCCCGTCCACGGGATGGGAAAATTGGTACTTGGCGGATGTCGTATGTACAACATTTCGAGATTTAGACTTGAGTTTAAATAATCAATTCCGCGGGAAGAGAAAATTGGTACTGGTCGAATGTCGCATATCCAACTTGTAGGGTTTTACAGTCTGAGGTTAAACAATCCAGTTCGTCGAGTGAGAAAATTGTAACAGGGCAGATGTCACATATCCGGCCTATCGAGTTTTAGACTCTGAGGTTAAACAATCCAGTTCATGGGGTGAGAAAATTATTACAGGGCGGATGTCACATATCCGGCCTGTAGAGTTCTAGATTCCCAGTTTAATAAATCCAGTCTGCGGGGTTACAAAATTGTCACATATCCGGCCTGTAGAGTTTTAGACTCTGAGGTTGAACAATCCAATCGGAGGGGTGAGAAAATTGGTACTGGCCGAATGTCGTATATCTGACATGTAGGGTTTTAGAGTCTGAGGTTAAACAATCCAGTTCGTCGATTGAGAAAATTGTAACAGGGCGGATGTCACATATCTAGCCTGTCGAGTTTAAGATTCTGAGGTTAAATTATCCAGTCCAAGGGATGAGAAAATTGGTTGTGGGTGGATGTAGCATATCCGGCCTCTGGAGTTAAAGATTCTGAGGTTAAACAATCCAGTCAGTGGGGTAAGAAAATTGGTCATGGGTGGAAGTAGCATATTCGGCCTCTGAAATTTTAGAGTCAGAGGTTGAACAATCCAGTCCGAGGGGTGAGAAAATTGTTACAGGGCGGAAGTCACATATCCAGCCTCTTGAGTTTTACTTTCTGGGGTTAAACAATCCAGTCCTCGGGGTGAGAAAATTATTCCTGGGCGGATGTCGTATATCCGGCCTGTCGAGTTGTAAAGTCTGAGTTTAAATAATCCATTCCGAGGGTTTAGAAAATTGGTACTGGCCGAATGTCGTATATCCGACATGTAGGGTTTTAGAGTTTGAGGTTAAACAATCCAGTTCGTCGAGTAAGAAAATTGTAACAGTGCGGATGTCACATATCCGGCCTGTCGAGTTTTAGATTCTGATGTTAAATAATCGAGTCCAAGGGATGAGAAAATTGGTACTAGCCAGATTTTGTATATCTGAAATGTTGAGTATTTGCTGAGGTTATACAGTTCGTGGGGTGAGAAAATTGATACAGGGCGGATGTCACATATCCGGCCTGTCGAGTTTTAGATTCTGAGGTTAAACAATCCAGTCCGCGGGGTGAGAAAAACAATCCTGGGCGGATTTCGAACATCCGGCCTGCAGAGATTTATACTCTGAGGTTAAACAATCCAGTACGCGGGATGAGTAAATTGGTCCTGTGAGAAAATTGTTACAGGGCGGATGTCACATATCCGGCCTGTCAAGTTTTAGGTTCTGAGGTTAAACAATCCAGTCCGCGGGGTGAGAAAAAAATCCTGGGCGGATTTCGTACATCCGGCCTGCAGAGATTTATACTCTGAGGTTAAACAATCCAGTACGCGGGATGAGTAAATTGGTCCTGGGCGGATGTCGTATATTTGGCCTGCAGAGATTTAGTTTCTGAGGTTAAACAGTCCAGTACGTGGGGTGAAAAAATTGGTCCTGAGCGGATGTCGTTTAATCGGCCTGTCGAGTTTTAGACTCTGAGGTAAAACAATCCAGTCCGTGGGGTGAGAAAATTGGTTCTGGGCGGATGTCGTATATCCGGAATATCGAGTTTTAGACTCTGAGGTTAAACAATCCAGCCCAAAGGGTAAGAAAATTGGTCCTAGGTGGACACCACATATCCACCTGTTGAGTTTTAGATGCTGAGGTTAAATAATCCAGTCCACGGGATGGGAAAATTGGTACTTGCCGGATGTCATATGTACAACATTTCGAGATTAAGACTTGAGTTTAAATAATCAATTCCGCGGGAAGAGAAAATTGGTACTGGTCGAATGTCGCATATCCAACATGTAGGGTTTTAGAGTCTGAGGTTAAACAATCCAGTTCGTCGAGTGAAAAAAATTGTAACAGGGCAGATGTCACATATCCGGCCTATCGAGTTTTAGACTCTGAGGTTAAACAATCCAGTTCATGGGGTGAGAAAATTATTACAGGGCGGATGTCACATATCCAG
The DNA here is from genome assembly GCF_028390025.1 of Pseudophryne corroboree. Classification (NCBI taxonomy): domain Eukaryota; kingdom Metazoa; phylum Chordata; class Amphibia; order Anura; family Myobatrachidae; genus Pseudophryne; species Pseudophryne corroboree. The sequence continues at coordinate 407,749,868 of NC_086451.1, forward strand.
CCCGTAGAGTTTTAGATTCCCAGTTTAATAAATCCAGTCCGCGGGGTAACAAAATTGTTACATATCCGGCCTGTAGAGTTTTAGACTCTGAGGTTGAACAATCCAATCCGAGGGGTGAGAAAATTGGTACTGGCCGAATGTCGTATATCCGACATGTAGGGTTTTAGAGTCTGAGGTTAAACAATCCAGTTCGTCGACTGAGAAAATTGTAACAGGGCGGATGTCACATATCCGGCCTGTCGAGTTTAAGATTCTGAGGTTAAATAATCCAGTCCAAGGGATGAGAAAATTGGTTGTGGGTGGATGTATCATATCCGGCCTCTGGAGTTAAAGTTTCTGAGGTTAAACAATCCAGTCCGTGGGGTGAGAAAATTGGTCGTGGGTGGATGTAGAATATTTGGTCTCTGAAATTTTAGAGTCAGAGGTTGAACAATCCAGTCCGAGGGGTGAGAAAATTGTTACAGGGCGGAAGTCACATATCCAGCCTCTCGAGTTTTACTTTCTGGGGTTAAACAATCCAGTCCTCGGGGTGAGAAAATTATTCCTGGGCGGATGTCGTATATCCGGCCTGTCGAGTTTTAGATTCTGAGGTTAAACAATCCAGTCCGCGGGGTGAGAAAAACAATCCTGGGCGGATTTCGTACATCCGGCCTGCAGAGATTTATACTCTGAGGTTAAACAATCCAGTACGCGGGATGAGTAAATTGGTCCTGTGAGAAAATTGTTACAGGGCGGATGTCACATATCCGGCCTGTCGAGTTTTAGATTCTGAGGTTAAACAATCCAGTCCGCGGGGTGAGAAAAAAATCCCGGGCGGATTTCGTACATCCGGCCTGCAGAGATTTATACTCTGAGGTTAAACAATCCAGTATGCGGGATGAGTAAATTGGTCCTGGGCGGATGTCGTATATTTGGCCTGTAGAGATTTAGATTCTGAGGTTAAACAGTCCAGTACGCGGGGTGAAAAAATTGGTCCTGAGCGGATGTCGTATATCCGGCCTGTCGAGTTGTAAAGTCTGAGTTTAAATAAACCATTCCGAGGGTTTAGAAAATTGGTACTGGCCGAATGTCGTATATACGACATGTAGGGTTTTAGAGTCTGAGGTTAAACAATCCAGTTCGTCGAGTAAGAAAATTGTAACAGTGCGGATGTCACATATACGGCCTGTCGAATTTTAGATTCTGAGGTTAAATAATCGAGTCCAAGGGATGAGAAAATTAGTACTGGCCAGATTTTGTATATCTGAAATGTCGAGTATTAGCTGAGGTTAAACAATACAGTTCGTGGGGTGAGAAAATTGTTACAGGGCGGATGTCACATATTTGGCCTGCCGAGATTTAGATTCTGAGGTTAAACAGTCCAGTACACTGGGTGAAAAAATTGGTCCTGAGCGGATGTCGTTTAATCTGCCTGTCAAGTTTTAGATTCTGGGGTTAAACAGTCCAGTACGCGGGGTGAAAAAATTGGTCCTGAGCGGATGTCGAATAATCGGCCTGTCGAATTTTAGACTCTGAGGTTAAACAATCCAGTCTAAAGGGTGAAAAAAATTGGTCCTAGGCGGACACCTCATATCCACCTGTCGAGTTTTAGATGCTGAGGTTAAATAATCCAGTCCACGGGATGGGAAAATTGGTACTTGCCGGATGTCGTATGTACAACATTTCGAGATTAAGACTCGAGTTAAAATAATCCATTCCGCGGGAAGAGAAAATTAGTACTGACCGAATGTCGCATATCCAACATGTAGGGTTTTAGAGTCTGAGGTTAAACAATCCAGTTTGTCGAGTGAGAAAATTGTAACAGGGCAGATGTCACATATCCGGCCTGTCGAGTTTTAGACTCTGAGGTTAAACAATCCAGTTCATGGGGTGAGAAAATTATTACAGGGCGGATGTTACATATCCAGCCCGTAGAGGTTTAGATTACGAGGTTAATCAATCCAGTCCGCGGGGCTAGAAAATTGTCACATATCCGGCCTGTAGAGTTTTAGACTATGAGGTTGAACAATCCAATCCGAGGGGTGAGAAAATTGGTTTTGGGTGGATGTAGAATATCCGGCCTCTAGAGTTATAGATTCTGAGGTTAAACAATCTAGTCCGTGGGGTGAGAAAATTGGTCGTGGGTGGATGTCGTATATCCGGCCTGTCGAGTTTTAAAGTCTGAGTTTAAATAATCCATTCTGCGGGATGAGAAAATTGGTCCCGGGCAGATGTCGTATATCTGGCCTGTTAAGTTATAAAGTCTGAGTTTAAATAATCAATTCCGTGGGAAGAGAAAATTAGTACTGACCGAATGTCGCATATCCAACATGTAGGGTTTTAGAGTCTGAGGTTAAACAATCCAGTTTGTCGAGTGAGAAAATTGTAACAGAGCAGATGTCACATATCCGGCCTGTCGAGTTTTAGACTCTGAGGTTAAACAATCCAGTTCATGGGGTGAGAAAATTATTACAGGGCGGATGTCACATATCCAGCCTGTAGAGGTTTAGATTACGAGGTTAATCAATCCAGTACGCGGGGCTAGAAAATTGTCACATATCCGGCCTGTAGAGTTTTAGACTCTGAGGTTAAACAATCCAGTTCATGGGGTGAGAAAATTATTTACAGGGCGGATGTCACATATCCAGCCTGTCGAGTATTAGATTCCCAGTTTAATAAATCCAGTCCGCGGGGTTACAAAATTGTCACATATCCGGCCTGTAGAGTTTTAGACTCTGAGGTTGAACAATCCAATCCGAGGGGTGAAAAAATTGGTACTGGCCGAATGTCGTATATCCGACATGTAGGGTTTTAGAGTCTGAGGTTAAACAATCCAGTTCGTCGATTGAGAAAATTGTAACAGGGCGGATGTCACATATCCGGCCTGTTGAGTTTAAGATTCTGAGGTTAAATAATCCAGTCCAAGGGAAGAGAAAATTGGTTATGGGTGGATGTATCATATCCGGCCTCTGGAGTTAAAGTTTCTGAGGTTAAATAATCCAGTCCGTGGGGTGAGAAAATTGGTCGTGGGTGGATGTAGAATATTCGGCCTCTGAAATTTTAGAGTCAGAGGTTGAACAATCCAGACCGAGGGGTGAGAAAATTGTTACAGGGCGGAAGTCACATATCCGGCCTCTCGAGTTTTACTTTCTGGGGTTAAACAATCCAGTCCTCGGGGTGAGAAAATTATTCCTGGGCGGATGTCGTATATCTGGCCTGTCGAGTTGTAAAGTCTGAGTTTAAATAATCCATTCCGAGGGTTTAGAAAATTGATACTGGCCGAATGTCGTATATCCGACATGTAGGCTTTTAGAGTCTGAGGTTAAAAATCCAGTTTGTCGAGTAAGAAAATTGTAACAGGGCGGATGTCACATATCCGGCCTGTCGAGTTTTAGATTCTGAGGTTAAATAATCGAGTCCAAGGGATGAGAAAATTAGTACTGGCCAGATTTTGTATATCTGAAATGTCGAGTATTAGCTTAGGTTAAACAATACTGTTTGTGGGGTGAGAAAATTGTTACAGGGCGGATGTCACATATTTGGCCTGCAGAGATTTAGATTCTGAGGTTAAACAGTCCAGTACGCTGGGTGAAAAAATTGGTCCTGAGCGGATGTCGTTTAATCTGCCTGTCGAGTTTTAGATTCTGGGGTTAAACAGTCCAGTACGCGGGGTGAAAAAATTGGTCCTGAGCGGATGTCGTATAATCGGCCTGTCGAGTTTTATACTCTGAGGTTAAACAATCCAGTCTAAAGGGTGAAAAAAATTGGTCCTAGGCGGACACCTCATATCCACCTGTCGAGTTTTAGACGCTGAGGTTAAATAATCCAGTCCACGGGATGGGAAAATTGGTACTTGCCGGATGTCGTATGTACAACATTTTGAGATTAAGACTCGAGTTTAAATAATCAATTCCGCGGGAAGAGAAAATTAGTACTGACCGAATGTCGCATATCCAACATGTAGGGTTTTAGAGTCTGAGGTTAAACAATCCAGTTTGTCGAGTGAGAAAATTGTAAAAGGGCAGATGTCACATATCCGGCCTGTCGAGTTTTAGACTCTGAGGTTAAACAATCCAGTTCATGGGGTGAGAAAATTATTACAGGGCGGATGTCACATATCCAGCCTGTAGAGTTTTACTTTCTTGGGTTAAACAATCCAGTCCTCGGGGTGAGAAAATTATTCCTGGGCGGATGTCGTATATCTGGCCTGTCGAGTTGTAAAGTCTGAGTTTAAATAATCCATTCCGAGAGTTTAGAAAATTGGTACTGGCCGAATGTCGTATATCCGACATGTAGGGTTTTAGAGTCTGAGGTTAAACAATCCAGTTCGTCAAGTAAGAAAATTGTAACAGGGCGGATGTCACATATCCGGCTTGTCGAGTTTTAGATTCTGAGGTTAAATAATCGAGTCCAAGGGATGAGAAAATTAGTACTGGCCAGATTTTGTATATCTGAAATGTCGAGTATTAGCTGAGGTTAAACAATACAGTTCGTGGGGTGAGAAAATTGTTACAGGGCGGATGTCACATATTTGGCCTGCAGAGATTTAGATTCTGAGGTTAAACAGTCCAGTACGCTGGGTGAAAAAATTGGTCCTGAGCAGATGTCGTTTAATCTGCCTGTCGAGTTTTAGATTCTGGGGTTAAACAGTCCAGTACGCGGGGTGAAAAAATTGGTCCTGAGCGGATGTCGTATAATCGGCCTGTCGAGTTTTAGACTCTGAGGTTAAACAATCCAGTCTAAAGGGTGAAAAAAATTGGTCCTAGGCGGACACCTCATATCCACCTGTCGAGTTTTAGACGCTGAGGTTAAATAATACAGTCCACGGGATGGGAAAATTGGTACTTGCCGGATGTCGTATGTACAACATTTCGAGATAAAGACTCGAGTTTAAATAATCAATTCCGCGGGAAGAGAAAATTAGTACTGACCGAATGTCGCATATCCAACATGTAGGGTTTTAGAGTCTGAGGTTAAACAATCCAGTTTGTCGAGTGAGAAAATTGTAACAGGGCAGATGTCACATATCCGGCCTGTCGAGTTTTAGACTCTGAGGTTAAACAATCCAGTTCATGGAGTGAGAAAATTATTACAGGGCGGATGTCACATATCCAGCCTGTAGAGTTTTAGATTCCCAGTTTAATAAATCCAGTCCGCGGGGTTACAAAATTGTCACATATCCGGCCTGTAGAGTTTTAGACTCTGAGGTTGAACAATCCAATCCGAGGGGTGAGAAAATTGGTACTGGCCGAATGTCGTATATCCGATATGTAGGGTTTTAGAGTCTGAGGTTAAACAATCCAGTTCGTCGATTGAGAAAATTGTAACAGGGCGGATGTCACATATCCGGCCTGTCGAGTTTAAGATTCTGAGGTTAAATAATCCAGTCCAAGGGATGAGAAAATTGGTTGTGGGTGGATGTATCATATCCGGCCTCTGGAGTTAAAGTTTCTGAGGTTAAACAATCCAGTCCGTGGGGTGGGAAAATTGGTCGTGGGTGGATGTAGAATATTCGGCCTCTGAAATTTTAGAGTCAGAGGTTGAACAATCCAGTCCGAGGGGTGAGAAAATTGTTACAGGGCGGAAGTCACATATCCGGCCTCTCGAGTTTTACTTTCTGGGGTTAAACAATCCAGTCCTCGGGGTGAGAAAATTATTCCTGGGCGGATGTCGTATATCTGGCCTGTCGAGTTGTAAAGTCTGAGTTTAAATAATCCATTCCGAGGGTTTAGAAAATTGGTACTGGCCGAATGTCGTATATCCGACATGTAGGGTTTTAGAGTCTGAGGTTAAACAATCCAGTTCGTCGAGTAAGAAAATTGTAACAGGGCGGATGTCACATATCCGGCCTGTCGAGTTTTAGATTCTGAGGTTAAATAATCGAGTCCAAGGGATGAGAAAATTAGTACTGGCCAGATTTTGTATATCTGAAATGTTGAGTATTAGCTGAGGTTAAACAATACAGTTCATGGGGTGAGAAAATTGTTACAGGGCGGATGTCACATACTTGGCCTGCAGAGATTTAGATTCTGAGGTTAAACAGTCCAGTACGCTGGATGAAAAAATTGGTCCTGAGCGGATGTCGTTTAATCTGCCTGTCGAGTTTTAGATTCTGGGGTTAAACAGTCCAGTACGCGGGGTGAAAAAATTGGTCCTGAGCGGATGTCGTATAATCGGTCGGTCGAATTTTAGACTCTGAGGTTAAACAATCCAGTCTAAAGGGTGAAAAAAAATTGGTCCTAGGCGGACACCTCATATCCACCTGCCGAGTTTTAGACGCTGAGGTTAAATAATTCAGTCCACGGGATGGGAAAATTGGTACTTGTCGGATGTCGTATGTACAACATTTCGAGATTAAGACTCGAGTTTAAATAATCAATTCCGCGGGAAGAGAAAATTAGTACTGACCGAATGTCGCATATCCAACATGTAGGGTTTTAGAGTCTGAGGTTAAACAATCCAGTTTGTCGAGTGAGAAAATTGTAACAGGGCAGATGTCACATATCCGGCCTGTCGTGTTTTAGACTCTGAGGTTAAACAATCCAGTTCATGGGGTGAGAAAATTATTACAGGGCGGATGTCACATATCCAGCCTGTAGAGGTTTAGATTCCGAGGTTAATCAATCCAGTCCGCGGGGCTAGAAAATTGTCACATATCCGGCCAGTAGAGTTTTAGACTCTGAGGTTGAACAATCTAGTCCGTTTGAAAATTTGTACTGGCCGAATGTCGTATATCCGACATGTAGGGTTTTAGAGTCTGAGGTTAAACAATCCAGTTTGTCGAGTGAGAAAATTGTAACAGGGCAGATGTCACATGACCGGCCTGTCGAGTTTTAGATTCTGAGGTTAAATAATCGAGTCCAAGGCATGAGAAAATTGGTACTGGCCAGATTTTGTATATCCGAAATGTTGAGTATTAGGTGAGGGTAAACAATCCAGTTCGTGGGGTGAGAAAATTGTTACAGGGCGGATGTCACATATCCAGCCTGTGGAGTATTAGATTCTGAGGTTAAACAATCCAGTTCTCGGAATGAGAAAATCAATCCTGGGCGGATTTCGTATAACCGGCCTGCAGAGATTTATACTCTGAGGTTAAACAAACCAGTCCGCGGGATGAGAAAATTGGTCCTGGGCGGATGTCGTATATTTGGCCTGCAGAGATTTAGATTCTCAGGTTAAACAGTCCAGTACGCGGTGTGAAAATATTGGTCCTGAGCAGATGTCGTTTAATCGGCCTGTCGAGTTTTAGATTCTGGGGTTAAACAGTCCAATACGCGGGGTGAAAAATTTGGTCATGAGCGAGTGTCGTATAATCGGCCTGTCGAGTTTTAGATTCTGAGGTTAAACAATCCAGTCCGCGGGGTGAGCAAATTGATTCTGGGTTTATGTCTTATATCCTGACTGTCGAGTTTTAGACTCCGAGGTTAAACAATCCAGTCCAAAGGGTGAAAAAATTGGTCCTGGGCGGACAACACATATCCACCTGTCGAGTTTTAGACTCTAAGGTTAAATAATCCAGACCACGGGATGGGTAAACTGGCTTTTGCCGATGTCGTATATACAACATGTCGAGTTCTAGACTCTGAGGTTAAATAGTCCAGTCCGCAGGGTGAGAAAATTGTTACAGGGCAGATGTCACATCTCCGGCTTGTCTCGAATTTTAGACTCTGAGGTTGAACAATCTAATACGAAGGCTGAGAAATTTGGTCCTGGGCGGATGTCGCATATCCGGCCTGTTGTGTTTTAGATTCTGAGGTAAAACAATCCAGTCCGTGGGGTGAGAAAATTTGTTCTAGGCGGATGTCGTATATCCGGAATGTAGAGTTTTAGACGCTGAGGTTAAATAATCTGGTTCACGATATGGGAAAATTGGTACTTGCCGGATGTCGTATGTACAACATTTCGAGATTAAGACTCGAGTTTAAATAACAATTCCGCGGGAAGAGAAAATTAGTACTGACCGAATGTCGCATATCCAACATGTAGGGTTTTAGAGTCTGAGGTTAAACCATCCAGTTTGTCGAGTGAGAAAATTGTAACAGGGCAGATGTCACATATCCGGCCTGTCGAGTTTTAGACTCTGAGGTTAAACAATCCAGTTCATGGGGTGAGAAAATTATTACAGGGCGGATGTCACATATCCAGCCTGTAGAGTTTTAGATTCCCAGTTTAATAAATCCAGTCCGCAGGGTTACAAAATTGTCACATATCCGGCCTGTAGAGTTTTAGACTCTGAGGTTGAACAATCCAATCCGAGGGGTGAGAAAATTGGTACTGGCCAAATGTCGTATATCCGACATCTAGGGTTTTAGAGTCTGAGGTTAAACAAACCAGTTCGTCAATTGAGAAAATTGTAACAGGGCGGATGTCACATATCCGGCCTGTCGAGTTTAAGATTCTGAGGTTAAATAATCCAGTCCAAGGGATGAGAAAATTGGTTGTGGGTGGATGTATCATATCCGGCCTCTGGAGTTAAAGTTTCTGAGGTTAAACAATCCAGTCCGTGGGGTGAGAAAATTGGTTGTGGGTGGATGTAGAATATTCGGCCTCTGAAATTTTAGAGTCAGAGGTTGAACAATCCAGTCCGAGGGGTAAGAAAATTGTTACAGGGCGGAAGTCACATATCCGGCCTCTCGAGTTTTACTTTCTGGGGTTAAACAATCCAGTCCTCGGGCTGAGAAATTTGGTCCTGGGCGGATGTCGCATATCCGGCCTATTGTGTTTTAGATTCTGAGGTAAAACAATCCAGTCCGTGGGGTGAGAAAATTTGTTCTAGGCGGATATCGTATATCCGGAATGTAGAGTTTTAGATGCTGAGGTTAAATAATCTGGTTCACGATATGGGAAAATTGGTAATTGCCGGATGTCGTATGTACAACATTTCGAGATTAAGACTCGAGTTTAAATAATCAATTCCATGGGAAGAGAAAATTAGTACTGACCGAATGTCGCATATCCAACATGTAGGGTTTTAGAGTCTGAGGTTAAACAATCCAGTTTGTCGAGTGAGAAAATTGTAACAGGGCAGATATCACATATCCGGCCTGTAGAGGTTTAGACTCTGAGGTTGAACAATCCAATCCGAGGGGTGAGAAAATTGGTTTTGGGTGGATGTAGAATATCCGGCCTCTGGAGTTATAGATTCTGAGGTTAAACAATCTAGTCCGTGAGGTGAGAAAATTGGTCGTGGGTGGATGTCGTATATCCGGCCTGTCGAGTTTTAAAGTCTGAGTTTAAATAATCCATTCTGCGGGATGAGAAAATTGGTCCCGGGCAGATGTCGTATATCTGGCCTGTTGAGTTATAAAGTCTGAGTTTAAATAATCCATTCCGTGGGATTAGAAAATTGGTACTGGCCGAATGTCGTATATCCGACATGTAGGGTTTTAGAGTCTGAGGTTAAACAATCCAGTTCGTCGAATGAGAAAATTGTAACAGGGCAGATGTCACATGACCGGCCTGTCGAGTTTAAGATTCTGAGGTTAAATAATCGAGTCCAAGGGATGAGAAAAATAAGAATTTACTTACCGATAATTCTATTTCTCATAGTCCGTAGTGGATGCTGGGAACTCCGTAAGGACCATGGGGAATAGCGGCTCCGCAGGAGACTGGGCACAAAAAGTAAAAGCTTTAGACTAGCTGGTGTGCACTGGCTCCTCCCCCTATGACCCTCCTCCAAGCCTCAGTTAGGATACTGTGCCCGGACGAGCGTACATAATAAGGAAGGATCTTGAATCCCGGGTAAGACTCATACCAGCCACACCAATCACACCGTACAACTCGTGATCTGAACCCAGTTAACAGTATGATAACCGTAGGAGCCTCTGAAAAGATGGCTTCCAACAATAAACAACCCGATTTGTTTGTAACAATAACTATATACAAGTATTGCAGACAATCCGCACTTGGGATGGGCGCCCAGCATCCACTACGGACTATGAGAAATAGAATTATCGGTAAGTAAATTCTTATTTTCTCTGACATCCTAGTGGATGCTGGGAACTCCGTAAGGACCATGGGGATTATACCAAAGCTCCCAAACGGGCGGGAGAGTGCGGATGACTCTGCAGCACCGAATGAGAGAACTCCAGGTCCTCCTCAGCCAGGGTATCAAATTTGTAGAATTTAGCAAACGTGTTTGCCCCTGACCAAGTAGCTGCTCGGCAAAGTTGTAAAGCCGAGACCCCTCGGGCAGCCGCCCAAGATGAGCCCACCTTCCTTGTGGAATGGGCTTTTACAGATTTTGGCTGTGGCAGGCCTGCCACAGAATGTGCAAGTTGAATTGTACTACAAATCCAACGAGCAATCGTCTGCTTAGAAGCAGGAGCACCCAGCTTGTTGGGTGCATACAGTATAAACAGCGAGTCAGATTTTCTGACTCCAGCCGTCCTGGAAACATATATTTTCAGGGCCCTGACTACGTCCAGCAACTTGGAGTCCTCCAAGTCCCTAGTAGCCACAGGTACCACAATAGGTTGATTCATGTGAAACGCTGAAACCACCTTAGGGAGAAATTGAGGACGAGTCCTCAATTCCGCCCTATCCGAATGAAATATCAGGTAAGGGCTTTTATAGGATAAAGCCGCCAATTCTGATACGCGCCTGGCTGAAGCCAGGGCCAACAGCATTACCACTTTCCATGTGAGATATTTCAAATCCACTGTGGCAAGTGGTTCAAACCAATGTGATTTTAGGAACCCTAAAACTACATTGAGATCCCAAGGTGCCACTGGAGGCACAAAAGGAGGCTGTATATGCAGTACCCCTTTGACAAACGTCTGAACTTCAGGCACTGAAGCCAGTTCTTTCTGGAAGAAGATAGACAGGGCCGAAATTTGAACCTTAATGGATCCTAATTTTAGGCCCATAGACAATCCTGCTTGCAGGAAATGTAGGAAACGACCCAGTTGAAATTCCTCCGTAGGGGCCTTCTTGGCCTCACACCACGCAACATATTTTCGCCAAATGCGATGATAATGTTTTGCAGTTACATCCTCCCTGGCCTTGATCAGGGTAGGGATGACTTCATCTGGAATGCCTTTTTCCTTCAGGATCCGGCGTTCAACCGCCATGTCGTCAAACGCAGCCGCGGTAAGTCTTGGAACAGACAAGGTCCCTGCTGGAGCAGGTCCTTCCTTAGAGGTAGAGGCCACGGGTCCTCCGTGAGCATCTCTTGCAGCTCCGGGTACCAAGTTCTTCTTGGCCAATCCGGAGCCACGAGTATCGTTCTTACTCCTCTCCTTCTTATGATTCTCAGTACTTTTGGTATGAGAGGAAGAGGAGGGAACACATATACCGACTGGAACACCCACGGAGTTACCAGAGCGTCCACCGCTATTGCCTGAGGGTCCCTTGACCTGGCGCAATATCTGTCCAGTTTCTTGTTGAGACGGGACGCCATCATGTCCACCTTTGGTTTTTCCCAACGGTTTACAATCACTTGGAAGACTTCTGGATGAAGTCCCCACTCCCCCGGGTGGATATTTATGTGAAGAGACGTTTCCATGCTTGACCACAAGCCCTGGAAATTTCTTCCCTGTGTGACTGCTCCCCAGCCTCTCAGGCTGGCATCCGTGGTTACCAGCATCCAATCCTGAATGCCGAATCTGCGGCCCTCTAGAAGATGAGCCTTCTGTAACCACCACAGGAGAGATACCCTTGTCCTTGGAGATAGGGTTATCCGCTGATGCATCTGAAGATGCGATCCGGACCATTTGTCCAGCAGATCCCACTGAAAAGTTCTTGCATGGAATCTTCCGAATGGAATCGCTTCGTAAGAAGCCACCATTTTTCCCAGGACTCTCGTGCACTGATGCACTGACACTTGTCCTGGTTTTAGGAGGTTCCTGACTAGCTCGGATAACTCCCTGGCCTTCTCCTCCGGGAGAAACACCTTTTTCTGGACTGTGTCCAGAATCATCCCTAGGAACAGTAGACGTGTTGTTGGAATCAGCTGTGATTTTGGGATATTTAGAATCCACCCGTGCTGACGTAGCACTACCTGAGATAGTGCTACTCCGACCTCTAACTGTTCCCTGGACCTTGCCCTTATCAGGAGATCGTCCAAGTAAGGGATAATTAATACGCCTTTTCTTCGAAGAAGAATCATCATTTCGGCCATTACCTTGGTAAAGACCCGTGGTGCCGTGGACAATCCAAACGGCAGCGTCTGAAACTGATAATGACAGTTTTGTATCACAAACCTGAGGTACCCTTGGTGAGAAGGGTAGATTGGGACATGGAGATAAGCATCCTTGATGTCTAGAGATACCATATAGTCCCCTTCTTCCAGGTTCGCTATCACTGCTCTGAGTGACTCCATCTTGAATTTGAACCTTTTTATGTAAGTGTTCAAAGATTTTAGATTTAAAATTGGTCTCACCGAGCCGTCCGGCTTCGGTACCACAAACAGCGTGGAATAATACCCCTTTCCCTGTTGTAGGAGGGGTACCTTGATTATCACCTGCTGGGAATACAGCTTGTGAATAGCTTCCAATACTGCCTCCCTGTCGGAGGGAGACGTTGGTAGAGCAGACTTCAGGAACCGGCGAGGGGGAGACGTCTCGAATTCCAATTTGTACCCCTGTGATACTACCTGCAGGATCCAGGGGTCCACTTGCGAGTGAGCCCACTGCGCGCTGAAATTCTTGAGACGGCCCCCCACCGTGCCCGAGTCTGCTTGCAGAGCCCCAGCGTCATGCTGAGGACTTGGCAGAAGCGGGGGAGGGCTTCTGCTCCTGGGAAGAGGCTGCATGGTGCAGTCTTTTTCCCCTTCCTCTGCCCCGGGGCAGGAACGAGCGGCCTTTTTCCCTCTTGCCCTTATAGGGACGAAAGGACTGGGTTTGAAAAGACGGTGTCTTTTTCTGCTGAGAGGTGACCTGGGGTAAAAAGGTGGATTTTCCAGCCGTTGCTGTGGCCACCAGGTCCGATAGACCGACCCCAAATAACTCCTCCCCTTTATACGGCAATACTTCCATATGTCGTTTGGAATCCGCATCACCTGACCACTGTCGCGTCCATAACGTTCTTCTGGCAGAAATGGACATCGCACTTACTCTAGATGCCAGGGTGCAAATATCCCTCTGTGCATCTCGCATATATAGTAATGCATCCTTTAAATGCTCTATAGTTAATAATATACTGTCCCTATCCAGGGTATCAATATTTTCAGTCAGGGAATCCGACCAAGCCACTCCAGCGCTGCACATCCAGGCTGAGGCGATCGCTGGTCGCAGTATAACACCGGTATGTGTGTATATACCTTTTAAGATATTTTCCAGCCTTCTATCAGCTGGTTCCTTGAGAGCGGCCGTATCAGGAGACGGTAACGCCACTTGTTTTGATAAGCGTGTGAGCGCCTTATCTACCCTAGGGGGTGTTTCCCCAACGGCTAACCTCTGGCGGGAAAGGGTATAGTGCCAATAATTTATTAGAAATCAGCAGTTTTTTATCGGGGGAAACCCACGCTTTATCACACACCTCATTTAATTCATCTGACTCAGGAAAAACCACTGGTAGTTTTTTCACACCCCACATAATACCCTTTTTTGTGGTACTTGTAGTGTCAGAAATGTTCAATGCCTCCTTCATTGCCGTGATCATGTAACGTGTGGCCCTACTGGACATTACGTTTGTCTCGTCACCGTCGACACTGGATTCAGTATCCGTGTCAGGGTCTGTGTCGACCATCTGAGGTAACGGGCGTTTTAGCGCCCCTGACGGTGTCTGAGACGCCTGAACAGGCACTAATTGATTTGTCGGCTGTCTCATGTTGTCAACAGTTTTTTGCAAAGTGCTGACATTGTCACGTAATTCTTTAATTACTACCATCCAGTCAGGTGTCGACTCCCTAGGGGGTGACATCACTAACACAGGCAATTGCTCTGCTTCCACATCATTTTCCTCCTCATACATGTCGACACAATCGTACCGACACCCAGCACACACACAGGGAATGCTCTGATAGAGGACAGGACCCCACTAGCCCTTTGGGGAGACAGAGGGAGAGTTTGCCAGCACACACCAGAGCGCTATATATATACAGGGATAACCTTATATAAGTGTTACTCCCTGTTATAGCTGCTGTATTTATATATTAGCTGCCAATAGTGCCCCCCTCTCTGTTTTACCCTGTTTCTGTAGTGCAGGACTGCAGGGGAGAGTCAGGGAGCCGTCCTTCCAGCGGAGCTGTGAAAGAAAATGGCGCTTGTGTGCTGAGGAGAAAGGCTCCGCCCCCTTCACGGCGGCCTTTTCTCCCGCTTTTTTCAGGAAACTGGCAGGGGATAAATGCATCCATATAGCCCAGGAGCTATATGTGATGCATTTTTTTTAGCCATATAAGGTTTTTATATCGTTTTTATTGCGTCTCAGGGCGCTCCCCCCCAGCGCCCTGCACCCTCAGTGACCGGAGTGTGAAGTGTGCTGAGAGCAATGGAACACAGCTGCAGTGCTGTGCGCTACCTTATTTGAAGACAGGAACGTCTTCTGCCGCCGCTTTCTCCGGACCTCTTCGCTCTTCTGGCTCTGTAAGGGGGCCGGCGGCGCGGCTCCGGGACCCATCCAGGCTGAACCTGTGATCGTCCCTCTGGAGCTAATGTCCAGTAGCCAAGAAGCCCAATCCACTCTGCAGTCAGGTGAGTTCGCTTCTTCTCCCCTTAGTCCCACGATGCAGTGAGCCTGTTGCCAGCAGGACTCACTGAAAATAAAAAACCTATTTAAACTTTTACTTCTAAGCAGCTCAGGAGAGCCACCTAGCTTGCACCCTTCTCGTTCGGGCACAAAAATCTAACTGAGGCTTGGAGGAGGGTCATAGGGGGAGGAGCCAGTGCACACCAGCTAGTCTAAAGCTTTTACTTTTTGTGCCCAGTCTCCTGCGGAGCCGCTATTCCCCATGGTCCTTACGGAGTTCCCAGCATCCACTAGGACGTCAGAGAAATTGGTACTGGCCAGATTTTGTATATCCGAAATGTTGAGTATTAGGTGAGGTTAAACAATCCAGTTCGTGGGGTGAGAAAATTGTTACAGGGCGGATGTCACATATCCGGCCTGTGGAGTATTAGATTCTGAGGTTAAACAATCCAGTCCTCGGGAAGAGAAAAACAATCCTGGGCGGATTTCGTATATCCGGCCTGCAGAGATTTATACTCTGAGGTTAAACAAACCAGTCCGCGGGATGAGAAAATTGGTCCTGGGCGGATGTCGTATATTTGGCCTGCAGAGATTTAGATTCTCAGGTTAAACAGTCCAGTACGCGGGGTGAAAATATTGGTCCTGAGCAGATGTCGTTTGATCGGCCTGTCGAGTTTTAGATTCTGGGGTTAAACAATCCAGTACGCAGGGTGAAAAATTTGGTCATGAGCGAGTGTCGTATAATCGGCCTGTCGAGTTTTAGATTCTGAGGTTAAACAATCCAGTCCGCGGGGTGACAAATTGATTCTGGGCGTATGTCTTATATCCTGACTGTCGAGTTTTAGACTCCGAGGTTAAACAATCCAGTCCAAAGGGTGAAAAAATTGGTCCTGGGCGGACAACACATATCCACCTGTCGAGTTTTAGACTCTAAGGTTAAATAATCCAGACCACGGGATGGGTAAACTGGTACTTGCCGGATGTCGTATATACAACATGTCGAGTTTTAGACTCTGAGGTTAAATAGTCCAGTCCGCAGGGTGAGAAAATTGTTACAGGGCAGATGTCACATATCCGGCTTGTCTCGAATTTTAGACTCTGAGACAATATGAAGGCTGAGAAATTTGGTCCTGGGCGGATGTCGCATATCCGGCCTGTTGTGTTTTAGATTCTGAGGTAAAACAATCCAGTCCGTGGGGTGAGAAAATTTGTTCTAGGCGGATGTCGTATATCCGGAATGTAGAGTTTTAGACGCTGAGGTTAAATAATCTGGTTCACGATATTGGAAAATTGGTAATTGCCGGATGTCGTATGTACAACATTTTGAGATTAAGACTCGAGTTTAAATAATCAATTCCGCGGGAAGAGAAAATTAGTACTGACCGAATGTCACATATCCAACATGTAGGGTTTTAGAGTCTGAGGTTAAACAATCCAGTTTGTCGAGTGAGAAAATTGTAACAGGGCGGACATCACATATCCGGCCTGTTGAGTTTTACATTCTGAGGTTAAACAATCCAGTCCAAAGGGTGAGAAAATTGGTCCTGGGTGGACAACACATATCCACCTGTCGAGTTTTAGACACTGAAGCAAAATAATCCAGTCCACAGAATGGGAAAATTGGTCCAGGGTGGATGTCACATATACGGCCTGTCGAGTTTTAGACTCTGAGGTTAAACAATTCAGTTCATGGGGTGAGAAAATTATTACAGGGCGGATGTCATATATCCAGCCTATAAAGTTTTAGATTATGAGGTTAATCAATCCAGTCACCGGGGTGAGAAAATTGTCACATATTCGGCCTGTCGAGTTTTAGACTCTGAGGTTGAACAATCCAATCCGAGGGGTGAGAAAATTGGTTGTGGGTGGATGCAGCATATATGGAGTTTTAGATTCTGAGGTTAAACAATCCAGTAATGGGGTGAGAAAATTGGTCGTGGGCTGATGTCGTATATCCAGCCTATCGAGTTTTAGACTATGAGGTTAAATAATCCAGTCCACGGGTTGAGAAAATTGGTTCTGGACAGATTTTGTTTATCCGACATGTCGAGTATTAGACTCTGAGGTAAAACAATTCATTCCGCGGGGTGAGAAAATTAATCCTGGGCGGATGTCGTATATCCGGCATGTAGAGTTTTAAACTCTGAGTTTAAGTAATTCATTCTGCTGGATGAGAAAATTGGTACTGGCCGAATGTCGTATATCCGACATGTAGGGTTTTAGAGTCTGAGGTCAAACAATCCAGTTCGTGGAGTGAGAAAATTTTAACAGGGCAGATGTCACATATCCGGCCTGACGAGTTTTAGATTCTGAGGTTAAACAATCCAGTCCGCGGGGTGAGAAAAACAATCCTGGGCGGATTTCGTATATCCGGCCAGCACAGATTTATACTCTGAGGTTAAGCAATCCAGTCCGCGGGATGAGAAAATTGGTCCTTGGCGGATGTCGTATATTTGGCCTGCAGAGATTTAGATTCTGAGGTTAAACAGTCCAGTCCGCGGGGTGAAAAAATTGGTCCTGAGCAGATGTCGTATATTCGGCCTGTCGAGTTTTAGATTCTGAGGTTAAACAATCCAGTACAAAGGGTGAAAAAAATTGGTCCTAGGTGGACATCACATATCCACCTGTCCAGTTTTAGACTCTAAACTTAAATAATCCAGAACACAGGATGGGAATATTGGTACTTGCCGGATGTCTTATATACAACATGTTGAGTTTTAGACTCTGAGGTTAAAAAGTCCAGTCTGCAGGGTGAAAAAAGTGTTACAGAGCAGATGTCACATATCCGGCCTGTCGAATTTTAGATTCTGAGGTTAAACAATCCAGTTCGCGGGGTGAGAAAATTGGTTTGGGGCGTTTGTCTTATATCCGGCCTGTCCAATTTTAGACTCTGAGGTTGAACAATCCAATACGAGAGCTGAGAAAATTGGTCCTGGGCGAATGTCGCATATCTGGCCTGTTGAGTTTCAGATTCTGAGGTTAAACAATCGAGTCTGCGGGGTGAGAAAATTTTTCTGAGCAGATGTCACATATCCGGCCTGTAGAATTTTAGATTCTGAGGTTAAACAATCCAGTTCGCGGGGTGAGAAAATTGGTTCTGGGAGTATGTCTTATATCAGGCATGTCGAGTTTTAGACTCTGAGGTTAAACAATCCAGTACAAAGGGTGAAAAAAATTGGTCCTAGGTAGAGATGATCGGGTTCGGTTTCTCTGAATCCGAACCCGCCAGAACTTCATGGTTTTTTTCACGGGTCCGAGCAGACTCGGATCTTCCCGCCTTGCTCGGTTAACCCGAGCGCGCCCGAACGTCATCATGACGCTGTCGGATTCTCGCGAGGCTCGGATTCTATCGCGAGACTCGGATTCTATATAAGGAGCCGCGCGTCACCGCCATTTTCACACGTGCATTGAGATTGATAGGGAGAGGACGTGGCTGGCGTCCTCTCCATTTAGATTATAAGAGACTGAGAGAGATTTACTGGAGCTGACTAGGAGGAGTACTGTTACTGTAGAAGTGTAGAGACTGAGTGGAGAGAGTTTACTAGTGAGGACAGTGCAGTTTACTTTATAATCCGTTCTCTGCCTGAAAAAAGCGATACACAGCACACAGTGACTCAGTCACATACCATATCTGTGTGCACTGCTCAGGCTCAGGCCAGTGTGCTGCATCATCTATTACCTATATATAATATTATATATATCTGTCTGACTGCTCAGCTCACACAGCTTATAATTGTGGGGGAGACTGGGGAGCACTACTGCAGTGCCAGTTATAGGTTATAGCAGGAGCCAGGAGTACATAATATATTATATAGTGAGTGACCACCAGACACACAGTGCAGTTTATTTAATATATCCGTTCTCTGCCTGAAAAAAGCGATACACACAGTGACTCAGTCAGTCACATACCATATCTGTGTGCACTGCTCAGGCTCAGGCCAGTGTGCTGCATCATCTATTATCTATATATAATATTATATATATCTGTCTGACAACTCAGCTCACACAGCTTATAATTGTGGGGGAGACTGGGGAGCACTACTGCAGTGCCAGTTATAGGTTATAGCAGGAGCCAGGAGTACATAATATATTATATAGTGAGTGACCACCAGACACACAGTGCAGTTTATTTAATATATCCGTTCTCTGCCAGAAAAAAGCGATACACACAGTGACTCAGTCAGTCACATACCATATCTGTGTGCACTGCTCAGGCTCAGGCCAGTGTGCTGCATCATCTATTATCTATATATAATATTACATATATCTGTCTGACTGCTCAGCTCACACAGCTTATAATTGTGGGGGAGACTGGGGAGCACTACTGCAGTGCCAGTTATAGGTTATAGCAGGAGCCAGGAGTACATAATATATTATATAGTGAGTGACCACCAGACACACAGTGCAGTTTATTTAATATATCCGTTCTCTGCCTGAAAAAAGCGATACACACAGTGACTCAGTCAGTCACATACCATATCTGTGTGCACTGCTCAGGCTCAGGCCAGTGTGCTGCATCATCTATATATATTATATATCTGTCTGACTGCTCAGCTCACACAGCTTATAATTGTGGGGGAGACTGGGGAGCACTACTGCAGTGCCAGTTATAGGTTATAGCAGGAGCCAGGAGTACATATTATATTAAAATTAAACAGTGCACACTTTTGCTGCAGGAGTGCCACTGCCAGTGTGACTGACCAGTGACCTGACCACACTGACCACCAGTATAGTTAGTAGTATACTTATATTGTGATTGCCTGAAAAAGTTAAACACTCGTCGTGTGACTTCACTTGTGTGTTTTTTTTTTTTTTTATTCTATAAAAATAAAACTCATTCTGCTGACAGACAGTGTCCAGCAGGTCCGTCATTATATAATATATAATATATACCTGTCCGGCTGCAGTAGTGATATATATATATTTTTTATATCATTTATCATCCAGTCGCAGCAGACACAGTACGGTAGTTCACGGCTGTGGCTACCTCTGTGTCTCTGCACTCGGCAGGCAGTCCGTCCATAATTGTAATACCACCTAACCGTGGATTTTTTTCATTCTTCTTTATACATACATAGTTACATAGACATCTTCTCTTTATCAACCAGTCTATATTAGCTGCAGACACAGTACAGTACGGTAGTTCACGGCTGTGGCTACCTCTGTGTCTGCACTCGGCAGGCAGTCCGTCCATAATTGTATACCACCTAACCGTGGTTTTTTTTCATTCTTCTTTATACATACATAGTTACATAGACATCTTCTCTTTATCAACCAGTCTATATTAGCTGCAGACACAGTACAGTACGGTAGTTCACGGCTGTGGCTACCTCTGTGTCTGCACTCGGCAGGCAGTCCGTCCATAATTGTATACCACCTAACCGTGGATTTTTTTCAGTCTTCTTTATACATACATAGTTACATAGACATTTTCTCTTTATCAACCAGTCTATATTAGCTGCAGACACAGTACAGTACGGTAGTTCACGGCTGTGGCTACCTCTGTGTCTGCACTCGGCAGGCAGTCCGTCCATAATTGTATACCACCTAACCGTGGTTTTTTTTCATTCTTCTTTATACATACATAGTTACATAGACATCTTCTCTTTATCAACCAGTCTATATTAGCTGCAGACACAGTACAGTACGGTAATTCACGGCTGTGGCTACCTCTGTGTCTGCACTCGGCAGGCAGTCCGTCCATAATTGTATACCACCTAACCGTGGATTTTTTCAGTCTTCTTTATACATACATAGTTACATAGACATCTTCTCTTTATCAACCAGTCTATATTAGCTGCAGACACAGTACAGTACGGTAGTTCACGGCTGTGGCTACCTCTGTGTCTGCAGTCGGCAGGCAGTCCATAATTGTATACTAGTATCCATCTCCATTGTTTACCTGAGGTGCCTTTTAGTTGTGCCTATTAAAATATGGAGAACAAAAATGTTGAGGTTCCAAAATTAGGGAAAGATCAAGATCCACTTCCACCTCGTGCTGAAGCTGCTGCCACTAGTCATGGCCGAGACGATGAAATGCCAGCAACGTCGTCTGCCAAGGCCGATGCCCAATGTCATAGTACAGAGCATGTCAAATCCAAAACACCAAATATCAGAAAAAAAAGGACTCCAAAACCTAAAATAAAATTGTCGTCGGAGAAGCGTAAACTTGCCAATATGCCATTTACCACACGGAGTGGCAAGGAACGGCTGAGGCCCTGGCCTATGTTCATGGCTAGTGGTTCAGCTTCACATGAGGATGGAAGCACTCAGCCTCTCGCTAGAAAAATGAAAAGACTCAAGCTGGCAAAAGCAGCACAGCAAAGAACTGTGCATTCTTCGAAATCCCAAATCCACAAGGAGAGTCCAATTGTGTCGGTTGCGATGCCTGACCTTCCCAACACTGGACGTGAAGAGCATGTGCCTTCCACCATTTGCACGCCCCCTGCAAGTGCTGGAAGGAGCACCCGCAGTCCAGTTCCTGATAGTCAGATTGAAGATGTCAGTGTTGAAGTACACCAGGATGAGGAGGATATGGGTGTTGCTGGCGCTGGGGAGGAAATTGACCAGGAGGATTCTGATGGTGAGGTGGTTTGTTTAAGTCAGGCACCCGGGGAGACACCTGTTGTCCGTGGGAGGAATATGGCCGTTGACATGCCAGGTGAAAATACCAAAAAAATCAGCTCTTCGGTGTGGAGGTATTTCACCAGAAATGCGGACAACAGGTGTCAAGCCGTGTGTTCCCTTTGTCAAGCTGTAATAAGTAGGGGTAAGGACGTTAACCACCTCGGAACATCCTCCCTTATACGTCACCTGCAGCGCATTCATAATAAGTCAGTGACAAGTTCAAAAACTTTGGGTGACAGCGGAAGCAGTCCACTGACCAGTAAATCCCTTCCTCTTGTAACCAAGCTCACGCAAACCACCCCACCAACTCCCTCAGTGTCAATTTCCTCCTTCCCCAGGAATGCCAATAGTCCTGCAGGCCATGTCACTGGCAATTCTGACGAGTCCTCTCCTGCCTGGGATTCCTCCGATGCATCCTTGCGTGTAACGCCTACTGCTGCTGGCGCTGCTGTTGTTGCTGCTGGGAGTCGATGGTCATCCCAGAGGGGAAGTCGTAAGCCCACTTGTACTACTTCCAGTAAGCAATTGACTGTTCAACAGTCCTTTGCGAGGAAGATGAAATATCACAGCAGTCATCCTGCTGCAAAGCGGATAACTGAGGCCTTGACAACTATGTTGGTGTTAGACGTGCGTCCGGTATCCGCCGTTAGTTCACAGGGAACTAGACAATTTATTGAGGCAGTGTGCCCCCGTTACCAAATACCATCTAGGTTCCACTTCTCTAGGCAGGCGATACCGAGAATGTACACGGACGTCAGAAAAAGACTCACCAGTGTCCTAAAAAATGCAGTTGTACCCAATGTCCACTTAACCACGGACATGTGGACAAGTGGAGCAGGGCAGGGTCAGGACTATATGACTGTGACAGCCCACTGGGTAGATGTATGGACTCCCGCCGCAAGAACAGCAGCGGCGGCACCAGTAGCAGCATCTCGCAAACGCCAACTCTTTCCTAGGCAGGCTACGCTTTGTATCACCGCTTTCCAGAATACGCACACAGCTGAAAACCTCTTACGGCAACTGAGGAAGATCATCGCGGAATGGCTTACCCCAATTGGACTCTCCTGTGGATTTGTGGCATCGGACAACGCCAGCAATATTGTGTGTGCATTAAATATGGGCAAATTCCAGCACGTCCCATGTTTTGCACATACCTTGAATTTGGTGGTGCAGAATTTTTTAAAAAACGACAGGGGCGTGCAAGAGATGCTGTCGGTGGCCAGAAGAATTGCGGGACACTTTCGGCGTACAGGCACCACGTACAGAAGACTGGAGCACCACCAAAAACTACTGAACCTGCCCTGCCATCATCTGAAGCAAGAAGTGGTAACGAGGTGGAATTCAACCCTCTATATGCTTCAGAGGTTGGAGGAGCAGCAAAAGGCCATTCAAGCCTATACAATTGAGCACGATATAGTAGGTGGAATGCACCTGTCTCAAGCGCAGTGGAGAATGATTTCAACGTTGTGCAAGGTTCTGATGCCCTTTGAACTTGCCACACGTGAAGTCAGTTCAGACACTGCCAGCCTGAGTCAGGTCATTCCCCTCATCAGGCTTTTGCAGAAGAAGCTGGAGACATTGAAGGAGGAGCTAACACGGAGCGATTCCGCTAGGCATGTGGGACTTGTGGATGGAGCCCTTAATTCGTTTAACAAGGATTCACGGGTGGTCAATCTGTTGAAATCAGAGCACTACATTTTGGCCACCGTGCTCGATCCTAGATTTAAAGCCTACCTTGGATCTCTCTTTCCGGCAGACACAAGTCTGCTGGGGTTGAAAGACCTGCTGGTGACAAAATTGTCAAGTCAAGCGGAACGCGACCTGTCAACATCTCCTCCTTCACATTCTCCCGCAACTGGGGGTGCGAGGAAAAGGCTAAGAATTCCGAGCCCACCCGCTGGCGGTGATGCAGGGCAGTCTGGAGCGACTGCTGATGCTGACATCTGGTCCGGACTGAAGGACCTGACAACGATTACGGACATGTCGTCTACTGTCACTGCATATGATTCTCTCAACATTGATAGAATGGTGGAGGATTATATGAGTGACCGCATCCAAGTAGGCACGTCACACAGTCCGTACTTATACTGGCAGGAAAAAGAGGCAATTTGGAGGCCCTTGCACAAACTGGCTTTATTCTACCTAAGTTGCCCTCCCACAAGTGTGTACTCCGAAAGAGTGTTTAGTGCCGCCGCTCACCTTGTCAGCAATCGGCGTACGAGGTTACATCCAGAAAATGTGGAGAAGATGATGTTCATTAAAATGAATTATAATCAATTCCTCCGCGGAGACATTGACCAGCAGCAATTGCCTCCACAAAGTACACAGGGAGCTGAGATGGTGGATTCCAGTGGGGACGAATTGATAATCTGTGAGGAGGGGGATGTACACGGTGATATATCGGAGGGTGAAGATGAGGTGGACATCTTGCCTCTGTAGAGCCAGCTTGTGCAAGGAGAGATTAATTGCTTCTTTTTTGGGGGGGGTCCAAACCAACCCGTCATATCAGTCACAGTCGTGTGGCAGACCCTGTCACTGAAATGATGGGTTGGTTAAAGTGTGCATGTCCTGTTTTGTTTATACAACATAAGGGTGGGTGGGAGGGCCCAAGGACAATTCCATCTTGCACCTCTTTTTTCTTTTCTTTTTCTTTGCATCATGTGCTGATTGGGGAGGGTTTTTTGGAAGGGACATCCTGCGTGACACTGCAGTGCCACTCCTAGATGGGCCCGGTGTTTGTGTCGGCCACTAGGGTCGCTAATCTTACTCACACAGTCAGCTACCTCATTGCGCCTCTTTTTTTCTTTGCGTCATGTGCTGTTTGGGGAGGGTTTTTTGGAAGGGACATCCTGCGTGACACTGCAGTGCCACTCCTAGATGGGCCCGGTGTTTGTGTCGGCCACTAGGGTCGCTAATCTTACTCACACAGCTACCTCATTGCGCCTCTTTTTTTCTTTGCGTCATGTGCTGTTTGGGGAGGGTTTTTTGGAAGGGACATCCTGCGTGACACTGCAGTGCCACTCCTAGATGGGCCCGGTGTTTGTGTCGGCCACTAGGGTCGCTAATCTTACTCACACAGCTACTTCATTGCGCCTCTTTTTTTCTTTGCGTCATGTGCTGTTTGGGGAGGGTTTTTTGGAAGGGCCATCCTGCGTGACACTGCAGTGCCACTCCTAGATGGGCCCGGTGTTTGTGTCGGCCACTAGGGTCGCTAATCTTACTCACACAGCTACCTCATTGCGCCTCTTTTTTTCTTTGCGTCATGTGCTGTTTGGGGAGGGTTTTTTGGAAGGGACATCCTGCGTGACACTGCAGTGCCACTCCTAGATGGGCCCGGTGTTTGTGTCGGCCACTAGGGTCGCTTATCTTACTCACACAGCGACCTCGGTGCAAATTTTAGGACTAAAAATAATATTGTGAGGTGTGAGGTATTCAGAATAGACTGAAAATGAGTGTAAATTATGGTTTTTGAGGTTAATAATACTTTGGGATCAAAATGACCCCCAAATTCTATGATTTAAGCTGTTTTTTAGTGTTTTTTGAAAAAAACACCCGAATCCAAAACACACCCGAATCCGACAAAAAAAATTCGGTGAGGTTTTGCCAAAACGCGTTCGAACCCAAAACACGGCCGCGGAACCGAACCCAAAACCAAAACACAAAACCCGAAAAATTTCAGGCGCTCATCTCTAGTCCTAGGTGGACATCACATATCCACCTGTCGAGTTTTAGACTCTGAGGTTAAATAATCCAGTCCACGGGATGGGAAAATTGGTACTTGCAAGATGTCGTATATACAACATGTCGAGTTTTAGACTGAGGTTAAATAGTCCAGTCCACGGTATGAGAAAATTGTTACAGAGCAGAAGTCACATATCCGGCCTGTCGAATTTTAGACTCTGAGGTTGAACAATCCAATACGAGGGCTGAGAAAATTGGTCCTGGGTGAATGACGCATATCTGGCCTGTTGAATTTTAGATTCTGAGGTTAAACAATCCAGTCCGCGGGGTGAGAAAATTGGTTCTGGGTGGCTGTCATATATACGGAATGTCGAGTTTTAGACTCTGAGGTTAAACAATCCAGTACAAATGGTGAGAAAATTGGTCCTGGGTGGACACCACATATCCACCTGTTGAGTTTTTGACGCTGAAGTTACATAATCCAGTTCATTGAGTGAGAAAATTGTTACAGGGCGGATGTCACATATACAGACTGTAGAGTTTTAGATTCTGAGTTTAATCAATCCAGTCCGCGGGGTGAGAAAACCGTCACATATCCGGCCAGTCGAGTTTTAGACTGTGAGGTTGAACAATCCAATCCGAGGGGTGAGAAAATTGGTCCTGAGCGGATGTCGTATATTCGGCCTGTCAAGTTTTAGATTCTGAGGTTAAACAATCTAGTCCGCGGGGTGAGAAAATTGGTTCTGGTCGTATGTCTTATATCCGGCCTGTCGAGTTTTAGACTCTGAGGTTAAACAATCCAGTCCAAAGGGTGAAAAAATTGGTCCTGAGCGGACACCACATATCCACCTGTCGAGTTTTAGACTCTAAGGTTAAATAATCCAGACCACGGAATGGGAATATTGGTACTTGCCGGATGTCGTATATACAGCATGTCGAGTTTTAGACTCTGAGGTTAAATAGTCATGTCCGCAGGGTGAAAAAATTGTTACAGAGCAGATGTCACATATCCGGTATCCGGCATGTCGAATTTTAGATTCTGAGGTTAAACAATCCAGTTCGCGGGGTGAGAAAATTGGTTCTGGGCGTATGTCTTATATCCGGCCTGTCCAATTTTAGATTCTGAGGTTGAACAATCCAATACGAGGGCTGAGAAAATTGATCCTGGGCGAATGTCGCATATCTGGCCTGTTGAGTTTCAGATTCTGAGGTTAAACAATCCAGTCTAAAGGGTAAGAAAAAATTGGTCCTGGGTGGACACCACATATCCACCTGTCGAGTTTTAGATGCTGAAGTTACATAATCCAGTTCATGGGGTGAGAAAATTGTTACAGGGCGGATGTCACATATACAGCCTGTAGCGTTTTAGATTCTGAGGTTAATCAATCCAGTCCGCGGGGTGAGAAAACTGTAACATATCCGGCCTGTCAAGTTTTTGACTGTGAGGTTGAACAATCCAATCCGAGGGGTGAGAAAATTGGTTGTGGGTGAATGTAGCATATCCGGCCTCTGGAGTTTTAGATTCTGAGGTTAAACAATCCAGTCCGTGGGGTGAGAAAATTGGTCGTGGCCTGATGTCGTATATCCAGCCTATCGAGTTTTAGACTCTGAGGTTAAATAATTCATTCCGCGGGATGAGAAAATTGGTACTGGCCGAATGTCGTATATCCGATATGTAGGGTTTTGGAGTCTGAGGTTAAACAATCCAGTTCGTCGATTGAGAAAATTGTAACAGGGCAGATGTTACATATCCGGCCGGTCGAATTTTAGATTCTGAGGTTAAATAATCCAGTCCAAGGGATAAGAAAATTGGTGCTGGCCAGATTTTGTATATCCAAAATGTTGAGTATTCGCTACGGTTAAACAATCCAGTTCGTGGGGTGAGAAAATTGTTACAGGGCAGATGTCACATATCCGGCCTGCCGAGTTTTAGATTCTGAGGTTAAACAATCCAGTCCGCGGGGTAAGAAAAACAATCCTGGGCAGATTTCGTATATCTGGCCAGCACAGATTTATACTCTGAGGTTAAGCAATCCAGTCCGCGGGATGAGAAAATTGGTCCTTGGCGGATGTTGTATATTTGGCCTGCAGACATTTAGATTCTGAGGTTAAATAGTCCAGTCCGCGGGGTGAAAAAATTGGTCCTGAGCGGATGTCGTATATTCGGCCTGTCGAGTTTTAGGTTCTGAGGTTAAACAATTCAGTCCGCGGGGTGAGAAAATTGGTTCTGGGCGTATGTCGTATATCCGGAAAATCGAGTTTTAGACTCTGAGGTTTAACAATCCATCCCAAAGGATGAGAAAATTGGTCCTGGGTGGACACCACATATCCACCTGTCGAGTTTTAGACGCTGAAGTTACATATTCCAGTTCATGGAGTGAGAAAATTGTTACAGGGCGGATGTCACATATACAGACTGTAGAGTTTTAGATTCTGAGTTTAATCAATCCAGTCCGCGGGGTGAGAAAACTGTCACATATCCGGCCAGTCGAGTTTTTGACTGTGAGGTTGAACAATCCAATCCGAGGGGTGAGAAAATTGGTCGTGGGTGGATGTAGCATATCTGTCCTCTGGAGTTTTAGATTCTGAGGTTAAACAATCCAGTCCGTGGGGTGAGAAAATTGGTTCTGGGCGTATGTCTTATATCCGGCCTGTCGAGTTTTAGACTCTGAGGTTAAATAATCCAGACCACGGGATGGGAATATTGGTACTTGCCGGATGTCGTATATACAACATGTCGAGTTTTAGACTCTGAGGTTAAATAGTCCAGTCCGCAGGGTGAGAAAATTGTTACAGAGCAGATGTCACATATCCGGCCTGTCGAATTTTAGACTCTGAGGTTGAACAATCCAATACGAGGGCTGAGAAAATTGGTCCTGGGTGGGTGTCGCATATCCGTCCTGTTGAGTTTTAGATTCTGAGGTTAAACAATCCAGTCCACGGGGTGAGAAATTTCGTCCTGGGCGAATGTCTCATATGCAGCATGTTGAGTTTTAGATTCTGCCATTAAACAAAACAGTCCGCGGGGTGAGAAAATTGGTCCTGGGCCGATGTCTTATATCCGGCCTATCGAGTTTTACACTCTGAGGTTAAACAATCCAGTTCATGGGGTGAGAAAACTGTTACATGGTGGATGTCACATATCCGTCCTGTAGTTTTAGATTCTGAGGTTAAACAATACAGTCCGCGGGGTGAGAAAATTGTAACATATCCGGCCTGTCAAGTTTTAGACACTGAGGTTGAATATTCCAATCCGAGGGGTGAGAAAATTGGTCCAGGGCAGATGTCACATATCCGGCCTCTTGAATTTTAGATCCTGAGGTTAAACGATCCAGTCCAAGGGGTGAGAAAATTGGTCCTGGGCGGATGTCTCATATGCAGCATGTTGAGTTTTAGATTATGCCATTAAACAAAACAGTCTGCGGGGTGAGAAAATTGGTCCTGGGCGGATGTCTTATATCCGGCCTATCGAGCTTTAAACTCTGAGGTCAAATAATCCAGTTCACGGGATGAGAAAATTAGTACTGACCAGATTTTTTATATCCAAAATGTCTAGTTTTAGACTCTGAGGTTAAAGAATCCAGTTCGTGGGGTGAGAAAATTGTTACAGGGCAGATGACATATTTTTATTTATTTATTTATTAGCAGTTTCTTATATAGCGCAGCATATTCCGTTGCGCTTTACAATTAGAACAACAATTATAGAACAAAACTGGGCAAAGAAAGAAAGACAGACAGACAGACAGAGGTAGGAAGGCCCTGCTCGCAAGCTTACAATCTATAGGGAAATAGGTATTGATATACAAGGATAGATGCTACCTGTCACATAATGGTTCCCCAGGTTGCTAGGTTCTTAATGGGTTGTATATGATATGATTACCCACCAATGTTGGAAGACAAAATGTGAGTTTATGTGGACTGTACAGAGGGGATGTAACTTGATAGGGAAGCTGTGAAGGTTATGTGTGTGTGTCTGAAATTTGGTAGGCTTGCCTTTCGAGTTTTAGATTCTCAGGTTAGACAATCCAGTCCGCGGGGTGAGAAAATTAATCCTGAGCGTATGACGTATATCTGGCCGGTCGAGTTTTAAACTCTGAGTTTAAATAATCCATTCCGCGGGATGAGAAAATTGGTACTGGGCGAATGTCATATATCCGACATGTAGGGTTTTAGAATCTGAGGTTAAACAATCCAGTTCGTCGATTGAGAAAATTGTAACAGGGCGGATTTCACATATCCGGCCTGTCGAGTTTTAGATTCTGAGGTTAAATAATCCAGTTCATGGGGTGAAAAAATTGGTACTGGCCAGATTTTGTATATCCGAAATGTTGAGTATTAGCTGAGGTTAAACAATCCAGTTTGTGGGGTGAGAAAATTGTTACAGGGCGGCTGTCACATATCCAGCCTGTCGAGTTTTAGATTCTGAGGTTAACCAATCCAGTCCGCGTGGTGAGAAACACAATCCTGGGCGGATTTCGTATATCCGGCCAGCAGAGATTTATACTCTGAGATTAAAAAATCCAATCCCCGGGATGAGAAAATTGGTCCTGGGCGGATGTCGTATATTTGGCCTACAGAGATTTAGATTCTGAGGTTAAACAGTCCAGTCCGCGGGGTGAAAAAATTGGTCCTGAGCGGATGTCGTATATTCGGCCTGTTGAGTTTTATACTCTGAGGTTGAACAATCCAGTCCATGGGGTGAGAAAATTGTTACAGGGCGGATGTCACGTATACGGCCTGTTGAGTTTTAGATTCTGAGGTTAAACAATCCAGTCCGCGGGGTGAGAAAATTGGTCCTGGGCAGATGTCGTATATCCGGCCTATCGAGTTATAGACTCTGAGGTTAAATAATCCAGTCCACGGGATGAGAAAGGGTACTAGCTAGATTTTGTATATACAACGTGTCGAGTATTAGACACTAATGTTAAACAAACCAGTCCGCGGGGTGAAAAATTAATCCTGGGCAGATGTTGTATATCCGGCCTGCAGAGATTTAGACTCTGAGGTTAAACAATCCAGTATGCGGGGTGAGAAAAATGGTCCTGGGCGGATGACGTATATCCAGCGTGTCGAGTTTTAGACTTTTAGGTTAAATAATTTAGTCCACAAGATGAGAAAATTGGTATTGGCCAAATTTGGTATAACCAACATGTAGAGTATTAGACTCTGAGGTTACACAATCCAGTACGTGGGGTAAGAAAATTAATCCTGGGCGGATGTTGTATATCCAGCCTGCAGAGATTTAGACTCTGAGGTTAAACAATCCAGTCCACGGGATGAGAAAATTGGTCCTGAGCGGATGTCGTATATTCGGCCTGTAGAGATTTAGATTCTGAGGTTAAACAGTCCAGTGTGCGGGGTGAGAAAATTATTTCTGGGCGGATGTCATATATCTGACCTTTCGAGTTTTAGACTCTTAGGTTAAATAATCCAGTCCACGGTATGAGAAAATTGGTACTTGCCAGATGTCGTATATACATGTTGAGTTTTAGACTCTGAGGTTAAACAGTCCAGTCCGCAGGGTGAGAAAATTGTTACAGAGCAGATGTCACATATCCGCCCTGTCGATTTTTAGACTCTGAGGTTGAACAATCCAGGCCGAGGGCTGAGAAAATTGGTCCTGGGCGGATGTCGCATATACGGCCTGTTGAGTTTTAGATTCTGAGGTTAAACAATCCAGTCCGCGGGGTGAGAAAAATGGTCCTGGGTGGATGTCGTTTATCCGGCCTGTCCAGTTTTAGACTCTGAGTTTAAATAATCCATTCTGCGGGATGAGAAAATTGGTGCTGGCTGTATGTCATATATCCGACATGTAAAGTTTTATAGAGTCTGAGGTTAAACAATCCAGTTCGTGGGATGAGAAAATTGCTACAGGGCGGATGTCACATATCCGGCCTGTCGAGTTTTAGATTCTGAGGTTAAACAATCCAGTCCGAGGGGAGTAAATTGTCAAATACACGGCCTGTCGAGTTTTAGACTGTGAGGTTGAACAATCCAATCCGAGGGGTGAGAAAATTGGTACTGGGCGGAAGTCGTTTATCCCACATGTAGAGTTTTAGAGTCTGAGGTTACACAATCCAGTTCATGGGGTGAAAAAATTGTTACAGGGCGGATGTCAGATATCCGGCCTGTTGAGTTTTAGAATCTGAGGTTATACAATCCAGAATGAGGGGTGAGAAAATTGGTTCTGGGCGGTTGTCGTATATCCGGCCTATCGAGTTTAAGATCCTGAGGTCAAGAAAATAAGAATTTACTTACCGATAATTCTATTTCTCGGAGTCCGTAGTGGATGCTGGGGTTCCTGAAAGGACCATGGGGAATAGCGGCTCCGCAGGAGACAGGGCACAAAAAGTAAAGCTTTAGGATCAGGTGGTGTGCACTGGCTCCTCCCCCCATGACCCTCCTCCAAGCCTCAGTTAGGATACCGTGCCCGGACGAGCGTACACAATAAGGAAGGATTTATGAATCCCGGGTAAGACTCATACCAGCCACACCAATCACACTGTACAACCTGTGATCTGAACCCAGTTAACAGTATGATAACAGCGGAGCCTCTGAAAGATGGCTCACAACAATAATAACCCGATTTTTGTAACTATGTACAAGTATTGCAGATAATCCGCACTTGGGATGGGCGCCCAGCATCCACTACGGACTCCGAGAAATAGAATTATCGGTAAGTAAATTCTTATTTTCTCTATCGTCCTAGTGGATGCTGGGGTTCCTGAAAGGACCATGGGGATTATACCAAAGCTCCCAAACGGGCGGGAGAGTGCGGATGACTCTGCAGCACCGAATGAGAGAACTCCAGGTCCTCCTTAGCCAGGTTATCAAATTTGTAGGATTTTACAAACGTGTTTGCCCCTGACTAAATAGCCGCTCGGCAAAGTTGTAAAGCCGAGACCCCTCGGGCAGCCGCCCAAGATGAGCCCACCTTCCTTGTGGAATGGGCATTTACATATTTTGGCTGTGGCAGGCCTGCCACAGAATGTGCAAGCTGAATTGTATTACACATCCAACTAGCAAAAGTCTGCTTAGAAGCAAGAGCACCCAGTTTGTTGGGTGCATACAGGATAACAGCAAGTCAGTTTTCCTGACTCCAGCCGTCCTGGAACCTATATTTTCAGGGCCCTGACCACATCTAGCAACTTGGAGTCCTCCAAGTCCCTAGTAGGCGCAAGACACCACAATAAGCTGGTTCAGGTGAAACACTGACACCACCTTAGGGAGAGAACTGGGGACGAGTCCGCAGCTCTGCCCTGTCCGAATGGACAAACAGATATGGGCTTTTTTGAGAAAAAAAACCACCAATTTGACACTCGCCTGGTCCAGGCCAGGTCCAAGAGCATGTTCACTTTTCATGTGAGATGCTTCAAATCCACAGATTTGACTGGTTTTAAACCAATGTGTTTTGAGGAATCCCAGAACTACGTTGAGATCCCACAGTGCCACTGGAGGCACAAAAGGGGGTTGTATATGCAATACTCCCTTGACAAACTTCTGGACTTCAGAAACTGAAGCCAATTCTTTCTGGAAGAAAAATCGACAGGGCCGAAATTTGAACCTTAATGGACCCCAATTTGAGGCCCATAGACACTCCTGTTTGCAGGAAATGCAGGAATCGACCGAGTTGAAATTTCTTCGTGGGGCCTTCCTGGCCTCACACCACGCAACATATTTTCGCCACATGTGGTGATAATGTTGTGCGGTCACCTCCTTTCTGGCTTTGACCAGGGTAGGAATGACCTCTTCCTGAATGCCTTTTCCCTTAGGATCCGGCGTTCCACCGCCATGCCGTCAAACGCAGCTGCGGTAAGTCTTGGAACAGACATGGTACTTGCTGAAACAAGTCCCTTCTTAGCGGCAGAGGCCATAAGTCCTCTGTGAGCATCTCTTGAAGTTCCGGGTACCAAGTCCTTCTTGGCCAATCCGGAGCCATGAGTATAGTTCTTACTCCTCTACGTCTTATAATTCTCAGTACCTTAGGTATGAAAAGCAGAGGATGGAACACATACACCGACTGGTACACCCACGGTGTTACCAGAACGTCCACAGCTATTGCCTGAGGGTCTCTTAACCTGGCGCAATACCTGTCCCGTTTTTTGTTCAGACGGGACGCCATCATGTCCACCTTTGGTAATTCCCAACGGTTTACAATCATGTGGAAAACTTCCCCATGAAGTTCCCACTCTGCCGGGTGGAGGTCGTGCCTACTGAGGAAGTCTGCTTCCCAGTTTCCATTCCCGGAATGAAACACTGCTGACAGTGCTATCACATGATTTTCCGCCCAGCGAAAAGTCCTTGCAGTTTTTGCCACTGCCCTCCTGCTTCTTGTGCCGCCCTGTCTATTTACGTGGGCGACTGCCGTGATGTTTTATCCCACTGGATCAATACCGGCTGACCTTGAAGCAGAGGTCTTGCTAAGCTTAGAGCATTATAAATTTACCCTTAGCTATATTTATGTGGAGAAAAGTCTCCAGACTTGATCACACTCCCTGGAAATTTTTTCCTTGCGTGACTGCTCCCCAGCCTCTCGGGCTGGCCTCCGTGGTCACCAACATCCAAAACTGAATGCCGAATCTGCGGCCCTCTAGAAGATGAGCACTCTGTAACCACCACAGGAGAGACACCCTTGTCCTTGGATATAGGGTTATCCGCTGATGCATCTGAAGATGCGATCCGGACCATTTGTCCAGCAGATCCCACTGAAAAGTTCTTGCATGAAATCTGCCGACTGGAATTGCTTCGAAGGAAGTCACCATTTTTTTACCATGGCCCTTGTGCAATGATGCACTGATTTTAGGAGGTTCCTGACTAGCTCGGATAACTCCCTGGCTTTCTCTTCCGGGAGAAACACCTTTTTCTGGACTGTGTCCAGAATCATCCCTAAGCACAGGAGACTTGTTGTCGGGATCAGCTGCGATTTTGGAATATTTAGAATCCACCCCTGCTGTTGTAACAGTATCCGAGATAGTGCTACTCCGACCTCCAACTGTTCCCTGGACTTTGCCCTTATCAGGAGATCGTCCAAGTAAGGGATAATTAAGACGCCTTTTCTTCGAAGAAGAACCATCATTTCGGCCATTACCTTGGTAAAGACCCGGGGTGCCGTGGACAATCCAAACGGCAGCGTCTGAAACTGATAGTGACAGTTCTGTACCACGAACCTGAGGTACCCTTAGTGATAAGGGCAAATTTGGGACATGGAGGTAAGCATCCCTGATGTCTCGGGACACCATATAGTCCCCTTCTTCCCGGTTCGTTATCACTGCTCTGAGTGACTCCATCTTGATTTGAACCTTTGTAAGTGTTCAAATTTTTTTAGATTTAGAATAGGTCTCACCTAGCCTTCTGGCTTCAGTACCACAATATAGTGTGGAATAATACCCTTTTTCTTGTTGTAGGAGGGGTAATTTAATTATCACCTGCTGGGAATACAGCTCGTGAATTTTTTCCCATACTGCCTCCTTGTCGGAGGGAGACCTTGGTAAAGCAGACTTCAGGAGCCTGCGCAGGGGAAACGTCTCGACATTCCAATCTGTACCCCTGGGATACTACTTGTAGGATCCAGGGGTCCTGTACGGTCTCAGCGTCATGCTGAGAGCTTGTCAGAAGCGGTGGAACGCTTCTGTTCCTGGGAATGGGCTGCCTGCTGCAGTCTTCTTCCCTTTCCTCTATCCCTGGGCAGATATGACTCTTATAGGGACGAAAGGACTGAAGCTGAAAAGACGGTGTCTTTTTCTGCAGAGATGTGACTTAGGGTAAAAAACGGTGGATTTTCCAGCAGTTGCCGTGGCCACCAGGTCCGATGGACCGACCCCAAATAACTCCTCTTCCTTTATACGGCAATACACCTTTGTGCCGTTTGGAATCTGCATCACCTGACCACTGTCGTGTCCATAAACATCTTCTGGCAGATATGGACATCGCACTTACTCTTGATGCCAGAGTGCAAATATCCCTCTGTGCATCTCGCATATATAGAAATGCATCCTTTAAATGCTCTATAGTCAATAAAATACTGTCCCTGTCAAGGGTATCAATATTTTTAGTCAGGGAATCCGACCAAGCCACCCCAGCTCTGCACATCCAGGCTGAGGCGATCGCTGGTCGCAGTATAACACCAGTATGTGTGTAT
Organism: Pseudophryne corroboree; assembly: GCF_028390025.1. Lineage (NCBI taxonomy): Eukaryota > Metazoa > Chordata > Amphibia > Anura > Myobatrachidae > Pseudophryne > Pseudophryne corroboree. Next base: position 407,784,921 of record NC_086451.1, read on the forward strand.
ATACTTTTTATGATATTTTCCAGCCTCCTGTCAGCTGGCTCCTTGAGGACGGCCCTATCTATAGACGGTACCGCCACTTGTTCTGATAAGCGTGTGAGCGCCTTATCCACCCTAAGGGGTGTTTCCCAACGCGCCCTAACTTCTGGCGGGAAAGGGTATACCGCCCATATTTTCTATCGGGGGGAACCCACGCATCATCACACACTTCATTTAATTTATCTGATTCAGGAAAAACTACGGTAGTTTTTTCACATCCCACATAATACCCTCTTTTGTGGTACTTGTAGTATCAGAAATATGTAACACCTCCTTCATTGCCCTTAACGTGTGGCCCTAATAAGGAATACGTTTGTTTATTCACCGTCGACACTGGATTCAGTGTCCCTGTCTGTGTCTGTGTCGACCGACTAAAGTAAACGGGCGTTTTAAAACCCCTGACGGTGTTTTTGAGACGTCTGGACCGGTACTAATTGTTTGTCGGCCGTCTCATGTCGTCAACCGACCTTGCCGCGTGTTGACATTATCACGTAATTCCCTAAATAAGCCATCCATTCCGGTGTCGACTCCCTAGAGAGTGACATCACCATTACAGGCAATTGCTCCGCCTCCTCACCAACATCGTCCTCATACATGTCGACACACACGTACCGACACACAGCACACACACAGGGAATGCTCTGATAGAGGACTGGACCTACTAGCCCTTTGGAGAGACAGAGGGAGAGTTTGCCAGCACACACCAAAAACGCTATAATTATATAGGGACAACCTTATATAAGTGTTTTCCCTTATAGCATCTTTTTTATATATTTCTAACGCCAAATTAGTGCCCCCCCTCTCTGTTTTAACCCTGTTTCTGTAGTGCAGTGCAGGGGAGAGCCTGGGAGCCTTCCCTCCAGCCTTTCTGTGAGGGAAAATGGCGCTGTGTGCTGAGGAGATAGGCCCCGCCCCTTTTTCGGCGGCCTCGTCTCCCGCTCTTAACGGATTCTGGCAGGGGTTAAACATCTCCATATAGCCCCCGGAGGCTATATGTGAGGTATTTTTAGCCAAAAATAGGTTTTCATTGCCTCCCAGGGCGCCCCCCTTCCAGCGCCCTGCACCCTCAGTGACTGCCGTGTGAAGTGTGCTGAGAGGAAATGGCGCACAGCTGCAGTGCTGTGCGCTACCTTAAGAAGACTGAGGAGTCTTCATGCCGCCGATTCTGGACCTTCTTCTTGTTTCAGCATCTGCAAGGGGGCCGGCGGCGAGGCTCCGGTGACCATCCAGGCTGTACCTGTGATCGTCCCTCTGGAGCTAATGTCCAGTAGCCAAAGAAGCCAATCCATCCTGCACGCAGGTGAGTTCACTTCTTCTCCCCTAAGTCCCTCGTTGCAGTGATCCTGTTGCCAGCAGGACTCACTGTAAAATAAAAAACCTAAGCTAAACTTTTCTAAGCAGCTCTTTAGGAGAGCCACCTAGATTGCACCCTTCTCGGCCGGGCACAAAAATCTAACTGAGGCTTGGAGGAGGGTCATGGGGGGAGGAGCCAGTGCACACCACCTGATCCTAAAGCTTTACTTTTTGTGCCCTGTCTCCTGCGGAGCCGCTATTCCCCATGGTCCTTTCAGGAACCCCAGCATCCACTAGGACGATAGAGAAATCCAGTTTGCGGAGTAAGAAAATAAGCGAGGTAAGAAAATTAGTCCTGTGAGGCTGTCACACATCCGGCCTGTAGAGTTTAAAATGTAGAGACAAGAAATATCCAGTACATTGGTCAAGAAAGTTCATCCTGCACAGATGTCACAGATCCGCCCTGTAGAGTTTGAGACGGCGCGTTCAACAAATATACCAAGGTGAGTGATGGCATTTTTTTTCAATCCAAGACAAATCATAAATGTTACGATTAAATCAAGCATTAATACATACGTTTTTCTCTATAAACAAATAGGAATATTACGGACTTCATATCAAAACAAACATAAGTAAACCTTAATTGTAATCAATCTGATTCCACAGAGAGGAATAAAAACAGGCTTATCAGATATAATAAATCAATATGGATAACGTTACCCTCAATATTGCCTATATATTTTTTATTTATTTTTTTTACAAAAAATGCACTTAATGATCTCAAAACCAAAGAGTAAATAGAAATCAAATTGTTCCACTGCAGACCAGTGGTCGTTTCACACAGGATGGCATTGGGATTGATAAAAACAAAATAAATCATATGTATCAACTTACATGCCTACAACGTAGATTCACATAAAATACATGCAAGGTTTTTTTTTTTTTATAATTTCTTTCTTTTTTGAAGCAATACAAGAGAAGAAGTAACAACATTCACAGTATTGCAAAAAATAACAAAAAATATATATAAAATACAATATATAATGCAAAATGTGGTAGAGATTTCAATACTTAATATCAAAAGCACAGTTAAATATAACAAGTACAATATATGTTTCAACAGAAGATGTTCATAGGTTCACCTGTGCCTTTCAGAAATACACGCAAGTTAATATAATAGAGATTCCTATTTGCACAAAACATAGTTACACAATAAAATGTATCCAGTGACTAGCCTGTAGCAGCTTGTATTACACTTACATACGCATTGCAGTGTCTCAGAGCAGTAACCACTCAACTGTGTATCGTATGACGTAATAATGCCCATGTCCCGCGTATGACGTATTAATGCCCATGTCCCGCGTATGACGTAATAATGCCCCTATGACTCACCCGAGCCGCTCCTACTCCCCTGTTACCGCCGCCTCCTCACCCGCCCCGCATCTCACCTCACCATTCCGTCTCCTCCTCATACTTACCCGTCCCCGCTCCATCTCCTCTGCCCGCTCCTCTCCCGTCCCCGCTCCTCTCCTCACACGGGCCTTGCTTCTTTCCTCACACGGCCCCCGCCCCCCTTCTACCTGTCCCCGCTCCGTCTCCTCCTCTCATCTCCCCCCCTGGCCTCCGGCTCCGCCGTCCTCCTCCTCCCCCACTCGCCTTCTTCTTTTCCTCCTCCCGTCAGCTCCTCATCTCAACCACACCTGCCGCTTCCTCCTCCTCCTCTTCTTCCTCCTCGCTTCTCCGTTCTGCTTAGCTGCCTGTCCTCCTTCTTTTATACCCACTGCTGCCATTGCCGCCTCAGTCCCTGTGACGTCATCCCTCTATGACGTGATCTCGCTTCTGACACTGTGAGGTAATCCCTCTGTCCCCGAATGGTTACTGCTCCTTCTGATTGGTGGACAATCTTCGACCATAAACCATACAACAACACTTGCTGCTGTTTCACTTTCAATCCATAGTGACCGAGCCCTCTGTACTGTGTGACTGATGTCAGGCCCTGTGCAGCCATATTACAGCACAGAGATGGTGGTCAGAGCGTTTACTACTGGCAAGATGTAGTTATGTGATGGGCGGACACCTCCACCTACATCCCGCTCCCTCACTACCCCGACAGTTGGCATGCCGACCAACAGGGACTGTTCCACTAGAGATGAGCGGGTTCGGTTTCTCTGAATCCGAACCCGCACGAACTTCATGTTTTTTTTCACGGGTCCGAGCGACTCGGATCTTCCCGCCTTGCTCGGTTAACCCGAGCGCGCCCGAACGTCATCATGACGCTGTCGGATTCTCGCGAGACTCGGATTCTATATAAGGAGCCGCGCGTCGCCGCCATTTTCACACGTGCATTGAGATTGATAGGGAGAGGACGTGGCTGGCGTCCTCTCCGTTATAGTAGAAAAGAGTAAAGACTGAGTGACTTAGTTATAATTGTGGGGAGGATTGGGGACGGGGAGCAGCTGTTAGGGAGTACAGTGATTTAGATTAGGAGAGAGAGAGAGAGAGAGATTGACCTGATTTACTGGAGCTTAGGAGTACTGTAGAAGAGAGTGCAGAGTTTACTAGTGACTGACCACAGTGACCACCAGACAGTGCAGTTTTATTTAATATATCCGTTCTCTGCCTGAAAAAAACGATACACACAGTGACTCAGTCACATACCATATCTGTGTGCACTGCTCAGCCCAGTCCAGTGTGCTGCATCATCTATGTATATATTATATATCTGACTGTGCTCAGCTCACACAGCTTATAATTGTGGGGGAGACTGGGGAGCACTGCAGTGCCAGTTATAGGTTATAGCAGGAGCCAGGAGTACAAGACAGTCACATACCATATCTGTGTGCACTGCTCAGCCCAGTGTGCTGCATCATCTATGTATATATTATATATCTGACTGTGCTCAGCTCACACAGCTTATAATTGTGGGGGAGACTGGGGAGCACTGCAGTGCCAGTTATAGGTTATAGCAGGAGCCAGGAGTACATATTATATTAAAATTAAACAGTGCACACTTTTGGTGCAGGAGTGCCACTGCCAGTGTGACTGACCAGTGACCTGACCACACTGACCACCAGTATAGTTAGTAGTATACTATATTGTGATTGCCTGAAAAAGTTAAACACTCGTCGTGTGACTTCACTTGTGTGGTGTTTTTTTTTTAATTCTATAAAAAACTCATTCTGCTGACAGACAGTGTCCAGCAGGTCCGTCATTATATAATATATATACCTGTCCGGCTGCAGTAGTGATATATATATATTTTTTATATCATTATTTATCATCCAGTCGCAGCAGACACAGTACGGTAGTTCACGGCTGTAGCTACCTCTGTGTCGGCACTCGGCAGTCCGTCCATAATTGTATACCACCTAACCGTGGTTTTTTTTTCTTTCTTCTTTATACATACATACTACGACATCTCTTTATCAACCAGTCTATATTAGCAGCAGACACAGTACAGTACGGTAGTTCACGGCTGTGGCTACCTCTGTGTCGGCACTCGGCAGTCCGTCCATAATTGTATACCACCTAACCGTGGTTTTTTTTTCTTTCTTCTTTATACATACATACTACGACATCTCTTTATCAACCAGTCTATATTAGCAGCAGACACAGTACAGTACGGTAGTTCACGGCTGTGGCTACCTCTGTGTCGGCACTCGGCAGTCCGTCCATAATTGTATACCACCTAACCGTGGTTTTTTTTTCTTTCTTCTTTATACATACATACTACGACATCTCTTTATCAACCAGTCTATATTAGCAGCAGACACAGTACAGTACGGTAGTTCACGGCTGTGGCTACCTCTGTGTCGGCACTCGGCAGTCCGTCCATAATTGTATACCACCTAACCGTGGTTTTTTTTTTTTCTTTCTTCTTTATACGTACATACTACGACATCTCTTTATCAACCAGTCTATATTAGCAGCAGACACAGTACAGTACGGTAGTTCACGGCTGTGGCTACCTCTGTGTCGGCACTCGGCAGTCCGTCCATAATTGTATACCACCTAACCGTGGTTTTTTTTTCTTTCTTCTTTATACATACATACTACGACATCTCTTTATCAACCAGTCTATATTAGCAGCAGACACAGTACAGTACGGTAGTTCACGGCTGTGGCTACCTCTGTGTCGGCACTCGGCAGTCCGTCCATAATTGTATACCACCTAACCGTGGTTTTTTTTTCTTTCTTCTTTATACATACATACTACAACATCTCTTTATCAACCAGTCTATATTAGCAGCAGACACAGTACAGTACGGTAGTTCACGGCTGTGGCTACCTCTGTGTCGGCACTCGGCAGTCCGTCCATAATTGTATACCACCTAACCGTGGTTTTTTTTTCTTTCTTCTTTATACATACATACTACGACATCTCTTTATCAACCAGTCTATATTAGCAGCAGACACAGTACAGTACGGTAGTTCACGGCTGTGGCTACCTCTGTGTCGGCACTCGGCAGTCCGTCCATAATTGTATACCACCTAACCGTGGTTTTTTTTTCTTTCTTCTTTATACATACATACTACGACATCTCTTTATCAACCAGTCTATATTAGCAGCAGACACAGTACAGTACGGTAGTTCACGGCTGTGGCTACCTCTGTGTCGGCACTCGGCAGTCCGTCCATAATTGTATACCACCTAACCGTGGTTTTTTTTTCTTTCTTCTTTATACGTACATACTACGACATCTCTTTATCAACCAGTCTATATTAGCAGCAGACACAGTACAGTACGGTAGTTCACGGCTGTGGCTACCTCTGTGTCGGCACTCGGCAGTCCGTCCATAATTGTATACCACCTAACCGTGGTTTTTTTTTCTTTCTTCTTTATACATACATACTACGACATCTCTTTATCAACCAGTCTATATTAGCAGCAGACACAGTACAGTACGGTAGTTCACGGCTGTGGCTACCTCTGTGTCGGCACTCGGCAGTCCGTCCATAATTGTATACTAGTATCCATCCATCTCCATTGTTTACCTGAGGTGCCTTTTAGTTGTGCCTATTAAAATATGGAGAACAAAAATGTTGAGGTTCCAAAATTAGGGAAAGATCAAGATCCACTTCCACCTCGTGCTGAAGCTGCTGCCACTAGTCATGGCCGAGACGATGAAATGCCAGCAACGTCGTCTGCCAAGGCCGATGCCCAATGTCATAGTACAGAGCATGTCAATTCCAAAACACCAAATATCAGTAAAAAAAGGACTCCAAAACCTAAAATAAAATTGTCGGAGGAGAAGCGTAAACTTGCCAATATGCCATTTACCACACGGAGTGGCAAGGAACGGCTGAGGCCCTGGCCTATGTTCATGGCTAGTGGTTCAGCTTCACATGAGGATGGAAGCACTCAGCCTCTTGCTAGAAAACTGAAAAGACTCAAGCTGGCAAAAGCACCGCAAAGAACTGTGCGTTCTTCGAAATCCCAAATCCACAAGGAGAGTCCAATTGTGTCGGTTGCGATGCCTGACCTTCCCAACACTGGACGTGAAGAGCATGCGCCTTCCACCATTTGCACGCCCCCTGCAAGTGCTGGAAGGAGCACCCGCAGTCCAGTTCCTGATAGTCAGATTGAAGATGTCAGTGTTGAAGTACACCAGGATGAGGAGGATATGGGTGTTGCTGGCGCTGGGGAGGAAATTGACCAGGAGGATTCTGATGGTGAGGTGGTTTGTTTAAGTCAGGCACCCGGGGAGACACCTGTTGTCCGTGGGAGGAATATGGCCGTTGACATGCCTGGTGAAAATACCAAAAAAATCAGCTCTTCGGTGTGGAACTATTTCAACAGAAATGCGGACAACAGGTGTCAAGCCGTGTGTTCCCTTTGTCAAGCTGTAATAAGTAGGGGTAAGGACGTTAACCACCTCGGAACATCCTCCCTTATACGTCACCTGCAGCGCATTCATAATAAGTCAGTGACAAGTTCAAAAACTTTGGGTGACAGCGGAAGCAGTCCACTGACCAGTAAATCCCTTCCTCTTGTAACCAAGCTCACGCAAACCACCCCACCAACTCCCTCAGTGTCAATTTCCTCCTTCCCCAGGAATGCCAATAGTCCTGCAGGCCATGTCACTGGCAATTCTGACGAGTCCTCTCCTGCCTGGGATTCCTCCGATGCATCCTTGCGTGTAACGCCTACTGCTGCTGGCGCTGCTGTTGTTGCTGCTGGGAGTCGATGGTCATCCCAGAGGGGAAGTCGTAAGCCCACTTGTACTACTTCCAGTAAGCAATTGACTGTTCAACAGTCCTTTGCGAGGAAGATGAAATATCACAGCAGTCATCCTGCTGCAAAGCGGATAACTGAGGCCTTGACAACTATGTTGGTGTTAGACGTGCGTCCGGTATCCGCCGTTAGTTCACAGGGAACTAGACAATTTATTGAGGCAGTGTGCCCCCGTTACCAAATACCATCTAGGTTCCACTTCTCTAGGCAGGCGATACCGAAAATGTACACGGACCTCAGAAAAAGACTCACCAGTGTCCTAAAAAATGCAGCTGGACCCAATGTCCACTTAACCACGGACATGTGGACAAGTGGAGCAGGGCAGGGTCAGGACTATATGACTGTGACAGCCCACTGGGTAGATGTATGGACTCCCGCCGCAAGAACAGCAGCGGCGGCACCAGTACCAGCATCTCGCAAACGCCAACTCTTTCCTAGGCAGGCTACGCTTTGTATCACCGCTTTCCAGAATACGCACACAGCTGAAAACCTCTTACGGCAACTGAGGAAGATCATCGCGGAATGGCTTACCCCAATTGGACTCTCCTGTGGATTTGTGGCATCGGACAACGCCAGCAATATTGTGTGTGCATTAAATATGGGCAAATTCCAGCACGTCCCATGTTTTGCACATACCTTGAATTTGGTGGTGCAGAATTATTTAAAAAACGACAGGGGCGTGCAAGAGATGCTGTCGGTGGCCAGAAGAATTGCGGTACACTTTCGGCGTACAGGCACCACGTACAGAAGACTGGAGCACCACCAAAAACTACTGAACCTGCCCTGCCATCATCTGAAGCAAGAAGTGGTAACGAGGTGGAATTCAACCCTCTATATGCTTCAGAGGTTGGAGGAGCAGCAAAAGGCCATTCAAGCCTATACAATTGAGCACGATATAGGAGGTGGAATGCACCTGTCTCAAGCGCAGTGGAGAATGATTTCAACGTTGTGCAAGGTTCTGATGCCCTTTGAACTTGCCACACGTGAAGTCAGTTCAGACACTGCCAGCCTGAGTCAGGTCATTCCCCTCATCAGGCTTTTGCAGAAGAAGCTGGAGACATTGAAGGAGGAGCTAACACGGAGCGATTCCGCTAGGCATGTGGGACTTGTGGATGGAGCCCTTAATTCGCTTAACAAGGATTCACGGGTGGTCAATCTGTTGAAATCAGAGCACTACATTTTGGCCACCGTGCTCGATCCTAGATTTAAAGCCTACCTTGGATCTCTCTTTCCGGCAGACACAAGTCTGCTGGGGTTGAAAGACCTGCTGGTGAGAAAATTGTCAAGTCAAGCGGAACGCGACCTGTCAACATCTCCTCCTTCACATTCTCCCGCAACTGGGGGTGCGAGGAAAAGGCTCAGAATTCCGAGCCCACCCGCTGGCGGTGATGCAGGGCAGTCTGGAGCGACTGCTGATGCTGACATCTGGTCCGGACTGAAGGACCTGCCAACGATTACGGACATGTCGTCTACTGTCACTGCATATGATTCTCTCACCATTGAAAGAATGGTGGAGGATTATATGAGTGACCGCATCCAAGTAGGCACGTCACACAGTCCGTACTTATACTGGCAGGAAAAAGAGGCAATTTGGAGGCCCTTGCACAAACTGGCTTTATTCTACCTAAGTTGCCCTCCCACAAGTGTGTACTCCGAAAGAGTGTTTAGTGCCGCCGCTCACCTTGTCAGCAATCGGCGTACGAGGTTACATCCAGAAAATGTGGAGAAGATGATGTTCATTAAAATGAATTATAATCAATTCCTCCGCGGAGACATTGACCAGCAGCAATTGCCTCCACAAAGTACACAGGGAGCTGAGATGGTGGAATCCAGTGGGGACGAATTGATAATCTGTGAGGAGGGGGATGTACACGGTGATATATCGGAGGATGATGATGAGGTGGACATCTTGCCTCTGTAGAGCCAGTTTGTGCAAGGAGAGATTAATTGCTTCTTTTTTGGTGGGGGTCCAAACCATCCCGTCATTTCAGTCACAGTCGTGTGGCAGACCCTGTCACTGAAATGATGGGTTGGTTAAAGTGTGCATGTCCTGTTTATACAACATAAGGGTGGGTGGGAGGGCCCAAGGACAATTCCATCTTGCACCTCTTTTTTCTTTTATTTTTCTTTGCGTCATGTGCTGTTTGGGGAGGGTTTTTTGGAAGGGACATCCTGCGTGACACTGCAGTGCCACTCCTAAATGGGCCCGGTGTTTGTGTCGGCCACTAGGGTCGCTAATCTTACTCACACAGCTACCTCATTGCGCCTCTTTTTTTCTTTGCGTCATGTGCTGATTGGGGAGGGTTTTTTGGAAGGGACATCCTGCGTGACACTGCAGTGCCACTCCTAAATGGGCCCGGTGTTTGTGTTGGCCACTAGGGTCGCTAATCTTACTCACACAGCTACCTCATTGCGCCTCTTTTTTTCTTTGCGTCATGTGCTGATTGGGGAGGGTTTTTTGGAAGGGACATCCTGCGTGACACTGCAGTGCCACTCCTAAATGGGCCCGGTGTTTGTGTCGGCCACTAGGGTCGCTAATCTTACTCACACAGCTACCTCATTGCGCCTCTTTTTTTCTTTGCGTCATGTGCTGATTGGGGAGGGTTTTTTGGAAGGGACATCCTGCGTGACACTGCAGTGCCACTCCTAAATGGGCCCGGTGTTTGTGTCGGCCACTAGGGTCGCTTATCTTACTCACACAGTCAGCTACCTCATTGCGCCTCTTTTTTTCTTTGCGTCATGTGCTGTTTGGGGAGGGTTTTTTGGAAGGGACATCCTGCGTGACACTGCAGTGCCACTCCTAAATGGGCCCGGTGTTTGTGTCGGCCACTAGGGTCGCTTATCTTACTCACACAGTCAGCTACCTCATTGCGCCTCTTTTTTTCTTTGCGTCATGTGCTGTTTGGGGAGGGTTTTTTGGAAGGGACATCCTGCGTGACACTGCAGTGCCACTCCTAGATGGGCCAGGTGTTTGTGTCGGCCACTAGGGTCGCTTAGCTTAGTCATCCAGCGACCTCGGTGCAAATTTTAGGACTAAAAATAATATTGTGAGGTGTGAGGTATTCAGAATAGACTGAAAATGAGTGGAAATTATGGTTTTTGAGGTTAATAATAATATGGGATCAAAATGACCCCCAAATTCTATGATTTAAGCTGTTTTTTAGGGTTTTTTGAAAAAAACACCCGAATCCAAAACACACCCGAATCCGACAAAAAAAATTCGGTGAGGTTTTGCCAAAACGCGGTCGAACCCAAAACACGGCCGCGGAACCGAACCCAAAACCAAAACACAAAACCCGAAAAATTTCAGGCGCTCATCTCTATATTCCACTCGTGGGTGTCCGTGACACCCATAGAGTAGGAATAGAACCCGTGGAGATCGCAGGAATGGTAGGAATAGGGAGGAATGGTCGTTATGGGGAGAAAGCAGTATCATTGAACGTCATGTGCGCTGATACTGCTTCTCCCCCATGTTTGACAGGGGCGGAGTGTGCTCGGTGACAGGGGCGCTATGCGCCTCTATCTATATCAGCGCTGCTATCTTAAAGATAGCCCGCCAATATGCCAGGTAATGTAAGAACGGTCAGTGGGACTGACCGCTCCGACGCCTGCAACTATCAATTTCGACAGCTGCAGGTGGCGATGCCCATAGACCACTGCAGGGACAGAGCTGTCTTTGGCTGTGGCAGGTGCCGCCTCCGGGCTGCGTGTGAGATCTCGCACATGCCCAGAGGAGCTGACCGGGGGAGATACACAGCGCGTCAGCACTAAGCTGGTGTGCTGTGTGCTCTGGTGGGGATCGCCGGAGGCGGAAGTTTTCACTCCCCTTCATCGGACATCATCGCAGCTGCTGGAGAGACTGAGAGGTAGGATGAGTAGGGAACGTTAGCTACCTACCCGCTCCCAGACTGCGTATGTTAAGAAAACCGGACACTGAATCGGAACCCTCATTTCAATAACTCCAAATACTGAAACTCCAACAAAACTTCAATTAAAGGAGCTGTATACATTTTTACTAACCTTTTAATTTTTTTTTTACAGGTATGGGCGTTCCACACATAACATAAACGCTCCTTTATCATTTATTTATACTCCCCTTCTTCGGCCAAATGTACTAAGCATTGAAAAGTGATAAATTGCACAGTGATAAGTACCAACCAGCCAGCTCCTAGCTGTCATTTTTTAAACCCAGCCTGTAATGTGGTAGTTAGGAGCTGATTGACTGGTACTTTATCACTGTGACATGTATCACCTTTCAAGGCTTAGTTCATCTCCCCCCTTGGATGGTCTTGGGTCTTGACGATATTCCTGCCTGCTTCATCTCGGTCATAATGAGGCGAAGCAAGAAGTGCTTTAGCAGTACAGTGTACCGCTATAATACATCTCCTCCATGGAGTCCTGGGCAACCTTTGTTCTGTATAGTAAGGATGATGCCCCTCAATGACGTCTTCATTTCGTGGGGGACGCTAAGATCAGAGTGCGGCGTAATATCCAACACTGGGGCTGATGATGAGTTATCCGCCTGCACGCCCAACTTAGAGTCAACTCAGGGCACAAATCAGGGCTAGTACTGTAAAACGCGTCAAAGGCTGCAGGGTACAGAAAGATCTTACAGTGTCACTACACTTACACAATTGTAGCAGAAAGACTATATAGGAATCTCTGATCTAGGTGCGTAAATGGAAATATGCATGTACATAAACACAAGTATAATTGTAATCCTACAATGGTGGCTTGTCCATGAGTGGAGTTTGTTTCTGTCAGCTTTCCTAAAGCTTCTAAAAAGAAAAGTGGTGATGTTGCCCTTAGCACCCAATCATAATTTGCCTATCATTTTCTAGGATGCAATACATAGATGATAGACATAATCTGATTGGTTGCTATAGACAACGCCACAACTTTTGATTTTTAGACGCTTTAGTAAATCTACCTGTAAGTCCTCACAGGTGTGTTGTCCACAGGTAAATAGGAAATAAAACCCAACCAATAACAACAATAGTGTAGTATGTTACATTTAATGTAGATCTAACAAATACCATGTGTTCGGGCAAAGCTTAAAGTTCCTTTAACCCTTTCCAGCTGTGGGGACAGAGGATGAGGCAGGCCTCCACAATCTCCATACACCTTGGTGTTACACTTTCCGGAAACGTGCTGATTATAAGCGTATAACAAGTGACTTAGGTGTGGATTTCTCTTTAAGGTGGAGATCCTCTCATAATCATATGGATGTAGTGTCATCGAATAACAAAGTATATCTCATAGTGTAGTATTGTTTCCACATATTCCATAGCTATCATTTAGGAAAGACTGGGAGATCAGACATTCATATAAAAATAAATCCGCAACTGTAACATTAGCCTCCAACAAAAGCATGTGCAATGAACCACATCATTCAGTTAGGATTTAACTTTCTCTATCGTCCTAAGTGGATGCTGGGGTTCCTGAAAGGACCATGGGGAATAGCGGCTCCGCAGGAGACAGGGCACAAAAGTAAAGCTTTTACAGGTCAGGTGGTGTGTACTGGCTCCTCCCCCTATGACCCTCCTCCAGACTCCAGTTAGATTTTTGTGCCCGGCCGAGAAGGGTGCAATTCTAGGTGGCTCTCATAAAGAGCTGCTTAGAGAGTTTAGCTTAGGTTTTTTATTTTACAGTGATTCCTGCTGGCAACAGGATCACTGCAACGAGGGACAGAGGGGAGAAGAAGTGAACTCACCTGCGTGCAGGATGGATTGGCTTCTTGGCTACTGGACATGAAGCTCCAGAGGGACGATCACAGGTACAGCCTGGATGGTCACCGGAGCCACGCCGCCGGCCCCCTCACAGATGCTGAAGCAAGAAGAGGTCCAGAATCGGCGGCTGAAGACTCCTGCAGTCTTCTTAAGGTAGCGCACAGCACTGCAGCTGTGCGCCATTTTCCTCTCAGCACACTTCACACGGCAGTCACTGAGGGTGCAGGGCGCTGGGAGGGGGGCGCCCTGGGAGGCAAATGAAAACCTTTAAAAAGGCTAAAAATACCTCACATATAGCCCCAGAGGCTATATGGAGATATTTACCCCTGCCTAAATGTACTAAATAGCGGGAGACGAGCCCGCCGAAAAAGGGGCGGGGCCTATCTCCTCAGCACACGGCGCCATTTTCTGTCACAGCTCCGCTGGTCAGGAAGGCTCCCAGGTCTCTCCCCTGCACTGCACTACAGAAACAGGGTATAACAGAGAGGGGGGGCAAAATAAATGGCAATATATTAATATAAAAGCAGCTATAAGGGAGCACTTAATCATAAGGCTATCCCTGTCATATATAGCGCTTTTTGGTGTGTGCTGGCAGACTCTCCCTCTGTCTCCCCAAAGGGCTAGTGGGTCCTGTCTTCGTATAGAGCATTCCCTGTGTGTCTGCTGTGTGTCGGTACGTGTGTGTCGACATGTATGAGGACGTTATTGGTGTGGAGGCGGAGCAATTGCCAAATATGAGGATGTCACCTCCTAGGGGGTCGACACCAGAATGGATGCCTTTATTTGTGGAATTACGGGATAGCGTCAACTCGCTTAGGCAGTCGTTTGCCGACATGAGGCGGCCGGACACTCAATTAGTGCCTGTCCAGGCGCCTCAAACACCGTCAGGGGCTGTAAAACGCCCCTTGCCTCAGTCGGTCGACACAGACCCAGACACAGGCACTGATTCCGGTGGTGAAGGTGACGAATCAACCGTATTTTCCAGTAGGGCCACACGTTATATGATTTTGGCAATAAAGGAGATGTTACATTTAGCTGATACTACAGGTACCACTAAACAGGGTATTATGTGGGGTGTGAAAAAACTACCAGTAGTTTTTACCGAATCAGAAGAATTAAATGACGTGTGTGATGAAGCGTGGGGTGCCCCGATAAAAAACTGCTAATTTCAAAGAAGTTATTGGCTTTATACCCTTTCCCGCCAGAGGTTAGGGAGCGCTGGGAAACACCTCCTAGGGTGGACAAAGCGCTAACACGCTTATCAAAACAAGTGGCGTTACCCTCTCCTGAGACGGCCGCACTTAAGGATCCATCAGATAGGAGGATGGAAAATATCCAAAAAGGTATATACACACATGCAGGTGTTATACTACGACCAGCTATTGCGACTGCCTGGATGTGCAGTGCTGGGGTAATTTGGTCAGAGTCCCTGATCGAAAATATTGATACCCTGGACAGGGACAATATTTTACTGTCGTTAGAACAAATAAAGGATGCATTTCTTTATATGCGTGATGCACAGAGAGATATCTGCACACTGGCATCACGGGTAAGTGCTATGTCCATTTCGGCCAGAAGAGCTTTATGGACACGACAGTGGACAGGCGATGCGTAGAGGAGTTATTTGGGGTCGGTCTATCGGATTTGGTGGCCACGGCTACGGCCGGGAAATCCACCTTTCTACCTCAAGTCACTCCCCAACAGAAAAAGGCACCGACCTTTCAACCGCAGCCCTTTCGTTCCTTTAAAAATAAGAGAGCAAAGGGCTATTCATATCTGCCACGAGGCAGAGGACGAGGGAAGAGACAGCAACAGGCAGCTCCTTCCCAGGAACAGAAGCCCTCCCCGGCTTCTACAAAAGCCTCAGCATGACGCTGGGGCTTCGCAAGCGGACTCGGGGGCGGTAGGCGGTCGTCTCAAGAATTACAGCGCGCAGTGGGCTCACTCGCAGGTAAATCCCTGGATCCTGCAGATAATATCTCAGGGGTACAGGTTGAAATTAGAGACAGAGCCACCTCGCCGTTTCCTGGAGTCTGCTTTACCAACGTCCCCCTCAGAAAGGGAGACGGTTTTGGAAGCCATTCACAAGCTGTATTCTCAGCAGGTGATAGTCAAGGTACCTCTTCTACAACAAGGGAAGGGGTATTATTCCACTCTTTTTGTGGTACCGAAGCCGGATGGCTCGGTAAGGCCTATTCTAAATCTGAAGTCCTTGAACCTGTACATAAAGAAGTTCAAGTTCAAGATGGAGTCACTCAGAGCAGTGATAGCGAACCTGGAAGAAGGGGACTTTATGGTATCCTTGGACATCAAGGATGCGTATCTCCACGTTCCAATTACCCCTCACACCAGGGGTACCTCAGGTTCGTTGTACAAAACTGTCACTATCAGTTTCAGACGCTGCCGTTTGGTTTGTCCACGGCACCTCGGGTCTTTACAAAGGTAATGGCCGAGATAATATTTCTTCTTCGAAGAAAAGGCGTATTAATTATCCCATACTTGGACGATCTCCTAATAAGGGCAAGGTCCAGAGAACAGCTAGAGATGGGTTTAGCACTATCTCAAGAGGTGCTAAAGCAGCACGGATGGATTCTGAATATTCCAAAATCCCAATTAATGCCGACAACTCGTCTGCTGTTCCTGGGGATGATTCTGGACACAGTTCAGAAAAAGGTTTTTCTTCCCGAAGAAAAAGCCAAGGAGTTATCTGACCTGGTCAGGAACCTCCTAAAACCAGGAAAGGTGTCTGTACATCAATGCACAAGAGTCCTGGGAAAAAATGGTAGCTTCTTACGAAGCAATCCCTTTCGGCAGATTCCATGCAAAGGGATCTGTTGGACAAATGGTCAGGGTCGCATCTTCAGATGCACCTGCGGATAACCCTGTCGCCGAGGACAAGGGTATCCCTTCTGTGGTGGTTGCAGGAGGCTCATCTATTGGAGGGCCGCAGATTCGGCATGCAGGATTGGATCCTGGTGACCACGGATGCCAGCCTGAGAGGCTGGGGAGCAGTCACACAGGGAAGAAATTTCCAGGGAGTGTGGTCGAGCCTGAAAAAGTCTCTTCACATAAGCATTCTGGAACTAAGAGCAATCTACAATGCTCTAAGCCAGGCGGAACCTCTGCTTCAAGGAAGACCGGTGTTGATCCAGTCGGACAACATCACGGCAGTCGCCCATGTAAACAGACAGGGCGGCACAAGAAGCAGGAGGGCAATGGCAGAAGCTGCCAGGATCCTTCGCTGGGCGGAGAATCACGTGATAGCACTGTCAGCAGTATTCATCCCGGGCGTGGACAACTGGGAAGCAGACTTCCTCAGCAGACACGACCTTCACCCGGGAGAGTGGGGACTTCATCCAGAAGTTTTCCACATGCTATTAAACCGTTGGGTAAAACCAATGGTGGACATGATGGCGTCTCGCCTCAACAAAACACTGGACAGGTATTGCGCCAGGTCAAGAGATACGCAGGCAATAGCTGTGGACGCGCTGGTAACACCTTGGGTGTACCAGTCGGTATATGTGTTTCCTCCTCTGCCTCTCATACCAAAGGTATTGAGGATTATACGGCAAAGAGGAGTAAGACTAGTGGCTCCGGATTGGCCAAGAAGGACTTGGTACCCGGAACTTCAATGGTCACGGACGATCCGTGGCCTCTACTTCTGAGAAGGGACCTGCTTCAGCAGGGTCCTTGTCTTTTTCAAGACTTACCGCGGCTGCGTTTGACGGCATGGCGTTTGAATGCCAGATCCTAAAAGGAAAAGGCATTCCAGAAGAAGTCATTCCTACCTTGATAAAGGCAAGGAAGGGAGTCACCGCGAAGCATTATCGCCGTATTTGGCGAAAATATGTTGCGTGGTGCGAGCAGCGGAGTGCTCCGATGGAGGAATTTCAACTGGGTCGTTTTCCTACATTTCCTGCAATCAGGATTGTCTATGGGTCTCAAATTGGGATCTATTAAGGTTCAAATTTCGGCCCTATCAATATTCTTCCAAAAAGAATTGGCCTCAGTCCCTGAGGTCCAGATTTTTATCAAAGGAGTACTGCATATACAGCCTCCTGTGGTGCCTAAGGTGGCACCGTGGGATCTAAATGTAGTTTTAGATTTCCTCAAATCCAATTGGTTTGAACCACTAAAGAATGTGGATTTGAAATATCTCACATGGAAAGTGACTATGTTACTGGCCCTGGCTTCGGCCGGGAGAGTATCTGAACTGGCGGCTTTGTCTTATAAAAGCCCTTATTTAATTTTCCATTCGACATAGGGCAGAGCTGCGGACGCGTCCGCATTTTCTCCCTAAGGTGGTATCAGCGTTTTCACCTGAACCAGCCTATTGTAGTGCCTGCGGCTACAGACGACTTGAAGGACTCCAAGTTGTTGGACGTTGTCAGAGCCTTAAAAATATACATTTAAAGGACGGCTGGAGTCAGAAAATCTGACTCGCTGTTTATACTGTATGCACCCAACAAGTTGGGTGCACCTGCTTCTAAGCAGTCGATTGCTCGTTGGATTTGTAACAAAATTCAACTTGTACATTCTGTGGCAGGCCTGCCACAGCCTAAATCTGTTAAGGCCCATTCCGCAAGGAAGGTGGGCTCATCTTGGGCGGCTGCCCGAGGGGTCTCGGCATTACAACTCTGCCGAGCAGCTACGTGGTCAGGGGAGAACACGTTTGTAAATTTTTACAAATTTGATACCCTGGCAAAGGAGGACCTGGAGTTCTCTCATTCGGTGCTGCAGAGTCATCCGCACTCTCCCGCCCGTTTGGGAGCTTTGGTATAATCCCCATGGTCCTTTCAGGAACCCCAGCATCCACTTAGGACGATAGAGAAAATAAGAATTTACTTACCGATAATTCTATTTCTCGGAGTCCGTAGTGGATGCTGGGCGCCCATCCCAAGTGCGGATTATCTGCAATACTTGTACATAGTTATTGTTAACTAATTCGGGTTATTGTTTAGGAAGCCATCTTTCAGAGGCTCCTCTGTTATCATACTGTTAACTGGGTTTAGATCACAAGTTGTACGGTGTGATTGGTGTGGCTGGTATGAGTCTTACCCGGGATTCAAAATCCTCCCTTATTGTGTACGCTCGTCCGGGCACAGTACCTAACTGGAGTCTGGAGGAGGGTCATAGGGGGAGGAGCCAGTACACACCACCTGACCTGTAAAAGCTTTACTTTTGTGCCCTGTCTCCTGCGGAGCCGCTATTCCCCATGGTCCTTTCAGGAACCCCAGCATCCACTACGGACTCCGAGAAATAGAATTATCGGTAAGTAAATTCTTATTTTTATCTCTTTAGTGTAAGTTAAGAGTGTCTTATTGGAATGTTGCACCTAAGTGTGGTGTATGCAAATGTATTAGTGACATAGGTGGTCATTTCGAGTTGATCACAGCCAGCAACTTTTTGCTGCTGCTGCGATCAGCTAGTACACACCTATGGGGGAGTGTATTTTAGCTTAGCAGGGCTGCAATCGCTTGTGCAGCCCTAAGCTAAAAAAAATTCAAGCAGAACAAGACTAGCCCTGGACATACTTACCTTGTGCGACAATCTCTGCGATGCTGGAGCCGGCTTTGACGTCAGACATCCGCCCTCGTTCTCCTGGACATGCCTGCGTTTTCCTTACCACTCCCCGAAAACAGTCTCCAACGGTCCGGATCCGCCCAGGTATGCCTTCTTTCTGTCAGTCTTCTTTGCGGTCGCCTCTGCTACAGCTTCCTTCGTAAGACACCGGGCAATGTCGGGTACGTGCAATGCGGACGCTGCGCATGCGAATTCTGGACTCGTTCTGGACCCGTTCGCACCGCAGCGACAAACCGGCGCCCTAGTGTATCAGAATTCTTTTTGCGGCACCCCCATGCCAAACGTTTCTTATTGAGAAATTTAGAAAGAAATATTAACTGAAGTAAATTGTGTTTATATGTCATCCTTAGGTCCAGTTGTGTGGTGAGGGACAAGATCATCTCCTGTTTGTCCACATATGTTATGATTGACAGCCACCAGCACTGGTTTTGCTTATTACATTGACCATAATAATTTGAATTGGTCCTGTACCACCAATCCAAGGCACCCCTGCAAGTGTCCCGAGGCACCCCTGGGTGCCACGGCACACAGTTTGAGAACCACTGCTCTAGTAGAGGCCCCGCCCTCCTTTCTGCCCTAGGCAGAGAGGCCTACCGGAGATTTCCCCTGGACGCCTGTGGGCTACTTCAACCCTGCACTGCTGTGAATGTGTATGTAGAAACTGTGTGCAGTGCCTTGCAAAAGTATTCAGACCATCCACAAATTCCCTCATTTACGGAATAATAAGTCCTACCCTGAAATTTTCCTCTCTATTAGGGAGGCCAATCCCTGGATCGGGATCGGTGGGATCCCGGGATTTAGGCCCAAAAACGGCTGGGATTCAGCCCCGGGATTGGAAGCTCCAATCCCGGGGATTGAGGGATCAGTGTTGAGCATCCCCAGGACGCTCAGACGCTGCCCGTATCCCTCCTCCCGGCTCCACCCCGGCACTCACCGCATTTAGCCGGCTCCCGCTGCGCTCACCCGCCGCCCGGCTGTGCAGGTTTGCAAGTTTATTTATGTCTGTGGGCAGGTGGGGAGAGGCGGGGTGGGGCGTGGGGGACGGCCGGACACAGTTGAAAGCCATTCCTGGGCTCCCGATAATCCCAGGATTCAGTGGCGGAAATAGCAAGCGGAGGGCCCATGTGCGACAAAATGCTTTGCCCCCCACCCCCATCCCATCCAAGTCCACCCCCTAACCCCTGGAGAGGATCTGGTGAGGGGGACCTGCACAGGGCCAGTGAAATGGACACCTAGCAACAGTGCCGTAATTAGACATTTTAGCGCTGTGTGCAAGAAACGGCATAGGAGCCCCCCCCCCCCCCACCCCACCCCCACCCCCCACTCCATGTAAAACAGGGGTAGTGCACGTGCGCCAAAAAATAGTGGTGTGGCTTCATGGGGAAGGGATGTGGCCACAAAATAATACCAATTCATATAACGGTGCACAGTAGACTCCATTATTCAAATAACGCCGCACGGTAGCACCACTACACTAGGTAGAGCCCCTTTTACACCTTACGGACGATGGATTCCCCTTTTTACACATTACGGCAGACAGCATCAACCTTTTACACATAACGGCAGACAGCGTCCCCTTTTTACACATTACGGCAGACAGAGTCCCCTTTTTACACATTAAGGCAGACAGTCCCCCTTTTTACACATTACGGCAGACAGCTTCCCCTTTTTTACACATTACGGCAGACAGTGTCCCCATTTTTACACATTACGGCAGAGAGCGTCCCATTTTTACACATTATGGCAGACAGCATCCCCTTTTTACACATTACGGCAGACAGCGTCCCCTTTTTTACACATTACAACAAACAGCGTACCCTTTTTTACACATTACTGTAGACAGTGTCCCCTTTTTTACACATTACGGCAAACAGCGTACCCTTTTTTACACATTAAGGCAGACAGCATCCCCCTTTTTCACACATTACAGCAAACATCGTCCCCTTTTTTACACATTACGGCAGACAGCACCCCCTTTTTTACACATTACGGCAAACAGAATAGATTATAGATAGATAGATAGATAGATAGATAGATAGATAGATAGATAGATAGATAGATTATACGTACTGTTTCCGCTGGCTTAAGCTCCTGGTGCAGCTTCTGGCAGATCCCGGGCAGGGGAGAAGTAGGAGGAGGGAGGGGGACTCGGGAGCCGCAGCAGCGCATTGTAATTGGTGGAGGCGCTGCTGTTGTCCCTCTCCTTCACCATAGGCTGCCTTCCGCCGCTGTGAATGCTGGGAAGCGCATCCCAGCATTCACAGCGGCGGAGTGCAACCTATGGTGAAGGAGAGGGCCTGCAGCAGCAGCGCCTCCACCAATTACACTGTGCTGCTGCGGCTCCCTCATCCAACTCCCACCTCCTCCCCCATAATTGGTGCGCTCCTCTCCTCGGCAGCGGCAGCCAGGCGGCATGTAATGAGTCAGATTGACTCATTACATACCGCTCTGGCTTTGGGCCCCTCGACAGTGGCGGGCCCCAGTGCAAGGCACTGCCTCGGTAGTTGCGCCACTGCCGGGATTGACCATACTTCAATTCCGATACCCGGGATTGAAAAAATGGCCCTGGATTGACCTCCCTACTCCCTATGTTATTTTATTATGTAGTAAACCCAAAAAGAAAGGAAGTATTCCCTAATGGGGGCACTCATGGACTAATATATTTTGGTAATTACTGTAAGTCATATACCTTTTGGGAAGATGACCACAAATTTTAAAATATAATTTTTAATTCTTATTAAAAAGCCAGCGAAATATAGTGCAAGTGAAAAAATGTGAACTAAATAAAGGTGAATAAAACATTCAACCACTGCTGTCCTTTGTATTTATTCCTTTCTCTTTCTGCAGTGTCTCAAATGTTGTTGCAATAAATACACTTATTTGTTGCTAATGTAGCTCCTTCTAGTTGTGAATTAAATATGTTTGTATCCACTGGAGTTATTATTTGGTTTGTTCATATATGTACTAGCCGTAGCCTTAATGCTCCTTAATCTAGTTTATGGGCTAATTTAATGTTAACCTATTGGGTGCTGGCAGTGTGCACATCACTGCACCATAATGCTCCCTTTATTCTCTTATCAGTCAAATACATTTCTGGAGTATTAGGTCAATGTATAAATACCTTTTGTTGTAAGATGCCCAGAACACTGATTGTAATGATATAGTAAATATGCTGGTCACCTAAGTGACACTATTATGCATATATTAATTATTCACTGTAGGCTCTTTTAACCCATCATTGCTGTAGTCATATAATAATTACTATATTATACCAAGTGCATTAGTCAGCATATATTTATACAGTCTAAAGTAACTGGTTGGCAATAGCATGTATCTTGTTTCCTAATCCCCTGGTATTGTGGTGTCTCTCAGGTACTGGATACTCTTGTGGCCTTCTACCGATGTTCACCTCTTAGTTTTGAATGCGTGTGGTCAGACTTTATAATGAGTGCATGTTCCAAAAGTGTCACTACCCCATTCGGGTTTAATGTTCAGTGTAGTAATGCACCTAAAAGTGATCACATATATCTCATTGGGTGGCAACCCCACATTGCTTGCTCATTCCACATCTATGTCTATTATTTGTGGGTTGGTAAGATCCACGTTTCAATCCTGCAGCCGTTTCATCAACAAGGCGCGCAAATTGTTTACTTTTGATTTCTAGATGGCGCCCATGTTCGGTACATACCCTAAAAGATATCCCACCTCACCTATACCTTACTGGAGTGTTCAGTTTTCCCATTTCATACACAGTTTTTTAAACAAAAGGGTGTACTGCGACTTTTGAATCACCCTGTAGTATAGTGTTTACTGCTGCCTAGCTGCATAATCCTACAGGTATCTGCATATTTACCCTGACATTTCCTGGCCCCCCCTCCACTTGGTCAGCGGCTCAAAACCCGAAGCTCTATCATTTGTTATTGCATCGATTAGCTGCGCAGTCAACTGTATATGTATAACTAGTTCAGTACCAGGCTCATAGTAATGACACATTTTAACCACTTAACTGATTATTTATTTCGCCAAAAACCGCTCCGAAATTGTCTTTTGTTTTAAATGAGTGAATTAGGGGAAGAACATGAGTTTAACCCTATCCCAAATGATTTTAGGTAAAAAAAAAAAAAGAAAAAATATATATTTAAAAATATATATATTTTTCCAAACATCGATCGCGACCATCGGAACATCACGACTTTCATTTTGAAAGCCGGGACAGCCTCCAGGTATACAGGGTGGGTCTGGGGGTAGCTTGGGAGGGTTAATTTACACTCCCCAGCGGCTGCCATTGTCTGCAGCCGCTGGAGGGGGGGGGATCCTGCCGTGCTGACCGATCAGCAGTGATTGGCAGCACGGCAATCAGTTGGGGAGAGTGCGGGGAGGCAGAGGGACCTTCCGGTCCCTCTGACAGCAGCAGCGGAGGGAAGTTTCTCTTCCCTACCGCCACTAACACTATCTGACTGGTCGCATCCTGTGCGACCAGGTCAGATAGAGCACTTGCAGGCATGGTCGCATCTGTTGTGACTATGCCAGGCAAGTGGTTAAGACACATTTATATTATTTATTTATTAACCTTTATGCATCTCCTTTTAAGTTCCTGTTCTAGGGTTTTCCCATAATAAGCTATACATCTTACTTTATCTTTTACTGTACATATGTGATGTCATTCAACACCAAAACATGAACTAAATATAAAAGAGAAAATTTCTTCCTTCTTATGTGTGATAACGTGTCCAAGGATAATCCCATAACACGTTATGGAAATATAAAAATGTATCTGTTTACCAGTTTTACTGTACAATGGATGGTTTTATATTTGTATTAATAATGAGCAATGGTTCACGACTGAATTTCTTCTTTGGGGTCCATGGTTTCCACAGGGTTAACCTTCGGTATGGCTGGTGAAGACCAGGACTAGCACCAAACAGTGTAAGCTTGTGAACCGCCCAGGATGCATTGGGCCCCGCACCCATGCTCAGGCTCTTCAGTTTTTTTGGTGCCAGCAGGAGCTAGTCACCACAGCACTGTTGCTCAAACATCCCCATGGGCAACAACACCACAACTGGGTTGGTGATTTCAGAGGGACCCCCTGCACTCTTCCAACTAGCAGAGGCACAGGGGACACCCAGGACTGTACTGGACACATGAAGGGGCAGGTAAGGCGGGTTCCCGCTTGCAGGACCCGTGCATTGCGCAATCCATATGCCGCTGGTCCCGGGAGAGGAACTACCAGCTCTGAAGTGCTCCTGGTCCATTAAGTGTAACCACTGCCGCACTAGACCACCAGGGCTTACATGTACACTGGCGCTGGGGACATATTTAAAACCAGGAGATCCGGTGGTGGAAGTCAGCATAGGGGAGGTCAGCGCACCCCTGCAGCCCCTTCCTTAGCCCAGGGCTTTATTCCACTGCGGTCTTCCTGCCCCGGGCTGTTCCTCCTTCATTCTCCCTCAACAGAGACGCTGGGCAGCCATTACAGAGCTCTGCAGGTCTCCGGAGGCGGTGGGCTGAGTATCCCTGTATACCTCTCCAACATAGCAGGTAATAATCCTACCAGCCTCCGTAAATTGGCTGCGTAGTTGATACCAGTGCCCACTGCAATTAAATTTCTCTTCCTGCATTGTATGTGACTTCTGCTAGTGCTGCTGCTTGTACTTTTTTCCTCACTGTACATTATAATCTTAGGTTCAGGAGAAGCACCCTGGGAAATTCAAAGGAGATCCTCCTGAAGCCTAACCCATAAGGAGAGATCCTGCACCATTTGGGTAAGGTTCTGGATCTGACTAGCCAGAATTTGGCTGGGATTCTGACCTTGCACAGAGGGATTCATGGGAAAAAAACAAAAAACCCGGGACCACCCTGTCTCTTTTATTTTTTTAGTGGCCGGTGATAATGTTAGACTCCGAGTATCTGGAACTCTGGAAACTGGGTGGCAACTGGGGATTCCCAGTACTAACGTGTGGAGCTGCAGCTAGAAACGAGTAATTGCAGCTACATCTACTCTAGCCACTGACTCTGTTATTCCTCCCAGTGATCGGCCGGCACCTGCAGAGCTAGTCTTCTCCTTTAGCAGCCGCGTTTTAATGGGCGAATTAGGTCCACACAGACTCCAATGCCCCCAGGTCTTACTGAATAACAAGGCACCAACCGAGACTGAGAGTGAATAAGAGGGAATCTAACTAAGACTAACGTGACTACTAATGAGAGAAATACTGAGAAAATAACAAATTGATTATGTGTAGCACGGCCGCCAAAATCCAATCACAGGAACGAAAGCAAGCGGCCAACCCGCAGAATTCGACACAGTCACTACTCAAAACATACAACAAAAGTATTGCAGCCTAGCTGCAAAATGTGACACTGTCGTGATTAAACAACGAATGCAGGGGGGCGTGGCCTGGCTACTGAAGACAGCAGACACGCATTGTATATGCTCCCACCACTGGCAGACTTAAAACTTGGTTTTAGAGCCTTTTTCTGCTCCTGCTTCCTGTGGTCTGGATCCCAGGTCCCCCTTGATTCCCCTAGTGTGCCCCTGCAAGTGCAGCGGAATCGGGGAGCACCTTTTGGAGCTCCTGCAGATTGCGGCCTGCAGACACTCCCCAGACCGGGACCTCGATTTACCTCCCGGACCGAAGGACCTTCCGAGACGGTCGGAGCTGAGCCGCGGAATCCTCCCCTGCCATCCAGTAAAGGAGCGACTGCTAGACGCTACGAGCGGCGGCCCCTTGTGACTTGTGACCCGCGGCCGCACTCTGCGCTCTGGCTAGCCGGAGCCATCAGGGACGGAGCTGAGCGGCGCCCGGCGGCCGTTCTGGAGGGAGGCCCTGCTTCGGCTTCTGGCTCAGAGCTTCTGCCTGCACACGGCGCCTCAAGACACGCTGCCTCCGGATCTCCGGTGACAGGGCAGAGAACATCACGGAGCTTCTCTCCCAGACCAAAACGGTGAGTTAGCATCACGCCTTTAAAGTGCCCACCACGGATAAGTGCCTCTTCCTTATCCCCTACACGCCCTGGTGCCCCTACACGGCCACCAACTTCCGCAGCACCGCATGATTCACGGGCGCCCCTGGGTAGAATATACTAGCAGGGCTATAATACGCATGCCGGCCTCTGTAGCCATTAGTTACCTCCCTGCCTCCGGGGCTACTTAACGATGACCTGAGGATCTGTAAAGCCGTGATTTGGCCGACTGGGAGCGGAAATAGGCCTCTGACTGACCTCTGCTATAGTTATCCCCCTTGCCTCAACGTGTTCACATCTACCTCCGGCTGGAGTCGACCATCTTGTAGAGACATACTGCACCTTTTTTCTGAAGTTTGCTGTAGGCGCAGACTGCAGCTCCGCATATAATTATGTGAAAAACTCTGGTTGTCGCCTAATGTCACTGCTGGTCTGATGTTTCCTTAAAGCCACGTGGGGGGCTACTGCACGGCGACGATCCCGGCCCTTTTTTTTATGCTACCTGGGAAATGTGAGAGTGTCACGCTATATCATCTTTCTTTATAAACCGATCTCATGGTGAGAGGCACGAAGAAAAATAAGGCAAAGACCAAGCCAGACGAGACTCCAAAATCTGCGGCCCGTCATTCGTCGGATCTACGTCAGTTCTTAACTACACCTATAACCGGTCCGGTCACCACTCTAGCTGTCCCTGACTCCCCGACTCTACGCACTTCGGTGGAAGACATGTCAGCTCCTCAGACTCCGCAACCTCCATTGTCCGCCTCTTTGACAGCAGAGATTAGCGAGATTCTCTCCCATGTCAAGTCACTTCCCACGAAGCAAGATTTCTCGGCGTTAGAGACTCGTTTACTGTCTACCATCAAACGAGAGGTGACTGCGCTGCAACAAGACATGTCTCAAATAGCGACCCACGTCGACATCCTGGAACGACATGAGACATCTAGCTTCGCTACTCTCACTAATTTTCAAGAGGTGATTTCTCATCAGCGGAGTGATATTGCCTTTCTTAAATCCCGTGTCGAAGATTTGGACATCCGTGGGAGGCGGAATAATATTAGGGTCAGGGGGCTCCCGGAAAGTTTCCAGCAAGCTGATCTGACGAATGCATTAACAACGATATTTGGAGAGCTTATTGATTTGGATCCGAATGGGGACATTATGTTCGATAGAGCTCACCGCGCTCTCCGACCCTGAGGCTTGCCGTCAGACAGGCCGAGAGATGTGATCTGTAGGCTCCACTATTATGCTCAAAAGGAGGAGATACTAAGAAAGGCCCGTCAACTGGATAATATCAATTTCCAAGGCGACAAGGTTCAGTTATTCCCTGACCTGGCATGGTCAACCTTGCAACAACGCAGAGCCTTGAAACCCCTTACTGACTCCCTTCGGAAACTCGAATTGAAATATAGATGGGGCTTCCCTTTTTCTCTTCAGGTTTCCCATAATGGCAAGGTGGCGGTGCTCTCTAAGCCGTCTGATCTGCCGGCCTTTCTCACGACTCTAGGCATTCCACCAATCCTGTTGCCTGACTGGGACTCTTACCATCATCAGCCTATTATACCAGCCGTGACCCCTCCAGATGACGTGTGGCAACAGGTGCGATCCCCGCGGGTGAGGGGGACTCCTCCTACAAGATCACAATCTTCGGAGCCTTCATGATTGGAACCTTTTGCTTGTATTGATGTGTTAGTCCCTGTTTCTACGGACACATATGTGGCTCTTTTTATGCTAATTAGTGCTTCTAAAATATGTGATCTGTGTTGCTATGGTTCCTTCAGATTGGTGGTTTGTTGCTATAATTGTTGCGTTGTGGTTGAAACGTATTTAAATTGCATCCTGTTTGCCTATGCTCACGTTTCTTCACAACATCTCGATCTCTCTCTCATGTATTTCATATGATATTCATCATTATTCCTAGGTACATTTTTTCGTATTGAGTAAATTTTGTACCGTGGGTGGTCGCCGTCCTGGGCCCCCCGTAAGATCCGCACTATGCTGCATCCTCTATCTCCTTGGGTTGGGAGACGACAGGTTTCCGCTTCCATCCCCTTTGCAGCAGTTCTCTTTCTCATGTTACTGTTAACAAGGTTTATTATTGATGTAATTTGCACTGTTTCTTTCTACATTGCAATTTCTTCTTCTACTTTTACTGCTTTCCTTTCCAAGCTATCATCCTTTATTCATGCTCTTCTTTCTCCCCTCTATACTCCTGTGGTAGGGATGCCTTTTGCCAATTTGTTGATGCTTATACTATAATGGGTCCGGATGATTTACGTGTAACTACCCTTAATGTAAAAGGCCTGAATATTCCTGAAAAGAGATCTAAACTCCTCAAATGGCTTAGAGACGAGAAAGTGGACGTTGCCCTTCTCCAAGAAACACACTTTAAGATTGGCAACGTCCTGTCGCTTAAATGTCACTACTACCCCCATGTTTTCACGGCTAACAATCCTTCCGGGAAGACGTTGGGGGTAGCCATTCTATTGGCCGGTCACCTACCCATCCTTAATGTATCCTCCCACAGGTTGATTGAAGGTAGGGGGCTACTGGTTAAGTGTGATATACATGGCCAACGTTTTTCTTTTTTAAATGTTTACACTCCCAACATTAAGCAGCCTTCCTTTCTGTCTTCAGTTTTGGAGGCTGCTGAACCTCTCCTTGAGGGGGTGGTGGTAATGGGGGGTGATTTAAACTGGACTCTCAACCCCCTTCAAAATACCTCTAAGAAGGTTGCTTTTCGGCCAGAGAATGAGTATCGGAGAGTGAGACGTGCCCTGCTTGACCACCAGCTGATTGATTCTTGGAGGTTGACGCACCCCTCTGAGGTAGATTTCTCTTTTTATTCACATCCCCATCAGACATATTCCAGAATCGATTATCTATTTCTAAGTCATCGACATTTACATTTGATTTCTGACTCCTCCATTGGGCAAATTGTTTGGTCTGACCATGCTCCGGTTAATCTTACAATACGTCTACCGTCCGGTACACGACGTCAATGGTCATGGCGATTTAATGATACTTTGTTGCAAGACGTGATATGCCGTTCACAACTGGACGCAGCCTTAGCACTACATTAGCACTAACGACACAGAGGATATTTCTAAAATCTCAGTCTGGGAGGCACATAAATGCGTTCTAAGGGGGATGTGTATCCAGTTGGGCTCCGTTCGTAAAAAACAGAGGGAAAAACTCAGAGATGACTTATTATCTAAAAACAAATACCTAGAACTTCTACATAAAAATTCTCAAACCCCCCCAACACTATTCTGATCTTGAGGCCGCTCGGGCCGATTTGAACAAATTACTCTCTGACAGGGTTAAGTTTTCTTATCGGAAGTGCTGAAGCAGGTATTACCAATGGGGTAACAAACCCGGAAAATTGCTGGCTAAGGCTCTTTGCGAACAACGCACACTTACCTTTATCCATTCAATTAAGGATGATGTAACCCGGCCCCAACACGAGACTATTAAAATTGCTAAGGCTTTTCAGGATTATTATTCCACTCTATATAATCTTTCTGGGCCGACTGGGCGGCCAGATAAATTATCCCATTGAGCAGATATATCTGCTTATCTGAGTTCCCTAAACTTCCCGACATTGTCCAAAGAAGATGCAGATGGCTTGGATGCCCCTTTCTCTGCCGAGGAAGTAAACTAAAGAAGAATTTTTTGTTTTGGGGATGCGCTACACCACTAGCAAAAAAATAAAAATGCTCATAGACATGTACATATGATTCTATATATTCTTGTGTATAGAAAGGGTTTAATACTCATTACACAATTTCATAAACAAAAAGTTATAATTTATTTTAGAGAATTTCATATATAGACAGCTTGTAAAAGCCTGTATTGCTGGGCGGCTCTTCACCTTTAAGAACACAAGTTTAAAACGAACCTTTTCTTTAAAAAACACCTGTAGAAATCGATTATCGATATAGCTTTTTAAACAGTCCTTAGGATTTGAAACAATGTTGATCTGTGCAAAAAGTCCTGTTAGATCTAATACATTGTAGCGATCTTTGCTACAAATTAATCTTTGTTTTAAATGGACAAAGTTCACTAAGTCACTGCTGTGCACAGCTTTTGATGTTATTAGTATGCATGCATTCTGGATTATTAAACCACTTGCCAATATAAAGAATACGGGCATTGAATGGGTGGATATCACGTGTAAGGGGGGGTCGTTACACAAGATTATGTAAAAGAGAAGCGTACTGGATTTTTTGTTTACACAGTATGTTTCCGTTAGGTTTGAATGACACTATAGAACTAAATAACATCTAATAACAAGGTGCAATACGTTCACATGTAAGAACATATAGGTTATATAGTAAGCAAATGGGTGGGCGGTGATGGGGGTGGGGGGGGAGGGAGGGGAAAAAAAAGGGGTTTACCACAGGAACGGGAGGGAAGACCCATGTGTATCGGTGTTCGAGTAAAACATGAGGGGTTGAATACAGCAATGGTGTTTTTTTAGATAGTAAGCAATGTTTTTTGGATGTATAAAGATAAGAATCACTAGATAAAAATTAAGTTCCAATGAATGAAATATTTTATGGGGTAAAAAATGTATAAAAACATTAGAAAAATATGACAAATGTGCTTATATGTACCTAGGTTTCTCTCTTGATAGATGTCTTGGAATGGAATTAGTAAAAGTACTGTATAATAATATCATAAAGAAAAAATAATTAAAAAATTATAGGTAAACAAAGGGTGGAGTGAAGGAATTGTACTTTTCGAAAGGGGTTTAATATATTATTAATATATATAATATATTATTGTGTTTAATGTAGCTATAGAGAAATTAGAGTTGATTTTGTATTCTTTATAAAGTGATGATTATTTTTTTAAAAAGAGACAGCGATGTATATATAATTTACGGGTAGTTGATGATAGTATAAAGATGTAAAACTAGGTTTAAGCTGATATAGCCGAATGAGGAGAACCTGCAAAGGTGTAAGCATTATAGACCCACGGAGAAAGCAACCAAAACGACAGACAAGACGGAGGCTTGATACGCACTAAGAAGTGCGCATGCGCAAAAAGGTCTTGGAACGCAAGACGGAATATACAAGCACAAGAGGGCGCGTCGACGGGACCAGAGGATGATATATAAAGAGGAGAACAGGCCTCATTATGGACTGTGTCTGAGGAAGCCGCTGATGTCGATGGAATAAGGCGGAGAAACGCGTTACACGTTCAAAGGAGCCCATTCACAATCACCACGGTGACAGCCACGGACCCCAAAGAAATCGGAACCAGCAGCAACACTTGAATCCCGGCAGAACGCAAATACGGTAACCTAACAGAGGTAATAAAAGTCTGGAGGGATCAAGCTGTGAGATTTGGAACCAGGGGAAAATAACGTGGATGCAAGGTCAAGTGGTTTAATAATCCAGAATGCATGCATACTAATAACATCAAAAGCTGTGCACAGCAGTGACTTAGTGAACTTTGTCCATTTAAAACAAAGATTAATTTGTAGCAAAGATCGCTACAATGTATTAGATCTAACAGGACTTTTTACACAGATCAACATTGTTTCAAATCCCAAGGACTGTTTAAAAAGCTATATCAGCTATACAACCGATTTCTACAGGTGTTTTTTAAAGAAAAGGTTCGTTTTAAACTTGTGTTCTTAAAGGTGAAGAGCCGCCCAGCAATACAGGCTTTTATATTAATGAATTTTTTACAAGCTGTCTATATATGAAATTCTCTAAAAATAAATTATAACTTTTTGTTTATGAAATTGTGTAATGAGTATTAAACCCTTTCTATACACAAGAATATATAGAATCATATGTACATGTCTATGAGCATTTTTATTTTTTTGCTAGTGGTGTAGCGCATCCCCAAAACAAAAAATTCTTCTTTAGTTTACTGCTTTGAGATTGGCAATTGCCTCAATAGGGGGAAGCAGCAGCACACACTAACAAATTGATGAATAATTAATTAACCTGAACTCCACCCAGGTCAGCGCACTTGTTTTTGCTTGTGTTTTGTTTATCTGCCGAGGAAGTCATGAAGGCCATTGATTCTTCACCCAATGGTAAAAGCCCGGGCCCTGGCGGGTTTACTATTGCCTACTATAAAGCCTTCAAAGAGAAATTGACCCCCCTCCTTACGAGAGCCTTCAACACCATCTCTGACACGTCACTTTTCTCCTCTCAATCCCTTGAAGCTCATGTTACAGTTCTACCTAAAGAGGGTAAAGATCCCAGTCTCTGTGCTAGTAACCAGCCGATTTCGCTGCTGAACATTGATATAAAACTTTTTGCTAAACTGGTCGCAAATCGTCTTAAACTATTATTGCCGGATCTGATTCATGGAGACCAGGCTGGTTTTGTCTTAGGCCGCGAGGCCAGAGATAATACGACCAAGGTGCTTAGTATAATCCTCTATGCCAACCAATCCAGGTCCCACTCGATCCTGTTATCGACTGATGCTGAGAAGGCATTCGATAGGGTGGATTTGGATTTCTTGTTTGGTATTTTGAAGCATCTGGGGTTAGGCAACGCATGTCTCCATAGGATCTTGTCTCTTTACGCTACCCTTTCCGCCAAAATTAGAATGAATGGCTCCTTATCAGATTCTTTCACTATTTTGAATGGCACAAGGCAGGGCTGCCCATTATCCCCGCTACTTTTTGTTTTGTGTATGGAAGCTTTAGCTAGAAGTATAAGGGCTAATCAAAATATTTCTGGTCTGCTAGTGAGAGGGAACGAATACAAATTGGCCTTATATGCTGATGATTTACTCGCTTTAATTTCGAACCCGGTCACCTCACTCCCTAACCTGATGTCGGAATTTGACAGGTTCGGAGCCCTTTCAAACTTCAAGATTAATTATTCCAAATCTGTTGTACTGAATTTGACTACCTCCCCTACTGTGGTTGCGGGTTTGAAATGCTCCTTCCCTTTCACTTGGCATGATCATAAGTTGAAATACTTGGGAGTTATGCTTTCTAACGATTTGTCTAAATTATTTTCCCTGAACTTTAGCCCCTTACTGAATTTGCTCCGTGTAGATTTCCAAAAGTGGAAGAGATTACGATTATCTTGGTTTGGCAGAATTTATGTAGTCAAAATGAATGCCCTGCCTAGGATATTGTTTTTTCTCCAAACCCTCCCCGTCCACATCCCTCCCCAATGGTTCCGAGACATTCAGAATCTTATACGAGCTTTTGTTTGGGGCAGCAACACACCTAGATTCAAACACGACATACTATTTCGGAGAAAACATCAGGGGGGGAAGCAGCTTCCGCACATCCCCATGTCACGATCCGGGTATCTGGACGCCATTACTTACCTTTCAGATGCCTCCTAAGGCTGGCTCAGCACTCCAGGACCGGATCCCATCTGTTATGCTGATGTCCACATTCCTGCCTCCTCTCCTGTCACTCTGAGACGCTGTCACAGCGGCGCCATGTTACATCCGGAATGGCGTCTCCCGCGGCCTCCGCCGCCGTCCCTGAGTTTCTGCATGCAGGATGTCAGAGTGGCGCTTACGTCAGCCGCGGCCTCCGCTGTGCCCGCGTGGTTCGAATGTGCACTCATCAGTCTGGCGTCTCCTGTATACTGTGGCCTGCGCCGCCATTACTGTTAAAGTTCCCACATGGATTACAAACCAATCTTCCCTCCAAGTGTCTGCATGGGCGCAGCCATGTTGGATTCTGTCACCTGCTCAAATTCCTCCAATCCGTTGTTTGCATTGTAATCTGCATAATTGCCTAGCCAATCCCTTCCTTGCTGCAGGTATAAGTATTCTGTGCCTGAGCAAGGAAGGCGTCAGTGCTTTGGTTGTCAAACCTAGTTCCAGTTTGTCTCTCTTTCCTGTGGTTGTTTTCCAGGTTCCAGTTACCATCTCCAAACCTCCACTAAAGAGACCCGCTTCAGTTTATCATCTGCGGTGCAGCCTGACTTTCCAGTCCTCTTGGATTCTCCTGTTTCCAGTTACAGAATAACCTGCTTCCAACATTGTGCTTCCAGCAGAGTTCAACTCTTCTTAAAGTGCCGGTACCCTTTTCTGCAGATTACCACTCACCACCGGTATTATTATTTCTCCGCTCTCAAGCTCCATACTTTATTCATATTTCATCGCTCTCAAGCTTCATTTATTATTTAACTGGTTCCAGCCAGTATCCACTCTGTGCCAACAACTGTCTGATTCTAACCAGTACCCACAGCAGCTATTTTATCTACAGCAGCCCAGCTTTTCCTGGAACACCAGCTGGTACGATCCTGGGCTATCTCCATTGCTACAGTCGGGCCTGGTAAGGACTTTCCAACTAGAAGATAATAAGAACTGTCTCATACTACCAGAGCCCTGTGGTCCTTGCCACCCTGTAGTACCCAGGAACTGTATTTGTTTCTCTGCTGATTTTATGTTTCTTTTTATTGCTGCTGTGATGCATGGAGTTTGTCAAAATAAACATCATTGACTTTTATCCTGGTTGTCGTGGTCACGCCTTCGGGCAATTCTGTTACATGTTACTTACATGTCTAGGGGTCTGATACAACCTCCCAGGTTCCACTATACCTCAGCCCCTACAACTGAGGCTGCCTCCCGTCAGCTCAGGCCCTCAGTTGTGACAGTAAGCACTGACCATATGAATCCAGCCGGAGACCAGGATCAAGCAGCCAGGCCGATGCAAGAACTGGCAGCCCGACTTGAACATCAGGAGGCTGCACAGGGCCACATCATCCGCTATCTCCAGGATCTCTCTACTCGGCTGGATGGGATTCAGACAACCCTCCGTGAATCAGACGCGTCCGGTGCATCACCCACAGTGACTCCAGCTTTAACCCCACCCACCTTACCCATTTCTGCTCCACGTCTTCATCTTCCAACACCAGCAAAATTTGACGGATCGCCAAGACTCTGCAGGGGATTTCTCAACCAGTGTGAAATTCATTTTGAGCTACAACCTGGCAATTTTCCCAGTGACCGTACTAAAATTGCCTACATTATTTCTCTTCTCAGTGGCTCAGCCCTTGACTGGGCATCACCGTTATGGGAGAGGTCTGATACCCTGCTATCCTCCTACACTGAATTTGTGTCAACATTCAGGCGTATCTTCGACGAGCCAGGCCGGGTAACTTCAGCTTCATCTGAGATTCTCCGTTTACGCCAGGGATCGCGTACTGTAGGACAGTATCTTATACAGTTCCAGATCCTGGCATCCGAACTGGCATGGAACGACGAGGCCCTGTATGCGGCATTCTGGCATGGCTTATCTGAGCGTATTAAGGATGAGTTAGCTACCAGAGACTTGCCTTCTAAGTTAGATGAGCTAATCTCACTCTGCACGAAAGTTGATTTAAGTTTCAGAGAAAGAGCAACTGAGCGTGGAAGATCATCTGCTCCAAAGTCTTCTGCTCCTCCTCCTCGCCAACTGTCACCACCCAAAGATGAGCCCATGCAAATTGGTCGTTCCCGTCTAACTCCTGCTGAGCGCCGAAGACGTCTCTCTGAGTCTCTTTGTCTTTACTGTGCAGCTCCGTCTCACACCATCAATGCCTGTCACAAAAGTCCGGGACTCCAGACCCTAGCTCGCCAAGGAGAGGGCCGGCTAGGAGTAATGATCTCCTCTCCATCTCCTCATGATTGTAATCTCCCAGTATCGCTCCAAATTGCTCAACGTTACAGGAACGTCATTGCCCTCCTTGATTCCGGAGCAGCTGGGAACTTTATAACCGAAGCCCATGTTAAACGGTGGTCCCTACCCACTGAGAGACTTCCTTCGTCCATCTCTTTAACTGCCGTGAACGGCAGCAAGATTTTCGACGCAGTTATTTCTCTAAGGACTCTACCAGTTCGTCTGAGAGTGGGAGTTCTTCATTCTGAATTTATCTCTTTTCTAGTGATTCCAAGAGCCACACATCCAGTGGTTCTGGGCCTTCCATGGCTCCGTCTCCACAATCCATCAATTGATTGGACGACTACGCAAATTCTGGCATGGGGTCCCTCCTGTGCTGAGACATGTTTGTTTAAAGTATTGCCTGTTTGTTCTTCCTCCTCCAGGTCGTCTGATGTTCCACCTCCTCCATATCAAGATTTCACGGATGTGTTCAGTAAAGCTTTTGCTGATATCCTTCCTCCTCATAGAGAATGGGACTGCCGGATTGATCTCGTTCCAGGGAAGGTTCCACCTCGAGGCCAAACTTATCCGTTGTCTCTGCCTGAGACGCATTCCATGGAGGAATACATTAAAGAGAACCTAGCAAAGGGGTTCATCCAACCTTCCTCTTCTCCAGCCGGCGCAGGCTTCTTTTTCGTAAAGAAAAAAGATGGTGGTCTGCGGCCATGCATCGACTACAGAGGTTTGAACGACATTACCATCAAGAACCGCTACCCTTTACCCCTGATTACTGAGCTCTTTGATAGAGTTAGCGGAGCCACCATCTTCTCAAAGCTGGACTTGAGAGGTGCATACAATCTCATCCGGATCCGTGAGGGTGACGAGTGGATGACCGCCTTTAACACCCGTGACGGACATTATGAGTACCTCGTCATGCCCTTCGGATTGAGCAACGCTCCAGCTGTCTTCCAGCATTTCATCAATGAGATCTTCAGAGACATCTTATACCGCCACGTCGTGGTCTATCTAGATGATATCCTCATCTTTGCCAATAATCTAGAGGAACATCGTTTTTGGGTAAAGGAGGTTCTGTCCCGTCTCCGTGTCAATCATCTCTATTGCAAATTAGAGAAATGTGTCTTTGAAGTCAAATCCATTCCGTTTCTAGGTTACATTGTGTCCGGTTCCGGACTAGAGATGGATCCTGAGAAACTACAAGCAATTCAGAATTGGCCGATACCCTTAACCCTCAAAGGGGTCCAGAGGTTCTTAGGGTTCGCCAATTATTACAGAAAGTTTGAAAGTTTATACAAGACTTTTCCACCATTGTGGCGCCTATTACTGCTTTAACTAAGAAGGGTGCTAACCCGTCCAAGTGGTCTGAAGAAGCTACGCAAGCTTTTCATCTCCTAAAACAACGGTTCATCTCTGCACCAGTTTTGAAACAGCCCGACATCGACTCTCCTTTCATCTTAGAGGTGGATGCCTCCTCCGTAGGAGTAGGAGCGGTGTTATCTCAGAGGGCTAGAGATGGCCATCTACATCCTTGCAGTTTCTTCTCCCGGAAGTTCTCCCCAGCTGAGCGCAACTATGCCATTGGCGACCAGGAGTTGCTAACCATCAAGCTCGCTCTAGAGGAGTGGAGATATCTGTTGGAGGGAGCTTCTCATTCAATCACCATACTTACCGACCACAAGAATCTTTTATATCTGAAAAGCGCACAATGTCTCAACCCTCGTCAGGCCAGATGGGCACTTTTCTTTTCCAGGTTCGACTTTAAACTCCAGTTCTGTCCGGGCTCTCAGAATCGCAAGGCCGATGCCCTTTCCCGCTCATGGGAGCAAGAAAATGAGTCAGAGTCTTCAGACAAGCATCCTATTATTAATCCGTTGGCATTCTTCACGGTAGGGATGGACTCTACGCCCCCACTAGGGAAAAGTTTTGTGAAGCCGGTGCTAAGGAAGAAGCTCATGCATTGGGCCCATGCTTCCCGTTTTGCCGGACATACAGGTATCCAAAAAACCCTGGAGTTTATCTCTAGGTCCTATTGGTGGCCAACTCTGAAAAAGGACATCATGGAGTTTATTGCATCTTGCCCAAAGTGTGCCCAACACAAAGTATCCCGCCAGTCGCCTGCGGGGCAACTGGTTACACTATCCGTTCCCCTTCGACCATGGACCCATTTGTCGATGGATTTCGTTACAGACTTACCTATGTGCAACAAGTTCAATACCATCTGGGTGGTAGTTGACCGGTTCACCAAGATGGCACACTTCATTCCTCTCACCGGTCTTCCGTCAGCTTCCAAGTTGGCTCAAGTGTTCATACAAGAGATCTTCCGACTCCACGGTCTTCCTGAAGAAATTATCTCAGATCGAGGAGTCCAATTCACAGCCAAATTCTGGCGAAGTTTATGTCAAGTCCTCCAAGTCAAACTAAAGTTTTCCACGGCTTACCATCCTCAGACCAATGGTCAAACTGAGAGGGTGAATCAGGACTTGGAGGCCTTCCTCCGCATCTATGTGTCTTCCTCTCAAGATGACTGGGTTCAATTACTTCCCTGGGCTGAGTTCTGTCATAACAACCAATATCATTCCTCATCTTCTTCAACACCATTCTTCACTAACTATGGATTCCACCCTAAAGTTCCTGAATTCCAACCGCTTCCAGCAACTTCTGTTCCAGCAGAGGATATCACCTTGCATCAGTTTGCAAACAACTGGAAGAATGTACGAGCGGCTCTGCTCAAGGCATCGTTCAGGTACAAGAAGTTTGCGGATAAGAAGCGTAGAGCGGTTCCTGCTCTCAAGGTGGGTGATCGGGTGTGGTTATCCACGAAGAATTTGAGGTTAAGAGTTCCCAGCATGAAGTTTGCACCTCGCTACATCGGTCCTTTCAAAATTGAACAAGTCATCAATCCTGTTGCTTACAGACTCCAGTTACCTCCCTTCTTAAAAATACCCAGGACATTCCATGTTTCCCTGTTGAAACCGCTGATCCTGAATCGGTTTCATTCTACACTTCCTCCAGCTCCGAAAGTCCAAACTCAACGAGGAGTTGAGTATGAAGTGGCCAAGATTCTGGACTCACGTCACCGTTATGGTCAATTACAGTATCTTATTGACTGGAAGGGTTACGGCCCTGAGGAACGCTCTTGGACCAATGCTTCTGATGTCCATGCTCCTGCCTTGGTCCGGAATTTCCATTCCAAGTTTCCTCAAAAGCCAAAGAAGTGTCCTGGGGCCACTCCTAAAGGGGGGGGGGGGTGCTGTCACGATCCGGGTATCTGGACGCCATTACTTACCTTTCAGATGCCTCCTAAGGCTGGCTCAGCGCTCCAGGACCGGATCCCATCTGTTATGCTGATGTCCACATTCCTGCCTCCTCTCCTGTCACTCTGAGACGCTGTCACAACGGCGCCATGTTACATCCGGAATGGCGTCTCACGCGGCCTCCGCCGCCGTCCCTGAGTTTCTGCATGCAGGATGTCAGAGTGGCGCTTACGTCAGCCGCGGCCTCCGCTGTGCCCGCGTGGTTCGAATGTGCACTCATCAGTCTGGCGTCTCCTGTTTATTGTGGCCGGCGCCACCATTACTGTTAAAGTTCCCACATGGATTACAAAACAATCTTCCCTCCAAGTGTCTGCATGGGCGCAGCCATGTTGGATTCTGTCACCTGCTCAAATTCCTCCAATCCGTTGTTTGCATTGTAATCTGCATAATTGCCTAGCCAATCCCTTCCTTGCTGCAGGTATAAGTATTCTGTGCCTGAGCAAGGAAGGCGTCAGTGCTTTGGTTGTCAAACCTAGTTCCAGTTTGTCTCTCTTTCCTGTGGTTGTTTTCCAGGTTCCAGTTACCATCTCCAAACCTCCACTAAAGAGACCCACTTCAGTTTATCATCTGCGGTGCAGCCTGACTTTCCAGTCCTCTTGGATTCTCCTGTTTCCAGTTACAGAATAACCTGCTTCCAGCATTGTGCTTCCAGCAGAGTTCAACTCTTCTTAAAGTGCCGGTACCCTTTTCTGCAGATTACCACTCACCACCGGTATTATTATTTCTCCGCTCTCAAGCTCCATACTTTATTCATATTTCATCGCTCTCAAGCTTCATTTATTATTTAACTGGTTCCAGCCAGTATCCACTCCGTGCCAACATCTGTCTGGTTCTAACCAGTACCCACAGCAGCTATTTTATCTACAGCAGCCCAGCTTTTCCTGGAACACCAGCTGGTATGATCCTGGGCTATCTCCATTGCTACAGTCGGGCCTGGTAAGGATTTTCCAACTAGAAGATAATAAGAACTGTCTCATACTACCAGAGCCCTGTGGTCCTTGCCACCCTGTAGTACCCAGGAACTGTATTTGTTTCTCTGCTGATTTTATGTTTCTTTTTATTGCTGCTGTGATGCATGGAGTTTGTCAAAATAAACATCATTGACTTTTATCCTGGTTGTCGTGGTCACGCCTTCGGGCAATTCTGTTACATGTTACTTACATGTCTAGGGGTCTGATACAACCTCCCAGGTTCCACTATACCTCAGCCCCTACAACTGAGGCTGCCTCCCGTCAGCTCAGGCCCTCAGTTGTGACAGTAAGCACTGACCATATGAATCCAGCCGGAGACCAGGATCAAGCGGCCAGGCCGATGCAAGAACTGGCAGCCCGACTTGAACATCAGGAGGCTGCACAGGGCCACATCATCCGCTGTCTCCAGGATCTCTCTACTCGGCTGGATGGGATTCAGACAACCCTCCGTGAATCAGACGCGTCCGTGCGTCACCCACAGTGACTCCAGCTTTAACCCCACCCACCTTACCCATTTCTGCTCCACGTCTTCATCTTCCAACACCAGCAAAATTTGACGGATCGCCAAGACTCTGCAGGGGATTTCTCAACCAGTGTGAAATTCATTTTGAGCTACAACCTGGCAATTTTCCCAGTGACCGTACTAAAATTGCCTACATTATTTCTCTTCTCAGTGGCTCAGCCCTTGACTGGGCATCACCGTTATGGGAGAGGTCTGATACCCTGCTATCCTCCTACACTGAATTTGTGTCAACATTCAGGCGTATCTTCGACGAGCCAGGCCGGGTAACTTCAGCTTCATCTGAGATTCTCCGTTTACGCCAGGGATCGCGTACTGTAGGACAGTATCTTATACAGTTCCAGATCCTGGCATCCGAACTGGCATGGAACGACGAGGCCCTGTATGCGGCATTCTGGCATGGCTTATCTGAGCGTATTAAGGATGAGTTAGCTACCAGAGACTTGCCTTCTAAGTTAGATGAGCTAATCTCACTCTGCACGAAAGTTGATTTAAGTTTCAGAGAAAGAGCAACTGAGCGTGGAAGATCATCTGCTCCAAAGTCTTCTGCTCCTCCTCCTCGCCAACTGTCACCACCCAAAGATGAGCCCATGCAAATTGGTCGTTCCCGTCTAACTCCTGCTGAGCGCCGAAGACGTCTCCCTGAGTTTCTTTGTCTTTACTGTGCAGCTCCGTCTCACACCATCAATGCCTGTCCCAAACGTCCGGGACTCCAGACCCTAGCTCGCCAAGGAGAGGGCCGGCTAGGAGTAATGATCTCCTCTCCATCTCCTCATGATTGTAATCTCCCAGTCTCGCTCCAAATTGCTCAACGTTACAGGAACGTCATTGCCCTCCTTGATTCCGGAGCAGCTGGGAACTTTATAACCGAAGCCTATGTTAAACGGTGGTCCCTACCCACTGAGAGACTTCCTTCGTCCATCTCTTTAACTGCCGTGGACGGCAGCAAGATTTTCGACGCAGTTATTTCTCTAAGGACTCTACCAGTTCGTCTGAGAGTGGGAGTTCTTCATTCTGAATTTATCTCTTTTCTAGTGATTCCAAGAGCCACACATCCAGTGGTTCTGGGCCTTCCATGGCTCCGTCTCCACAATCCATCAATTGATTGGACGACTACGCAAATTCTGGCATGGGGTCCCTCCTGTGCTGAGACATGTTTGTTTAAAGTATTGCCTGTTTGTTCTTCCTCCTCCAGGTCGTCTGATGTTCCACCTCCTCCATATCAAGATTTCACGGATGTGTTCAGTAAAGCTTCTGCTGATATCCTTCCTCCTCATAGAGAATGGGACTGCCCGATTGATCTCGTTCCAGGGAAGGTTCCACCTCGAGGCCAAACTTATCCGTTGTCTCTGCCTGAGACGCATTCCATGGAGGAATACATTAAAGAGAACCTAGCAAAGGGGTTCATCCAACCTTCCTCTTCTCCAGCCGGCGCAGGCTTCTTTTTCGTAAAGAAAAAAGATGGTGGTCTGCGGCCATGCATCGACTACAGAGGTTTGAACGACATTACCATCAAGAACCGCTACCCTTTACCCCTGATTACTGAGCTCTTTGATAGAGTTAGCGGAGCCACCATCTTCTCAAAGCTGGACTTGAGAGGTGCATACAATCTCATCCGGATCCGTGAGGGTGACGAGTGGAAGACCGCCTTTAACACCCGTGACGGACATTATGAGTACCTCGTCATGCCCTTCGGATTGAGCAACGCTCCAGCTGTCTTCCAGCATTTCGTCAATGAGATCATCAGAGACATCTTATACCGCCACGTCGTGGTCTATCTAGATGATATCCTCATCTTTGCCAATAATCTAGAGGAACATCGTTTTTGGGTAAAGGAGGTTCTGTCCCGTCTCCGTGTTAATCATCTCTATTGCAAATTAAAGAAATGTGTCTTTGAAGTCAAATCCATTCCGTTTCTAGGTTACATTGTGTCCGGTTCCGGACTAGAGATGGAACCTGAGAAACTACAAGCAATTCAGAATTGGCCGATACCCTTAACCCTCAAAGGGGTCCAGAGGTTCTTAGGGTTCGCCAATTATTACAGAAAGTTTATACGAGACTTTTCCACCATTGTGGCGCCTATTACTGCTTTAACTAAGAAGGGTGCTAACCCGTCCAAGTGGTCTGAAGAAGCTACGCAAGCTTTTCATCTCCTAAAACGGTTCATCTCTGCACCAGTTCTGAAACAGCCCGACATCGACTCTCCTTTCATCTTAGAGGTGGATGCCTCCTCCGTTGGAGTAGGAGCGGTGTTATCTCAGAGGGCTAGAGATGGCCATCTACATCCTTGCAGTTTCTTCTCCCGGAAGTTCTCCCCAGCTGAGCGCAACTATGCCATTGGCGACCAGGAGTTGCTAGCCATCAAGCTCGCTCTAGAGGAGTGGAGATATCTGTTGGAGGGAGCTTCTCATTCAATCACCATACTTACCGACCACAAGAATCTTTTATATCTGAAAAGCGCACAATGTCTCAACCCTCGTCAGGCCAGATGGGCACTTTTCTTTTCCAGGTTCGACTTTAAACTCCAGTTCTGTCCGGGCTCTCAGAATCGCAAGGCCGATGCCCTTTCCCGCTCATGGGAGCAAGAAAATGAGTCAGAGTCTTCAGACAAGCATCCTATTATAAATCCGTTGGCATTCTCCACAGTAGGGATGGACTCTACGCCCCCACTAGGGAAAAGTTTTGTGAAGCCGGTGCTAAGGAAGAAGCTCATGCATTGGGCCCATGCTTCCCGTTTTGCCGGACATACAGGTATCCAAAAAACCCTGGAGTTTATCTCTAGGTCCTATTGGTGGCCAACTCTGAAAAAGGACATCATGGAGTTTATTGCATCTTGCCCAAAGTGTGCCCAACACAAAGTATCCCGCCAGTCGCCTGCGGGGCAACTGGTTACACTATCCGTTCCCCGTCGACCATGGACCCATTTGTCGATGGATTTCGTTACAGACTTACCTATGTGCAACAAGTTCAATACCATCTGGGTGGTAGTTGACCGGTTCACCAAGATGGCACACTTCATTCCTCTCACCGGTCTTCCGTCAGCTTCCAAGTTGGCTCAAGTGTTCATACAAGAGATCTTCCGACTCCACGGTCTTCCTGAAGAAATTATCTCAGATCGAGGAGTCCAATTCACAGCCAAATTCTGGCGAAGTTTATGTCAAGTCCTCCAAGTCAAACTAAAGTTTTTCACGGCTTACCATCCTCAGACCAATGGTCAAACTGAGAGGGTGAATCAGGACTTGGAGGCCTTCCTCCGCATCTATGTGTCTTCCTCTCAAGATGACTGGGTTCAATTACTTCCCTGGGCTGAGTTCTGTCATAACAACCAATATCATTCCTCATCTTCTTCAACACCATTCTTCACTAACTATGGATTCAACCCTAAAGTTCCTGAATTCCAACCGCTTCCAGCAACTTCTGTTCCAGCAGAGGATATCACCTTGCATCAGTTTGCAAACAACTGGAAGAATGTACGAGCGGCTCTGCTCAAGGCATCGTTCAGGTACAAGAAGTTTGCGGATAAGAAGCGTAGAGCGGTTCCTGGTCTCAAGGTGGGTGATCGGGTGTGGAAATCCACGAAGAATTTGAGGTTAAGAGTTCCCAGCATGAAGTTTGCACCTCGCTACATCGGTCCTTTCAAAATTGAACAAGTCATCAATCCTGTTGCTTACAGACTCCAGTTACCTCCCTTCTTAAAAATACCCAGGACATTCCATGTTTCCCTGTTGAAACCGCTGATCCTGAATCGGTTTCATTCTACACTTCCTCCAGCTCCGAAAGTCCAAACTCAACGAGGAGTTGAGTATGAAGTGGCCAAGATTCTG
This sequence comes from Pseudophryne corroboree, assembly GCF_028390025.1. Classification (NCBI taxonomy): domain Eukaryota; kingdom Metazoa; phylum Chordata; class Amphibia; order Anura; family Myobatrachidae; genus Pseudophryne; species Pseudophryne corroboree. The sequence goes on from NC_086451.1 coordinate 407,828,993, forward strand.
GACTCACGTCACCGTTATGGTCAATTACAGTATCTTATTGACTGGAAGGGTTACGGCCCTGAGGAACGCTCTTGGACCAATGCTTCTGATGTCCATGCTCCTGCCTTGGTCCGGAATTTCCATTCCAAGTTTCCTCAAAAGCCAAAGAAGTGTCCTGGGGCCACTCCTAAAGGGGGGGGGGTGCTGTCACGATCCGGGTATGTGGACGCCATTACTTACCTTTCAGATGCCTCCTAAGGCTGGCTCAGCGCTCCAGGACCGGATCCCATCTGTTATGCTGATGTCCACATTCCTGCCTCCTCTCCTGTCACTCTGAGACGCTGTCACAGCGGCGCCATGTTACATCCGGAATGGCATCTCCCGCGGCCTCCGCTGCCGTCCCTGACTTTCTGCATGCAGGATGTCAGAGTGGCGCTTACGTCAGCCGCGGCCTCCGCTGTGCCCGCGTGGTTCGAATGTGCACTCATCAGTCTGGCGTCTCCTGTTTACTGTGGCCGGCGCCACCATTACTGTTAAAGTTCCCACATGGATTACAAACCAATCTTCCCTCCAACTGTCTGCATGGGCGCAATGATGTTGGATTCTGTCACCTGCTCAAATTCCTCCAATCCGTTGTTTGCATTGTAATCTGCATAATTGCCTAGCCAATCCCTTCCTTGCTGCAGGTATAAGTATTCTGTGCCTGAGCAAGGAAGGCGTCAGTGCTTTGGTTGTCAAACCTAGTTCCAGTTTGTCTCTCTTTCCTGTGGTTGTTTTCCAGGTTCCAGTTACCATCTCCAAACCTCCACTAAAGAGACCCGCTTCAGTTTATCATCTGCGGTGCAGCCTGACTTTCCAGTCCTCTTGGATTCTCCTGTTTCCAGTTACAGAATAACCTGCTTCCAGCATTGTGCTTCCAGCAGAGTTCAACTCTTCTTAAAGTGCCGGTACCCTTTTCTGCAGATCACCACTCACCACCGGTATTATTATTTCTCTGCTCTCAAGCTCCATACTTTATTCATATTTCATCGCTCTCAAGCTTCATTTATTATTTAACTGGTTCCAGCCAGTATCCACTCCGTACCAACATCTGTCTGGTTCTAACCAGTACCCACAGCAGCTATTTTATCTACAGCAGCCCAGCTTTTCCTGGAACACCAGCTGGTATGATCCTGGGCTATCTCCATTGCTACAGTCGGGCCTGGTAAGGACTTTCCAACTAGAAGATAATAAGAACTGTCTCATACTACCAGAGCCCTGTGGTCCTTTCCACCCTGTAGTACCCAGGAACTGTATTTGTTTCTCTGCTGATTTTATGTTTCTTTTTATTGCTGCTGTGATGCATAGAGTTTGTCAAAATAAACATCATTGACTTTTATCCTGGTTGTCGTGGTCACGCCTTTGGGCAATTCTGTTACATGTTACTTACATGTCTAGGGGTCTGATACAACCTCCCAGGTTCCACTATACCTCAGCCCCTACAACTGAGGCTGCCTCCCGTCAGCTCAGGCCCTCAGTTGTGACACCCCAGTTATTACCATGCTGTGCAACTAAATAGAATTTTGGAATGGACTCGGGCAAAGGACTGTAAGCAATGGGTTCTTCTGGAGGAGGGCTGCCTGCCACACTATATAGAAATCACGCAGTGGCTTCCCAACCTCCCAAAGGTTTCCCATCCCCTGGACTCTCCCACGCTTAAATCGTGGAACACACTTAGGCTGAGAAGTCACATATCCTCCAAATGGTCGCCCTTAACTTCTTTTCTCTCTAACTCTGAGTTTGTTCCGGGACTCCATGGACCGGCCTTCACCTTATGGGCGGGGCTGGGGCTTTTCAGAGTTGGTCAGCTGGTGAGTTCGGGTAGGGTGCATTCATTTTCAGATGTTCAATCTCTTTGGGATATACCGAATCCTGATTTTTGGAAATTTCTCCAGGTTCATAATTTCTTAGCATCCTCCAAGAATCTCTCGGACATAACCAGAAATCTTACCGCTTTTGAAAAAATGTGCGTTTATCCTCAACCCCCCACACACACCATATCCCAAATCTATGTGATTATCATGGAGGACCTTTTCCCACAACCCCCTACTTTCATGAGTGCTTGGGAGAGGGAATTACCGAAGTTGGCGATACAATCCAATTATGAATCTATATTCCGGAATATTCAGGCCAGCTCTCTATGTTTGTCAACGATGGAAACTCTTTATAAACTCATATATAGATGGTACAGGATCCCTCTGGCGCTTAATAAGATGTTTCCTACTCTCTCAAACCTTTGCTGGCGATGTAAGGGAGCTCCAGGGGGCTTTTTGCATATATGGTGGGACTGTCCTCTCATAATTTCCTTTTGGAGGGAAGTTTTCAAGTGTTCTGAATTGATACTGGGAGATGTAGTCCCTAAAGACCCGGAGTTTTGGCTCCTCAGCCTCACCCCGGTAGGTTCACACACTTATAAGAGATCACTGCTGAGACATCTTAGCAATGCGGCCAAGGCCGTGGTACCAATTCTCTGGAGGTCAACCTCACCTCCTTCAATCAAACAATGGTTTAACAGGATCGATTACTTTTTGGACATGGAGGATCTTCTTTCCTTCTCATTAGGAAGATCAATCGATTTCACAGCCATTTGGTTCCCCTGGTATGACTTTAAGGAGTCACCTATATATAAGACTTACATGTCTATTTAGACTCTCTCCTACTACTAATCCTGCTAATTTCTCAATATATTTCAGGTCACCTGCTAGTTGTGCCCTCCCTCTAACCTATTGTGTGGCCGGTTTGGGCTTTTAGACAAGCTTACCCATATCTACTTTTTACATCCCTACACTCTCTCCCTTCTCTTTTCTTTCCGTTCTTTCTTCTCCTTTCTCTCAGCCTCTCTCTTTCTACTGTTTTATCATACTGTTATTCCTATATTTTTGTTTGGGTCTGAAAATAGACAATGTTTTTTCATACTTTAGAAGACTAAGTGATGATTTATTGCTATGATTGATCTGCAAAGAATTTGTCTTCTATTGTCAGAAATATGTTGTTCAACTTGTATATCTGTTGTCGCAATAAAAATAGTTTACGTAAACAACGAATGCAGTGCGGAAGCCTCCGCAGAAATAACACTACCGAAATAGATAAGGAAAATATGAGCCGCTAAACTCACGATACCACGAGAGGTGAACACAGGAAACAACCGGAGTCCCGAGGTGCAGATACCAGGCATATTCTACTGGAAGCAGACCAGGAGGCAAGCTGGAAACGATCCCTGAGACTGGATACAGGACACTGGAATCCACAAGCTGGAGTAAGGAACATAACCAGAGCAGTGGCGTGCGGTGAGGTCAGTGGCTGGTGAGGCACTGCAGCCATAATGTACGCCGAATCCCGCCGATGACCCCTACCGCCACTGAGCCAAAGCCCGCTACTGCCCCTGAGCCGATGCCCGCTACCCCTGCCACCGCCAATGGCTTACAAACTCACCCACCATCATTTGCCCCGACCCTCCAAAACTAATTTGCATCTCAGTCCGATGCCGCCAACAATGCCCGCAGCCTGCCTGCTTATCCATCATGTGATGAGCAGGCGGCTAATATATTGTACATTTTTATAGAAGAAAAAAATTAGTGTTTGGGAGTGGGAGGAGAACATGAATGCAATTTTGTTGTCCAAGGCTTCCATTAACTTAATAGCACCGTGGATGCGGCGCTATTAAGTTAATGGAAGTCCTGGACAACAAAATAGCCAGTAGTGGGTGACAGGGAGAGCGTGACGCCAGAGAGAGGTTGACAGCTGTGGGTGACGCCAGGGAGAGGGTGACAGGAAGAGCGTGATGCCAGAGAGAGTGACAGGAAGAGCGTGACGCCAGGGAGAGGGTGGCACGCTATGTTTGTATGTGCCTATGGTGGTCATTCCGAGTTGATCGTTCGTTATTTTTTTCCGCAACGGAGCGATTAGTCGCTAATGCGCATGCGCAATGTCCGCAGTGCGACTGCGCCAAGTAAATTTGCTATGAAGTTAGGCATTTTACTCATGGCATTACGAGGTTTTTTCTTCGTTCTGGTGATCGTAATGTGATTGACAGGAAGTGGGTGTTTCTGGGCGGAAATTGTCCGTTTTATGGGTGTGTGCGAAAAACCGCTGCCGTTTCTGGGAAAAATGCGGGAGTGTCTGAAGAAACGGGGGAGTGTCTGGGTGAACGCTGGGAGTGTATGTGACGTCAAACCAGGAACGAAACTGACTGAACTGATCGCAGTGGCAGAGTAAGTCTCGAGCTACTCAGAAACTGCTAAGAAGTGTCTATTCGCAATTCTGCTAAACTTTCGTTCGCAATTCTACTATGCTAAGATTCACTCCCAGTAGGCGTGTGCAAAGATGCTAAAAGCAGCTTGCGAGCGAACAACTCGGAATGACCACCTATGTCTGTATGTGCTGGTCTATGTCTGTATGTGCCTATGTCTGTATGTGCTCCTATATGTCCGTATGTGCCTATGTCCGTATTTGCTCCTGTATGTGCCTATGTCTGTATGTGCCCCTGTATGTGCCTATGTCCGTATTTGCTCCTGTATGTGCTCCTGTATGTCCGTATGTGCCTATGTCTGTATATGCCCCTGTATGTCCGTATGTGCCTATGCCTGTATGTGCTCCTGTATGTCCGTATGTGCCTGTGTCTGTATACGCTCCTGTATGTCCGTATGTGCCTATGCCTGTATGTGCTCCTGTATGTCCGTATGTGCCTATGTCTGTATATGCTCCTGTATGTCCATATGTGCCTATGTCTGTTTGTGCTCCTCTATGTCCCTATGTAAAATGATATGTCTGTTTGTGCTCCTCTATGTTCATATGTGGCACGCTGTCTGTATGTGCTCCTCTATGTCCGTTTGTGGCACACTATATCTGTATGTGCTTCTGTATGTCTGTATGTGCCTATGTCTGTATGTGCTCCTGTATGTCCATATGTGCCTATGTCCGTATGTGCTCCTGTATGTCCGTATGTGCCTATGTCCGTATGTGCTCCTGTATGTCTCTATGTGCTTATGTCTGTATGTGCTCCTGTATGTCCGTATGTGTCTATGTTTGTGTTCCTCTAAGTCCGTATGTGGCACACTATGTCTGTATGTGCTCCTCTATGTCCGTATGTGTCTGTTTTTGCTCTTCTATGTTCTTATGTGGCACGCTATGTCTATATGTGCCTATGTCTGTATGTGCTCCTGTCTATATGTGTCTATGTCCGTATGTGGCACGCTATGTCTGTATGTGCTCCTCTATGTCCGTATGTGGAACGCTATGTCTGTATGCGCTCCTGTATGACCATATGTGTCTATGTTTGTGCTCCTCTATGTCCGTATGTAGCACGTTATGCCTGTTTGCGCCCCTCTATGTCTACATGTTTCTATAACTGTATGTCCCCCACCAATATGTCCTGTATAGTGCTCCCTCATCTATATTTTCTTTATTGTGCTGTCTCCCTTCCCATGTTCTGTATTGTGCTAATCCTTTTTTATATTCTTTTTAATGTTCCCCAAATCTGTATTTTCCTTAACCATTAAAAATGACACACCAAACACATACCTGCTGCCACCCCTTACCAGAAGCGTTGCAGCGTAAATCACGTCCGCAGTGCTGATCCTCCTCCCAGAAGCAGTCGTGTTAAAACACTGGGGGCCAATGTTTGAGGGAGTGTGGGTGCACCCATCCGTGAGATAAAGTGTACTTCACCATCTTGTATGTTCCCGAGTGTGCTCCAACCCCCTTCAATAAGTTCTTTACTGTGCCCCCCCCCCACTCCCACCATATGCACTGTATTTTATTTATTTTTATTTCTTCTTGTATTATATATATATATATATATATATATATATATATATTTATACATACACACACACACACACACACACACACACACACACACATATATATATATATATACTGCTCAAAAAAATATAGGGAACACTTAAACAACACAATGTAACTCCAAGTCAATCACACTTCTGTGAAATCAAACTGTCCACTTAGAAGCAACACTGATTGACAATCAATTTCACATGCTGTTGTGCAAATGGAATAGACAACAGGTGGAAATTATAGGCAATTAGCAAGACACCCCCAATAAAGGAGTTGTTCTGCAGGTGGTGACCACAGACCACTTCTCAGCTCCTATGCTTTCTGGCTGATGTTTTGGTCACTTTTGAAAGCTGGCGGTGCTTTCACTCTAGTGGTAGCATGAGACGGAGTCTACAACCCACACAGGTGGCTCAGGTAGTGCAGCTCATCCAGGATGGCACATCAATGCGAGCTGTGGCAAGAAGGTTTGCTGTGTCTGTCAGCGTAGTGTCCAGAGCATGGAGGCGCTACCAGGAGACAGGCCAGTACATCAGGGGACGTGGAGGAGGCCGTAGGAGGGCAACAACCCAGCAGCAGAACCGCTACCTCCACCTTTGTGTAAGGAGAAACAGGAGGAGCACTGCCAGAGCCCTGCAAAATGACCTCCAGCAAGCCACAAATGTGCATGTGTCTACTCAAACGATCAGAAACAGACTCCATGAGGGTGGTATGAGGGCCCGACGTCCAAAGGTGGGGGTTGTGCTTACAGCCCAACACCGTGCAGGACATTTGGCATTTGCCAGAGAACACCAAGATTGGCAAATTCGCCACTAGTGCCCTGTGCTCTTCACAGATGAAAGCAGGTTCTCACTGAGCACATGTGACAGACGTGACAGAGTCTGGAGACGCCAAGGAGAACGTTCTGCTGCCTGCAACATCCTCCAGCATGACCGGTTTGGGGTGGCATTTCTTTGGGGGGCCGCACAGCCCTCGCCAGAGGTAGCCTGACTGCCATTAGGTACCGAGATGAGATCCTCAGACCCCTTGTGAGACCATATGCTGGTGCGGTTGGCCCTGGGTTCCTCCTAATGCAAGACAATGCTAGACCTCATGTGGCTTGAGTGTGTCGGCAGTTCCTGCAAGACGAAGGCATTGATGCTATGGACTGGCCCGCCCGTTGCCCAGACCTGAATCCAATTGAGCACAACTGGGACATCATGTCTCGCCCCATCCACCAAAGCCACATTGCACCACAGACTGTCCAGGAGTTGGTGGATGCTTTAGTCCAGGTCTGGGAGGAGATCCCTCAGGAGACCATCCGCCACCTCATCAGGAGCATGCCCAGGCATTGTAGGGAGGTCATACAGGCACGTGGAGGCCACACACACTACTGAGCCTCATTTTGACTTGTTTTAAGGACATTACATCAAAGTTGGACCAGTCTGTAGTGTGTTTTAATTTTGAGTGTGACTCCAAATCCAGACCTCCATGGGTTAATAAATTTGATTTCCATTGATAATTTTTGTGTGATTTTGTTGTCAGCACATTCAACTATGTAAAGAACAAAGTATTTAATAAGAATATTTCATTCACTCAGATCTAGGATGTGTTATTATAGTGTTCCCTTTATTTTTTTGAGCAGTGTATATATATATATATATACATATATATATATATATATAAAATAAATTATATTCAGACACTCCAGAGTCTGTATTTTCTTTATTGTCCTGTTTAAAACCGCACCTCCCCCCCCCCCCGTCTCCCTCCACTATGGACCCTGCTGCACCCCTGACCCCACCTGTCAGCGCATTGAGGCTTCCTATGCATACCGGGCCGGTGCGGAGAAGGCGCTACAGTGCTGCAACTAGAGGGGAGGACGGACCCGCTGCATCCGAGTGTGCGCACACAGGGAGACCGGGCTAGCCGGCTCCCTGAGCAGTGCAGGGTGCTGAGGTCCGGGAGCTTAGCTCCCAGTGCCCCAGCGCAACATGCAGACAGAGCAGGCGCTCAGATGGAGCTTGTCTGCACGGCTGGGACCGGGAGCTCAGCTTAGCAGTGCACACCCCTGAATCCACCACTGCCCAATCACCTCCTTCACAGTGATAGGGGCGTGCTTTCATATGGGCTGAACCCACGCCCCTGTCAAAGCAGCACTTATACTAGTGCCGCTTGCAGGGCTTTTTTTCAATGGGATTTTACTCCCTGCTGCTTGGCCCGGCCCCCCGCTTCCGGCACTTTTACGTTGTCAGCGGGACGCACCAAGAGTGGTGCCTCCTAAACACTTTTAACATGTACTTTAGCAAAGTTAAAAATGATTGCAATAATACAAATATACTTATGACACAAAATCTGTGTCATAAGTATCTTCTTTGTATTATTTGAATCATTAATGACAGGGGAGGCACTGCCTCCCTGACTGCACGTCCCTGAACCAGAGGCAGGAAGACTTGCTTCACAGGAAGCTATCACCGGCGGGGCTGCATTGTCCTGGCTCCCATAAAAAGGCAGAGAGTACCAATCATGGGAGACCCAGGCACCCCAACCCCCCAGTGCCTAATTGCTGCAGCTGTGTTGTGGCGCGCTGATCAGAGCATCCCGGCTGCTTAGTAACAGCCGGGACTGAGAGCGGCTGCCTTGTGTCCCTGGTTGCCAGGCAACCGGCTGGGCCAGAGCGCTCGGCGGTGGAAGTGATGCGCCGGTCCCGATGCCTAGCAACGGCCGGGAGCCGGCGTGTCCCAGCATAGCCGCGGCGGCTAACAAAGCTGCTGCTACATAATATCAACAATATAGTGGTTGATTTAACATTATAAACCCTAGCAGGGATTCACTATATATTATGTAGGTACAGAACCGGCCCTAACCAAAATGATGCCCTAGGCAAGATTTTGGCTGGTGCCCCCTAGCACCACCGCTAACTCAGCCTATGACCCTGCACCACTGTCCCAGCACAATCACCCCTCACCCATAGAAAACCTTATTTTGGTGTTCCTACTACCTATATTTTAAATAGGAACAGTGAACCCAAAAAGGGGTGTGTTTTTGCTGGCAAGGGGCATGGCCAAGCAATAGTACCCCCAATTGAAATTACGCTACACAGTACTGTAACTTTATTATCACACTCAATTGCTCCTTATTTACATTACACAAACCATATTGCTCTTTTTTCACATTAGATCAGACAGTAGTACCCTTTCTATATGTAACACCACATAGTAGAGCACCTTATACACATAATGCCACACATTAGTAATGAATTTATACACATAATACCACACAGTAATGCCCCTTACACATATAACACACATTATTAATATCCTTATAAACATAATGCTCCTTACACATTATGTCAATCTTTAGTAATGCCCTTATACACATAATGTCCCATACACATATGCTGCACATTATTAGTGCACTTATACACATAATGACACACATAATGTCCCTTACACATATGCCACACTTTATTAATGCCCTTATACACATGACACACATCGTACCCCTTATACATATGCCGCACATTATTAATGCATTTATACACATGACGCACATAATGCCCCTTACACATATGCTTACACAACCAGCCCACTCACACACAACACTCACACGGCCATTTACACTGTGACATCTGTTTGGATACAGGTGTGTCCTCATAAATCTTGCCTCAATGCATCATGCAGCAGGAGATGCCTGGCGTGGGTCAGCTGGCAGCTCTGCTAATGGCATTTTTTTTATGTGCCTAGGATACACAAGCAGCTTCTACTGATTAAAATGATATGCGGCATGCCTATATACAGTGTGCGACTGTGGCTGTATCTGCATATGAAATGCTACACACAGAATATAGGCATGCCACATATCATTTTAATCAGCAGAAGCTGATGGTGCCCCTAGGCATTTGCCTAATTTGTATATGCCTAGGGCCGGCTCTGTGTGGGTATACCATCATAGAGGCTATATATTAATATAAAACCACATTTATGAAGTAATCAACTACATATGGTTCTTGGTACTCATTTAAAATCCCTATAAACTATATATGGGAATAATATAGTGACTAGAAATCCATCTAAAGCCACGTTGGTAAAAAATACCAAGTACACATGGTTTGTGGTTTCCATAAAAAAATACAGTGGCTGTAATAACAATATAAACCCTAGCGTGGATACACTATATATTATGTGGGGTTATCATTAGAGATGAGCGGGTTCGGTTTCTCTGAATCCGAACCCGCCAGAACTTCATGTTTTTTTTCACGAGTCCGAGCGACTCTGATCTTCCCGCCTTGCTCGGTTAACCCGAGCGCGCCCGAACGTCATCATGACGCTGTCGGATTCTCGCGAGGCTCGGATTCTATCGCGAGACTCGGATTCTATATAAGGAGCCGCGCGTCGCCGCCATTTTCACACGTGCATTGAGATTGATAGGGAGAGGACGTGGCTGGCGTCCTCTCCGTTTAGACACTTGATTTACTAATTTTGGGGAGCATTAGGAGTACTCAGTAGTGTACAGTGCAGAGTTTTGCTGATAGTGACCAGTGACCACCACTTTTATTTATAATCCGTTCTCTGCCTGAAAAAAGCGATACACAGCACACAGTGACTCAGTCACATACATACCATATCTGTGTGCACTGCTCAGGCTCAGGCCAGTGTGCTGCATCATCTATATATATTATATATCTGTCTGACTGCTCAGCTCACACAGCTTATAATTGTGGGGGAGACTGGGGAGCACTACTGCAGTGCCAGTTATAGGTTATAGCAGGAGCCAGGAGTACATAATATTATATTAAAATTAAACAGTGCACACTTTTGCTGCAGGAGTGCCACTGCCAGTGTGACTAGTGACCAGTGACCTGACCACCAGTATATAATATTAGTAGTATACTATCTCTTTATCAACCAGTCTATATTAGCAGCAGACACAGTACAGTGCGGTAGTTCACGGCTGTGGCTACCTCTGTGTCGGCACTCGGCAGCCCGTCCATAATTGTATATACCAGTGACCTAACCGTGGTTTTTTTTTCTTTCTTTATACATACATACTAGTTACGAGTATACTATCTCTTTATCAACCAGTCTATATATTAGCAGCAGACACAGTACAGTGCGGTAGTTCACGGCTGTGGCTACCTCTGTGTCGGCACTCGGCAGCCCGTCCATAATTGTATATACCAGTGACCTAACCGTGGTTTTTTTTTCTTTCTTTATACATACATACTAGTTACGAGTATACTATCTCTTTATCAACCAGTCTATATATTAGCAGCAGACACAGTACAGTGCGGTAGTTCACGGCTGTGGCTACCTCTGTGTCGGCACTCGGCAGCCCGTCCATAATTGTATATACCACCTAACCGTGGTTTTTTTTTCTTTCTTTATACATACATACTAGTTACGAGTATACTATCTCTTTATCAACCAGTCTATATATTAGCAGCAGACACAGTACAGTGCGGTAGTTCACGGCTGTGGCTACCTCTGTGTCGGCACTCCGCAGCCCGTCCATAATTGTATATACCACCTAACCGTGGTTTTTTTTTCTTTCTTTATACATACATACTAGTTACGAGTATACTATCTCTTTATCAACCAGTCTATATATTAGCAGCAGACACAGTACAGTGCGGTAGTTCACGGCTGTGGCTACCTCTGTGTCGGCACTCGGCAGCCCGTCCATAATTGTATATACCACCTAACCGTGGTTTTTTTTTCTTTCTTTATACATACATACTAGTTACGAGTATACTATCTCTTTATCAACCAGTCTATATATTAGCAGCAGACACAGTACAGTGCGGTAGTTCACGGCTGTGGCTACCTCTGTGTCGGCACTCGGCAGCCCGTCCATAATTGTATACTAGTATCCAATCCATCCATCTCCATTGTTTACCTGAGGTGCATTTTAGTTGTGCCTATTAAAATATGGAGAACAAAAATGTTGAGGTTCCAAAATTAGGGAAAGATCAAGATCCACTTCCACCTCGTGCTGAAGCTGCTGCCACTAGTCATGGCCGAGACGATGAAATGCCAGCAACGTCGTCTGCCAAGGCCGATGCCCAATGGCATAGTACAGAGCATGTCAAAACCAAAACACCAAATATCAGTAAAAAAAAGGACTCCAAAACCTAAAATAAAATTGTCGGAGGAGAAGCGTAAACTTGCCAATATGCCATTTACCACACGGAGTGGCAAGGAACGGCTGAGGCCCTGGCCTATGTTCATGGCTAGTGGTTCAGCTTCACATGAGGATGGAAGCACTCAGCCTCTCGCTAGAAAACTGAAAAGACTCAAGCTGGCAAAAGCACCGCAAAGAACTGTGCGTTCTTTGAAATCCCAAATCCACAAGGAGAGTCCAATTGTGTCGGTTGCGATGCCTGACCTTCCCAACACTGGACGTGAAGAGCATGCGCCTTCCACCATTTGCACGCCCCCTGCAAGTGCTGGAAGGAGCACCCGCAGTCCAGTTCCTGATAGTCAGATTGAAGATGTCAGTGTTGAAGTACACCAGGATGAGGAGGATATGGGTGTTGCTGGCGCTGGGGAGGAAATTGACCAGGAGGATTCTGATGGTGAGGTGGTTTGTTTAAGTCAGGCACCCGGGGAGACACCTGTTGTCCGTGGGAGGAATATGGCCGTTGACATGCCAGGTGAAAATACCAAAAAAATCAGCTCTTCGGTGTGGAGGTATTTCACCAGAAATGCGGACAACAGGTGTCAAGCCGTGTGTTCCCTTTGTCAAGCTGTAATAAGTAGGGGTAAGGACGTTAACCACCTCGGAACATCCTCCCTTATACGTCACCTGCAGCGCATTCATAATAAGTCAGTGACAAGTTCAAAAACTTTGGGTGACAGCGGAAGCAGTCCACTGACCAGTAAATCCCTTCCTCTTGTAACCAAGCTCACGCAAACCACCCCACCAACTCCCTCAGTGTCAATTTCCTCCTTCCCCAGGAATGCCAATAGTCCTGCAGGCCATGTCACTGGCAAGTCTGACGAGTCCTCTCCTGCCTGGGATTCCTCCGATGCATCCTTGCGTGTAACGCCTACTGCTGCTGGCGCTGCTGTTGTTGCCGCTGGGAGTCGATGGTCATCCCAGAGGGGAAGTCGTAAGCCCACTTGTACTACTTCCAGTAAGCAATTGACTGTTCAACAGTCCTTTGCGAGGAAGATGAAATATCACAGCAGTCATCCTACTGCAAAGCGGATAACTGAGTCCTTGACAACTATGTTGGTGTTAGACGTGCGTCCGGTATCCGCCGTTAGTTCACAGGGAACTAGACAATTTATTGAGGCAGTGTGCCCCCGTTACCAAATACCATCTAGGTTCCACTTCTCTAGGCAGGCGATACCGAGAATGTACACGGACGTCAGAAAAAGACTCACCAGTCTCCTAAAAAATGCAGTTGTACCCAATGTCCACTTAACCACGGACATGTGGACAAGTGGAGCAGGGCAGGGTCAGGACTATATGACTGTGACAGCCCACTGGGTAGATGTATGGACTCCCGCCGCAAGAACAGCAGCGGCGGCACCAGTAGCAGCATCTCGCAAACGCCAACTCTTTCCTAGGCAGGCTACGCTTTGTATCACCGCTTTCCAGAATACGCACACAGCTGAAAACCTCTTACGGCAACTGAGGAAGATCATCGCGGAATGGCTTACCCCAATTGGACTCTCCTGTGGATTTGTGGCATCGGACAATGCCAGCAATATTGTGTGTGCATTAAATATGGGCAAATTCCAGCACGTCCCATGTTTTGCACATACCTTGAATTTGGTGGTGCAGAATTTTTTTAAAAACGACAGGGGCGTGCAAGAGATGCTGTCGGTGGCCAGAAAAATTGCAGGACACTTTCGGCGTACAGGCACCACGTACAGAAGACTGGAGCACCACCAAAAACTACTGAACCTGCCCTGCCATCATCTGAAGCAAGAAGTGGTAACGAGGTGGAATTCAACCCTCTATATGCTTCAGAGGTTGGAGGAGCAGCAAAAGGCCATTCAAGCCTATACAATTGAGCACGATATAGGAGATGGAATGCACCTGTCTCAAGTGCAGTGGAGAATGATTTCAACGTTGTGCAAGGTTCTGATGCCCTTTGAACTTGCCACACGTGAAGTCAGTTCAGACACTGCCAGCCTGAGTCAGGTCATTCCCCTCATCAGGCTTTTGCAGAAGAAGCTGGAGGCATTGAAGAAGGAGCTAAAAGGGAGCGATTCCGCTAGGCATGTGGGACTTGTGGATGCAGCCCTTAATTCGCTTAACAAGGATTCACGGGTGGTCAATCTGTTGAAATCAGAGCACTACATTTTGGCCACCGTGCTCGATCCTAGATTTAAAGCCTACCTTGGATCTCTCTTTCCGGCAGACACAGGTCTGCTGGGGTTGAAAGACCTGCTGGTGACAAAATTGTCAAGTCAAGCGGAACGCGACCTGTCAACATCTCCTCCTTCACATTCTCCCGCAACTGGGGGTGCGAGGAAAAGGCTCAGAATTCCGAGCCCACCCGCTGGCGGTGATGCAGGGCAGTCTGGAGCGACTGCTGATGCTGACATCTGGTCCGGACTGAAGGACCTGACAACGATTACGGACATGTCGTCTACTGTCACTGCATATGATTCTCTCAACATTGATAGAATGTTGGAGGATTATATGAGTGACCGCATCCAAGTAGGCACGTCACACAGTCCGTACTTATACTGGCAGGAAAAAGAGGCAATTTGGAGGCCCTTGCACAAACTGGCTTTATTCTACCTAAGTTGCCCTCCCACAAGTGTGTACTCCGAAAGAGTGTTTAGTGCCGCCGCTCACCTTGTCAGCAATCGGCGTACGAGGTTACATCCAGAAAATGTGGAGAAGATGATGTTCATTAAAATGAATTATAATCAATTCCTCCGCGGAGACATTGACCAGCAGCAATTGCCTCCACAAAGTACACAGGGAGCTGAGATGGTGGATTCCAGTGGGGACGAATTGATAATCTGTGAGGAGGGGGATGTACACGGTGATATATCGGAGGGTGAAGATGAGGTGGACATCTTGCCTCTGTAGAGCCAGTTTGTGCAAGGAGAGATTAATTGCTTCTTTTTTGGGGGGGGTCCAAACCAACCCGTCATATCAGTCACAGTCGTGTGGCAGACCCTGTCACTGAAATGATGGGTTGGTTAAAGTGTGCATGTCCTGTTTTGTTTATACAACATAAGGGTGGGTGGGAGGGCCCAAGGATAATTCCATCTTGCACCTCTTTTTTCTTTTCTTTTTCTTTGCATCATGTGCTGATTGGGGAGGGTTTTTTGGAAGGGACATCCTGCGTGACACTGCAGTGCCACTCCTAGATGGGCCCGGTGTTTGTGTCGGCCACTAGGGTCGCTAATCTTACTCACACAGCTACCTCATTGCGCCTCTTTTTTTCTTTGCGTCATGTGCTGTTTGGGGAGGGTTTTTTGGAAGGGACATCCTGCGTGACACTGCAGTGCCACTCCTAGATGTGCCCGGTGTTTGTGTCGGCCACTAGGGTCGCTAATCTTACTCACACAGCTACCTCATTGCGCCTCTTTTTTTCTTTGCGTCATGTGCTGTTTGGGGAGGGTTTTTTGGAAGGGACATCCTGCGTGACACTGCAGTGCCACTCCTAGATGGGCCCGGTGTTTGTGTCGGCCACTAGGGTCGCTAATCTTACTCACACAGTCAGCTACCTCATTGCGCCTCTTTTTTTCTTTGCGTCATGTGCTGTTTGGGGAGGGTTTTTTGGAAGGGCCATCCTGCGTGACACTGCAGTGCCACTCCTAGATGGGCCCGGTGTTTGTGTCGGCCACTAGGGTCGCTAATCTTACTCACACAGCTACCTCATTGCGCCTCTTTTTTTCTTTGCGTCATGTGCTGTTTGGGGAGGGTTTTTTGGAAGGGCCATCCTGCGTGACACTGCAGTGCCACTCCTAGATGGGCCCGGTGTTTGTGTCGGCCACTAGGGTCGCTAATCTTACTCACACAGCTACCTCATTGCGCCTCTTTTTTTCTTTGCGTCATGTGCTGTTTGGGGAGGGTTTTTTGGAAGGGACATCCTGCGTGACACTGCAGTGCCACTCCTAGATGGGCCCGGTGTTTGTGTCGGCCACTAGGGTCGCTTATCTTACTCACACAGCGACCTCGGTGCAAATTTTAGGACTAAAAATAATATTGTGAGGTGTGAGGTATTCAGAATAGACTGAAAATGAGTGTAAATTATGGTTTTTGAGGTTAATAATACTTTGGGATCAAAATGACCCCCAAATTCTATGATTTAAGCTGTTTTTTAGTGTTTTTGGAAAAAAACACCCGAATCCAAAACACACCCGAATCCGACAAAAATAATTCGGTGAGGTTTTGCCAAAACGCGTTCGAACCCAAAACACGGCCGCGGAACCAAACCCAAAACCAAAACACAAAACCCGAAAAATTTCAGGCGCTCATCTCTAGTTATCATCACAGTGGCGATATATTAATCTAGTAGACACATTTTTAAAAACCAACTATACATGGATCTGGGTATTTATCTGAAACCCCTATAAATTTTATGTGGGAATGATAGCAGTGGCTAGAAATTAATCTAAAGCCAAAGCATTATTTTATTTATCTTTATTCACATGAATTATTTTTTCTTTTGCTCTATCACATTATGCTATTTCTATACTTATTTTTTGTTATATTTTGCTTTGTTCTGCCTTACTATATGGCTGAAATTGTATAACCAGCAATAGTAGTAAAGTACACTACTTATATATAACGATATTCTCTCAATTTTATTTGAAAACGAATAAAGGAACAATGTTAATATTACAGCGTAGTTTGTTGTGAGGGATGAGTGCACCCAACTGTAACTGACTTTGCTTTTTCTTTTCTTTATTCTGTGCAATGGAATGTTACTGAGAGCCAGGCCGTTATGGGTCATTCCATGTGACTCCATGTAAGTCCAGAGTCAACGCAGCCGTCTACAAGAACATACTAGAGCACTTCATGCTTCCTTCAGCAACAAGCTTTATGGAGATGCTGACTTCATTTTCCAGCAGTACTTGGCACCTGCCCACACTGCCAAAAGTACCAAAACCTGGCTCAATGACCATGCAAATACTGTGCTGGATTGGCCAGCAAACTCGCCTGACCTGAACCCCATAGAGAATCTATGTGGCATTGCCAAGAGAAAGATGAGACATGAGACCATACTTACCGACTTTTTTGCTGCTCTCTCCGGGAGAGAGCAGCCAGGTCGGTTCAGCAGGGGGGCGGGCTGCGATGTGTGTGCAGAGGGGGGCGTGACGGGGGCGTGGCGGAGGCGGGGCGTGACTACGGGGATCGTGACGTGTAAGCCCCGCCCCCGCTGTGTAATGCAGCTAAATTGGCATTATACAGCAGGGGGGCGTGGCTACGATGACGCGATTCAACAAGAATCGCGTCATCGCCTGCCCGGACCACCCACTTTACTCGCTAAGTGGGCGGCCGGGCTTGGGGGTACCCCTGTAATCGGGAGACTTGCCTGCTCTTCCGGGGGGGATTTTCGGGAGCCTCCCGGCCATTCCGGGAGAGTAGGCAAGTCTGCATGAGACTGAACTATGCAGAAGAGCTGAAGGCTGCTATTGAAGCATCTTGGTCTTCCATAACACCTCAGCAGTGCCACAGGCTGATAGAATCCATGCCACGCCGCATTGAGGCAGTAATTCATGCAAAAGGGGCCCAAACCGAGTACTGAGTACATATGCATGATTATACTTTTCAGAGGGCTGACATTTCTGTATTTAAAATCCTTTTTTTTTATTGATTTATGTAATCTAATTTTCTGAGATTTTGGTTTTGGGGTTTTCTTAAGATGTAAGCCACAATCATCAAAATTCTAACAAATAATGGCTTGAAATATCTCACTTTGCATGTAATGAGTCTGTATAATATATTAGTTTCACCTTTTCAGTTGAATTACTGAAATAAATGAACTTTTTTGCACACTATTCTAATTTTCTGAGTTTCACCTGCATATGAGTGTTTCAGTACTAGGGATTGTTAATAAAACTTGTAAGAAACTAGTAAAAATGAAAATTCACAATACACAGTGATAGCAACAGCATCCTCTCTCAGCACTGAATGAAACCTCACTTAACCTCATAGCAGGCTCCTCACTCTGCTCTTGGAACTAAATAAATTCAGTGTGCAATTATTTTACCTTCCATTTTACATTCAATGGGGTATATTTACTAAAATTCGTATTTTTCTGAAAAAGGTCAAAGTTCAATCACGAATGACATCGACAGTGTAAAATTGCAACTTTTTGAATTGATTACGACTAATTTACTAAGCTGTCGTATTCGTATTTTTAGTGTTGTCCGATGTCGATGTCATTCGTGTTTTTCTGCTGTAGAATGCGGCCGATTTGGTTGTTTTGCGGCCGTGTTTTTTGTTTTTTTTACGACTGCGTCACCTGTCTGTTACGGCAGTGTTTTTTTAATTGCGGACGCGTTTTTTTCCTAAGTTTCGTTTTTGTCACTCGTCCGTGATTGGTTGTATTCGTGATGGAGGAGTGTCTGTGCACATTACTATAAAAACGCCCCAAACACACCGCACCTCGTGGGTTTAGCTAGAGGAGAGGAGAGAGGAAGGTGTATTTGGAGTTGGTGAGTTTGGTGGAGTTTTTGGTGGATTTTGTGAGGAGTTTGGCGATTGTTGAGTGCTGTACTGTGTGTGTAAGTAGTCTTGTCATACTTGTTGTGTAGTTTTTTCAAAGTTTGTCAATTTTTTTGTCCTTGTTTTTTATTTCAAGTCTATTGTCATTGTGAGTGAGTGAGTGAGTGAGTGAGTGAGTGAGTGAGTGTGTGTGTGTGTGTGTGTGTGTGTGTGTGTGTGTGTGTGTGTGTGTGTGTGTGTGTGTGTGTTTGCTGTGTGGTGTGTAGTGGTAGTGGAGGAGTGTGTTTTCTGTTTTGTTTTTTCTGTGTTTTGTGTAGTTTGTCCAGATTATGTCTGACTCAGAGGTCAGTGTGGTGGCGGAGGTTAGTGAGAGGGAGGAGGTTAGTGAGGTGGAGGAGGTGAGTGAGAGGGAGGAGGTGAGTCAGGTGGAGGGGGTTAGTGAGAGGGAGGAGGTTAGTGAGGAGGAGGAGGGGGTGCCTGTTGCCGCGTTTTCCAGTGATAGTGAAGGTGCTGTGGCTCCGCAGCCACGCACCACTACCAAGACTGGGCGCAATGTAAAGTTCAGCTATGGTGAAAACATGGCGTTGGTGCGGGAGCTGATGAGGCATCATCGGCAATTGTTTGGCCAGGATGCTGCCAAGGTGTCCTCCCGCAGGAAGTCTGTCCTGTGGGGGAAAGTTATCCTGGCAGTTAATAGTGAGGATGTGGTGAGGCGGACTGAGGACACGTGTCGCAAAAGGTTTTACGACATCAAGCGCCGTGTCAAGGCCAAGATGGCCAAGGAGGCAAAATCAGCCCGCCAAACCGGGGGTGGCCCCCCTTTCCGGGCAATGTATCGTGACTGGGAGGAGCCTGTGCGGGCACTGATTCCTGCAGAAGTGGTGTCTGCAACTCATGTCCGGGATTCGGACCGTCCAACGCAGGATGGTGAGTTTTTTTATTTTTTTTTATTTTAGACATTCAAAACTGTTCATGCTGCAAATTTTAAATGTGTTTTTAAGTATGCATACATTGTGTTGGTCATGTCGTGCAGGCTTGTGCATCCTTAAGCTGTTTTTTTTGTTTTGAGACTACATTTCCCATCATGCCTTGGCTGAGTTTTTAGATTAGTGAATGTAAAATCAGGTGCAGTGCATGCTGGTATGTGTAGTTCCAATACTTAGTCAGAGATATTGCTTGTCCATAGCTGTTGGATATAATATTTTTTTGGTTAAAAATTTTTCATGGTTTTTTAATTCTTTTGCATATATAATTATTAAAATTATGTTTGGATCAAGTTGAAATTAATCAATCTCGGCAATATATTGCACACAATTCATCAATGTTTCTGGATTATTTAGTGCAACACCATGTTCATTTTTAAAGACACACCAAATTAAGTGATCCAGAATAGGTTAAGCAGAAATTAGTTTACTTTACATTACGTACAAGATGGTTACCGTACACTAAGGTTTTGCAGTTAACAATGTGTTTTTCAAGTATGCTCATTTTTGGTAAAACACTTTTTCAACAGTACGCCAGACCAGCGCCACAGACAGGCCACTGCCAACTGATGTGGATGCAGGGATTGCAGGTAAGAATTCACTGTAGTCACATATTCTGAAAACACATAGAAGTACAAAATATTAATGTTTATATATTCACATAGGTTCTTCTTCTGCAAGCCGCCCTCCTCTACAGAGCCGGCCCTAACCAATATGATGCCCTAGGCAAGATTTTGGCTGGTGCCCCTGTAAGAGACCCGGCGGGCCTTCGGCGCAACGCTGTCGGCACTCGCGAGTGCCGTACTCACTCCGCGCCCGCTGCTGACTCTTACCTTCGGGTCAGTGATGATCCCGGATCCCTCGTCCCAGTCGGTGGCCCTTCCGTCTTCGGGTCAGTGATGATCCCGGATCCCTCGTTCCAGTCGGTGGCTCCTCCGTCTGAAAGAGAAAGGCAACTGCGCTAAGGCCCCGAAAGGGCACTGGGGAAAAGGGGGGGGGGGGGGAAGGCAATCGGGCAGGCGCTCGCTGAGCTAAGAGATGGTCATCATCGGCACTTGTGGCCTCAGACTGGTTACACCCGCGTGCGAAGCACGGTGGGTGCAACCCGGACGGAAACGCCCTACGAAACCAGTGGGGGGGGGGAAAGGGGTCAGGTACGGTACACAAAAACGGACTCGAGCAAGCTGTCCTCACCGGGTATATGTTGGTCCCCCTTGCTGGTCCGACGTCTTGGATCTCGGCACCTGGGACGAACTTCGAAACACAACAACAACAACAACGACAGCAACAACAACAAACGGCACCTTACCTTTCCAAGGGACCTACCGGTGGAGGGCCCGTGCACAGTCACGGGTATTACACCTCGCCCCGTAACTAGTATCCGACGGCGCTCGATGCTAGCGCGTACGCAAGACGGTGCGGACAGGGTATGGAAATATGAACAGTGTACAATGGTAACAAACACGATGCTGTAATGGTAAACAGTGTACTACCACTGGTGCGGCACACCCAGGGTAGTAATGGGGCCTAGCGCCCGCTGTGGCTCAGGCCGTAGCCTGCCTGACTGCGGGGGCAATGTGGGGGCCTAGCGCCCACTGTGGCTCAGGCCGTAGCCTGCCTAACTGCGGGGGCAATGTGGGGGCCTAGCGCCCACTGTGGCTCAGGCCGTAGCCTGCCTGACTGTGGGGGCAATGTGGGGGGCCTAGCGCCCACTGTGGCTCAGGCCGTAGCCTGCCTGACTGCGGGGGCAATGTGGGGGCCTAGCGCCCACTGTGGCTCAGGCCGTAGCCTGCCTAACTGCGGGGGCAATGTGGGGGGGCCTAGCGCCCACTGTGGCTCAGGCCGTAGCCTGCCTAACTGCGGGGGCAATGTGGGGGGCCTAGCGCCCACTGTGGCTCAGGCCGTAGCCTGCCTAACTGCGGGGGCAATGTGGGGGGGGGGGGCCTCGGCCTAACGCCGGCGTTGGTGGTGCGGTGGGAGCAGACCCGTGGACGGTACCTGCGGGAGAAAAGGGCCTCACTGAGGGCTTACCTGCTCACCGACGTCCGGACCTCCGACTCCAAATCCTCCGCTGGGCCGCCTCCGCTGACCGCGCCGACGTCCTCCGTTCACACGCCGTCCGAACACTCTCCCCCTTCCTGCCGCGTGCGGGCGTTTAAAACCCCCGCCGCGCGGCTCTCTGGGATGGGTGACGCGGCAGGTCCTCATTGGCCCGCCGCGTCGCCCAGTGATGACGCGCCACAACACGTGGGCGCGCCTGCTGCTGCGGCGGGCGGCAGCGGGGGAAAAAGGTTCCGGACCAGTGGTGGGGGGTGGAGTGGGACGCGTCCGCACTCCCACACTTTCCCCCGCCTTTTCCTTTGTGGTCCCCACAAAGACGGGGTTGTGTGACCACTCGAAGTCGGGGTCTGCGAAGCGTGGTGGGGGTACTCCCATGGTGGAACGGGCCGATCTCCGGACCGGTGCGGCTTGTGGCAGGGGGGTTGACGTGGGCTCCCTGGGCGCCCCTCCCTGCCTTGCCGGGGACGAGTCAGTTGTCGGCTCCTCTGTGGGTGTAGGGCTGGTTGCCGTGGTTGCCCCCCCCCATGGTCGGGCTGACTGGTGGCGCTGGAGTTGGTGGGGGTCCCCATAAGTCGAAGAGTGTTGGCCCCAGGGTGGCGGCTGGTCCCTCTGGGGCCACCCTGGCTACTGGGGGGTCGCACCGCACTGGTTCCTCTGCTTCGCCCCTTGGGGCCTGTGGCTCGCAAGGGCGCAGCATGTCTCGATGTAGGGTGCGGGTACAACCGCTGTCGTCCTCGGCTCGCACCTGGTAGACTGGACTGCCGGGAGCTGCCTGCCGCTGCACCACATAGGGCACTACTTCCCACCTCTCGCTCAGTTTGTTCTTGGGCCGTTTCTCCCGGACCCGGACCCGTTGACCCACCTCGAGGGGTTCCATCTGAGCCTGGGGAGGTTGGGGGTGCTCAGCGGAGCTGATGTGGGACTCAGCCATCTCTGCCACCGTCTTTAGGCGACGTCTCTGCTCCTCGACCCATCCACCTTCGGTCCATTGGTCATCCCCCGTCGGTATGGTCAAGTCAAGGTCCTGCAGCTCCCGCCCCGGTCGGCCAAACAACATGAAATAGGGGGAAATGCCTGTGGTCCGGTGTATTCTGTTGTTATATGCCCACACGCACTCCTGGACGAAGTCGGGCCAGCGCCTTCTCTTCTCGGGTGCTAGCGTCCTCAGCATCTGTAAGAGGGTCCGATTAAATCTCTCGCAGGCCCCATTCCCCTGAGGGTGATATGGGGTGGTCCGGGACTTCTGCATGCCATAGGTCTGGCAGAGTCGCTCCATCACCCGGCCTTGGAAGCACGCCCCCTGGTCCGAGTGAATGCGCTCGGGGCACCCATACTTCCGGATGAACTGCTCCACGATGGCTTTGGCGGCCCCCTCCGCTGTCTGGTCCCGGGTGGGGGCCACCACGGTGAACTTGGTGAAGTGATCCGTCATCACCAAGGCATACTGGTATCCGGCCGCCGACTCCCCTAGGGAGACATAGTCCACCATCAGTAGCTCCAGGGGCCTACTTGTCTTGATGGTTTGGACAGGGGCCCGTTGTTCGCTGGGCTTGGTCACCCCACACCTCTCGCACGTTCGGCATACGCCCTCCACCACCCCCTTGAGTCCGGGTAGGAAGTACTGCCGGCGGATCCACTGGAGTGTCTTGGCCACCCCGAAGTGGGCCCCCTCCTCATGGGCCTCTGTCGCCAAGGCCCGGGCTGTAGTTTCGGGGAGGACGATCTGCCACACATAGCGAAGTTCCTGCTCCAGGTAGGCGCGCCGACATAATACATCCTCCTGGATCGCCAGCCGATCCCACTGGTGTAGTATTTTCTGCCCATTGGCTCCAAGCTGTTCCCTCTCTCGGTTGGAGGGCCAGTGCCCTCCCTTTTTCCAGTCGCGTAGAGCTCTCAGGACGGGGTCCTGCTCCTGTTGGGTGGCCCAATCCTTGGGGGTTCTTTGCAGGAGGAGACCGCAGCTGGTGGCCTGCCGGGACTGGGGGGCTGGTCCGACCCTGGTGAGGTCTGGGATCTCCAGTCCCTCTTGCTCCTCGTCGGTGGGGCCTGTGGGGCCTTCCACTGGAAACCGGGACAGGGCGTCCGCGTTGGCGTTGTCCCTCCCTGGGCGATACTTTATTTTGTGGGGAAATTTCGCCAGTCGGGCAACCCAGCGTTGCTCCAGAGCCCCTAGTTTGGCTGTGTTGAGGTGGGCCAGGGGATTGTTGTCGGTTACGACCTCGAAGTCCACGCCTGTCAAGTACTCCGCAAACTTTTCGGTCACCGCCCACACTAGTGCCAGCAACTCCAGCTTGAACGAGCTGTAGTTATCGGGGTTCCGTTCGGAGTCCCGTAAGCTCCGGCTTCCGTAGGCGATCACCCGCTCCTGGCCGTCCTGTACTTGGGAGAGCACCGCCCCCAACCCCTGGTGGCTTCCGTCGGTATAGACCAAGAACGGTTTGTCGAAGTCCGCATAAGCCAAGACCGGGGCCTGCATGAGGGAGTCTTTAAGCTGGTTGAACGCGTCGTCTTGGGCTCGCCCCCATTCCACTGCCTTCCTCCGGGCGTCTGTCGCTACCCCTCGAAGTAGGTCATGCAAGGGTCCGGCAATCTTGGCAAAGCCCTTGATGAATCTTCGGTAGTATCCCACCAGTCCCAAGAAGGCCCTCACCTCCGTCACAGTGGTTGGAGCTTTCCACCCACGGATCGCGGCAAGTTTGTCGGGGGTCGGCTGGACCCCCTGCTGGGAGACCACATGGCCCAAGTACTCAAGGCTGGGCTTGAGGAGGTGACATTTCCTTGGCTTTAGTTTAAGCCCAAACTGCTCCAGCCTTTGCAGGACCAAGTCCAGTCTCCGCAAATGTTCCTCCAACGTTGGGGCGAACACGATGATGTCATCGAGGTAGATCAGAATCGCATCGAAGTTCAAGTCCCCCAGGCAGCGTTCCATGAGGCGTTGGAACGTGGCCGGGGCATTGGAGAGTCCGAAGGGCATCCTGCAAAAATCGAACAGTCCCATGGGGGTGATGAAGGCGGTCTTGGCCTGGTCCTTCTCGGCTACCGGCACCTGCCAGTATCCACTGGCCAGATCTAATGTTGAAAAATAGCGGGATTTACCTAGTGCTGCCAAAGATTCTTCGATCCGGGGCAGCGGGTATGCGTCCCGCACAGTGCAGTGGTTGAGCTTCCGGTAGTCCACGCAGAAGCGTAGCGCGCCATCTTTTTTTTTTACCAGTACGATGGGGGCCGCCCAGGGGCTTTTGCTCTCTCGAATGACCTGGTTGTCCAGCATCTGGCGGATCATGCTCTTTACTTCCTGGTACAATTTGGGCGGGATCGGCCGGTATCGCTCCCGGACAGGGGCGTTGTCCCCCGTGTCGATCTCGTGCTCTAATTCTCGGGTGTAGCCGAAATCTTCCTCGTGCCGCGAGAACGCCTTTTGCCTCTTCCATAGCATCCGTTCTAGTCTTTTGACGTCGGAGGGGCTGGTCTGTTCCAGAGAGACGTCCATCTGGGCCAGTATGGTTTGGCCGTTCCAGCTGGCAGTGGGTTCCTCAGATTCTTCCAGGCTCACGGCCAGTGTCCACGGATTCCGGCCATCCGAATCCAGGACTAGGCCTCGTCCTGTCTCCACGCCTCCCGCCGGGATCGCGTCCACCTGTGCGAGGATGGTCCGGGGGGGGAATATGGGTGGGGAGGTCCCCCAGGTTACAAATCCGGATGGGGACCATGCCGTTCCGGACCACGGCCAGGACCCGGGCCACAACCAGCCCGGCACCGGACTGGCTGAACCAGCAGGGCTCGATCAGTACCGCCTTACCTTCCAGGCGGTGCTGCGTCCGTACGGGGAAGTCCAACACTACCTCCTGTCGGGGGGGTATCTTTACCCTTTGGTTGTGGTGGGTCTTAATTCGCCCCAAGGGGCCCAGGCCTCGGGCAGACAACCCCTCGCCTAGCTGGACCACTCTCTGTAGGGCCTGTTGTACGGGCTTTTGTATCCCCAGGTATTTCCAATATCGGGGGCCGTTCTCCTGGGCCAGGGCTTGATCTAAGTCTCGCAATATGTTGGTCCCCAGGATGATGGGCCCATGTCTTAACTCGTCTCCGGCGACTACCATTATTCCTTTCTTTCCAAGGGATTGCCCATACAGTTCCACCTCGAGCCACACAACCCCCAAGATTGGGAGGGGCAAGTTGTTGGCGGCCGTGAGGGTTATCCAGTCTCCCACGTCCGTCCTCTTCAAGTGGCTGTAGTCTTGTTGGAAGCATCTCTCGGACATGGTGGACACCTGAGAACAGGTGTCCAGCAGGCAGCGTTGGCTCTGACCATCTAGCCGCGCTATCACGGTGGGGCATTCTCCAATTAGGTCCGAGGAATGGGCGATATCCACCAAGTCGTCTCTGTTCCTCGCAGTTTTGCCCGCAACTGCGAGGGATGTTAGTTTAAAGCCCTCCTGCGATCGCTCCGGTGGCGTCGGGCCTCTGGACACTCCCGCTCGAAGTGCCCTGGGCGTCCACACTCCCAACACGCCATCTCCCGGGGTCCCCTCTGTCGGGTGTCCTCCGTTCGTCTGCGCGGCTCCTCCCGCCGGCGTAGACGTTGAAAGGAGTCTCCCATCTCCTCCTCGGCGTCCCTGGTGCTGCCTCCCGGAATTACATTGCGGCTTTCCGATTGTTCCACCCGTCGCTTCAGTTTGGACATCTCTTCCTGGACTAGTAGGAGGGCATTGGTCAGGTCCTTGACGCACCCTTCCAGGGGACTGACCTCTGGCTGGGGGGGCGGTGGTGGTGGCTGGGCCTTCGCCAGGGGTTGGGCCTGCTGAAGAGCTATGACGCAGGACCCAAATTCTGCATCCTGGTCCTTGGTCAAGGCCCTCTCCAGCGCGTCGGGGAAGGTCATGGTGGGCTGAGCCTCAATCTTGTCCAGGAGGTGGTTTCGCAGTTGTTTATTCCTCAGGCCGGCCACGAACCGGTCCCGGAGTCCGCATCTCCGGTCAACCACTTCTCGTCGGGACGCGCCTTGATCTTCTGCGCGCACTTCTGTAAGGCGTTGGCAAACTGGGAGATAGTTTCATCCTCCGTCTGGAATCGCGCGAAGAGGCGCCTCCGGAGGCCATCTGCCGTGGACCTCTCCCGGTAGACGTCCTTGAGGATCTTGTATACCCCGTCGAGGTCCGTCCTCTGCTCCTCCGGTCGCAGCAGCACGGTCTCCCTGGCTTCTCCTTGGAGGAACTGTAGGGCCAGATCCACGTACGCTGAAACTGGCAGGCGGTGTAGCCGGATGACAGAGTCCAGCTGATTCTTTCACTCCTCGAGGGGCATGTTCCACCCATCGTACCTAGACAGAAAATGGATGGCCGTCCCGAGGGGCAGACCGGGCCAATCCGGCGCCGGGGACGTTGCTGGGACCGACATGTCAGATCCTGCCGACTACGCCAAATGTAAGAGACCCGGCGGGCCTTCGGCGCAACGCTGTCGGCACTCGCGAGTGCCGTACTCACTCCGCGCCCGCTGCTGACTCTTACCTTCGGGTCAGTGATGATCCCGGATCCCTCGTCCCAGTCGGTGGCCCTTCCGTCTTCGGGTCAGTGATGATCCCGGATCCCTCGTTCCAGTCGGTGGCTCCTCCGTCTGAAAGAGAAAGGCAACTGCGCTAAGGCCCCGAAAGGGCACTGGGGAAAAGGGGGGGGGGGGGGAAGGCAATCGGGCAGGCGCTCGCTGAGCTAAGAGATGGTCATCATCGGCACTTGTGGCCTCAGACTGGTTACACCCGCGTGCGAAGCACGGTGGGTGCAACCCGGACGGAAACGCCCTACGAAACCAGTGGGGGGGGGGGGAAGGGGTCAGGTACGGTACACAAAAACGGACTCGAGCAAGCTGTCCTCACCGGGTATATGTTGGTCCCCCTTGCTGGTCCGACGTCTTGGATCTCGGCACCTGGGACGAACTTCGAAACACAACAACAACAACAACGGCAGCAACAACAACAAACGGCACCTTACCTTTCCGAGGGACCTACCGGTGGAGGGCCCGTGCACAGTCACGGGTATTACACCTCGCCCCGTAACTAGTATCCGACGGCGCTCGATGCTAGCGCGTACGCAAGACGGTGCGGACAGGGTATGGAAATATGAACAGTGTACAATGGTAACAAACACGATGCTGTAATGGTAAACAGTGTACTACCACTGGTGCGGCACACCCAGGGTAGTAATGGGGCCTAGCGCCCGCTGTGGCTCAGGCCGTAGCCTGCCTGACTGCGGGGGCAATGTGGGGGCCTAGCGCCCACTGTGGCTCAGGCCGTAGCCTGCCTAACTGCGGGGGCAATGTGGGGGCCTAGCGCCCACTGTGGCTCAGGCCGTAGCCTGCCTGACTGTGGGGGCAATGTGGGGGGCCTAGCGCCCACTGTGGCTCAGGCCGTAGCCTGCCTGACTGCGGGGGCAATGTGGGGGCCTAGCGCCCACTGTGGCTCAGGCCGTAGCCTGCCTAACTGCGGGGGCAATGTGGGGGGGCCTAGCGCCCACTGTGGCTCAGGCCGTAGCCTGCCTAACTGCGGGGGCAATGTGGGGGGCCTAGCGCCCACTGTGGCTCAGGCCGTAGCCTGCCTAACTGCGGGGGCAATGTGGGGGGGGGGGGGCCTCGGCCTAACGCCGGCGTTGGTGGTGCGGTGGGAGCAGACCCGTGGACGGTACCTGCGGGAGAAAAGGGCCTCACTGAGGGCTTACCTGCTCACCGACGTCCGGACCTCCGACTCCAAATCCTCCGCTGGGCCGCCTCCGCTGACCGCGCCGACGTCCTCCGTTCACACGCCGTCCGAACACTCTCCCCCTTCCTGCCGCGTGCGGGCGTTTAAAACCCCCGCCGCGCGGCTCTCTGGGATGGGTGACGCGGCAGGTCCTCATTGGCCCGCCGCGTCGCCCAGTGATGACGCGCCACAACACGTGGGCGCGCCTGCTGCTGCGGCGGGCGGCAGCGGGGGAAAAAGGTTCCGGACCAGTGGTGGGGGGTGGAGTGGGACGCGTCCGCACTCCCACACCCCATAGCACCGCCGCTAGTTCTGCAGGAGATGCCTGGCATGAGTCAGCTGGCAGCTCTGCTAACGTCGGGCACCTTTTGGTTATGAAAATGCATCTTATTTGCATTACTATGTGGCTAGGACGCACAAGCAACTTCTGCTGATTAAAATGATATGCAGCATGCCTATATTCTGTGTGCGACTGCGGCTGTATCTGCATATGAAATGCTACATTACAGTGATTTCCAGGAATACACTGCAACGTAGCATTTTGTATGCAGATACAGCCGCAGTCACACACAGAATATAGGCATGCCGCATATCATTTTAATCAGCAGAAGCTACTGGTGCCCCTAAGCATACCAAATGCCCTAGGCATTTGCCTAGTTTGCCTATGCCTAAGGCCGGCTCTGCTCCTCTAAGGCGCCCATCACAGGGCTCTGTAAACTTACCCAGGAGGCCAAGTAAGACGCGCCGTGTGGATTTGGAATCTGCAGCTCCAACTTCACCACCCAGGCGGCACATCTCCGCAGTCTCGCCCCAGCCACCACAGACACTATTGGCTAGTCCCCAAAGTGATGAGCCCCGATCACCTCAGTTATCTGGTGAGTAAAAACTTACACTAAACACATTCAAACATTTTGACACAGTACATTTACTATGATGTGAGTTGTAGTTGAGATGACATGTTTGCCATAACAACCAATCAGATTTCTCGTATTAACTTCTTGAAGGTGCAAATGCACAAATAAACAAAGTCTTATTGGTTGCTATGGGCAACATCACATTTAAAAATGACCACCCATCTTACTAAATTCATTCCACACACGTGCACAGAAAAAGAAGAGCAGCTTACTCACCAAACTAAATTCACCACCACCCCCTCCACACCATTATAGTGTTCACACACCTCCCCTGTCCTGGATGTAGAATGCTTACTTGATCCGCTCCTCTAGACCATCCAGGTGAGCAGTCGATATCCTGGACAGGGGAGGTGAAAGAACAGTATAATGCTGTGGAGGGGAGGTAGTTAGGTGTGGAACCCGCCAGTTAGTCTCTGTGCACGCCTGTGATGGGACATATGTGTTTGTTTACAAAATAATACTCGTTTAGTAAAACACTACTCAAATCAAAAAATGTCCTGAGTATTATTAAGTTTGTAATGTTTAGGACTACCAAATATATAAAATGAAAACTAAACAGTGCATGTTGCCCACCCCATACAGAACCAACCTTCATGGCGGATGATGACCAGCAGGAACCAGACCAACAGGCCACCTACACACTGCACCTTACACCCGTTGTTCCGACCCAGCCAACCCAGCCGCAGGATATCCCCCAACCCTCCATTAGTCCACAACTGCTCCAAGCTCCACCCCAGCAACAACTGTCCGCTGACTTTTGGCCCAGTTGGGCAACCAAACAGAGTCAAAACACTGCCTGCCTGAACGCCCACACCCAACACCTTGCCAGTCTGCCCCATCATCTGCCGCACATTAGTCGGAACTCGGGCAGACTGATTGTCCAGGTAGGCAGAATTGCGACTTCTATGGAGCAAATCCGGGCCGACAATACTCAAATGCTGGCCAATTTGACGCGCATCATTGATGAGCAACAGCGCCAGCAGCAAGCACTCATCCAACTGATCCAACACAATCAGGTGGTGAATGAGTCATTGTCGAGGATTGTGGCCAGCCACACTGCTAGTAACAACCAGCTGAATGCCAGCATCCACAATTTAAGCCAAAATATTTCTTTGATGGCAGCACAACAAGTGAGCTCCAGCCCAGGAACCACGACCCCTAGCCAAACACCAGTAACCTCCCCTGTTCGACGATCCTCCCGAATACGTGCCAGCGAGCCAGCACAAAGCACTGCACCCAGCACACACAAGAAAAAAAAATAAGTACAAATAATCATTTGTGTAACACAATAAAAATTTGACTTTTGAAAACACACAACTTCAGGTGTCCGTGTCAAACATTGTAGAATACGCTATATGTGTATGATTTACTGGGGTAATGAATGACAATGTATTTTGAACAATCAGTAACTAAAATGTACATACCACTATAAAGAACAAACACTAAGTTACAAAACACACATTCACACTTTCAAAAATGGATTGCCAAGTGTTTAGTCAAGGTTAATTACATCCACAAAAAACTTACCGGTAAAATACCGCAGAATCACTTCTTGCCTTATCTGCCTCCCTAAATCTGTACTCACACTGTCACCAGATGTTTCTAACTCCTCTGCTTGCTGAGTGTTTTCTTCATCATCATGTGCCAGATGTTGATTCAAACACAGATTATGGAGAAAACAGCAGCAGAACACAATCCTAGTCACCTTTGAGGGACTATACAACAAAAGCCCAGCAGATTTATCCAGACACCGAAACCTTGATTTCAGCACCCCAAAACATCTTTCTATCACATTCCGCGTAGACTTATGTGCATGATTGTAACTGTGTTCAGCAGGAGAATCAGGTTGGGACAATGGAGTAAGTAGCCAAGAGTAGCAGCCATAACCACCATCACCTGAAAAAAAGAAATAGGCAACATTAGTACATGTGTGTGATGATTAATTACCCTAAAGAAAAATGAGGTTTGCAGTTAATACACATACACACAACACAGTTTGAACATACCCAGCAGCCAGCCATCAGGCATTTGTCCGTCCTCAAATTTATCGAAGAGAGATGACTGACTGAGGATGAAGGAGTCATGGCAGCCGCCAGGGTAACCTGCAACCACACTCATAATTTTAAGATTTGCATCACAAACCACCTGGACATTAGTGGATTTGCCCATATGTCTATTGGTATAGATATATTGACGGCCCCTAGGTGGTCTCAGCTCAACGTGTGTGCAATCTATGGCCCCCAGCACATTGGGCATGTGAGCAAGCTCATAGAAAGCTACCCTGACAGCATGCCACTGCGACTCCTGGGTAGGGAAGCAGATAGAGGCATTTATATGTGGATCCAAGACATCCAAAACCTGAGTGGACATTAATAAATTTAAGGTGAGTGTCATGATCTGTATTCAATACAATACTGTGTTATTAGACCTTACAGAAGCAACACTTAGACATAGACGTGTCTGTATTTTTCTACTCACCTGATTCAAATATTTAGAAAATGTGGGCTGGGAGATACCAATGACGTTGCCTGTCACAGCCTGGAAGCTCCCAGTAGCCATAAAGTGTAACACAGCCAGGAGTTTGTGCAGGCCTGAGACAAAGCGAAAGCGTGCTGTCTCAGGGTCTAGTCCCAGTTTGACAAGGTCATACAGTCGGAAAATGTTGTTTCTATTTAGGCGAAACATCTGTATGACCCTATCATCAGACAATGCGTTTAAGTTTAAATGACCCCTAAAAAAACGTGGCTGGCGCAGCCTCCGCGGCACCTGTACAACCTGCTGACCATGTTCACTTACCTGGCCCTGATTTCTTGCAGACTCATGAAGCAGTCTCAGGTATCCCCCAGCAACCAGAAAATCTGTAGCACACACCACAGCCGCCATTTTAGAGTGAGAGAATTTAAAATTGTGCCTGGGACCCTTTTATAGGGCCAAACATTCAGGTGTGAGTAATGGATAATTGAGTACACATGTAAACACGCTTCTCAAAAGCAGGTCTGTTTTTTTTTAGGACTTTTGTACGAATTGTATTTTTTCACGGCCGCAAATGCATTTTCACGGTAGACATTACAAATACGAATGGTTAGTAAATGACCGAGATTCATACCTAAACAGCCGCGTTTTGACCGATGGTGTATTCATTCGTATTTTTACTGTTGGACTTCCAAAAAAATACGAATGGCCTCATCACTGCCGTGATTTGAGTTTAGTAAATGACCGAGATGACACTTTGAAGAAAAAATGGCATCTCGGTCAAAATCGGAACCTTAGTAAATATACCCCATTGTATCAGAAATGTCATTTTGTTTTAAATTGGGTATGTTTTGTAAGCTTGCCCCCTTTTATTTAACGGTTTATTTAACCTGATTTGTGACATGGTACCTATGTATCAGCAGTTGTACCCCCTCGGGCAGAAATTATGAAAAATCAGTGGGCGTCCCTATGCTCAGATTAGATTCTGCCTAGCTTCTGTTAGCATATAATCACAATTGCGAATGGCAAAAGACAGCAATCGCTTGAACAACATCTAAATTAGGCACAGAATGCTGAGAGATGAACCCAGTTGGGAGTGAAAATGGGAAGGGCAGGACTGGAAGTGGGAGGAATAATGTATAGAGAGGGGAGGAGTCAGAATTAATTCTTAAATTGCCCCCGCCCCTAAAAAAAAGTCTAGATATGCTCCTGCTTGAAACCCATGTTCAATGACCCAGGCAGGACCAGGGAACCTGACAAGGCGTCTGCCGCGACACTTTGTGGCTCCTATTCTACTCCCTCTTCCATAGTACTCTGCTCGGGGGGGCGGAGTATCGTGGAATTATGCGGGTGTGTTGTGACATTACGATGCAACCGCATGAAACCCCTGGCAACAAGCATGACACCCAGTGCATGAAATCCCTGGCAACGAGCATGACACCCAGCGCATGAAACCCCTGGCAACGAGCATGACACCCAGTGCATGAAATCTCTGGCAATGAGCAGGTACTTTAAAAGTAATTAGAAGCTTTACTGTAGGGCATAATGTATCATTCGCATTGCAATGTATGGCATAATATGGTGCAAGGGGCATTGCAGTATATGGCATAATATGGTGCAAGGGACATTGCAGTGTATGGCATAATATGGTGCAAGGGGTATTACTGTGTGTGGCTTGATATGGAAGTTTTTTTTTTCCTGTGGTGGCTGAGGTCTGTTGTTGCAAGGTCAAAAACTGGGGTGTAAGGTAGTCTTTTCCTGCACGGCCACAGCTAATTTAGTGAGGTCATCACGAGTGCGCACAAAACTGTTTTTTTTAAGTCTATGGAGGGGGGAGGGGTGCATTTCTGTTCCTTCCCTACTACATTCCTGACCTCCTTTCAGTCTGCTCCTCTCTCCATCTCCTGTTCCCCTGATTGTCCATTGCCTCCACACAGATGACAATTGCTTTTTTTTTTATCATTGATTTATAAGGCAATACAGTGCTCCGCAGGGCTGGACAGTGGGGAAAATCCTTTTCTTATAGTCCGTAGAGGATACTGGGTCCACATTAGTACCATGGGGTATAGACTGGTCCACTAGGAGCCATGGGCACTTTAAGAAATTGATAGTGTGGGCTGGCTCCTCCCTCTATGCCCCTCCTACCAGACTCAGTCTAGGAAACTGTGCCCGAGTAGAAGGACATACTTTGAGAGAAGGATTTAACTGAACAGTGGTGAGATTTGAACCAGCACACACCAAACAAGAGGAAAGCCATGCTAACCAAACAGGAACAGGAAAAGCAACTGCTGATCCAACAACAATACTTAACCAAGTAACAGTGCAGGAAATACGAAGCACTGGGCAGGCGCCCAGTATCCTCTATGGACTACGAGAAAAAGATTTATCAGTAGGTAATTAAAATACTATTTTCTCTTACGTCCTAGAGGATACTGGGGTCCACATTAGTACCACGGGGATGTAACGAAGCTCCCAAACCGGGTGGGAGAGTGCTGAGGTCCCTTCAGAACTGATTGACCAAACTGAAGGTCCTCAGCGGCCAAAATATCGAACTTGTAGAACTTAGCAAACGTGATCGAACCTGACCAAGTAGCCGCTCGGCAGAGCTGTAAAGCCGAGATACCCTGGGCAGCCGCCCAGGAAGAACCCACCGACCTAGTAGAGTGGGCCTGTACAGACTTTGGAACCTGCCATAGAATAAGCAGATAGAAAGCCTGATCCAGCGAGCAATAGACTGCTTTTAAGCAGGGCATCCAATTTTATTGGGATCATAGAGAACAAACAGCAGGTCAGATTTTCTGTGACGAGCTGTCCATTTCACATAAATCTTCAAAGCCCTCACAACATCCAAGGACTTTGAAGAAGCAGAGGTGTCAGTAAGAACCGGAACCACAATAGGTTGGTTGATATGAAACACAGACACCACTTTTGGAAGAAACTGCTGACGAGTTCTGAGTTCAGCAAGATCCTCATGAAAAATCAAATAGGGGCTCTTGTGAGACAATGCCCCCAGTTCCGACACCCACCTGGCTGAAGCCAGGGCCAACAGTGTAATGGTCTTAGACGTAAGAAACTTTACCTTCTGTAAGGGCTCAAATCATTCCAATTGGAGGAACTGCAGCACCACGCTGAGATCCCAAGGTGCCAAGGGAGGCACAAAGGGCGGTTGAATGAGCAGGACACCCTTCAAGAACGTCTGAACCTCAGGGTGGGAAGCCAATTGTTTCTGGAAGAAAATGGACAAGGCCGAGATCTGGACTTTGATGGAGCTCAAACGTAGGCCCACATCCACACCTGACTGCAGGGAAAGGAGAAAACGTCCCAGTTGAAATCCCACCGCAGGAAATATCCTGTTCTCACACCAAGAGACGTATTTTTTCCAAATACGGTGTAATGTTTACACGTTACCCCCTTCCTGGCTTGGATCAAGGTTGGAATAACCTTGTCCAGGATTCCTTTCCGGGCAATAATTTGATGCTCAACCTCTATGTCATCATACGTAGCTGTGGTAAGTCTTGATAGACGAACGGCCCCTGTTGTAGAAGATCCTCGCGAAGAGGAAGAGGCCACGGGTCCTCCAGGAGCAACTCCAGTAGATCCGCATACCAGGCCCTTCTGGGACAGTCTGGAGCAATGAGAATTGCTTGAACTATTTCCCTTTTTATTATTTGAGAATTTTTGGGATCAACGGAAGTGGCGTAAACACGTACACCATCTGGTAGATCCATGGAGTCACCAGAGCGTCCACCGCCACTGCTTGTGGGTCTCTCGACCTGGAACAATACCGCTTGAGCTTCTTGTTGAGACGAGAGGCCATCATGTCGATTTGTGGAATTCCCCACCGATGTGTCAAGGACATGAACACTTGCGGGTGAAGGCCCCACTCTCCTGGGTGGAGGTCATGTCTGCTGAGGAAGTCTGCTTCCCAGTTGTCTACTCCCGGAATGTAGATTGCTGACAACGCCACCGCATTCCTTTCTGCCCAGAGGAGAATCCTTGTCACCTCTGACATTGCTGCTCTGCTCCCCGTTCCGCCCTGTCAGTTTACGTACGTTACCGCCGTCACATTGTCCGACTGAACCTGAATGGCATGATCTTGAAGAAGATGCGATGCCTGTAGAAGGGCATTGTATATGGCCCTTAGTTCCAGAATGTTGATCGGAAGGATGGTTTCCTGACTTGACCATTTTCCTTGGAATTGTTCCCCTTGGGTGACTGCTACCCAACCCGAGGCTTGCGCCTGTGGTTAGCAGAATCCGATTCTGTATCCTGAACCTTCGGCCCTCGGTCAGCTGAGAAGTCTGAAGCCACCACAGAAGAGAAATCCTGGCTTTTGGCAACAGACGTATCTGGTGCATGTGAAGATGCGATCCGGACCGCTTGTCCAACAGATCCAGCTGGAAGGGCCTTGCGTGAAACCTTCCATACTGCAGTGCCTCTTAAGAGGCTACCATCTTTCCCAGGAGGCGAATGGATAGATGCACCAATATCCGGGTCGGTTTTAGAACGTCCCGCACCATTGACTGGATTACCAATGCCTTTTCCAATGGAAGGAATACCTTATGTGCCTCCGTATCCAGTATCATCCTAGGAACGGAAGCCTCTGTGTCGGTTCCAGGTGAGATTTTGGCAGGTTCAGTATCCACCCGTGATCCTGGAGTAGTCGTGTCAGGAGGTCAATCCTGTGCAACAACCTCTCCCTGGGATGGTGCTTTTATCAGCAGATCGTCCAGGTACGGTATTATGTTCACTCTTTGCTTGCGGAGGAGAAACATCATCTGTGCCATTACCTTGGTGAACACCCTCGGTGCCGTGGAGAGGCCAAATGGCAGGGCCTGGAACTGGTAGTGACAGTCCTGTAATGCAAACCTGAGATAAGTCTGATGAGGCGGCCAGATTGGAATATGAAGATACACATCCTTGATATCCATGAGACACCAGAAATTCCCCCTCCTCCAGACCTGAGATCACCGCTCTCAGAGACTCCATCTTGAACTTGAACACCAGTAAGTATGGGTTCAATGACTTGAGGTTTAAAATGGGCCTTACCGAACGGTCCGGTTTCGGTATCACAAACAGGTTGGAATAATAGGATTTTAATTACCTACCGGTAAATCCTTTTTGGTAGAGGATGCTGGGGTCCACATTAGTACCATGGGGTATAGACGGGTCCACAAGGAACAACTGGCACTTTAAGAGTTTAATAGTGTGGGCTGGCTCCTCCCTCTATGTCCCTCCTACCAGACTGAGTCTAGAAACTGTGCCCGAGGAGACGGAAAACTTAGAGAGAAGGATAATACACAGATAGTGGCAAGATTCAAACCAGCTCACACAAACAAGGCAAACCAAGCTAACTAGCCTGAAAACTCAGCAATAGCTGAAACATTACTGAACCCAGTAAAAAAAAAAACGCAGTACTTAACTAAGAACAAAGCAGTACTGATTCAAGTAACAACTGCAGGATAACGAAGCACTGGGCGGGCACCCAGCACCCTCTACGGAGTACGAGAAAGGGATTTATCGGTAGGTAATTAAAATCCTGGGGTCCACATTAGTACCATGGGGATGTACCAAAGCTCCCAGAACGGGAGGGAGAGCGCGGAGGCTCCTGCAGAACTGATTGACCAAACTTGAGGTCCTCAGAGGCCAAAGTATCGAACTTGTAGAACTTAGCAAACGTGTTCGAACCAGACCAAGCAGCAGCTCAGCAAAGCTGCAAAGCCGAGACACCCTGGGCAACTGATTAGTGAACCTGATCCAGCGAGAAATCGTCTGCTTAGCAGGACATCCAATTTTCTTGAGATCATAAAGGACAAACAGAGATTCCGATTTTCTGTGACGAGCAGTCCTCTTCACGTAGATCTTCAAAGCCCTCACAACATCCAAGGACTTTGATGCAGTTGAGGAGTCAGTAGCTACTGGCACCACAATAGGTTGGTTGATATGAAAAGCCGACACAACCTTTGGAAGGAACTGCTGACGCATCCTGAGCTCAGCTCTATCTTCATGGAAGATTAAGTAGGGGCTTTTACAGGACAAAGCCCCCAATTCCGACACAAATCGAGCAGAAGCCAAGGCCAACAATGTGACAGCCTTCCACGTGAGAAACTTGACCTCAGCCTCCTGTAAAGGCTCAAACCAATCCGATTGCAAGAAATGCAACACCACGTTAAGATCCCAGGGTGCCGTCGGTGCCACAAAGAGAGGCTGGATGTGCAGAACATTTTTCAAAAAAGTCTGAACCTCAGGGTGGGCAGCCAATTGTTTCTGGAAGAAAATGGATAAAGCAGAAATCTGGACCTTTATGGATCCCAAACGCAGGCCCATATCCACAGCTGCTTGCAGGAAGAGGAGAAACCGTCCAAGTTGAAACTCCACCGCAGGAAACTTCTTGGATTTACACCAAGACACGTACTTTTTCCAAATTCGATGGTAATGTTTAGCCACATGTTAGTCTACTGGAGGAGGCGTTTCCCAATTTTTAGACAGCTCTGGCGCGAAGGGATAGCGAGCCAGCATCTTCTTTTGAGGCACAAACTTCTTTCCCGGGTTTCCACAGGGTCCCTGACGTATATCCACTAGGTGGTCTGAGTGAGGTAAAACTTGTCCAGTTCTTACTGTGCAGTGTTATATCTATTGACTACAAAGCTGTATATATATATATATATATATATAAGCTGGTTCAGTGCAGTATTATTGTTAGTAATAACCTCTGCATTGTATAACTGTGACTATATGTGTGTGCATTAGCTTGCTGAGTGGTTTCCATTTCGTGTCTCTCACTCAACTTGCTATCCCTATATTCTATAACCTGAGGGGGCTTGGTGCATCAGGTTTTATAATTATATAGGATTTTCATAAGATATACTTTAATACGTATTTTTCTCTGTGATTTTAGTCACCATATCTCTCCTGTATCTCTGCTTGTGCTGACTACACTGCGCAGGGGTTTGGGCAAGAGGTATTATGTTGCTGACAATTGTACTGTGTTACCTGATACTTCAAGTTATATCATGTCTGCTTCTGAAGGTAACGGTTCTGAGGCTGAACATACTGAAAAATACGTATTAAAGTATATCTTATGAAAATCCTATATAATTATAAAACCTGATGCACCAAGCCCCCTCAGGTTATAGAATATAGGGATAGCAAGTTGAGTGAGAGACACGAAATGGAAACCACTCAGCAAGCTAATGCACACACATATAGTCACAGTTATACAATGCAGAGGTTATTACTAACAATAATACTGCACTGAACCAGCTTATATATATATATATATATATATATATATATACAGCTATGTAGTCAATAGATATAACACTGCACAGTAAGAACTGGATGTATATCACAGGGTACTTGTACCAGAGAACCCTAACTAAATGCACTCTTTCTTAACTAACACTGTCTAATTGACATGTAGAATACTTAAGTGTCATGTAAAGTCACAGCGCTGACAACCAGGCGGCTTTACAAAGGAGGATCTGCCCAAGTAGTCCCAGGAACAGTGTAGCTGAGAGAAATGGCGCAGCTCCAGGGCGGGAACATTTACTGGAAATGGCGCCCTGGGGCTTGGGGAGGGGCTCCAGGTCTAAGCCTTAACCCCTCTGCTGGCAAAACCACCAGGTACTGCGGGCTACACACAACAAAGGTTTTAAGAGAAAACCTGACCTGCACCCATGCCCAGGTGATCTAGTGGGATCGCCTGTACTGCCACAGTGTCCACCGCCAGCGCGCGCGGCCCGCCTCCCACCGACCGCGCCGGATCGCGATAATGTACGGGTCCCTCGAGCGGGACCACTCACCACCTCCCGAAGCGCGGCCATGCGATCCCGGAGAGCCCCTGTCGTGTGTGCCTGACCAGAAGAAAACCGGAGCCTCCTGCTGTAGCTACCAGGCAACCAGGGCTTGGGAGTGTACAGCGCCGCTGGGGAGAGCTAGAGCTGCATCAGTGAATGTCACTAGACATGTACACACTGCTGCAGCCCTTGAAGTCTTCACTTTCTTCTCAAAAAAGCACTCCTAAGGGCTGCCCAGAGCAGCCCCTCTGTTATGTGCCTGCTATCTGCGGCACCAACTACAAAACTGAGCTCCTGTGCAGGGAGGCGGGGTTATAGAGGAGGCAGCACTGTGCATCTTGGGAACAGTCAAAGCTTTAAGCCGGTTGGTGCCTCGAATCAAGATCCTACTCTACACCCCGATGTTAATCCTTGTGGAGCCCAGTGTACCTCGCAGAAAGAGATTTAACAACGGTAAGTTCTTACCCTAAATCTCGTTTCTGCAGTGGGGTACACTGGGGTTCCACAGGTATAACATTGGGGTGTAGAGTAGGATCTTGATCCGAGGCACCAACAAGCTAAAAGCTTTGACTGTTCCCAAGATGCACAGCGCTGTCTTCTCTATAACCCCGCCTCTGTGCACAGGAGTTCAGTTTGTAAGTTGGTACCCTGGGAAGCGGACTTCCTCAGTCGTCAGGACGTGCACGCCAGAGAGTGGAGCCTTCATCCAGAAGTGTTTCAACTCCTAGTGGACAAATGGGGCCTACCAGACGTAGACCTAATGGCGTCTCGACACAATCACAAGGTTCCGGT
Source organism: Pseudophryne corroboree (assembly GCF_028390025.1). Taxonomy (NCBI): domain Eukaryota; kingdom Metazoa; phylum Chordata; class Amphibia; order Anura; family Myobatrachidae; genus Pseudophryne; species Pseudophryne corroboree. Next base: position 407,869,179 of record NC_086451.1, read on the forward strand.
CTTTGGAGCAAGGACAAGGGATCCTCAAGCAGCATTCGTGGACGCACTGACATTTCCATGGAACTTTCAACTGCCGTAAGTATTCCCTCCGGTGTCATTCCTGCAAAGAGTAATAAGGAAGTTCAAGCAAGGTTCTCCAACCTTTAGGGTCTTTCGGTAGAGCGTCCTTTTTTGCTTCCGCAATGTCCAGACCTCCTCGTTCAGGGCCCTTGTGTCTACCAGGATTTGGCTGGGCTGGCTTTGATGGCGTGGCTCTTGAAGCTTCAGTTCTAAGGGCTAAAGGATTTTCTGAGGCGGTCATTCAAACTATGTTGAAGGCCCCTAAACCGGCTTCTGCTCAGATTTATCATAGGGTCTGGAATTTTTACTTTGCTTGGTGCGCATCTAACAATCATGACGTTTACAAGTTTAGTACGGCCAAACTTTTGACTTTCCTACAATAAGGCCTTGATAATGCTGATTTTGATTACCTTATAACCTTCACTATATGGGTAAGAGACTCAATACGCAATTGGCGTATGGGGTACCGTGAGGGTACGCACTTAGCGTAGCATACGCTCGGCCGTGATCGAGACGCACATGCGGCACGCTCGCTCACAGCTTAATGCGTGGTGTCGAGCACGCTATAGGCGGGCGACCACCGTAATGCTACGCTACCAGCGTTGCGGACGCTCGAGACCACGAGGAGACCACGAGCGGCGCAGACGCTCACAAGATGACAATCAGTAAACCTTGAATGTAACACACAGAAAGGATACTCTTGTGCTGTAAACCTTGTACTGAAACACTGTAGCGATATAACGCTGCTTAACCTTGTTAATACTAAAGCTGTTTGAGCGATCGAGACGCTCCTATTACCCTCTGCAACGTAATGAACACGCAATACCGTGCTAAGGTTCCAACACCTTTACTAACAAGCTTTTAGTTATATCGGAAAAGGGAAAACAGTTCACAAGTCATACACTACAAACTAACATATAATTCTAACAGAATATCTAGACAGAAATATACAATAACGTCACAATCTTATTGTCACGATCCAGGTAATTCCTTATCAGTATTTACCTTCCAAATGCCTCCTGAGACTGTCCTAGTGTTCCAAGCCTGGATTCCATCTGCACTGTCTGCATGCAGCACGCTGCATCTCATTGTCACAAAACTCTTCACTGTGATTCTGGCAGCTTCAGGGTTAAGTTTCACATGCAAGTTACAAACAATCTTTCCCTCCAAAAGCTAACATGGGCGCAGCCATGTTTGCTTTCATCACATGTTGCTTTTCAGCCTATCAGCTGCACTCTGGTTTCTACCTAATTACCCAGCAGCTGCACTCTAGACTCTGCTTAATCAGCCAGCCAATCCCTGTTTCCCAGCTGGTATAAATATCTTGTTCCTGGGCTGGAAAGATGGTCAGTGCTTCAATTGTCTTCAGTGATTCCAGTGTGCAGTTCTTCCATGGACTTTCTCTGCAGTACAGCCTGACTCTGCAGTGTCTCAACATTGCACCCTGTGACTGGCAGTTACCTGAGACCGGCTTCCAGCTTCTAGCTTCCAGCGGTGCTCTGCCCTGCCAGTAACCATCGGTGTTCCGCCATCGATCCCCAGTAAGCATCGGTGTTCCGCCATCGATCCCCAGTAACAATCGGTGTTCCGCCATCGATCCCAAGTCTCCATCGGTGTTCAGCCATCGATCCCAAGTCACCATCGGTGTTCCGCAATCGATCCCAAGTCACCATCGGTGTTCCGTCATCGATCCCAAGTCACCATCGGTGTTCCGTCATCGATCCCAAGTATTTCTCTGAACTGTGATTCCTGTTACATGTACCAAGTCATCAGTATTCCTCTGAACTGTGTTTAATAAACCTTTGAACTTTCCTTCGTTGTCTTGGTCACGCCTTCGGGCATTTGTTCTAAAGGTTCCCTGCATGTCTAAGAACCCTGTACTGCCTCCCAGGTACACATATACCTCAGCCCCTACAACTGAGGCTTCCTCCTGGTCAGCACCAGCCCTCAGTTGTGACAGTAAGCACTGACCTAATGGATCCGGCCGGAGACCAGGTCCAAGCGACCAGGCCGATGCAAGAACTTGCAGCCTGCCTTGAACATCAGGAGACTGCACAGGGCCATGTGATCCGCTGTCTCCAGGACCTCTCCTCTCGGCTGGATGGAATACAAGTAACCCTCCGTGGTTCAGGGGCGTCCAGTGTGCCGACTGCAGTACCTTTGGTGGTATCCCCACCCACCATTCCCGTTTCTGCTCCTTGTCTCCATTTACCGACACCTTCCAAGTTTGATGGTTCCCCAAAAGCCTGTCGGGGTTTCCTAAATCAGTGTGAGATATATTTCGAGTTACAGCCTGGCAGTTTCCCAACTGACCGCACCAAGGTTGCTTACATCATCTCCCTCCTCAGTGGCTCCGCCCTCGATTGGGTATCACCTCTATGGGAGAAGTCTGATGCCCTGCTCTCTTCATATGCAGACTTCGTGGCAACCTTCAGGTGCATCTTTGATGAACCAGGTCGTGTGACCTCTGCCTCCTCTGATATCCTCCGGCTACATCAAGGGACACGAACAGTCGGTAAATATCTGGTACAGTACCAGATCCTAGCGTCCGAACTTTTCTGGAATGATGACGCTCTTTACTCAGCCCAAGAAGGGGCGTTTGTGCCTACAGCCCAAGAAGGGGCGTCTGTGTCTACAGCCAAAGAAGGGGTGTCTGTGTCTACAGCCCAAGAAGGGGCGTCTGTGTCTACAGCCCAAGAAGGGGCATTCGTTTCTGCAACCCCAGGAGGGGTATCCAATGTTCAAGCTCTAGAAGGGGCATATGAGTCTTCTCAAAAAGGAGTTTCTGATCTGTCAGCCCCAGGAGGGGTGCTGGAGAAAACAACCCTGAGAGAGGTGTCTGATTCGTCAACCCCAGGAGGGGTCACCAAAGTTTCAGCCCCAAGGGAAGTATCCAGAGCCAAGTTACCAGATGGAAATTTTTGTGCTACAGATGCAGTTATGAACTCCTGTTTGCCGTCTTCAGAGAGCACCACCCTGTTGGCATCCAGCATGGACCAGGTCCAGGATGGTCTAACTGAACACTCGGATACCACTCATTCCGGTTCTAACCGGATTCTGACTCTTTCAGTTCCAGCTGATTCAACGGTCTCCAAACTCATCCTGTCCTATCCGTCGGCCCAAAGTCTCCGCCGGTCTCAGCCGGTTCAAGTTTGTCTGGACTCAATCTGGTCTCGTCCATAGGTCCAGTACAGTCTCCTCTGGTTCCAGCCAGTTCAAGTTCATCAGGATTCAATCTAGATTCTTCCATTTGTTCAGGTAAAGAATTTATAAGAAGTGTCCTGGGGCCACTCCTAAAGGAGGGGGTGCTGTCACGATCCAGGTAATTCCTTATCAGTATTTACCTTCCAAATGCCTCCTGAGACTGTCCTAGTGTTCCAAGTCTGGATTCCATCTGCACTGTCTGCATGCAGCACGCTGCATCTCATTGTCACAAAACTCTTCACTGTGATTCTGGCAGCTTCAGGGTTAAGTTTCACATGCAAGTTACAAACAATCTTTCCCTCCAAAAGCTAACATGGGCGCAGCCATGTTTGCTTTCATCACATGTTGCTTTTCAGCCTATCAGCTGCACTCTGGTTTCTACCTAATTACCCAGCAGCTGCACTCTAGACTCTGCTTAATCAGCCAGCCAATCCCTGTTTCCCAGCTGGTATAAATATCTTGTTCCTGGGCTGGAAAGATGGTCAGTGCTTCAATTGTCTTCAGTGATTCCAGTGTGCAGTTCTTCCATGGACTTTCTCTGCAGTACAGCCTGACTCTGCAGTGTCTCAACATTGCACCCTGTGACTGGCAGTTACCTGAGACCGGCTTCCAGCTTCTAGCTTCCAGCGGTGCTCTGCCCTGCCAGTAACCATCGGTGTTCCGCCATCGATCCCCAGTAACCATCGGTGTTCCGCCATCGATCCCCAGTAACCATCGGTGTTCCGCCATCGATCCCAAGTCTCCATCGGTGTTCCGCCATTGATCCCAAGTCACCATCGGTGTTCCGCCATCGATCCCCAGTAACCATCGGTGTTCCGCCATCGATCCCAAGTCACCATCGGTGTTCCACCATCGATCCCAAGTCACCATCGGTGTTCCGCCATCGATCCCAAGTCACCATCGGTGTTCCGTCATCGATCCCAAGTCACCATCGGTGTTCCGTCATCGATCCCAAGTATTTCTCTGAACTGTGATTCCTGTTACCTGTACCAAGTCATCAGTATTCCTCTGAACTGTGTTTAATAAACCTTTGAACTTTCCTTCGTTGTCTTGGTCACGCCTTCGGGCATTTGTTCTAAAGGTTCCCTGCATGTCTAAGAACCCTGTACTGCCTCCCAGGTACACATATACCTCAGCCCCTACAACTGAGGCTTCCTCCTGGTCAGCACCAGCCCTCAGTTGTGACACTTATACTATAACAGAGAGAGAGAGAGAAAATGGCCAATACAAACAAAGAGCGAGATGATTTCAGAGAATTACTTACGGACACTGGGAATGATCGCTGCGCTATTCCTGGTACCAGCTCCAAGTTAGTCACTATGAAAACCGTTTGTGGAGTAAGAGAGTGAGCTGTCCAGGCTGGCTGATCTTATATACACTGCATACAGTATACTACAAAGGGACCTATAATCTCATTGTTCATTGGACACAGGATTGTCTCCTCGCATCATAACTAAAGGTCATAGGTTAGTTTGAACAGGTGGGCTGTGACTATTACAAACAGCTCAGGTGGGAGGGAATCGCCGGATTCCCGCCGCATGGATAATGAACTGCAAATATACGAAATGTCCAGAAACTACTAATGGCCATAACTATATGCAGGAGCGATTAATCTTTACCTAACCAACACCGGGTTGTTGCTATTAAAATATTCTTCGGTTAGGTACCAAACACATCTGCTCAAACCCTGTCTGGCCCTTCGTACAACAAAAAGAGGAATTCCTTTGTCCAGGGACCAACTACACTTACCAAACTTACAGTTACTATTTAGGGGAACATTATCTATTAAACCTGCTATATGGATTTATTTAGTAGCGATTGAGTCGCTCGCTAGACGCACACAAACTCTACCGTAAATGCACATACCATGCGTTCAGGCGCACCCCCGTAGGGGCGTCGTCACGCAACTGCGAATATGTGCACGCACGCCAGAGAAAGTGCATGTGCAGCGGGCAAGCGCATGAGGTGAATATATGGCAACGTGTAGCATGATATTTTTCTGACTTTGACAGTCCATCCTTTGGCAGTCATCAATAACTGCCACTTCCTAAAACAGTTCAAAAAGAGAAAAATATATGTCATATGTAATACATTTCTATGATTGGGTAAGGGAGAAGAGAAGAAGGTGGGAAAAAGGTATGACCTAGTGAGATAGCAGAAGCATGTGTGTATGAGTCCATGTTTGAGGGGTCATGTATCATCGTGCCGTACGTGTTTTAAATCAAGCTTTGAGGTATTGCGAAGTATACATTTGAATTCCTTCTTATCCCGTATTAAGGGTCTGTGGATGGGCTGTCAAACTTTACCGAGCTCTTTTCGGCTTTTGGTTGCAACAAAATGGGGGAGCACATTTTAGTTGATGATACATGAATGGGGGGATATGTGAGTGCTGATATCTGTGCCTATATTCCCTATCGACTATGTGTGTCATTACCTGAAGGTTGTAGAAATGAAGATAAGAAGCAATTATGATAAATGCAGTCATAAACTATGTGAGTTTAATATACATTTGTCGATTGAGGTCTTGTCTTGTGTCTTGTCTTGTGTCTTGTCTCGATGTACATGTTGCCTGTAGTCTCCCGATGCCTTTGCTTTAAATGATGAGCAAAAAGCTTTCTCAATGTCCATAGACTTACAATCTTTGAAGTATTGGGCTATCGTAAAAGTTAAAGTCACTAGGGATATTGGGGGTCTATGGCATTGTCCATCAGTGGTCTGTTTAAAAGGTTGTCAAATTCTTCTTCCAAGCGGATGTCTTCGTACCTTGGAGGAAAACAAAGGAGAAACGGGTGAAAGAAACGGACCGTGGAATCACATTTTCATCACAACATTGTCTCTATCGTTGGGTCATAAATCAAATTAGTCGTTGTAATTACAGTGTCTTCACTCCTTAGACTCATCACTCGGGTACTACGTTTACACTTTGTTAAAATCCGAACGCATCTAAATATCAGGCCAATAAATATGACGACTCCCAATATACACAAGAGAAACTTCCCTACATCCATGATAACACCTTGGGCCCATTCTCCTAAGCCCGAGAACCAATTTCGTGGGTTCAACCATGACACCCAACCGGTCAGCTCATTACCCACAGCGGCGAGGGTGAGATTATGTCTCCTTCGGAACTCCCACTTTAATTGCAAAATGTCATCCATCTTTTGGTCTATGACCTCGACCGGGTCCTCCGTGCTGTTTGTAATGTACGTGCAGCACTTTATTCCATACTGAGTCGCTAGGGTAACACAATACCCGCCTGTCACAGCTGTGAGATAATTGAGAATCATCCTATGCTGAACCAGTTCTGTTTTGTAGGCTTGTAACTCTCTCCCAGTATACCTGAATGTGTCGTCATACATTTCGGTGATATTGTCTAATAAATTTGCAAGCGCAGATATATATCTATAATTCAACACTCCTCTGGCGGTACGAGTGATATCTAACGCGAGTAGGACTTGAATCCCGGTGGATTCATGGATCAGGTCAGAGGCCGGATGCTCTGTTCTTTCTATCAGGTGCCGTTTAACGATGTGCTCGTAATGAGTGTGAGTATAAGGAGCTTGGGCACCACGGTGAATATCTTTCATTTTAGTGTGGGATACAGTCATTACCTCAGGCAGTACTTTTCCAATATAACATAACCCTTCTGAGTTTGGGGCAAGCCACTTATACGCCTTCCTCCCGCATATGAAATATGCATCATCGGGGAGAACATATGGGACGGAGTGTGACATAACCATGTTACAAATTTTCCAAGTGAAATCTCCTAACCCTAATTCTCCCATCTGTTTAGTACACGTATCTGTTTGTACGACATGTGCACAGTATCCTGGTGATACTTCTCCAACTCGCATGGTCCTACTTCCTAAAGTGTACCTATACCGGAAGAATCTTCCATGGTCAGCTATCTGGCGTATAAGTTCTGTGTCTATGGGCATTCTGTCGGCTCTGTGTGAAAAGGTCATGGTTTGATTACTCCATGACACTTCCCAATTTCCCGGCTTTCGGGGATTGGAAATGTTAAAGCACACTAAGGACCTATCCACATGATATTGGTGGAGCTTCAAACTAGGAGGACTAGAGATGGTAAACCTCCTGTCCACCGGCCTCCCACCACTTAGCTCAAGTACCTCTCCTACAGTTAAAGGGAATGGTACTAGTCCTGATTTGCTATGGCCTTGAGGTACTTGAGAGCATACCCAACAATCTGTTTGATTTAGCACTTTACCCACTAAGGAGTGATAGTCACTCAATGGATGCCGGTCCATATGGATATTAAAACTGGATTGACATTTCTTGATGCACCCATCCTCAACTACGTTATCACAATGCCTACAGATGCAGTTTTCTTCAGCTAACAATCCTTCACAATTCCTTTTATTGTCAATGCTATCAGATCGTTTTCTGATACTCGCCTTTACTCTGTGATTATGTTGTTCTTGGAAAACTACGCCTCCATCCTGGTCATCAGAACCCATTCCAGATCCTTTCTCGACTTCCATGGCTCTCTCACCGAAACAGACTGCTCTGGTCAACATCATGGTCAACAGGAAAATCCGTATCACAGTCTCTTGGGGCAAGTCCATCTTAGAGGAGTAAAAGGAGAAAATAAGAAGGGGAAGGGAAATAGGAGGGAGGTGGGAACTGGAGAAAAAAACAAATGGGAAAAAGAAATCTGGTTCGACAAGCTTCTGGTCTTATTATCCTCAACGCTCAGGTGTCGTCTCAATCTTCCCTGAACAGACACTCTAGTGATACAACCTCTACCGTCTGTTCTTTGTCACGGGACCTCTCTGGATCCGCAACCTTCTTACAATGAGACGTATGGACCCAAGTCTCTCTCTCGGCAACCTTCAAAGCAGTTGTGCTGGTCAATAAGACTTGATATGGTCCTTCCCATCTGTCAATAAGGCAACCTGAGCGTAGAAAATTCCGTATCATTACATAATCCCCAGGTTCAATGTCATGACAATTACTGTCTGGCAAATCAGGAATCACCAACTTTAGATTATCATTCTGATTCCTCAATTGCTTACTCATCTTAACCAAGTACTTTACGGTTACTTCATTGTTACATTTCAAATCATCCTGGGGGTTAATCATAACATGGGGTTGTCGACCAAACAGAATTTCAAAAGGAGACAGATTAAGAGGGGACCTGGGAGTGGTTCTGATGCTGTATAATATGATTGGCAAAGCTTCAGGCCATAACAGTCCTGTTTCAGTCATTACCTTGCTCAATTTATTTTTAATAGTGCTGTTTACTCTTTCCACCTTCGCACTCGCCTGGGGGCGATACGGAGTATGCAGCTTACTATTAATTCCCATCAACTTACACGTTGTTTGAAAGACTTCACCTGTAAAATGGGTACCCCTATCACTTTCAATTATTCTAGGGATACCGTACCTACACACAAATTCCTGCACAATTTTCTTTGCAGTAAATACAGCGGTATTTGTGGCCGCGGGAAATGCTTCGACCCAATTTGAGAATACATCAATACAGACCAAAACATACTTTAAATTTCTACAAGGTGGCAATTGTATGAAATCAATTTGTATTACCTGAAAAGGGCCGTCTGTCGGAGGGATATGGGATGGCTCTGTCGGTATTGCCTTTCCGATATTCTTCCTCAAGCAGGTGAGACATGTCATCGCTCTTTTACCCGCATGGGAAGAAAATCCTGGGGCGCACCAATAAGCTCTTACTAGCTTACACATCCCTTCTTTGCCTAGATGAGTCAGCCCGTGTGCCGCTTCCGCTAGACTTGGAAGGTATGCTCTGGGTGCCACTGGTTTACCTTGTCCATCTGTCCAGAGTCCTGAGGACTCCTGGCCATATCCTTTTGACCTCCAAACTGCCTTTTCTTGTGGAGAACACAAATTTTGCATTTCACACAATTTCTGTGTGTTTACAGTATTAAATACCATCAGCTGTGTGGTGTCAGTCTGTCTGGTGGTACCGGCTGCTGATTTAGCAGCTTCGTCTGCTTGGCTGTTACCAAGTGATACCGGGTCTTGGCTATATGTGTGAGCTTTACACTTGATAACAGCCACTCTGTCGGGTTCCTGTATCGCTGTTAGAAGTCTTTTGATGTGGGCTGCATGCGCTACGGGTGTGCCAGCTGCCGTCATGAAATTTCTGAGGCGCCATAGGGCTCCGAAATCATGGACTACTCCGAAGGCGTACCTAGAACCTGTGTAAATATTGTCTGACTTGCCCTTAGCCAATTCACATGCTCTGGTTAGGGCAACCAGTTCAGCAACTTGTGCTGAGTGAGGTGGGCCTAGCGGTTCTGCTTCTATGGTACCTTGGTCATCTACGACTGCGTATCCAGTACACAAGTCTCCCGAGTCCGTCTGTCTGTGACAACTACCGTCAGTGTAGAAAGTAAAATCTACATCTTCCAGTGGGTTGTCACTGATGTCAGGCCTTGCCGTGAAATTTTGGGTCAAATATTCCATACAATCATGCGTGTCATCCCCTGTATTAAATCCTCCTTCACCATCACTCTCATCCTCCACCCTTTGTGCCTGTCCAGGCACACCTGGGAGATACGTTGCAGGATTTAATGCGCTGCATCTTCTTATGGTAATGTTTACGGGGGCCATCAATGCCAATTCCCATCTTGTAAACCGCGCTGATGAGACGTGTCTGGTTTGGGCAGAATTCAGTAAGGCTGACACTGCATGTGGTGTATGAATTGTGAGGTTGTGTCCTAGCACTACATCTTCTCTTTTTGTAACTAGCAATGCTATCGCTGCAACACTTCGCAAGCATGTGGGGAGGGATCGCGCTACCGTATCTAGCTGAGCGCTGTAGTAAGCTACCGGCCTGCTGGCATCACCATGCTTCTGGGTTAAGACACCTGCTGCGCACCCAGCACTCTCTGTTCCGTACAGCTCAAAGGGTTTCCCATAGTCTGGCATACCCAATGCCGGTGCCTGCGTTAGGCACTGTTTAAGTCTTTCAAATGCCATCTCAGATTCGTCTGTGTGCGAAATCCGATCAGGTTTACTTGATGAGACCATCTCCTGCAAAGGTAGGGCCAGTATGGAAAAACCTGGGATCCAGTTACGGCAATACCCACACATTCCTAAAAACGTCCTAATCTGTTGCTGGGTTTGTGGCAGGGTCATGTCACGAATTGCTTGAATTCTATCAGCGGTGAGGTGTCTCAGTCCTTGTGTCAGACAGTGTCCCAAATACTTCACCCGGGCCTGGCATAATTGTAATTTGTCCTTGGAAACCTTGTGTCCTGTGTCTGAAAGATGAAACAGGAGCAGTTTCGTATATCTCTCAGGGATGCTTCCAGTGAATCTGAACACAGTAGTAAATCATCCACGTACTGGATCAATACTGATCCACTCTCTGGTTGGAAAGACTGTAAACAATCATGCAAAGCTTGTGAGAAGATACTTGGACTGTCTATGAAACCTTGTGGTAAGCGAGTCCATGTATACTGAACTCCTCTGTATGTAAATGCAAATAAGTATTGACTGTCAGGGTGCAGAGGTACCGAGAAGAAAGCGGAGCAGAGGTCAATCACAGTGAAAAATTTGGCAGTGGGAGGGATTTGCATTAGGATAACAGCTGGATTTGGCACTACGGGGAATTGACTCTCAACTATTTTGTTGACCCCTCTTAGATCCTGCACTAATCTGTAACCCCTCCCCCCACTGTTTTTAACAGGGAAGATGGGACTATTTGCAGTGCTGGACGTCCTTACCAGAATGCCCTGTTGTAGCAAGCGTTCTATTACAGGGTAAACTCCTAACTCCACCTCTGGCTTCAGAGGGTATTGTGGGATTTTTGGAGCTATCCTACCATCTTTTACTTGCACAACTACTGGGGCTACATTTGCCATCAATCCAGTGTCTTGTCCGTCCTTGGTCCACAGTGACTCTGGTATCTGGGACGTCATTTCTTCTATCTTGGACGGACACCTATTTACAATAACAGTGTGTGACATTAATCTTGTTGGGGAGTCTAGCATATCTTGCGCTTCCTGAGCGTGGTTTTCGGGTATGTCCAAGAACACACCTTCAAGAGTACAGTATATGACGCATCCCATTTTGCACAGTAAATCTCTCCCTAAGAGATTAGTCGGAGCCGATGCAGCCAGCAGGAAAGAATGCTTGGTATGCAAAGGCCCTATCGTAACCTCTGTTGGTTTGCTTAAAGGGTATTGTCGTACTACTCCTGTTACTCCCATGGCTGGAATTGTTTTACCAGTGGTTCTCATGCCCACGGTCGAATTTATCACTGACTTGGCCGCCCCCGTATCTACAAGGAAATTTAGAGATTTACCAGCTACATCAATTGTGACCTCAGGTTCACTTCCAAGACTCGCAATTAATTTCAGTGGCTGCAGATTACAGGTGTGGCCACACCCCTATGGTGCGTGGTGACCTCCCTGCATTGCAGTGGCAGCTATTACCTGTGAAGGTGGTAAATGGGAACTACCAGAGACTTGCCAGTCTCTTTTTTGGGGATACCTTTTTGTTTCCCCTGCGTGTGGCTCATAACTCCGTGTCTGCGGTCCTTGATCCCAATTTCGTGTGTCATGTCGTTGTCTAGGGGGTTGATATGATTTTTGTGCATTTTTCAATCTACAGTCTCGTGCAAAATGTCCCTCTTTATGACAGTAATAACAAGTTACCACATTTGACTTACCCACAGGGGTCGGAGATTTATACAGAGGTTGCCTTGTGGTCAGGGCCTGTATACTTACGGCCATTAACTTATCACTTTGTGACTCCCTGTGTCTGGTGATATTCCGATCATGATCAATAGCGGCCTCTCTCAAAGTAGCCACCGACAGACCTCGCCAACATGGTTGGGTGGTCTGTACCCTTGTCCTCAATACTTCCTTTAAACCATCCATTAACACAGATACGGCTACTTCTCTATGATTTACATTTGTCTTAATGTCTTCTATGCCAGTATACTTAGCCATTTCCTGTAGTGCCCGATGAAAATACTCAGCAGCTGTTTCTCCCTCTTTTTGTTTGATGGAAAAAAATTTGTTCCATTTGGCAACAGTTGGAAAATACTCTTTTAACTGTAAATTTATTCTCTTTACATTATCTTGGTTGTACACATCCGTAAGGGGTACCTCTTCATCTAATTTACAGTCAGCTAAAAATCTTGCTGAGTCGACATTGGAGGGTAAACATGCCCTCAGCAATATCTGCCAGTCTTTGTTATTGGGCTCCACAGTATTTCCTAGTTCTCTAATGTATTTCTGGCTAGCAACTAGATCTTTTCTAGGATCAGGGAATTCAGACACCATTGCTCTTAATTCCATTCGGGAAAAAGGGCAGTGCATGGCGATGTTTCTGACAGGAGTGACGCCTGAAGTGTCAGTTTTCCCATTTGGCACTGCAATTACCCTAACGGGATTAAGTCCAATAACCTCATTCTGAGTAGATTCTACAACATGTGGTGAAATGGTTTCAGCATAGTGTATGGTGCCGTACTTACCAGTTGATACGACCTCACCTGTCCCTCCACTAGGGGCCTTTGATACTGCTCTTACTGGCTGGGCCGTGCCCACTGTTGTTTCTGCTATGGTGGCTGCTAGAGAGAGTGCCGATATTGTTGTTGACTCATCCTCTTGATCACACTCCTGGGGAAAGTTTAAAACAGGGTACAGCTTGCACGGATTAGTATTTGCATCTATAATCTTAGTCACATTATTCTTAACATTTATACAGTTACTAAGTGCCTGTTTATCATACACCAGTGTGTCATTCTCTGTAACCACTCTCTCTCCTGTTATGTATGGTGGTGGTGGCGTGGTAGCTATCAGTTTCCTGATAGGGTTAGATCCACCCGCTTGAGCCAATCCTCTCTGTATTTCACCCTCCTGTTGCCATAACTGTAAATAGTCATATTGTTTGATCCGTCTCTTTGCAGATTTAATGAGACATATCTTTCTCCTTAGATTTTGTAACACATCTGGGCTAAAACTGCCTACCCGTGGGAACTTTTCCCCGTCATGCACAGTCATTCTTTCCCATTCATCGCACAAAACCTCTGTGTGTGAACCGTATTTCTCACACATTACATACCTTGCCGACCCGATTGGTCGGTTTACTAAGTCAACCCGAACCGAGGTTGATCGCTCCCTACCTGAACAACTGGCCCCCATCTTTGCAGGTGCTGCTTTCACTACCTCTGACCTTCAAATCAGGGTCTTCAGCGAACCCTTAAAAAAACCAAGATGTAGGGGTAGGCCGGCGGCGGAAGTTTACCGAGTACTCCACTCACTCGCCCACGTCGACCAATACGCCCACACACTGCCTTAGCGCTGGCGTACTCAACCTAGGGCCCCTGCGACCTGAACCTCTATTTACTGGAACATGTGGGTGTGATCCGCAGAGCACTTAACCCTTTCCAGTAACTATTGGTTGTTGGATAGTTCCCGAGTGACCAGCGAACCTCCCTTAAAATAAAAAAAATTTACACAAATCACGTTAGAATGTACAAATAGCGTTTATGACCCCTCTAGCGTACGCAAATGGTACTGGGTCAAGTTACTAACTAATGCACACAATTACGTGCGGTACAATCGTTCTGCACATAAGCAACTAATCTTATGTGCGGAGCGACCAGTGGAATCGAAAATTCCTTCAGCCAGAGCTTAATGGCCTATATGGGTACCGCACCAACCCTTTCCGGTGTTGTGCTCCTTTTATCTATAGCGGACTTCTTAGTCTGCTGTACCTAGACCTCCTGGTCTGTCTGGACCTCCTGGTCTGTGCTACAGTAGACCTCCTGGTCTGCTATACTCTAATGCTCTTTTTTTAAATGTTTAACAAGGGATGCCTCCCAAGCCACCATGCAGTCACTTACACGTATGTACCTCACGAGAACTCAATGATTTCCTGTGGTTCAACCCCAAAAATTTTAGAAACTTATATATATGTATACACACTCTTTCACCTCATATACTCCTTACTTTCGTTTCTGCGCAGAAATCCCTTTCATTCAGTAACACAGTCTAGTCCAGATGAGTCGCAAATTAGAGAAGGATCTATTAGCTTAAAATTTTGGACACTAAAATTGACTTGCGCTATTTTCGCGTTGCCTCCTTTTCGCCTATTTAAAATAATACTATCGTGTGATTTGTATTATGTGGGTGTACCCAGACGCTCCGTTGCGTAATATACGCTCCGTGCGTCGGCCCTTGCGTCGCGTACACTAGTCTCACCCTTTTGTTAGAGACACGTGTACGCCAGCCAGATATGTCCACAGAAATACAATTAACACGTTTATATCAATGTAGATGATCTTTAACTGTAATCATCTACCGAGCACCACACAGGTCTTTCCTTATGTCTTTAGGCAAGGCTGTGTGCGTGTTTTACAAATTACCTCTTAATGTATTATTTTTACTCTTTAACTACCAATAGCAACAAATCTTTCTTAGCAAGTTATCAATTATGAAATGGCAAACAGGAAAGTGAGTTGTGAAAATTACACAAATGAAAAGAAATGCAGATGTATGCGTGCGTGTGTACGCAAGACAGAAATAAAACAGTTTTAAAAAAAAGACAATAGCGTATTGTTCTTACCTCTGGTTCCGGATTCCACCAGCACTCCTACAACGTAGCGAAACAGACGCTTATCTAGCAAGCACTACTGCCTTCCCGCCCTTGCTGGCAGATAACGTGTGTTTTCGTCAGTGTGGATATGTGGAGGATGGACGAGCCGCCAATTGATAATGCTGATTTTGATTACCTTATAACCTTCACTATATGGGTAAGAGACTCAATACGCAATTGGCGTATGGGGTACCGTAAGGGTACGCACTTAGCGTAGCATACGCTCGGCCGTGATCGAGACGCACATGCGGCACGCTCGCTTACAGCTTATTGCGTGGTGTCGAGCACGCTAGAGGCGGGCGACCACCGTAATGCTACGCTACCAGCGTTGCGGACGCTCGAGACCACGAGGAGACCACGAGCAGCGCAGACGCTCACAAGATGACAATCAGTAAACCTTGAATGTAACACACAGAAAGGATACTCTTGTGCTGTAAACCTTGTACTGAAACACTGTAGCGATATAACGCTGCTTAACCTTGTTAATACTAAAGCTGTTTGAGCGATCGAGACACTCCTATTACCCTCTGCAACGTAATGAACACACAATACCGTGCTAAGGTTCCAACACCTTTACTAACAAGCTTTTAGTTATATCGGAAAAGGGAAAACAGTTCACAAGTCATACACTACAAACTAACATATAATTCTAACAGAATATCTAGACAGAAATATACAATAACGTCACAATCTTATACTATAACAGAGAGAGAGAAAATGGCCAATACAAACAAAGAGCGAGATGATTTCAGAGAATTACTTACGCACACTGGGAATGATCGCTGCGCTATTCCTGGTACCAGCTCCAAGTTAGTCACTATGAAAACCGTTTGTGGAGTGAGAGAGTGAGCTGTCCAGGCTGGCTGATCTTATATACACTGCATACAGTATACTACAAATGGACCTATAATCTCATTGTTCATTGGACACAGGAATGTCTCCTCGCATCATAACAAAAGGTCATAGGTTAGTTTGAACAGGTGGGCTGTGACTATTACAAACAGCTCAGGTGGGAGGGAATCGCCGGATTCCCGCCGCATGGATAATGAACTGCAAATATACGAAATGTCCAGAAACTACTAATGGCCATAACTATATGCAGGAGCGATTAATCTTTACCTAACCAACACCGGGTTGTTGCTATTAAAATACTCTTCGGTTAGGTACCAAACACATCTGCTCAAACCCTGTCTGGCCCTTCGTACAACAAAAAGAGGAATTCCTTTGTCCAGGGACCAACTACACTTACCAAACTTACAGTTACTATTTAGGGGAACATTATCTATTAAACCTGCTATATGGATTTATTTAGTAGCGATTGGGTCGCTCGCTAGACGCACACAAACTCTACCGTAAATGCACATACCATGCGTTCAGGCGCACGCCCGTAGGGGCGCCGTCACGCAACTGCGAATATGTGCGCGCACGCCAGAGAAAGTGCATGTGCAGCGGGCAAGCGCATGAGGTGAATATATGGCAACGTGTAGCATGATATTTTTCTGACTTTGACAGCCTGGACTTGGGCCTTCGTCTGGCCTCCCTCAAGGTTCATATTTCTGCCTTGTCGGTATGGTTTCAGAGAAAGATTGCGACTCTGCCTGATGTTCATACATTCACTCAGAGTGTTTTTGCGGATTCAACCTCCCTATGTCCCACCTGTGTCTCCTTGGGATTTGTCTGTTGTTCTGGAGACCTTGCAGGAGTGTCCATTTGAACCTCTTGAATCTGCGGGCCTTAAGTGGCTTATTGTTAAGATCTTGTTTCTGCTGGCTATTGCCTCTGCTAGACGGGTTTCGGACTTCGGTGCCTTGTCCTGTAGGTCTCCCTTTCTGATTTTTCACCGGGAACACGCCCTGGTTATCTACCTAAGGTGGTGTCTTCTTTCTGCAGCAGGGAACACTGTATTCCACAGGGAATAACATCGGGGTGTAGAGTAGCGTCACTTTCATGCACACTCCACGCTTCTTAGCTGCAGTTTTGTGGGGCACCTGCCGCTGTGCAGGTTCCGTACTGCCTCTGTTATCTTCAGCCCCAGCAACCCCACCGCTAGCTGCAGCGCTGCCGCCCCCGCAGTGAGGTGCGCCCAGCTACTTCACACACTTTAGACGGTGGGCAGCGCTGCAGAAGTCCGCGCTGCTTGCAGGCTCTGACCCCCTCCTCCCTCCAGCCGCAACGTCTCCGGGGGGCTAACCAGTCACTCCCAGTCTCCCCTTACCACAGTGCCCGGCAGCCGCGCAAGGTCCACGGTGTGTGACGGAGGAGTGGGGGGAGGGATGCGGACGGGCAGAGGAAGCAGAACTCCAGCCTGAGAGAGTCAGCCATGCCAAGTCTCCAGCAGCAGCCAGTTTGGAGTGGAACAGCAGCAGCCAACAGCAGTGACTCCGTAAGACACATCTGTCTGTCACCACTGTTCTGTCCCTAATACCAATCTCTCCCGTGCCCTGTGTTCTGTCATGTCCCTGTCACCCATGGCCTTGCCCTGTCACCCTTGGCCTTGCTCTGTCACCCTTATCCTGGCCCTGTTACCCTTATCCTGGCCCTGTTACCCCTATCCTGGCACTGTCACTCCTGTGCTTGCCCTGTCCACCCTATCCTGGCCCTGTCTCCCCTGTCCTAGTCCTGCCGCCCCTATCCTGTCCCTGTCATTTCTGTCCTGGCCCCGTCGCCCCTGTCCGGCCCAGTCACCCCTGTACTTGCCCCGTCACCCCTGTCCTGGCCCCATCACCCCTGTCCTGGCCCCGTCACCCCTGTCCTGGCCCCGTCACCCCTGTCCTGACCCTGTCACCCCTGTCCTGGCCCCGTCACCCCTGTTCTGACCCTGTCACCCCTGTCCTGGCCCTGTTACTGCATACCCTCCAACTACCATTTTGGCAGGTTCAGTACCCGCAGCGCCTCCAGACCCCTCCCCAATGCACCACACCTCTGCACCTTCCCCTCCACCACTTGCGGCACTCCACCCCTCCCTCTGTGCCTCCAGACCCCCTACACAGCCTGCGGCTCCCACTCCCCCGCCCCTCCACCACCCACAGCACCTCAAGACCCCCTCCACCATCTACCCCCCCCCTATATGTCTTCCCCCACACCTGCCCCCCCTCCACCCGCAGCATCTGCAGACACCCTCCTCCATCCGTGGTCCCCCCTCACCCACCCCTCCCCAACCCATGGCAACCCCCCCACCTGCCCCTCCATCACCTGTAGCGCCTCCGGATCCCCTTCCCCATGCGCTGCACCACCTGCACCTGCCCCTCCCCCACTCGTGGCGCCTCCAGACCCCCTACCCCACCCCCGGCACCCCCACCCCTTCCCATCCCACAGCACCTCCAGAACCCTTCACCCATCCGCAACATCCCCAGACCTGCCCCTCCCCCACCCATGGCACCCCTACCCCTACCCCGCCTGCAGTGCCTCCAGAACCCTCCCCCATCTGCAGCCCCCACTCCTCTGCCCCTCCCCCACCCGCAGTACCTCCCGACCCTTCCCCATCCGACCCCCCCTTCCCGCATCTGCCCCCCTCCACCCGCAGCATCTACAGACACCCTCCCCCATCCGCAGTCCCCCCCGCACCCACTACATTCTGTACATTGCGCCATGCAGGTGCTGTTCACGCCGTCGCAAGGGGCTGTGCCTCCTTCACCTTCGCACGCCCTTTCATTGTGCAATATTTAACCACTAACAAAGGAATGCAGGTAATACTCCATATAATACAAATATTGAACCCCAGATAGGCATGCAAGGGTTGTGGGTGCGTAGCCCCTTGCGACGACGTGAAGAGCGCCTGTAGGGCACGATGAAGCACCTAGTATATGTATATATATATATGAAACCAGTAGAAACATGCAGCGGCACTCAGAGACTCCTCCCAACACGTTAAAATGTAAACGGTGATTTATTGCATCCTGAAAGTGACCAACGTTTCGGGGCCGTGGCGCCCCTTTGTCAAGGTGATCACCAAAGGGGCGCAACGGTCCCGAAACGTTGGTCACTTTCAGGATGCAATAAATCACCGTTTACATTTTAACGTGTTGGGAGGAGTCTCTGAGTGCCACTGCATGTTTCTACTGGTTTCATGTCAATTCCCTCCAGAGGACACCGGAGCTTAAAGTAAATAGGGTGAGTGCCGGGTCTAATACCCTGTATATATATATATATATATATATATATATATATACACACAATGTATATCGCTCTAGTAAAACAATACATTGAAAATATACATTGCCAGGATGCATGAGCAATTGTTTTATACAACAGAGACTTGACTCACCAAGCCCTGAGCACAGTAAAGATCCCGTGCAGTAGCATGTAGAGGGAGAAACGAGAGTGCAGGGAGAGAGACACTTTTACGTTTCACATTAGCAGAAGTCCGTGCCTTAGGAGGAATTTTTATGGCTGTTGGTGTATTAGCATGGATTTCCACGACCCCACGCCCCCTGCATGCACCTGTGAATACTGTGGCCGAGAAAGAGATCCACAGTGCGGCAGGGACATCACAGCTGTGCAGGGGACACTGCAAAACAAACTGCCACCCTCACTCTCCCTGCAGCCTGTTCACTTCTGACAAGCAGCAGCATGACAGCGTCACCTGCTGCATTACTGCCAGGAGGAGCAGAGTACAGGTGCTGCATCTCCCGGCTTTCCGGCACCCGAACAGTCAAGTAGACGGGCAGATAACAGCTTACGGGCCCAGTGGAACGCAAATCCCGGAAGCGCTACAGGTGGCTGAATCGACTTGTGGTGAATGTGTGTGTTCGGGCCGGCCAGAAGCATAGCGAGCCGGCCAGACAAGAGAGGGGACTGGGGCCGGTGATCTCTCCCGATGTCCCTGTGGCAGATACTGTGAAGGGGGGGGGGGCTAGTAACAAGATGCAAGGAGGGGGGGAGGCAGCAGGTAACACTCGGGAGCGAGAGCCCATTTGCGCAGGGGGGGGCAATAGCACGCGGGGGGGGGGGGCGGAGCGGGTAACGAGATGCGGCAGCGGAGTGCTGCTATCGCGGAGGTGGGGGGACGGCAGGATGATATAGAAAGCGTTCTCTCATTCACTGACTGTGCGGTGCCGCCCTCCAGTGGTCGCCGCCCATAGGCAGCTGCCTAAAGCTGCCTAGTGGTAGCGCCGGCCCTGAGTAAATCTTCCCACCCTGGAGCTGCATCTCTCTGTCTCCCTCACTCCCTGTCAGAATTTGGGCGCCATTACAACACAGCTGCGCTGATTTTGGGACTGCTGAGCGATGCCTATTCTGTAAAGCCGCCTGCATCATCAGCGCTGTGCTTTTACAGGACACTTAAGTATTCTACATGTCGTTAGTTAAGAACAAGTGCATACCTTAGGGTTATTTAGTACAAGTACCCTGTGATATACATACAGTTTTTACTGTGCACTGATATATCTGTTTATATACATAGCCTTACTCAGCAGTTACTTAGTCTTGCTAGTCCAGTGCAGTTTTATTGTTTGTCATAATTCCTGCATTGCACATGTGGCTGTGTGTGTGTGCATATAGCTGCTGGGTGATTTCTACTCCGTGTATCTCACTCCTACTGCTATCCCTATATTCTGTACCCTGAGGGGGCTACGTGCGTCAAGGTTATTAGATGATATAGGTATTTCACAGGATGTACGTATTTTGTATTTTTCTTTGCGTATTTCAGTCACAATATACTTCAGGAATCCTCTGTCTGTGCTGTCACACTGCACAGGTGGTTTGTGTTTAGCAGTGCCGTAACTAGACATTTTAGCGCTGTGTGCAAGAAACTGCCTCGGTGCCCCCCCCCCCCTCCCATGCAAAAAATATATAGGGGCATGGCAGACAGAGTCCTCTTTTTTACACATTATGGCGGACAGTCCCCCTTTTTACACTTTACAGCAGACAGCGTCCACTTTTTACACATTACGGCAGACAGCGTCCACTTTGTATACATTACGGCAGACAGTGTGCCCTTATTACACATTACGGTAGACGGCGTCCCCTGTTTTACACATTACGACAGACAGCGTCCCCTTATTACACATTACGGGAGACAGCGTCCACTTTTTACACATTACGGCAGACAGCATTCACTTTTTACACATTACGGCAGACAGCGTCCACTTTTTACACATTACGACAGACAGCGTCCCCTTATTACACATTACGGTAGACAGCGTCCACTTTTTATACATTATGGCAGACAGCGTCCCCTTTTTACACATTATGGCAGACAGTGTGCCCTTATTACACATTACGGTAGACGGCGTCCCCTGTTTTACACATTACGGCAGACAGTGTGCCCTTATTACACATTACGGTAGATGGCGTCCCCTGTTTTACGCATTACGGCAGACAGCGCCGCCCTTATTACACATTACGGTAGACAGCGCCCCCCTTTTTACACATTATGGCAGATAGCGTCCCCCTTTTTACACATTACGGTAGACAGCGTCCCCCATTTTACACATTATGATAGACAGCGTCCCCCTTTTTACACATTACAGCAGACAGCGTCCCCTTATTACACATTACGGCAGACAGCGTCCCCTTATTACACATTACGGCAGACAGCGTCCCCTTATTACACATTACAGCAGACAGCATCCCCTTATTTCACATTACGGCAGACAGCGTCCCCCTATTACACATTACGGCAGACAGCGTCCCCTTATTACACATTATGTCAGACAGTCCCTACACACACACACAGCCTGTCACCTCCAGTCACACCACACACACACAGCCTGTCACCTCCAGTCACACCACACACACACAACCTGTCACCTCCAGTCACACCACACACACACACACACACAGCCTGTCACCTCCAGTCACACCACACACACACAACCTGTCACCTCCAGTCACACCACACACACACACACACACAGCCTGTCACCTCCAGTCACACCACACACACACAAACACACACACATCCTGCCCCCATCCCCTCCCCTCCCGCCAACTTTACCTCCAGGAGAGCTGTAGCAGCCAAAGACGGACAGAGAGATACCAAACAGCAAAGTCGGGGGCATGGCCTAATCGCGGACCCGTGGCCACGCCCACTTGCAGCACTGATAGGCGGTTGGGGAGACAAGGAGGCGCCGGACAGACCGGACATATGCCAATCACTTCCAGCGTCCTGATCTGCCGCTGCAGGTACAGTGCTTCTGCAGAGAAGTACTGAGCAGTGCGGACCTGCAGGTGTTGCCGGCGGTCCTGAGCCCTCAGTGCACATGCGCTGTGTGCCAGGCACCGCCGGCACACACCTAGTTACTGCACTGGTGTTTAGGTATTCTATCTCCTGATATTGGGGGTAATTCTGAGTTGATCGCAGTAGGAGCTTTGTTAGCAGTTGGTCAAACCTAGGTGATAATTCGGAGTTGATTGCAGCAGGAATTTTGTTAGCACTTGGGCAAAACCATGTGCACTGCAGGTGGGGCAGATATAACATGTGCAGAAAGAGTTAGATTTGGGTGGGTTATTTTGTTTCTGTGCAGGGTAAATACTGGCTGCTTTATTTTTACACTGCAATTTAGATTTCAGTTGAACACACCCCACCCATATCTAACTCTCTCTGCACATGTTATATCTGCCTCCCCTGTAGTGCACATGGTTTTGCCCAACTGCTAACAAAGTTCCTGCTGCGATCAACTCAGAATTACCCCCATTGTACTGTGTCGCCTGTGGGTTACGCTATCATATTATGTCAGCTACAGGGGGCGATGGGTCTGGGCCTGATTCCGCTGTGCGCAGTTATGACGTCCCAGATGCATTAGAAGATAACATGGCTGCGCAGGGTTCAGGTTTTGGGGGTTCGGTACCCCCAGTCAGTTTGTAACAACGGGGGCACATCAGAGCCCGCCTTGGTCTGCCTTGTCTAATTTACTGACTACGCTTGCACCCCCTTAGGGACCTCCTGTGCCTCTTCAGTCATATATGGTCCCTGCGGTTAATCCGCCGTGGACAGATGCTCTGTCTACTCAGTTACAGCACTTGAATAACTCTTTGGATAAACGTAGAAGAAGTCCTCTAAGCGGGCGGTTACTTCCTCTCAATCCACGCATGTTACGGATACCTCTTCCAATGAAGATGGCGTGTATACTGACCCCACAGACTCTAATACTGATGTTTCTGATGGGGAATCTGTTTCACAGGTGGATGTTCCTGATCTCTTTGAAGCTACAGCCTTGGGCGTCTTCACACTAGGCTCATGTGTACAATGATATGTGCAATTAGTCAATTGGTGTTAGCCAGAAAATAGAAGTGTGACATGCTTATATAAGGGATAGCAATGCAATGTGTTTAGCATAGAGAATGAGAACTGATAGGATTTGGTAGTCCATTAGATCCACACACCCAGCACAACTATTAATGAGCCAGTGCAGCAATACCGGACACTGTGGAAACTCACCAGCTATACATGTGATAACACAGTGATAGAATTTGACTGTAAGCCACTCAAGTACGGCAATACAGCCGTCACAGAACGTTATGCTTTGAATATATATTCACCTGTGAATTATACACAGTGTTCTTTACAAACATTCACAGCCGCATTAACAGCTGACCATTAATCCGATGAATTAACAGTGAACCATTTAACAAACAATCACACTGAATAGCTGTCAGCCAGAAATCGTGTGCTACTCACATTTCTAACACTGCAGTTACGTATTAAGAATTCCTGTGTCAGAAGGACACAGCTGCAACATAGTAACAAGATCTGTCTGCACAGCTGTGTGAGACAGTAACATTGCTAGTATAGCTCATTGCAACATATGTATCTGATTACAATCCACACACAAAGCCTGTAATGTTTAATAGGGCTTAGATAGTGGAAACCTAGAATTATCTTACTAGCATTTGTGATTCGCAGTAGAATTCAATTAACAATATATGTGTGAATAGCACAATAGAAGTGTGGCTGGAGTGAATTTCTAAAGCTGTTAATTTCAGTAACAGACGTATTGCTGCTACTGCTGGGCCTATCACGTTCATACTGACAGGCTGATTATACAAGAGACATCTGTGTCAGTCTTGAATACTTACACACAATGCAAGTAATCACCATTGCAAATAAATTATGTATATGATACAGATAACGAGATGTGCATGATACCAATAGTGATCATTTCCCAATAAATTTAATACCACATGTGAAAAACATAACTTGGTCAAGTGACCTTGCACAACTTCAGATAATGTGTACTATCATGGCTATTAAAGCGTAAATACTAATCCAGTGAAGAGTAAGACAATAAGTGTCAATTGATAAATATTTAACAAGTATATTTGACCACTTGGATGAGATTTATAAGCTGGTAGTTCTATATAGACGTTGACAGTAAAATCTGAGAACGCCAATAAACCAGCAGCATGCGTATATAGGAGGGTGGCATTTAGAAGACCACCTATACACAAAAAATATTTTTTCTTGCGTTGACAGCAGAGTCTGAGAACGCACAGATTTTACTTATGTCAAAGTTAATATACCAAAAATAAGCAATTTAAGTGCAATTGGTATACAATAATGAACTTGATGAATAAGTGTCATCCACAACATTAATATCTGCACGTTGACAGCAGAGACTGAGAACGTCTATTAATACGCATAACAGTATTACGGCACTGACAGCAGTGACTGAGAGTGCCATACTGTTTGGAATACAGAACGGCTTCTCCTGATATGCATGCACCAATACATGTGACACTTAAATGTTTCTAACTTGTCTTTCTATCCAATGGACAGGAATTAGGGAACAATAGTACACTTATCTGACGTATGTTAGGATTGGAAATCACACATGTGGACAATACATTGCTTTTCACACTAATTATATCCAACCATTAATTGGGATAACTTTCTGGCAACACCGTATGAATTTGGTATAAGGTCATAGAACCTACTATAATAAATATTTAATATATTTGACTTTGCACAACACATTGGAGCAAGAGAGTGTGTTTTTTAATGTTTATGTTGCACTGTGTCTTGCACTTGTCTGAATTTATTTTAATATTTCACAGTTCTCAGCGTTTTTAAACAAACACTAATAAAAGTTACATTTTATATAAATTTTCTTTGACCATTTACACAATTACAGTGCGCCACCCACAGTCCAAATCTTTCCCTTTCCTTCAAATCTATCTCTTTGAAGCTATCAGGCTCATTCTTCAAATTGATGATGATCCAGAGCCTGCTACTACCTCCAAGAATCCGGATAGGTTCAAACGTCAGAAGGTTACTAAATTGTTTTTACCTCATTCTGACCACTTGGTTGACATACATCATCCTGGGAGAACCCAGGAACGAAATTCACCCCGCACAAGAAGATGCTAGCCCGCTATCCCCTTGCGGCACAGTTGAGTAAAAATTGGAAAATGCCACCGCCACTGGACTTACAAATCGCTCGGCTGGTGGTGTCATCTGCTCTGCCTGTCACTACCGTCACTTCTCTCAAGGAACCGACGGATAAGCGTGTGTAGGGTTGCTTAAAGGCTATCTTTGACCTTGCAGGGGCTGCGCATAGGCCCACCATTGCGGCTACTTGGACCGCAGAAGTATTGAGGCGTGGGCTCAGGAGATGGAGGCTGAGTTGCCATCCAATTTTCCTGACAATGCCAGACAATTTCTCTCTTATATTGTCACAGCATCTCATTACATTAAAGAGGCAGCTACAGATGCTGGTGTTCTGGCGGCCAAGGCTGCTACGACATCCATTTTGACTCGCTGTATTCTCTGGTTGCGGTCCTGTTCTGTGGACTTGGACTCTAAGAAAACCATGGAGGTGCTCCCGTTTAAAGGGAACATCCTCTTTGGTGAGGATCTTAACAAGATTGTTGCTGACTTAGCGTCTGCTAAGACTGCATGTCCACCTAGTACTACTCCTTCAGCTCCAAAGGCCACGAGTACTTCCTTTCGTTCCTTTCACCCTCCAGGTAAAGCAAAAGGTCAGTCATACCCGAAAACAGTCTTGCACTTCCAAAACCACCAAACCCAATCCCAAACGGGCCTGGGCTGCCTGTCAGCCTGCTTCCAAATCTGACAAGCCTGTGGCATGATGGGGCAGGCCTCCCCCTGGGGGATTCCAGGGCGGGAGGCTGACTTCTACAGTTTACCCAGGTATGGTTGAAGACCACTTCAGATGCTTGGGTACAGGAAATCATCACTCACGGATACGCTATATCTTTCAAGACACGTCCCCCTCCTCGCTGTTGCGGATGGACGTCCCTTCGGATCCGGTGAAGGCAACAACTCTCCATTTGGTGGTACAATCCCTCCTGGATTCCGGAGTGGTAGTGCCGGTGCCTCTGGCTCAGAGGGGCAGGGGCTACTATTTAACGCTGTTCCTAGTCCCCAAAACCGAATGGGTTCTCCCGGCCCATTCTCAACCTCAAATCTTTGAACAAGTTTGTGAGGGTCTACAAGTTTTCTATGGAGACTCTTCGCTCTATTGTTCTGGCTTTGGAACCAGGGGACTATATGGAATCCCTGGCTATACAGGATGCTTACCTGCATATCCCTATTGCCATATCACATCAGCAATACCTGTATTTTGCTATTGGCAATCTCCATTATCAATTCCGGGCCTTACCATTTGGACTGACCACGGCTCCGCGAATCTTCACCAAGGTCATGGCGGTTATGGCGGCTTTACTCCGTCGTCGGGGCATCAGGATCCTGCCATATCTGGACGACTTGCTGATCCTTGCCAATTCCCCAGACGTTCTCCTCCATCATTTGGATCTGACGGTCCAGTTTCTGCAAATCATCCCTGGTCCCTGCCCAGAGCATGGTGCATCTGGGGGCGTTTATTGGACACACACAACCAGAGGTTGTTTTTGTCACAGGAGAAGGTCCTGAAGCTTCAGAACAAGATTTGTTGCTCCCTCTCTCGTCCACGTGTGTCAATACACTCTGCGATGCAAGTACTAGGCCTCATGCTGTCGGCTTTTCGACTTAGTGGAGTACGCTCAATTTCATTCCCGCCCTCTGCAGAAACTGATTCTTGCCAAGTGGGACGTCCTGCCTCACCGGATCAGGTCTCACATGATCTCCTTGTCTCCGGAGGTTCATCTGTCACTGACTTGGTGGCTACAGGATCAACGATTGAGCAGAGGTCGTCCCTTCAGGATCTCCAACTGGGTTCTTCTGACGACGGATGCCAGTCTGAGGGGTTGGGTCGCTGTGTTGGAGCAACACTCTCTTCAGGGTTGGTGGACCAGGGAGGAGTTTCTCCTCCCGATAAACATTCTGGAGTTGCGGGCAGTGTTCAATGCTCTGAAACTGGCCCAGCATCTGGAACAGAACAGGCCTGGTCAAGTACAGTCGAGCAACGCCACCACGGTGGCGTACATAAATCATCAAGGAGGCACTGATGGAAGTGTCAAAGATTCTTTAATGGGCGGAACGTCATCTGCCAGCCATATCGGCAGTGTTCATTCCGGGGGTCCTCAACTGGGAAGCGGACTTCCTCAGTCGTCAGGACCTACATGCCGTAGAGTGGAGCCTTCATCCAGAAGTATTTCAACTCCTAGTGGACAAGTGGGGCCTACCAGACTTAGACCTGATGGCGTCTCGACACAATCACAAGGTTCCGGTCTTCGGAGGAAGGACAAGGGATCCTCAAGCAGCGTTCGTGGATGCACTGGCAATTTTGTGGAACTTTCGGCTGCCGTACGTGTTCCCTCCGGCGTCACTCCTGCCCAGGGTAATAAGGAAGTTCAAGCAAGAAGGAGGAATCCTACTTCTGATCGCCCCAGCGTGGCCCAGATGGCATTGGTTACCCAGACCCACAAGGTCTCTCGCTAGAGCATCCTCTTCTGCTTCCGCAATGCCCAGATCTTCTCGTTCAGGGCCCTTGTGTCTACCAGGATTTGGCCTGACTGGCTTTGACGGCGTGGCTCTTGAAGCTTCAGTTCTGAGGCCAAAGGATTTTCTGAGGCGATGATTCAAACTATATTGAAGGCCCGTAAACTGGCTTCTGCTCAGATTTATCATAGGGTCTGGAATTCTTACTTTGCTTGGTGCACATCTAACAATCATGACGTACTGTATACAAGTTTAGTACAACCAAACTTTTAGCTTTCCTGCAATGGGGCCTGGACTTGGGCTTTGTCTGGCCTCCCTCAATGTTCATATTTCTGCCTTGTCGGTATGGTTTCAGAGAAAAATTGCAAATCTGCCTGATATTCATACATTCACTCAGGGTGTTTTACGGATTCAACCTCCCTATGTCCCGCCTGTGGCTCCTTGGGGGTTTGTCGGTTGTTCTGGAGGCCTTGCAAGAGTCTACGTTTGAATCTCTTGAATTTGCGGATCTTAAGTGGCTTACCCTTAAGGTCTTGTGTCTGCTGGCTATTGCCTCGGGATTAGTACTAAATGCCGCCGGCCGGAATCCCGGCGGTCGAAATACCGACGCCGGAATCCCGACCACACAATCCCGACAGGGGTGGCGAGCGGAACGCACGCACGGAGGGAGAATATGTCGGGATTGTGGCAGTCGGGATTCCGGCGTCGGTATTTTAACCGCCGGGATTCCGGCCGGCGGCATCTTGACCGCATCCCATTGCCTCTGCTAGATGGGTTTCAGATTTGGGTGCCTTGTCCTGTCGGTCACCCTTTCTGATTTTTCACCGTGAGCGGACAGTTCTCCGAACTCGTCGTGGTTATTTGCCTAAGGTGGTGTCGGCTTTCCACCTTAACCAAGAGATTTTGTTTTTGGCCTTTACCTCTCCAGGTTTATCCTCCAAGGAGCGGTATTTGGATGTGGAGCGATCCTTGGATGTGGTACGAAGAGAACAGCTTCGCCTAGGAGATCTGATTCTCTTTTTGTCTTATTTGGTTTTCTCAAACGTGGCTGGCCTGCTAACAAGCAGACCATGGCCAGATGGATTAGAATGGTGATTGCACATGCTTATGTACAGGCTGGTCTTCCAGCTCCTGCTACCATCAAAGCCCATTCTACTCGGTCTGTTGAACCTTCTTGGGCGGCCAGCCGTGGTGCAACCCTTGAACAATTGTGCAAGGCGGCTACGTGATCCTCAGTGAACACGTTCATAAGGTTCTATGCCTTCGATACTTCCACCTCCCAGGATGCTTCCTTTGGACGCCAGGTTCTTGTGCCCGCTACAGTGCGTCCCCTCCCATAAGGAACTGCTTTAGGACATCCCCGATGCTAATCCTTGTGGAGTCCAGTGTACCCCGCAGCAGAAAACGAGATTTATGGTAAGAACTTACCGTTGTTACATTTCTTTCTGCGAGGTACACTGGGCTCCACAAGTCACCCACCATGACGCACTTGGCTTCTTTGGGTTGGTATGGCATTAGCCGCTGACACCCTCTCCTGTAGTGAGTATATGGTGTATGTGGCTACTAGCGATTGTCGCCTCTGGTACCTGCTACTGCATTGGACTTGTTAAAGAAACTGAGCTCCTGTTCACGGAGGTGGGGTTGTAGAGGAGGCGGCGCTGTGCATCTTGGGAACAGTCATAGCTTTGAGCCTGTTGGTGCCTCAGATCAAGATCCTACTCTACACCTCTACACCCCGATGTTAATCCTTGTGGAGCCCAGTGTGCCTCGCAGAAAGAGATTTAACAACGGTGAGTTATTACCATAAATCTAGTTTTTTTTACAATTTTTAGTAAGTTAATACATGTCAAAAAGGGTAAAAAATCTAAATAACCCTAATCCGGCCTCCAAACCTCCCCTTCCAGCCGGCCAATCTCACGCCTTTTTCTAGTGTGTTAATTATTAATATATTAAAACTGTATTAACTTAATATAAATTTAAAAAAATACATTGCGCTATCCCGCAAACCTGTCCTGCTCTCAAGAATTGCAGCTGTGTCCTGGCTATACTGCAAACCGGTCCTGCTCCACAGTCCAGTTCTCGAGTACTGCAGCCGTGTCTCGGCTATCCTGCAAACCGGTCCTGCTCCAAAGTCCGGTATCCAAGCATTGCAGCTGGCCGTGACCCAGCTATTCTCGAAGCTGGTTCTGCTCCACATCCCAGCATCCTAATCTGTGTGAACTAGTCTAAGGCTAGCTATCCTAAGCTACTGGCACTCCTCCGCATTCCAGTACCTCTGTCACATCAGTCACCATAGTAATCCATTCACCTACACTTTCCTGAGCTGCATGAAGAAGACACACATCAAGCCTATCAGTTCCCTCACACGCTGTCCATGCTCCACTCCCATGGTAACACCTTGTGCGGACATACAAACAGATCCAAGTCTGACAGTGTTAATCTTTTATGAATATTACAAATGTATTCACTTTCTATAACTATTCACAAATACATGTGAAAAAGGGTAAAAAAAATAAATCTAAATAACCCTAATTCTGGCCTCCAATTTCCCATTCTAGCCGGACAGTCTCACGCCTTTTTTCTATGACCCCGCTATCCTGCAACCCTGTACCTCTCCTCAGTCTAGAGCTCAGGTATAGCAGTTGTGTCCCGACTATCCTGCAAACCAGTCATGCGCCACAATCCGGTTGTTAAGTACTGCAGCCATGTCACGGCTATCCTGCAAACCGGTCCTGCTCCACAGCCCGAGTCTCAAGTAGTCTGCAGCTGTGTCCTGACTATCCTGCAAACCAGTCATACTCCACAGTCCGGTTGTTAAGTACTGCAGCTGTATCCCGGCTATCCTGCAAACTGGTCCTGTTCCACAGTCCGAGTCTCAAGTACTGCAGCTGTGTCCCAACTATACTGCAAACCAGTCATACTCCACAGTCCGGTTGTTACGTACTGCAGCCGTGTCCCAGCTATCCCGCAAACCGGTCCTGCTCCACAGTCCGGTTCTCTACTACTGCAGCTGTATCCCGTAAACAATCCTGCTCCACAGTCCGCTATCCAAACATTGCAGCTGGTCTTCACCCAGGTATTCGGGAAGCGGGTTCTGCTCCACATCCCAGCATCCTAATCTGTTTGAGCTGGTCTAAACCCAGCTATTCTAAACAGCTGGCACTCCTCCGCATTCCAGTACCTCTGTCACATCAGTCACCATAGTAATCCAGTCACCTACACTTTCCTGAGCTGCATGAAGAAGACACACATCAAGCCTGTTAGTTCCCTCACAAGCCATCCACGCTCCACTCCCGTGGTAACACCTTGTGCGGACATACAAACAGATCAGTGTTATTCCATTATGAATATTACAAATGTATTTTTTAAAATTTCTAGTAAGTTAATACATGTCAAAAAAGGGTAAAAAAATCTAAATAACCCTAATTCTGGCCTCCAAACCTCCCCTTCCAGCCAGCCAGTCTCACGCCTTTTTCTAGTGTGTTAGTTATTAATATATTAAAACTGTATTAACTTGCTATAAATTAAAAAAAATACATACTGTAGAAAAGGATAATAAAATTTAAATAACCCTAATTCTGACCTTCAACCTCCACTTCCTGCCGACCAGTCTCACGCCTTTTTCTATGGTCCCGCTATCCCGCAAACCTGTCCTGCTCCTCAGTCTGGATCTCAAGTATTGCAGCTGTGACCTGGCTATACTGCAAACCGGTCCTGCTCCACAGTCCCGGTCTCAAGTACTGCAGCCATGTCCCAGCTATCCTGCAAACCATTCCTGCTCCACAGTCCAGTTCTCGAGTACTGCAGCCGTGTCTCAGCTATCCTGCTCCACGGTCCTGTTCTCAAGTACTGCAGCTGTATCCCGTAAACCGATCCTGCTCCAAAGTCCGGTATCCAAGCATTGCAGCTGATCGTGACCCAGCTATCCTCGAAGCCAGTTCTGCTCCACATCCCAGCATCCTAATCTGTGTGAACTAGTCTAAGACTAGCTATCCTAAGCTACTGACACTCCTCCGCATTCCAGCACCTCTGTCACATCAGTCACCATAGTAATCCATTCACCTACACTTTCCTGAGCTGCATGAAGAAGACACACATCAAGCCTATCAGTTCCCTCACACGCTATCTACGCTCCTCTCCCGTGGTAACACCCTGTGAGGACATACAAACAGATCAGTGTTATTCCATTATGAATATTACAAATGTATTTTTTATAATTTTTAGTAAGTTAATACATGTCAAAAAGGGTAAAAAATCAAAATAACCCTAATTCCGGCCTCCAAACCTCCCCTTCCAGCCGGCCAGTCTCACGCCTTTTTTTATGGTGTTAATCTATTATTAATATATTAAAACTGTATTAACTTACTATAAATTCAAAAAATACATGAAAAAGGATAAAAAATCTAAATAACCCTAATTCTGACCTTCAGCCTCCACTTCCTGCCGGCCAGTCTCATGCCTTTTTCTATGGTCCCGCAATCCTGTCCTCCTCCACAATCTGGAGCTCAAGTATTGCAGTTGTGTCCTGACTATCCTGCAAACCAGTCATGCTCCACAGTCCACCATCCTAAACTAACAAAAAAAAAAACATTAAAAGTAAAGAGGAACTTTGAGGGGAAAAAACAAAGCTCAGTCTCCTGATCTCCTCTTCCTTCTGTTATGAACTGAGTACCTGGAACTCAGGGGAGTGATTGGCAGCTGGGGAGTTCCAGTACTCACGAGTGAAGCTGCGACAGAATATGGATAACGCAGCTACACCTACTCTTATCCCTAACTCCGTTATTTCTCCCAGTAGTCGATTGGCGCCAGCAGAGCTAGTCTTCTCCAATAGCAGCCACGTTTGAATGGGCGAATTCGGTCTGCCCAGACCCTGATGCCCTCAGGTCTTACGAGATACATAGCACCAACCGAGACTTAAGAGAATAAGAGGAAACCTAACTAAACTAACGTGACTTCAAGCAGGTAAGAGTAAGTTGCAGTACAGTGAGATGTACACTGAACTCAATCTAGATACCGCTGCATTACACGCAGATAGATTAATAACCAAAAGCACATGGGTGCAACAATGCACAGGTTTGAATATAATCTAAATACAATCAATATGCAGGAGACCCCTGTATCCCATGGAAGGCAGGACAAGGCAAGACAAGTCAAGATAAAGCCAAAGCTGTATGACACTACTTCCAGACAGGGTCTCACATGTACAATCAAGAACTCAGGTGACAAGGATAATGTGCTCAGAACTCTGGCAGGACAGGACACACAGAATTCAAACTGGACCGGGATTCCAAAGCAATGCAATGGCACCAACTGTACAAGTTCAAGATTCCACACCATAGGTCAGGGACCAGACACAGTCCCTTGAGGGGATGCAGAGTCAGATAGTTTTTCCAAGGTCACAGATTCAGAAGACCCTTCTGGAACTGTCCCATCAACATTTAAATCTGATGCCCTTCCTGGGGTCGGCACCTCAGACTCCCCTCCTGGGGGTCGGCACCTCGGACTCCCCACCTGAGGTCGGCACCGCGGACTTCCTTCCTGAGGTCGGCACCTCGGGCTCCCCTCCTGGGGTCGGCACCACGGGCTTACCTCCTGGGGGTCGGCCCCTATGACTCCCTTGCTGAGACAGGTTCGTCGGACTCTCTCTTTGGGACCGTATTGTCGGACTTTATGGGACCGGATCATCGGACTCCCTCTCTGGAACCGAATCATCGGACTCCCTCTCTGAGACCGGAACATCGGATTCCCTCTCTGAGACCGGAACATCGGACTCCCTCTCTGAGACCGGAACATCGGACTCCCTCTCTGAGACCGGATCCTCGGACTCCCTCGCTGAGACCGGATCCTCGGACTCCCTGTCTGGGACCGGATCATCGGACTCTCTCTCTGGAACCTAATCATCGGACTCTCTCTCTGGAACCGAATCATCGGACTCTCTCTCTGTGGGACCGGATCAGCGGACTCTCTCTCTCTGGGACCGGATCATCAGACTCTCTCTCTGGCACCGGAACATCGGACTCTCTCTCTGGCACCGAAATATCGGACTCCCTCTCTGAGACCGGAACATCGGACTCCCTCTCTGAGTCCGGAACATCGGACTCCCTCTCTGAGACCGGATCCTCGGACTCCCTCGCTGAGACCGGATCCTCGGACTCCCTCGCTGAGACCGGATCCTCGGACTCCCTCTCTGGGACTGGATCATCGGACACTCTCTCTGGGACCGGATCATCGGACTCTCTCTCTGGCACCGGAACATCGGACTCCCTCTCTGAGACCGGAACATCGGACTCCCTCTCTGAGACCGGAACATCGGACTCCCTCTCTGAGACCGGAACATCGGACTCCCTCTCTGAGACCGGAACATCGGACTCCCACTCTGAGACCGTAACATCGAACTCTCCCACAGAAACCGGATCATCGGACTCTCCCACAGAAACCGGATCATCGGACTCTCCCACAGAGACCGGAACATCGGACTCTCCCACAGAAACCGGATCATCAGACTCTCCCACAGAAACCGGATCATCGGACTCTCCCACAGAGACCGGAACATCGGACTATCCCACAGAGACCAGAACATCGGACTCTCCTGGGGTTGGCACCTCAGAATCTCATGCTGGGGTCAGCACCTCAGACTCCCCTCCTTGGGTCGGCACCTCGGACTTCCCTCCTGGGGTCGGCAACTCTGACTCCCCTCCTGGGGTCGGCACCTCGAACTCCCCTCCTGGGGTCGTCACCTCGAGCTCCCCTCCTGGGTCGCAACCTCGAGCTCCCCTCCTGGGGTCGGCACCTCCGACTTCCCTCCTGGGGTCGGCAACTCGAACTCCCCTCCTGGGGTCGGCACCTCGAGCTCCCCTCCTGGGGTCATCACCTCGAGCTCCCCTCCAGGGTCGCAACCTCCAGTTCCCCTTCTGGGGTTGGCACCTCGAGCTCCCCTCCTGGGGTTGGCACCTCATGCGCCCTTCCTGGGGTCGGCACCTCGTGCTCCCCTCCTGGGGTCGGCACCTCGGTCTCATTCACTGAGACCGGAACGTCGGACTCCCTCGCTGAGACCAGAACGTCAGACTCCCTCGCTGAGACCGGATCCTCGGACTCTCTTTCTAGGACCGGATCCTCGGACTCTTTCTCTGGGACCGGATCCTCGGACTCTCTCTCTGAGACCGGAACATCGGACTCCCTCTCTGAGACCGGAACATCGGACTCTCTCACAGAGACCGGAACATCGGACTCTCCCACAGAGACCGGAACATCGGACTCTCCCACAGAGACCGGAACATCGGACTCTCCCACAGAGACCGGAACATCGGACTCTCCCACAGAGACCGGAATATCAGACTCTCTCACAGAGACCGGTACATCGGACTCTCTCACAGAGCCCGGAACATCGGACTCTCCCACAGAGACCGGAACATCGGACTCTCCCACAGAGACCGGAACATCGGACTCTCCCACAGAAACCGGATCATCGGACTCTCCCACAGAAACCGTATCATCGGACTCTCCCACAGAGACCGGAACATCGGACTATCCCACAGAGACCAGAACATCGGACTCTCCTGGGGTTGGCACCTCAGAATCTCATGCTGGGGTCAGCACCTCAGACTCCCCTCCTTGGGTCGGCACCTGGGACTTCCCTCCTGGGGT
Organism: Pseudophryne corroboree; assembly: GCF_028390025.1. Classification (NCBI taxonomy): domain Eukaryota; kingdom Metazoa; phylum Chordata; class Amphibia; order Anura; family Myobatrachidae; genus Pseudophryne; species Pseudophryne corroboree. Next base: position 407,904,481 of record NC_086451.1, read on the forward strand.
CGGCAACTCGGACTCCCCTCCTGGGGTCGGCACCTCGAACTTCCCTCCTGGGGTCGTCACCTCGAACTCCCCTCCTGGGTCGCAACCTCGAGTTCCCCTCCTGGGGTCGGCACCTCCGACTTCCCTCCTGGGGTCAGCAACTCGAACTCCCCTCCTGGGGTCGGCACCTCGAGCTCCCCTCCTGGGGTCGGCACCTCGAGCTCCGCTCCTGGGTCGCAACCTCCAGTTCCCCTCCTGGGGTTGGCACTTCGAGCTCCCCTCCTGGGGTCGGCACCTCATGCTCCCTTCCTGGGGTCGGCACCTCGTGCTCCCCTCCTGGGGTCGGCACCTCGGTCTCATTCACTGAGACCGGAACGTCGGACTCCCTCGCTGAGACCAGAACGTCGGACTCCCTCGCTGAGACCGGATCCTCGGACTCTCTTTCTGGGACCGGATCCTCGGACTCTTTCTCTGGGACCGGATCCTCAGACTCTCTTTCTGGGACCGGATCCTCGGACTCTCTCTCTGAGACCGGAACATCGGACTCCCTCTCTGAGACCGGAACATCGGACTCTCCCACATAGACCGGAACATCGGACTCTCCCACAGAGACCGGAACATCGGACTCTCCCACAGAAACCGGATCATCGGACTCTCCCACAGAAACCGGATCATCGGACTCTCCCACAGAGACCGGAACATCGGACTCTCCCACAGAAACCGGATCATCAGACTCTCCCACAGAAACCGGATCATCGGACTCTCCCACAGAGACCGGAACATCGGACTATCCCACAGAGACCGGAACATCGGACTCTCCTGGGGTTGGCACCTCAGAATCTCATGCTGGGGTCAGCACCTCAGACTCCCCTCCTTGGGTCGGCACCTCGGACTTCCCTCCTGGGGTCGGCAACTCTGACTCCCCTCCTGGGGTCGGCACCTCGAACTCCCCTCCTGGGGTCGTCACCTCGAGCTCCCCTCCTGGGTCGCAACCTCGAGCTCCCCTCCTGGGGTCGGCACCTCCGACTTCCCTCCTGGGGTCGGCAACTCGAACTCCCCTCCTGGGGTCGGCACCTCGAGCTCCCCTCCTGGGGTCATCACCTCGAGCTCCCCTCCAGGGTCGCAACCTCCAGTTCCCCTTCTGGGGTTGGCACCTCGAGCTCCCCTCCTGGGGTTGGCACCTCATGCGCCCTTCCTGGGGTCGGCACCTCGTGCTCCCCTCCTGGGGTCGGCACCTCGGTCTCATTCACTGAGACCGGAACGTCGGACTCCCTCGCTGAGACCAGAACGTCGGACTCCCTCGCTGAGACCGGATCCTCGGACTCTCTTTCTAGGACCGGATCCTCGGACTCTTTCTCTGGGACCGGATCCTCGGACTCTCTCTCTGAGACCGGAACATCGGACTCCCTCTCTGAGACCGGAACATCGGACTCTCTCACAGAGACCGGAACATCGGACTCTCCCACAGAGACCGGAACATCGGACTCTCCCACAGAGACCGGAACATCGGACTCTCCCACAGAGACCGGAACATCGGACTCCCTCACAGAGACCGGAACATCGGACTCCCTCACAGAAACCGGTACATCGGACTCCCTCGCAGAGACCGGAACATCGGACTCCCTTTACAGAGACTGGAACATCGGACTCTTCCAGAGACCGGAACATCGGACTCTCCCACAGAGACCGGAACATCGGACTCTCCCACAGAGACCGGAACATCGGACTCTCCCACAGAGACCGGAACATCGGACTCCCTCACAGAGACCGGAACATCGGACTCTCCCACAGAGACCGGAACATCGGACTCTCCCACAGAGACCGGACATCGGACTCTCCCACAGAGACCGGAACATCGGACTCTCCCACAGAGACCGGAACATCGGACTCTCCCACAGAGACCGGAACATCGGACTCTCCCACAGAGACCGGAACATCGGACTCTCTCACAGAGACCGGGACATCGGACTCTCTCACAGAAACCGGAACATCGGACTCTCCCACAGAGACCGGAACATCGGACTCTCCCACAGAGACCGGAACATCGGACTCTCCCACAGAGACCGGAACATCGGACTCTCCCACAGAGACCGGAACATCGGACTCTCCCACAGAGACCAGAACATCGGACTCTCCCACAGAGACCGGAACATCGGACTCCCTCACAGAGACCGGTACATCGGACTCCCTCACAGAGACCGGAACATCGGACTCCCTTTACAGAGACTGGAACATCGGACTCTCCCACAGAGACCGGAACATCGGACTCTCCTGGGGTTGGCACCTCAGAATCTCATGCTGGGGTCAGCACCTCAGACTCACCTCCTTGGGTCGGCACCTCAGACTTCCCTCCTGGGGTCGGCAACTCGGACTCCCCTCCTGGGGTCGGCACCTCGAACTCCCCTCCTGGGGTCGTCACCTCGAGCTCCCCTCCTGGGTCGCAACCTCGAGTTCCCCTCCTGGGGTCGGCACCTCCGACTTCCCTCCTGGGGTTGGCACCTCGAGCTCCCCTCCTGGGGTCGTCACCTCGAGCTCCCCTCCTGGGTCGCAACCTCCAGTTCCCCTCCTGGGGTTGGCACTTCGAGCTCCCCTCCTGGGGTCGGCACCTCATGCTCCCTTCCAGGGGTCGGCACCTCGTGCTCCCCTCCTGGGGTCGGCACCTCATGCTCCCCTCCTGGGGTCGGCACCTCGGTCTCATTCACTGAGACCAGAACGTCGGACTCCCTCGCTGAGACCAGAACGTCGGACTCCCTCGCTGAGACCGGATCCTCGGACTCTCTTTCTGGGACCGGATCCTCGGACTCTCTCTCTGGGACCGGATCCTCGGACTCTCTCTCTGAGACCGGAACATCGGACTCCCTCTCTGAGACCGGAACATCGGACTCTCCCACAGATACCGGAACATCCGACTCTCCCACAGAGACCGGAACATCGGACTCTCCCACAGAGACCGGAACATCGGACTCTCTCACAGAGACCGGTACATCGGACTCTCTCACAGAGACCGGAACATCGGACTCTCCCACAGAGACCGGGACATCGGACTCTCCCACAGAGACCGGAACATCGGACTCTCCCACAGAGACCGGAACATCGGACTCTCCCACAGAGACCGGAACATCGGACTCCCTCACAGAGACCGGAACATCGGACTCCCTCACAGAAACCGGTACATCGGACTCCCTCGCAGAGACCGGAACATCGGACTCCCTTTACAGAGACTGGAACATCGGACTCTTCCAGAGACCGGAACATCGGACTCTCCCACAGAGACCGGAACACCTCATGCTCCCCTCCTGGGGTCGGCACCTCGGTCTCATTCACTGAGACCGGAACGTCGGACTCCCTCGCTGAGACCAGAACGTCGGACTCCCTCGCTGAGAACGGATCCTCGGACTCTCTTTCTGGGACTCTCCCACAGAGACCGGAACATCGGACTCCCTCACAGAGACCGGTACATCGGACTCCCTCACAGAGACCGGAACATCGGACTCCCTTTACAGAGACTGGAACATCGGACTCTCCCACAGAGACCGGAACATCGGACTCTTCCAGAGACCGGAACATCGGACTCTCCCACAGAGACCGGAACATCGTACTCTCCCACAGAGACCGGAACATCGTACTCTCCCACAGAGACTGGAACATCGGACTCTCCCACAGAGACCGGAACATCGGACTCTCCCACAGAGACCGGAACATCGGACTCTCTCACAGAGACCGGAACATATTGGCCTGCATGCACAAGCGACAGGGCACCAGCGATGAACCCGCGCGGGACCACGCATCGTTCATCGCTGGTGCCTCTACACTGAAAGATATAACGAGATCGTTCAAATCTTTCAGTAATATCGCCCAATGTGCAGGGCCCATTAGTGGAGTCAGGAACAGAACTGGACACTTGACTTGACATGACAGGAGGCAGAGACTTGTCACCAGCAGTGCTGTGGCCTCACTTGAAGTTTTTATAGGCCAGTTGCTTTTGGGAGGGTTCTCCAGATGGAGCTGACAAATGAGAATCCTCTAAATCGTCCTTGCTCCTCAGGTGTTATTGGCTGCCTACGGGTTTCTGTTGCCTCCATTCTCTTTAGGTCGCTTAGACTGAAGTCAGAGTGTGGTGTGGATGGTGGACCGGGCCTGTATGGAGGGACAGTCTCAAGGGCTTCCACTGCGACCCAGTTGACTGTCTGGAAGAATGGATGGTGTCGTATGTTACCATTTACTCCTAGACGTCTAGTGGGATCTTTCTGGAGGAGCTCTTCGATGATGTCTTTCACAGCAGTGCCAAATGGATTAAGTCTTGTAGGATGATAATCCAGACTTCCGGTGATCATTTGGGTCATTATGATACCAAATGAAAACCAGTCAGCACTGGCACTGTACTCCTTGCCAGCACGCACCTCAGGAGCCATGTAGCCACGTGTTCCAGCGAAGCCAGTTGCCCTCCGGTCTCCAAGGATATTCTCAAGTGCGAGACCAAAGTCGGCAATCTTAATATGGCCCGTTCCATCCACCAGGATGTTCTCTGGCTTGAGGTCACGATGAATTATGCCCTTGGAATGGAGGAACTGTATTCCACATACAAGCTCTGCAGCATAGAACCTGGCACTAGAGATGGTAAGGCGGCCTTCCCTTTTCAGAAGCTGATGAAAATCTCCTCCACTTGCATACTGCATTCCAATTAGAAGATGCTCTTTTGTCTGTAGGGCAAAGTGGCCATGGATAAGGAAGGCACTTCCTTGTGCCAGTTCTAACACTCTCCTTTCCACAAATGCTAGTCCTTCTGAGCCCCACGTTAGCACCTGTCTCTTTTTCATGACTTTCACAGCCATCATCTGATGGCTAGATAAATCTGCTGCCAGCAGGACTTTACCAAAGGCGCCACAGCCTACCTGATGAAAAAATGCCAGTCTCTGGATGGTGTCGCAAGGGCTGGATGATGCAGCACTGCTGGTTCCCCTTCTCTCTGCATCTTCTTGATGTTTTTCTTTCTTCATCCTCTTATGTCCGGTCTTCTCCACTGAGCTGGATGAGGATGTCCTGCATCTCTTCTTCCTTCCTTCCCAGATGCAGATCTTTGGCTCTTTCTCATCAGAGGAGTCAGAAGAGATCCAACTCTTGCCCTCTTTTATATTCTTCCTTTTTGACTCCTTTTTGACACTTGAATTGTGTGAAATCTTCCCCAATCTGTTCTGCTCCTCCTTGATTGGTACCTTTGGCTGTTGCTCCTCAGGGGAGTCAGAAATGCTAATCATCTTCCTGCCATGGCCGGCCTTGTTCTTCTCCTTTTCTGCACTAGATGGTAGCTCCCTACTTTTCCTCTCCTTCTTCATGGGAATCTCCTCTTCCAAACTCCTCCTTTTCCTCTCCTTATTCAAAGGTATGTTCGCTTCTGGCGCCTCAGCGCAGCTGGGAACGAGCCACCTGTTTAATATAGCCTTCTTCATGGCTGCTTCCAACTGTAGCTCTGCCACCACTGGTCTGAAGTAAACAAGCTGGTTGCCTGGCAACGGCTGCATCATTCAAAAGTGGCATGCGGCAGTCAGTGGCAGTTACCTGCCCAATGCCCATATCCCTGTGTAGGTGTATGCTGGCTGTGTCTGTGTGCATGTGACATTAATTGGGAGGCATGTGTGAAATTAACACTGGATTAAACAGGGGTTTCCAAAATTTTGAGGGGGGAAGCAATTTTACCAATGCAGATTGATCAGTTTAAAATGTATCTATATTACGGTACGTACTGAGTTATTTTTGTCACTTATTAAAATAACATTAATTTATTTTCTATTTGTTAACAGTTATTTATACAGAGCACACATATTACACAGCTCTGTACAGTGAGTATTTCAGTCATTGGCATTAGTCCCTGCCCCAGTAGATCTTACAAGGCCAGATTAAAGGTGGTCATTCCGAATTGTTCACCAGCTGCAATCGTTCGCTGTGCAGCGATGAGGCAAAAAAACCTGGCACTTCTGCGCATGCGTATGCAGCGCAATGCGCATGCGTATGCAGCGCAATGCGCATGCGCAACGTACTTTCACAACGTCCAATGTGGTTTCACACAAGGTCTAGCGAAGCTTTCCAGTCTCACTGCTGGCCGCAGAGGGATTGACATGAAGTTGGCGTTTCTGGGTGTCAACTGCCCATTTTCAGGGAGTGTTCGAAAAACGCAGGCGTGGCTGGCCAAACGCAGGGCGTGTTCGTGACGTCAAAACAGGAACTGAACAGTCTGAAGTGATCGCAAGCGCTGAGTAGGTCTGAAGCTGCACTTTTTTTTTTTGTAGCCGCTCTACGATCCTTTCGTTTACACTTCTACTAAGCTAAAATACACTCCCAGAGGGCAGCGGCATAGAGTTTGCACGGCTGCTAAAAACAGCTAGCGAGCGAACAACTCGGAATGAGGGCCAATGTGCACAGATCATGTATTCAAACTGACTGAGGTACTAATTTACCAGAGAAAAGGAGAGATCTGCAGATGCACTGAGGGAAATACTTAGTGCTTGGCTGTTCTAACAATAAAAGTGTATCTTTTATTCTGCAATATTCAGGTAGGCAAAAAGGAATTTCTTAAAATATGAGTAAGAGTGTGATTAATGTAAGGAATAAAGGCCCTCATTCCGAGTTGATCGGTCGCAAGGCGAATTTAGCAGAGTTACACACGCTAAGCCGCCGCCTACTGGGAGTGTATCTTAGCATCTTAAAATTGCGACCGATGTATTCGCAATATTGCGATCACAAACTACTTAGCAGTTTTAGAGTAGCTCCACACTTACTCTGCCTGTGCGATCAGTTCAGTGCTTGTCGTTCCTGGTTTGACGTCACAAACACACCCAGCGTTCGCCCAACCACTCCCCCGTTTCTCCGGCCACTCCTGCGTTTTTCCCGGAAACGGTAGCGTTTTCAGCCACACGCCCATAAAACGGCCTGTTTCCGCCCAGTAACACCCATTTCCTGTCAATCACATTACGTTCGCCGGAGCGATGAAAAAGCCGTGAGTAAAAATACTATCTTCATAGCAAAGATACTTGGCGCAGTCGCAGTGCGAATATTGCGCATGCGCACTAAGCGGAATTTCACTGCGATGCGATGAAAAATACCGAGCGAACGACTCGGAATGAGGGCCAAAGTGATTAGAAAAACAAATGAGCGCTGTGTTTATTTTTATTATCTCAGATTTTAATATGATCAGTTTCCAATGGGAAATGGCGCACAGAGAGTGATTAGCCATTGTGGATGCACAGAGGATTTATTCGCTAAGTGAGTGACAGGTAGTCAGCGTTTAGTAGCGGTAATGGAGGGAGGCTAGAAAAGCACAGGAGTGTTGGGACCGCTTTCTGGGTCTGACCGATGTCCGCCTGATGTTTTCGCTGATGTACATGAGCGGCGGATGTGAGACACGAGCAGAGAGCGTCTCTGTGCATAAGACAGCGCCCTAAGTCATTAGCATATTTTCCCAAGTCCACTGGGAAAGAGAACGCAGCTGCGAGTGCAACTGGTGTGCACCTCTGATTCAGGCCCAAAGAGAGTACCTTTCAGTCTCATAAGATGATGTGACGTTAAGGCGATGTGTCAACAACTGTATAAACGGTGGCATTCACATTTTACCTTAGTGCATTTAAATGCATCTCCGTCATTTAGGTCCTATTTTCTGGTACATTTGTAAATTTGAGCTAAATTTTAAACCATCATCTGTTTTTATTTTCCCCCTTTGCATGTTCTTAAAATGTTTCAAAGTCATCTTTTAAAGTGTGCAATTGGCCATCTAATGACCCGGACAGATCTTTACATGTTTTTAAATTCACACCCTCATTTTGCAGAACATGGGCCCTCACTCTGAGTTGATCGCTCGCTAGCTACTTTTAACAGCCATGCAAATACATAGTCGTCGCCCACGGGGGAGTGTATTTTTGCTTTGCAAGTGTGCAAATGCCTGTGCAGCCGTGCGGCAGCAAACACGTTTTGTGCAGAACAAGACTAGTCCTGTAGTTACTTATTCTGTGCGATGATTGCTGTGACGAAGGTCCCGGAATTGGCGTCAGATACCCGTCCTGCAAACGCCCGGCCACGCCTGCATTTTTCAAAACACTCCCAGAAAACGGTCAGTTGACACCCATAAACTTCCACTTCCTGTCAATCTCCTTGCGTTCGCCAGTGCGAATGGAATCGTCGCTAGAACCAGTGCAAAACCACAAAGCTCTTTGTACCCGTACGAAGCGCATGCGCATTATGTTGCATTCGCAGGTTTGCCATTTTTTTAACTGATCACTACGCAGCGAACAACGGCAGCTAGCGATCAACTCGGAATGAGGGTCATGGTGTGCAGTGCTCTATGAAACTTTTGCAAAATCTCATCCCACGTGATCATCACATACTCCCTGAAATAGTCACAATCTCCATGACTTCCACAGGATTCCAGCAATCTCCCTGATTACACCTAACCCCCATTATGCATACTTACCTACTCTGCCGGAAGTTGCGGGAGGCTCCCGTTTTTTGGGGTAGCCCCCCGCACCCCCGGAAGAGTGGGCAGGTCTCCCGCATCCTGCTCGCACCCTAGTGATGCGAGCAGGATGGAGAGATTACCTCCCGCCAGGTGGAGAAGGGGTTAAAATGACGCAAATCGCGTCATTTTAGCCCCACCCCCTTCCCGCGGACCCGCGAATCGTGGCATTTCCCACTGCTGGGGGCGGAGCTTAGTGATGTCACAGTCCGGCCCCGCCCCCCGAAAACACTTGCAGCGTCTCCTCTCCGGGCTTCTCCCGGAGAGGAGAAATCAAATGTAGGTAAGTATGCCATTATGTAATTGTTTTCTTCTTGAATAAAAAGAAATATGAAATATATACATTCAAAGGGGCTCATCAGTACCATTTCCCGGCATTGATTATAAGGCACAATGGGGGGATATGTATTATAGAGGCACTTCCTGCTATGCCTCATTACCGAGGTGAAGCAGGGATGGACATTGACAAGGTGTGTTAACATCATATTTGTTGATGCGGGGGAGTGAAAACTCCCCCGTCGGCGATCCTCGCTTGAGCACACCGCGCATCAGCCTAGTGCTGTGTTTCACCCTCGGCTGGCTCCTCTGGGCATGTGCGAGATCTCACCCGGAATCCTGCAGCCATGGACAGCGCTGTCCCTGCTGTGGAAATAGCGCAGTGACACCTGCAGCTGTCAAAAATCTATAGCTGCAGGTGTCAGAACTGTCAGTGCCACTGACCGGTCATTCATTGCCCTGCATTTCGGTCTTCTATCTTTTAGATAGCAGCGCCAATAATGACAGGCGCGCATAGCGCCCCTGGCACTGAGCACCTACTGCTGCTGTAATACATGGGGAGAAGCGGTATCATAATGTGCACTGATACTACTTCTCCCCCCATAATAAGGAATAATACATCTACCCCACTGATCCCTATGGAGACATGCATTTTCATGTAAGGTTTCTCGTCGTCACTTGCTGTATATGGAACCACTTGTGAGTAGAACACAATACATGAACAAGCCCTAGAAAGTATCAGTGTGTTTCAGTATCTGTGTAAGTAGATCTTACTGACAGCTTTGGAGATATTTGAATGGAAGTGAATTCTACGGCAGGACGCTCAGGAGCAGCTGTACACGTCCACTTACCGCTACGCACGCATCACAGCAACTATTAGCTGCGCTGGGCTGCGACTACAGTATTTGTACCTGGCGACTAGTTACTGCAATCTGTATGGACGTGTGTGTACATATGCATGGGACTGATCATACGGGGCACAGGTTACGCAATCGCTTGGCAGAGCTGAGTGTGGCTGATCTGTAGGTGTTGCTTTGACAATCTCCCTGAAATGCATTTTCAAAAGACGGCAAGTATGGATCAGCATAAACACAAATGAATGGCAAATGGAGGCAAGGGAAATATATCATGAGCTGCCGCCTTCCATTGGTGTACTTGCTTGTTTTGATGTGTGGTTAATATGGGGCTGGCACAGGTGATACGCCTTCTGACATGTACAGTTGTGTTGGTGCCCATAGTTTATTGGGAGGCGTCATGCAGTTGATTACATGTGCCTTATATGATGTGATGGAAGAAGTAATGCTACCATTGCTGGTTAAACAGTTTGTGTATATACTTTCTTTTACTGTCTTGCAGATGTCCATTTTCTGGGCCTGTTGTACTTGGGTAGTGTGGTTCAGCTATAAGACCCACCTTGGACAGCTCAGCGTGGTCTGCTGTATAACACCTGCTATTTGATGGAGAGCTCTCCTTTGCTCATTCCTCCTCTCTGATGATGAGCAGAAGACCAGGGTTCAGTCAGTCACTGACAGGCACGTTACGGGAGTGCCTCCCTGACATCACAGGAATCCCAGAAGGAGGTTCTCCTCTCTTCAGCGACTACTGATACAGGCCCTGCTCACAAGTAGGTACCTCATTGCTTTATATAGACAGCCTTCTCTCTGTATACCCCTTCTTCATTTCAAAGGAACATCCCACCTGTCATATACCTCAAAGTGTGTCACTCCCATCTCTCTCACTCCCACTTCTCTCAGCTTCTTCTTTAAGCTTATGGGGCCCATCTTCTCCTTGCTCCTCCTTAAGGCAATGGCTGGCTTCTTGCAGACTATTCTTAAGCTAGCTTGATGTTGTGATGTCACATGCGCAGTGCAGATAGGGGGAGGGATGGAACCTTTATTGTGCCAGATGATCCCAGTCCTTCTATGCCTGCACCCTGCTTAGTCCAACAGCACATGTACGGAGCCCGATTACAATCACGAGACCGGACATCAGTTAAAGATAGGTCGGGAGAGCTCCGGCCGTCTTGGCACCCAAAGTACCACCCTCTATTTGCGGTCCTGATTTGGCGTAAACCTGGTGAATATTCTGCCAAAGCGATAGCTACGGCTCAGCATATGAGCATCATTATGAATATGTGTCCAACTGAGCATCAGATATTCACTCTTTGGTAAACCAACTTCTTTTTTTGATAGTCTCCCCCTTTATACATGCCACTTGCCCTGCCGCTCCCTACCTGCCTATACCCTTACTCTCCTTTAACCTTCAAATCCTTTTTCAACCATTGCCCTGCCCATGCCTTTTCTAGGGTTGGCACTGTCAAACTTGTTCTCTGTCAAGCAAAGCCTCCTCATATATATCTGACTTCAGTGCTATATTTATTACCAAACTTGATAGCTATTCGGTGTTCTAAACCTCCACAGGACCCACAAGAGAATTTAGCAAGAGGTTGCCTGGCTTTTTTCACCCCACAGTGGGCCGAATAAAGCCTTTGGGGGCCTTGGGCACGCAAAGACAAGGGTCCTCCCCCTCTTGTCAGCACCGGCCCCTGACTGTGCCTGCTGTGTGCCTCCTTCCCCCACACCTACATGAGGCACCAGCACAGGTCATAACTACACTTCTGCAGCATAAGCAGACACCGGAGCCACCTCTCGGGCAGTACTGGGACCAATTATGCTTGCCTTCAGCCACCACCACCATAAGCAGCTGTCCTAGCAGCAGCATGGCAACTGCAGGCTGGATACAAGCAGAATTGTCCCCAGACAGCAGCGCCAGAGCCAGGCTGGTTACAGAGATCTTAGGGGCCAGTACAGTCATATTTTTGGGGTTCCCCATCCCTCCCTTTAGGTACAGAGTTGAAATAATTAGTGATGAGCGGGTTCGGTTCCTCGGAATCCGAACCCCCACGAACTTCATCCATTTTACACGGTTCCGAGGCAGACTCGGATCCTCCCGCCTTGCTCGGTTAACCCGAGCGTGCCCGAACGTCATCATCCCGCTGTCGGATTCTCGTGAGATTCATATTCTATATAAGGAGCCGCGCATCGCTGCCATTTTCACTCGTGCTTTGGAGATGATAGGGAGAGGACGTGCAGCGTTCTCTCAGTTGTGTTCAGTGTGCTGCAAATATCTGTGCTCAGTGTGCTGCAAATATCTGTGCTCAGTGTGCTTGCAAATATCTGTGCTCAGTGTGCTGAAAATATCTACGCTCTCTGCCTGAAAAACGCTCCATATCTGTGCTGCATTGTAGTATATAGTAGGAGGACAGTGCAGAATTTTGCTGACCAGTGATCACCAGTATTATATCAGTACGGTACAGTAGTCCACTGCTCTACCTACCTCTGTGTCGTCAAGTATACTATCCATCCATACCTGTGGTGCATTTTAGTTGTGCGCAGTATATATAGTAGGAGGACAGTGCAGAATTTTGCTGACCACCAGTATATAATATATAGCAGTACGGTACAGTAGTCCACTGCTCTACCTACCTCTGTGTCGTCAAGTATACTATCCATCCATACCTGTGGTGCATTTTAGTTGTGTGCAGTATATATAATAGGAGGACAGTGCAGAATTCTGCTGACCACCAGTATATAATGTATAGCAGTACGGTACAGTAGTCCACTGCTCTACCTACCTCTGTGTTGTCAAGTATACTATCCATCCATACCTTTGGTACATTTTAGTTGTGCACAGTATATATAGTAGGAGGACAGTGCAGAATTTTGCTGACCACCAGTATATAATATATAGCAGTACGGTACAGTAGTCCACTGCTCTACCTACCTCTGTGTCGTCAAGTATACTATCCATCCATACCTGTGGTGCATTTTAGTTGTGCGGAGTATATATAGTAGGAGGACAGTGCAGAATTTTGCTGACCACCAGTATATAATATATAGCAGTACGGTACAGTAGTCCACTGCTCTACCTACCTCTGTGTCGTCAAGTATACTATCCATCCATACCTGTGGTGCATTTTAGTTGTGCGGAGTATATATAGTAGGAGGACAGTGCAGAATTTTGCTGACCACCAGTATATAATATATAGCAGTACGGTACAGTAGTCCACTGCTCTACCTACCTCTGTGTCGTCAAGTATACTATCCATCCATACCTGTGGTGCATTTTAGTTGTGCGCAGTATATATAGTAGGAGGACAGTGCAGAATTTTGCTGATCACCAGTATATAATATATAGCAGTACGGTACAGTAGTCCACTGCTCTACCTACCTCTGTGTCATCAAGTATACTATCCATCCATACCTGTGGTGCATTTTAGTTGTGCGCAGTATGTACAATAGGAGGACAGTGCAGAATTTTGCTGACCACCAGTATATAATATATAGCAGTACGGTACAGTAGTCCACTGCTCTACCTCTGTGTCGTCAAGTATACTACAAAAGTTCAGTAAAATGACCCAAAAATCTAAATTAAAAGCATCTGATGAGAAGCGTAAACTTGCCAATATGCATTTACGACACGGAGTGGCAAGGAACGGCTGAGGCCCTGGCCTATGTTCATGGCTAGTGGTTCAGATTCACATGAGGATGGAAGCACTTATCCTCTCGCTAGAAAACTGCAGTGCCACTCCTAGATGGGCCAGGTGTTTGTGTCGGCCACTTGTGTCGCTTAGCTTAGTCACACAGCTACCTCATTGCACCTCTTTTTTTCTTTGCATCATGTGCTGTTTGGGGACTATTTTTTAGATCTGCCATCCTGTCTGACACTGCAGTGCCACTCCTAGATGGGCCAGGTGTTTGTGTCGGCCACTTGGGTCGCTTAGCTTAGTCACGCAGCTACCTCATTGCGCCTCTTTTTTTCTTTGCATCATGTGCTGTTTGGGGACTATTTTTTAAATCTGCCATCCTGTCTGACACTGCAGTGCCACTCCTAGATGGGCCAGGTGTTTGTGTCGGCCACTTGTGTCGCTTAGCTTAGTCATCCAGTGACCTCGGTGCAAATTTTATGACTAAAAATAATATTGTGAGGTGTGAGGTGTTCAGAATAGACTGGAAATGAGTGGAAATTATGGTTATTGAGGTTAATAATACTATGGGATCAAAATGACCCCAAAATTCTATGATTTAAGCTGTTTTTGAGTGTTTTTTGTAAAAAAAAACACCCGAATCCAAAACACACCCGAATCCGACAAAAAAATTTCAGGGAGGTTTTGCCAAAACGCGTCCGAATCCAAAACACGGCCGCGGAACCGAATCCAAAACCAAAACACAAAACCCGAAAAATTTCCGGTGCACATCACTAGAAATAATCCACCTTAGATGACACACAGTGGTAATTCACATTATACTTGATGCAGTGGCGGTTGCGAGGAGGCAGGAGGTGTTACCGAGGCACGTGTCCCAACCCTGACGTTTAGGATAATTATAATTTGGTTTTATTCAATAGTTCAGAAGAGTGCAGCAACACAATGTGTACAGTAACACACACAGATGCTGCAGCCTTTGATGGAGATAAGAGGAAACTGCCTGCAGCGGGGGGAGATGGTACGGTCCTGTTGCTAACCATACCGGAGCTAAGATGCTTCTTTTTTCCGGTGGCCGGATGGGATAAGTTTACATATGCGCAGTTGGCTCTCCCATCCCTACTCCTGTGTGCTTTTTGCAGCGGCCGTGTTCTGCTGCTTTCCGCCCAGCACCCAGAGCGCCGTCTCCCTATGGTGTCCACTCACTGCCCCTAATCCTGGTAACCTCCGCCTTCCCTTCTCAGGTGTGCTGGCTCCTCCCCTCTATGCCCCCTCCTACAGCCAGTTTAGGTAAAACTGTGCCCGAAGGAGAATGGACATACTTGAGAGAAGGAACATAACAACAAGGAGTCGTGAGATTCACACACAATTACACCCTAACATAAAACAACCAGCAACGGCTGGTAACAAAACAGCAATAGCTGAACAGGTATCTTAACCAAGAGAAAACCTGCAGACAAAGCCACGCACTGAGGTGGGCGCCCAGTATCCCTTATGGACTACGAGAAAAGGATTTACCTGTAGGTAATTAAAATCCTCTTTTCTCTAACATCCATAAGGAATACTGGGGATGACTTAGTATGATGGGGACGTCCCAAAGCTTCCAGAACGGGCGGGAATGTGCGTAATAATGCTTATTAAGATACAGCCTTTCAAACCATGGTAGCTTTCACCACCCAAGAGGGATCACTGTACATATACCAGCCAGAGTGAGATATAGATAGTCCATATTAATCTGTTTGTTTTAAATTTTTTAATAGATTAGCACAACGAATATTCCTCACGAGGGATTCCTAATTGAGAGCATTGCACTTTATATATTGTAGCCAGTGCACTTACTTGGACAAGTGTGATTGTCCGATTTGTTATACGTTTTTTTACCACTAGATGGCGATAAAGCGCCCTGCATTATTTAATATCACTATGGGGGGTCGTTCCGAGTTGTTCGCTCGCAAGCCGTTTTTAGCAGCTTTGCACACGCTAAGCCTACGCCTACTGGGAGTGAATCTTAGCATAGTAAAATTGCGAACGAAAGATTCGCAATATTGCGAAAAGACATCTCTGTGCAGTTTCTGAGTAGCTCCAGACTTACTCGGCATCTGCGATCAGTTCAGAGCTTGTCGTTCCTGGTTTGACGTCACTAACACACCCAGCGTTCGCCCAGCCACTCCTCCGTTTCTCCAGCCACTCCCGCGTTTTTATATAGATTGGTAAATGCTCAATTAGCTTAGTGATATCATTCAGGTGCTCGAAAGGAAGGGGTATTTCTGAGCAAGAAAAAAAGCCATTGGTTTCCCCAGCACCCTGAATGATAACAGTAACCAGATATAAATCCCACATGATAATAGAATTCAGAGATCTTCGTTACACATATTTGCGCAAATGTGTGGTTAAGCCCCAAAGCCGCATCAAGGCCTCTCTGTATATTTGGGGTCCCTAGCGCTATATCTAGGTGCAGGGTGTGGCACCCCAAAACACCAGAATGAGCCAGAAAGCACAGCGTGGCATACCAGTGTGAAAAACTATAGTGTTAATAAATTAGTATTTAGGAAGCCGAAGCTATAGAGAGGGTGATACAAACATGAAATGTAATTAAAATAGAGAAATAGTGTTAGAAAATTAATAAGTGAAAAGTGTTAATAGAATGTAAAGGTATGCCACACTAAAGCCATCCAGCTCAGCCAGTCCAGAGGCACCACACCTCACACCTCTATTACCCCAATCTGGGTCTAATATTAACCAGCAAGGAGCCACATGATAATGGCTCCTTACTAAAATATGTCTAAGCTAAGAGCTACCCACCTTGGAGCAACCCCATAATGCTCCATGTGGCATGTCAGGGCCTGCACCTCCTCCTAATGCAGAAACCTCTCTGCCTCTCACAACAGACATATAGATTGGTAAATGCTCAATTAGCTTAGTGATATCATTCAGGTGCTCGAAAGGAAGGGGTATTTCTGAGCAAGAAAAAAAGCCATTGGTTTCCCCAGCACCCTGAATGATAACAGTAACCAGATATAAATCCCACATGATAATAGAATTCAGAGATCTTCGTTACACATATTTGCGCAAATGTGTGGTTAAGCCCCAAAGCCGCATCAAGGCCTCTCTGTATATTTGGGGTCCCTAGCGCTATATCTAGGTGCAGGGTGTGGCACCCCAAAACACCAGAATGAGCCAGAAAGCACAGCGTGGCATACCAGTGTGAAAAACTATAGTGTTAATAAATTAGTATTTAGGAAGCCGAAGCTATAGAGAGGGTGATACAAACATGAAATGTAATTAAAATAGAGAAATAGTGTTAGAAAATTAATAAGTGAAAAGTGTTAATAGAATGTAAAGGTATGCCACACTAAAGCCATCCAGCTCAGCCAGTCCAGAGGCACCACACCTCACACCTCTATTACCCCAATCTGGGTCTAATATTAACCAGCAAGGAGCCACATGATAATGGCTCCTTACTAAAATATGTCTAAGCTAAGAGCTACCCACCTTGGAGCAACCCCATAATGCTCCGCGTTTTTCCCAGAAACGGTAGCGTTTTTTCTCACACGCCCATAAAACGGCCTGTTTCCGCCCAGAAACACCCACTTCCTGTCAATCACATTACGATCGCCTGAACGATGAAAAAGCTGTGAGTAAAATTCCTAACTGCATAGCAAATTTACTTGGCGCAGTCGCAGTGCGAACATTGCGCATGCGCACTAAGCGAAAAATCGCTGCGATGCGATGAAATTTACCGAGCGAACAACTCGGAATGACCCCCTATATATGTTATCATTTTACTGTTTGTGTTTATAAAACGCATATCCATTATCATGTTTGTTTTGAAAGTAATCATGTATGTATATTTCTCAGGTTACATAGCGATGTGGCGCTTGTAGCCGCATCGCTATGGAAACCTACACAGCTCCGTCGATGTGGGCCGGCGAACGTCACTTCCGGCGTGACATCACAGTCGGGACCGGAAGTGGGACGCCAAACGCCGAGACACACGATGGGAGGCGGTGAACGTGACCTGGGGACCTGTAAGTGTATGTATTTAAGCACTGTTTGTTTTGCACTGAGTGTTATGTGTGTCCTGATGACGGGGGGCAGTACCCCGAAACGTTGAAGATTAAAGCACCTTGATTTTTCACCAAGTTGGTAGTCCAGTCCAGAAGTGACTCTATTATTTGGAGTATATATATATATATATATATATGTGGATCGGCACTCCCACTGATGGCCACAGTAAGCACCGGTGCCCTCTTGAAACAAATACTTACAAATACGGAAAGGAGGAAGCTGCACTCTGCGTCTTTAAAAAGGCAGGTCCTGTAGATGTGTTGTTGAATACACTTTTTGCCTGCTTCCTCCTTTCCGTATTTGTGTATTATATATATATATATATATATATATATATATATATATACACACACACACACACACACACTAGTTTTATGGACCCAGCATATACTGGGTCACCTCAGTCCCCACCACCGTGATTGGCTCCACCCAGTTCTGGAAAAAAAAAACCATGCAAATCCTGCATTTGCCACTGCTTTCTCTACCATGCTGGGGGCCGCCCATCGCTGGGCAAGGCCACCCAGCATGCTGACCGGAGGCCCCCCCCCCCCCCGCCTTCAACAAGCAGAAATTGCGAGTGATTGCAATTTCTGCTTGTTAGCAGAAATAGTGGATGCCTCCTGTCACCTCCCGCCACCTTCTCCCTGATCACGGCAGCTGCGTGTGACGTCACGCAGCCACCGTGATCACACCCACGACACGCCCCCATTCACCCGACTCCGCCCCCGTTCGCGCCTCACCGCCCCTGCAATGCTCCATCTCCTCCCTGGAAACGGAGCGTTGCCCGCCCCGCGACCAGGGCCGGTTCGAGCCCTCACTGTGCCCCGGTCAGGGAATGGGGGCGTGGCTTAATACAGGGGGCATGGTCAGTTACACCCCCTGTACAGTAGTAGCACCGCTTAAATGTTGAGCAGTGCGCGATGACGTCATCGCGCACCGCACAGCAAGAGGTCCTCTCCACGAAGGGAAACTAGACGCGTAGCGTCTAGTTCCCTTCGCGGAGAGGACCTTTGCTGTGCGGTGCGCGATGACGTCATCGCGCACCGCACAGCAAAGGTCCTCTCCACGAAGGGAAACAAGAGGCGTAGCGTCTAGTTCCCTTCACAGGGGACCCAGCCGGGGGACACAGCGGGCAACGGAGGGCACAGCAGTGGCGGATCTTGCCATGGTGCAGCACCCTCCGGATGGCGCCAGCGCCCTCCGGCAGGCGGCGCCCCGGGCAAAAGTCCTGCTTGCCCGTGGCAAGATCCGCTACTGCCCGCGACCACCTCTGCCTGTCATTCAGCAGAAAGTGCGGGCACTCCGCATGCGCCAGCGGGACGATCCTAAAAATTCCGGTTGGATTGCGATTTGCGATCTAACTTGAATTAGCCCCTATATCTTTAACCTCACAACCACCACAGAACAAGTGAAGGACATCAGACATTGGCTGAAACTTTAGTATAGCACAAAGTAGGTGGTGATTCATCGCCATCTTGTGGAATACAGTAAGTATAGTGCAAGTGATACAAAGGGGCATGTCTACCAATACTGCAATAATGTGTGTGCTAACTTTCTGTATCGTATGCACATTACCATTTAAAATATATGACGAGTCCCCAGAGAGATTAGCAGTTGCGAAAACCCTCTGCCTAAGAAGTTATGCATTGAGGTTTTGAATGTATATCATTGGGGCAGTACGGATTGTGTAATGGTTAGCATTACTGCCTCACAGCACTGAGGTCATGGGTTCGATTCCCAACATGGCTCTAACTATGTGGAGTTTGTATATTCTCCCCGTACTTGCGTGGGTTTCCCCTGGGTAGTCCGGTTTCCTCCTACACTCCAAAAATATGCAGGTAGGTTAATTGGATCCCAACAAAAATGAACCCTAGCGTGAATGTGTGTGCGTGTACATGTGGTAGGGAATATATAGATTGTAAGCTCCATTGGGGCAGGGACTGATGTGAATGGCCAAATATTCTCTCTCATTCTCTGTAAAACGCTGCGGAATATGTGTGTGCTCTCTATATAACTGGTAAATAATAATAAAAATAATAAATCTTAACATTTCACAAATAAGTAAAATATAACAGTATTATTGGTGATGTGCACATGTGCTAAATTAGTTGAACGCAACCAGAACTCGCATCATCCTGCTCAAATACGATCTACAGTATGCTCAGTCTGACACAGCCAACACTCCTATCATCAAA
This sequence comes from Pseudophryne corroboree, assembly GCF_028390025.1. Lineage (NCBI taxonomy): Eukaryota > Metazoa > Chordata > Amphibia > Anura > Myobatrachidae > Pseudophryne > Pseudophryne corroboree. The sequence goes on from NC_086451.1 coordinate 407,923,982, forward strand.
TATTAATCCTTCCCATCATCTTACCTCTGTACTGAGAACGACACAGCCAACACTCCTATCATCGTATACTGGGGGTAATTCTGAGTTGATCGCAGCAGCAAGTTTGTTAGCAATTGGGCAAAACCATGCGGGGTCATTCCGAGTTGACCGTAGTAGTGCTAAATTTAGCACAGCTCCGATCATGTTTCCAAACATGTGGGGGTCCGCCCCGCATGTCAGTGCCCCCCCCCCCCCTGCACAAATACAAAAGCATCGCACAGAGGTGATGCCTTTGTATCTGTGGAGTTACTCCCGGCCAGCGCAACTCCTGCGGCTGGCCGGGAGTTGTGTGTCGCTGGCCGCAGCGGCTGCGTGAGATGTCACGTGAGATTGACAGGCGGAAGGCATTTGGGGCGGATGCTCACGGTTTTCTGGGAGTGGTGAGTCCAACGCAGGCGTGTCCAGGCATTTGTAGGGCGGTTGTCTGACGGCAACTCCGGGACCAGTCACGCTGAAGACATCTCAGCCGGTGAGTATGTCAGGACCTACTTAGAAACTGCACAAAATCTTTTTGCATAGCAGGGCTGCACAAGCGTTGGCAGCCTTACTATGCAAAAAAATCCCTCCCCCATAGGCGGCAACTAGTCTATCGCACAGGCTGCAAAAAGCAGCTTTGTGCGATTAACTCGGAATGAGGGCCAGTGTCTGAAATCAGGTTAAATGGATCTAAAAAATAAAAAAACATATTCAAAATACGACCATACATTACACAGGACACTGCAAAAACTCAAATCCATGCTCTCTGTGTCATTATTGATTATTGCAATAGTCTTCTTACTGGTCTTACCAAAAAGAGACTCTCACCACTACAATCCATTCTAAATGCAGCTGCAGGGTTAATCTTGCTCACTAGACATTCATCGTTTGTAGACCCACTCTGTCAGGCCCTCCACAGGCTACCTGATTCAACTTTTACTCACACACAAGGCCACTAACCAAACTACACCAACATACATCTATTTGCTTATCTCAATATACCTCCCAACCAGTGGCGTAAGTTCGCCCCAGTCGCCCGGAGGCATGATAAGTGTTGGTGCCCCCCCCCCCCCCCCCCCTCCTACACACACGCCCTTCATATGTAGCTATCCGGCACTCATGTTGAACAGTAGTAGCGTGCTCAGGTGCCTTTCCCAATAGTAATATATATACACATACAAAGTGGACGGCACTCCAAGTCAGTCATCACAATAAAATAGACACCAGCATACCATTATAGCAAATCTACAGTACTCCCTCACCCACTAGCGTGTCACAATGTAGATGCTTTGGCGCAGTGGTGTGCCGATATACAGTATATATATAAACAACACACAAACGCCACTTTCAAGAACAATACAGCAGGGGATTAAGTCCGACTGCCCTGGCGCAGTTAATAACAATCCCCATAATTATAGGGATTGATGAGAAGGGCTCCATGTGTAGGCTACACAACAGCTCTTCTTCCTATTTTAACACCATAAGTACCTGTGTAGCAGCCTATAAAGTGGGTGACCCCCGCATCAGCAGTGTGTGGATGGGCTCCGCAGCAGAATGACGGAAGACGCAGAAATAACTCTGATATCCCGCTCAGTATAGGGGGCACAACGTCCAGTGACTGCTCTCTACACTCTCACATACAGCAGGCAGGGTGGCGGACGTGGAGAATTAAGCAGATGTTCATCACAAGGCTTTCTCTCCTAGCATTAGTCCTGATCACAGTTCAGGGACAAATCATAGGGAAGTGTGGAGGTGGCAGGTCACACTGGAGAAGGAGGAGGTGGATAGCAGCTCCCAGGACTCTAGTCTGCACTCCTTCTCCCCGGCCAGAGGCGAGAACCAGACAGCTGTACTATTGCGAGACCTGTCACATAGAATTTGATGGCAGATAAGAAATACTTGGCCAATGTAGTCTGCCCCTGTACACTCATGTACTAGGGTTAATATTTGTTGGGAGCCAAATAACCTACCTATCCAGAGTACCTGGTGGTAACCACGCCAGCAATGGGAGACTATACAAACTCTACACAGTCAGGGCCATGGCGGGAACAGAACCCATGACCTCAGTGCTGTGATGCATAATGATAACCATTACACCGTCCACACAAAAGGGAGTATGCAAGTCACTGTATTCCATGGACACTAACATACTGCGCACTGATACAGTAAATGATAATACTATATATATATATATATATTCATCTTGTGGTTCAGTACTCACTATTGTATATGCAGTTGCCTGGGTGCCCTTGCTGATAATGATGTATATAAGTGTGGCGTCCTTTCCTTAGATGCTCCCAACACCAGGTGAGAGATACTGCATGGCACTCCAGGACTTATTTAAATCAATAAACTTTTACCGCAATATATCAACGATTCTGGGTTATATATTGCAGTAAAATGTAATTGATTCAAAGACGTCCTGGAGTGCCATGCAGTATCTCTTACCTGGTGTTGGGAGCATCTAGGGATGTCACACTTTGCCTATATCTATATCTATCTATCATCTATCTCTATCTATCTATTTATCTATATATTTTATTTTTTTATAGGACTGTGAGCCTGACACTCCTTTGAGGGTACAATGAATTCTTGCTGTGGTGCCCTCCTTAGGTCAAAGCAACGGTCTCATATAGATGTAGAATTCAGTGGCACTCCACAGACTTCTATACAGTTAATACTCCATACTTTATTTAATTCATGGATTAATTATTTATTATTAATATATTCAAGTCTGTGGAGTGCCACTGAATTCCACATCTCTCTCTCTCTCTCTATACATTTACTTATTCTGGTGCCCCCACAAGAAGTTTTAATATATTGCTGGGAGGTGCTGCACTTAGGATCCCTTCAGTAATGACACACACAGCAGCACCTTTATATAATCAATATTTCAATCTGGTACTATAGATTGTCATCAGGTATGGTATCCTGGTGACAATCTATAGTACCAGATTGAAATATTGATTATATAATGGTGCTGCTGTGTGTGTCATTATTGAAGGGATCCGAAGTGCAGCACCTCCCAGCAATGTATACAATAAGACCCCCCCCCCCCCCACCCCGCGCGCGCGCCCCCCAATCACCGGCTTTCGGCACGCACGATTATGTGACCATCACAAGGAAGGGTAAGTGAGGCTGCCCTGGACCTCCACTTACCCGCAGAGCCGGAGCACACAGCGGCTGGCCGGTGGGATTTTCCCTCAGAACGCTGAGGGTGCTCATGCTGCTACGAGCTCCTCCTCTTCCGGTGACAGGTTCCAGGCTGCGAGTAGCTCCTCCAGTCCTCCTGATCTGCGGGCTCCCCCTGACACTGACACGAAAGCTCCTCTTCAGGAGTCAGGCAGCGGGAGACAGTGTGGAGGAGATGCGCCCCCTTGAGGCCAGGAGCCCGGCGGCAGCCGACTCCACTGCCTCCCAGAGTTCCGCCCCTGCTCCCAACCTAACCTCTTCGCTCTTCACACAATCTACGGCTTGCATCCACACTCATTATTTGCTCCTATTCACGACTGCAGGACTGTCATCGGGCTGCACTCAGTCTGTGGAATACCCTCCCACATGCAATAAGACTCTCCTCTAGTCTCCAAACCTTTAATTGTTCCCTGAAAGCTCTTCAGTGAAGTTTATCAGATTCAGAAACCGCCTGCAGAACCTTCATAAACTTTCCTATTCAATTACATCCCTACTGTACAGTCCACACATATCCTCACATATTTTCTCTTTCTTCACTTTCGCATCCTTCTAACCCCAGGCCATCATCGCTGTGTGACCATACAGATTGAGCCTTCTTTATCAGGCGTGCACTCCCGGCGTGACTCGGCGCTCCGTCCACGTAATCACGCCGGGAGTGCACAGAGACGTTCCTATTCAGAGCGTCTCTGCACGGACGGAGATGCTCTCCATTCAAGTGAATGGGGCGCATCTCCGTCCGGGCGCGCGCGCCTGTCCAGACGGAGACGCTCACAGCGTCCAGGCGCGCCTAGTCACAGATGGAGCCACGACTAGCGTGGCTCCATCTATATCATACGAATAACACCTTCTCTTGTGTATCAATGCCCATTTCCCCATAGATTGAAAGCGAGCGAGCAGGGCCTTCCTACCTCTGTGACTATCTGTTATTACCCAGTTTTGTTTTATCACAGTTTCCTATTGTAAAGCGCAACGGAATATGCTACACTATATAAGAAACTGTTAATAAACAAGTTTATAAGAATAATTTTATTTATATAGCGCTCTTTTTCCAACAGGAGTCAATGCACTTTACAGACATCAAAAACAATGAACATAATACAGAAGATTTAAGTAATACAGCAATAGGGAAGCTGCACAGACATAAAAAAAGAAAATCTAGTGCGCAGAGTAAGCATAATGCAGAACTGGTGTAGGCATTTTGGGTAATAACTAGAGATGTGCACCGGAAATTTTTCGGGTTTTGTGTTTTGGTTTTGGGTTCGGTTCCGCGGCCGTGTTTTGGGTTCGACCGCGTTTTGGCAAAACCTCACCGAATTTTTTTTGTCGGATTCGGGTGTGTTTTGGATTCGGGTGTTTTTAAAAAAAAAATCCTAAAAAACAGCTTAAATCATAGAATTTGGGGGTCATTTTGATCCCAAAGTATTATTAACCTCAAAAACCATAATTTCCACTCATTTTCAGTCTATTCTGAACACCTCACACCTCACAATATTATTTTTAGTCCTAAAATTTGCACCGAGGTCGCTGGATGACTAAGCTAAGCGACCCAAGTGGCCGACACAAACACCTGGCCCATCTAGGAGTGGCACTGCAGTGTCACGCAGGATGGCCCTTCCAAAAAACACTCCCCAAACAGCACATGACGCAAAGAAAAAAAGAGGCGCAATGAGGTAGCTGTGTGACTAAGCTCAACGACCCAAGTGGCCGACACAAACACCTGGCCCATCTAGGAGTGGCACTGCAGTGTCACGCAGGATGGCCCTTCAAAAAAATACTCCCCAAACAGCACATGACGCAAAGAAAAATTAAAGAAAAAAGAGGTGCAAGATGGAATTGCCCTTGGGCCCTCCCACCCACCCTTATGTTGTATAAACAGGACATGCACACTTTAACCAACCCATCATTTCAGTGACAGGGTCTGCCACACGACTGTGACTGAAATGACGGGTTGGTTTGGACCCCCACCAAAAAAGAAGCAATTAATCTCTCCTTGCACAAACTGGCTCTACAGAGGCAAGATGTCCACCTCATCATCATCCTCCGATATATCACTGTGTACATCCCCCTCCTCACAGATTATCAATTCGTCTCCACTGGAATCCACCATCTCAGCTCTTTCGGAGTACACACTTGTGGGAGGGCAACTTAGGTAGAATAAAGCCAGTTTGTGCAAGGGCCTCCAAATTGCCTCTTTTTCCTGCCAGTATAAGTACGGACTGTCTGACGTGCCTACTTGGATGCGGTCACTCATATAATCCTCCACCATTCTTTCAATGGGGAGAGAATCATATGCAGTGCCAGTAGACGACATGTCCATAATCGTTGGCAGGTCCTTCAGTCCGGACCAGATGTCAGCATCAGCAGTCGCTCCAGACTGCCCTGCATCACCGCCAGCAGGTGGGCTCGGAATTCTGAGCCTTTTCCTCGCACCCCCAGTTGCGGGAGAATGTGAAGGAGGAGATGTTGACAGGTCGCGTTCCGCTTGACTTGACAATTTTCTCACCAGCAGGTCTTTGAACCCCAGCAGACTTGTGTCTGCCGGAAAGAGAGATCCAAGGTAGGTTTTAAATCTAGGATCGAGCACGGTGGCCAAAATGTAGTGCTCTGATTTCAACAGATTGACCACCCGTGAATCCTTGTTAAGCGAATTAAGGGCTCCATCCACAAGTCCCACATGCCTAGCGGAATCGCTCTGTGTTAGCTCCTCCTTCAATGTCTCCAGCTTCTTCTGCAAAAGCCTGATGAGGGGAATGACCTGACTCAGGCTGGCAGTGTCTGAACTGACTTCACGTGTGGCAAGTTCAAATGGCAGCAGAACCTTGCACAACGTTGAAATCATTCTCCACTGCGCTTGAGACAGGTGCATTCCACCTCCTATATCGTGCTCAATTGTATAGGCTTGAATTGCCTTTTGCTGCTCCTCCAACCTCTGAAGCATATATAGGGTTGAATTCCACCTCGTTACCACTTCTTGCTTCAGATGATGGCAGGGCAGGTTCAGGCGTTTTTGGTGGTGCTCCAGTCTTCTGTACGTGGTGCCTGTACGCCGAAAGTGTCCCGCAATTCTTCTGGCCACCGACAGCATCTCTTGCACGCCCCTCTCGTTTTTTAAATAATTCTGCACCACCAAATTCAAGGTATGTGCAAAACATGGGACGTGCTGGAATTTGCCCAGATTTAATGCACACACAATATTGCTGGCGTTGTCCGATGCCACAAATCCACAGGAGAGTCCAATTGGGGTAAGCCATTCTGCGATGATCTTACTCAGTTGCCGTAAGAGGTTTTCAGCTGTGTGCGTATTCTGGAAAGCGGTGATACAAAGCGTAGCCTGCCTAGGAAAGAGTTGGCGTTTGCGAGATGCTGCTACTGGTGCCGCCGCTGCTGTTCTTGCGGCGGGAGTCCATACATCTACCCAGTGGGCTGTCACAGTCATATAGTCCTGACCCTGCCCTGCTCCACTTGTCCACATGTCCGTGGTCAAGTGGACATTGGGTACAGCTGCATTTTTTAGGACACTGGTGAGTCTTTTTCTGAGGTCTGTGTACATTTTCGGTATCGCCTGCCTAGAGAAATGGAACCTAGATGGTATTTGGTACCGGGGACACAGTACCTCCAACAAGTCTCTAGTTGGCTCTGCAGTAATGATGGATACCAGAACCACGTTTCTCACCACCCAGGATGCCAAGGCCTCAGTTATCCGCTTTGCAGCAGGATGACTGCTGTGATATTTCATCTTCCTCGCAAAGGACTGTTGGACAGTCAATTGCTTGGTGGAAGTAGTAAAAGTGGTCTTACGACTTCCCCTCTGGGATGACCATCGACTCCCAGCAGCAACAACAGCAGCGCCAGCAGCAGTAGGCGTTACACGCAAGGATGCATCGGAGGAATCCCAGGCAGGAGAGGACTCGTCAGAATTGCCAGTGACATGGCCTGCAGGACTATTGGCATTCCTGGGGAAGGAGGAAATTGACACTGAGGGAGTTGGTGGGGTGGTTTGCGTGAGCTTGGTTACAAGAGGAAGGGATTTACTGGTCAGTGGACTGCTTCCGCTGTCGCCCAAAGTTTTTGAACTTGTCACTGACTTATTATGAATGCGCTGCAGGTGACGTATAAGGGAGGATGTTCCGGGGTGGTTAACGTCCTTACCCCTACTTATTACAGCTTGACAAAGGCAACACACGGCTTGACAAATGTTGTCCGCATTTCTGTTGAAATACTTCCACACCGAAGAGCTGATTTTTTTGGTATTTTCACCAGGCATGTCAATGGCCATATTCCTCCCACGGACAACAGGTGTCTCCCCGGGTGCCTGACTTAAACAAACCACCTCACCATCAGAATCCTCCTTGTCAATTTCCTCCCCAGCGCCAGCAACACCCATATCCTCCTCATCCTGGTGTACTTCAACACTGACATCTTCAATCTGACTATCAGGAACTGGACTGCGGGTGCTCCTTCCAGCACTTGCAGGGGGCGTGCAAATGGTGGAAGGCGCATGCTCTTCACGTCCAGTGTTGGGAAGGTCAGGCATCGCAACCGACACAATTGGACTCTCCTTGTGGATTTGGGATTTCGAAGAACGCACAGTTCTTTGCTGTGCTTTTGCCAGCTTGAGTCTTTTCATTTTTCTAGCGAGAGGCTGAGTGCTTCCATCCTCATGTGAAGCTGAACCACTAGCCATGAACATAGGCCAGGGCCTCAGCCGTTCCTTGCCACTCCGTGTGGTAAATGGCATATTGGCAAGTTTACGCTTCTCCTCCGACAATTTTATTTTAGATTTTTGAGTCCTTTTTTTACTGATATTTGGTGTTTTGGATTTTACATGCTCTGTATTATGAGATTGGGCATCGGCCTTGGCAGACGACGTTGATGGAATTTCATCGTCTCGGCCATGACTAGTGGCAGCAGCTTCAGCATGAGGTGGAAGTCGATCTTGATCTTTCCCTATTTTTGGAACCTCAACATTTTTGTTCTCCATATTTTAATAGGCACAACTAAAAGGCACCTCAGGTAAACAATGGAGATGGATGGATACTAGTATACTTATGGATGACGAGCGACTGCCGACACAGAGGTAGCTACAGCCGTGGACTACCGTACTGTGTCTGCTGCTAATATAGACTGGATGATAATGAGATAAAATTAAAATATATATATATATCACACTAGTACTGCAGCCGGACAGGTATATATTATGTAATGACGGACCTGCTGGACACTGTCTGTCAGCACTGCAGACTCCTAAAGTAAGCTACTAGTATCAAGAAGATAGAAAAAAAAACCACGGGTAGGTGGTATACAATTATGGATGGACGAGCGACTGCCGACACAGAGGTAGCTACAGCCGTGGACTACCGTACTGTGTCTGCTGCTAATATAGACTGGATGATAATGAGATAAAATTAAAATATATATATATCACACTAGTACTGCAGCCGGACAGGTATATATTATGTAATGACGGACCTGCTGGACACTGTCTGCAGAATGCGTTTATAAAAACACCACACGACGAGTGTTTAACTTTTTCAGGCAGACAATCACAATATACTGGTGGTCAGCAGACAATCACAATATACTGGTGGTCAGTGGTCACTGGTCAGTCACACTGGCAGTGGCACTCTGGCAGCAAAAGTGTGCACTGTACTTAAAATATGTACTCCTGCTATAACTGCTCCCCAGTCTCCCCCACAATTAAGCTGTGTGAGCAGTGAGCACTCAGCACAGTCAGATAATGATATACAGTATTACATTTAATGCAGCACACTGGGCTGAGCACAGATATGGTATGTGACTGTGTCACACTGTGTATCGTTTTTTTTTCAGGCAGAGAACGGATTAATTAAACTGGTGGTGGTCACTGGTCACTGGTCACACTATCAGCAAGTAGTACTCCGTCCTAAGCAGACAATCACAATATACTGGTGGTCAGTGTGGTCACTGGTCAGTCACACTGGCAGTGTGGCACTCTGGCAGCAAAAGTGTGCACTGTACTTAAAATATATTATTTATGTACTCCTGCTCTAACTGCTCCCCAGTCTCCCCCACAATTAAGCTGTGTGAGCAGTGAGCACTCAGCACAGTCAGATATACAGTATTACATATGATGATGCAGCACACTGAGGCTGAGCACAGATATGGTATGTGACTGTGTCACACTGTGTATCGTTTTTTTTCAGGCAGAGAACGGATTAATTAAACTGGTGGTCAATGGTCACTGGTCACACTATCAGCAAGTAGTAGTACTCCAGTCCTAATATGCTCCCCAAAATGAGTAAATACTAAATAGTGTCTCTAACTCTCTACTCTCTTCTCTATAAACGGAGAGGACGCCAGCCACGTCCTCTCCCTATCAATCTCAATGCACGTGTGAAAATGGCGGCGACGCGCGGCTCCTTATATAGAATCCGAGTCTCGCAATAGAATTCGAGCCTCGCCTGAATCCGACAGCGGGATGATGACGTTCGGGCGCGCTCGGGTTAGCCGAGCAAGGCGGGAAGGTTCGAACCTGCCTCGGACCCGTGTAAAAAGGCTGAAGTTCGGGGGGGTTCGGATTCCGAGGAACCGAACCCGCTCATCACTAGTAATAACTTCTATGGGTTGTGTATTCCACCCTCACAAGGGTGGTCATTCCGAGTTGATCGCTAGCTGCATTCGTTAGCTGCGCAGGTCACTTCTGCACATGCGTATGCGGCGCAATGCGCACGCGCGGCGTACTATTACAATGGCCGATGTAGTTTCACACAGGGTCTAGCGAAGCTTTTCAGTCGCACTATTGGCCGCAGAGTGATTGACAGGAAGAGGGAGTTTCTGGGTGTCGACTGACCGTTTTCAGGGAGTGTTCGAAAAAAACGCAGGCATGGCTGGGTGAACGCAGGGTGTGTTTGTGACGTCAAAACAGGAACTGAATAGTCTGAAGTGATCGCAAGTGTTGAGTAGGTATTGAGCTACTCTAAAACTGCAGAAAAAAACTTTGCTGCCGCTCTGCGATCCTTTCGTTCGTACTTCTGCTAAGCTAAAATACCCTCCCAGTGGGAGGCGGCAAAGCATTTGCATGGCTGCTAAAAACAGCTAGCGAGCGAACAACTCGGAATGACCCCTAAGGTACCGAGTGAGGCAGCCATTTTAGTCACACTGCGTAGGATTACCTTGCGTTGAATAGTCTACCCCTAGACGAGATGACACAAAATGGGGTGAGCAGCGTCCTAACGCTCAGAGCAAGGTCCCAACAAAACAGTCAGGTCCATGTATTTTTCATCCCATCCACAAGCGTACCAGGTGAGGCAGCCATGTTGGACGCTGTAGCGGGTAAGTTCCAGATGACCAATGGGAGGCAGAAGTATTGCAAACAAGTAAGCTTTTATTTCTGGCTGACAGGCGCAGCCACTGTAATGGCTTCTTACAAAGGATACCATCAACAGTTCAAAATAGCAATTCAGCTTACTTGAAGACAGCAGTTTCAGGGTGCAGTTTTCTCCAGGACAGAGAGAGCTGCTAAAGATGCAGCCTCCCCCACACATTCCCCTCTACTAACTCATCTGGCCTGGTTTTTATAGCTTAGCTGGTCCTAATTAAGGAAAGGATGTGGATCCTCCCTGAGCTGCAGGTGATTACCCCTTCCTCAGAATGTGGGAGAGAGCCACTCTGCTACATACCTCCCCCGTTAAAGGGCAAACTTAGACCGCCCATGGTGGAAGCCCGGCTTTCCAGCCCTGTTCGGGACAAAAAAATCTACATTCATATGTAAACGTCCTGGTCAATGCCGGACTTCAAAAGGAAAAGGCTGGAGAGCCAGGTACCACCTTGTCAGTCTTACGTTAGAATCTTTAATAGAATGCAACAATTTTAACGCTGCATGATCTGTGACCACGGTAAACTTGACCCCACAAAGATAATATCTCAAATAGCCCATTTTATAGCAAGGCATTCTTTTTCTACTACAGAATACTTGGAAAAAATTTCTACTCAAATACAGAATGGGGTGTTCAATGCCATCAAACTCCTGACACAAAACTGCCCCTAACCGACATCTGAGTCATCTGTTTGTACCACAAATGGCTTTGCAAAATCTGGAGACTTTAAAACTGGGCCATTACACAAAAGCACTTTAATTCTGGTGAACGCAGACTGACACTCCTTAGGCCATTCAAGTTTATTTGGGGCAGAATTTTTCAAACGATCTGTTAATGGAGCCGCTAAGGTAGAAAAGTCAGTCAAAAATCTTCTGTAATAGCCTTCCAAACCCAAGAAGGATCTCAACTCTTTTTTGATAGTTGGAACTGGGGCATCAGCTAGGGCCTGTACCTTACTCACAAGAGGCTTCAGACACCCATTGCACACTACATAGCCTAAGTATTTAGTTTCATTTTTACCCAGAACACATTTCTTAAAATTAGCAGTTAAACCTGCTTTGCGCAAAGACTGAAAAACAGCCCTGAGTCTGTTAACATGGGCACTCCAACTCTGATTATATATAACGATATCGTCAAAATAGGCTGCAGCATAATTTGGATGAGGACGAAGCACCCGGTCCATTAACCTCTGAAAAGAGGTTGGGGCACAATGCAGGCTGAAGGGCATTGTTTTTAATTGGAAAAGGCCTAGCGGAGTGGAGAAAGCAGTATTCTTCTTAGATTCCTCTGACAACTCAATCTGCCAATACCCCTTCGTAAGGTCAAGGGTAGAAATATATCTGGCTGAACCTAATCTTTTAAAGAGATGGTCGACACTTGGCTTTGGGTAGTCATCAAATTTTGAGATGGCATTAACTTTTCAGATGTCTACGCAAAACCTTGTAGAACCATCTGGCTTTGGAACCAACACAATAGGGCTACACCGGTTGTTAAACGACTCCTCAATTGCCCCTAATTTCAACATCTCTTGTACTTCCTTGATTACTTGTGCTTGTTTCCCCTTTGGAAGTCTATAAGGTCTTTGTCTAACAACTACCCCTGGTGGGGTTATGATGTCATGTAAGACTAAATTGGTTCTCCCTGGTTTATCTGAAAAAACATCTGAGAACTCTTTAAGAAGGTTCCCTGAGGGAGGTTTCAAACTGTATGAAACTAGAGGTTCAAGGGAAGAAGCAACCACTTCCAACTGGGGAACCTGTGGACCAAGGTCACTATGGCCACTAGTAGGATCTACAAAAAAAAAAACCTCTTGGTCCTCCCATGCTTTCAACAAATTAAGATGATAGATCTACCTACCTCTACAGGAGTCAGGTTGAGAGACCTCATAATTTACATGCCCAACCTTTCTAATCACTTCAAATGGCCCCTGCCACTTTGCTAGTAGCTTACTACCCTGAGTAGGCAGCAACAAAAGGACTTTATCACCTGATGGAAAAAACTCTAGTTCAGGCATTGCGGTTATAGAGAAGATTTTGAGCCTCCTGGGCATTTGCCAAATTCTCCCGGGCCAATTGACCTAATAGGTCCATGCGATTACGCATCTGAACCACATATTGAAGGACACTTTCACCCTCTATTAGCTGTTCTTCCCATGCCTCACGCAAAAGATCAAGAACACCGTGTGGTTTCCTCCCATAGAGAAGCTCAAAAGGGGCAAAGCTAGTAGAAGCCTGGGGGATTTCCCCGATTGCAAATAAATAGGGAAGAAGCTCATCCCACCTTTTGTCTGTCTCCATAAACTTTTTTAACACAGATTTTAATGTACGATTGAACCTTTCCACTAAACCATCAGTTTGGGGATGATATTGTATACTGAGGTTCTGACAGATTTAATTTTTAACAACTTTAACACCCCCTGTATTAATTTGGACATAAAGTTTGTTCCCTGGTCGGTAAGGATTTCTTAAGGTAACCCAACCCTGGAAAATAGCTCCAACAATTTCGTTGCGACCCGTTTGGCTGTGGCAACCCTCAAGGGAAATGCCTCCGGATAACGTGTGGCATAATCCACTACAACTAAAATGAATTTATAACCTTTAGAAGGTGGTTCAATCGGACCCACTAAATCAACCCCTATTTTTTTTCAAAAGGTACCCCTACAATTGGTAGAGGTATCAGTGGAGTAGGAGACGGTCGGTTTACCGCTGTTTTTTGACACTCTGAACAAGCAGCACAAAATTGAGATACTTCAGCATATACACCCGGCCAAAAGAACCAGAAAGTTATTCTCTCCACCATTTTATCACGTCCTAAATGACCACCCCAGGGAACTGCATGAGCCAAAACCAATACCTGTTTTCTAAAAGCGCCTGGGACCACCAACTGTCACATCACCTCCCCCATTTGTTTGTGCTTGTACAGACAATATAAAATCTCTCCAAGCAACCCAAAATGGGGATATTTGTTACATGTGACAACATGACACCATCCATTGAAAGAACATTTTCAAAGGCCCTTTTTAAAGCACGGTCTTCCCGTTGAGCCTTTCTTAAATCAGGCTGAGGCGCAAGAGGAAGTGACAAGAGCTCTACATTAATACTACTTAAATGGACCTCAGCATGTCTAGGCACAATAGCATATACAGGTTCATCAAGATTAATAGGCACATGTGCACGAGCAGGCACATCAACATTTACAGGCACAGTACAATCAGCATTGTTATGGGAAGGAATCTTTTGTCCCACCAAAACGTGATGAGTAAGCCAGTCTCTGTGATCCCTTCTCCTTTGTTCCTTAGATTTAGAAGCCTTTAAATCAGGACAGAAATAAATCTGGGGAAAAAGAAAATGTCTCTCCAAGGGTTGCTGCAGGCACCCGTTCCTCTGGCAAAACAAGGGCCCGAAAGTGAGGCCAGTCAGGACCTACTGACACAGGGGCTGGTAACCACGGACAAACACCCACACGTAATTTGGCAGTCTTTCCCCTAATCATCAAAGGGACCATGGCGGTAGGAAAGGCCCAAACATCTCCATGTACACAACAAATGTGGACTAGTTCATGAGGCAACAATAACTCTGGGGACAACAGATCCCTTTGTATCAGGGTAGTAGCAGAGCCAGAGTCTACCAAACCCTCAACCAGTCTATTTCCAATTTGTACGCGTACCTGTATCCTAGATGGGAGAGGACAGGTCTCTACAGCTGTAAAGACACCGGAGAAAGAACAATCCATCTGCGGACATACCCACTCTTGGTGCCCATGTTGGCCACACGAGGAACAAACCTGCACTGGAGTTGTTGGGGAAGTCACCAGCTCTGGGCCTCCAATTTCCGGGAAATGAGCGGCCAACGCCTTCCCTGTAAAACGATCTCTCAGCCGTATACTCTCTTTACGCATAGCGAGAGGAGAAGCTGTCAGCCTCAATTTTCCCGAGGTCAGCGTCTGAGAGGGAGACTGGAGTCTATCCGGATCCTAACGTGGGGACAGCTTACCCCGAGACAACGGTTGCTGCGGGGACAGACCTGGAGACTCTGGCGTAATTAAAATAGAAAGGTTCTCCATACCTTCTTGCGCCAGCAATGCATTTTCCACTAGCCGGACTACAGAGTCTAAAGTGTCAACCCAATGCAGCTTGACCCAGCGAGCAATCTTGGCAGGAAGGAGAGCAGTAAATTGTTCCAAGGTGATCAACTCCACAAGCCGGGCAGAGTTATTTTGGTCCGGCTGGAGCCACTTAACCGCAAGGCTGGCTAGCCTCTGGGCCACAACACGTGGCCTCACATCAGGGTCATAGGAAACAGACTTGAATTTTCACTGGTATGCTTCTGGAAAAAGGCCAAATCGGTCGGCCACAGCAGCCTTCACGCGGTCATAATCTTTTGCATCCTCCAGTGACAGGGAGGCATATGCAGCTTGGGCCTCCCCTGTTAGCAGAGGGGCAATCTGTAGGGCCCAGGATTCTTTGGGCCATGCATGCAAGGTAGCAACCATTTCAAAAGTTGTAAGAAAGGCCTCCACATCATCTGAGGCATGCATTTTGGGGAGCACTGGAGCATTCACTACTGCTTGCTGCTGTTTAAAGAAGTCCAACATCTGTTGCATAACGGCTTTCATGGTTGCCTGGTCAGGATCCTTTGCCCAGGACGCACTTATCCCACTTCCGACACCACAATGTAGCAGGTAAGTTTCAGATGACTAATGGGAGGCAGAAGTATTGCAAGCAAGTAAGCTTTTATTTCCAGCTAACAGGCACAGCCACTGTAATAGCTTCTTACAAAGGATACCATCAACAGTTCAAAATAGCAATTCGGCTTACTTTGAAGACAGCAGTGTAAACAGGCAAAGTATTCACAGCAGTTTCAGGGTGCAGATTTCTCCAGGACAGAGCGCTGCTAAAGATGCAGCCTCTCCCACACATTCTCCTCTACTTACTCATCTGGCCTGGTTTTTATTGCTTAGCTGGTCCTAATTAAGGAAAGGGTGTGGATCCTCCCTGAGCTGCAGGTGATTAACCCCTTCCTCAGAATGTGGGAACCACTCTGCCACAGACGCACTATGAAGGTTACACTGTGGGTGGGGAGCCATACAAGGGTCCAATGCATATATGGGTAAACTGACACTTATGTAGTAGCATGATACACCCTGCACGGAAAGATCCACATGAAGTACATCCTGCCCGCGGAGGAACCATCCGAGGCACCTATATAAGGTTGCTGCTGGCAGCGTATGCAATTGATGGAGGTACACATTACAGGAATAGCACACAGTGGGGTGGAAGTACGCTGTAAGAATAAATGAAAACACACACACATGGTAAGAACACATTTGTAGGTAACCAAATGTAGGAGGAAAACTGTAATAACAATACTTTGATAAAATCAGAAATGTCCTAGTTTTATGGGAGCGGTGTGGATGGGTGTGATAATGTGGGGAACAAACTAATGTCCAAAGGAAATGTTCCTGCTGAGCATGGTCTTGGTGCCCATCCCCCCTCAGTTCCCTGCTCAGCCTGAGGAGTAGGCCCGGGAGTAGGCCTGATGATCTCAGACAGAGGGGTGATAGGCTCGGTCTTGGTGTTCTCATGGCAGAGGTGAGGAGAGGCCACATAATGATCCTGAGCTGCAGTGTTTGTGAAACTAGTTTAATTAGAGGTTCTAGAGTAGTCCAAAGTCCACACCCAGTTCTATCTGCTTCCTTCAAATACATCCTTAACAAATGCGTACAGGCCAAGCCTTAACTGCAGGCCTTGACAATATTACTCTAGTCTTGAGGCATCCATAACTCCATATTTATCTATCTTATCACTAAAAATAAATGCAAGGACACAAGCTGCTTTGGTTTAAAGGTCATAACTTGATTTATTAAAGGTATGACCCTGAGCATTTACTTAATTTTTGGGAAGCAAAGAAGGACGCTAAAAACACTCAGCTCCAGCCATATGATTCCAAACTAAATTAGGAGAACCTACAACCCCTTCTAACAGACATTACGAGCGTGTCCACAGGGACAGACGCCCAGAGTCCTCCAGCAGAAGGTAGACCATACTAGTCGCTCTTCACAGGGTATGTGCTCCACAACGGCTTCTTACACCTTATGTGGCTGCTGGTTTGTAGCGCCTTCCTGCCCAACAGCACCTTATGAACAAAGAGTTAGTAAAAACAGAACGAGAAAGAGAAGAATGGGGAGGGAGGGACAAACACCACCCACCAAGCAGAATGTCAAGCTGACCACCAGACTTATAAAGCACACAGAGCCACTCCTATAAGTTGCCAATCCTGACCAATCACAAAATTCCACAAACCTAATCTACCTAGCAACAGTTGACAAATTCATAACCCATTGCAAAAAACTAAGGACTGAGGGCCTAATTCAAGGTTGACTGCAAAACAACATTTTCCTCTTCTGGGCAAAACATGTGCACTGCAGATGGGGCAGATATAACATGTGCAGAGAAAGTTAGATTTGGGTGGGGGGTGTTCAAAGTGAAATCTAAATTACAATGTAAAAATAAAGCAGCCATTATTTACCCTGCACAGAAACAATATAACCCACCCAAATCTAACTCTCTGCACATGTTATATCTGCCCCACCTGCAGTGCACGTGGTTTTGCCCATCAGAGGAAAATGTTGTTTTGTAAGCAACATTGAATTACGCCATAAGCCTTGGGGTTAGTTAGCCCTTATCTTATATAAATACTACACACTACTTTGTATCAGCTGGCACAGGGGGAGGTGTGTTCATCAGGATGTTTAGCTAATTAACAGAGGGGGGTTTTGCATTGAAGACAGTTGCAGACGAACTTTCCTGGGGTGTGAAAAGTGTAGCCAGAGAGAGATGGCAAACATGAAGATGGTTTTTACCTGTGAAAAAAGGAGAGACAAATGCTAGGTTGAGTTCCTCCCAGAAGAATTGGATCACATATTCTGGATGCAAGTTCCTTGAAATTACAGCCCAACACCAAATGCACCACAAAACCTTCTCCTAGTGTAGTAAAGTTATTTACAGCAGATTTATTAACAACTAGCTGAATACCCGTGCATCACTACGGAATTTCAAGTATTTCCATGCATATAACTTTCATTTTGAAGGACTTCCTGGTAATGTAATTTGACTTGATCCTCCCACTACACCGAAGCTACCACCACAGCCGCAGCCCAGGGGAGAGAAATACAATGGGGTACGTATTAATGTGGTGCCCCAGTTCTGCAGCCCAGTTTATGCCCTTAAGCTGCCCCATGGATCCCCGTGAAATCTGGAAGGGGAGGCAGGCAGAGCATATGTACAGTAGATGTAACAATATATATGTGTGCTGCGGAGTGCTGCCTAATATTTATATAGAATGTACATCGGTGGCACTGGCACAATAGCTGTACGGCCAGCACGTGGGGTCTGGGAACCCTCACCTGCACTCTGACTCCAGGAGGGACAGGCAACAAGGGGAACAGAGCGTGCGGCGGGGAAGCCGTTAGGAGAGCTGGAGGTGCGGCAGTCATCTTAGGAAGGGAGAGCGGGACTGAGCAGTTTACCCAGAGCCAGGAGGACAGGTGGGCTGGTCCGGTCCCTCCGAGAGCTGGGAAGGCCACGTGCAGTGCAGCCTCCGTCTCTCTGGTTGAGCCGCCCCCACCGGTCTACATGGAAATGTGGGCATGCCGCGCATCCACGCCCCCGTACTCGCGGTGTGCTCCCAGCAAGCGTTGCCATGGTAATGGGGGAGTGCCATGAGTCCACGCCCCCATGACTCACGGCATGCCGCTGTATTACGTGACGCCTCCCCCTGTGACAAGGGCGTTTGCCTTCGGTGCATGGTCATGAGTGCCTGGGCCGAAATGGAGGCCCAGGTCGTCACTGCCCAGAGCAGTGTGAGTGAGGTCGGTGGTCCGGTGCCCTACTGTGGTGAAGATGCAGCCTGATATCCCACGCTGCAGCCGGAGCAGCTCCCCAGCTTGCGGCGGCCAGGATAAGGAGGTGGAACTGAGGCGGAGCAGAGGCGGGTTCAACTGCGGGAGACTGCCTTGGAGGGTGTGACACAGCTCCCTTGAAGAGACAGGACCCGACCTGATACCCATTAAAGGCGAGGGAGGTGGACCATCTCCTCTCCCCCTTGCAGCTGAACAGTAAGCAATATCTTGACAGACGGCGTGTGAGGTCGTATCACTGCGCCGGCCAAGCAATTCCTGCCTAAACCTCACACGGGTGGCCCAGCGTGATCGGAGGGGGGAGGGGGCTTATTCCTCTCTGTGACCCCAAAAACGATGGATTTTTACATGTCACCCCCTTCCCACGCCCACCCCTAGCGGTGCTAGGGGTGTATTACCCCCACAGTATTTTTTTCCAGATTGTAAGTCATATGTGTGCCAAGCTTTGTGGTAATTACTCCAGGCATTCCAGAGTTATGCTGGAACATAAATACAAACACACACACATCCATTTTTATATATACATATAGATGGGGGTAATTCAGATCTGATCTCTGCTGTGCATTTTCGCACAGTGGGCGTTCAGGTACTAAATGCGCATGCACCGCACACACACACACGCGTCGGACAACAAAGGGCATCGCAGGTCAGCGACGGAATGGTGCTAAAAATCCGTTCACAAGGAGATTGACAGGAGGAAGCCGTTTGTGGGTGATAACTGACCGTTTACTGGGAGTGTTTGGAAAAATGCAGGCGTGCCGAAGCGTTTTCACAGAGGGTATCTGACTTCAGCTCTGGCCCCGATCAGCCTGATGTGATCGCACTGGAGGAGTAAGTCCTGGGCTGCGCAGAGACTGCACACACAGAATTTTAGCAGCTCAGCGTACACATAGCATCGCACACTTGCACTGCAAAAATTAACTGTAGGCGGCGACTATCTGAGCGCAGGACAGCAATAGATCTGAATTACACCCAATGTTTTTACGAAAATAAATTGAAAAAATGTGTTTTTACACCCATTCACATTATTGTAGTATCACCTGAATGTATTAAAGGGCTTTTGGAGCAGTTTTTTGTGAAAAACTGCTCCAAACCCTTTAATTCTCATTTTCTTAGTAACCAGGTCGCATTTTCCATACTTATGATGTGAAATGCGATTTGGCCAAAATGAAAAAAAAAAAGTGTAAAAAGAATGCGCAGTGAGCCATGTTATATTTATGCCAGCTTCAAATGGTGTAATCACAGAGCTCACTGCAAATCCTTTACCCCTGCAAAGCTTTCTCTACCCCTAGGCAGAGAAAGCTGTGCAGGGAGCCGGCAGTGTGATCAGCTATATGTGTACAAAAATCATACTCACTTACCCAGGGACTGGTCATTGGTGCTCCGGTGCGGGCTGTCGGTCATCAGGGTTCCCTGCTGCTCCTGTCTCCCGCGCTGCAGTAAAGTAATGCTGCAAAGCGGCAGCTCACCTTACAGCACCGGGGGTCACAACAGCAGAGAGTTCCGATGACCAGCAGCCCTCCAGGAACACTGATTCCCAGATGTTGGTGAGTATTCACAGGGTTGGGTGGGGGGGGGGGGGGTGTCACGACGAGGAGAGGGGTGCCAGCCTCTGTGGTAGTGGAAGCAATGTCAGATGACACAGCAAATAGAGCCTAATATTCACCAAGATCTTCAACAAATCGCTGGAGCTACAGAAAGTCCCTTCCTGCCTCAAAAGGTCCACTATTGTCCCCCAAAAAAACCTCTATCATGAACCGGAACGACTACAGGCCAATAGCACTGACATCTGTGGCCATGAAAATGTTCGAGGGTCTGGTTTTGAATCACCTGAAACTATGACTGGTCCCCAACTGGATCACCTACAGTTTGCCTATCGATCGAATCGGTGTGTCAAGGATGCAGTCCATTTTGGCCTGCACTACATTCTACAGCACCTAGACATTCCCGGTACCTACGCGAGGGTCCTGTTTGTCAATTTCAGCTTGGCCTTCAATACAATCGTCCCCAGCATCCTCCACCCCAAATTACTTCAGCTAGGGGTCCCTGGAGCTACCTGTTCCTGGATAGTAGACTTCCTGACAGATAGGACACAGGTGGTGAAAGCGGGGGAATTCACCTCTCAAGCGCGGTCCATTAGTACAGGGGCCCCTCAGGGCTGTATCCTCTCACCCCTGCTCTTCTCCCTGCACACAAATGACTACACTTCAGAGAGGCAATCAGTAAAGATCATCAAATTTGCCGACGACACCACCGTCATCGGTCTCGTCAAGGACGGGGATGAATCGGCCAATAGATTATAGCTAGTGCACCTCCGCTAACGATTGCTGACAGTGTGGTATTGCTAGTGGACTCCTTCAAGTTCCTGGTGACCACAATCTCCCGGGACCTTAAATAGTGGTCCACTGCTGACGCCACTGTCGGGAAAGCGCAGCAGAGGTTCTTCCTCAGGCAACTAAGGAAGTTCAACATCCCACAGAAGCTGCTGCACCTCTTCTACTCCGTGATTGTGGAGTTGGTACTGTGCTCCTTGATACTGGTAAGTTACGCCTCTGCCAGCACGAGGGACAGATGCAGGCTCCAACAGGTGGTTAGATCCGCAGAGATGATCATCGGGGCCGACCTTCCCTCAGTCCAGGACCTGTACCTGTCCAGAGATAAAACGCGGGCAACGAAGATAGTAAAGGACCAGCTACACCCCGGCCACAGCATGTTTAACTTGCTTCCTTCAGGCAAGCATTACAGGGCCGTCCCCGCCGGGTCCACCAGACGCCTCAAAAGTTTCTTTCCCCAAGCGGTCCGTCTGCTGAACTCCTGAAGATTGACTGACTAGACGTACATGTAACTAACTTGTGTCCCTACTTATACCTATCTGTCTGACTTTACTTGCTCCCCACCTGCTTATCTGTTACCTACTTGGCTGTTGTATAGCAAACCGAAGACAAATTCCTAGTATACGCAAGTATACCTCGCCAATAAAGCTGAATATGATTCTAATTCAGATCCGATCACAGCAGCAAATTTGTTAGCAAATGGACAAAACCATGGGGGTAATTCAGACCTGATCGCTCGCTAGCATTTCTCATACGTCCCAGAGGATGCCGGGGTCCACTTCAGTACCATGGGGTATAGACGGTTCCGCAGGAGCCATGAGCACTCGAAGACTTTTCAAGGGATGTAAACTGGCTCCTCCCTCTATGCCCCTCCTCCAGACCTCAGTTTTAGAAATGTGCCCAGGCAGACTGAATGCACTCCAGGGGAACTCTACTGAGTTTCTCTGAAAAGACTTATGTTAGGTTTTTTATTTTCAGGGAGAACTGCTGGCAACAGTCTCCCTGCCTCGTGGGACTGAGAGGGCAGAAGTAGGAACCAACTTCCTGAATAGTTTCATGGCCCTGCTTCTGGCTGACAGGACACCATTAGCTCCTGAAGGGTACTGAACGCTAGCTGTGCCTAGATGCTCACTCCCACAGCACGCCGTCACCCCCCTTGCAGAGCCAGAAGTCAGAAGACAGGTGAGTGTTAGAACAGAGATCTTAAATCAAGGTGACGGCTAAAGGTACCGTGCGGCTGGCGGGGCACAGCGCGCCATACTACCCACACAACACAGGCACTGCAGGGTGCAGGGCGCAGGGGGGGGGCGCCCGTGGCAGCATAAAACCTTAAAAAACTTATAGAAAAGGGGCATAAGATGCCGAGGCACAGCCCTACCCCCGCCAGTATAAATATAAATATCAGAATCTCTGAGTAGAAATGCGCCATTGTGGGGGCGGAGCTTCCTCCTCAGTCAGCCAGCACACTGCTCAGCGCCATTTTCTCTCCTCAGGCTGCAGAGACAGCGCTTGTCCTCCTCCACTACTGAATACAAGTATCAGGGTGCAAAAGAGGGGGGGCACAGTGAAATTGGAGTTTTATATTGTGTGTTTACATTATAAAAAAGCGCTGCATGTCAGTGGGCATTTTATGTTTCACAGGCATTGTGTTACTGGCGCTGGGTTTGTGAACTGGCTGCTCCTATCTGTGTCCTTCTGACAGATTTTACTGTGGGTCTGTCCCCTATAAGTTCCGGAGTGTCTGTGGTGTGTTTGTACACGTGTGTGACATGTCTGAGGCAGGGAGTTCTTCCCCTGAGGGAGCCATTTTAGGGACACAGAGTTGTAATGTGGTGGCGCTGCCGGCACACCGCGAGCCTGAATGGGTGAAAGAAATACGTGATAGTGTGAATCATATCAGTAGGAGCTTAGATAAGTCTGAGTCTCATGCAGAAAGCTGGAGAAAATCAGTGGAAGATGTGATTTTTCAGGGTTCTGCTTTTTCATCCGCAGGCGACCCGAGACTGTTTGCAAACATTGTACATACTGATACCGACACGGACTCTGATTCCTGTGTCGACGATAGTGATTCCAGGGGGATAGATCCCAAATTGGCAAAAAGCGTACAATATATGATTGTTGCTATAAAGGAGGTCTTAGAAGTTACGGAAGCCCCTACTGTACCTCAGGAGAAGACTTATTTCTATAAGGAAAAGAAATGTAAGGTAACTTTCCCTCCTTCCCACAAGCTAAATACTCTTTTTGAGGGAGTTTGGGTGAATCCTGAAAATAAATTTCATATTCCCAAAAGGATTCAGATTGCTTATCCTTTCCCATTAGAGGACAGAAAAAGATGGGAGCCACCCCCAGTGTTAGACAGTGCACTGTCAAGGTTAACAACAAAGGTGATTCTCCCTGCACCTGGGAAGGCTTCACTAAAGGAGACGGCAGACCGCAAAATGGAGACTACGTTAAAATCTATTTATGTGGCCAATGGTACGCTGTTCAGACCCACCATTGCGTGCACGTGGGTGAGTAGTGCTATCGAAAAATGGTCAGATAACTTGTCATCGGAAATTGACACGGTTGATAGAGACGAGATACTCCTAACGTTAGGTCATATCAAAGATGCTACCGCATACATGCTGGAAGCTATAAAAGATATTGGACTCTTGGGTTCAAAAGCCGCTACCATGGCAGTATCAGCTCGGAGGGCGTTGTGGATTCGCCAGTCGAATGCTGATGCAGATTCCAAAAGAAATATAGAGGCTCTCCTGTATAAAGGTGAGGCCTTGTTTGGTAATGGGCTGGATGCGTTAGTCTCGGCGGCTACCGCAGGTAAATCGACATTCTTGTCTTATGCTCCTACACCGGCGAAAAAGGCACATCACTCTCACAAGCAGTCCTTTCGGCCCAACAAATACAAAAAGGCCAAAGGTTCCCCCTTCTTTGCAGGTAGAGGAAGGGAAAAAGGAAAGAAATCTGCAGGGTCTCCCGGATCGCAGGAGCAGAAGTCCACCCCTGCTTCTGCCAAATCTACAGCATGATGCTGGGGCTCCCTTGCGGGAGTCCGCTCGGGTGGGAGCACGTCTGAAACTTTTTCAAATCTGGATTCAATCTGGCCTGGACCCATGGGTCTTACAAATAGTGTCCCATGGGTACAGACTAGAATTTCAAGACGTCCCCCATGCCGATTTTTCAAATCGACCTTGCCAACTAGGCAGTAACAACGGCAATTCAAAAATTATGTCAGGATCAGGTCATTGTCCTGGTACCCTTGTCACAGCAAGGAGAAGGTTTTTATTCAAGCCTCTTCGTAGTTCCGAAGCCGGACGGCTCGGTCCGACCGATTTTAAACCTGAAAAATCTGAATCTCTACCTGAAAAGGTTCAAGTTCAAGATGGAATTCCTGAGGGCAGTGATTTCCAGTCTGGAGGAGGGGGACTTCATGGTGTCACTAGACGCTTACTTGCATGTTCCCATTTATCCTCCTCACCAAGCTTATCTGAGATTTGCAGTACAGGATTGCCATTACCAGTTCCAGACGTTGCCGTTCGGACTCTCCACAGCACCGAGGGTATTAACCAAGGTGATGGCGGAGATGATGGTCCTCCTTCGTCAAAAAGGAGTCAATATAATTCCTTATCTGGATGATCTCCTGATAAAAGCGAGATCCAGGGAACAGTTTGTGCAGAACATCACACTCTCCCTGTCAATACTCCAACAGGGACGCCGCATGCACGCACGCATGGTGGACAACAGAGGCATTCTGTATGGTATACAAATCTTATATTGCTACACAGTAGTTATAACCAGTTACAGTTGTAACAAAACTAACGTGGTCAATTGCCTAAACGGGACTGCTCAGCTGTGAGGAAGGCTGTGTTCAACAGATTGCTATTAACCACTTGCTTGGCTACAGTTACTAATCTGACTATGAATGCATGGCTTTATTCAACAGATTGCTACTAATTACATCTTGTACAATAAGTTACTAAATTGATTCATGAATACATGGACTTGAGCTGATTGTTTATTATCAGAAAAAGTGTTTGTAGGATTTGTCTAAAATCCCAGTGCAACGAATATATATAAACATTTAAGATTTGTTTATTGGAATTAGGTTTTAATTAATTATATACATAAACACTATTTGTATTAGTCAAAATAGGTTTTTTATGTGGCCGGCCGGCAGATTCTATATAACTGTGATAGTTAAATATATATATATTTTTTACAATTAATAAAATCTATATATAAAGCGCATTCTCAGATTGTGTTTTTTAACATGGTTGGATCATGTATTTTCCAAAGTCGCAGTTGGAATTGACGACGATTGTCCTTTTTAGGGATGATTCTGGACACAGAAGTACGGAGAGTATTTCTTCCCGTGGAAAAAGCTCTGGGAATCCAGAAAATGGTCAAACAAATATTGAAACCAACAAGCGTGTCGATCCATCAATGCATTTGGTTGTTGGGGGAAATGGTAGCGGCCTTCACATACTGTGGGGTATATTTACTAAAATTCGTATTTTTCCGAATGAGGTTAAAATTCAATCACGAATGACATCGAAAGTGTAAAATTGCAACTTTTTGAATTTATTACGACTAATTTACTAAGCTGTCGTATTCGGCATTTTCGTATTTATCGATGTCGATGTCATTCGTATTTTTTGGTAGTGTTTTACGGGAGTGAATTGTAAAACACTGCCGACTTTAACACAATGAATCTCGGCCGGATCTGTGAGATCCGTGCTGGGCTTCATTGTGCACCTTTCGTAAAAAATAAAACATTGTTAACATTTTTAAAAAAAAATGTGTGGGGTCATCCCTCCTAAGCAAAACCAGGTTACTTTCGGTCAACCGCTGGCCACAAAGTTCCCACCATTGGCTACAATGGAGTGCATAGGCGCTACATTGTATCACTGCTGTGTGCTGCCTGACAGACACTACAGGAGCACACAGCCAATCAGGAGGGTGCCACGACGTGGCGCTCCCTGATTGGCTGTAGGAACCCTCTTAGACAGAAGTCAGGGGGGGTTCCTGGCAGTCGAGGAAAGGGGTCCCATGTGAAAACATGGGGCCCCTTTCAGTGCGGGGTCGGGTGTTAGTTTTTTTATTTTGCAAAGTACGTGGATTACAAATGGAACAGAAGAAGACCGATCTACACTGGATTATGTGAGTATGATTTTTCCAACAGGTACCCCATGGATTCTACATGGAGAAGAGGACCGACCCTCGTGTAAACATAGGTAAGTATGTATGTTTGGAGGTGTGGATGTATGTAATAAACTTTTACTTTCAAGGTGTGTGTGTCCTGTTTTTATTGGGGTATTTTTTTTAGTAGTAGTACTACAGGTACCAGCGGGCCCGGTTTTCCTCCGCATGCTGGTACTTGTGGTTCTCCAAGTACCAGATTGCGGGGGAGGCTTGCTGGGACTTGTAGTACTGCTACTAAAAACAATATTAACATTTTGTCAAAAAGGCTATCAGCCCCCTATCCGCCGCCCTTGGATGGGGGGGACAGCCTCGGGCTTCACCCCTGGCCCTTGGGTGGCTGGAGGGGGGGACCCCTTGATTTAAGGGGTCCCCACTCCTCTAGGGTACCCCGGCCAGGGGTGACTAGTTGGGTATGTAATGCCAGGGCCACAGGGACCAATATAAAAGTGTCCCCCGGCTGTGGCATTATGTATCTGGCTAGTGGAGCCCAGTGCTGGTTTCAGAAGTACGGGGTACCCCTACGCTTTTTGTCCCCCGTAATTTTGGAACCAGGACCAGGCGCAGAGCCTGGTGCTGGTTGATTAAATATGGGGGAACCCCGGTCAATTTTTTTCCCATATTTTTTCAATCAGGACTGGCTCAATGAGCCCGAGGCTGGTTTTGCTTAGGAGGGGGGGACCCCACGCATTTTTTTTAACAAATTTAACACTTTCCTACCCCTTCCCACTGATAAACATGCACGGATCTCATGGATCCGTGCATGCCTATCAGAACACGATAAAAAAAAAGCAGGTCTGTTTTATTTTAGCACTTTTTCACGATTTGTATTTTTTCACGGCAGTGTTTGGCTATTGTCGGCAGTGTTTGTGAATTACACTTTTTAGTAAATGACCGAGTTATACCAAATTACAGGCTTATTTGACCGATGGTGTATTAATTCGTATTTTTTTACTTGGACTTCCAAAAAAATATGAATGCCCTCATCACTGCCGTGATTTGAGTTTAGTAAATTCCCGAGATGACACTTTGAAGAAAAAACACCATCTTGGTCACAATCAAGACCTCAGTAAATATACCCCTGTAAATGTTCTGGAATTGTGAGCCATTTACAACGGCCTTCTTCAAGCGGTACATCTTCTTCAAGATCATTCCGGGCAGATCCAGTCAGACAATGTAACAGCAGTCGCGTACATAAACAGGCAGGGCGGAACGAAAAGCAGAGCGGCAATGACAGAGGTGAAAAAGATCCTCCCCTGGGCAGAAAGACATGTGAGAGCTCTGTTGGCAATTTTCATTCCGGGAGTAGACAACTGGGAAGCAGACTTCCTCAGCAGACACGATCTCCATCCAGGAGAGTGGGGCTT
Organism: Pseudophryne corroboree; assembly: GCF_028390025.1. Lineage (NCBI taxonomy): Eukaryota > Metazoa > Chordata > Amphibia > Anura > Myobatrachidae > Pseudophryne > Pseudophryne corroboree. Next base: position 407,951,357 of record NC_086451.1, read on the forward strand.
CCACCAAGAAGTCTTCGCAGAGGTGACAAGTCTTTGGGGAGTTCCTCAAGTAGACATGATGGCATCTCATCTAAACAAGAAGCTTCAGAGATATTGTTCCAGGTCGAGAGACCCTCAAGCAATAGCAGTGGATCCACTGGTGACCCAGTGGGTGTTTCGGTCGGTATATGTTTTCCCTCCACTTCCACTGATTCCAAAAGTTCTCAAAATAATAAGACGAACAAGAGTTCGAGCAATCTTCATTGCCCCAGACTGGCTAAGGAGGGCTTGGTATTCAGATCTTGAGGAGTTGCTCATAGAAGATCCTCGGCCTCTTCCTCCTTGAGAGGACCTACTACAGCAGGGGCCGTGCGTGTATCAAGACTTACCGCCGCTACGTTTGACGGCATGGTTGTTGAGCGCCGGATCCTAGCCCGAAAGGGTATTCCCAAGGAAGTCATCCCCACTCTTATTCAGGCCATGAAAGGAGTAATGTCAAAACATTAAAACCGTATTTGGAGAAAATATGTGTCTTGGTGTGAATCCAAGAAGGCTCCTACGGAAGAGTTTCAATTGGGACGTTTTCTCCATTTTCTGCAGGCTGGTGTGGATGCGGGCCTTAGATTGGGGTCAATTCAAGTCCAGATTTCGGCCTTATCAGTTTTCTTTCAAAAACAATTGGCCTTTCCAGAAGTTCAGACATTCGTGAAAGGGGTTTTGCACATCCAGCCTCCATTTGTGCCTCCAGTGGCACCATGGGACCTTAATGTGGTGTTGCAGTTCCTTCAATCTGATTGGTTTGAACCTCTGCAGGAGATAGAATTGAAGTTTCTTACTTGGAAAGTGGTGATGCTTTTGGCCTTGGCATCCGCAAGGCGGGTGTCTGAGTTGGGGGCCTTGTCTCACAAGAGCCCTTACCTGATCTTCCATGAAGATAGGGCAGAGTTAAGAACCTGTCAACAATTTCTTCCAAAGGTGGTTTCGTCCTTCCACATAAACTAACCTATTGTAGTGCCAGTAGCTACTGACACTTCCACTGAGTCAAAGTCTCTAGATACCCCACCCAAATCTAGCTCTCTCTGCACATATTATATCTGCCCCCCCTGCAGTGCACATGGGGGTGTCATTCTGACCTGATCGCACGCTGCCGTTTATCACAGCGCAGCGATCAGTTCAGAAGTGCGCATGCGCCGGCGTCACAGTGCGCCAGCACATGCCAGACAGCCGACGGCTGTCATAGCCCAGCAGTCGCCTCTGCCTGATTGGCAGGCAGAGGCGTTCGCTGAGTGGAAGGGGGTCGGCACGGCCGCATTAGGCCACCATTTTGTGGGCGCGGTCCGGCCAACGCAGGGGGGCTGGGAGCTACTTCTGAAGTACAAAAGCATCGCCGCTGTGCGATGCGTTTGTACTTCTGCGGGGGGTGGGGGGCGGGGCGGGCCAGACATGCGGGGCAGACTAGCCCTGTGCTAATCGTAGCCCTGTAAAATTTTGCAGGGCTACGAACAGGTCTGAATTAGGCCCATGGTTTTGCAAATTTGCTGCTGCGATCACATCTGAATTTGGCCCATAATCTGGGATTTTTTTGTGAAAAATACCCCGATTTGACTGTGGAGTGGCATCGCAGGGACAGAGCTTTCTTACAAGCTCTGTCCCTGCATGCAATAATTTATACATTTGTGAGATGTAATCAATTATCGTATTGCGGATTGGGACGATATTATCAGAGCCATCCTCAGATGCAGATTGTGATAACTCGCCCCCTTAGGCCCCGATTTATCAAGCCTTGGAGAGTGATAAATTGCACGTTGATAAAGTACCAATCAGCCCCTAACTAGTTACAGTCTGTGTTTGAAAAATGACAGGTAGGAGCTGATTGGTTGGTACAACCATGCAATTTATCACTGTCCAATGCTTGATAAATCTGGGCCTTAATATCTTCGTAATAGATTAAAGTCTTCTACATACAATAAGCAGTGATAAAGCATATCTCATAATACTAAACCATTCCTTGGAAATTGCAGACATTTCTGGCAAACCAGTGTTCTCCTAGTGATCTAGAATCCAAGGTTGTCCAGTAATATTGTCCACATCAATCTGAGTAGTTTCGCTGGAGTATCAGTTCCCAGTGAGGTGGATGCAAAGTGGCTTTAATTACGAGAAGCAGCGCAAGCCAGGCTTATCACCTTATTCTAATGTACGGATCTGTACGGCTAATACAATTATCTGTATGGCTAATACAAGTATCTGTATGGCTAATACGTGTATCTGTACGGCTAATGCGAGTATCTATACAGCTAATACGAGTATCTGTCCGTACGGCTAATACAAGTATCTGTATGGCTAATACGTGTATCTGTACAGCTAATACGTGTATCTGTACAGTTAATACAACTATCTGTATGGCTGATACGTGTATCTGTACGGCTAATACGAGTATCTGTACAGCTAATATGCGTACCTGTTGGGCTAATGGGTGTATCCGTGCAGCTAATACAAGTCTCTATATGGCTAATACGTGTATCTGTACGGCTAATACGAGTATCTGTACAGCTAATGCAAGTATCTATTTGGCTAATACAAGTATCTGTATGGCTAATACGTGTATCTGTATGGCTAATATGAGTATCTGTATGGCTAATATGAGAATATGTACGGCTAATACAAGTATCTGTTCGGCTAATATGTGTATCTGTATGGCTAATACGTGTATTTGTATGGCTAATACGAGTATATGTATGGCTAATATGAGTTCCTGTACGGCTAATGAGTGTATCTGTGTGGCTAATACAAGTATCTGTTTGGCTAACACAGGTATCTGTACAGCTAATACGTGTATCTGTGCAGCTAATACGAGTACCTGTATGGCTAATACAAGTACCTGTTCAGCTAATGAGTGTATCTGTACAGCTAATAAGTGTATCTGTACATCTAATACGAGTATCTGTACAGCTAATACAGTATGTGTATCTGTACGGCTAATACGAGTATGTGTATCTGTACAGCTAAAACATGTATCTGTGTGCCTGATACGAGTACCTGTATGGCTAATACAAGTATCTGTACTGCTAATACAAGTACCTGTTGGGCTAATGGGTGTATCTATTCTGTACAGCTAATAAGAGTATCTACACGGCTAATACGTGTATCTGTACGGCTAATACGAGTATCTGTACAGCTAATACGAGTATCTGTACAGCTAATACGTGTATCTGTTCAGCTAATACATGTATCTGTTCAGCTAGTACGTGTATCTGTTCGGCTAATACGTGTACCTGTATGGCTACTACGTGTATCTGTACAGCTAATACGTTTATCTGTGCGGCTAATACGAGTACCTGTATGGCTAATACAAATACCTGTTCAGCTAATGAGTGTATCTGTACAGCTAATATGTGTATCTGTACGTCTAATACGAGTATCTGTACAGCTAATATGTGTATCTGTATAGCTGATACGAGTACCTGTTCAGCTAATACGTGTATCTGTATAGCTGATACGAGTACCTGTTCAGCTAATACGTGAATCTGTACGGCTAATAGGAGTATCTGTATGGCTAATACGTGTATCTGTACGGCTAATACGTGTATCTGTACGGCTAATACGTGTATCTGTATGGCTAATACGTGTATCTGTATCAGGGACGTCCAGTCAGGGGAGGCAGTGCCTCCCCTGTGATTAATTATTAAAATAATACAAAGAAGATACTTATGACACATGTTCTGTGTCATAAGTATGTTCTTTATTTTATTCTAATAATTTTAACTAACTAAATATGTTTGGGAGGCACTGATAGCAGTGCCTCCCATATATAATGGGAACGAGGATCGAGCGGGGGGCGGGGCCAAGAACTGGGCTGTAAAAGCCCATTGAAAAAGATAGGGAAAGTGGCACCTATAGAAGTGTCTCGCTGACAGGGATGGGCTTTCAGCCCACATCACTGTCAGCAAGGCAGAAATGATTGGACAGCGGATCCAGCGCTGGATCCGCTGGTCCAATCATCCATACGAGGTGGCGGAACAGTAAGCTCCCCTCCCTTCATTCCCCCCCTTACTCTGTCCTCACCTGCTGCTAGCGCCCGGCGATCATCCCTGGTACCCTGTGTTCTCGAAGCAGGCAGCACCGAGGAGGGTGCCGGGGAAAGCCAAGTGCAGTGGCGACAGCGGGCCTGGAGCTGACGCCAGGAAGCCCAGAGCTGGAAGTGCAGCAGCAGCGGCCGGCGCTCTCCTCCTCCAACCTCCCAACTAACTTCAGCCTCGTCCAGCCTCAGCACCGGGTCTCTGTCTCCTGCAGAGCCGCATCCGGCGGCCTCTGTCAAGTGCAGGGACAGCCTGAGGCGCCTGTGGTGAGTACAGCACCCCTGTTCCTCCCCACAGACAGGGAAAATCTCTCTCTCTCTCTCTCTCTCTCTCTCTCTCTCTCTCTCTTCCCCCCACCTGTGGATTGAAGTTTGTAAGTATAATTTTCATTTTTACAGGTACCCCTATTGGATTCTACATGGACAAGTGGATGTGATGGTGTGTGAGTGTGTAAGTGTGTTTTAATAAATTTTTACTTTCAAGGAGTGTGTGTTGTGTTTTTATTTGGGTATTTTTTGTTGTTGTAGAACTACAGGTACCAGCGGGCCCGTTATTTACCCGCATGCTGGTACTTGAGGTTCTCCAAGTACCAGCAAGTGGGGAAGGCTTCCTGGGCCTTGTAGTTCCACAACAAAAAACAATATTCTTTTTTTAACACACTTATGGCTATCAGCCCGGCACCCACCGCCCAGGGGTGCTGGGGGCAGCCTCAGGCTTCACCCCTGGCCCTTGGGTGCCTGGAAGGGGGGGACCCCTTGATTTAAGGGGTCCCCACTCCTCCAGGGAACCCCGGCCAGGGGTGACTAGTTGGGGGGGGTAATGCCACGGCCGCAGGGACCTACATAACTGTGTCCCCCGGCTGTGGCATTATGTCTCTGGCTAGTGGAGGCCGGTGCTGGTTTAAAAAATGCGGGGGACTCCTACATCTTTTGTCCCCTGTACTTTTGGAAACAGGACTGGACTAAGAACTCGGTGTTGGTTGTCTAAATACGGGGAACCCCTTCCCAATTTTTTTCCCAGTATTTCAACATCCAGGACCGGCTCAAAGAGCCCGAGGCTGGTTATACAGGAGGGGGGACCTCACACATTTTTTTTAAACGTTTTTTTAACCCATTCAGAACCTGTTCCATTAAGTTAATGGAAGCCCTGGACAACAAAATTGCATTTATGTCTTCCTCGCACTCCCTTCCCAGTCCCAAACACTAATTATTATTTTTTCTATACAAATGTACAATATATCACAAGTATGATGAGCAGGCAGGCAACGGGCATTGGCGGCATCGAACTGAGATGCAAATTAGTGGCGGAGAGCTGGGTCAGTTGATGGTGGGCAAGTTTGTAAGCCATTGGTGGTGACAGCAGGCATCGGCTCACGGGCAGTAGCGATCATTGGCTCAGCGGCAGTAGAGGTCATCAGCAGGATTCGGTGGACATTATGGCTGTAGTGCCTCACCAGCCACTGACCTCACCACACGCCACTGATCTGTATGGCTAATACGTGTATCTGTACGGCTAAAACGTGTATCTGTACAGCTAATTTGTGTATCTGTGTGGCTAATACAAGTACCTGTTCGGCTAATGAATGTATCTGTACAGCTAATACGTGTATCCATAGGGTTTCAAGTGTGAAGCAGTGCCACCTACTGTCTTTCCGTTCACTAATGCAGCCACCATTGTTAGTAGTGACACTTGCACTGGCCCTATGCTGGGTGCAAGAGATCTAGGAGAATCAGGCTTCCCTTCCCCCAGCAAAGCACAGAGCTCTAGCTAAACCCCCACAACCCTCACATGACAGCCCCACAAGATAGAATGTTTGCGTGCATCTGCAGTTATGCTTATTTAATTCAAGGAGCATTCTGGCGAACTTCTCCCGTCTCAGAATCGGACAAAGATATGCACAAATGGGTACATTGGCTTCTGCGCGTGTACAATTTGCAAAAATTTGCTGTTTATTGCCTTTTATATCCAGCTGCGTCTTACTCAGAATCGGCACTTTAGCACAAATAGCAATTTTAAGAAGTTCAAATACAAATATTTCAGATACATTGAAGACAGTTTGGCATTCTATTACTCACATGACTTACGGGCAGATTTATTAAGATTTTTTTTACTAAGATTTTTTTCACACTCTTTTCACAGTATTTTAGTATCACTAGAATGTATCAAAGGGCTTTTGGAGCAGTTTTTGTGAAAAACTGCTCAAAATCCTTTAATTCACTTTTTTTCAGTAACCAGATCGTATTCCCCATACTTACAATGGGAAATGCGATGTAGCCAAATTTACAACAAAAAAAGTAAAAAAAAAAATACAGCAGTGAGCTCTGTTACATACCTCCCAGCTGTCCCAATTCCAGCGGCAGTTGGGGGACCCTTTGATCCCACTGCGAACGCGCACGGTATCTATTCAGTGCAGGACGGTGAGCCAGGAACTGACCAGCTGCACGGGGAATGCTGGACACGCCCCCAAAATGCTGAATACAGGGTTTTGCTGTGAGGACACACCCACTCAGCCAAGGCCACACTCCTCCCACCTGGGGCCACGCACCCTTCTCAGATCGCGCGTGCCTCCAGCGCACAAGGGTCCCGACCCAGAACAAGCAAAAGTTGGGATAATAACGCTGTCTCAGAACACATCACTGTGTTAAAAAAAATTTTTAAATACTCACTTACCCAGGGACCGGTGATTGGTGCTTCGGTACAGACTAAGGGTCATTGGGGCTCCCTGCTGCTCCTGTGACCCCCGATGCAGTAAACTGATGCTGCAAAGCGGGCGCAGATTATACAGCATCAGAGAGCCCCGATAACTGTCAGCCCTCCAGGAGCACAGATCCATGGGTAGATGAGTATGATCAGCAGTGGGGAGGTGGGGGAGATAGTTATGATGGAGTGGGGGGGGGAGTCGACTAGTGATGAGCGGGTTCGGTTCCTCGGAATCCGAACCCCCCCGAACTTCAGCCTTTTTACACGGGTCCGAGCGCGCCCGAACGTCATCATCCCGCTTTCGGATTCTCGCGAGGCTCGGATTCTATCGCGATACTCGGATTCTATATAAGGAGCCGCGCGTCGCCGCCATTTTCACACGTGCATTGAGATTGATAGGGAGAGGACGTGGCTGGCGTCCTCTCCGTTTAGAATAGAAATAGATAGTGAGAGTGAGACACTTGATTTACTGGAGCTTAGGAGTACTCAGAGAGTGCAGAGTTTACTAGTGACTGACCAGTGACCACCAGTGCAGTTTTATTATTATTTAATATAATCCGTTCTCTGCCTGAAAAAAAACGATACACAGTGACACAGTATACCATATCTGTGCTCAGCCTCAGTGTGCTGCATCATCTATGTATATCTGACTGTGCTGAGTGCTCACTGCTCACACAGCTTAATTGTGGGGGAGACTGGGGAGCAGTTATAGCAGGAGTACATTAACAGTGCACACTTTTGCTGCCAGAGTGCCACTGCCACTGTGACTGACCAGTGACCACTGACCACCAGTATATTGTGATTGTCTGCCTGAAAAAGTTAAACACTCGTCGTGTGGTGTTTTTATTCTATAAACGCATTCTGCTGACAGTGTCCAGCAGGTCCGTCATTATATAATATATACCTGTCCTGCAGTAGTGATATATATATTTTTTTTATATCATTATCATCCAGTCTATATTAGCAGCAGACGCAGTACGGTAGTCCACGGCTGTAGCTACCTCTGTGTCGGCAGTCGCTCGTCCATCCATAATTGTATACCACCTACCTGTTGTGTTTTTTTTTTTTCTATCTTCTTGATACTAGTAGCTTACTTTAGGAGTCTGCAGTGCTGACAGTGTTCAGCAGGTCCGTCATTATATAATATATACCTGTCCGGCTGCAGTAGTGATATATATATATTTTTTATATCATTATCATCCAGTCTATATTAGCAGCAGACGCAGTACGGTAGTCCACGGTTGTAGCTACCTCTGTGTCGGCAGTCGCTCGTCCATCCATAATTGTATACCACCTACCTGTTGTGTTTTTTTTTTTCTATCTTCTTGATACTAGTAGCTTACTTTAGGAGTCTGCAGTGCTGACAGTGTCCAGCAGGTCCGTCATTATATAATATATACCTGTCCGGTTGCAGTAGTGATATATATATATATTTTATATCATTATCATCCAGTCTATATTAGCAGCAGACGCAGTATGGTAGTCCACGGCTGTAGCTACCTCTGTGTCGGCAGTCGCTCGTCCATCCATAATTGTATACCACCTACCTGTGGTGTTTTTTTTTTTTCTATCTTCTTGATACTAGTAGCTTACTTTAGGAGTCTGCAGTGCTGACAGTGTCCAGCAGGTCCGTCATTATATAATATATACCTGTCCGGCTGCAGTAGTGATATATATATTTTTTTATATCATTATCATCCAGTCTACATTAGCAGCAGACGCAGTACGGTAGTCCACGGCTGTAGCTACCTCTGTGTCGGCAGTCTCTCGTCCATCCATAACTGTATACCACCTACCTGTTGTGTTGTTTTTTTTTTCTATCTTCTTGATACTAGTAGCTTACTTTAGGAGTCTGCAGTGCTGACAGTGTCCAGCAGGTCCGTCATTATATAATATATACCTGTCCGGCTGCAGTAGTGATATATATATATTTTTTATATCATCATCCAGTCTATATTAGCAGCAGACGCAGTACGGTAGTCCACGGCTGTAGCTACCTCTGTGTCGGCAGTCGCTCGTCCATCCATAATTGTATACCACCTACCTGTGGTGTTTTTTTTTTTTTTCTATCTTCTTGATACTAGTAGCTTACTTTAGGAGTCTGCAGTGCTGACAGTGTCCAGCAGGTCCGTCATTATATAATATATACCTGCCCGGCTGCAGTAGTGATATATATATATTTTTTATATCATTATCATCCAGTCTATATTAGCAGCAGACGCAGTACGGTAGTCCACGGCTGTAGCTACCTCTGTGTCGGCAGTCGCTCGTCCATCCATAATTGTATACCACCTACCTGTTGTGTTTTTTTTTTCTATCTTATTGATACTAGTAGCTTACTTTAGGAGTCTGCAGTGCTGACAGTGTCCAGCAGGTCCGTCATTATATAATATATACCTGTCCGGCTGCAGTAGTGATATATATATATATATATATATATATTTTATATCATTATCATCCAGTCTATATTAGCAGCAGACGCAGTACGGTAGTCCACGGCTGTAGCTACCTCTGTGTCGGCAGTCGCTCGTCCATCCATAAGTATACTAGTATCCATCCATCTCCATTGTTTACCTGAGGTGCCTTTTAGTTGTGCCTATTAAAATATGGAGAACAAAAATGTTGAGGTTCCAAAAATAGGGAAAGATCAAGATCGACTTCCACCTCGTGCTGAAGCTGCTGCCACTAGTCATGGCCGAGACGATGAAATGCCATCAACGTCGTCTGCCAAGGCCGATGCCCAATGTCATAGTACAGAGCATGTAAAATCCAAAACACCAAATATCAGTAAAAAAAGGACTCAAAAATCTAAAATAAAATTGTCGGAGAAGCGTAAACTTGCCAATATGCCATTTACCACACGGAGTGGCAAGGAACGGCTGAGGCCCTGGCCTATGTTCATGGCTAGTGGTTCAGCTTCACATGAGGATGGAAGCACTCAGCCTCTCGCTAGAAAAATGAAAAGACTCAAGCTGGCAAAAGCACAGCAAAGAACTGTGCGTTCTTCGAAATCACAAATCCACAAGGAGAGTCCAATTGTGCCGTTTGCGATGCCTGACCTTCCCAACACTGGACGTGAAGAGCATGCACCTTCCACCATTTGCACGCCCCCTGCAAGTGCTGGAAGGAGCACCCGCAGTCCAGTTCCTGATAGTCAGATTGAAGATGTCAGTGTTGAAGTACACCAGGATGAGGAGGATATGGGTGTTGCTGGCGCTGGGGAGGAAATTGACCAGGAGGATTCTGATGGTGAGGTGGTTTGTTTAAGTCAGGCACCCGGGGAGACACCTGTTGTCCGTGGGAGGAATAGGGCCATTGACATGCCTGGTGAAAATACCAAAAAAATCAGCTCTTCGGTGTGGAAGTATTTCAACAGAAATGCGGACAACATTTGTCAAGCCGTGTGTTGCCTTTGTCAAGCTGTAATAAGTAGGGGTAAGGACGTTAACCACCTCGGAACATCCTCCCTTATACGTCACCTGCAGCGCATTCATCATAAGTCAGTGACAAGTTCAAAAACTTTGGGCGACAGCGGAAGCAGTCCACTGACCAGTAAATCCCTTCCTCTTGTAACCAAGCTCACGCAAACCACCCCACCAACTCCCTCAGTGTCAATTTCCTCCTTCCCCAGGAATGCCAATAGTCCTGCAGGCCATGTCACTGGCAATTCTGACGAGTCCTCTCCTGCCTGGGATTCCTCCGATGCATCCTTGCGTGTAACGCCTACTGCTGCTGGCGCTGCTGTTGTTGCTGCTGGGAGTCGATGGTCATCCCAGAGGGGAAGTCGTAAGACCACTTTTACTACTTCCACCAAGCAATTGACTGTCCAACAGTCCTTTGCGAGGAAGATGAAATATCACAGCAGTCATCCTGCTGCAAAGCGGATAACTGAGGCCTTGGCATCCTGGGCGGTGAGAAACGTGGTTCCGGTATCCATCATTACTGCAGAGCCAACTAGAGACTTGTTGGAGGTACTGTGTCCCCGGTACCAAATACCATCTAGGTTCCATTTCTCTAGGCAGGCGATACCGAAAATGTACACAGACCTCAGAAAAAGACTCACCAGTGTCCTAAAAAATGCAGTTGTACCCAATGTCCACTTAACCACGGACATGTGGACAAGTGGAGCAGGGCAGGCTCAGGACTATATGACTGTGACAGCCCACTGGGTAGATGTATGGACTCCCGCCGCAAGAACAGCAGCGGCGGCACCAGTAGCAGCATCTCGCAAACGCCAACTCTTTCCTAGGCAGGCTACGCTTTGTATCACCGCTTTCCAGAATACGCACACAGCTGAAAACCTCTTACGGCAACTGAGGAAGATCATCGCGGAATGGCTTACCCCAATTGGACTCTCCTGTGGATTTGTGGCATCGGACAACGCCAGCAATATTGTGTGTGCATTAAATCTGGGCAAATTCCAGCACGTCCCATGTTTTGCACATACCTTGAATTTGGTGGTGCAGAATTATTTAAAAAACGAGAGGGGCGTGCAAGAGATGCTGTCGGTGGCCAGAAGAATTGCGGGACACTTTCGGCGTACAGGCACCACGTACAGAAGACTGGAGCACCACCAAAAACGCCTGAACCTGCCCTGCCATCATCTGAAGCAAGAAGTGGTAACGAGGTGGAATTCAACCCTCTATATGCTTCAGAGGTTGGAGGAGCAGCAAAAGGCCATTCAAGCCTATACAACTGAGCACGATATAGGAGGTGGAATGCACCTGTCTCAAGCGCAGTGGAGAATGATTTCAACGTTGTGCAAGGTTCTGCAACCTTTTGAACTTGCCACACGTGAAGTCAGTTCAGACACTGCCAGCCTGAGTCAGGTCATTCCCCTCATCAGGCTTTTACAGAAGAAGCTGGAGACATTGAAGGAGGAGCTAACACAGAGCGATTCCGCTAGGCATGTGGGACTTGTGGATGGAGCCCTTAATTCGCTTAACAAGGATTCACGGGTGGTCAATCTGTTGAAATCAGAGCACTACATTTTGGCCACCGTGCTCGATCCTAGATTTAAAACCTACCTTGGATCTCTCTTTCCGGCAGACACAAGTCTGCTGGGGTTCAAAGAACTGCTGGTGACAAAATTGTCAAGTCAAGCGGAACGCGACCTGTCAACATCTCCTCCTTCACATTCTCCCGCAACTGGGGGTGCGAGGAAAAGGCTCAGAATTCCGAGCCCACCCGCTGGCGGTGATGCAGGGCAGTCTGGAGCGACTGCTGATGCTGACATCTGGTCCGGACTGAAGGACCTGACAACGATTACGGACATGTCGTCTACTGTCACTGCATCTGATTCTCTCCCCATTGAAAGAATGGTGGAGGATTATATGAGTGACCGCATCCAAGTAGGCACGTCAGACAGTCCGTACTTATACTGGCAGGAAAAAGAGGCAATTTGGAGGCCCTTGCACAAACTGGCTTTATTCTACCTAAGTTGCCCTCCCACAAGTGTGTACTCCGAAAGAGTGTTTAGTGCCGCCGCTCACCTTGTCAGCAATCGGCGTACGAGGTTACATCCAGAAAATGTGGAGAAGATGATGTTCATTAAAATGAATTATAATCAATTCCTCCGTGGAGACATTGACCAGCAGCAATTGCCTCCACAAAGTACACAGGGAGCTGAGATGGTGGATTCCAGTGGGGACGAATTGATAATCTGTGAGGAGGGGGATGTACACGGTGATATATCGGAGGATGATGATGAGGTGGACATCTTGCCTCTGTAGAGCCAGTTTGTGCAAGGAGAGATTAATTGCTTCTTTTTTGGTGGGGGTCCAAACCACCCCGTCATTTCAGTCACAGTCGTGTGGCAGACCCTGTCACTGAAATGATGGGTTGGTTAAAGTGTGCATATCCTGTTTATACAACATAAGGGTGGGTGGGAGGGCCCAAGGACAATTCCATCTTGCACCTCTTTTATCTTTCATTTTTCTTTGCGTCATGTGCTGTCTGGGGAGTAGTTTTTGGAAGGGCCATCCTACGTGACACTGCAGTGCCACTCTTAGATGGGCCAGGTGTTTGTGTCGGCCACTAGGGTCGCTTAGCTTAGTCACACAGCTACCTCATTGCGCCTCTTTTTTTCTTTGCGTCATGTGCTGTTTGGGGGGTGTTTTTTGGAAGGGCCATCCTGCGTGACACTGCAGTGCCACTCCTAGATGGGCCAGGTGTTTGTGTCGGCCACTAGGGTCGCTTATCTTAGTCACACAGCTACCTCATTGCGCCTCTTTTTTTTCTTCTTTGCGTCATGTGCTGTTTGGGGAGTAGTTTTTTGAATGGCCATCCTGCGTGACACTGCAGTGCCACTCCTAGATGGGCCCGGTGTTTGTGTCGGCCACTAGGGTCGCTTAGCTTAGTCACACAGCTACCTCATTGCGCCTCTTTTTTTCTTTGCGTCATGTGCTGTTTGGGGGGTGTTTTTTGGAAGGGCCATCCTGCGTGACACTGCAGTGCCACTCCTAGATGGGCCAGGTGTTTGTGTCGGCCACTAGGGTCGCTTAGCTTACTCACACAGCTACCTCATTGCACCTCTTTTTTTTCTTCTTTGCGTCATGTGCTGTTTGGGGAGTAGTTTTTGGAAGGGCCATCCTGCGTGACACTGCAGTGCCACTCCTAGATGGGCCAGGTGTTTGTGTCGGCCACTTGGGTCGCTTATCTTAGTCACACAGCTACCTCATTGCGCCTCTTTTTTTCTTTGCGTCATGTGCTGTTTGGGGGGTGTTTTTAGGAAGGGCCATCCTGCGTGACACTGCAGTGCCACTCCTAGATGGGCCAGGTGTTTGTGTCGGCCACTTGGGTCGCTTATCTTAGTCACACAGCTACCTCATTGCGCCTCTTTTTTTCTTTGCGTCATGTGCTGTTTGGGGGGTGTTTTTTGGAAGGGCCATCCTGCGTGACACTGCAGTGCCACTCCTAGATGGGCCAGGTGTTTGTGTCGGCCACTAGCGTCGCTTATCTTAGTCACACAGCTACCTCATTGCGCATCTTTTTTTTCTTCTTTGCGTCATGTGCTGTTTGGGGAGTAGTTTTTTGAAGGGCCATCCTGCGTGACACTGCAGTGCCACTCCTAGATGGGCCAGGTGTTTGTGTCGGCCACTAGGGTCGCTTAGCTTAGTCACACAGCTACCTCATTGCGCCTCTTTTTTTCTTTGCGTCATGTGCTGTTTGGGGGGTGTTTTTTGGAAGGGCCATCCTGCGTGACACTGCAGTGCCACTCCTAGATGGGCCAGGTGTTTGTGTCGGCCACTAGGGTCGCTTAGCTTACTCACACAGCTACCTCATTGCGCCTCTTTTTTTTCTTCTTTGCGTCATGTGCTGTTTGGGGAGTAGTTTTTTGAAGGGCCATCCTGCGTGACACTGCAGTGCCACTCCTAGATGGGCCAGGTGTTTGTGTCGGCCACTTGGGTCGCTGAGCTTAGTCATCCAGCGACCTCGGTGCAAATTTTAGGACTAAAAATAATATTGTGAGGTGTGAGGTGTTCAGAATAGACTGAAAATGAGTGGAAATTATGGTTATTGAGGTTAATAATACTTTGGGATCAAAATGACCCCCAAATTCTATGATTTAAGCTGTTTTTTAGGGTTTTTTGAAAAAAACACCCGAATCCAAAACACACCCGAATCCGACAAAAAAAATTCGGTGAGGTTTTGCCAAAACGCGTTCGAACCCAAAACACGGCCGCAGAACCGAACCCAAAACCATAACACAAAACCCGAAAAATTTCCGGTGCTCATCGCTAGAGTCGACCCGATGGTGGCATATGTGCAGCACATACTTGGGGTATTTAAGAAAAAAAATACCACAAAAATGCTGCAGACGGCATTGCAGGGACAGAGCTTTCTCATAAACGCAGTCCCTGCATGCGATAAATGATACATCCATGCAATGTAATCAATTATCGCAGTGCGGATTCAGTCAATTTTATCACATCCCATCCACATCCTCGGATCCGGATGGTGATAAATAGGCCCCCTAATGAAAAATAATTCAAGCTCCACAGAACAATATTTTAGGAGAAACACTGCAATGCTTCAGTGACATTTCTTAACAGCAGGCAGAAGATAGAGAACAGACATCACTATAACCTATTATCAAGGACAGTCAGGTGATCTGGCAAGGGTGCCAGACTTATCTGGTTTCGGGAACCCCAATCACAGCACCCAGCATAAAGCTGCTTCATGATGTCCTGCCAGAGGTAATATAGCCAGGAGATTGGATCTATGAGAAGCAGCACAAGCAGATCCAGGTGACACTGAATCATCAGGGATTGCAACAGAACACCCACCCAGGGAATCAGGATTTCCGCTAAATAGTGTTTGCATTCACATTCCTCTCACTCCTCCTACAATAAAAGTACACATATTAGGTTCCACACTTGGCAGCACTAGCTTATTATGTGTGTATGATAATCAATAGATAAATTAAATTCTCTAAAAGCTACAAAGAAATTAATCCTTAAAAATGTTTGACTTAATTCTGCCTATAATTCCATATACAGGTATAACAAATTTTAAAATATGCTTTTTCTATATGCTACCAAACGCTTTCCTGGGGAAATAATAATTAAAAAAATTTTAGTAATCTAAAAAATAAAATTATCATTAACGTTTTTCCCTATGAAATTCCAATTATAGTCTGGACGTTTATTGGATTACAAAGGTGGCTATGGCTGGGTACACACTTGACGATAAGATGTGACATCATCAAGTGAAGAGATATCTGACATACACACTGAACGATATCGTCACTGATATACTCGGTGACGGCATCCACCCACACCCAGCGGTGCAAGTATGCGGGTACGCTCGGGTACGGAGTACCCATAAGAATTTGGCAGCGGGTACGCAGTACCACCTGCCACACACTTTGCCATTACCACAATTATAATGTGCCACAAAGCAACAAGACCATGGTGCTTGGCAGCATGACGGCTCCTCCCACTTTGTCAGGGTTAGTGGGAGTGTGACAGTGGCTGTATTTTCCTATTATAATGGAGGCATTACTACATATTGTTATTAAATTGGGGGCATTACTATATATTTATATTATACTGGAGGCATTACTATATATTTTTAGCCTTGCCTCCAGATACCCCCCCAAAAAGGGTCTGTCATGTGGCCACGCCGATAGTGTCATGTAGCCACTCCCACTAGCAGCATGTGGCCACACACCCTCACAACACATGACCACGCCCATTTTTCGGCACTCAGTACCACTAAGAAAATATTTCTACTTGCACCACTGCCCACACCCAGGTGCATGCAGTCTTGTACAATATCTTTAGCTTTCAAGGCTGGAACTAAAGATATTGGACTTCGTTAATAACTCGTGGGATCACGCATTGTTAACGATCTTGGGTGGTCATTCCGACCCGATCGCTCACAGCTCAGCGATCGGTTCGGATCTGCGCCAGTGTTGCAGTGCGCTGGCGCATGCTGGACGGCTGAAGGCCATTGTTCCGTTGCGATCGCCTCTGCCTGATTGACAGGCAGAGGCGGTCGCTGGGCGTGAGGGGGCTGGACGGCGGAGTTAAGCTGCCATTTAGGGGGTGCGGTCCGGCCAATGCAGGCGTGGCTGGACCTTTGGGGGGGGCGGGCCACGGCGGCTGCGTGACATCATACACAGCCACTGCGACCCGGGCAGCAAAGAGGTTCTCCCGGGCCAGCCGCAGGAGCTGCGCTGGCTGGGAGTTACTCCTCAAATGCAAAAGTTGTGCGATGCTTTTGCATTTCTGCGGGGGGAGGGGCGGCACTGACATGAGGGTGGACTAGCCCTGTGCTGGGCGTCCCCCCGCATGTCTGAGTGCCTGATCGTATGAACGATTTGACATTGCAAACAGCAATATCGTCCAAATTGGCTTGCAATGATAAACGATGATAGACCAACAATGAATGACTGCTTGGACGCGCATCGTTCATAGGGGGTAATTCCAAGTTGATCGCAGCAGGAATTCTGTTAGCAGTTGGGTAAAACCATGTGCACTGCAGGGGAGGCAGATATAACATGTGCAGAGAGAGATAGAATTGGGTGGGGTGTGTTCAATCTAATTTGCAGTGTAAAAATAAAGCAGCCAGTATCTACCCTGCACAGAAACAAAATAACCCACCCAAATCTAACTCTCTCTGCACGTTACATCTGCCCCCCCCTGCAGTGCACATGGTTTTGCCCAACTGCTAACAAAATTCCTGCTGCAATCAACTTGGAATTACCCCCATAGTCAGTGCCTCCACACTAAACAATATGAATGATATATCATTTATTTTTGAATAATATCGTCCATATCGTTCTTAAATATCTACCAGTGTGTAGAGCCCTTCAGCACTCTGGGCTCTTATCGCATTGGGCCAAGGTGTAGTGCAGACATGAGCCTCAAGTCACATGCAGAAGCACACGCAGCAGAGTCTATTGGCGGTCACCCATCTGTGTGTTTATGCAAATGGCCTATAAACTCCTTCCCTTGTGTACTTCCATGTGCAAGGAATGATATGACCACTTCTAGTGCCCATGTGTGAAACCCTTCTGGTGCAGTGGTACACTTACTTGGGTATCTGAATCAGTAGCCGATCTTGCCCAGGGGCAAGCAGGACTTTTGCCCGGGGCGCCGCCTTCCGGAGGGCGCTGGCGCCCTCCGGAGGGCGCCGCACCATGGCAAGATCCGCCACTGCTGTGCCCTCCGCTGCCCACTGTGTCCCCCGGCTCCTGCGGCTGTGCTGCCCTGTGAAGGGAACTAGACGCGTAGCGTCTAGTTTCCCTTTGCGGAGAGGACCTTTGCTGAGCGGTGCGCGATGACGTCATCACGCACCGCACAGCAAAGATCCTCTCCGCGAAGGGAACTAGACTAGTTTCCCTTCGCGGAGAGGACCTTTGCTGTGCAGTGCGCGATGACGTCATCGCGCACCGCTCAGCATTTAAGCGGCGCTTCTACTGTACAGGGGGCGTAACTGACCACGCCCCCTGTATTAAGCCACGCCCCCATTCCCTGCCCGGGGTGCCGAGGGCCCTCGAACCGGCCCTGATCTGAATATAGTGTCTCTCACCCCTTTGCAGTTGCTGTTCTCTGCTCCAGTTATGGCGTGGGTATAACATCCATGATCAGCAGGGTCCCCGAATACACAGGTGCTTAGCACAAAGTACCTGATGGAGGCGACACACATTGACAACAGGTGCAGTAAAGAAATGTTGGGCTCCAGACCATCTTGTGACGCAAGAACAAGAAAACTGTATGTACACTCCTCCATATCCTCCAGCACAATTGTTACAAGCTCTACTTTCCAACTTCCTCCTCCAGCACAATACTTGTGGCAGATGGTAAAGCAGTATATTTTAAGCTGGATAGTTACAAAAGGTTTGATACAATTTCCACTTGAAACTAAAGCCTCCAGCACAGTCTTATGCATATGACACAGCAAAGAAATGGCAGCACATACCCGGTGTTGCTGGGCACAGTAGTTCTACAGTATGTCAGTCCAACAAATACATCAGAGGGCTAAAGAACAAGAAGTTCATCGTACTTGTCTCAACCCACAATGCATATCTGCATTGACTTCATGGACTACTATTCTCTAGCACAGGCATTCCCAGCCTCGGTCCTCAAGGTACAGTAACAGTGCGGGTTTTAGTGATATCCAGGCTTCAGCACAGATGCTTAAATCAAAATAACTGAGGGACTAATTAAGTCACCTGTGCTGCAGCCTGGATATCACTAAAATCTGCACTGTTACTGTACCTTGAGGACGGAGGTTGGGAATGCCTGCTCTAGCACACTCACGTTACCAGTCTGCAGTAAAACTACAGCTTGTCTTAAGGGGCCTACACACTGAAAGATATTGCTGGAAGATATGAACAATATCGTTTACCAATGAACGATAAATCATTCATATCGACCAGTGTGGATGTACCAACGATGAACGATGCACGTTCCCGTGGTCATTCATCATTGGTCTATCATTGTATGAACATTCCAGCCAATAGGAATGATATCTCACTATACAATGTGCGGTATTATTCAGTGTGTACCAACAACGCGAACAATATAGACGACCCGCCTTCAGCAAAATACTTCCCGCCGCCATTCCAAGCCAAGGAGCTCAAAGATGACCAGCAATACAAAAGTAGACGTAAGTGCAGTTTTCACAAACTGACGACCAATGTTTCTGGCTGTAAAATATCCACACTGAACACCAATGTTTCCGGCTGTAAAATATCCACACTGAACATCAATGTTTCCGGCTGTAAAATTTCCCCACTGGTCACCAAAGTACTCAGTCCTCAATAAGGCGGAAAGAACGCCGCTGCCCACCAATGATTCAGTGTGCAGCCAGTGTGTGTACTGAGTACACAGCATGTGTAAGGAAATGCTGTGTTCTCAGTACACATGCTGGTTGTACACTGACTAGGCACATGATGTGTTTATGTCCCCACACCCCACTGTCCACCAGTGTTCCTGGGGACCACACCACTGGGCACCAATGTAGTTGTAATGTGTTTATTTTGAATAAAAAGTATATATAGAGAGAGGGAGATACAATGTTTTTAGATATACATGGTGATTCAAAAGTCGCAGTACACCCTTTTGTTTCAAAAACTGTGCAGGAAATGGGAAAACTGTATATTCCAGTAAGGTATGGGTGAGGTATGCTATCTTTTAGGTTATGTATCAACATGGGCACCATCTTGAAATCGGCCATCTTGAATCTAAGTCAGTTTTTTCAAATGGAAAGGGGGTCGTGTAACATGTCAAACAACATCAGAATTTGCTGAAAAGTTTATTGCTGCAAACAGATTTGAAATATCAGTTATGGTTCAAAAGTTACAAGATGGCTTTGGCAAAAGAGGAGAGAATTGAGGTCATTTTGATGTCTAGAGAACAAATGTCGTGTGCTGCATTGTGGGCTCTTCACGAAGGATGGCAAAACCATTGTTGAGGTTGTCTCATCAGTAGCATTTTTTGGACGAACACTCCGTGACTTGTCAGCCACAGTCCCAGTTTCTTGGAATTTTGGAAATTAGGCACCTGACAGTGTTATGTGAAATTGGAGGTCTTTCTGGGTGCTGGTTGTTAAATCTGCAGCTATGACACGGAAACGTCGTTCTCCAGACATCAAAATTACCTAATTTCTCTCCTCTTTTGTCAAAGCCATCTTATATATTATATATTTATATATATTTATATTTATATATATTTATATATTATATATTTAACTTGAGAGACATATATATAAATATATATATATATATATTTTCTCGTTCTGATGAAAGTTAAAACATAACTGAAACGTTAACATAGATTAGAGCGCAGTCTCTTTCATTTACCATTGCTGTGCAAGACCCTATTGAGTGCCGCCATTCTACACCTATTTATATTTACTCAATATATATATCTATATATTATTTTTTTTAAATTGTGTTTGGTGTGGATGACCGCCGGTTGGTATCCAGGCGTCAGTATGGTGACCGCCAGGATCTTGAATGCAGAACGCCGGTGTGGTAGGCGAGTGCAGCGAAGGCTCTTGTGGCCTCTCGACCGCCTCTACCTGTCATTTGGAA
Source organism: Pseudophryne corroboree (assembly GCF_028390025.1). Lineage (NCBI taxonomy): Eukaryota > Metazoa > Chordata > Amphibia > Anura > Myobatrachidae > Pseudophryne > Pseudophryne corroboree. The sequence goes on from NC_086451.1 coordinate 407,971,661, forward strand.
AAATTGCATTTTCTGCGGCCCCCCGCAGGAAATGCTGGCGCTGCACATGCAACCGCATCTTTTTCTCAAAAATTCTGTTTGGATCACACACGGCTATCCAACCTGAATTGGGCCCTATATTTCAGAAAGAGCACAAGAAATACAAAGAATCCCAGCATTCTGGAGCGGGGTCACATGAAGTTAAGAAGCCAACATTATGGTGCAACGACTTGATGAAGTTTTTATTGGATGAAGAGCCTTCGGGGACATCACGGAGCACCGAGAAGCCAAACAACCAGATATGTTTGAGCCTCAGGAAGAGGAGAGTGCAGATCCGGTAAGTGGGCGCACAATACAGATGTCACTGTTTGTTGTTAACTTTCTTCACTTTCACATGTATTTATCTGCTTTTTGGTTGCCTTGTTTGTGTTTTATTTTTTTTCAGACTTGCATCATCGACCATTGATTCACAGAGGCTACATACGGGAGAATTTTAGTGTACAGAGCTAGCAGTGGAGCAGATGTTTTAAGCCAGGAGGAGTTATAAAGCAGTGATAAATGCAAGCTGATTACGCACCAGCCAATCAGCTCTTAACTCTCGATTTACATATTGCAGCTGATTGGATGGTGCATTATCAGCTTGCACTTGTCACTGTTTTTTCACTTCTCCTGGCTTAATACATCTGCCACAATGTGTGTTGTGATGTGTGTCAGTTGGCAAAGCAATGACCTTGCAAGACGTGTGTATTTGGTTTTAGTTTTTGTTTGTGTAATTAATGTACTTTATTTTGGTTTTTTTTACAGCTGTCTTTGAGGGAGCTGGACGTGGAGCCTGCGGTGGAGGAGCCGGCAGAGCAGGCCGCTCTAATGCCGGAGATGGAGGAGAGTGAGGTTGAAGTTGAACCGCCCCAGCCTATGGATAGAAAGAAGCAGCCGCCGTCTACTCTTGGAAGATCTGGCCCGTCCAGCAGATCAAATAAAATTATGACGCAGGAAGAGGAGGTCCTAAAAAATAAAAACCCAATAAATTTGAAGCATATGGAGACCATTTCACCAGTGAATTGCGGGACATGAACTCCACTCAGAGAAAAAATTGCTCAGCGTTTGGTATTTGACATTATAGTACATGTTCACGCTGATGAATTGCCCAATCACAGCGCTGTAGTGTAATGGGCCCCATACACTAGGACGATAATGCCCGATTTCATCCGATTTCGGGCATTTGGCCCGATATATCGTATGAAATTGGGCATTATGGAGATGTATCTGATCCGATCTAATGTGCGTTCCTGTGAGCATCGGATCCTCCAGATTGAATGTGCTGCACATTCAATCATGTCCGACCCTGCAGGCATGGCTGGGATCGCCCAAGATACATCGTATGCAAAAGGACAGCATACGATGTATCTTGGGCGATCCCAGCCATATCTTGGGTGATCCTGCCCCCAGGAAGGCTGCCGGGATGATCGCCTGCGACATGTCAGACAGACATGTCGCGGTAGTGTATGGGGCCCTTAAGATACCAGACAGGTGCCTAGTGCATTGTATGCCCCTACCCCACCTCACCCTCCCATCTATTCTGCGCCGGTAAATCCTCTTCAGCAATACCCCACATATCCTGCGCCGGGCTTCCAAAGGCCACAATCCCCCTTCCCTGGCACCTCATCGAGTGGAGTGTTCATAACCATGTTGTCTGCACACTCCACTCTTCATGGCGACCCAAATTTTTTCTAAATTGTTTACTATACTTTGTGGTTTTGTTTGCTTGCTTCATAATTTTATTAAATCTTCTTCATCCATTATGATATTCTTAAAGTCAATTGTACCATAATATTGGTTGTTTCAACTTCATTTGCACCTGTAACTGAACATTGGGATTGCTTGTATTTCTTGTGCACTTGAGAAATACTGGGGGTAATTCAGAGTTGATCGTAGCAGCAAATTTGTTAGCAGTTAGGGAAAAGCCGTGTGCACTGCAGGTGGGGCAGATATAACATTTGCAGAGAGAGTTAGATTTGGGTGGGTTATACCATACCTCCCAACTTTTGATCTTTTGAAAGGACACACGCGCGGCAAAGCAGCGCGCTCCCGAAAAGGGGGCGTGGTCTAAGATAAGGGACGTGGCTTCGCGGGAGGACCGCGATCGCAGGCCACGCCCCCGTTTTCATCACTGAGGGGGCATGCCCAGCGCTCTGTGAGCTGCTGGCATGCCCCCTCTGTCTGCACTGAATAGACGCTGTGCGCATGCGCACAGTGTCTATTCGCCGCTGCTCTGCTAAGCAGGGCAGCGAGTGACAGAGACTCCCAACTGCCCCCCCCCCCCCCCCCCACATTGGGACACTGCGGCCCGCGGGTGGGACAGCGGGACAGTCCCCAAAAAACGGGACTGTCCCGCGAAAATCGGGACAGTTGGGAGGTATGGTTATATTGTTTCTGTGCAGGGTAAATACTGGCTGCTTTATTTTTACACTGCAGTTTAGATTTCAGATTGAACACATCCCACCCAAATGTAACTCTCTCTGCACATGTTATATCTGCCCCCCCCCCCCCCCTGCATAGTGACATTGGGGGTAATTCCAAGTTGATCGCAGCAGGAAATTTTTTAGCAGTTGGGCAAAACCATGTGCACTGCAGGTGTGGCAGATATAACATTTGCAGAGAGAGTTAGATTTGGGTGGGTTATTTTATTTCTGTGCAGGGTAAATACTGGCTGCTTTATTTTTACACTGCAAATTAGATTGCAGATTGAACACACCACACCCAAATCTAACTCTCTCTGCACATGTTATATCTGCCTCCCCTGCAGTGCACATGGTTTTGCCCAATTGCTAACAGAATTCCTGCTGCGATCAACTTGGAATTACCCCCATTGTTCAGTGTGCATGCAAAAAATCGTCCAGAAAAAATCTTTCATCTTGCATATTGTACAAATCTTTCAGTGTGTAGGCCCCTTTATAGGCCCTACACATTAGGCAATAACACTGAAAAATATGAACGATCTCGTTCAGTAATGAATGACAATCTCCTCCATATTAGCATGCAGTGCTGAGAATTCTGCCTGTTTGTTCCAAAGCATACTGTACTATTCAGTGTGAACATTTCCAGCTGTCTGTACCTGCACCCAGTATCACAGACGTTCTCTCCCAGTGTCCAGAGACTTACATTGCTCCCCAGGCTCAGCTACTGTACCTTCAGCCACTATAGCACTGGTGCCAGCTAACTGTCAACAACGGGAGGCAATCATTTGGGATCCCGGCAGTCAGGATACAAATGATGGAATCCCGACAGCCAACAATACCCACAGCCAGTATACTGGCTCACAGGGGCTATTCCCACTTGTGGGTGTCCACAACACCCATAGAGTGGGAATATATAGAACCTGTGGCGAGCATAGCGAGCCACCGAGCCCGCAGCGTGGCAAATGCAGCGAGCCCACAAGGAGACTCATACCGCTCGCCCCACTGCCGGCATTCTGACAGTCGGCATCTCATCCGCCGGGAATACATATGTATTCTGTCAACGACATATAGTGCAATACCTGCTGTCCTTTGCTACCCGGAGAACTATAGATTTCAGCCAGCAGATAGTGATACCAAGAGCGGATCCATTTACTCATACCTGTCTGTCCTGAAGCTTTCCAGTCCAGCTAGAGCACAGGTTCTCAATCTCGGTCCCCACACAGCGCATGTTTTCCAGGGCTCCTCACAGAATCGCTAGTAAAATAATTAGCTCTACCTGCGGACCTTTTAAAATGAATCAGTGAGTAATGAAGACTCCTGTGTACCTGCTAGGTGACCTGGAAAACTTGAACTTTTGGGGGTCCTGAGGACCGAGCTTGAGAACCACTGAGCTAGAGTTACACCTTGTTCCAGCCCAGCTCCATTCCTGGTTCTAGTTCAATCCAGTATTCTGAGTTCAGTTCCAGCCTGATCATATAACCAATTCGAGTCAGTCAGTCACTGATAGCAGCCCAGTACGCAGCTCATACTACCGAGTACTTCAGTTATTGCCCAGGGGTGTCTGATCCAGTGTCCGCTGACTATCCTGATGGATCCGTACAGGGCATAATATATTAGTAATATTACAGTACTCATATCTCCGGTATGCGGTCAATTTACCTACAATCCAAATTCCCGACGGTCAAAATACAGACAACCATTGACTGATGGTCAAAATACCGACACGGTCAAATACCCAACATGGTCAAAATACCAACATTTAAAATGTCGACAGCCCAAAGAGTCGACATGAGTTTTTCATGAGTTTTTCATTGAAACCGACTTGTTCATACTTTCCCATCCCAGTGGACCTGGAGGGAGAAAATAATAGTGAATGGCAAGGGGACATGGGACATGTTGACCTGTGTCCATGTTGACCTGTGTCAGCATATACACACACAAAAACAACAAAAAACTTGTGTTGACTTTTTGACCTCTCGACATTTTAAATGTCAGTATTTTGACCTTGCCAGTATTTTGACCAGTGGTCAATTGGTGTCTGTATTTTGACCAGCGGGATTTTGATTGTAGGTATATCATACCAAACCCATATTTCCAAATAATCCTGATTTTGGCAAGACAGTACTAATTTAAAGTCTTGGTCCTACCGTCCTGATCGGACTGCTAATGACCACGCAGGGGTGGTATGTTTGATTGACATCTGCTCTGCATAGCAGATCAACAGTACTCAGTGCTACACACAACTGCCACCACTACGCACATGAGTGAAAAGGTGATTGACGGGGACTGGAGCAGGATAAGGATCAGTCTAGGGCTTTTTCAATGGCTCTGGCCTTCAGTCTTGATAAGGACTACATTGTCCCGGTCAGCCAAGCTTTTGAAGGCTATATTTAATAGCAGGGAAGGAGTGAAGCAGTATTGCGCATAGTTGCTGCTGCTGTTACCACTGTGTAAATGGTAGTTAATGGAGATAGGATGAGGATAAGGGGTAGCCTAGCCCTTTACAGGGGGCTTCTGACTACTGACAATGTAGTCCCAATCATCCTGTTGACATAACAGAGCAGCAGCAGATGAAGGCCACACACTTCAGTGAAAGAGTGATTTTGAGGCAGTGCACGCCCCTTCCGTGATACGGTTACATCCCCAATATTACACAGCCAATCAGAATGTTGGGTGGTGTGCTCAACCTAATATAGATGAATGGGCACCAGACCAGCTCTCATGATGAATGAAGACCGGAAACTACATTACATAAACTTCTTCTCACCCCAGTACAATAGCTTAGCTACAATAAATAACGGCACATAAGTCCATTATCTCCTCACTCCACCTGCACTATGTGTAAGCCCTCTTTATGTTCACTGATATTTTCTATGTGTAACAGCTGTGACATTAAAAAAAATAAGATCTTATCATGAAGGCATAAGCGCACCCCTAAGATGGTGTGGCCATGCCCACTTCACCGGGCACTGCAGTTTCTCTAGCTGGCCCTAGTATTCACAGTGGGTAACAGTCGTGCTTCTATATCCCATGCCCACTAGTATTTGGGCCTGACCCGCTTTTCCGCTGCCCTTCCCACTGTTAAGCTCATATGTCCTTTCCTCACAGTCTGCACTCTCTAGATCCTCTCAGGTATATGTGTGGATGCATCCCGTCCAGTGGGGCCCACGCTGCACACCCTGCACCCATGTAATTATACTTACCTCTCCAGAGTCTTGCATCGGCCAGCGCTGCAGACAGACATTACTGGGAAAATGGTGTGGTGACCATTTTCCAGGGATTTGTACATGCGCAGTACAGAAGTCTCCGGGAACATAGCATGGGCGCCATGTTCCCGGAGACCTACATGTGTGCAAAAGACTCTAATACAAAGCCAGAGTCTACTGAGCTGCCAGAGAGCAGGGGGCCTGCACGGAGTCTGCATACGGGCCCTCTCCTCTCTTAAACAATCCCTCCGCATTTGTCTCTAATTCATACGTGTCTACCCTCATGGAATGGCTGGGAGGCTCCCCGAAAATTGGGTGGTGCTCCTATCACACAGAAAGGTGGGCTAGTCTCTCGCATCCCCCGCCAGCTGATTGCAACCCCCCTCCCTCCCTCGGCCATGCACAATATAGCAAAAGTGGGCAGTTCGAGTGGACTCGATTGTGCGATTTGCAACGAATCACATCATCGTAGCCCACTATCAACGCCTGTTTTCGTGGCACTGTATAGCGGGGTACAGAACCACGATGACACAATCGTGCCAACACCCCCCCAAACAGCCCACTTTCCCGACGGCCACGCCCCCTATGCACTTACCTGGTTGCCCCCTCCCAGAGGAGTAAGTATGTTCTAATTGTGTCTTAGGTGAACCCTTCCTTCTATGTACACACTTGTACGATGTGCGCCCCATGCGATATTGTATACAATTTCCCGACATAAGATATCGGGCATACACACTATACAATGAAACAATAGAATAAGATGAAATTATATCTTATGGGGCTGGAGTTGTTTTTAAGGGAGTACAAGCACAAGGAGGAGGGTCCAGGCTGACGTCAACACCCTAAAATCGTAGGGTTGTATGTTGTACACACTACTAAAAAGCTCACAAACTGCATGCAGGTCAGATGATGGATGTCAAATGCGACCCGCGGGGCCACGCATCATGTGATAAAATGTGGGAACACACTTTGTGATAACGTATGCAATCATACAATATCAGCAATATTGTATACAATATCTCATAGTGTATATGCAGCCTTACTGTATTCACCTGATGCTTACCAGCCCCTCCCCTCCCATACGCTTCATCAGGCGTTTGGAGACACAAATATATACATCTGACAGTATGCCTGTGCAGTGTCATGCACAATATGGGAATAGAACCTGTGGCAAGTGTAGCACTAGCCCCGCAGCTGGGATACTGCCGGCCGCAATCCCGGTGACGGTTTACTGATCACCGGGTTACCGCTCGCCGGATCCTATACCCAACCCATTAAAATGACTTGACTTTTCCCATGCACAGACATATTGCACAACCAACGTCTACATTACGGACAGAAAACAAAGTCTGAGGGAATAAAACAAACTGTGGTTTGTACATAGGAAAATGGAAAGGAAAGATGCCCAAATACCACTGGAGTGACGAATACAGTAGGTTGCCCAGCTAATATCCTCAAGTAACCAAATATTGCAACCAATTGTATCTGGGACTAGGGTGTCAGTCGGGTGAGGCTGCTTTATATAGCGCGACTAAAAGGCTTTCACATTTGGTATCTGGGACATTGTCTTTGGCACGTAAAAGAACAAATTGTGCTCACAATGGAGGGAGTCATATCCTCCAGTCTATGCTATAAATTCACTCAAGGAAGCACAGGTGGCTCTTTCCTGCTAAGTGTCCCAGGATTAATCATATAATCCCTGTTACATAAATTGTGCACAATGGGATGTTTGGTGTACAGATGAGGAATTGTGTTACAGCATACACCCAGCCTTCTTATCATGGATTCCGGACTTCTAGGACTGATTACAGATCAGAAAACTTGGGTAAACAAATACGTAATTGGCATGATTTTACTTTGCGACAATATTTATAAATGTTCTTAAAAGCCTCGGGGTGGATTGCAATAGGGGCTGTCTGGGTCTAGCATCTGTGTGTCCAAGACTGTAGATGGGTCCAATAAATACTTCTGATGCGAGCATGCCCTGACAGGACACAGATACCCCTTTCACACCGCACCAATATCCGGGTTTCGACTAGTGATGAGCGGGTTCGGTTCTCAAAAAACCGAACCCCTCCCCGAACTTCGCACTCCGAGTCCGGATCCGAGCCCGGCTCGGGACTTCCCACCAGACTCGGAAACCAGAACGAGGCAAAATGTCATCATCCTGCTGTCGGATTCTCACAGGATTTGGATTCCATATAAACAGCCGCGCGTCGCCGCCATTTTCACTCCAGTCCTGGAGAGTGTAGCGAGAGGACGCGTCTCCTCAGTGTCTGTGCGGGAAAGTGGAGTGGCGCGTTGGGTGGCGACCTGCTCTTTTGTATCATTCCAGTGGTGCTGTCTTGTACTGCATCAGTCCAGTGGTGGTGTCTTGTGCTGCATCAGTCCAATCACAGTGGTGGTGTCCTGTGCTGCCATAAGTCCAATACTGCTGTATAAGTCCAGTCCAGTGGTGCTGTGTTGTGCTGCATCAGTCCATTCACTCCAGTGGTGCTGCCATAAGTCCAGTGGTGCTGTTCTGTGCTGTATATTATTTACTCCAAATAAAGGGGTTATTAATATTTAATCCAATTCATTTTTACAGGGTTTGCCCTGTGTGGTTTAGGGGTACGCTCGCCTGTGCTGCATATTATTATAATAACTCCAAATAAAAGGGTTATTATTATTATCCAAATATTTTTTACAGGGTTTGCCATGTGTGTGTGGTTTAGGGGTATGCTCTCCTGTGCTGCATATTGGGGGTCATTCCGAGTTGTTCGCTCGTTTATCGATTTTTGCTATGCTGCGATTTGTTGCAAATTGCGCATGTGCGAGGCACGCAGGGCGCATGCACTTAGTTATTTAACACAGAACTTAGCAGTTTTGCTGTGGATCCTGCGGAGCTTTTCAGTCGCTCTGCTGATCGGTGAGTGATTGACAGGAAAGGGGCGTTTCTGGGCGGCAACTCAGCGTTTTCCCGGCATTTACAAAAAACGCAGGCGTGTCAGGGAAAAACGCGGGAGTGTCTGGAGAAACGGGGGAGTGGCTGGCCGAACGCAGGGCGTGTTTGTGACGTCAAACCAGAAACTAAACGGACTGAAATGATCGCAATCTGTGAGTAGGTCTGGAGCTACTCAGAAACTGCTAAGAATTATTTAGTAGCAGTTCTGCTAATTTTTCATTCGCTATTCTGCTAAGCTAAGATACACTCCTAGAGGGCAGCTGCCTAGCGTGTGCAATGCTGCTAAAAGCAGCTAGCGAGCGAACAACTCGGAATGAGGGCCATTGTTATATAACTCCAGAAAAATAATGGAGAACAAAAATTTGGAGGTTAAAATAGGGAAAGATCAAGAACCACTTCCTCCTACTGCTTCTGCTGGCGCTGCTGTTGTTGCTGCTGGGAGTCAATCGTCATCCCAGAGGGGAAGTCGGAAGACCACTTGTACTACTTCAACTAAGCAAATGACTGTCCAACAGTCCTTTGCGAGGAAGATGAAATATGACAGCAGTCATCCTGTTGCAAAGCGGATAACCACAGACATGTGGACAAATGGAGCAGGGCAAACTAAAGACTACATTACTGTGACAGCCCATTGGGTAGATGTATTGCCTCCCACAGCAACAACAGCTGCGGCACCAGTAGCAGCATCTCACAAACATCAGCTCGTTCCTAGGCAGGCTACGCTGTGTATCACCAGTTTCCATAAGAGGCACACCGCTGACAAACTCTTACTGAAACTGAGGGACATCATCGCACAATGGCTTACCCCACTTAGACTCTCCTGGGGATTTGTGATATCGGACAATGCCACCAATATTGTGCGTGCATTACATCTGGGCAAATTCCAGCACGTCCCATGTTTTGCACATACAATTAATTTGGTGGTGCAGAATTTTTTTTATAATTGACAGGGGCGTGCAGGAGTTGCTGTTGGTTGCCCGAAAAATTGCGGGCCACTTTCGACATTCAGCCACTGCGTGCCACTCCTAGATGGGCCAGGTGTTTGTGCCACCCACTTGGGTCACTTAGCTTAGTCATCCAGCGACCTCATTGCACCTCTTTTTCTTATTTGCATTATGTGCTGTTTGGGGCCTAGTTTTTAAAAGTGCCATCCTGTCTGACACTGCAGTGCCACTCCTAGATAAGCCAGGTGTTTGTGCCGCCCACTTGGGTCGCTTAGCTTAGTCATCCAGCTACCTCATTGCACCTCTTTATCTTCTTTGCATTATGTGCTCTTTGGGGGCCTAGTTCTTGAAACTGCCATCCTGTCTGCCACTGCAGTGCAACTCCTAGATGGGCCAGGTGTTTGTGCCGCACACTTGTGTCACTTAGCTTAGACATCCAGCGACCTTGGTGCACCTCTTTTCCTTCTTTGCATTATGTGCTCTTTGGGGACTAGTTTTTAAAACTGCCATCCTGTCTACCACTGCAGTGCCACTCCTAGATGGGCCAGGTGTTTGTGCCGCACACTTGGGTCGCTTAGCTTAGTCATTCAGCTACCTCATTGCGCCACTTTTTCTTCTTGCATTATGTGCTCTTTGAGGCCTAATTTTTATAAGTGCCATCCTGTCTGCCACTGCAGTGCAACTCCTAGATGGGCCAGGTGTTTGTGCCACCCACTTGGGTCGCTTAGCTTAGCCACCCAGCGACCTCTGTGCACCTTTTTTTTTTTTTTTAATTTTTTTGCATTATGTGCTCTTTGGGGCCTAGTTTTCAAAAGTGCCATCCTGTCTGCCACTGCAGTGCCACTCCTAGATGGGCCAGGTATTTGTGCCGCCCACACAAAAAACCACACAATAGCAGCGCTAACGTGTTTCTATAGCGCTGCTATTGTGTGTTTTTTTGTTGGTACTTTATCTTTGGGTGTGACTACCCCAAGCATTTAGCAGCAGCATTAGAGAGGCAGCACCTACAAGCGCCTGATCCTCCATCTTTTTGGTAATTTCCGTTTGTGCTGCACACTTGGGTCGCTTAGCTTAGTCATACAGCTACCTCATTGCACCTCTTTTTCTTCTTGCATGATGTGCTCTTTGGGGCCTAGTTTTTAAAAGTGCCATCCGGTCTGTCACTCCAGTGCAACTCCTAGATGGGCCAGGTGTTTGTGCCGCACACTTGGGTCGCTTAGCTTAGTCATTCAGCTACCTCATTGCGCCACTTTTTCTTCTTGCATTATGTGCTCTTTGAGGCCTAATTTTTATAAGTGCCATCCTGTCTGCCACTGCAGTGCAACTCCTAGATGGGCCAGGTGTTTGTGCCACCCACTTGGGTCGCTTAGCTTAGTCACCCAGCGACCTCTGTGCACCTTTTTAAAAAAAAATAATTTTTTTTGCATTATGTGCTCTTTAGGGCCTAGTTTTCAAAAGTGCCATCCTGTCTGCCACTGCAGTGCCACTCCTAGATGGGCCAGGTGTTTGTGCCGCCCACACAAAAAACCACACAATAGCAGCGCTAACGTGTTTCTATAGCGCTGCTATTGTGTGTTTTTTTGTTGGTACTTTATCTTTGGGTGTGACTACCCCAAGCATTTAGCAGCAGCATTAGAGAGGCAGCACCTACAAGCGCCTGATCCTCCATCTTTTTGGTAATTTCCGTTTGTGCTGCACACTTGGGTCGCTTAGCTTAGTCATACAGCTACCTCATTGCACCTCTTTTTCTTCTTGCATTATGTGCTCTTTGGGGCCTAGTTTTTAAAAGTGCCATCCTGTCTGTCACTCCAGTGCAACTCCTAGATGGGCCAGGTGTTTGTGCCACCCACTTGGGTCGCTTAGCTTAGTCATCCAGCGACCTTGGTTCATCCTTTTGGCCTAAAATCAATATTGTGAGGAGTTCAGAATAGACTGGAAATTAATGTTATTGAGGTTAATAATACCGTAGGATCAAAATGACCCCCAAATTCTGTGATTTTAGCTTTTTTTATGTTTTTTAAAAAAATCATCCAGATCCAAAACCAAAACCCGAAAGGATGGTTTTGGCAAAACCAATCCAGATCCAAAACACGAGCGGGGATCCAGATCCAAAACAAAAACACAAAAAGTGCCTGCCGTTTTGACGCGGTATATTGCCAGGTCGACACGGGTCGCTGTGCGGTGTGAAAGCGGCCATGGACAAATTCCTGGGTCGCCTGACCTAGTAATTCAACCCGGGTTATAAAAAGGGTTATTCCCGGGGTAAATTACCGGGTCAGGAGCAGTGTGAACGGGTTACCCAGGTTGATACGACCCGGTACTCGTGCACTGCATAGAGAGAGGTGGCGCGGAGTTTATGTAATCTCGCAGCACCGCCCCCACACCCACCCCCGATGCCGGCTCCATCCCCGCCCTCGGATGGCAACCTGACCGGGCTGGGATTGCGGTGTGTAGGGTCCAATGCCGGATCCCGCCCAGGAAGGACCCGTTTCCAATTCCAGGGTGGGATCTGGCATTGCGATCTGAAAGTGGTATGAGATAGTCTGAGGAAACAGGGTTGGTGAGACTTCCAATCAACTTGGCCAATCATGTATTGTATGCATTAATGAACGTGGGGCAAATAAGGACTGTGGCAAGAAAGGATAGCATCTGGGGCAAGAACCAACCTTCCATCACCCACAAACCCTTTCTAGATATTAATATAAAATCTCTATCTTTATTAATCTTTCAAACTAAGAATTTTATTTTTTATTTTTTTGGGACGATATCTTGGATGCTGGGAAAGACACAAGCAGCATAGAAAACATTAGGGACAGGATCTAATGGCGTCCGAGATCGATGGAGGTGCAGGATGCCGGCCGATCTTGGACATTGGGGGTAATTCTGAGTTGATCGCAGCAGCAAGAAAGGTAGCAATTGGGCAAAACCATGTGCACTGCAGGGGGGGCAGATATAACATGTGCAGAGAGAGTTAGATTTGGGTGGGTTATTTTATTTCTGTGCAGGGTCAATACTGGCTGCTTTATGTTTACACTGCAATTTAGATTGCAGATTGAACACACCACACCCAAATCTAACTCTCTCTGCACATGTTATATCTGCCCCCCCCCCCCCCCCCCCCCTGCAGTGCACATGGTTTTGCCCAATTGCTAAAAAAAATTCCTGCTGCGATCAACTTGGAATTACCCCCATTATTTTAAAGGAGCAATCACTTACAAGTCATGGTTTTGCCTTGTAAGTGACTGCCATTATATCCCGCCGATGGAGTCTATTTATTAATATCCGATGATAATTTGCAATATGAATCATCCGTCTCTGTAATTTATCAATAAGACCTTGATGCACTGCCGCTTCTGTGATGCTGGTCCAGAGCAGTAAGGGTTAATTTATAGATTGTATAAAATGTGTTTCTATTTTTCTATATTCAGCGTTTTGTTGTGATACGTCTCATCTTTAGTATAGTTTTGTTTTACAGACTTGCTTTGTACAGCCCCCTCATAAATTCAGGGTACATACAAGAACTTTGTTCACTGACCCTGATTGATTGATTGATTGATTGATTGATTGATTGATTGATTGATTGATTGATTGATTGATTGAAGCATTTTCTACATTTCTCCCTTTAAGAATAAAACTTTTTAAATTGTATTAATACTTTGGATTAAGGCAGGTACACACTACCCGATGTTTAAATGCCATCGGTGAACAATATAGCGTTCAACTATATAGTGCGTACACACTGAACGTTATCGTTCAACAATAGCGTTCAGTGACGTCACCACCGGCATTCCTGGACATGCAGCTCAGCCCGATATTGACGGGTTGACCTGCATGTCACCTCAGTATTGGTGATCGCTGAACGATGTGCGGGAGCACGCATCATTCATCGTTCACCAATATCACCGCCGTACACACTGGACGATTCCAGGCTAAAAATAATCATATTGTTTATTTTTTAGCCAGAAATCGCTTAGTGTGTAACCCCCCTTTAAATTTATCAAGAGGTGCTTTTCAAAGTCATAGCGTTTTTGGCAATTTTGCATGGTAGATTTAAAGGACACAGTAATATTGAATGCAAAACAAATTTGTCTTTGTCTTTGATGTTAATACTTCTGTAAATCCAGCAATCAAAGTTGTCATAGAAGCAGTGGTTTTGAAATGCTCCTCTTAGTAAATTACCACCCTTATCTCTGAAACATCTCTTACTAGCTATGATAAACTTACTAGCTCCTAAAGGGTCTGCACTTCTTCTGCAGGGAGTATTGAATGATTTGGTGGCGGCTCTTTCTTCCATGTGAAACTTAAGGGGGGTACACATGGAGAGATCCGTGTTTAAAATCTAAAGCCCAGTACCCACGGGCCGATGCTGGAGAGATGTGTGCTGAGCGAACCGCTCAGCACACATCTCTACTGCCGCTCAGCACAGCGCGATCTGTGCTGAGCGTGCGGGGGGAGACGGGGGCCCGCTCATTTCACCCAGCGGGTGAAGTGATCAACCCGCTAGATTGGCCTGCATGCAGGCCAATCTAGCAGCAGCGATAGCGATGTGCGGGGCCGCGCATCGCTATCGCTGAGGGGGCTACACACGGAGCGATCATGCCGATATTCTAAGCAATCTAGTCGGATTGCTTAGAATATCGCTCCGTGAGTACCCCCCTTAAGCAATCTGACTAGATTGCTTAGATTTTAAGCATGGATCTGCCGTATGTATGCCCCCCAGCGATAGCGATGCACGGCCCCGCATATTGTTATCGCCGGTGCTCAATCTAGCGGGTCGCTCACTTCAGCGCTGTGTGAAGTGAGCACCCCCCCCCCCCCCGTCGTCGTCCCCCCTCGCTCAGCACATCGCGCTGTGCTGAGCGGGGGGAGAGATGTGTGCTGAGTGGTCTGTGTTAAGATCGCTCAGCACACATCTCTCCCGTCCGTACTGGCCTTTAGCCTCTTCCCATGCTGCATTGCAAAAAAGCTGCCTGACAAAGGCCTGCCGCCCTTCACTGTTGCGTACAAAGCTTACTACAACACAGAACAGTTCTGTAGATCGAGGCTCAATCAGTCAAATTCATTCAGAAATGTGAAAGAGTGCAGTGCAATGGCTATAGAATATTATGTATCTAGTTTTGAACAAATGCACCTATTTTTTAGTCTAGCACATGCAACATGGCAATGTTTCCAGGGTGCAAACTTTTGTGCCAGTTCATGGGAGGAGATGGGGTATACAGTGCCATGATAAAATATTCACCCCCCTTGCATTTTCCATGTTTTGTTGCCTCACAACCTGGAGCTAAAATGGATTGTTTGAAGGTTTGCATCATTTTATTCACAGAACATGCCTACAACTTTGAAGATATTTATTTTTATTGTGAAGCAAACAACAAATAGGAAAAAATAACAGAAAACGTCAGCGTGCATAACTATTCGCCCCCGTAAAGTCAGTACATTGTAGAGCCACCTTATGCGGTAATTACAGCTGCAAGTCGCTTTGGATAAGTCTCTATGACCTTGCTACATCTTGCCACTGGGATTTTTGCCCATTCCCCAAGGCAAAACTGCTCCAGCTCCTTCATGTTGGATGGTTTCCGCTTGTGAGCAGCAATCTTCAAGTCTGACCACAGATTATCAATTGGATTGAGATCTGGGCTTTGACTAGGACATTCCAGCACATTTGTTTCCCCTTAAACCACTTGAGTGTTGCTTTAGCAGTATGCTTCGGGTCATTGTCCTGCTGGAAGGTGAACCTCCGTCCCAGTCTCAAATCACAGGCAGACTGAAACAGGTTTTGCTCAAGAATATTCCTGTATTTAGCACCATCCATCTTTCCCTCGACTCGAAACAGTTAACCAGTTCCTGCTGCTGAAAAACATCCCCACAGCATGATGCTGCCACCACCATGTTTTACTGTGGGGATGGTGTTCTTGGGGTGATAGGATGTGTTGGGTTGCGCCAGACATAGCGTTTTCCTTGGTGGCCGAAAAGTTCCATTTTAGTCTCATCTGACCAGAGCACCTTCCTCCATACATTTGGGGAGTCAGCCACATGCCTTTTGGCAATCTCAAAACGTGCCTTCTTATTTTTAACACTAAGTAATGTTTTTTTACTGTCCGCTCTTCCATAAAGCCCAGCTCTATGAAGTGTACATCTTATTGTGGTCACACGCGCAGATACACCAGTCTCTGCTGTGGAACTCTGCAACTCCTTTAGGGTTACCTTTGGTCTCTGTGCTGCCTCTCTGATTAATGCCCTCCTTGCCCGGTCTGTGAGTTTTGGTTGCCAGCCCTCTCTTGGTAGGTTTGTTGTGGTACCATGTTCTTTCCATTTGAAGATGATGGATTTGATGGTGCTCCAGGGGATCATTAAAGATTTGGATATTTTTTATAACCTAACCCTGACTTGTACTTCTCAACAACTTTGTCCCTGACTTGTTTGGAGAGCTCCTTGGTCTTCATGGTGTGATGCCTCTTGCTTAGTGGTGTTGCAGCCTCTGGGGCATTTCAGAAAAGGTGTGTTTATACTGACAGATAATGTGACACTTAGATTGCACACAGGTGGACTTCATTTCACTAATGATGTGACTTCTAAAGGTAATTGGTTGCACCAGAACTATTGAGGGGCTTCACAGCAAAGGGGGTGAATAAATATGCACATGCCAATTTTTTATATAAATTTTTCTCATTTCACTTCACCAACTTAGACTATTTTGTGCATATCCATCACATAAAATTCAGATGAAAAAAAAAAAAAATTTACAGGTTGTAATATAACAAAATAGTTAAAAAGCCAAGGGGGGTAAATACTTTAGCAAGGTACTGTAAATGGGAAAGAAACAAGATTGCATTTTATGGGATGAGATTGTTCAAATGAGATCAAAGCATGGAAAAGATGCATTTAGCATAGAGCCATCTGTTGTACGGGAGGGCACCTTAGATTTTAGATTTTAAACTGACTTGATTTATCCATGTCCTATGAGGTGGCGGAGCATGGGCCTCATCACATCATTTCACTGATGGCCTTTAGAAATATAACAGAAGGCCTTTAGGAAATATAAGCAGACACAGAATAAAGAAAACAAAGAAGTAGAAGGAGGCTAAGAAGTTAATCATTTGTGCAAAGGTACAAGCTGAGGAGAAAATGGCCCATTTCCTGAGTAAAGGGGGCAAAACTATTTTTAGGTACATACAGTAAAATGAGGAAAACAAAAGGAGGAACAATAAGATTACAGCCAGAGGCTGTGGGGTCGATTTACTAAGCCTTGGATGGAGATAAAGTGGACAGGGATAAAGTACTAGCCAATCAGCTCCTAACTGCCATGTTACAGGCTGTGTTTGAAAAATGACATTTAGGAGCTGATTGGCTGGTACTTTATCTCCGTCCACTTTTTCTCCATACAAGGCTTAGTAAAAAGACCCCTGTGAATCTTGTTGAGGGAGACAGTGTAGTAGCAGATAATCTTAATAATTATTTTTGCTCAGTATTCCCTGCTGAAGGAGAGGGGAAGGGGGGGGGGGGGGGGGGGCACAGCTAAGTTGCAGGGATATTCAGAAAAATTAGTTAGTAACAAGTATATTTAAAGAGGAGAAAGTCCTAACAGAACTCTCAAAACTGAAAGTGGATAAATCAATGGGGCCAGATGGTATACATCCAAGGAAATTACAAGAGCTTAAAAGGGGTACTGGTAGCACAAATAACAGAATTATGCAACCAGTTGCTAGCTACAGGAGTAATTCCAGAGGACTGGAAAAGTGCGAACAGTCCCACTGCACAAAAGTGGAGGCAAGAAAGACGCAAGAAACTACAGATCAGTGAGTCTTACATCAGTAGTAGGGAAATTGATGGAAACACTCTATAAAGAAAGAGTTGTAGAATATCTCAAATCCAGCAACAGTGTGGATTTACTGAGGGGGGAGAGTTCATGTCAAACAAATCTATTTCTATATTTATTTTACATCTTTCAGCAGCTCATTTGCAAATGTGTATTTCCACTGTACCTGAGCAATGTAATAAAAATGTTCAAACACATAAATGTAATAAAGTCCCCTCAGTCTCATTATTTATTTAAGATTAAAGTGAAGCTGAGCTCAGCAGTATTTTGGTTGGGAACATAGGGTGTCATTCCGAGTTGATCGTAGCCCTGCAAAATTTTGCAGGGCTACGATCATGACAATAGACATGCGGGGGGACGCCCAGCAAAGGGCTATCCTGCCCCGCATGTCAGTTCCCCCCCCCCCCCCCAAAAAAAAAAAAAAAAGTGCAAAAGCATCGCACAGTGGCGATGCTTTTGCACTTTAGGAGTAGCTCTCGGCCAGCGCAGCTTTAGCATGCTGGCCGGGAGCTACTCATCGCTCCCTGGCCCGCAGCGGCTGCGTGTCCTACCACGCCCATGAAACGGCGGCCAAACGCCGCCGTTCCGCTCCCCCCCCCCCCCCCCCCGCCCAGCGACCGCCTCTCCCTGTCAATCAGGCAGAGGCGATCGTAGCTCAGTGACGGCCTACAGCCGTCTGGCATGTGCCGGCGCACTGCAGCGCCGGCGCATGCGCAGTTCTGACCCGATCGCTGCGCTGCGATAAACTGCAGTGTGCGATCGGGTCAGAATTACCCCCATAAAGTGAAATGAATGTAGCGGGCTGTTACTTTTTTTGTACATCAGCATACCTCCGAACATGGAGGTAGGTGAAGACGGGACTAAGGCACGGCAAAGCTGCATCGTTGCATGAAAAGGGGTGTGGCCTCGTGAAAGGGGCGTGGCTTGGCTGGGACAGTTGGGAGGTATGCATCGGTAAACCTCACAAACCTAGGAGCAGGTTGATTTTCGGAGACCCGTTCCATTGAAAATAAAGCAAGACAACACGTTGAAATAAGCACACTGTGGCAAATACATTCCTTATGGGTATATTTACTAACTGTTGTTTTTTCAAAGCCGCCAATACAAGCAGCTTTGACTGATAGTTTTAAAATGGCATCAGGTATCAATTCCAAACAAGCCTGGTTTATCCCTGATTCCTGTTGCTGTTTTAAAACTATCATTCAAAGTTGCTGATCATAAACTGTAAATATATCCCTTAGCATGTTGTGGGGGATGCGTACCTCTGCCAATACCAAATGGAAGTTACAATAACTGCATTTACCTAATAGCTTTACCATAGTTTGGCTATGATATGTTGACAGTGGAATGTAGTCAGCATCCCGACAGTCACAATAACAAATGCAATCCAGCTGCTTATCGAATGACTGCGCATGTGCAGTGTTCACATTGCATGGGTGCGCCCACAAGTAGCGAATATTTCTGCGAACGCATTGTGCTTCAATGCAATTGCAGTTTGATTGATAGGAAGCCAGTGTTTAGGGGAGGAAACACAGCGTTTTGTGGGTGTGTTTCTTAAAACGCATACGTGGCAAGGCGTTTTTCAGTGGGTCTCTGACGTCAGCAATGACCACTTCCAGCCTCATGCGTATGCTAAATTGTGGACGACCTTGCCTGGCGCAGATGGAAAAACTCTTCCATGTTCTGGTATTGGCGTATGGTCAAGCAATCACATCACACATTGCGATGCATTGGCAATTTCTGCAAGGGGCGTTTTTCACTATTTCTGGGCAGCAACTATTTGATCGCAGCAACTGCTTTTTAGCAAGATTAGCGATCCAACCTGAATAGGGTCCTATGACAGTTAGGATGCAGCTGATGGTATTTTAACCATCGGGAACCCGTACCCAACTCATTGACAGTCATACTTTTGACATTCATACAGATGTGTCCTTATAAATGTTTGCTGAAGTCCCCCTTGGCACGCCAGGTCTTGTGAGACTCTGCTATGTCGGGCATCTTAGAGACTGCTGGGTCCCGGTGGTCATGTGACTGTCACTGCTGGGTTATGTTTCCATTCCTCCGGCATTCAGGTGAGTATTTCTCATCTATCCCTAACCCCTACCCCTCCTTCTAGTGCCTAATCCTAACACACACACCACCACCACCCCCCTCCCCCCACACACACACGTCCTAACTCTAACTTTCCCACCCACAGCCTAACCCTAATGTCAACATTCTGCCAATGTTGACATTTCACCTGATGTCATTCTGAGAAGCATCAAAACTATCAACATCGCGTTGTAGACATTATGAAGGTGGACACAGTCATTGTCGCAGGGCTGGATTAAGCCTTGGGGGTGCCTGGGGCACCTAACACAGGGGGGCCCCGATGAAAGGTGGGGGATGTATATTAAATTGTGCATACCTACCAACATGTCCCATTCAGGCGGGACAAAATGCTCTCTACCTGGAATTCCCACTTAATATATGATTGGCGTTACCTGTGTTGAACTATTTAATTGATAAGAAAGGTACTTCAACAAAGGTGATTGCAATCATAAATTAAGAAGGAAGTCCACGTAGAGAGCATTTTGGGGGATATTCAATTGTTTAAAAAGTCAGTTGGGTGTCTGTTTTTTCCTGTCTAAAGCCCAGTACCCACGGGCCGATGTGGGAGAGATGTGTGCTGAGCGAACCGCTCAGCACACATCTCTCCCGCCGCTCAGCACAGCGCGATCTGTGCTGAGCGTGCGGGGGGAGACGGGGGGGAGGCGCTCATTTCACCCAGCGGGTGAAATGAGCGACCCGCTAGATTGGCCTGCACGGCAGGCCAATCTAGCAGCAGCGATTGCGATGCGCGGGGCTGCGCATCGCTATCGCTGTATGGGGTACACACGAAGCGATCCTGCTTAAATTCGAAGCAATCTAGTCAGATTGCTTAGAATATCGCTCTGTGAGTACCCCCCTTAACAAACAGGATAAAACAGACACCCAACCGACTTTTCAAACATTTGAATTCCCCCCATTGTTCCTCATGGAATGGATCATGGTGGGAGGTATAGATTGTGTATATTAAATTTAAACCAATGGTGTATATTAGTTTTAGCTAATAGTTTAATAATGCCTGGGTACTGTTTATAGCTCCACCTGATTGAAAGACAACTATTTTATAAACTTTTCTTGTAGTGGAACAAAAACAACTTAAAATACACATAGAAAAATAAGATTTTAAACCTACCGGTAAATCTTTTTCTCCTAGACCGTAGAGGATGCTGGGGACTCAGTAAGGACCATGGGTATAGACGGGCTCCGCAGGAGACATGGGCACTCTAAAGAACTTTTAGTATGGGTGTGCACTGGCTCCTCCCTCTATGCCCCTCCCCCATACCTCAGTTAGAGAAACTGTGCCCAGAGGAGATGGACAATTTGAGGAAAGGATTTTGTTAATCTAAGGGCAAGATTCATACCAGCCCACACCAATCATACCATATAACCTGGAATATATGCAATCAGTTAACAGAATGAACAAAAACAGTATCAGTCAACGACCGATCTCAACTGTAACATAACCCTTATGTAAGCAACAACTATATACAAGTCTTGCAGATTTTCCGCACTGGGACGGGCGCCCAGCATCCTCTACGGACTAGGAGAAAAAGATTTACCGGTAGGTTTAAAATCTTATTTTCTCTTACGTCCTAGAGGATGCTGGGGACTCGTAAGGACCATGGGGTTTATACCAAAGCTCCAAACCGGGCGGGAGAGTGCGGATGACTCTGCAACACCGACTGAGCAAACGCGAGGTCCTCCTCAGCCAGGGTATCAAACTTGTAGAATTTTGCAAAAGTGTTTGAACCCGACCAAGTAGCTGCTCGGCACAACTGTAATGCCGAGACGCCTCGGGCAGCCGCCCACGAAGAGCCCACTTTCCTAGTGGAATGGTTCTTTACTGAATTTGGTGTCGGCAATCCAGCCGTAGAATGAGCCTGCTGAATTGTGTTACAGATCCAGCGAGCAATAGTCTGCTTAGAAGCAGGCGCACCAACCTTGTTGGCTGCATACAGGACAAACAGAGCCTCTGTTTTCATGAACCTAGCCGTCCTGGCTACGTAAATTTTTAAGGCCCTGACTACGTCCAGGGACTTGGAGTCCTCCAAGTCCCCCGTAGCCACAGGCACCACAATAGGTTGGTTCATATGAAAAGAAGAAACCACCTTAGGCAAAAATTGAGGACGAGTCCTCAACTCTGCTCTATCCACATGAAAAATCAAGTAGGGGCTCTTGTGAGACAAGGCCGTCAACTCAGACACCCGCCTTGCAGATGCCAAGGCCAGCAACATGACCACTTTCCAAGTGAGAAATTTTAATTCCACCTTTTGAAGAGGTTCAAACCAGTGTGATTTAAGGAACTGCAACACCACGTTAAGGTCCCATGGTGCCACAGGTGGCACAAAAGGAGGCTGGATGTGCAGCACTCCCTTTACGAAAGTTTGGACTTCTGGGAGAGAAGCCAATTCCTTCTGAAAAAATATAGATAGGGCCGAAATCTGTACCTTAATGGAGCCTAATTTTAGGCCCATATCCACTCCTGACTGTAGGAAGTGGAGAAAACGACCCAGATGGAAATCTTCCGTAGGAGCATGTTTGGTTTCACATCAAGATACATACTTCCTCCAGATACGGTGATAATGTTTCGCCGTTACTTCCTTCCTAGCCTTTATCAGAGTAGGAATAACTTCCTCCGGAATACCTCTCTCAGCTAGGATTCGGTGTTCAACCGCCATGCCGTCAAACGCAACCGCGGTAAGTCTTGGAACATGCAAGGCCCCTGCTGCAACAGGTCGTCCCTGAGAGGAAGAGGCCACGGATCTTCTGTGAGCATTTCCTGAAGATCCGAATACCAGGCCCTTCAAGGCCAGTCTGGAACCACGAGTATTGCTTGTACTCTGTTTTGTCTTATGAGTCTTAACACTTTTGAGATGAGAGGTAGAGGAGGGAACACATAGACCGACTGAAACACCCATGGTGTCACCAGGGCGTCTACCGCCACTGCCTGAGGGTCCCTTGACCTGGCACAATACCTCCGAAGCTTTTTGTTGAGGCGTGACGCCATCATGTCTATTCGAGGAAGTCCCCAAAGACTTGCTATCTCTGCAAAGACCTCTTGATGAAGTCCCCACTCTCCTGGATGGAGATCGTGTCTGCTGAGGAAGTCTACTTCCCAGTTGTCCATTCCCGGTATGAAGACAGCTGACAGAACACTTACGTGATTTTCCGCCCAGCGCAGAATTCTGGTGGCTTCCGTTATTGCCACTCTGCTCCTTGTCCCGCCTTGGTGGTTTACATGAGTCACGGCTGTGACGTTGTCTGATTGAATCAGAACCGGTAGGTCGCGAAGAAGATACTCCGCTTGTCGTAGGCCGTTGTAAATGGCCCGCAATTCCAGCACGTTGATGTGTAGACAAGCCTCCTGGCTTGACCATAGTCCCTGAAAATTCCTTCCTTGTGTGACTGCTCCCCATCCTCGGAGGCTCGCGTCCGTGGTCACCAGAACCCAGTCTTGAATGCCGAACCTGCGACCCTCTAGAAGGTGAGCACTCTGCAGCCACCACAGGAGAGACACCCTGGCCCTGGGGGATAGGCTTATCTTTTGATGTAGGTGTAGATGGGACCCCGACCATTTGTCCAGAAGGTCCCACTGAAACGTCCTCGCATGGAACCTGCCGAAGGGGATGGCCTCGTAGGCTGCCACCATTTTTCCCAGAACTCGAGTGCATTGATGTACAGACACTCTCTTTGGTTTTAGCAGGTCCCTGACCATGTTCTGGAGGTCCTGGGCTCTTTCTATTGGTAGAAAAACCCTCTTCTGTTCCGTGTCTAGGATCATGCCTAGGAATGATATTCGAGTCGTTGGAATCAACTGTGACTTTGGCATATTGAGAATCCAACCGTGTTGATGTAACACTCTCAGGGAGAGCGACACGCTTTTCAGCAATTGCTCTCTTGATCTCGCCTTTATCAGGAGATCGTCCAAGTATGGGATAATTGTGACTCCTTGTTTGCGCAGGAGCACCATCATTTCCGCCATTACTTTGGTGAAAATTCTCGGGGCCGTGGAAAGCCCAAACGGCAACGTCTGAAACTGGTAATGACAGTCCTGTACCACGAAACGCAGGTATTCCTGATGAAGAGGAAATATGGGGACATGAAGGTAGGCATCCTTCACGTCCAGCGACACCATAAAATCCCCTGCTTCCAGACTGGATATCACAGCCCAGAGTGATTCCATCTTGAATTTGAACTTTTTCAAGTATAGGTTCAGGGATTTTAGATTCAAAATGGGTCTGACCGAACCATCCGGCTTCGGGACCACAAACAGTGTTGTATAGTACCCTTTTCCTTGTTGGTCTAGGGGGACCTTGACAATCACTTGCTGTTGACGCAGCTTTTGAATTACATCTAATACCACTTCCCTCTCCAGGGACGAGGTTGGCAAGGCAGACTTGAAAAATCGGCGAGGGGGCACCTCTTCGAACTCCAGTTTGTAACCTTGGGATACAATTTCCAACGCCCAAGGATCCACGTCTGATAGAAGCCAGACCTGGCTGAAGAGTCGAAGACGTGCCCCCACCGGTGCGGACTCCCTCCGTGGAGCCCCAGCGTCAAGCAGTGGATTTAGCAGAAGCTGGGGAGGACTTCTGCTCCTGGGAACTAGCCGAAGCAGGTGTTCTCTTACCTCTACCCTTACCTCTGGCGAGGAAAGAGGAGCCCCGACCTCTTCTGGACTTATGCGACCGAAAGGACTGCATCTGATATTGAGGGGTTTTCTTTTGCTGTGGGGGAACAAAAGGCAAAAAAGTAGATTTACCCGCGGTAGCTGTGGAAACCAGGTCCACGAGACCATCCCCAAACAAAACTTCACCCTTGTAAGGTAAAACCTCCATATGTTTCTTTGAGTCGGCATCACCCGACCATTGGCGGGTCCACAGAGCTCTGCTTGCCGAAACTGCCATGGCGTTGGCTCTGAACCCAAGCAGCCCCACGTCTCTTTGAGCGTCTCTCATATATAAGACTGCGTCTCTAATGTGACCTAAAGTTAGTACAATGGTATCCTTGTCCAGGGTATCCATGTCAGCCAACAAGGTATCTGTCCATGCTGCAACAGCACTACAAACCCATGCCGATGCTATTGCCAGTCTGAGTAAAACACCCGTATGTGCATAAATAGACTTTAAGGTAGATTCCTGTCTACAATCCGTGGGATCCTTAAGGGCCGCGGTGTCTTGAGACGGTAGCGCCACCTTCTTGGACAGACGCGTTAACACCTTGTCAACCCTGGGCGAGGATTCCCACCGTATCCTGTCCTTTGCAGGGAAAGGATACGCCATAAGAATCCTCTTGGGAATCTGCAGTTTTTTGTCTGGAGTTTCCCAAGCTTTTTCAAATAATTCGTTCAGTTCATGAGATGGGGGAAACGTTACCTCAGGTTTCTTTCCCTTGAACATGTGTACCCTCGTGTCAGGGACAGAGGGGTCATCTGTGATATGCAAAACATCTTTTATTGCCATAATCATATAATGAATACTTTTGGCCACCTTAGGGTGTATCCTTGCCTCATCATAGTCGACACTGGAGTCAGAATCCGTGTCCGTATCAGTGTCTGCTATTTGTGATAGGGGACGCTTTTGAGACCCTGACGGGCCCTGTGACCCAGTCAAATCCGCGGATTGACTCCCTGCTGTTTCCCTGGACTCAGCTTTGTCCATTCTCTTATGTAATAAGGTCACATTAGCATTTAAAATATTCCACATATCATACCAATCATGCGTCGGCGTTGCCGACGGAGACACCACAATCATCTGCTCCACCTCCTCCTTGGATGAGCCTTCCGCTTCAGACATGCCGACACACACGTACCGACACCCGTACACACACACAGGGATATATCTATAAGGGGACAGTTCCCCAACAAGGCCCTTTGTAGAGACAGAGAGAGAGTATGCCAGCACACACCCAGCGCCAATTGACACTGGAAACAATTCCCAGATATAGTGCTTTATATATATATAACAGTGTAATACACTCACTGCGCCTAAATGTGCCCCGCTCCTCTTTTTCAGCCCTGTGTCACCGATCTGCAGGGGAGAGTCTGGGGAGCCAGCTTCTCTTCAGATCACTGTGGAGAAAATGGCGCAGGTTAGTGCTAAGAGACCAAGCTCCGCCCCCTCTAGTGGTGGGCTTCGGTCTCGCTCAAAATTACAATTAATGGCGGGGGATGTACATATCTACTGACTCCGCAGCCCATATGTGAAAAATGCCAAAATGGAGGTTTATATTGCTGCCCAGGGCGCCCCCCCCTGCGCCCTGCACACATCAGTGCCTGTCAATGTGTGTAACGTGTGGGAGCAATGGCGCGCAGCGTTACGGCTGCGCGCTTACCTCAGTGAAGATCTGAAGTCTTCTGCCGCCTTAGAAGTCTTCTTTCTTCTTATACTCACCCGGCTTCTATCTTCCGGCTCTGTGAGGAGGACGGCGGCGCGGCTCTGAGACGAATTGCAGGGGGAGACCTGCGTTCCGATCCCTCTGGAGCTAATGGTGTCCAGTAGCCTAAGAAGCAGAGCCTATCTTTAAGTAGGTCTGCCTCTCTCTCCTCAGTCCCACGATGCAGGGAGCCTGTTGCCAGCATTGCTCCCTGAAAATAAAAAACCTAACAAAATTATTTTATCAGAGAAACTCAGTAGAGCTCCCCTGTAGTGCACCCATTCTCCTCTGGGCACAGAATCTAACTGAGATCTGGAGGAGGGGCATAGAGGGAGGAGCCAGTGCACACCCATACTAAAAGTTCTTAGAGTGCCCATGTCTCCTGCAGAGCCCGTCTATACCCCATGGTCCTTACGGAGTCCCCAGCATCCTCTAGGACGTAAGAGAAAATAAAATAATTTATCTTGTCACATGCAAGAATAGCAGTAGTCTCAGTACTACTTACACACTGGGACAGGACACAGGAGGACTCTCTCTGTGTGTCTATCTCTAGACCCAAATGGTTTAGTTGCATAACAGTTTACACAGGACTCAGACACCCAGGCGGGGAGGACGAGATGCTGAAATCCCTGTGTCACTTACAGCTCTCTCCACCCTCCTATCTCTCCTCTGGTCAGAAAGCTGTCAGTAGTTCATAAAACATGATATTCCTGTGTCTCCGCCTGCACTGCATACTGTCCTGCTTGCATTCTGGCTCCTGGTTCTGCTGCTGCTTAAGAGGTAAAGCTAGTGAAGTCAGTGTGCTCTGGCCGGGGGGCCCCCTGACAAAGGGAGGCCCGGGGTACAGTATACCCTGCATCCCCCCCTTAATCTGGTTATGCATTGTCGTTCTTCTGACTACATTCCCTTTAGCATACCACCTTTAGCATTTTCCTGATTTGCTCTACAGATGAGTTACATCCCAATCATTGCTGCGCTGCTGCACAGCCCTGCCGCTCTGTCTGGCTACTTACTGTACAGGTTCAAAACCAACCAACTTCAAAGTTGCTTACACGGACATTGGCGGATCCAAAAATAGCTTTCAAAATATGTAAGAAAAATAAAACTATTGAAAAACGGTAATATGCGACTTCTTCCATATGTTTCATACATGCAATATGTACAGTGTAATAGATGCTATCAGTCCGGTACAGAAATACTTGGAAATCCCTGACACCTGTCACTGTATACGCTTAATCCCCCTTTCCACAAGCTGAGCATTGATACGAGATCACTGCAGCCTGTAATCATCGCAAACACATCATTTTAGGATCAAGATAAAACAGCCCTAATAAGGAAGAAGGAGAGGGGACTGGGGTATATAAACCACAGCTCTCTGGCTTTACAGCACGCTCAGCTTACCTCGACTAAAGATGTATTTCTGCCTCCTGACACTGGTCCTGCTACACAGCGCCTCTGGCTATGTGAGTATCCCCTCTGTAATAGTATCTATGCACTACAATGATGGTAATCACTGCTCAATACTGAGGGGGGTTTCAAGCCTTAGAGAGAGAGATAAAGTGGAAAAGTAAATAAACCTTGGAGAGAGATAAAGTGGATGGAGATAAAGTACCAAACAACCAGCTCCTAACTGCCATGTTACAGGCTGTGTTTGAAAAATGACAGGAGCTGATTGGTTGGCAGTTTATTTCCGTCCACTTTATATCTCTCCAAGGCTTAGTACATAGGGGTACATTTACTAAGATGGGAGTTCTATTTAAAATGTGATGTTGCCCATAGCATCCAATCAGATTCCAGGTATTATCTTTTAGAAGGTGATAGATAAATGAGAAGTAGAATCTGATTGGTTGCTATGGGTAACATCCCATCTTAAATAGAACTCCCATCTTAGTAAATTTACCCCAATGTCCCCTCAGGCTGCTTCCAACTGTCATTTATCTAACACAGACTATGAAATGACAGAAGCTGAATAGTCCGTTTGGGCAACATCTCCACTTTATCTCTCTCCAAGGCTTAATACATATCCTATGAGTAGCTACAGGAAGATCTCATTGCTTTGTATGAAAAGACTGATAATGATTACACTGCACTGTATGATATTATTAGTAGTATTTGTGACATTGATTGCCACTGGGCCGAGTAGTAAAGATCAGGAGTGGTAGGGAATTCCTTAGGAGAGTAGAGTACAGGAGAATGATCCCAACGCATTGTACTACGATGTGGAGATCACACTACTAATACTTTTAGTAAGTGATACACTAATAATGATCATGTCATTATATTTCATAATTCTCAGTAAACTGTAATAGCTATATATAAGTATATTTAAAAATATTTATCTAAGCTACAGGTATTTGTATTTCCTAAAGTGTACTGACATAGGTCCTGATTCGGAGATGGACGGAAAAGCAAAACCGCTTGTAAGCAGCTTTGAATTTCTGTCTGATCTCTAGGAGGGATATGCAAGAGATGTCTCAGTAGAAGAGACGCCTCCTGCATGTAGCTACAATCCCAGCACTGTGATCGGCATCGCAAGCTGGGATCCAACATTGCGACCATCGGATGTTCACACAGACAGCCAGCTGAGTGAGCCTCAGCGACTCACCCGTTTCCAGGAATGCAGACCTCCTCCCGTCCCGTCCCCACCCCCACAACACCGATACCTGTCAATCAGGCAGCGGCAAAGGGGGACTATTGGTGACATCTCAAGGCCCGTTCTGTGAATGTGCAGAACGGATCTTGCACAGCCACAGATTCCTGATAATCGGAAATCTGCGTGCTGCTGGACTCCTGCATACATCTCTGAATCAAACCAATAATCTGTATTACTGTGTACGTCAGTATATTCATCTAACATGGGGTAGGGAATTGCATGGAGGTCTACATTCTCAGAGGCTCAGTCTCACTGCACTGCTAGTACCAGACAGGCGGCATACATTGCAATCTAGTGTAAAATCTTTTTATCCACTACAGATTACCTATGTTTCTGTGGTGAGCGAAATTTCCTTGTTCGGTAAAAGAGGACTGTCAGTAACACAGGAAAAACTGCAGGGTCTCGGCAAGGGGGGTCCAAATCCTCACTATAACTGTTTTACTCCATGGTATTGACTATTTAGGGGACTATTTAAGACCATTTGCATTTTGGCCCCAAAAATAATATTTTTTTTAATCACCACATATTGCAGTATGCGGAGGGGTGCAATGATCTGTCTCCAGTAGAAGTATATCCTATTGTATAGGCTACTATGGCTAAAGCCATCAAAACATTTAGGCAAGAGCTTGGCAAATTGGACACACCGCTGTTTCCATGGGAACTACAGTGTTCTGTGGGTCCCCCATTAATGCAAGAGATATCTGTTATGTCTTCTTCATTACTTCTTGGATGAATGTCACTGAAGTGACAGCATAAACAGCAGTTCCCACATAGTTTTGGAAGTAAAGATGTTTGATAAATTTAATACATAAAGAGTGTATCAAAATTAAGCTGATTGTAGGTTCTTTATTAATTACATAATTGAATAATTCAAAATATATTGCTTCTGGCAATTACAAATGAAGTACAGATGGCTTGTAATATATGGCATTTGGGCTACTAAAAAGTGGATTAGAACCTTAAGTACACAAAAATGTTCCCTTTTTTAATGAAAATCATTATTAAAATCTTAATAGATCTCTGTGTACTAAAAGTGCACCTGTTGCCTACACACAATTGGGGCAGCCATTTTGAGCCACAATATCAGGAATGCTGTGAGACTGAGCCTAATTTTAAGGTGCTCCTAATTTTACAAGAAAGTCCATGAATTGGCTGGCCAAGATGGTGGTGTCTATGTACTTCCCAACTGTCCCAATTTCTGTGGGAAATTTCTAACTTGAGGGCTTTGTCTTGCCTTCCTGGTCAGGACTGTATTATATGGCTCAGCATTGCAGTTGGCGATGTATACCTCATTCACTGCTGATTAACTTAACAGAGCAGCTGCGAACATGTGCCATGGGGTGTGGTGTATTCATGGGGTGATGTATCAAGCCTTGTAGAAGGGAAGAAGTTTTATAAAACCTCTAATCAGCTTCCAACTGTCATTTATATAGCACGGTATTTGAAACGACAGTTACTTCATTTTATCTCTCTCCAAGGTTTGATACACTTCACTTTAAAGTGAAGAGAAATGGGCAGCGGGGTTTTCGTCAAGCTTGTTGGTAGTGCTGGTCACGCAAGCATGACATGTTGCCAAGACGTGTTACCGCATCCACTGATGGTACATTTGCATGTCCCTTTCCCACCACTAGAAACAGTGGGAGATACATATTTACAGGGGTATAGAAAATTCCATTGGGTGAACCTTATATAACAGCCTTCCAGTTGCAGGAACTGGCTAGATGCTGGCGAATTTACCTGTAGATTTAAAGCATCAATAATTTTAAATGCAAAAATAGGTTGGATTTGCCTTTTAAATTATGGCTGTTTTAAATCTATGGACTAAATAGCAGAAATCGTATCACAGTTCCTGATGCTTGAACATTATTTACTTATGGGCCGACACAGGGACAAGTTGAGAAGATTGATGGCATTACTTGGTAGAAGTGCAGAATAGGTGCAAAACTGCACATACTTTTGTACTAAAGGGCAAAAACTAGATGTCATTTTGCAGGACAGCATTATTTTATTGAGGAGATAATAAAAAATGGTCCCTGTTTTTCTGGAGGTGGTACAGCCTTATTCGTCACACATAAGGCCTTATTTTGGGATGCACTTAACACATCAGCAGAAGAACATACAGTACATTAAGCTGCATTTCAACAAAAGTTACACACATAAAAAAAACTATTTGAATTCCACATGATTAAGACATAAATGAAGCAATTTTTATTGTATTTTTTTGAGAAAAACTGAAAAGTTTTAAATAACACAGAGGGTGGTGCGATAATTGCAATAGGGTGAACTTTAATGTTATGTTTTACTGTTTCCCCAATTATACTTTCCAAAGCATCCACCAACCCACAAAACTAGTCGCAGACTCTTATCTGATGAGTTTCCGTGAACCGCAAAGAGGGGTTTTATAAATGTCTCATTCAGGCACCATGGAATGGTGTTCAGAAACTTGCACATGAGTTGTAGCCACCCGGCCCAAATTTTAAAAAATGCCTCAAACACATCTGAGTCATATTTTCTAGATCACAGGTTCTCAAACTCGGTCCTCAGGACCCCACACGATTCATGTTTTGCAGCTGCTGGGTGACATGGAAAATGTGAACCGTGTGGGTTCCTGAGGACCGAGTTTGAGAACCACTGTTCTAGATTATTAGTCATACATACTCATGTCTGTGCATCAGCCATCAGCTACTACAGCGACACTGTTAGTGCTAGCGTGATTGCGTACGACAGATCTAGGGGATACATGCTGCAACAGGAGGACCCTGTGAATTTTTATCGGGAGCTCAGGAGATTGACACCAACCACCATTGAAAGTACAGAACCATTGTCTCTCACAAGCACTCCAAAGAAATGGCTGCCTGCAAGATGTGTGTCGGCAGAAAGAAATATCTGTGGTAGGTTTCTTTGCCTTCTCTACCAAAAATGAATACATGGCGATCTCTGCACACTTATAACCAGATCATTTATACAGAAACACTTTGCAATTTATGCAACTGAAACTGTCTAGGATTAAGGGGCTGATTTATCAATGTGCCCAAAGAAGTTTTCACCAGTGATATGTGTTTTTTTTTTAAGCGATACTTGCCAGGAGTAGTAAACATTCATTTAGCTCTTGACAGTACACACGCACTAATGTAAAACAAAAATTAAACAAAAATACAAAAATTATTTAAAAAAAAAAAAATTGACAGAAAAAAGTTGCTTTAGAAAAACAAAAACATGTAAATATGATTTTGTGGACATGGTTCTTTCCACCTATTAATAAATCAGCCCATATTATTTACAATAAGGGAAAACCTGTCTATACATATATGCCAGAATATTGCATTTTCATATCTTCGGTCTACTTATAAGTGTGTGGAAATACACATTAATGCCTCGAAGTATAGCTTATTTATTTGATATAATGTTGATGTGTAATCCAGAAAATCATAGTTTTAAGAATATATACAGTACTTCAAAACTTTCCTTTTTTATTTTTTTTGTATCATAAATTATAACAACATTTTGCAATGTATTAGATTACATTATGTGTAGTTTTCTTTGTTGGTATGCTGGAATTCTAATTACTGTTTTTTTGTTTTTGTTTGCCCCATTGCAGAGAATTGGCCACCAAAACAACAACAACACTAATCCGCAGTCTGTGAGCTGGAATATTCCATTTGACAAGCTCCCCTTGAAAACAAGACAGAAAGCTATAATGTGAAATGCAATTATATTATTGGTGTCTATCGCTTTCTCGCTAGGGGCCTGATTCAGAGGTGACGCTACTGCAATAGCTTCTGCCGTCAGTACAGCGGGAGTGCTGATATACAAATACTAATATCAGCCTGCCCCTTGTGCACTAGCTACAACAGAGAGTACAAGGACTGAGGCACCTAGTTTTATTGTCCGGTGACAATGCAACAGCGTCAGTAGTTCTAAACACTCCACTATCGGTGCACCATCGATTCACAATCAACACTTGTGACAGCCTATGGGCTGTTCAGTGTTTCCTTCTGAAATTCCTCTAAACATTTCCACTGTGCCTGTGGACAGGGGTGCCGTTAACTTTGCCGGGCCCCAGTACTGGGGAGGGGCGTGGCCAACAGGGGAGGTGTGGCCAGCCCTCCTCTTTAGATAATATTAAAAGTGTGGCCGCGAAGAGGCCACCCGTCGCATGGGGGGGGGAGGTGCCAGTGTTGGACCCGCACATCACGCCAGGAGAGAGAGGACTGACTGCTGCTGCAGCTTCTTCTCTACCTCCCCAGCGTAGCACACCGCAGCATGTGCCGTGTGCTAGAATGGGGAGAGCCGGGCCGTCTTTTTATATGGACTCAATGAACAGTTGCCCAAGGACTCCAGGAGTATAAGGGCCCTAGGCTGATAGCTGAGGGTTCCCTTTTTCCAGCAGACTGGAGATATTCGACTTCAAAGAAGTGGTCCCAATCCGAGCCTGTTAATTGCTCTTCCCAGCCAAATATCTTGGGTTCTGTCTGCCTTAGAGTTTTTCTGAGGGTATACTGCAAAACCTGGGATGGTTGACACTGGCAGCTTGTCTCACTATGCCCAGAACCAGAGATATCAGCCTTCCAGCAGCTGGTCCCTGATCCAGCTCCACACACCTGGGATGCAGTTTTATATTTTCATCGGTGGATTGCTCTGGCTCCAGAAATCTGATCCCCAAGTTCCCATTACATCCCGAAAGGTGGGACTCTCTAGTTTTTTTCCCATTAAAAGCTAAGAAATATATTTCCAGGAACTGGAGATATCTGCAGTCAAGCAAGCTGTCCTCCCACTGGAAAATTATGAATATCAAGCCCACTCCACTATCCACCCCTCCCCTGCGTATTAAACACCCCCTACCACCCTGGAAGTCATGTACCGGGGCCCCTTCAATCAGCCCAATGACCCCTTCTACAGTTTAGTGTTCTCCCTCCCGCAGAAATTACTGCTCCAGGTCTTACATGCTGAGTGGAAGATAGAACACCCCATACTGCCCGTGGGACATAAAAGATAGCACCCACCGCCCCTACCGCTGGAGGATGAATCATTTCTTTGCCCATGGGCCTACCCTGCTGGTAAGACACCTCTTTGAGAGAGAGGCTGCTGCGGCAGCAGTCAGTCCTCCCTTCCTGCCCAAACTGAAATGTTGCTGTCTGCAACTGGGAAGGGGGAAGACAGCAGGAACTGGGCCCCTGTAACCGGCCCAGGTACAGAGTACCGGCTCTGTTGCAAGCGACTCCATACGTAACAGTGGTCTATGTGCACAGTCAGGGGAACGCATGCACCGGAGGTTTTCCTGGAGTTTCTGTGCATCATAGCTGCTCAAACATCGCCAGCGCGTCCACCTCTCAATCAGGTTCTAAATCTCTGTTTCTTTGTGATTACTGTTGGAGAACCTTAAAAGAATAATTCAGCTTTACATCATATTATTTAAAAAAAAAAGTATTTAGTATGGGAAATAGTACCTTTTACACCTCATAAATATACTTTTTCCATACTTTCAAACCAAAATAGATCATTTTTAAAATGATTGTTTATTCCCTTCAGACAAGATAATCTCCTGCTTTTATTATTTAATATGGAATGCTGATTCAGTTGGATAATATTACTACAATATGTGTATAAGAAAACTAATAACTATTGTGATGTTTACTAACTTTCACTCATGAGCATAGGCAGAAATGTTAGTAGCAGAAATACTAATATTACTGAACCTTTATCTTATATATATTTATTTATTACCGACACTTTATCTCCCTCCAGGGGGGTCATGGACCCCAAGAGGGAGATAAAGTGTCGGTATGCCGGCTGTCGGGATTCCGGCGCCGGTATACTGTGCGCCGGGATCCCGACAGCCGGCAAACTGAAGACCACCCTTACTGAACATAGGTGGTCATTCCGAGTTGTTCGCTTGTTGCCGATTTTCGCTATGCTGCGATTTGTTGCTAAATGCGCATGCGCATGGTACGCAGCGCGCATGCGCTTAGTTATTTAATTAAAACTTAGCAGTTTTGCTGTTGATCGTGCGGCGCTTTTCAGTCGCACTGCTGATCGGTGAGTGATTGACAGGAAAGGGGCGTTTCTGGGTGGTAACTGAGCGTTTTCCGGGAGTGTGCTAAAAAACGCAGGCGTGTCAGGGAAAAACGCAGGAGTGTCTGGCCGAACGCAGGGCGTGTTTGTGACGTCAAACCAGGAACTAAACGGACCGAGCTGATCGCAATCTAGGAGTAGGTCTGGAGCTACTCAGAAACTGCAAGAAAATATTTAGTTGCAATTCTGCTAATCTTTCGTTTGCTATTCTGCTAAGCTAAGATACACTCCCAGAGGGCGGCGGCCTAGCGTTTGCAATGCTGCTAAAAGCAGCTAGCGAGCGAACAACTCGGAATGAGGGCCATAGGGTATAATGGCCCATACTAAAGCTGCAGGATGGGTGTGAGCTGGCGAGCCAATGAGAAAATGCGAGTTCTATGGTTGTACTTCGTATTGGTCCATGTAGACACACCCTCTCCTAAGTGTCACACAGAGCCATGCATTGCAGACGTGTTTCCCAGAGCTCCCAAGATATTTTTTCATTCTACCCAGGAATTAAGTTTTAGGGCAAAATTTAATTTCCGTGTGTTTAATAGAATTACTGTATATTCTGGGAAAACATGTAAATATTATATTATAGGAGTCTGTGATGTCACAACACACGGGGGCATAAGTAGAAGTATTGTCGACACACACAGACATATCCTGTCACTCAGCCTTTTTTTAATGTTTGTAATAAGGTAATTACTAAATTAATTTTAAACCCCAGAATTATATATTGAGATTTCACAATAAATACATGAAGGCTGATGTATTTTTTCTATCTTTGTCGTGTGGCTCTTTCCATCCACAGACAGGGCCAACACTAGTGTCTGCCACAAACCCATCACACTCTCCTGTTTACAAATGTGCCTCAATAGTTCCATCTACTCTCTCTTTCATGTTGAATCCCTATCCGGTGACCGGCCTATGACATCTTTCAGGCGTTTGCTGATGAAAGGATGGCATAAGGCCACCACCAGCGCTCCAGATGACTCCGCACAGGACAGAGAGATGTCCTGGGAAGACTATGACCTAGTGACAAAGAAATGCATGTGGCTGGTGAGAAGGTCATCAAAGTCACAATGGAAAGGGGGTGGGGCTCTGTGGGGGGCATTTAAATACTAGTAAAGTGAAAATAAATTTTCAGTCAGAACTCCTTCAAAATTTTCCCATAAAACATTAATAATTGCTGTATATTCTTTTATAAAAATATGAATATGACGCTTACATCTAACAAATGGCCCTGGTTATTATTATGGTAATCTTCAATTATTTTTCTAACTTTTTCCTCTAGTTTACTGGTGATTGTCACCACCGCTAGTCTTTATAAATGTCCCCATAATTGTCCCATGACGTTATATTACCTTACACCAGGCATGTCCAAACTGCGGCCCTCCAGCTGTTGAGAAACTACACATCCCAGCATGCCCTTACACTGATTTAGCTTTCTTTGACAGCAAAACTGTGTCAGGGCATGCTGGGATATGTAGTTTCACAACAGCTGGAGGGCCGCAGTTTGGACATGCCTGCCTTACACAGTATATGGTAAAGGGGTCCAGTAAGAACTAGTTCAGTTTTGTTTTGCTTCTTAGACAAATGTGTTCTGGAAGATGTACCAGGTAGGACTCTGGGGGAGATGTACTAAGCCTTGAAGATGGATAAAGTGGACAGAGATAAAGTACCAGCCAATCCACTCCTACAGTAACTGCCATGTTACAGGCTGTGGTTGAAAAATGACAGTTGGGAAGTGATTGGTTTGTTCTTTGGGGTTTATTTACTAAGCCTTGGATGGAGATAAAGGGCCTAATTCAGATCTGATCACAGCAGCAAATTTGTTAACTAAAGGGGGGGGGGGGGGGATGTGTGCTGAGCGATCTTAACACAGACCGCTCAGCACACATCTCTCCTCCCGCTCAGCATGGCGCGATGTGCTGAACGAGGGGGGGGGGGGGGGGCTCACTTCACACAGCGCTGAAGTGAGTGACCCGCTAGATTGGGCCTGCATGCAGGCTCAATCTAGCACCAGCGACAGCGACGCGCGGGGCCGCGCATCGCTATCACTGGGGGGCATACACACGGCAGATCCGTGCTTAAAATCTAAGCAATCTAGTCAGATTGCTTAGATTTTAAACACGGATCTCTCCGTGTGTACCCCCCTTAATGGACAAGACCATGTGCACTGCAGGGGGGGGCAGATATAACATTTGCAGAGAGAGATATGGGTGGGTTATTTTGTTTCTGTGCAGGGTAAATAATGGCTGCTTTATTTTTACACTGCAATTTAGATTTCAGTTTGAACACACCCCACCCAAATCTAACTCTCTCTGCACATGTTATATCTGCCCCCCCTGCAGTGCACATGGGCCCTCAGGGCCGGCAACAGAAATCTTGGGGCCTGGTACACTGATATCTATGGGGGCCCCCCATAACCGCCCTCGAGCTCCCCCCTTCCTCATCATCCCCTCCTCCAAACATCCCACCCCTGCATGTGCATATAAGGTAGCATAAATATAAGAGGTAGAAGATCATGTATAAAATCTGTATTTAAGATGTATATAAATGTATGTATATATATATATATATATATATATATATATAATATAAAAAAAATTATAATTGTGTATAAAATGTGTACCAATTAAGTGAAAATATTAAAATACGTATACAATGTACTAACAATGTTTAGGCTCTTAACACAAAAATTTGGACTGCAGCCCCCATGCAATGTGGCAAACTTTCCCTATCTTACCCTACAGACGTCTTCTCGTACACCATGGAGAGATGGTTCAGCGCTGCAGATCTTACTTTGTGCGCTCTCTGTGTGACAGTCTGACTGCCCTCAGTTAGATGTGCTCACTCCAGAGGCTCCCCCCAGAAATGAACTGTGCCCGATGAAATGCGGGGGTCCGCTGTGTTGGTATTCTGCTGCAATACAGGTGTTGGTGCCGTCACTATAGTGGCTCCCTCCAGCAGTAGTTGTACACAGTTCCCATGCTGTATGGGGTCCGCTGTGCCTGGTTCCTGCTACCAGACAGGTGGAAGTGCCGTAACTGCTGTGACTCCTTTCAACAGTGCGGATCCTCAGCGGCACCGAGCAGTACTAGTACAGATCAGGATGACACGGCAGGGCATGGTGTACAGTATGCATAATAAAACTGTAATAGAAGGGGCATTATTTTTGGCAGGCAGGTTGCTGTGTCGGTTGTGGTGCTCCTACATGTGGGTATAACTTGGTGCACACTATGACCCGGGATGGCACTGAGTTATATCATCCACTGTAATGGAAGGGGCATTATTACTATTAATATTATTACCAGGCAGGTTTCTGTGTGGCTTCTGGTGCTGCTACATGTGGGTATAACTTGGTGCATAGTGTGCACCAAGTTATACCCACATGTACAGTAGCTGCACCAAAAGACACACAGCAATTTGCTTGGTAATAATAATAGTAATAATGCCCCTTCCATTACAGTGATCTGATATAACTCAGTGCCATCCCGGGTCATAGTGTGCACCAAGTTATACCCACATGTAGCAGCACCACAAGCCACACAGCAACCTGCCTGCCAAAAATAATGCCCCTTCTATTACAGTGTTATTATGTATACTGTACATCATGCCCTGCCGTGTCATCCTGATCTGTACTAGTACTGCTAAGTTGTTGCCGTCGAGGAGCCGCACTGTTGAAAGGAGTATGTACAGCTCAGGATAACACTGTATGGCATACAGCAACAGCAAGAGACACGGGATGGGCAGGGCCTGGGCCACAGCGCAGCGTCCTGATGCCTGACGTCAGCACCACAACGGGCCTGGACCAAGTGACAGGGTAAGGGAGGCCGGGGGAGAATGTTGGTGCGGCCGACAGCATTAATTAATTTTTTTAGTTAATTAGCGGCCGAGAGGAGTGGGTAGTTTAGACAGCATTAACAGGTGCTGCGGCTCGTTTTTTTTGCGCCTCTGACCCTTGGGGCCCCTCTGACCCTTGGGGCCCGGGACGAGTGTCCCCTTTGACCCCCCCTGTCGCCGGGCCTGTGGGCCCTCATTCCGAGTTGTTCGCTCGCTAGCTGCTTTTAGCAGCAGTGCAAACGCTAGGCCGCCGCCCTCTGGGAGTGTATCTTATTTTAGCAGAATAGCGAACGAAAGGTTAGCAGAACTGCTACTAAATAATTCCTTGCAGTTTCTGAGTAGCTCCAGACCTACTCCTAGATTGCGATCACCTCAGTCCATTTAGTTCCTGGTTTGACGTCACACACACACCCTGCGTTCGGCCAGCCATTCCCCCGTTTCTCCCACCACTCCTGCGTTTTTACCTGGCACGCCTGCGTTTTTTAGCACACTCCCTGAAAACGGACAGTTACCTCCCAGAAACACCCACTTCCTGTCAATCACACTACGATCACTCGAGCGATGAAAAAACGTCGCTCGAGCTTGTGCAAATCTCCAAAGTTTTGTGTTAAATTACTGAACGCATGCGCGCTGCATACCATGCGCATGCGCATTTTACACCTAATCGCTGCGTTGCGAAAAACGGCAACGAGCGAACAACTCGGAATGACCACCATGGTTTTGCCCATTAGCTAACAAATTTGCTGCTGCGATCAGGTCTGAATTAGGCCCAAAGTCTCAACCAACCAGCTTCTAACTGACATTTTTCAAACCCAGCCTGTAACATGGCAGATAGTAGCTGATCGGGTGGTACTTTATCTCCATACAGGGCTTAGTAAATAGACCCATTTATCTCTCTCCACTTTATCACTCTCCAAAGAAGTACTCACTGATAAACCTCATCTTGTCTTCTTGTCTTTTGTTATCCATCACACCCTAAAAAATTCTGCAGTAACATGGAACACAATTCCCAAAGCAGGCTACAACTTCATGCCATCTACAAAGCAGATTGTAAACGGATTGTAGATATCACATGTATTAGTTATATAATGAGTGGAAATAAGCCATACTGTACCTCATTATAGATCATCTTTAGTTGCCCTGAAACCAGACGAGTATTTCGACATGTTTCTTAGGTGGGTTCTAGAATGGAATGAGAAGAGTTAATTAGGAAGCCATGTGTTTTATGTTTAGAATTTAGTTTATTGAAATGTACACTGTACAAGTAAGGTATTGTATTGTACATTATAATGTTCCTGTTTCCTGTATGTTCAAATCTGAATAAAATGTGAATATATAATTTGTTTGGTACAAAATATTTATTTATATATTACGTATTTTTATAAATGTATTATTGTGTACACTATGTTGGTGGGCTGATGTATGACACAATACTGGGGTACATGTATGTAGTATATGAATGGAATGACTGAATAGCAGTGAGAGAGGTGGGGATGTGACATTATAAATAAGCACTCTAAATATGGAATTACTAGAATGATAAAGCTAATGTGCTAACCATATCTATTATTTCACTCTATGCAGCATCTGACATGGAATATACCCATATACCTGTGTATCTTACCAAGTTCTTAGATCTGTTATTTTGTCAGGCCTACAGAACTTTTATCTGAAAGCCTGTAACCCAACTGATATCACGGCCATACACTGTGAGATATCTCGTACTCACAGTGGGGTCTATTCATGAAGCAGTGAAAAGAGTGGAGAAGTGAGCCTGTGGAGAAGTTGCCCATGACAACCAATCAGCTGCTCTGTATAATCTTATAATATGCAAATTATAAATCTTATGTCAATGCTGATTGGTTGCCATTGGCAGCTTCTCAACTGGCTCACTTCTCCACACTTTTCACTGCTTCATAAATAAACCCCAGTGTACTGTCAAAGGATATCTGGGTTCCCCCCATGGGGAGGGGATATCTCCTGGTCCGTCAGCCGGCCATGGCAGTGCATACACAGACCAATGCGGGCTACTTGCAAATGCAGAAATGTTGCATTAGACGGACATGCTGGATGATTTAGCATGTCCGACCAATCGATATTTTCAGATCGGTCACGAACATACACAGTATAAGTATATGGGCAATCCACTGATAGCAGATAGATCACCGCCAGATAATTGTATAATGTATGCCCAGCATTACTTCATAAATGTTGATTTCCCTAAAGCGCAAAACACTTGAATTCCCCCCCCCCATAGAGGTGAGGAGCAGCGTTAGCCATATTTTATATGTAGGATTGGAGGAGAGGGCTTCCAGTGTATCATTAGAAACATTATAGCTTATTATTGTTATTGACCCAAGCCGTCTTTCCTTTTCTATACAATGGCTCTGCTGAAGATGCAGGAATGGACCATTAGTGGGTGACAGCCTATACCCCAATAGAGAGGTGGCACAAGAGAAATCCTATTGGTTGTTTGGCTGACACACACAAAAGCTTAGACAGTCAGAGCCTAGGAGTTCTGTGTCAGAGCTCAATGTAT
This sequence comes from Pseudophryne corroboree, assembly GCF_028390025.1. Classification (NCBI taxonomy): domain Eukaryota; kingdom Metazoa; phylum Chordata; class Amphibia; order Anura; family Myobatrachidae; genus Pseudophryne; species Pseudophryne corroboree. The sequence continues at coordinate 408,012,564 of NC_086451.1, forward strand.
CTTTGTTGTGGCCTCCCTATGCTTTATAATCCAGTGTGTGTGTCTATATCTATACAACAGTCATTTTAAAGTTCTGTCTACTCTCCATAGGTGGTCCAAAATGCTACAGGCAAGCTAAATGGGAAAGACCGTTGTGTGTGTGAAGTACTTCTACCTGATAGCTCCTTCCCAGCCAAGAGGGTGGGTGCGCTGGAGGATGAGACGCTACGTTTGACTAACCGCGTGGAGGATGAAATGCAGAAGGTGAGATCAGACATCTCTCGTGTGCGTAATAGGATGCTAGCAAATCTCTACCACCATCTAGATCTACAGAGGCAGAAGTCTAGAGCACAAACACAGTCACAGTTCCACCAGGAGGACGAGAACATAGGCCTTGCACACAGCAGCCTGTGCCTGGTATTCATGCCATTACAAATGTGATCTAGTTCCAGGGACAAAGGCAGTATTTCTAGAGTGGGGTTTCCATGACACCAGAGTGTGCATTACCATTATGAAAGTAGCATGGCTATCAATATAGAACAGTACTGGGCTGCTCTCCATCCCCTTAAAATACGCTTGCAATACTGACTGCACTGCTGTTACATTAACTCAGCAAAGTCTTCATTATCAGAGCGGTACGAAGCAGGACATACCTTCCAACTGTCCCTTTAGTCAGGATAAAGTCTTGACTGATGGGACAGTCACCCAAAGACAGGACTGCCCCACCAGAACCAGGACCTTCTTGCTCTGTCCTACCTGTTATTTTAGCTTTCACTACGTGTTGCTGCGTCTGGTGTCTTACGTTCAGTTGCTTATTTCCTACATCCAGGCTTGTTGCAGATCTATGTTACAGTTTTGAAAATATATTAGGTTATATTATGTTTCTACATAATGGTCTATTGCCATCGATGTTAACACCATTGGCTATACCTAAGCCATCTGTCTCAGAACACCAACCCTGAAGGAACACGCGTGTACTGCTTTAATTTGTTCCTGTGTGAACAGGGAAACAAGACTCAGGGGTCTATTTACTAAGCCTTGGATGGAGATAAAGTGTACGGAGATAAATTACCAGCCAATCAGCACCTAACTGCCATTTTTCAAACAGAGCCTGTGACATGGCAGTTAGGAGCTGATTGGCTGGTACTTTATCTCCGTCCACTTTATCGGGTTTAGTAAGTAGACCCCTTAGGGGTCTATGTGTGAAGAGGAAATGTAAGATGAAATTAGCTCTATGGACTGAGCTCTGCTGTAATAGGTTGGCTGTGGAAGCATTTCTACCTACATTACTGGTAGCAAAAGTCCTGTCTATGTCTATGTTACCACTGAGAAAAAAACCATAGTTTAAGACCATCCTCATTCCTCTACTCTAATCTCATGTTATCTGCAGCTTGAAGAGCAGGACATTAGACTGGACAACTATTTGGAAAAGCTGATTAATCTAACCAAGAGATTGGAACATCTGGAGAAGTTGCGCCCTGAAGGTCTTATAGAAATAAACTTTGATGTTCTAAAAGAGGAAATAAAGGAACTGGAGATTGTCATCATCACACTCAAGAGAAAGATGAATGGGACCAATCCTCACGTGGAAAGTCTGTACACTGAGGTATGTTCCAGCCTATGGACATGCATATAAGAGGAGGGAGGGTAGAAAGAGGGAGAGGGAAGTAAATGTGTTGAGACACATATATATAGGATAAAATGCTCTTGAATTTGTGTGATTAGGTGAAGAATATCTCTAAGACTGTTGGACAGCTGGAGACCTTTGACAAGAACCAGGTTCTAAAAGCCAAAAGGGACATGGAGGAGCTGAAGAAACGTCTTGCGGATTGTGAGAAAAATATGAAGATGCAAGCTCCTGCTACAGTACCACTAGGTGAGCAGATCTGCACATACTGTATACACAACAGGAAGCAGATACCTTAATTGTCAAAGTCTCCTGGGTTATTTGGCGTAATAATAGCTGCAATGAGGGATAATATAAAACACAGAGCTACCTCCTTGCAATGCCAGCTTAAAGCAAAAATGATCATAGGATATATTATTAGGTCCATAAGGGTAAATAAGACTGCAGACTTGGGGGAGAGTACGAGCTTCCAAAATGCATTGGGTGTGGGTTGACTGGCGGCCAGGATCCTGGCGGTCAGCATACCGACGCCGGGATCCCGTCTGCCAAAATGCCGGCAGGTGGACGAGCGCAACGAAGCCCCTTGTAGGCTCCAGGGCTTGCTGCGAACACCAGAGGTTATATTCCCACTCTATTGGTGTCATGGACCCCCACGAGTGGGAATAGCCCTCGGCCCCCTGTCAGCATTCTGGCGGTCGGGATCCCGGCGTTGGTATGATGACCGCTGGGATCCTGACCACCGGGATGGTAACTACATCCCTCCAAAATAACTCTTGTATAAAACCCTAATAAATGGTAAATCTCAAACTCAGGGCCAGATGTATTAACCTGGAGAAGGCATAAGGAAGTGATAAACCAGTGATAAGTGCATGGTGATAAACACACAAGCCAATCAACTCTAATATGTAAATTAACAGTTAGGAGCTGATTGGCTGGTGCGTTTTTCACCTTGCACTTATCACTGGTTTATCACTTCCTTATGCCTTCTCCAGGTTAATACATCTGCCCCCAACTCTGGAGCTTCATTTTACTCATATAATATCATTAGTTATAGCAAAAAATAAGAATTTACTTACCGATAATTCTATTTCTCGTAGTCCGTAGTGGATGCTGGGGACTCCGTCAGGACCATGGGGGTTTAGCGGCTCCGCAGGAGACAGGGCACAATAATAAAAGCTTTAGGATCAGGTGGTGTGCACTGGCTCCTCCCCCTATGACCCTCCTCCAAGCCTCAGTTAGGATACTGTGCCCGGACGAGCGTGCATAATAAGGAAGGATATTGAATCCCGGGTAAGACTCATACCAGCCACACCAATCACTCCGTACAACCTGTGATCTGAACCCAGTTAACAGTATGATAACAACGAAGGAGCCTCTGAAAAGATGGCTCACAACAAGAATAACCCGATTTTTGTAACAATAACTATGTACAAGTATTGCAGACAATCCGCACTTGGGATGGGCGCCCAGCATCCACTACGGACTACGAGAAATAGAATTATCGGTAAGTAAATTCTTATTTTCTCTAACGTCCTAAGTGGATGCTGGGGACTCCGTCAGGACCATGGGGATTATACCAAAGCTCCCAAACGGGCGGGAGAGTGCGGATGACTCTGCAGCACCGAATGAGAGAACTCCAGGTCCTCCTCAGTCAGGGTGTGCCCCTGACCAAGTAGCAGCTCGGCAAAGTTGTAAAGCCGAGACCCCTCGGGCAGCCGCCCAAGATGAGCCCACTTCCTTGTGGAATGGGCTTTTACTGATTTTGGCTGTGGCAAGCCTGCCACAGAATGTGCAAGCTGAATTGTACTACAAATCCAGCGAGCAATCGTCTGCTTAGAAGCAGGAACACCCATCTTGTTGGGTGCATACAGACTAAACAGCGAGTCAGATTTTCTGACTCCAGTCGTCCTGGAAACATATATTTTCAGGGCCCTGACAACGTCAAGTAACTTGGAGTCCTCCAAGTCCCTAGTAGCCGCAGGTACCACAATAGGTTGGTTCATGTGAAAAACAGAAAACACCTTAAGGAGAAATTGAGGACGAGTCCTCAATTCTGCCCTGTCAGAATGAAAAATTAAGTAAGGGCTTTTATATGATAAAGCCGCCCATTCTGACACACGCCTGGCTGAAGCCAGGGCTAATAGAATCTTCACCTTCCATGTGAAATATTTTAATTCCACAGTGGTGAGTGGATCAAACCAATGTGACTTTAGGAAACTCAAAACAACATTGAGATCCCAAGGTGCCACTGGGGGCACAAAAGGAGGCTGTATATGCAGTACCCCTTTTACAAACGTCTGAACTTCAGGCACTGAAGCCAGTTCTTTCTGGAAGAAATTCGACAGGGTCGAAATTTGAACCTTAATGGACCCTAATTTTAGGCCCATAGACAGTCCTGTTTTCAGGAAATGTAGGAAACGACCCAGTTGGAATTCCTCTGTAGGGACCTTCTTGGCCTCACACCACGCAACATATTTTCGCCAAATGCGGTGAAAATGTTTTGCGGTTACATCCTTCCTGGCTTCGACCAGGGTAGGGATGACTTCATCTGGAATGCCCTTTCAGGATCCGGCGTTCAACTGCCATGCCGTCAAACGCAGCCGCGGTAAGTCTTGGAACAGACAAGGCCCCTGCTGGAGCAGGTCCTCTCTTAAAGGTAGAGGCCACGGTTCTTCCGTGAGCATCTCTTGAAGTTCCGGGTACCAAGTCCTTCTTGACCCATCCGGAACCACGAGTATCGTTCTTACTCATCTCCTTCTTATGATTCTCAGTACTTTTGGTATGAGATGCATAGGAGGGAACACATACCCTGACTGGTACACCCACAGTGTTACCAGAGCGTCCACCGCTATTGCCTGAGGGTCCCTTGACCTGGCGCAATATCTGTCTAGTTTTTTGTTCAGGCGGGACGCCATCATGTCCACCTTTGGTTTTTCCCAACGGTTTACAATCATGTGGAAGACTTCCCGCTGAAGTCCCCACTCTCCCGGGTGGAGGTTATGCCTGCTGAGGAAGTCTGCTTCCCAGTTTTCCACTCCCGGAATTAACACTGCTGAGAGTGTTATCACATGATTTTTCGCCCAGCGAAGAATCCTTGCAGTTTCTGCCATTTCCCTCCTGCTTCATGTGTCGCCCTGTCTGTTTACGTGGGCGACTGCCGTGATGTTGTCCCACTGGATCAATACCGGCTGACCTTGAAGCAGAGGACTTGCTAAGCTTAGAGCCTTGTAAATTGCCCTTAGCTCCAGTATATTTATGTGGAGAGAAGTCTCCAGACTTGATCACACTCCCTGGAAATTTTTTCCTTGTGTGACTGCTCCCCAGCCACTCAGGCTGGCATCCGTGGTCACCAGGACCCAGTCCTGAATGTCGAATCTGCGGCCCTTTCATAGATGAGCACTCTGCAGCCACCGCAGAAGAAAACACCCTTGTCCTTGGAGACAGGGTTATCCGCTGATGCATCTGAAGATGCGATCCGGACCATTTTCCCAGCAGATTCCACTGAAAGGTTCTTGCGTGAAATCTACCGAATGGGATCGCTTTGTAAGAAACCACCATTTCTCTATCGTCCTAAGTGGATGCTGGGGTTCCTGAAAGGACCATGGGGAATAGCGGCTCCGCAGGAGACAGGGCACAAAAAAGTAAAGCTTTACTAGGTCAGGTGGTGTGCACTGGCCCCTCCCCCTATGACCCTCCTCCAGACTCCAGTTAGATTTTGTGCCCGAACGAGAAGGGTGCAATCTAGGTGGCTCTCCTAAAGAGCTGCTTAGAGAAAGTTTAGTTTAGGTTTTTTTCTTTACAGTGAGTCCTGCTGGCAACAGGATCACTGCAACGTGGGACTTAGGGGGAAAGTAGTAAACTCACCTGCATGCAGAGTGGATTTGCTGCTTGGCTACTGGACACCATTAGCTCCAGAGGGATCGAACACAGGCCCAGCCGTGGAGTCCGGTCCCGGAGCCGCGCCGCCGACCCCCTTGCAGATGCTGAAGCGTGAAGAGGTCCGGAAACCGGCGGCTGAAGACTCCTCAGTCTTCATAAGGTAGCGCACAGCACTGCAGCTGTGCGCCATTTTCCTCTCAGCACACTTCACTGGGCAGTCACTGAGGGTGCAGAGCGCTGGGGGGGGGGCGCTCTGAGAGGCAAATATAAACCTTATACAAGGCTAAAAATACCTCACATATAGCCCATAGGGGCTATATGGAGATATTTAACCCCTGCCTGACTGGAAAAATAGCGGGAGAAGAACCCGCCGAAAAAGGGGCGGGGCCTATCTCCTCAGCACACGGCGCCATTTTCTGTCACAGCTCCGCTGGTCAGAACGGCTCCCAGGTCTCTCCCCTGCACTGCACTACAGAAACAGGGTAAAACAGAGAGGGGGGGCACATTAATGGCTATATATATATATATTAAAGCAGCTATAAGGGAGCACTTAATATAAGGATATCCCTTGTATATATAGCGCTTTGTGGTGTGTGCTGGCAGACTCTCCCTCTGTCTCCCCAAAAGGGCTAGTGGGTCCTGTCTTCATTAGAGCATTCCCTGTGAGTTTGCGGTGTGTGTCGGTACGTGGTGTCGACATGTATGAGGACGATATTGGTGTGGAGGCGGAGCAATTGCCAAATATGCAGATGTCACCCCCCAGGGGGTCGACACCAGAATGGATGCCTTTATTTGTGGAATTACGTGATGGTTTATCTTCCCTTAAACAGTCAGTTGAGGACATGAGGCGGCCGGACAATCAATTAATGCCTGTCCAGGCGCCTCAAACACCGTCAGGGGCTGTAAAACGCCCTTTGCCTCAGTCGGTCGACACAGACCCAGACACGGGCACTGATTCCAGTGACGACGGTAGAAATTCAAACGTATTTTCCAGTAGGGCCACACGTTATATGATTTTGGCAATGAAGGAGACGTTACATTTAGCTGATACTACAGATACCGTAAAACAGGGTATTATGTATGGTGTGAAAAAACTACAAACAGTTTTTCCTGAATCAGAAGAATTAAATGACGTGTGTGATGAAGCGTGGGTTGCTCCTGATAAAAAGTTGATAATTTCAAAAAAGTTATTGGCATTATACCCTTTCCCGCCAGAGGTTAGGGCGCGCTGGGAAACACCCCCTAAGGTGGACAAGGCGCTCACACGCTTATCCAAACAAGTGGCGTTACCCTCTCCTGAGACGGCCGCACTTAAGGATCCATCAGATAGAAAGATGGAAGTTATTCAAAAGAATATATACACACATGCAGGTGTTATACTACGACCAGCTATAGCAACTGCCTGGATGTGCAGTGCTGGAGTAGTTTGGTCAGAATCCCTGATTGAAAATATTGATACCCTAGATAGGGACAATGTTTTACTGTCGTTAGAACAAATAAAGGATGCATTTATCTATATGCGTGATGCACAGAGGGATATTTGCACACTGGCATCTCGGGTGAGTGCTATGTCCATTTCAGCCAGAAGAGCCTTATGGACACGACAGTGGACAGGCGATGCGGATTCAAAACGTCACATGGAGGTTTTGCCGTATAAAGGGGAGGAGTTATTTGGAGTTGGTCTATCAGACTTGGTGGCCACGGCTACTGCCGGGAAATCCACTTTTTTACCTCAAGTCACTCCCCAACAGAGAAAGGCACCGACCTTTCAACCGCAGCCTTTTCGCTCCTACAAAAATAAGAGAGCAAAGGGCTTGTCGTACCTGCCACGAGGCAGAGGAAGAGGGAAGAGACACCAACAGGCAGCTCCTTCCCAGGAACAGAAGCCCTCCCCGGCTCCTGCAAAAACCTCAGCATGACGCTGGGGCCTCTCAAGCGGACTCGGGGACAGTGGGGGGCCGTCTCAAAAATTACAGCGCGCAGTGGGCTCACTCGCAGGTAGACCCCTGGATCCTGCAGATAATATCTCAGGGGTACAGGTTGGAATTAGAGACGGATCCTCCTCATCGTTTCCTGAAGTCTGCCTTACCAACCGTCTCTTCCGAAAGGGAGAGGGTGTTGGAAGCCATTCACAAGCTGTACGCTCAGCAGGTGATAGTCAAAGTACCCCTATTACAACAAGGAAAGGGGTATTATTCCACTCTATTTGTGGTACCGAAGCCGGATGGCTCGGTAAGGCCTATTCTAAATCTGAAGTCCTTGAACCTCTACATAAAAAAGTTCAAGTTCAAGATGGAGTCACTCAGAGCAGTGATAGCGAACCTGGAAGAAGGGGACTTTATGGTATCCTTGGACATCAAGGATGCGTATCTACACGTTCCGATTTACCCCGCACACCAGGGGTACCTCAGGTTCATTGTTCAAAACTGTCACTATCAGTTTCAGACGCTGCCGTTCGGATTGTCCACGGCGCCTCGGGTCTTTACCAAGGTAATGGCCGAGATGATGATTCTTCTTCGAAGAAAAGGCGTATTAGTTATCCCATACTTGGACGATCTCCTAATAAGGGCAAGGTCCAGAGAACAGCTGGAGACAGCTTTAGCACTATCTCAAGAGGTGCTAAGACAACACGGGTGGATTCTGAATATTCCAAAATCCCATTTAATCCCGACAACTCGTCTGCTGTTCCTAGGAATGATTCTGGACACGGTTCAGAAAAAGGTTTTCCTTCCAGAGGAAAAAGCCAAGGAGTTATCCGATCTGGTCAGGAACCTCCTAAAACCAGGAAAAGTGTCAGTACATCAATGCACAAGAGTCCTGGGAAAAATGGTGGCTTCTTACGAAGCAATTCCATTCGGCAGATTCCATGCAAGAATATTCCAAAGGGATCTGTTGGACAAATGGTCAGGGTCGCATCTGCAGATGCACCTGCGAATAACCCTGTCACCAAAGACAAGGGTGTCACTTCTGTGGTGGTTGCAGAAGGCTCACCTATTAGAAGGCCGCAGATTCGGCATTCAGGATTGGATCCTGGTGACCACGGACGCCAGCCTGAGAGGCTGGGGAGCAGTCACACAAGGAAGAAACTTCCAGGGAGTATGGACGAGTCTGGAAAAGTCTCTTCACATAAACATTCTGGAACTAAGAGCAATCTACAATGCTCTAAGCCAGGCGGAACTTCTCCTGCAAGGAAAGCCGGTGTTGATTCAGTCGGACAACATCACGGCGGTCGCCCATGTAAACAGGCAGGGCGGCACAAGAAGCAGGAGTGCAATGGCAGAAGCTGCCAAGATTCTTCGCTGGGCGGAGAATCACGTGATAGCACTGTCAGCAGTGTTCATCCCGGGCGTGGACAACTGGGAAGCAGACTTCCTCAGCAGACACGATCTTCATCCGGGAGAGTGGGGTCTACATCCAGAAGTCTTCAACATGTTAATAGACCGTTGGGAAAGACCAATTGTAGACATGATGGCGTCTCGCCTCAACAAGAAACTGGACAAATATTGCGCCAGGTCAAGAGATCCACAGGCAATAGCTGTGGACGCACTGGTAACTCCTTGGGTGTACCAGTCAGTGTATGTGTTTCCTCCTCTGCCGCTCATACCAAAGGTATTGAAGATCATACGGCAAAGAAGAGTAAGAACAATACTAGTGGTTCCGGATTGGCCGAGAAGGACTTGGTATCCGGAACTTCAAGAGATGCTCACGGACGAACCGTGGCCTCTACCTCTGAGAAGGGACCTGCTACAGCAGGGTCCCTGTCTTTTTCAAGACTTACCGCGGCTGCGTTTGACGGCATGGCGGTTGAACGCCAGATCCTAAAAGGGAAAGGCATTCCAGAAGAAGTCATTCCTACCTTGATTAAGGCACGGAAGGAAGTCACCGTGAAACATTATCACCGCATTTGGCGAAAATATGTAGCGTGGTGCGAGGATCGGAGGGTTCCGACGGAGGAATTCCAACTGGGTCGTTTCCTACATTTCCTGCAATCAGGATTATCTATGGGTCTCAAATTGGGATCCATTAAGGTTCAAATTTCGGCCCTGTCAATATTCTTCCAAAAAGAATTGGCCTCTGTCCCTGAGGTCCAGACTTTTGTCAAGGGAGTACTGCATATACAGCCTCCTGTGGTGCCTCCGGTGGCACCGTGGGATCTAAATGTAGTTTTAGATTTCCTCAAATCCCATTGGTTTGAACCATTGAAAAAGGTGGATTTGAAATATCTCACATTGAAAGTGACTATGTTACTAGCCCTGGCCTCTGCCAGGAGAGTATCTGAATTGGCGGCTTTATCTTATAAAAGTCCTTATCTAATCTTCCATTCGGATAGGGCAGAACTGCGGACTCGTCCGCATTTTCTCCCTAAAGTGGTATCAGCATTTCATCTGAACCAACCTATTGTGGTGCCTGCGGCCACTAGCGACTTGGAGGACTCCAAGTTGTTGGACGTTGTCAGAGCCTTAAAAATATACATTGCAAGGACGGCTGGAGTCAGAAAATCTGACTCGCTGTTTATATTGTATGCACCCAACAAGTTGGGCGCACCTGCTTCTAAGCAGTCGATTGCTCGTTGGATTTGTAACACAATTCAACTTGCACATTCTGTGGCAGGCCTGCCACAGCCTAAAACTGTAAAAGCCCACTCCACAAGGAAGGTGGGCTCATCTTGGGCGGCTGCCCGAGGGGTCTCGGCATTACAACTCTGCCGAGCAGCTACGTGGTCGGGGGAGAACACGTTTGTAAAATTTTACAAATTTGATACCCTGGCAAAGGAGGACCTGGAGTTCTCTCATTCGGTGCTGCAGAGTCATCCGCACTCTCCCGCCCGTTTGGGAGCTTTGGTATAATCCCCATGGTCCTTTCAGGAACCCCAGCATCCACTTAGGACGATAGAGAAAATAAGAATTTACTTACCGATAATTCTATTTCTCGGAGTCCGTAGTGGATGCTGGGCGCCCATCCCAAGTGCGGATTATCTGCAATACTTGTACATAGTTATTGTTAACTAATTCGGGTTATTGTTAAGGAGCCATCTTTAAGAGGCCCTTTCTGTTGTCATACTGTTAACTGGGTTTAGATCACAAGTTGTACGGTGTGATTGGTGTGGCTGGTATGAGTCTTACCCGGGATTCAAAATGCCTCCCTTATTGTGTATGCTCGTCCGGGCACAGTACCTAACTGGAGTCTGGAGGAGGGTCATAGGGGGAGGGGCCAGTGCACACCACCTGACCTAGTAAAGCTTTACTTTTTTGTGCCCTGTCTCCTGCGGAGCCGCTATTCCCCATGGTCCTTTCAGGAACCCCAGCATCCACTACGGACTCCGAGAAATAGAATTATCGGTAAGTAAATTCTTATTTTTTCACAGGACCCTTGTGCAATGATGCACTGATACTTTTCCTGGTTTTAGGAGGTTCCTGACTAGCTCGGATAACTCCCTGGCCTTCTTCTCCGGGAGAAAACATCCTTTTCTGGACTGTGTCCAGAATCATTCCTAGGAACATTAGACGTGTCGTCGGAAAAAGCTGCGATTTTGGAATATTTAGAATCCACTCGTGCTGTCGTAGAACTACTTGAGATAGTGCTACTCCGACCGCCAACTGTTCTCTGGACCTTGCCCTTATCAGGAAAGCGTCCATATTTCTTTTAGGAAGAATCATCATTTCGGCCATTACCATGGTAAAGACCCGGGGTGCCGTGGACAATCCAAACGGCAGCGTCTGAACTGATAGTGACAGTTCTGTACCACGAACCTGAGATACCCTTGGTGAGAAGGGCAAAATTTGGACATGTAGGTAAGCGTCCCTGATATCCAGTGACACCATATCGTCCTGGTTCGCTATCACTGCTCTGAGTGACTCCATCTTGATTTGAACCCTTGTATGTAATTGTTCAAATCTTTTAGATCTCACCGAGCCGTTTGGCTTCAGTACCACAATATAGTGTGGAATAATACCCCTTCCCTTGTTGTAGGAGGGGTACTTTGATTATCACCTGCTGGGAATACAGCCTGTGAATTTTTTCCCAATACTGCCTCCCTGTCGGAGGGAGACGTTGGTAAAGCAGACTTCAGGAACTTGTGAGGGGAAGACGTCTCGAATTTCCAATGTACACCTGGGATACTACGTGTAGGATCCAGGAGTCCACTTGCGAGTGAGCCCACTGCGTGCTGAAACTCTTGAGATGACCCCCCACCGCACCTGAGTCCGCTTGTATGGCCCCAGCGTCATGCTGCGGACTTGGCAGAAGCTGTGGAGGACTTCTGTTCCTGGGAATGGGCTGCCTGCTGCAGTCTTCTTCCCTTTCCTCTAACCCTGGGCAGATATGACTGGCCTTTTGCCCGCCTGCCTTTATGGGTACGAAAGGACTGAGACTGAAAAGACTGTGTCCTTTTCTGCTGAGATGTGACTTGGGGTAACAAAAGTGGATTTTCCAGCTGTTGCCATGGCCACCAGGTCCGATGGACCGCCCCTTTATACGGCAATACTTCCATGTGCCGTCTGGAATCTGCATCACCTGACCACTGTCGTGTCTATAAACATCGTCTGGCAGATATGGACATCACATCTACTCTTGATGCCAGAATGCAAATATCCCTCTGCGCATCTCGCATATATAGAAATGCATCCTTAAAATGCTCTATAGTCAATAAAATATTGTTCCTGTCAAGGGTATCAATATTTTCAGTCAGGAAATCCGACCAAGCCCCCCCAGCGCTGCACATCCAGGCTGAGGCGATTGCTGGTCGTAGTATAACACCAGTATGTGTGTATATACTTTTTTGGATATTTTTCAGCTTCCTATCAGCTGGCTCCTTGAGGGCGGCCGTATCTGGAGACGGTAACGCCACTTGTTTTTATAAGCGTGTGAGCGCCTTATCCACCCTAAGGTGTGTTTCCCAACTCGCCCTCACTTCTGGCGGGAAAGGGTATACCTCCAATAATTTTCTATCGGAGGAAACCCACGTATCATCACACACTTTAATTTATCTGATTCAGGAAAAACTACAAGTAGATTATTCCCACCCTACATAATACCCTTATTTGTGGTACTTGTAGTATCAGAAATATGTAACACCTCCTTCATTGCCCTTAACATGTAACGTGTGGCCCTAAAGGAAAATACGTTTGTTTCTTCACCGTCGACACTGAAGTCAGTGTCCGTGTCTGTGTCTGTGTCGACCAACTGAGGTAAATGGGCGTTTTTACAAGCCCCTGACGGTGTCTGAGACGCCTGGACAGGTACTAATTTGTTTGCCGGCCGTCTCATGTCGTCAACCGACCTTGCATCGTGTTGACATTATCACGTAATTCCTAAATAAGCCATCCATTCCGGTGTCGACTCCCTAGAGAGTGACATCACCAATACAGGCAATTTGCTCCGCCTCCTCACCAACATCGTCCTCCTACATGTCGACCAGTGGTGCAAGTAGAAAAAATGTCTTACGGGTACTGTGTGCGCGCGCCTTCGGCGCGCGCGCAAAAAAATGGGTGTGGCCAAATGCCACATGGGGCGTGGCCAATGAAAATGGGGGCGTGATACACATATGGGGGAGGGGCAGATACACGTATGACCCCAATAGTGTCAGATACACGTTGCACCACAGTGCTAGATATACATTGCCCCACAGTGCCAGATACATATAACCCCACAGTGCCAGATACACATTGCCCCACAGTGCCAGATACACAAATGTCCCCAGAGTGCCAGATACACAAATGTCCCCAGAGTGTCAGATACACATTGCCTCACAGTGCCAGATACACATTGCCCCACAGTGCCAGATGCACATTGCCCCACAGTGCCAGATACACAAATGTCCCCAGAGTGCCAGATACACATTGCCCCACAGTGCCAGATACACAAATGTCCCCAGAGTGCCAGATACACATTGCCCCACAGTGCCAGATGCACATTGCCCCACAGTGCCAGATGCACATTGCCCCACAGTGCCAGATACACATTGCCCCACAGTGCCAGATACACATTGCCCCACAGTGCCAGATACAGAAATGCCCCCAGAGTGCCATACATTGCCTCACAGTGTCAGATACACATTGCCCCACAGTGCTAGATACACAAATGCCCCCACTGTGTCAGATATACATTGCCCCCCCGTGCCAGATACAGAAATGCCCCTACAGTGCCAGATATGCCCCCAGTGCCAGATATCCTCCAGTGCCAGGTATACATGCCCCCCTGTGCCAGATATCCCCCAGTGCCAGGTATATATGCCCCCCTGTGCTAGATATGCCCCCAGTGCCAGATATCCCCCAGTGCCAGGTATACATGCCCCCCCAGTGCCAGATATCCCCCAGTGCCAGGTATACATGCCCCCCCAGTGCCAGATATCCCCCAGTGCCAGGTATACATGCCCCCCCAGTGCCAGATATCCCCCAGTGCCAGGTATAACATGCCCCCCCAGTGCCAGATATCCCCCAGTGCCAGGTATAACATGCCCCCCCAGTGCCAGATATCCCCCAGTGCCAGGTATACATGCCCCCCTGTGCCAGATATCCCCCAGTGCCAGGTATATATGCCTCCCTGTGCCAGATATGCCCCCAGTGCCAGGTATACATGCCCCCCTGTGCCAGATATCCCCCAGTGCCAGGTATATATGCCCCCCTGTGCCAGATATGCCCCCCAGTGCCAGGTATATATGCCCCCCTGTGCCAGATATGCCCCCAGTGCCAGGTATACATGCCCCCCTGTGCCAGATATCCCCCAGTGCCAGGTATATATGCCCCCCTGTGCCAGATATGCCCCCAGTGCCAGGTATATATGCCCCCCTGTGCCAGATATGCCCCCAGTGCCAGGTATACATGCCCCCCCAGTGCCAGGTATAACATGCCCCCCTCCCCTACTCACCGCTGCCGTCGCTGTCCTCCTGTCTGTCATGTGAGGGAAGGAGAGTGCAGCCTGCGCCTCTCGTTCCCCTCAGTCTTCGGCGGGTGTCTCAGTTTAATTCAGCGCCGATCCGTGAGCCAATCAGAGCTCGCGGGTGCGAGCTCTGATTGGCTCACGGATCGGCGCTGAAGTAAACTGAAACACCCACCGGAGACTGAGGGGAACGAGAGGCGCAGGCTGCACTCTCCTGCCCTCACATCAGAGGCGTGTGCGGCGGTGCGGCGTGGGGGAGGGAGGGAAGGAAGAGGAGCGGCGGCCCGTCGGTGTGGGTACGGCGTACCCACGGCTAAATTCTTACGGGTACGCCGTACCCACCCGTACCCGCCCACTTGCACCACTGATGTCGACACACACGTACCGACACACAGCACACACACAGGGAATGCTCTGATAGAGGACAGGACCCCACTAGCCCTTTGGGGAGACAGAGGGAGAGTTTGCCAGCACACACCAAAAACGCTATAATTATACAGGGACAACCCCTTATACAAGTGTTTTCCCTTATAGCATTTTCACATATGTAATCATATCGCCAAATAAGTGCCCCCCCTCTCTGTTTTTAACCCTGTTTCTGTAGTGCAGTGCAGGGGAGAGCCTGGGAGCCTTCCTCACAGCAGAGCTGAGCAGGAAAATGGCGCCGTGTGCTGAGGAGAATAGGCCCCGCCCCCTAAAACGGCGGGCTCTTCTCCCGGAGTTTGTGAGATCTGGCAGGGGTTAAATACATCCATATAGCCTCAAGGGCTATATGTGATGTATTTTAGCCATAAAAAAGGTATAATACATTGCTGCCCAGGGCGCCCCCCCCAGCGCCCTGCACCCTCAGTGACCGCTGGTATGAAGTGTGCTGACAACAATGGCGCACAGCTGTAGTGCTGTGTGCTACCTTATGAAGACTGAAAGTCTTCTGCCGCCTGTTTCTGGACCTCTGGACCTCTTCAACTTCGGCATCTGCAAGGGGGGTCGGCGGCACGGCTCCGGGACGAACCCCAGGGTGAGACCTGTGTTCCGACTCCCTCTGGAGCTAATGGTGTCCAGTAGCCTAAGAAGCAAATCCATCCTGCACGCAGGTGAGTTTACTTCTCTCCCCTAAGTCCCTCGTAGCAGTGAGCCTGTTGCCAGCAGGACTCACTGAAAATAAAAAACCTAACTTAAACTTTTATTCTAAGCAGCTCAGGAGAGCCACCTAGATTGCACCCTTCTCGGCCGGGCACAAAAATCTAACTGAGGCTTGGAGGAGGGTCATAGGGGGAGGAGCCAGTGCACACCACCTGATCCTAAAGCTTTTATTATTGTGCCCTGTCTCCTGCGGAGCCGCTAAACCCCCATGGTCCTGACGGAGTCCCCAGCATCCACTTAGGACGTTAGAGAAATAAATGTTCAGTATTGCAAGTATTGATGTAAATGCTTTTAATATTCTTGTCCTAGAGTGTTAATACTCTTTTAAATTGGCAGACAGTATCAGTAACAACTACTGTTTTTAAATATAACAAATCATAAAATATATATACACAGCACACTGTTGGGTCCTGGAGCGAAATGCTCTTGGACTCACATGTTATAAGAGGAATAATCAGTATCAGAAGATCAATATAGCATAGAATAAAAACTTCACAGTATAACAATATTAAAAACAGCAATTGAATGATAGAATAACATATAGACATAAAGCAATAAAAAATTAAAACAACAATAAAAAAAATCATTTAAATCAATAATAATCTCACTGTGTGGTGTTCAAACGCAACGCGTTTCGCAAATCAGTCGGCTTCCTCAGGCAGTATCAGTCTCCTGGGTTATATGGAGTAATAATAGCTATATTGAGAGATTCTATAAGATACAGGGCTACCTCCTAGTGCTGCCAGGATAAAACAAAAGCCATCTACTTTTCAAGAGGAGTATAAATGGGGTGGAAAATAAAAATGGCGGTAGTGCTAAAGGATTGGGGAACCCTCAATTGCATTGTCAGCTCAAGATCTAGCCTGAGGTTACCTCCTCGACCAGGATCTCCTTGCTGTTGTTGGGGGTTTCCTCCCCCTTAGGGATTGTAAAAGACACAGTGATATGGAGGGAGGAGGGGGGGGGGGGGCATATGGAGTTATATGGAGTCATTAAATAAGTATATGCAGGCATATTTCCTATGAGGAGAAGGGGGGTGATTCTGACCTGATAGCTGCTGTACGTTTTCACACAGCTGGCGATCAGGTAGTCACTGCGCATGCATATGCACCAGAATGTGCATGCGCTTTCGGACAGCAACAAAGGGCATCGGCGGTCAGCTATGAGATGGTGCAAAAAATCCGATCGCACGGGTGTTCGCAAGGTGATTGACAGGAGGAAGCCGCTTGTGGGTTGTAACTGACCGTTTATTGAGAGTGTCCGGAAAAACGCAGTCGTGTCCAAGCGTTTTCAGGGAGGTTGTCTGACGTCAGCTCCGGCCCCAATCAGCCTCTTCTCATTGCACTGTAGGAGTAAGTCCTGGGCAGTTCGCAAACTTGCACGGCAAATTTACACTCCCACTGGAGGCGGCTACTATCCGAAAGCAGGACAGCAAAGTTTGCAGCCCAGCGATCAGGTCTGAATCACCCCCAAAGACCAGTTATCTGGCGAAAACTGGTAGTTTTCCAAGACAGCGCTGCTCCTTATCTATGAAATCACCCTGGATGGTGATAGCTACTGTCCACTATCATTAGTATCTGTCACTGGATTTTCTGGTGAATGCTACCCCATACAATGTCCTATTGCTAACGCCATACCAATATGGTGATAGAACAGAGCAGGATAGGCTGGCAAAGCTGCTATTGCACAACATTTTTTTTCCTCTTGTTGCAATAAGATGATAGCAAATACAGAACTGAAATGTAGAGACTGTATTTAGGGTTATGAATGATTACAGGAAGGGATTATTACAATATGCAAGGCAATACTTTTTTATAAGAGCTCATATGCAAACAAATGTCCACATATTTTAATCAATTTTCCTTCTGGCGATTACTCTGTTTATCTCATAGGATCTTGCCAGCACCATGGCTTAGCCCGTATTAGCAAACCCAACCTTCTGCAGCTCAACTGGAAGGGAGTTGGGTTTAAGTATGGAGCATGGGGTAAGGATGCAGCATGGAACACTACTAAGAAATCATTGTATTGGGTTGCTCCTTTAAATAGTGATGGGCGAGTTCTAGAGTCCATACGCATTTACCCATCAATGCTCGACTTACAATTGTACAGGAACTCCGTGGACCTGCCTCTCTCCGTGCTCATCAAGAACAAATGGAATCACACCTTTGCTGGCCAAGGTTCTGGAGAGGTTGTCTACAACAACAATTTGTACTACAACTGCTATAATAGTCATGATATGTGCAGAGTTAGTTTGAGCAGTGGAGTCTACCAGAGAAAGGCTCTCACCATTGCTGTACACAACAATCGTTATTCCTATGCTGGTGTTCCCTATCAAGACTTTGACTTTGCCTCTGATGAGAAGGGTCTGTGGCTTTTATACTCCACGGAGGAAAGTGCTGGCAACCTTGTGGTGGGTAAAGTCAATGTTGCCACCATGTCCGTGGATATCAGCTGGACCACTACACAGTACAAACCCAGTTTGACCAATGCATTCATGATATGTGGAGTTCTCTATGCCACCCGTTCTGTAAGCACGAAGATGGAGGAGATATTCTACATGTTTGACACCAAGACAGGGAAAGAGGGTCGATTAAGCATCATGATTGAAAAGTTGAATGAGAAGGTGCAAAGTCTGAGTTATAACGCAAATGAGCGCAAACTGTACATGTATAATGAAGGTTATCTGGTGCATTATGATGTTATCTTGAAGCCTTGAGCGGTCTAGTCTGTCTAAATAGTCTTCTTATAGGGCTCTTAGTTTATTTTCTGTTTTCTGCCCATTATTGATGAATGTTCCTGTATCATGATCAATGTTCTTGATTAACAAATCCGTGAAGATCTATCATGACTTTGAAACATGCTTTCTTGTTACATAGACATTGCACTGTATTGTCATCCACGAGCTTCCATCAAAATGATGGGTTTTAGTGAAATAGGTAACTAAGTTCTATATAAATCCAAATAAACATATGAGAAATGTATGCTGTCACTATATTGATATTTGCATTGCAAATTCACAAGCTGAGTTTAAATTATCTTCTGTTTCCTAAGCACACTATAAGCATTATCACATAATATTAATCTTTAACCTTTTTATAGCCATTACTTGATTTCCCATGCCATCTGTAGGCTGTTTCCATGGAATATTTTGTCTTTGTCCTATCTTGCTTTACTGCTCCAGTGTCAGCGTAGCTGGAGTGCCGGGACGAACAAGCATATAAATCAGTAGCATTGATGTTTCTTGAAATGCAAATGATTTAAAAGTGAAATTTAAATCACAAACTCTGGATTTACTGGTAATTGCGAGTGAAAAATAAACTATGGAATTTTGATTATGAGCTGTGTAGTCTTCATTTACCACCATAAATTTCATTATAAACAGTTGTGCCTCAAACCAGCAGCTACCCAGGGGTACAGGGGAAACCACCGGTGGGCCCCAACCTCCTGCTCTAGGGATCAGGTTCCAGACTGTGCACTTGAATTATACATTATACATATGTTACCTTATACTGGACTATGATGTATTCTCTACAGTGCATTGCTGTTATTAATCTGTTATTAATCTGGTACATTATCATGCATGCAGCAGCTGAATTTACTGTATATATTTATGAAGAGTCAAACCAATGAGGTGGCAGCCCCCCCCCCTGCAGACTGGCCACACCCCTAACATGGGCCCTTACCACTGCATTCCCCCGGTGGGCCCTACATGCCCCAGTCCAACACTGAATGGGCCTAATTCAGATCTGATCGCAGCAGCAAATTTGTTCTCTAATGGGCAAAACCATGGGGGTAATTCTGAGTTGATCGCAGCAGCAATTTTGTTAGCAGTTGGGCAAAACCATGTGCACTGCAGGGGAGGCAGATGTAACATGTGCAGAGAGAGTTAGATTTGGGTGGGATGTGTTCAAACTGAAGTCTAAATTGCAGTGTAAAAATAAAGCAGCCAGTATCTACCCTGCACAGAAACAAAATAACCCACCCAAATCTAACTCTCTCTGCACATGTTATATCTGCCACCCCTGCAGTGCACATGGTTTTGCCCAACTGCTAACAAAATTCCTGCTGCAATCAACTCAGAATTACCCCCCATGTGCACTGCAGGGGGGGGGGGGGCAGATATAACATGTGCAGAGACAGATTCACAAAATGTTTGAATGTACTAAGGGCCTAATTCAAGGTTGATTGCAAAATAACATTTTCCCCTAATGGGCAAAACCATGTGCACTGCAGTTGGGGGAGAAATAACATGCAGAGAGAGTTAGATTTAGGTGGGTTATTTTGTTTCTGTGCAGGGTAAATACTGGCTGCTTTATTTTTACACTGCAATTTAGATTTTAGTTTGAACTTTGAACACACCCGACCCAAATCTAACTGTCTCTGCACATGTTATATCTGTCCAACCTGCAGTGCACATGGGGGGTCATTCCGACCTGATCGCACTCTAGCTATTTTTTGCAGCGCTGTGATCAGGTCAAAACTCGGCAAAACTGCGCATGCGTATGCACCACAATGCGCAGGCGCATCGTACGGGTACAAAGCGGTTCATTGCTAAGCGATGAATTTAAGGAAGAATCCATTCTCACAGCCGATCGCAAGGAGATTGACAGGCAGAGGGCGTTAATGGGTGTCAACTGACCGTTTTCTGGGAGTGTTTGGAAAAACGCAGGCGTGGCCAAGCGTTTGCAGGGAGGGTGTCTGACGTCAATTCCGGACACGAACAGGCTGAAGTGATCGCAGCGGCTGAGTAAGGTCAGAACTACTCAGAAACTGCACAAACTGTTTCTGTTCCACTCGGCTGCAAAAGCGTTCGCACACTTGCAAATCGAAAATACACTCCCCCATAGGCGGCGACTATCTGATCGCAGTGCTGCAAAAAATAGCTAGCGAGCGATCAACTCGGAATGACCCCCATGGTTTTGCCCATTAGAGGAAAATGTTATAAACATCCTAATGATACTCGGTGGACCCCTTCATTCAAAGTAAAGCATTCATATACCTCAAATACCAAGAAATAATGACACGGAGACTTGAATTTGGCAGAAAAATTGCTAGCTATTTATTGTACCCTAACCATTAGCAAACCTGTAATTGAAAATGTTTGTTAACATGCCGATTCAGCCGGCATATGGTGGCAGCAAAAAGAACGGCTCTATTGAACTGACGCTAACCTTAAAAACGTTAAAATTCAAAACTATCCTAATTTAAATACAAACTATAAAATCGGAAATAGGTGCCCAACTCAACCCCCACAGTGACTACCCACCCTGATGGGTGCCTGCCGCTGCCCCTGGAAGGGTGGTCGAGCGGCCCTAAAAGTCGATGGAGGTGAGTGCACCTAAACCACACCAAACTGTAAATCACTACAGCTAACAATACAAACTACAACCTGCCGTTCTTTTCCGCCAATAAATAGCCAACGATAAAACCAGCCAACAATTCAACGCCAAGGCACTCCGTGCCAGAACATCTACCAACAGGGCGGGAGGGCGGGAAGGCAATTCAGCAGCAAGAGAGACCGGGCTGTGCCTAGCATTCCCTATATATATTAACCCTCCCCTTTTTCCAAAGGCTGTACTTTCCTCACAGCTAGGTCCACCCCCTCACAGGATGTTTAACTCTTTCCTTTCCTATGCAGTCAATTCTCTCTCCTAAACATCCTAATGATACTCGGTGGACCCCTTCATTCAAAGTAAAGCATTCATATACCTCAAATACCAAGAAATAATGACACGGAGACTTGAATTTGGCAGAAAAATTGCTAGCTATTTATTGTACCCTAACCATTAGCAAACCTGTAATTGAACATTTTTGTTAACATGCCGATTCAGCCGGCATATGGTGGCAGCAAAAAGAACGGCTCTATTGAACTGACGCTAACCTTAAAAACGTTAAAATTCAAAACTATCCTAATTTAAATACAAACTATAAAATCGGTAATAGGTGCCCAACTCAACCCCCACAGTGACTGCCCCCGGAAGGGTGGTAGAGCGGCCCTAAAAGTCGATGGAGGTGAGTGCACCTAAACCACACCAATCTGTAAATCACTACAGCTAACAATACAAACTACAACCTGCCGTTCTTTTCCGCCAACAGCGAAAGACTCCTCCCCAGAGTCTTCGCACCGCCACCATAACCTTACCCTAACTCCTGCAACACTAGACACAGATCCTCCAGGAAAAGCATCATCCCCTCATTGGATAGATGCACACCATCAGGCCGAAAAAGGTGACTGTCTCGGAACCGAATCCTAGGGTGGCGAACCACTTCGCCTCCGTGGGCCAATACCCACTTCGCCACCGCCCCATTCACCTTCTGCCTGGCTTCATCAATCAGGCGACCATCCGCCACACCTCGCCAACTCAACCTTGGCACCATCAAAGAGAACACCAAGACACAATTGGTCCATGCTGCGGCCACACTGGCCAGATCCTTTATCATGGCCCACCGCAGCTCCAAAGATGTCCTCTTCCCCAGGTCGTTGCCACCTAAATGGACAACCAGCACCCTAGGGACTCCATGTTTGCTGGCCTGACTGACTAGTCTACTCTTCAGCTCTTTCCACATCATCCCCCGCCAACCAAGCCAACGAACTCCCTGAGCCCTAGGAAACATCTGAGCCCCCTCCGAGGCCAAAAACCTGGCTGCCTGATACACATAAGAGTGGCCAACCACCCAGTTAGCCAAGTCATCGTCCAACCAACATGAAGAGAAGGAAATGTGGTAAAATTGGTTACTAATTGGTATCTATAGCATTGTTATTAACGCATTAACCTGAAGGATCTGCCAAAAGAAAAAATTTAGTTTTCGTTTACTGCAGAAGTCACGGCCTAGCCGATCTGCACAAGCTTTCAGCCAATTTGAAGCAGAACATAAACACACAAATGGGAAGATCAAAATTAAAATAAGAAATTAAACGGGGGGGGGGAAGGGGGGTATAAAATGGGAAAAACATGTAAGCACTCAGCTGGAGGTGAAAGCGTAAAAACCTGCTGAGGGACTTTGATTAGAACTGATCAGCCGAATTGTGGATTAGAATTCAGTCCGTCAAGTCATGCAAAAAATCGCAAAAGAACTCCAGACCCCCGCTGCCAGCAGCGGCGAGTGGCTAATCCCTGAGTAGGATAAAAAAGGGGGGGACAAACAGACGCACAACACAAGAACGTACTGAACTGTACAACATAACTTATCACAACTACAACTTAAACAACCCCATGCAAGCCGACATCCCATGCAACGGGACGAATATATCGTCTGTAACTTGACGACTTCCATTGCCCCACCGCCTGGATCTCAGCCACGGAAAACCCTGCCGACGCAGCCGACGTCGCAGCCCCGATGCGGAAGGAATGCGTCCCGAAAGCAGCGGGTGGAAGGCCCAAGCTCGCCAGACAGCGACCCAGCATCCAACGAAACTGATATTTCGTCACCGGCAGACCGTCATAATGCAGCAGCCATGACCCCCGACCATCGGGCCGTACTGCCGCATATTGACCTGCCAACCTCACTGGGCAAATGCTCTCCTCGAGTGCCCGAACCAAGGTGACCCAGCGACCTCTACCAACTTGGTCCGTCTTAGAGCGACGCAATCTGCACAGCAAGGACCTCTCACCCACCACCACGTCCCCGACAAGCATGCGCGTATCTGCTCGCTTAGAAGGCGCCACCAACTCCGATACCCGAAAGGCACCGTGATAAGCCATTGAGAACGCCAAACTGAACAGCAGCGACTCAAACATGGACGACGCGATACCACCAACCGCCCAGATTACAGCCGGAAGCAAGGCCGCATCAATGGGCCGCCTCCTATCAGGCGGCGTCGGCGCCACGCGCGCCCATCCCTTCATCGCCTTCAGCAGAATTCCGCTCTTCGTCATGTCAGGGACGCCCCTGATTTTGCTAAAGAATGAAATACCAGCCAAGTATCGGGAAACCACCGCTCTGGACCTACCCGTAACATATAGCTGCCAAATAAAAGAAAGCATCATCCGATGCCCGCTCTTACCTTGCTGACTTCGTCCTCGAACAAACTCCTCCCACTCGCTCCAAGCTTGCCCGTAAGCCTTAAGCGTGCTCGGCGCGACTGACCGCATCGCTAGACCCTCCAGTCCGGCCCGATCACCTGCCAGACATAACCGGGACAATGAAAACCATGCCTGTCGGCCTCGGGTGCCAACCAACAAAACCTTTCCCACTGCCCTCGTGACAATGCGTCGGCAATTCCGTTCTCCAGCCCAGGCACATGCAGCGCGCGGAACCACACGTTCCTACGCAGGCATGTCAGCAGCAACTGCCCCAGCACCCTCAGGACCACCAGCGACTTCGCCCTCTGGTTATTTATCGCATGCACCACGCCCAGATTGTCACATCTAAACAAGATGCTGCGATGAGCCAGCCGATCGCCCCAAACCTCCAGCGCCACCATAATGGGGAAAAGCTCCAGCAGCAAAAGGTCCTTAGTGAAACCCTCGCGATGCCATTCCGCCGGCCACGAGGCCGCGCACCAAGATCCCTCCAGATAGCAACCGAACCCAGAGGAACCCGCCGCATCGGTAAACAGCTGCAGCCCGGCGCTGTCGACCGTTGGGGCTTGCCATATACACACCCCGTTGAAGTCCTCCAGGAACGAGGCCCATACGGCCAAATCCCTCTGAATCTCGGAGGACAAACGCACGAAATGATGTGGTCTGGCACAACCCGCAGTCGCCCTTTCCAGCTTCCGGCAGAAAACCCTGCCCATCGGGATTACCCGACAAGCAAAGTTCAAAATGCCCAGCAAGGACTGTCACTGCGCCTGCCGCAGAGTGACCTTGCGCGACCTTCCGAACCGGGAATTAGCCTCGCGGAGCTTCGCAACCTTGGCCTGAGGCAGTCGACACGATCCCGCCACCGTGTCGATTTCAATCCCCAAAAATGACAAACAGGAGACCGGCCCCTCTGTTTTATCCTCGGCCACGGGAACGCCGAAGTGAAAAAAACAGAGCTCGGATGCTGAATAGCAAGTCGCCACACCGTGGTGAATTTGCCAGACCCACACACAGGAAGTCATCAAGGTAATGGGCGACCCCGTGACCCCCTGACGAAGACTCCACGCACCAATGCAGGAATGTGCTAAACCGTTCGAAAAACGAGCAGGAAACGGAACATCCCATCGGCAAACACTTGTCGATGAAATACTCCGACCCAATCCGAAAACCCATAAAACGGAATGAGTCCGGATGCAACGGCAGCAACCGAAATGCGGATTCCACATCTATTTTAGCCATTAGAGCTCCAGGCCCGTAACTACGGACCAGCTCTAGCGCCTCGTCAAACGACTGATACACCACCGAGCAATGAACCGGCGGTATCGCGTCATTGACCGACGACCCCAATGGGTAAGAAAGATGCTGAATGAGCCTAAAAGCACCTGGAGTCTTCTTGGGAACCACCCCCACTGGGGAGATGACCAAGTCATCCACCGGGGGTGAGGTAAACGGTCCCTCCATCCTACCCAGCCTAACCTCCTTATCCACTTTCTCCCGCAGCACCGACGGCAAGGCACGAGCAGACTGGAGATTCCGTTGGGCCCGGACCGAAACCTTGCTCGCAACAGGCAAGCGAAAACCAAAACTAAAACCGTCAAACAAAAACTGCGCGTCCGCCCTATTTGGATACCACCGCAACCACTTGCCCATTGTATCCAAACTAATTGGCGTTAGAGCTCTGCGGAGCGCTCCCGCTTGTGCCAGGTCTTGGGTAATTTTGCTTACCCCGGGCACCCTGGCGGCTGCCTTTAAAGCAGGTAGAGGCTGGGTGGGAGCCGCCGCATTGCAAGCACAAATGTCGAAACCGACACTGCTTGCCGAAGGAACAGGTCGCATTGTTAAACGCGAAGCATTTCCCTTTTGCGACGGCCTGCCCCCCTCCGCGGACGGCCGACCTACCTGCCTTGCCCGATCCACCGTCCGCGCCGGTCCCTTGGGCGGACGATCCTGCGCGGTGCCCGTCCGCCCCCGGAATCCGGGGCTCCCTAGCCTGTTGAGAAGCCCAGGTGACTTGTAGCCAGACTTCGACGTCCTTGCAGCCGAAGTCTATCACTTGCAGGCAGTCCTGCTTTTCCCGGAATTTCTCGTCGTAACTCCGCCATTCTACGCCCGACGATGTGCGCTGCATGTCGTGGATTAAATGCAGGTAACGAATGACGTTCATATGCTCGTCCGGCCTGTCTTCCAGGTAACAAGCCGCGAAGACACAAAACCCGGCCAGCCAGTTATCGAAGGTACGGAAAGCCTCGGCCCCGATGCCCTTCTTCGCTGACGCCGACTTATAGTCCTTCTTTGCGTCCTTCGTCAATACGAACATATCAACGTAGTCACCCCTGCATATTTTCCTACGGCAGCTGTCCCTCAGCCCCCGCATCACGGCAGTGTAGTCGCAGTGGACTACCCCTGGCAAATCGCGGCGCTTCTTGGCCCTGCGCGCGTTCTCGCTAAGCCGCTTGCGTCTCTTCCGTCTCTCCTGCTGACCCGCCGCCCTCTTGGCGTATTTTGTCGCGCGCTTCTTCGCCCTAGCCGTACTACTGACTTCGGACGCCGGCGACGACAGAGACGAGGAAGAGGAAGAAGAGGAAGAGCAGCTAGAACTAGAGCGCGTGTAAGAGCCCGACCCCGATTGCTCCACCTCACCTGATGCCGTTAAGTGCTCATACACGGAATCCTCCGGCGTGGCAAATCCGACATCCTCCTCCTCGGTCTCCGTCATCTCCACCTCTCCGCGCTCACCTGCAGAAGAAAACGGAGCAAAGGACCCAGAAAGCAGTCGCGGCGCATGCCTAGCACCCCGGGGGGCAGGCGTACACGCTACACGCCCTTGCTCGCCCCGCCCGGCACTATGCTGCAGCTGCGCCGCGGCCGCCCCGAGCTCCCGGCAAGCGCGAGAAACCCGCTGCGCTGCCGACACCGCCCGCGCACCGGACCCGCCTGCCAATGCCGGCGTGCCGGAACTGTGCGCCACCCCGGGGGACGCGGCCGCGGCCAGCGGCCCCAATGCCGCCACCACAGTGGCCAGGGCCGACGCCAGTGCTCCGGAGGGGTCCTGACCACCCCCGAACACGGCGTCGTCCCCCGTGGATTCCCCAGCCGGCGTCGGCGCGCGTCGGACCGCCCGACGCCCGACAGGCGCCGACCGGTGCCCCGACGCCCGGCGCCCAGTCTGGCCCGGTGGGGAACCGGCAGCGCCCCTGACCGCCAGCGGCCCGGTCCCCCACCACGTTCCGCTCTCCTCATGCGGCCGCCCGTCAGCCAGCGCCGCCGTCACTCTCCCCCTCCCCGCGGGCACCCTCCCCCCGCAGGCCGGAGCTACCTCCGCCCGCTGGGGGGGCCCCGCGGCGAGAGCTTCTATTGTTATGTGCAGCCCTGCTGCCTACTACCCATTCCCTGTCTCTCCTCCTCCCCCGCTCCCCGCCGGTCTCCGGCTGCAGGGGAGTGAGCTGGGGAGACGAGGAGACTGGCGGCGCCGCTGCACGCACACGTGTGCGAACGGCGCCGCCTGCCGCGAGTGCGGGCGCGCGCGCACCCCGTGCACGCGTCCTGCCTCTTCCCGCCGACAAGCCTCCGTCCACATCACTTGCTGCATCCGACGGACGAGGCCCCGTGACGGGCCTCGTCCGGCTAACCGCCGCCTCCCGCCTGCT
Source organism: Pseudophryne corroboree (assembly GCF_028390025.1). NCBI lineage: Eukaryota > Metazoa > Chordata > Amphibia > Anura > Myobatrachidae > Pseudophryne > Pseudophryne corroboree. The sequence continues at coordinate 408,039,743 of NC_086451.1, forward strand.
TCCCCCCCTCGCCTGGCACCGCCGTGCAGCCTTGACGAGGGGGAAGAGATCGGAGACTCCTGCGGCTCCATAGACGGGCCCCCATCGCGTCACGCACGTGCGCGCCCGCCACTGCAGTATCCCTCGCCGCGGTCGGAGGTGAGGGCTGCTGCCCTTCCACCCCCGGGCGGCCTGACTGAGCCTCCGGCCCTCCCCGCAGCCTGCGCCCGGTTGGCAAAGCCGGCCCGGCCCCCAGCGGCACGGATGACCGCGTCCGCCGCTCCGTGACCCCGCCAGAGCTCGTGTAGGCCCTGGGGGACGGGACGCCGTCCCCAGGGCCAGCCAGCCCGTCCTCGGGCCCAGCTCCACCGCCCAGTATGCGGTACCGAGCGGGGGTCCCGGCGGAACGGCGGGGTCGAGAGGAAGCCATGACACAAGCAGGTGTAATGTAGGGAAAAGGCTTGATAACTGCAACTGATTTAACTGACAATCAATGGGGAGATTCTGCTATGCAGCACTCACCCCAAGGCAATTCAGCAGCAAGAGAGACCGGGCTGTGCCTAGCATTCCCTATATATATTAACCCTCCCCTTTTTCCAAAGGCTGTACTTTCCTCACAGCTAGGTCCACCCCCTCACAGGATGTTTAACTCTTTCCTTTCCTATGCAGTCAATTCTCTCTCCTTTTGCAAACAACCTTGAATTAGGCCCTAAGAATCTTGTTCTTCCTAGTAACAATATAAAAAGATATGCCATTACAAGTAAGCAAATAATACATCTCATCATAACAGTGGCATAACAGTAGTGGGTGGGTTATTTGGGTGGGTTATTTTGTTTCTGTGCAGGGTAAATACTGGCTGCTTTATTTTTACACTGCAATTTAGATTGCAGATTTAACTCACCACACCCAAATCTAACTCTCTCTACACATGTTATATCTGCCTCCCCTGCAGTGCACATAGGGGGTCATTCCGAGTTGTTTGCTCGCAAGCTGCTTTTAGCAGCTTTGCACACGCTAAGCCGCCGCCTACTGGGAGTGAATCTTAGCATATTAAAATTGCGAACGAAAGATTAGCAGAATTGCGAATAGACACTTCTTAGCAGTTTCTGAGTAGCTCCAGACTTACTCGGCATCTGCGATCAGTTCAGTGCTTGTCGTTCCTGGTTTGACGTCACAAACACACCCAGCGTTCGCCCAGACACTCCTCCGTTTCTCCAGCCACTCCCGCGTTTTTCCCAGAAACGGTAGCGTTTTTTCACACACTCCCATGAAACGGCCAGTTTCCGCCCAGAAACACCCACTTCCTGTCAATCACATTACGATCACCAGAACGAAGAAAAAACCTCGTAATGCCGTGAGTAAAATTCCTAACTGCATAGCAAGTTTACTTGGCGCAGTCGCACTGCGGACATTGCGCATGCGCATTAGCGACTATTCGCTCTGTTGCTACAAAAAAATAACGAGCGAACAACTCGGAATGACCCCCCATAGGGCAGAGCCGGCCCTAACCAATATGATGCCCTAGGCAAGATTTTGGCTAGTGCCCCCTAGCACCACTGCTGGTTCTGCCTCTGACCTTGCACTTCTTTCCCAGAACCATCACCCCTCAGCCATAGCAGTCCTTATTTTGGTGTTTGTACCCCCTATATTTTAAATAGGAACAGTTCGCACATTTGGCGCACAGCCCAAAAAGGGGTGTGTTTTTGCTGGCAAGGGGCATGGCCACACAATAGTAACCCCAATTCCAAATACACCACACAGTACTGCACTTTATTAACATTTGATCATGCGATAGTTTCCATAATTCATATTACATCCCACAGTAGTATCACTTTACCTTATAAACGTTACTCCTCACAGTAGAGCCCCTTATTCACATTACATCACACTGAATTGCTCCTTATTCACATTACACTACACCCTATTGCTCTTTATTCACATTAGACGACACAGTAGTGCCCTTTCTATACGCAACACCACATAGAAGAGCACCTTAAACACATAATTTCACACAGTAATGCCCCTAACACATATGAGACACATTATTAATGTCCTTCTAAACATAATTTGCTTACACATTATGACAACCTTTATTAATGCCCTTTTACACATAATGTCCCTTACACATATGCTGCACATTATTAATGCCCTAATACACATAATGACACACATAGTGCCCCCTGCACATTTGCTGCACATTGTTAGTGCCCCTATACACATAATGACACATACAGTAGTACCCTGTTACACATACAGTATGCCACACATTATTAATGCCCTTAAAACACATAATGACACACATAGTGCCCCTTATACATATGTTGCACATTATTAATGCATTTTTACATGACACACATAATGCTCCTTACACATATTCCGAACACTACTGCACAACCAACCCACTCACATGCACACAGCACTCACTGCCACTAACACTGTGACCTCTGCCTCTGCTTGGCTAACGTCGGGCAAATTTTTTTATGAAAATGCATCTTATTTGCATTGTTATGTGGCTAGGATGCACAAGCAGCTTCTGCTGATTAAAATGATATACAGCATGCCTATATACTGTGTGAGACTGTGGCTGTATCTGCATAGGAAATGCTACACACAGAATATAGGCATGCCGCATATCATTTTAATCAGCAGAATCTGCTGATGCCCCTGGGCATATCAAATGCCCTAGGCAATTGCCTAGTTTGCCTATAGCTATGGCCGGCTCTGCCATAGGGGGTCATTCCAAGTTGATCGCAGCAGGATTTTTGATAGCAACTGGGCAAAACCATGTGCACTGCAGGGGAGGCAGATATAACATGTGCAGAAAGAGTTAGATTTGGGTGGGTTACATTGTTTCTGTGCAGGGTAAATACTGGCTGCTTTATTTTTACACTGCAATTTAGATTGCAGATTGAACACACCACACCCAAATCTAACTCTCTCTGCACATGTTATATCTGCCCCCCCCCCCCCCCCCCACCCCTCTGCAGTGCACATGGTTTTGGCCAGTTGCTATCAAAATTCCTGCTGCAATCAACTTGGAATTACCCCCATGGTTTTGCCCAACTGCTAAAAAATTTCCTACTGCGATCAACTCAGAATTACCCCCCATGTGCACTGCAGGGGGGGCAGATATAACACGTGCAGAGAGAGTTAGATTTGGGTGTGGTGTGTTCAATCTGCAATCTAATTTGCAGTGTAAAAATAAAGCAGCCAGTATTTACCCTGCACAGAAACAAAATAACCCACACAAATCTAACTCTCTCTGCAAATGTTATATCTGCCTCCCCTGCAGTGCACATGGTTTTGCCCAATTGCTAACAAACTTGCTGCTGCGATCAACTCGGAAATACCCCCATAGTGTAAATCAGGCCACTTTTTATACTTTTAATGTGATGCATTTTGCAATTTCAGGTTGTACTTTAGTGGAAAAGGATATTACTGGGTGCACTTTAAGCAAGGTAATAAAACTTTTCAAACACACAAAGGTGAAATACTGTAAGTCCTTATCTCCCATTACTCTCATGATAAATTTAAGATATAAATGAAAATAAACAGATCAGTATTTTAAGGAAAAAAAAAAGGTAAAAGTTAATTAATGAGGTGGATGGTCCTAAAGTGTAAGTAGATTGGACTTTGTATTGACATTTTTATGATTCACACCATGAACATTTTTCGTGATCACCATACTGTACAAATAGCATCCTGTTGACCAACACACAATACAAAAAATATCCTAGAGTTCACTATACAGTACAGAGAGCATCCTAGTGACCGCCACACAGTACAGAGCGCATCCTAGTGATCTTCATACAGTACCGAAACCATTCTAGTCACCACCGTACAGGATAGAATCTACTTACTGACTTGCATACAGTACAGAGAGAATCTTAGTGAATTGCATACAATACGGATATCATCCCATTGACCACCAAGCCATACAGAGAGCATAATAGTGACAATCATATAGTAAAGAGAGTATCCTAGTGATCACCATAAAGTACAGAGAACATCCCAATATACTACAGAGAGCATCCAAATGACTAGCACAAAATATGGGAGCACCCCAGTGAATGAGACAACTCTTGGGTTTATGTCAGAACTTGACATAAACCCAAGCTTGCTCAACCAAATATTTGTTTATTTAGCATTACCACAATGTTTAGGGCATAATAAATCCATTTATCAAGTGATTGGGAGTGGTTACCGTCATTTGCGAACCACCATTATGAGCTATTAGAATGTCATTTGGGTTAGACTTTTGTAAATGTCATGGTTACCCGTGACAATTATGTAATATTGTGTAATCTTCCTACACAGTTCCAACGAGCCAAGAGGTTAATAGCTCAGTGCAGCAGAGGATTATCCTTGAGTTGTAATACAATCAATAGCACCGTAAATCTACAAGATATCCATACCTGGGATGTATAATATTCTGCCTGTGTGATTATCATCATAAATGGGGCTTCATAGTGGTGCTGCTTCCTGTACTTGAAGGGATGGGGCGCAGGTCACAGAAGGCATCTCTGAGCCTCTTGTACTGCCAAACAGCTGGGTGGTTGGCATGTCCCCTGGTTCCTCTCTCATGTTAGTGGTGCATGGGCGATACCATCTGGATTATTATCACCTGACACTCCATTCTCCAATCATAAACTGCTCTGGCATCAGCTTGCTCTAGCAACTTATAAGAGCAGAGTGCAATTCAGTCTGCAATCTCCTGCATTTTCTCTATACAGTAGTATGAATCATTACAGAAATAAATGTGGTATCAAAGAACAGTATTTTGAGAGAGAAAAAAATAAAGTTGTCATAAACTAAGTGGGTAGCCAAATAGTGTCAGTAGACCAACTATATATAGTGATAGTTTGTCTTTTTACACTGTGTATATGTAATACCCTGGAACTGCAAGGGTTAACAGATACTGTAAGAGTTAACAGCTATGTATCTTTATCATGCATAGCAATGACTATGTCCTGTGCACTGATTGGGGGAGGTTTGGAGCTCAGCCAGCTTTAACGTGCACACCTCATGCAGGAGGGGGGGACAGGAAGTAAAAGCTGAGGAAAGAGCAGAATCGTGGAGTGTAAACTAGGAGAAGGAGCAGGAGGTGTGCTGGGGCCATTCCCGTGGTCCCCAGCTTTGGGAACAGCTGCCATGAGCTGCATCCTAGATAGGAAGAAAGCAGCAGCACATGTGGGTTGCTGTGAATGGAGCCCATTCCTGCAAGGTAATATGAGGAGAATTTAGCCTCAGTGAGAGCTCCTCACAGAACATGTGGGGAGTGCTGCCAGTCACAGCAAGGCACCTGACAGAGGGAGAGACCACAGTGTGAGAGCAGCAGTACCCAGAGTCCAGTGAGAGGGTGATGCCCACCTTTAGGGGTGCCCTAGAAGAGTGTGTCAGGTGTGAGTCTCAGGAGAGGACGTATCTGGGTGAGTGGTCGGAAGCCACGCGGCATGCTTAGAAGCCCCCCATTGACAAGAGTCCTCGCTATGGAAGAGAGAGACTGTAACCTGTTATGTGTAGCACTACTGGTCACAGAATGTCCTGGTACGTACTGCTGTTCGCCATATTTATGCCGCTGCAATTAAGTGATGTGCTGGAGGAGGTGCCCTGATGTGTGATCGAATGTAACCATTATGCTCTGTGCTGGAGGAGTGTTCAGAAGTTATCCCTGCTATATCCCTGCTTTTATGTTAAATAAACTGTTTATTCTGTTTTATGAGATGGCCTGGTGCCCAATTCTTTCTGCGCTGCACCGACACCTGTAGTCCACTCCCACAATGCAACTGTAATTAAACACCTGATTATTCAGGGGACCCTCTGGTACCTGTGCCTTACCCATGACCAGCCGGAGGAGAGTAAGTGTGATGTACTATACACAGTGACTGCAGTTTTGCATACCTAGTACCAGCGGGGTTTTACATATATTCACGTATTGGGCGGTATTCAATTCTTTTCACCCCCTTCCACACCCATTCTGTTTCTGCTGACGGACGTGGCATAATCATTTCAGCTCAGTACCCCCAGGGTAGCGATGGCACACAACCCTTTACGCAACTAAATCTGATAACTATTGGCGCGATATGCGCAATAACGGGGATCCCTTTGGAAAGGAGATTGGGCATGATATATCATTTGAATACCGCCCAATGAGTACTAATCTGTACATACTGTATACTCATACTCATCCTTATGATGCATGAGTCACTTCAGAGGCAGTTACATATTGATTAAACATTGGGTGTTAATGCCAGTGTTCATGGCAATAAGAAATTATTGATCACCGAAATGTATTAAAATACACCTGCAGGGACAGGGGTTCCAAATGAAGCCTGTCCCTGCAGTGTGTGAGTAGTGAGGTAATCACTAGTGCAATCACTTCATTTCTTTCGAGAGCTGGGCACACTACATGTGCAAGTGGAGAATGCCCAGGGATCTCATAGGCTACATAGGCTAATGCCATCTAAAGATGGCAATAGCTACCGGGGCTACGAAGCTTGGTAAATGTGGTTAAAAGCAGCCCCCACAGAAACCTATGGGGCTCCCATTTGCCTCCAACTCCTTGAGTTTGAATTATACTTCCATATATTCTACAACTGCCTTACCACTGTCCTACCACTCTCTGCTTGACCCATTTCAGTCTGACTTCCATCCCCTCCACTCCACTCCACTGAAACTGCACTCATGAAGGTCAGCAATGTCCTACTTGCTGGCAAAGCCAAGGGCCACTAATCTCTGCTCATTCTCCTTGATCTTTTTGCTGCTTTTGACACTGTGGACCACCATCTCCTCCTGCAAATCTTTTACTCCCTTGATCTGCATGATTCTGCTCACTCCTAGCTGTCCTCCCACCTCTCTAACTGTTCTTTCTTCACCTCCTCTGATGTCACCACTCCGCCCACCATTTCCACTAACGGTAGGTGTCCGCAAAGGTCCTGTTCTGGGATCTCTCCTATTATCCCTCTCTAGGTGAGCTCATCAGCTCCTTTGGCCTCCAATATTATCTCAAATCTACCTTTCCTACCCTGACCTCTCCCCCTCTCTTCTCACTTGTATCTCCAACTGTCTCTCTGCTATTTATTTCTGGATGTCCTAGCGCTTTCTTAAATAGAACATGTCTAAGACTGAGCTGATCATCTTCCCACGATCCCGCATAACCTCACCTCTCAATATTTATTATCTATTGATGGCACAACCATCTCCTGTACCCCCCAAGTGCGCTGTCTTGGAGTTATCCTTGACCCCTCCCTCTCCTTCAAACCACACATTCAGTACCTCTCACAGTCCTGCCGTTTCCATCTCCAAAATATTATTAGGATCAGACCCTTTCTCACGCTGGAGAAAATTAAGACCATCATCCACTTACTTACAGGTCATCTCCAGATTGGACTACTATTAACTCTTCTTAACTGGCCTCCCAGACTCTCACCTCTCTCCAGTCCAATCTGTCTTTAATGCTGCTGTCCGACTCATCTTCTTCTCCAAACATACTACATCTTCCATCCCTCTCCTACACATTATACACTAGCTCTCCTTCCCCTTCAAACCCTAATTCAAGCTTCTCTCATTCACTTATAAAGCCCTTACCCAATCCTCTACCATTTACATCTCTTACCTAATCCCCCTTCACACTCCCACATGCTCTACAAATGCATCCTGCCAGGAAATTACTTCCATTCATTCTGTGCTGCTCCCTACCTCTGGAATTCTCTCCCTCTCCCTTGTCGACACAAAAATGGTTGAGACAAGTTTGTCACTTGTTCTTATATATGTCCCTTAATGTCTCAACTCTCGAAGGAATCATGTGGATGCTAACCGTACACTTGGCGAAAAAACCCAGGACAGAGTCTAACATATAAGTGGCCTTCCCTAGGGATTGGGCTTCACTGCTCCCGATACGCAGGTTGCAGCCCTATGGGTTCCAATGTGAAACTCGTCACCACGAGCCGTAACGAAGCATAGTTGACAGGAAGGGTTCAGAAACAGGTGGGCAATGCAGTACAGGGGACAAGCAGAATCAGGTCAGTGGAATAGCCAGAGTCAGAACCAGGAAATCTCTAGGAGCAGTGCCAAGGAAGTAAGCAAAGGGAGTCATTAGACCAGATCAGAACACAGATACAGTGCCTTGTTAAAATATTCACCCCCCTTTGCATTTTTATGTTTTGATGCCTTACAACCTGGACATAAAATGGATTGTTTGAAGGTTTGCATCATTTCATTCACAGAACATGCATACAACTTTGAAGATTTTTTATTTGTTTTTATTGTGACGCAAACAACAAATAGGACAAAATAACAGAAAACTTCAGTGTGCATAACTATTCACCACCCTAAGGTCAGTACTTTGTAGAGCCACCTTTTCCGGCAATTACATCTGCAAGTCGCTTTGGATAAGTCTCTATGAGCTTGCCACATCTTGCCACTGGGACTTTTGCCCATTCCTCAAGGCAAAACTGCTCCAGCTCCTTCATGTTGGATGGTTTCCGCTTGTGAACAGAAATCTTCAAGTCTGACCACAGATTATCAATTGGATTGAGATATGGGCTTTGACTAGGCCTTTCCAACACATTTAAATGTTTCCCCTTAAACCACTTGAGTGTTGCTTTAGCAGCATGCTTCGTGTCATTGTCCTGCTGGAATGTGAACCTCCATCCTAGTCTCAAATCACAGGCAGACTGAAACAGGTTTTGCTCAAGAATATCCCTGTATTTAGCACCATCCATCTTTCCCTCAACTCGAAACATTTTACCAGTCCCTACTGCTGAAAAACATCCCCACAGCATGATGCTGCCACCACCATGTTTCACTGTGGGGATGGTGTTCTTGAGGTGATGGGATATGTTGGGTTTGTGCCAAACATAGCGTTTTCCTTGGTGGCTGAAAAGTTCAATTTTAGTCTCATCTGACCAGAGCACCTTCCTCCATACATTTGGGGAGTCGTCCACATGCCTCCATACATTTGGGGAGTCGTCCACATGCCTTTTGGCAAACTCAAAACGTGCCTTCTTATTTTTAACACTAAGTAATGGCTTTTTTCTGGCCACTCTTCCATAAAGCCCAGCTCTATGGAGTTTATGGCTTATTGTTGTCACATGCGCAGATATACCAGTCTCTGCTGTGGAACTCTGCAGCTCCTTCAGGGTTACCTTTGGTCTCTGTGCTGTCTCTCTGATTAATGACCTCCTTGCCCGTTCTGTGAGATTTGGTGGTTGGCCCTCTCTTGGCAGGTTTGTTGTCAGTGGCGGATTTAGGGGGGGGGCACCGAGGCACGTGCCCCCCCTGTCATTTTTAATTGATTTTTTATATTGATTTTCGCGCCGCTGCGCGCACCCGCACCCGGCACCCAACATGTCCCCCTCCTTCCCTGTAACGCGCTGCTGCTGCTCTGCTCACATCTGTTCCTCCTCCTGATTGGCTCCCTGGAGAAATGTGACATGTTCATAGGAGCTGAGCAGGAGGAGGAATGTCACAGATCCAGCCCGCCGCCGCTGCCGCAGATGGATAGCGCACTGCCGCCGCCACTGATGTAGAGGGCACCGCCGCTGATGGAGAGAGCACCGCCGCCGCCGCTGCACTCAGGAACAGTGCACGGCCACCCGTACACAGCAGCGCAAGGGTCCTTCCGGGACAGCCGCCCTGCTTTCTGCCGGTGAGCAGTGTGTGCTGTGGGGGTGACCTGGGGAGAATGCTGCTGCAGTGGTGAGCGGTCTTTTGCTGGGGGGGGGGCCTGGGGAGGGAGACTGGTGCTGCTGGGGAGGGAGACTGGTGCTGCTGTGAGCTGTCATTTGCTCGGGGGGGGGGGGGGGGCTGGGGAGGGAGACTGGTGCTGCTGGGGAGGGAGACTGGTGCTGCTGTGAGCTGTCATTTGCTGGGGCGGGGGGCTGGGGAGGGAGACTGGTGCTGCTAGGGAGGGAGACTGGTGCTGCTGTGAGCTGTCTTTTGCTGGGGGGGGCCTGGGGAGGGAGAATGGTGCTGCTGTGTGCGGTCTTTTGCTGAGGGGGGGGGGAGTGGGGGTGACCTGGGGAGAGATGTCTTCAGCGTCCCGGAATTGACGTCAGACACCAGGGCCGTAACTAGGTGTGTGCCGATGGTGCCTTACCCACAGCGCAAATGGACTGAAGGCGCACCATCAGCAGCACATCCCCAGTACGGCCGTTGTCAGCAGTCAGTCAGTAGTGAAAGTTCCGCCGCTGGTCTCCCTCCTCTGCAAGCAGTGGGAACACTGTTGTATTCACAATCAGGCAGCACACACCTTCTGCGTGTCCCCGGCGCCATCCCTGAGTACTGCCAGCGCCTTCATAAAGACCCGCCGCCGCTGTCCCTGACTCCCACTGCCACCATCTGACAGTAGTTATTAAGTACACTCCGTGTGAGAGTCCCGCTGGTGGCGCCGGATGTCTCCTCTGTGAAGGAGTGCGGAGTGTAGACGCAGCTTGCAGGTTCCAGACCGGGGGAGAGTGACTGAGCCGTCCGGATGGTGGATCCTGCTGCGGAGCAGAGTGACTGAGCTGTCCGGATGGTGGATCGTGCTGTCCTCCCCAGGCAAGTAACACACACACACACACACACACACACACACACACACACACACACACGTAAAAAGGGGGACACTGTCTGCCATAATGTGTAAAAAGCGGGACTGTCTGCCGTAATGTGTAAAAGGGGCTCTACCTGGTGTAGTGGCGCTACTGTGCAGCATAATTTGAATAATGGAGACTACTGTGCACCGCACTATGAATTGGTATTATTTTGTGGTCACGCCCCTTCCCCATGAAGCCACGCCCCTATATAGACACACTCGGTACTCACATTTAGCACTTGACCACACCCCCTCACACAATTGGTCACACCCACTGAAACTTGGCCACACCCACTACACTTCTAACTCCACCCCTTCTTGACACACAACCACTTATGGTGCCCCCCCTGTAATTTTTTTCTGGATCCGCCCCTGTTTGTTGTGGTACCATGTTCTTTCCATTTGAAGATGATAGATTCGATGGTGCTCCGGGGGATCATCAAAGATTTGAATATTTTTTTATCCAAAGACCTCCTTGGTCTTCGTGGTGTGATGCCTCTTGCTTAGTGGTGTTGCTGGGGCCTTTCAGAAAAGGTGTGTTTATACTGACAGATCATGTGACACTTAGATTGCACACAGGTGGTCTTCATTTCACTGATTATGTGACTTCTGAAGGTAATTGGTTGCAGCAGAAATTTTGACGGCTTCATAGCAAAGGGGGTGAATACATATGCACATTTTCACATTTTTATTTATAAAAATTATTTTTTATATAAATTTTTCTCATTTCACTTCACCAATTTAGACTATTTTCTGCAGATCCATCACATAAAATTCAGAAGAAAAAAAAAATGTAATTACAGGTTGTAATGTAACAAAATAGGAAAAAAGCCAGGGGGAGTGAATATTTTAGCAAGGCACTGTAAGTACATTGTGAGTACAGGTATAGAGTCTAATACTCTGGCATTTAAACAGTGCTCAGAGACTCTCTTTTATAGGGAGGGTTTTAAAATGTAATAGAAAATGTCATCACATTTGTGTATTTCTTTCAATTTCGAAGAAAGCAGCACGTGCACTTCTATGGGAGCTATGGCTGTCTGCAACCAAAGCCACATAGCAGAGAGGAGATGCCAAGAGCTGCGAGGGAGTTCTTACAGTGGTGATTGCCCGCAACAAAACTGATACAGTCCTGGGAGACCAGCACTGCCGGGACTGTTAAGTAGGAACTGGACTCTTATGCACTGTGACTTTACTTTTCTGTCTAAGGATGAGCACTGAACACCTCAGAAAAGATTTATACAGGAACTTTGGTGGAACTTGGGAAGAAGCTGGGGGTATAAATATCTGAAGACTTTATCCAAATTCTTTCTTCTGGGCTGAAACCCTACCAATCAACCAAGTATTGAAAGGACCCATGGGAGAACCCAGAATTAGTTTTACATGGTATTCTTCCTGATGATCAACTGGATTGGCAGAAGGTGGACAATTGGATGTGGAAAATCAATTGAGTACACTCCATAGCCATAATCTTGCTATCATCGTCCCCATGGGGGGTTTTGATAGCGAAATCCCAGCCGCCTCGCATTAGCTGGTCTAGTCACACTTTGTAGTAGTCATGTTCTCGCTATAATCGTCCCCATGCAGGGGGATGATAGCGTAAATCCCAGCCTTCCCTCACTAGCTGGCCCAGTCACACTCTACAGTCATGATGTCACTACCATTGTCCCCATGCGGGGAGATGATAGCTAAATCCCAGCTTCTGCCTTCCCTCACTAGCCGGCCCATTCACACTCCATAGTCATGATCTCGCTATCATCGTCCCCATGCGGGGGCTGATAGCCAAATCCCGGCCTCCCCTCACTAGCTGTCCCAGTCACTTTCTATAGCCATGATCTCGGTATCATAGTCCCCATGTGGGGGGCTGATAGCCAAATCCCGACCTCCCCTCACTAGCCGGCCCAGTAACATTCCGTAGCCATGATCTTGCTATCATCGTCCCCATGCGGGAGGATGATAGCCAAATCCCAGCCTCCCCTAACTAGCCGGCCCAGTCACTCTCCGTAGCCATGATTTCGCTATCATCGTCCCCATGCGGGGGGCTGATAGCCAAATCCCAGCCTCCCCTTTCTAGCCGGCCCAGTCACACTCCGTAGCCATGATCTCGCTATCATCGTCCCCATGCGGGGGGCTGATAGCCAAATCCCAGCCTCCCCTTTCTAGCCGGCCCAGTCACACTCTGTAGCCATGATCTTGCTATCATCGTCCCCATGTGGGGGGCTGATAGCCAAATCCCAGCCTCCCCTTACTAGGTGGCCCAGTCACACTCCGTAGCCATGATCTCGCTATCATCGTCCCCATGCGGGGGGCTGATAGCCAAATTTCAGCCTCCCCTTACTAGCCGGCCCAGTCACACTCCGTAGCCATGATCTCGCTATCATCGTCCCCATGCGGGGGGCTGATAGCCAAATCCCAGCCTCCCCTTACTAGCCGGCCCAGTCACACTCTGTAGCCATGATCTCGCTATCATCGTCCCAGTGTGGGGATATGATATCCAAATCCCGCCCCCCCACACACACACAAGCTGGCCCAGTCACACTCCGTAGCCATGTTCGTAGCCAAAACCCAAAATATTAAAACAATATTACTAAGCATAGGATTCTTAGGTTATAACCTATTCTAATCCTTTCCTATTTCACTCAAAAATTCAGTTTCCTTTTATGTTTTATGTACCTGACAATAAATAAGAATTTACTTACCGATAATTCTATTTCTCGTAGTCCGTAGTGGATGCTGAGGACTCCGTAAGGACCATGGGGAATAGCGGCTCCGCAGGAGACTGGGCACAAAAGTAAAGCTTTAGAACTACCTGGTGTGCACTGGCTCCTCCCCCTATGACCCTCCTCCAAGCCTCAGTTAGGATACTGTGCCCGGACGAGCGTACACAATAAGGAAGGATTTTGAATCCCGGGTAAGACTCATACCAGCCACACCAATCACACCATATAACTTGTGATCTAAACCCAGTTAACAGCATGATAACAGAGGAGCCTCTAGAAAAGATGGCTCACTACAGCAATAACCCGATTTTTTGGTAACAATAACTATGTACCAGTATTGCAGACAATCCGCACTTGGGATGGGCGCCCAGCATCCACTACGGACTACGAGAAATAGAATTATCGGTAAGTAAATTCTTATTTTCTCTAACGTCCTAAGTGGATGCTGGGGACTCCGTAAGGACCATGGGGATTATACCAAAGCTCCCAAACGGGCGGGAGAGTGCGGATGACTCTGCAGCACCAAATGAGAGAACTCCAGGTCCTCCTCAGCCAGGGTATCAAATTTGTAGAATTTTACAAACGTATTTGCTCCTGACCAAGTAGCTGCTCGGCAAAGTTGTAAAGCCGAGACCCCTCGGGCAGCCGCCCAAGATGAGCCCACCTTCCTTGTGGAATGGGCTTTTACAGATTTTGGCTGTGGCAGGCCTGCCACAGAATGTGCAAGCTGAATTGTACTACAAATCCAACGAGCAATAGTCTGCTTAGAAGCAGGAGCACCCAGCTTGTTGGGTGCATACAGAATAAACAACGAGTCAGATTTTCTGACTCCAGCCGTCCTGGAAACCTATATTTCCAGGGCTCTGACAACGTCTAGCAACTTGGAGTCCTCCAAGTCCCTAGTAGCCGCAGGCACCACAATAGGTCTATTCAGGTGAAACGCTGAAAACCACCTTAGGGAGAAACTGAGGACAAGTCCTCAATTCCGCCCTGTCCGAATGGAAAATCAGATGAGGGCTTTTACAGGATAAAGCCGCCAATTCTGACACGCACCTGGCCCAGGCCAGGGCCAACAGCATGACCACTTTCCATGTGAGATATTTAAACTCCACATATTTAAGTGGTTCAAACCAATGTGACTTTTGGAACCCAAAAACTACATTTAGATCCCAAGGTGCCACTGGAGGCACAAAAGGAGGCTGTATATACAGTACCCCTTTCACAAACGTCTGAACTTCAGGGACTGAAGCTAGTTCTTTTTGGAAGAAAATTGACAGGGCCGAAATTTGAACCTTAATGGACTCCCATTTCAGGCCCATAGACACTCCTGTTTGCAGGAAATGTAGGAATCGACCCAGTTGAAAAATTCCTCCGTCGGGGCCTTACTGGCCTCGCACCACGCAACATATTTTCGCCAAATGCGGTGATAATGTTTTGCGGTTATATCTTTCCTGGCTTTGATCAGGATAGGAATGACTTCATCCGGAATGCCTTTCTCCTTCAGGATCCGGCGTTCAACCGCCATGCCGTCAAACGCAGCCGCGGTAAGTCTTGGAACAGACAGGGTCCTTGCTGGAGCAGGTCCCTTCTTAGAGGTAGAGGCCACGGATCCTCCGTGAGCATCTCTTGAAGTTCCGGTTACCAAGTCCTTCTTGGCCAATCCGGAGCCACGAATATAGTGCTTACTCCTCTCCATCTTATAATTCTCAGTACCTTGGGTATGAGAGGCAGAGGAGGAACACATACACTGACTGGTACACCCACTGTGTTACCAGAGCGTCCACAGCTATTGCCTGAGGGTCCCTTGACCTGGCGCAATACTTGTCGAGTTTTATAAACATGTGGAAGACTTCTGGGTGAAGTCCCCACTCTCCCGGGTGGAGGTCGTGTCTGCTGAGGAAGTCTGCTTCCCAGTTGTCCACTCCCGGAATGAATACTGCTGACAGTGCTATCACATGATTTTCCGCCCAGCGAAGAATCCTTGCAGCTTCTGCCATTGCCCCCCTGCTTCTTGTGTCACCCTGTCTGTTTACGTGGGTGACTGCTGTGATGTTGTCCGAATGGATCAACTCCGGGTGACCTCGAAGCAGAGGTCTTGCTGAGCTTAGAGCATTGTAAATGGCCCTTAGCTTCAGGATATTTATGTGAAGTGATGTCTCCAGGCTTGACCATAAGCTCTGGAAATTCCTTCCCTGTGTGACTGCTCCCCAGCCTCGCAGGCTGGCTTCCGTGGTCACCAGGACCCAGTCCTGAATGTGCGGCCCTCTAGAAGATGAGCACTCTGCAACCACCACAGGAGAGACACCCTTGTGCTTGGTGACAGGGTTATCCGCTGATGCATCTGAAGATGCGACCCGGACCATTTGTCCAGCAGGTCCCACTGGAAAGTTCTCGCGTGGAATCTGCCGAATGGGATTGCTTCGTAGGAAGCCACCATTTTTCCCAGAACCATTTCATTGATGTACTGAGACTTGGCTCGGTTATAGGAGGTTCCCGACTAGCTCGGATAACTCCCTGACTTTCTCCTCCGGGAGAAACACCTTTTTCTGGACTGTGTCCAGGATCATCCCTAGGAACAGAAGACGAGTCGTCGGAATCAGCTGCGATTTTGGAATATTGAGAATCCAATCGTGCTGCCGCAACACTACCTGAGATAGTGCTACACCGACCTCCAACTGTTCCCTGGATCTTACCCTTATCAGGGAATCGTCCAAGTAAGGGATAACTAAAATTCCCTCCCTTCGAAGGAGTATCATCATTTCGGCCATTACCTTGGTAAAGACCCTGGGTGCCGTGGACCATCCATACGGCAGCGTCTGAAACTGATAGTGACAGTTCTGTACCATAAACCTGAGGTACCCTTGGTGAGAAGGGTAAATTGGGACATGAAAGTAAGCATCCTTGATGTCCCGAGACATCATGTAGTCCCCTTCTTCCAGGTTCGCAATCACTGCTCTGAGTGACTCAATCTTGAATTTGAACCTCCGTATGTAAGTGTTCAAGATTTTAGATTTAGAATCGGTCTCACCGAGCCGTCCGGCTTCGGTACCACAACAGTGTGGAATAATACCCCGTTCCCTGTTGCAGGAGGGGTACCTTGATTATCACCTGCTGGGAATACAGCTTGTGAATGGCTTCCAAAACTGCCTCCCTGTCAGAAGGAGACATCGGTAAAGCCGACTTTAGGAAACGGCGAGGGGGAGACGTCTCGAATTCCAATTTGTACCCCTGAGATATCACCTGAAGGATCCAGGGGTCTACTTGCGAGTGAGCCCACTGCGCGCTGAAATTCATTGAGACAGGCCCCCACCGTGCCTGATTCTGCTTGTAAAGCCCCAGCGTCATACTGAGGGCTTGGCAGAGGCGGGAGAGGGCTTCTGTTCCTGGGAACTGGCTGATTTCTGCAGCCTTTTTCCTCTCCCTCTGTCACGGGGCAGAAATGAGGAACCTTTTGCCCGCTTGCCCACGAAAAGACTGCACCTGATAATACGGCGTCTTCTTATGTTGAGAGGCGACCTGGGGTACAAACGTGGATTTCCCAGCTGTTGCCGTGGCCACCAGGTCTGAAAGACCGACCCCAAATAACTCCTCCCCTTAATAAGGCAATACTTCCAAATGCCGTTTGGAATCCGCATCACCTGACCACTGTCGTGTCCATAACCCTCTACTGGCAGAAATGGACAACGCACTTAGACTTGATGCCAGTCGGCAAATATTCCGCTGTGCATCACGCATATATAGAAATGCATCTTTTAAATGCTCTATAGGCAATAATATACTGTCCCTATCTAGGGTATCAATATTTTCAGTCAGGGAATCCGACCACGCCAACCCAGCACTGCACATCCAGGCTGAGGCGATTGCTGGTCGCAGTATAACACCAGTATGTGTGTAAATACATTTTAGGATACCCTCCTGCTTTCTATCAGCAGGATCCTTAAGGGCGGCCATCTCAGGAGAGGGTAGAGCCCTTGTTCTTACAAGCGTGTGAGCGCTTTATCCACCCTAGGGGGTGTTTCCCAACGCACCCTAACCTCTGGCGGGAAAGGATATAATGCCAATAACATTTTAGAAATTATCAGTTGTTATCGGGGGAAACCCACGCATCATCACACACCTCATTTAATTTCTCAGATTCAGGAAAACTACAGGTAGTTTTTCCTCACCGAACATAATACCCCTTTTTGGTGGTACTCGTATTATCAGAAATGTGTAAAACATTTTTCATTGCCTCAATCATGTAACGTGTGGCCCTACTGGAAGTCACATTTGTCTCTTCACCGTCGACACTGGAGTCAGTATCCGTGTCGGCGTCTATATCTGCCATCTGAGGTAACGGGCGCTTTAGAGCCCCTGACGGCCTATGAGACGTCTGGACAGGCACAAGCTGAGTAGCCGGCTGTCTCATGTCAACCACTGTCTTTTATACAGAGCTGACACTGTCACGTAATTCCTTCCAACAGTTCATCCACTCAGGTGTCGACCCCCTAGGGGGTGAC
This sequence comes from Pseudophryne corroboree, assembly GCF_028390025.1. Taxonomy (NCBI): domain Eukaryota; kingdom Metazoa; phylum Chordata; class Amphibia; order Anura; family Myobatrachidae; genus Pseudophryne; species Pseudophryne corroboree. The sequence goes on from NC_086451.1 coordinate 408,057,517, forward strand.
ATCACTATTACAGGCAATCTGCTCCGTCTCCACATCATTTTTCTCCTCATACATGTCGACACAAACGTACCGACACACAGCACACACACAGGGAATGCTCTGATAGAGGACAGGACCCCACTAGCCCTTTGGGGAGACAGAGGGAGAGTTTGCCAGCACACACCAGAGCGCTATATATATACAGGGATAACCTTATATAAGTGTTTTTCCCCTTATAGCTGCTGTATTTTTAATACTGCGCGTAATTAGTGCCCCCCTCTTTTTTAACCCTTTCTGTAGTGTAGTGACTGCAGGGGAGAGCCAGGGAGCTTCCCTCCAACGGAGCTGTGAGGGAAAATGGCGCCAGTGTGCTGAGGAGATAGGCTCCGCCCCCTTCTCGGCGGCCTTATCTCCCGTTTTTCTGTGTATTCTGGCAGGGGTTAAATTCATCCATATAGCCCAGGAGCTATATGTGATGCATTTTTTTTTGCCATCCAAGGTGTTTTTATTGCGTCTCAGGGCGCCCCCCCCCAGCGCCCTGCACCCTCAGTGACCTGAGTGTGAAGTGTGCTGAGAGCAATGGCGCACAGCTGCAGTGCTGTGCGCTACCTTGTTGAAGACAGGACGTCTTCTGCCGCCGATTTTCCGGACCTCTTCTGTCTTCTGGCTCTGTAAGGGGGCCGGCGGCGCGGCTCTGGGACCTATCCATGGCTGGGCCTGTGATCGGTCCCTCTGGAGCTAATGTCCAGTAGCCTAAGAAGCCCAATCCACTCTGCACGCAGGTGAGTTCGCTTCTTCTCCCCTTAGTCCCTCGATGCAGTGAGCCTGTTGCCAGCAGGTCTCACTGAACATAAAAAACCTAAAACTAAACTTTTCACTAAGCAGCTCAGGAGAGCCACCTAGTGTGCACCCTTCTCGTTCGGGCACAAAAATCTAACTGAGGCTTGTAGGAGGGTCATAGGGGGAGGAGCCAGTGCACACCAGGTAGTTCTAAAGCTTTACTTTTGTGCCCAGTCTCCTGCGGAGCCGCTATTCCCCATGGTCCTTACGGAGTCCCCAGCATCCACTTAGGACGTTAGAGAAACATACTTAAATATCTACAGCACCTAAAATTACCTAAGCTCAGCGTTAGTACCTACAATAACCTATTTTGACTGACCTTATTCTGTGGGATATTTAATAAACATAATTATCTTAAAAAATCAGTAAAATGTGATCGTTATGTCTTCCCCATACTGTATATAAGTGTAGTAAAAAGTATGGAGAAATCATTGATGTCACAGACTTTTCACTGTTCCCAAATACACTGCTTCCTTCATAGGGGCGTATTCTATTAAGTCTAGCCGAAAAAATGGCACTAATTCGACCATGGGTATTTAACTGTAATAATTGAATACCCCCCATAGACTCTAATGACAGTTATCTCCTGACCATATTTATACAAACTGGAGAAGAGATATTTATCTTTTTTGATAAGTAGGTATTTCCCTTTAATACCTCAACTGTCAGCACTACATTCCCATAGAAACATATTGTGCCTGATGCAGTGGTGGATGTAGTGTCGTTGTCGGACGCAAGCGGCTGATATGTTAAATCTGGACGAGTCTGTGCAACCTGATTGTTACTGCTGGCGGACCCCGAGTGCATTTGGGCGTAGAGGCAAGCTTTTGGGTGCCTCAGTAGGAAGCTCATCTGTTGTGGCAGTAGCATAAAGTCAAAGTGGCATTGTGGCTGCAACTGTGTCCACCTCTAGGTCAGGATATATATATAGCAATCCAAAAGGTCCATGTGTATATATATATATATATATATATCAAAAAAAGGGAATAAAGCAGCGGCACTCCGTTGGTTAAGAATCAAACGTGTAATGTATCAAAGCATGTCACGCCTTGACAAAGGTGTTTCAGGACCCCGAAACGTTGGTATTTTGTGACCATTGTTTTTCATGCTTTGAGACATTACACGTTTGATTCTTAACCAACGGAGGGCCGCTGCTTTATTCCCTTTTTTTGATGTACTTATTGCTGCGGAGGGCACCCGCACTTACCATTTACATTGAGAGTGCCGGGCATTTTAGAGTTAAAGTTAAACCATTAAAGATTTCCATAAACGGTGGCAAATCGTTTTCACCGTCCTTATGGTTTCGATTATTCTTTAAGGCTTCCATTTAATCAACCTTCATATTGCCTTTAGGTAGGTTTTCGGTTCCCATTCTGCTGGTGATATATTGGACTCTAAGTCATTTTGAAAAAGAAAGTCTCCAAGATAGAGATATCTCTAGTGGAATGGAATACATCATATAATTTTTGACAAATTATACCCCTGAAGAAGTCCGATTGGACGAAACGTGTAGGGTTTATCAATTATTGTACACTATCCCTTTGCTGTGACTATTCCTCCAAGAGCTCACACCGTAAGGTGAGGAGGACTGTCATTATAACATCATAAGCATTTTTGGTGTGTGTACCAAACATTGTATTTTAATGTTTTATATTGTCAAAAAATCCTTTTTGAGTATGGATTAAAGATTATTTTATACAAAGTATCTTCTTTTACTAAACTGTATATTTTTGTCGGGTGATTTTCTCTGGTGAGAGGGTTTCTCCTTAGGCTTCAATCAGGAGCTGTCTAAGAGAATAAAGAACTCAAGAGAAGTCTATTCTTGAATCTGGAAGTGACTAATTATCGGCCAGTTGCACTGCCTCAGCACACTCTGTATTTATTGTTTGTATCTATTTCAAAGATCCCACTAACAGGGAACCTTTCAGGGGTGCTGCTCAGCCTCAGCGCAGGAAGGGTATTTTTGTTTTTGTCTTTTATATATATATATATATATATATATATTTGTGGAGTGCCACACCTCTGTTCTGCCACACCTCTGTTCTTGATAGATATATATATATATATATATATATAGTGCAGAGTTTTCCACTAGCCGTGGAAATGATAGCACTCTCCAGACAAAAAACGATGAAGTCAAAGTAATATCTTGTTATGCACACCAGTGCCTGCAGGAATGTACTGGTGTCAGAACTGTTATGCACTCCAGTGCCTGCAGGAATGTACTGGTGTTTGAACTGTTATGCACACCATTGCCTGCAGGAATGTACTGGTGTCTGAACGGATAGGTATGCAAAACAAATGAACTCACAGACAGACTGGGGAATATGACATTACGTACACAGAAGGTGATAGGGTAACAAAATACACACAAAGTGAACAGAGAAGCCCAGAGGCTAAGGAACTGGGTGTCTCCCTAGTATTTAGTAATGCTCAGATGGGAAAAGCAAGATGTTGTGTTTTAATACGTAGAGAACCCGAAATGCTGTTGCTAAGGGCAACAGCAAAACCCTAAAGGGTTACCAACGGGTGTGGCAGTAAACTCCTTGGTCAGAGATGGAATGATAGACACAAGGAGAGTCTCCACAATCCTAATTCTCACTTGCAGTGCACAGGTTCAGCTTACTGCCACTAAACTGACACCTGACACCTTGCACAGTGAGACAGGATTTAGGCAGGCAAGTCTTAGAATACAGCCGCAAACTTGCTAAGTTCACAGAGTAGTAAAAGAACCCCAGCAAGCTAAACGACTGACTCCAGTCTTACTGCTAGGTCTGGATTGGCAGAGTGTAGTACCAAATCCCCAGGCCTATTTACAGTAAGCAACAACAAATACAAAGCTACACAGTACTGGCTAACTTTCAGGAACTGACTAACCAACAAAGATTCAGCAGCATCTGCTTAACCTGAGAAGAGGCCTTATAAAGCAGGTGCTGTCCACGCCCCACTCAGACCTCACAGACTGTGAGCACAAAAACCAGCACCGGATCCCCTGCCGTGCACAGAGCCTGTAACCACTGCACAGCAAAAGACCCGAACCGGAGTATCAGCTGCGCTCAGGTTACTCCGCTAGCACTTGTCTCCCGGTTGCCATGACGACGTGGCAGCACAGGGCAGGAGACCCTAACATATCTTTACTCAAAAAAAGGGGCAAAATAAGTCAAAACAGTTCCACATATAATGGTAATCTCTCACCAACGTTTTTCGTCCCCATTCAAAACCTTTCTCAAGGTGTCCAACAATCCAGCTGTGTCACAGAGTCAGAAATGTGCAATACACATGAAGTGGAACTCTTTATATATATATATATATATATATATATATATCAAATAAACACAGCCCGGCACTCCACTTGGCATGGGAGAGAGTTGCCCTGGTGCCTTCAGTGTGGAATCAGGAATAGAAGAAAAAAGCAGCGGCACTCGGGGTCTTATTAAAGAGTAAATTATAATTGAGACATCAATGAAAAACCATCAACGTTTCGGGGATTTAAACCCCTTTGTCAAGATGTGAGAGTAAGTGTGTGTAAAGAGTAACTCACCTTATGAAGAGAGAGACCCGCCAAGCCGAGTGCGTACCGCCGCTCCGTGTCACGCTGGAGGCGCTGGGGTGCGCTGAGTGATGACGCGTGGACGCGTCAATGCAGTGTCAGGGCCGGCACGTTACTAAGCAACGCCGGGAGGAAAATACACCAACGTACGTGCGGCTGTGAAGGATACAAGAAGAGAGTGCAGGGAAACTAAAAGCACCGTTTAGGACTACAAGCATGAGGACATGAAGTAGGGACAGTATGTGTTAGAAACCTGCGATGACAGGAACATGGGGTGACATCAGAGACCTGTGCTGAATGAAGCAAAAAGCTGTGCAGCAAGGGGCTCATGATGGTGGGTCTAAAGTGGGGAGCAATGCCAACAGGATCTAGAAAAATAGAGCATGCACAACCACCATACCCGCTGGGGTCAACTGTAGAAGGTGATAGTGAGCAGTGATGGACAATAATAATAATGGACGATAATGAACAATAATAAAACATAATAGTCCACTGCAGGCTGCCAAATAAGAAATAATGGTTAAGTACATGTACTGCATTCCCCAAGTGGGAGGTAAATAATAAATCAGGACCACTGCTCCAAAGGGCTAGATAATAGATCAACCGAAGGTGCTCCAAACAATCCTCTCATTCAGCCCGGTGGGGTGTATGGTGCCTAGATTGTAAATCCAGGACGCTTCTTTTCTAAGGAGCTGTCCCTCTCTGTCGCCCCCGCGCAGAGATTTAGGAACGTGGTCTATAATAATGTGCTTAAGGCCAGATAAGGTATGGTGAGCTTCATAGAAATGCCTGGCCACAGGTTGGTCAGATGCCTTGCCTGTTAATGCTGCTTTTATCGCAGAGCGGTGCAGGGCCATACGTTCACGTAGGGATCTGATGGTCTTGCCCACTTAGCATAGGCCACACGGGCATGTTATCAGGTAGATGATGTAAGTCGAAGTGCAGGTCACCGTGTGGCGAATGTGGACCTCTTTGTCCGTTAGAGGTAATTTGAATTTTGAGCCTACCAACATGTGGGTGCACGTGGTGCAACCCAGACAGCGGTAGCAGCCAGGTTTTTTGGTGATGAAAGTGTCCTTCGGAGTCCCCTCAGGGAATTTGGGGAAGTTAGTGACGTCAGTATGTACCAGCATGTCGCGAAAGTTCCGACCTCTCCTGTGGCACATCATTGGTGTTTTATGTCTGAAAGGAAGCTGTGCGTCTGTAGAGACTATGGGAAAAAAAGGGCCCCGCTTGCTCGAGTGAGTATAGGACTGGTGGTATCAAATGACGTGATCCAAGGGATTCTGCTGTCCGTTGTTTTGTGCTTGGGCTGCATTAAGGTACTGCGAGTCATCATCATGACCTCTCTCTTGGTGGCCTCGAGAGTGGAGCATTCGTACCCTCTGGCGATGAACTTGAGGATCATCTTATCGAGTTCACTTTCCAAATTCGCAGTTTGGCTGTGAATACGGGCTACCCTTATCATTTGGGACCTGGGAAGTCCCTGCTTCAATGGCCGGGGGTGGTGACTATTGGCTCGAAGGAGGGTGTTTTTGTCCGTGGGTTTTTGGTAAATGCTTGTATGGAGTTCTCCAGCTTGCACCGTGACCAGGACATCCAGGTAATTGATGGATACAGGAGACCAATTGTAGGTAATCCTGATCGGGGAGGGTCTGGTATTGATGGAGTCTAGTAACGTCTTCAACGCAATTTCTCCCCCTGTCCATATAATGAACAGGTCGTCGATGTATCTGGTGAAGAGTGCGATTGACGGAGTCAACGTCAGGTCATGAAAGAACATCTGGACCTCCTCCTTGAGCATGTATATGTTGGCGTATTACGGGGCCACATTGCTGCCCATCGCACACCCGGTCCTTTGTTGGTAAAAGCGAGCATCGAAAAGGAAATAATTCCTGGTAAGAGTCAGCTCAAGCAAATTCATGAAGAGATTAAGGTCCACGTCTGCCATTTCTTGATCAATCAAAAAGGATCTCATGGCTGCCAGGCCATCTGCGTGCGGTATGGAAGTATACAGGCTACAAATATCGACTGTGCAGAGAATTGCCCCTTCGGGGACTGGGCCAAAAGCTTCCAGTGTGCGGAGAAAGGAGGTGGTATCCTTCAGACAGGTAGGCTGCTTGAGCACCAAGGGCTGTAAAATGCTGTCCAAAAACTGCGAGATGGGTTGGTATAGTGACTGCCGGGCCGAAATGATGGGTCGGCCCGGGGGCGACTGTAGGCTCTTGTGGATTTTGGGCACTGTGAACAGGACCGGGACCACTGGGTGTTTTTGCAGGAGGGCCTTGAGTAGTTTGTCTGAGATCAGTTGTTGGGTATGCGCTGTCGTTAAGATGTTGTCGAGTTCCTGCTTATATAAGGTGGTGGGATCGGAGTCCAATAGACTGTATGTATTGGCATCAGATAGCTGGGCCAGGATTTCAGACCTATAATAGGAGAGGTCAAGGATGACCACCCCACCCCCTTTGTCCGCGGGGCGGATCACGATGTCCGTATAGGAGCCTAGATTTCTAAGGGCCACCCATTCTTGCTTGGATAGATTGTGATGGTGTCGCTGCTCGGCCTTAGTATATTTGTCCACGGATTCGTCCATCAGACGTATGAATGATTTGATTGAAGGGTTTGTAGATGGGGGATCGAAGAGGGAACGACTTCTTTTGTTTAAAAAGGGTTGAAAAACAGGTACCGGTGAGAGGTCCTGTGTGGGATGTAAAGCAAAATATTCCTGCCGGCGTAACTTGCGGGCAAATTGAAACAAATCAATTTTACAGGTGAGCTCGTTATGCGGATTGGTAGGGACGAAAGAAAGTCCATGATTAAGTACGTTCAACTCTACTGGCGTAAGTGTGCGTTTTGAAAGGTTAAACACTAGGTCTTGTTTTTTACAGCTCGATCTCTTGAGTCTCGTGTTCTGACCGCCCCGGCGGGTGGCCGCCCTTTTGCTTTTGAAGGCTGAGAGGCTGCTTGGTCTAAAGGGATGGCATGTGCCCCTTGTGAGCCATCAGAGTCGGCTAAGCCAAACTCACTGTCACTATTTGACGAGGCCACTGACCTAGAAGTGTTTTCCCTTCGCCAACGCCACCCCTGTCGGGATGAGTGGGGTTTTTGGAAAGTGTTAGGTCCGCCTCCTCCCATCAACCAGCGATATACCCTATTACCTTCATAGTCATCTTGGACGATATTGTGTTTGTTCTTCTTGAACTTAATGAGGTCCCTGCGGTAGTTGTCACATTGGGTTCGCAGTTTGGACAGCCAATCGTGCGACTCATCCTGCTGAAAAAACTGTAGATGGTCGGCTTCAAAAGAGAGGATTTTCTCCTTAACTACTTTAAGCTCTCTGCCCGCCTCCTCGATCACCAGTAGCATCAGGTCGAGAGAGCATTTATTGGTGATCCCTACCCACTTTTTGCAGAAATCAGGGTTGAACCTCCCTATAGTGGGTGCGTTCCTGACCCTGAAGCCTCTGGGGATCATACATTCCCTATGAAAGTCAGAAAGGGAGATGCCATGCAATAGAAAGTCAATCTCCCTTCTCTTTAATTTGTACAATTGCTGGTACAAATCCTCTGGCCCAAAAGATTGCTCCGTGGAGGATAGTTGTTCTTTAAAGCGAAGCCTGTCTGCATCCTCGTCAGTAAAGCTGTATAGGTCTCCTTTGGTGATGTTAAGTTTTTTGTAACCACTCACCTCATCCATACTTGCTGCTGAGGTGCTACGATTCATACCTGGAGTCCTGCTGGAACTCGTAGGTTGCAGGGTAGTCAGTAAACGTGCAGGTGTGTGCTGCAGTGTCCAGTGGTGGATGATTGACACCCTGCGTGCCCCAAGGAATTCACCAATGTGCTGGTAGTGTTGGTAAAATGTTGCAGCTAGGCTGGCAACAGCTCAATCATCTTTCAGGGGAGATATATGTGAAAAAAGATTATTGAAAAGATGCGGTGCCCTGGCTCAGGCAAGTGCAGTCCAAAGAACGGCTCCTGAATGAATATCAAATAAACACAGCCCGGCACTCCACTTGGCATGGGAGAGAGTTGCCCTGGTGCCTTCAGTGTGGAATCAGGAATAGAAGAAAAAAGCAGCAGCACTCGGGGTCTTATTAAAGAGTAAATTATAATTGAGACATCAATGAAAAACCATCAACGTTTCGGGGATTTAAACCCCTTTGTCAAGATGTGAGAGTAAGTGTGTGTAAAGAGTAACTCACCTTATGAAGAGAGAGACCCGCCAAGCCGAGTGCGTACCGCCGCTCCGTGTCACGCTGGAGGCGCTGGGGTGCGCTGAGTGATGACGCGTGGACGCGTCAATGCAGTGTCAGGGCCGGCACGTTGCTAAGCAACGCCGGGAGGAAAATACACCAACGTACGTGCGGCTGTGAAGGATACAAGAAGAGAGTGCAGGGAAACTAAAAGCACCGTTTAGGACTACAAGCATGAGGACATGAAGTAGGGACAGTATGTGTTAGAAACCTGCGATGACAGGAACATGGGGTGACATCAGAGACCTGTGCTGAATGAAGCAAAAAGCTGTGCAGCAAGGGGCTCATGATGGTGGATCTAAAGTGGGGAGCAATGCCAACAGGATCTAGAAAAATAGAGCATGCACAACCACCATACCCGCTGGGGTCAACTGTAGAAGGTGATAGTGAGCAGTGATGGACAATAATAATAATGGACGATAATGAACAATAATAAAACATAATAGTCCACTGCAGGCTGCCAAATAAGAAATAATGGTTAAGTACATGTACTGCATTCCCCAAGTGGGAGGTAAATAATAAATCAGGACCACTGCTCCAAAGGGCTAGATAATAGATCAACCGAAGGTGCTCCAAACAATCCTCTCATTCAGCCCGGTGGGGTGTATGGTGCCTAGATTGTAAATCCAGGACGCTTCTTTTCTAAGGAGCTGTCCCTCTCTGTCGCCCCGCGCAGAGATTTAGGAACGTGGTCTATAATAATGTGCTTAAGGCCAGATAAGGTATGGTGAGCTTCATAGAAATGCCTGGCCACAGGCATATATGTATAGAATGTGGAGAAAGGCGGCACTTCAGAGGCTTCACAAGTGATTAAGTATCACCAAAAGTGAGGAGGGCACCGGAGCACAGACAGACCTAGACTGGTCGAAGGAGTGCCGGGACGTTTGGATTTGCTATATATATATATATATATATGTGTGGTGTGGTGTGTGTGCAAGGGCGTAGCTACCATAGGTGCAGGCAGTGCAGCTGCAATGGGGCCCAGAGCTGAGAGGCCACAAAATTACATGTGTTATATACATTTATATACATTTTTCGCCATTGGGTGGTACATAGGGGTCCTTTCAAACTTTTCCTTGGGGCCTGCAATATATCTAAGTATGCCCCTGGACCTGCTCATTTTAGTGTTGTATAAAATGAACTGGAGGGCATTTTAATGTTATAATAGAATTTTAATTTCCTACCGGTAAATCCTTTTCTCGTAGCCCAGCATTTTTCAACTGCTGTGCCGCGGCACACTAGTGTGCCGCCAGCGGTTGTCAGGTGTGCCGCAGCCTGCTGCTCACTGGCCACCAAAGATGCCCTGCACAGTGCTCCACCCACTGGCGGAACTACTAGCTTCATTACTAATGAGACGCTGCCGGCGACCTCCGGGCCATAAAGGAAGCAGTTCTGGAATGTAAGGGGAGGGGGAGCCCGCTCCCCGCTCCGTAGTCAATTCTGTCCCCTGAGCAGTGTCGCGCAGACGTCATAGCACGATGCTGATGCCTAATGTTTGCCACCGTGCTGTTACAGAAAAGAAGAGACCCGAGCGTCTAGTGAGTTTAAGTGTGAAGTAGGGTACAGGCTGTCAAGACAGAGCAGAACAAGGTAAGTTACATGGGGTAGGCAGGGAGTTTGAAGGGCCGGAGAAGCACATTAATGGCCATACATGGGGAGAGGGGGGAGACGCAGTATTGGGAAAACGGAGGGGGAGAAGGAGCATTCACTACTGTAAATACAACAGGGGAACCACACTATTGAGAGTACAGAGGGGAGCTGGCACATCACTGCACCATATTAAGGGGCACATCACTAGCAATACAGAGGGAGGGGAGTTTCAGGCACATAATACTAGACATACTGTATAGATGGGGTGGAAACATGATACAGATTATAATGCAGAACATACAGACAACTATAGTGCAAAACACTTTTTGCAAAACCTACAGATATGAGTGGGTGAAAACAAATACAGAACATGCAGACATTAAGCAGAACATTCACATATATGAGTTCAGATAGTGATGGTGAGCGAGGGGTATGTCTGTGAGTGAGGTATGGGGTCAGGCAGTGATGGTGAGTGAGGGGTATGTCTGGGTAATGTATGGGGTGGCAGTGTGTTTGATTTATACCTGTGGGGGCCAATGTGTTTAATTACTGTGGGGGCCAATGTGCTTGATAAATGTCGAGGCCAATGTATTTGATATCTGTGGGGGCCAATGTGTTTTTTTCCCCCGTGGGTAACTGATAGCGTGCCTTGGGAATTTAAAGTCTTGTTAGGCGTGCCACGAGTTGAGAAAGGTTGAAAATCACTGTCGTAGTCCGTAGAGGATGCTGGGGTCCACATTAGTACCATGGGTATAGACGGGTTCACTAGGAGCCACTGGCACTTTAAGAGTTTAATAGTGTGGGCAGGCTCCTCCCTCTATGCACCTCCTACCAGACTCAGTCTAAAAACTGTGCCCGAGGAGACGGACAACTTAGAGAGAAGGATTTTACACAGGTAGTGGCGAGATTCACACCAGCTCACATAAACAAGGCAAACCAAGCTAACAAGCTTGAAAACTCAGCAACAGCTGAATAACATAACTGAACAAAGAACGCAGTACTTAACTAAGAACCAAGCAGTACTGAACCAAGTAACCACTGCAGGATAACAAAGCGCTGGGCGGGCACCCAGCATCCTCTACGGACTACGAGAAAAGGATTTACCGGTAGGTAATTACAATCCTATTTTCTCTTGCGTCCTAGAGGATGCTGGTGTCCACATTAGTACCATGGGGATCTACCAAAGCTCCCAGAACAGGAGGGAGAACGCGGAGGCCCCGGCAGAACTGATTGACCAAACTTTAGGTCCTCAGAGGCCAAAGTATCGAACATGTAGAACTTAGCAAACGTGTACGACCCTAACCAAGTAGCCGCTCTGCAAAGTTGTAAAGCCGAGACCCCCGGGCAGCCGCCCAGGAAGAACCCACCTTATGAGTAGAGTGGGCCTTAACAGATTTTGGACACGGCAATCCTGCCATAGAATATGCATGCTGAATAGTGAACCTGATCCAGCGAGAAATCGTCTGCTTAGAAGCAGGACACCCAATTTTCTTGGGATCATAAAGGACAAACAGAGAGTCCGATTTCCTGTGATGACCAGTCCTCTTCACATAGATCTTCGAAGCCCTCGCAACATCCAAGGACTTTGACGGAACTGAGGACTCAGTAGCAACTGGCACCACAATAGGTTGGTTGATATGAAAAGCCGACACAACCTTTGGAAGGAACTGCTGACATGTCCGGAGCTCAGCTCTATCTTCGTGGAAGATCAAATAGGGGATTTTACAAGACAAAGCCCCCAACTCCGACACACGTTGAGCAGAAGCTAAGGCCAACAAAGTGACAGCCTTCCATGTGAGAAACTTGACTTCAGCCTCCTGTAGAGGCTTGAACCAATCCGATTGGAGGAACTGTAACACCACGTTAAGATCCCAGGGTGCCGTAGGTGGCACAAAGGGAGGCCGGATGTGCAGAACCCCTTTCTAAAAAGTCTGAACCCCAGGGAGGGAAGCCAGCTGTTTCTGGAAGAAAATGGATAAGGCAGAAATCTGGACCTTTACGGATCCCAACCTCAAGCCCATATCCACACCTGCTTGCAGGAAGAGGAGAAACCGTCCCAGTTGAAACTCCACCGTAGGAAACTTCTTGGATTCACACCAAGTTACATACTTTTTCCAAATGCGATGGTAATGTTTAGACGTTACTCCTTTCCTAGCCTGCATCAGGGTAGGAATAACCTTGTTCGGAATGCCTTTCCGAGCTAATATCTGCCATTCAACCTCCATGCCGTCAAACGTAGCCGCGGTAAGTCTTGATAAGCGAACGGCCCCTGTTGTAACAGGTCCTCCCGAAGAGGAAGAGGCCTCGGATCTCCCAGCAGTAGACCCAGAAGATCTGTGTACCAAGCCCTTCTTGGCCAGTCCGGAGCAATGAGGATTGCCTGAACTCTTGTTCTCCTTATGAGCTTTGGAATGAGTGAAAGTGGAGGAAACACGTACACCGACTGGAACTCCAACGGAGACACCAGAGCATCCACCGCCACTGCTTGCAGGTCTCTCGACCTGGAACAATACCTCTGAAGCTTCTGGTTGAGGCGGGAGGCCATCATGTCTATCTGAGGAACCACCCAAATATGTGTCACTTCCATGAACACCTCTGGATGGAGGCCCCACTCTCCTGGATGGAGATTGTGTCTGCTGAGGAAGTCCGCTTCCCAGTTGTCCACTCCCGGAATGAAAATTGCAAACGCGTGTTTCTCTGCCCAGAGGATGATTCTTGTTACCTATGACATTGCAGCCCTGCTCTTCATTCCGCCCTGTCGATTGATGTGAGCCACCGTTGTTACATTGTCCGACTGTACTTGAATGGCTCGATATCGCAGAAGATGTGCCGCTTGGAGAAGACTGTTGTACACGGCTCTTAGTTCCAGAATGTTTATTGGAAGACGGGATTCCAGACTTGACCACCTTCCTTGGAAGGTTTCCCCTTGGGTGACTGCGCCCCAACCCCTGAGACTTGCGTCTGTGGTTAGAAGGATCCAGTCCTGAATCCCGAGCCTGCGGCCCTCCAGAAGGTGAGGCCTTTGCAGCCACCAGAGGAGTGAAATCCTTGCTTTCTGCAACAGACGTATCCTCAGGTGCATATGTAGATGAGACCCCGACCACTTGTCTCCCGACCACTTGTCTAGGATTCCAGTTGGAAAGATCGAGCATGAAATCTTCCGTACTGTAGAGCCTCGTAGGAGGCCACCATCTTCCCCAGAAGGCGAATGCACTGATGAACCGATACCCGGGCTGGCTTCAGGACATCCCGGATCATTGTTTGAATCACCAACACTTTTTCCTCCTGTAGAAACACCCTCTGCACTTCCGCGTTGAGGATCATCCCCAGGAAAGACAATCTCCTTGTCGGCTCCAAATGTGACTTTGGAAGGTTCAGGATCCAACTATGTTCCCTGAGCAGTCAAGTACTGAGAGCAATGGACTGCAACAAGGTCTCCCTGGTCGATGCCTTTATCAGCAGATCATCCAGATATGGGATTATGTTCACTCCCTGTCTGCGGAGAAGAACCATCATCTCTGCCATCATCTTGGTGAACGTGGAGAGACCAAATTGCACTGCCTGGAACTGATAGTGACTGTCTAACAGTGCAAACCTGAGATAAGAATTGTGCGGCGGCCAAATCGAAATGTGGAGGTACGCATCCTTAATGTCCAGGGATACCATAAACTCCCCCTCCTCTAGACCTGAGATCACCGCTCTCAGAGACTCTAATTTGAACTTGAACTCCCTCAGATAAGGGTTTAATGATTTCAAGTTCAAAATCGGTCTGACCGAACCATCCGGTTTCGGTACCACGAAAAGGTTCTAATAGTAACCCTTGTTATGCTTAAGCGGTGGAACTGTAACGATGACCGCTGACCTTTCCAATTTTTGAATGGCTTCCTGTAGGACAGCCCTGTCTCTCAGTAACACTGGCAAGCCTGATTTGAAGAATTGGTGAGGCGGGAGTTCTTGAAACTCCAGTCTGTACCCCTGGGATACAATATCCTTCACCCAGGGGTCCAGGCCGGACGACAACCAGACGTGGCTGAAACGTCTGAGCCTCGCACACACCGGACCGTCCTCTAGGCAGTGCGGTCCACCGTCATGCTGAGAATTTTGAGGAACCAGAAGCAGGCTTCTTGTCCTGGGAGCCTGCAGGTGCAGGCTTTTGGGATTTTGCACGCCCACCTCGAAAGAAAGTGGTAGGGGCTTGGACTTTTTTGTCTTAGCGGTCCGAAAGGACTGCAATGCGGATGAAGAAAAGGGTTTCTTTGTTGAAGGCGTAGCTGAGGGAAGAAACGGGGACTTACCCGCGGTTGCCGTGGAAATCCACACATCCAACCCTTCCCCAAATAGAGCCTGACCTGTGTAGGGTAGGTTCTCCACACTTCTCATGGATTCCGCATCCGCCGACCATTGGCGTAGCCAGAGTCCCCTGCGAGCTGAGACATACATGGAAGATATCCGTGCATTCAGCGTACCCAGGTCCTTCATGGATTCCACCATGAACCCCACAGAATCCTGTATGTTACGTAAAAACAGTTCAATGTCACTTCTATCCATTGTATCTAAGTCTTCTAGTAATGTGCCTGACCACTTTACTATAGCTTTTGAGATCCATGCACAGGCAATAGTAGGCTTTAAAGCCACCCCTGAAGCAGTGTATATGGATTTGAGCGTAGTGTCAATCTTACGATCAGCCGGTTCTTTTAACGCGGTAGATCCAGGGATAGGTAAAACCACTTTTTTTGACAGTCTGGAGACAGAGGCGTCAACTATGGGTGGGTTTTCCCATCTTTTTCTATCCTCCTTGTAAGGAATCCGCAGTCTCCATTGCATCACTTCCAGTGAACAGGGGTCTCCTGGCTTCAGTCCTCTGTTTTCAGAGTATTCCCTGTGAATTGGACCTGTGAAACTACAGGTTCCAGCAATTCCAGCCTTCAGTCTCCTGCAGCCCACAGCTCTCTACCTAACCAGTTCTATCTTTTGGTAACCACTGGTTTCAGCCAGCAACCAGCAGTGCATGGCATTAACTGTCTACAGAGTTATTCTCCCGATTAATCACTAGCTCCAGTTAACTCACAGCTGATCTGAACACCCAATCCAGCAGGGTGTGTTCTCACAGAGATCATCCAATCATCACAGACCAAGGTGTTTAAACTCCAGTTCCCGGCTCAGTCTCATCGCCTTGGACAACACGTCACATTCTGTGAACAGGCGTCTCCTGTTTGCAGTCATCTGTCTGCAGAGATACCCCTGTGTATTGGACCTGTGGAACTACAGGTCCCAGCAGTTCCAGTTCCGTTCCAGGTTCCAGTCTTCAATCCTTTGTTCCTAGCAACCACTCCAGCTCTCCTGCGAGTCACATTCAGTGTGCAAGTTCCTGTGTTCCAGTCTCCAGTCTTCATTGTTCCTGTTTGCCTTCCAGCCTGGTCTGGATCCGCTCTCCAGTTCCCCTGTGTTCCTGTTTGCCTTCCAGCCTGGTCTGGATCCGCTCTCCAGTTCCCGTGTTCCTGTTTGCCTTCCAGCCTGTTCCGATACCACCGTGGAACCACAAGCACCAGCAATCCCTGCATCTGTTGTCAGGCTCCACACCTTTCATAGCTACAGTGTGCTCCAGCCCTCTGCAGTAGAGAATCTCTCTCCAGGTGCATCTCATCATCTCCACCTGTGCATCAGCTTGCAAGCTGCCAGTGTAATTTCCAACAGCACTGTGAACTTAACACCTGCCTCCTGCATTTGCTACCAGGCTTGCTACCATTGTTACCATCTCTGCTGGCTCCACGGCCTAACTACCTCTGGTTCCCATACCAGCATATCGATCCCTTGATCGATTATACAGCCATACCGTTATTGCCATAGACTCTCAGCTTCCACGCTGCACCATACCCATTGCATTTATTGTTTGTTATTGCAAGTATTCCTGCTGCCATATTGTTTCTCTTTTCACTTAATAAATAACATTGCGCACATGCGCAGGTATCCAATCCAGCCTCCTCACTTCTTCCATCCTACCTCCACTGACCCACTAGCGCCCCCTCCGGGGACACAAACCAAACCGAACCTGACACTCCTCAGGGAAGGGAAAAGCAAACCAGAACCCTCTTGGGGATCTGGAAGTTTTTCTCCGGGGTTTCCCAGGATTTTTCAAATAAAGCATTTAATTCTTTAGACGCAGGGAAGGTTAGCGAGGCTTTCTTATTGTCTGTGAAGTAAGCCTCCTCAACCTGCTCAGGTGGTGTGTCAGTAATGTTTAACACATCTCTAATGGCCTCAATCATGAGCTGCACCCCCTTAGCCAGGGATTCCGCCCCCCTCAGCACATCCCCATCACCGTCTGTGGTGTCAGAGTTGGTATCCGTGTCATCTTGCATAATCTGAGCAAGTGCACGTTTCTTTGGGAATATGCTAGGACAGTGGTTCTGAAACATTTTTGAATCATGGCACCCTAGAGTATCAGGGTTTTTTTCACGGCACCCATAGGCCAAATTTTCTGAGAAATTTAGAAAGAAATATTAAATGCAGTAAATTGTGTTTGTCATCCTTAGGGTCCGTTATGTGTAAGGGACAGGATATGCTTGTGTTTGTCCACATATTCTATGATTGACAGCCATCAGCACTGGTTTTGCCTATTACATTAATCATAAATAAGTTGAATTGGTCCTGGACCACCAATCCAAGGCACCCCTGCAAGTGTCCCGAGGCACCCCAGGGTGCCTAGGCACACAGTTTGGGAACCACTGTGCTAGGGGATTGAGAAGGAATAGGAACAGACCCTGACTAAACAGCTATAGAATTCTTTAAAACCTGAGTTTCCGTCTCTGTATGAGCTACCCTAGTAGAGATCTGAGAGATCATTCCCTTAATAGAAGTCAGCCATTCTGGCTCATTAATAGGAATCTGAGAAAATAAGATTTTACTCACCGGTAAATCTATTTCTCGTAGTCCGTAGTGGATGCTGGGAACTCCGTAAGGACCATGGGGAATAGACGGGCTCCGCAGGAGACTGGGCACTCTAAAAGAAAGATTAGGTACTATCTGGTGTGCACTGGCTCCTCCCTCTATGCCCCTCCTCCAGACCTCAGTTAGGATACTGTGCCCGGAAGAGCTGACACAATAAAGAAGGATTTTGAATCCCGGGTAAGACTCATACCAGCCACACCAATCACACCGTATAACTCGTGATACTATACCCAGTTAACAGTATGAAATATAACTGAGCCTCTCAACAGATGGCTCAACAATAACCCTTTAGTTAGGCAATAACTATATACAAGTATTGCAGACAATCCGCACTTGGGATGGGCGCCCAGCATCCACTACGGACTACGAGAAATAGATTTACCGGTGAGTAAAATCTTATTTTCTCTGACGTCCTAGTGGATGCTGGGAACTCCGTAAGGACCATGGGGATTATACCAAAGCTCCCAAACGGGCGGGAGAGTGCGGATGACTCTGCAGCACCGAATGAGAGAACTCAAGGTCCTCCTCAGCCAGGGTATCAAATTTGTAGAATTTAGCAAACGTGTTTGCCCCTGACCAAGTTGCAGCTCGGCAAAGTTGTAAAGCCGAGACCCCTCGGGCAGCCGCCCAAGATGAGCCCACTTTCCTTGTGGAATGGGCTTTTACTGATTTAGGATGCGGCAATCCAGCCGCAGAATGCGCCAGCTGAATTGTGCTACAAATCCAGCGAGCAATAGTCTGCTTAGAAGCAGGAGCACCTAGTTTATTGGGTGCATACAGGATAAAAAGCGAGTCAGTTTTCCTGACTCCAGCCATCCTGGAAACATAAATTTTCAAGACCCTGACTACGTCCAGTAACTTGGAATCTTCCAAGTCCCTAGTAGCCGCAGGCACTACAATAGGTTGGTTCAAGTGAAAAGCTGATACCACCTAAGGGAGAAACTGGGGACGAGTCCTCAATTCTGCCCTATCCATATGGAAAATCAGATAAGGGTTTTTACATGACAAAGCCGCCAATTCTGACACACGCCTGGCCGAAGCCAAGGCCAATAACATGACCACTTTCCACGTGAGATATTTCAGATCCACAGTTTTAAGTGGCTCAAACCAATGTGATCTCAGGAAACTCAACACCACGTTGAGATCCCAAGGTGCCACAGGAGGCACAAAAGGGGGCTGAACATGTAGCACTCCCTTTACAAATGTCTGAACTTCAGGCAGTGAAGCCAGTTCTTTCTGGAAGAAAATCGACAGAGCCGAAATCTGGACCTTAATGGAACCCAATTTTAGGCCCATAGTCACTCCCGACTGTAGGAAGTGCAGAAAACGACCCAGCTGAAATTCCTCAGTAGGGGCCTTCCTGGCCTCACACCACGCAACATATTTTCGCCAAATACGGTGATAATGGTTTGCGGTTACTTCTTTCCTGGCTTTTATCAGCGTAGGAATGACTTCCTCCGGAATGCCCTTTTCCTTTAGGATCCGGAATTCAACCGCCATGCCGTCAAATGCAGCCGCGGTAAGTCTTGGAACAGACAGGGTCCCTGCTGTAGCAGATCCTGTCTGAGCGGTAGAGGCCATGGGTCCTCTGATATCATTTCTTGAATTTCTGGGTACCAAGCTCTTCTTGGCCAATCCGGAACCACGAGTATCGTTCTTACTCCTCGCCTTCTTATTATTCTCAGTACCTTTGGTATGAGAGGCAGAGGAGGGAACACATAAACCGACTGGTACACCCACGGTGTCACTAGAGCGTCCACAGCTATCGCCTGAGGGTCCCTTGACCTGGCGCAATATCTCTTTAGCTTTTTGTTGAGGCGGGACGCCATCATGTCCACCTGTGGCCTTTCCCAACGGTTTACCAACAGTTGGAAGACTTCTGGATGAAGTCCACACTCTCCCGGGTGTAGGTCGTGTCTGCTGAGGAAGTCTGCTTCCCAGTTGTCCACTGCCGGAATGAACACTGCTGACAGTGCTAAGACGTGATTTTCCGCCCATCGGAGAATCCTTGTGGCTTCTGCCATCGCCATCCTGCTTCTTGTGCCGCCCTGTCGGTTTACATGGGCGACTGCCGTGATGTTGTCTGATTGGATCAGCACCGGCTGGTTTTGAAGCAGGGGCCTTGCCTGACTTAGGGCATTGTAAATGGCCCTCAGTTCCAGAATATTTATGTGTAGGGACGACTCCTGACTTGACCAAAGGTCTTGGAAATTTCTTCCCTGTGTGACTGCCCCCCAGCCTCGAAGGCTGGCATCCGTGGTCACCAGGACCCAGTCCTGTATGCCGAATCTGCGGCCCTCTAGAAGATGAGCACTCTGCAGCCACCACAGCAGAGACACCCTGGTCCTTGGAGACAGGGTTATCAGCCGATGCATCTGAAGATGCGATCCCGACCACTTGTCCAAGAGGTCCCACTGAAAGGTTCTTGCATGGAACCTGCCGAATGGAATTGCTTCGTATAAATCTACCATTTTTCCGAGGACTCGTGTGCAGTGATGCACCGATACCTGTTCTGGTTTCAGGAGGTCTCTGACTAGAGATGACTGCTCCTTGGCTTTCTCCTGCGGGAGAAACACTTTTTTCTGTTCTGTGTCCAGAACCATCCCCAGGAACAGTAGGCGTGTGGAAGGAACCAGCTGTAACTTTGGAATGTTTAGAATCCATCCGTGCTGTTGTAGCACCTCCCGAGATAGTGCTACTCCGACCAACAACTGCTCCTTGGACCTCGCCTTTATAAGGAGATCGTCCAAGTACGGGATAATTAAAACTCCCTTTTTTCGAAGGAGTATCATCATTTCTGCCATTACCTTGGTAAACACCCTCGGTGCCGTGGACAGTCCAAACGGCAGTGTCTGGAATTGGTAATGGCAATCCTGTACCACAAATCTGAGGTACTCTTGGTGAGGATGGTAAATGGGGACATGCAGGTAAGCATCCTTGATGTCCAGGGATACCATGTAATCCCCCTCGTCCAGGCTTGCAATAACCGCCCTGAGCGATTCCATCTTGAACTTGAATTTTTTTATGTATGTGTTCAAGGATTTCAAATTTAAAATGGGTCTCACCGAACCGTCCGGTTTCGGTTCCACAAACAGTGTGGAATAGTAACCCCTTGAAGTAGGGGCACCTTGACTATCACATGCTGGGAATACAGCTTGTGAATTGCCTCTAGCACAGCTTCCCTGCCCGAGGGAGTTGTCGGCAAGGCAGATTTGAGGAAACGGCGGGGGGGAGGCGCCTCGAATTCCAGCTTGTACCCCTGAGATACTACTGGAAGGATCCAGGGATCCACCTGTGAGCGAGCCCACTGATCGCTGAAATTTTTGAGGCGGCCCACCGTACCTGGCTCCGCCTGTGGAGCCCCACCGTCATGCGGCGGACTTGGAAGAAGCGGGGGAGGACTTTTGTTCCTGGGAACCTGCTGTTTGTTGCAGCTTTTTTCCCTTACCTCTGCCTCTGGACAGAAAGGACCCGCCTTTTCCCCGCCTGTTTTTCTGGGGTCGAAAGGAGTGTACCTGATAATACGGCGCTTTCTTAGGCTGTGAGGGGACATGGGGCAAAAATGCTGACTTCCCAGCTGTTGCTGTGGAAACTAGGTCTAAGAGACCATCCCCGAATAACTCCTCACCCTTATAAGGCAAAACTTCCATGTGCCTTTTCGAATCTGCATCCCCTGTCCACTGCCGAGTCCATAAGCCTCTCCTAGCAGAGATGGACAGAGCACTTATTTTAGATGCCAGTCGGCAGATCTCCCTCTGTGCATCTCTCATGTAGAAGACTAAGTCTTTTATATGCTCTACGGTTAGCAGAATAGTGTCCCTGTCTAGGGTGTCAATATTTTCCGACAGGGAATCTGACCACGCAGCTGCAGCACTGCACATCCATGCTGAAGCAATCGCTGGTCTCAGTATAATGCCTGAGTGTGTATATACAGACTTCAGGATCGCCTCCTGCTTTCTATCAGCAGGCTCCTTTAGGGCGGCCGTATCCGGAGACGGTAGTGCCACCTTTTTTGACAAGCGTGTGAGCGCTTTATCCACCCTAGGGGGTGTTTCCCAACGTGACCTATCCTCTGGCGAGAAAGGGAACGCCATTAGTAACTTTTTAGAAATTACCCATTTTTTATCGGGGGAAGCCCACGCTTCTTCACACACTTCATTTAATTCTTCAGATGGGGGAAAAACTATTGGTAGTTTTTTCTCCCCAAACATAATACCCTTTTTTGAGGTGCCTGGGTTTATATCAGAAATGTGTAATACCTCTTTCATTGCCTCAATCATGCAACGAATGGCCCTAGTGGACATTAAATTAGACTCTTCGTCGTCGACACTGGTATCAGTATCTGTGTCGACATCTGTGTCTGCCATCTGAGGTAGCGGGCGCTTTAGAGCCCCTGATGGCCTTTGAGTCGTCTGGGCAGGCACGAGGTGAGAAGCCGGCTGTCCCGCATTTGGCATGTCGTCAAATTTTTTATGTAAGGAGTCGACACTTGCACGTAATTCCTTCCATAAGTCCATCCACTCAGGTGTCTGCCCCGCAGGGGGTGACATCACATTTATAGGCATCTGCTCTGCCTCCACATAAGCCTCCTCATCAAACATGTCGACACAGCCGTACCGACACACCGCACACACACAGGGAATGCTCTGACAGAGGACAGGACCCCACAAAAAGCCCTTTGGGGAGACAGAGAGTATGCCAGCACACACCAGAGCGCTTTATAATACAGGGACTAACTGAATTATATCCCCTTATAGCTGCTATAAATTATATACTGAGCCTAAATTTAGTGCCCCCCCTCTCTTTTTTACCCTTCTGTAGTGCAGACTGCAGGGGAGAGCCAGGGAGCTTCCTTCCAGCGGAGCTGTGAGGGAGAAATGGCGCCAGTGTGCTGAGGGAGATAGCTCCGCCCCTTTTTCGGCGGACTTTTCTCCCGCTTTTTTATGGAATCTGGCAGGGGTATTTATCACATATATAGCCTCTGGGGCTATATATTGTGATTATTTTGCCAGCCAAGGTCTAATTATTGCTGCTCAGGGCGCCCCCCCCCAGCGCCCTGCACCCATCAGTGACCGGAGTGTGAGGTGTACAAGAGGAGCAATGGCGCACAGCTGCAGTGCTGTGCGCTACCTTGTTGAAGACTGAAGTCTTCTGCCGCCGATTTTTCCGGACCTCTTCTAGCTTCTGGCTCTGTAAGGGGGACGGCGGCGCGGCTCCGGGAACGAACATCAAGGACGGGTCCTGCGGTCGATCCCTCTGGAGCTAATGATGTCCAGTAGCCTAAGAAGCCCAAGCTAGCTGCAAGCAGGTAGGTTCGCTTCTTCTCCCCTAAGTCCCTCGTTGCAGTGAGCCTGTTGCCAGCAGGTCTCACTGTAAAATAAAAAACCTAAAATATACTTTCTTTCTAGGAGCTCAGGAGAGCCCCTAGTGTGCATCCAGCTCGGCCGGGCACAGAAATCTAACTGAGGTCTGGAGGAGGGGCATAGAGGGAGGAGCCAGTGCACACCAGATAGTACCTAATCTTTCTTTTAGAGTGCCCAGTCTCCTGCGGAGCCCGTCTATTCCCCATGGTCCTTACGGAGATCCCAGTATCCACTAGGACGTCAGAGAAAATGCATTACATTCCTGGGTACATGGAATGGATTCTTCTGGGGAAGAAATATCCTCTGCAGCATAAGACACAGAGGGGCAGATTTATTAAGCCCGGTGAAGTGATACAGTGGAAGATGATAACGCACCAGCCAGTCAGCTCCTAACTGTCATTTTTCAAACCTAGCCTGTAACATGGAAATTAGGAGCTGATTGGCTGGTCATTTATCACCTTCCACTTTATCACTACACCAGGCTTAATAAATCTGCCCCAGAGTCCCCTGGACATGGCTATGTGAGAAACATACACTACACTCACACAGGAAGATTTCAGACACATTTTTTCCCCAAGAACTTTCAGAGAAACACAGAGCTTGGAGCCAGTACACACACAGACAATAAGGTAGATATAATAAAATACCTGGCGCTGACTGCGTACCCTTAATAGACTACACAGGAATTTACAGCCTCCCCCCCTTCTACAACCTCTTGGTACTGCACAGGATAGCTGGAGTAGTGTGGAGGGACAGCTCTCCCTGTCAGCGTCTCTGTAGCTGGATCTGCAGGGAGGAAAATGGCGCTGAACGCTGCTGGGTCCGCTCTGAGGAGAAGTTCCGCCCCCTAAAACATGGCGCTGCTTCCCGCATTTTACATCTTTATACTGGCCTGAGGTATGGTGTTGGCAGCGTTACCGAGGTTCCTGACAGCCTGAGTCACAAGTGTAAAGTATAGGCGCTGGCTCAGGGCGCCCCTCAAAGAGCGAACAACTCGGGATGACCCCCTAGGTCACTACTATGGGCCATAACATTAAATAAGGCTCTTCTATGGTTCAGAAAATGAACTAGGGAACTATTATAGGGCATAAAATTAACAATTGCTGCAGAGAAGTGTCTCTCTAGAAGCATTGGGACAGGGGCCCCTCCAAAATGTTGCTGTGGGGCCCACAAAATTCTGGGTGTGTGTGTATATAAACTTCTGCTGAAGATGAGTTTTAGCACCCTGAAACGGTGTGATAAATAGTTGCAGTTCTCATAAATTCTGCAGTGCCATGCTGTACTCAATTCCGCCTACGGGAGGGCCCCACTACAGAGCTAGATATCAATAACCACTTGCAGAAGAATGGAACTCTAATATAAACCACCTTTGCAAAGACAAAACACACTGATGTCACAAATGTACACAATATCAGTTTGTTTGTCCTATTCTTTTTCCTTTATTGATATTACTTTATGAATATCAACATGGAAGAACAGCCAAGAGAATGTAAAATACTGAGAGCAGAAAGATGGCGCCTAATCCCAGGAGTGCGGTCACCAAATGGCACTCTGACTCTCGGAGGAGCACCACGGTGTAGTAAGATGGTTGCCCTGTATTAACCAATTCAGGCCGGATGTTGCCAAGGGAGATAAGAGTTCGCCAGTTCCGTTCGCGATCTCCGTCACCGCCCACACCACAGTAGCCAATAAGGGAAGACAGAGACATCGATAGACGATTTCTATTGGTCGGAAGCTAAGTCGTGCCGTGTCTTGTCACCAGAGGGCCTCGCTGCGCAGTGTCGGTCAGAGAGGGAGCCCGGTGCCGCGGCGACGCCATTTTGTCTGCTTGTCTCTGTGTTACCGCGCTTCGTGCAGCGAGCTGAGGAGAGAGAATGGGGGATCACTACCATCGCGGCGGCGGGTACCCATCGGGACCACCAAGGGATTTCCGCAGAGATGGGGACAGCAGATGTAAGGACAGGGCAGCTGCTGGGAGCGGCAGTGGGGGTGGGGGGGTGGTCATATGAGCAGACCCGTGGGGTAGGTACAAAGCCTGTGATACTGGAATGTGATGGGTCTAGCCTTTCCAGTGCCGGAGGAACAATGGTGGGGAACAAGCATAGGGGCATTGCTGCTATTTCTGCTACATGCATTTACCTGTGCCCCACCATGGGTCAGTGTGTGGTGGGGAGCAGCATGTGCACCCCATGTGTGGCTGCACTTACATGAGTGACTGCAATTTGTGCATGGGATGGGGCAGTTGGTGCAGGTGCAAGAAATGGGGCCTCTTGCAATGTAGCTTAGGACACGGCAGTTTGTGCATGAGATGGGGCATATGGTGCAGGTGCAAGAAATGGGGCCTCTTGCAATGTAGCATAGGACACAGCAGTTTGTGCATGGGATGGGGCAATTGGTGCGGTTGCAAGAAATGGGGCAGCTTGCAGTGAAGCATAAAACAGCAGTTTGTGCATGGGATGGGGCAATTGGTGGGGGTGCAAGAAATGGGGCAGTGAAACATAGGAGATGGCAGTTTGCATGGGATGGGGTAATTGGGGCCATTTGTGACGAATGATGGGGCAATCGGTGCATGGGATAGGGTCATTTTTTTGCGGATACAACAAATGGTGTGCTGTATGCGAATGCATGGTACAAGGATTGAATACAGAAATTAGGCCATTATGTATGGATGCATGTGATGGGGCAGTTTGCGTTAGATGCCAATTTCTGCAGGATAAAGGACTTGCTGTGAGACAGGAATTTTCTGCAGTTGGAGTCATTTGGACACGTGCGTGGGTTGGGTCATTTTGTGTGCACAGAGTGGTGCATTTCCCAGGTGTGCAGGATAGGGCCTGTTGCAAAGAAACAATTGCACAGCCGTCGTCCAGATACATTCACATCATGGGCAGACCTGCTAGCTCTGTAATTCTTTTAGGATGAGCCCACACATCTGAAAAGTTAGAACGTATATAAAAAGTCTGACCAGTAAATACTCGGACAGTAAAAAGTATTTGCATTGTACTGTAAGTACATTTATCACTCCTGAGAGATGTTTTGTGTTTAGATACCTAAGAGCATGAGGTCCAGAGGGCTGCATATATAATGTGTGCATTTTCTTGTTTCAGATTCTGGACATCATGCACCAGATCATTATGGTTCCACGGGTGGTGGTGGTTACCCCCCACCTCACAGACAAGATCCCATCAAACAAGAAAGAGAACCGTTTTATGACCGGAGAACCATGGATCCAGGACCTCCTATGGATAATCTGGGTAAATGCTGTTCAGCTTTATTAGTGTATTAAGTCAGCAATTTCAGTCAGCACTGAAAGTGCATAAAAGTAAGCGGGGGTTAATCATGTGAGAAGAAGTCTATGCAGTGAATGTAACCTTGGAAAACATTGTCTGTCAGCACATACTCTTAAAGGAGTAACATAGAGAGGCCGCCATATTACAAAAGTTACAAATACACCGAAACCTATTGTTAATCATTTTTGCTATTTGCAGTGATTTTGTGTCTGCTTTTGGAGGAAGTTGTTTCTTAGCCGGGGTAGCTGCCTTGTACCTCCTTTTTTGCCTCTAATAGTGGCGAGGAAACTTTACACTGACGGGTTCTGTCTCAGCTGTGCAGTTGCGCATGTGCTACATAATGGTGAGTACACACTGGGGGTAATTCCAAGTTGATCGCAGCAGGACATTTTTTTAGCAGTTAGGCAAAACCATGTGCACTGCAGGGAGGCAGATATAACATGTGCAGAGAGAGTTAGATTTGGGTGGGTTATTTTGTTTCTGTGCAGGGTAAATACTGGCTGCTTTATTTTTACACTGCAATTTAGATTGCAGATTGAACACACCCCACCCAAATCTCTCTCTGCACGTTATATCTGTCTCCCCTGCAGTGCACATGGTTTTGCCCAACTGCTAACAAAGTTCCTGCTGCGATCAACTGAGAATTAGGCCCACTTTGTGATATGCTCTATGGGGGTAATTCAGACCTAATCGCTAGGGTGCGTTTTTCGCATCCCTACGATCAGGTAGTCGCCGCCTACAGGGGGAGGGGGAATTCGCTGTGCAGGTGTGCGATCGCATGTGCAGAGCTGCACAAACAAAAGTTTGTGCAGTCTCCGCACAGCCCAGGACTTCCTTACCCGCTGCGATGATCGGGGCCGGAGCTGACGTCAGAAACCCTACCTCCAAACGCCTGGATCCTCCTGCGTTTTTCCGGACACTCCTCTAAAACGGTCAGTTGCCACCCACAAACGGACTCTTCCTGTCAGTCACCTTGCAATCGCTTTGTTCGCACCATCCAGTCACTGCCCGGCGCTGTGGACCGATGTGCCTGCGCATTGCGGTGCATGCGCCATTCAGAAAACGCACAGCAGCGATCGGGTCTGAATTACCACCTATGAGCGATATCGCAGTGTTACCCCTCTCGGGCAGGGCCGCCGACATAGTGCATACATAGTGGCATAGTGACGTCATGCTGCGGCCGGCCTGAACATGCAGCATTTGACAGTATAGGGGATCATTCTGAGTTAATCGTAGCTGTGCTAACACAGAATCCAGGAAAAGTCCCTACCGTATACAGGTCAGGCTCTTCTTGGGGAAGCACTAGATGCGTGGATTTCCTTGGCAACAGCGGGTAAGTCTCCCTTTCTTCCCTCAGCTGCTCCTGCTCCGAAGAAACCGTTTTCTTCACCTACATCACAGCCGTGTCTGGCTACGAAGCCTAGAAAGGCCAGGCCGTCCAACACCTTCTTTCGGGGAGGTAGGCCCAAGTCCAAAAGACCCGCTATGGCAGGTTCCCAGGAACATAAATCTATTTCAGATACACCAAAGTCCTCCGCATGACGGTGGACTGCTGGTCCCGGAGGTGGGACCGGTGGGAGCGAGACTCGGGCAGTTCAGTTACGTCTGGGTGCAAGATATTTTGTCCCAGGGGTACAGGCTGGAGTTTCAAAATCTCCCCCCTCACCGATTTTTCAAATCGGGTTTACCAGCTCTGCTGGCAGACAGGACGGTCCTACAAGCCGCCGTCCAGAAATTGGTGGAGTCACAAGTCATTGTGCCCGTACCATCTCATATGCACAACAAGGCTTACTATTCGAACCTTTTCGTGGTACCGAAACCGGATGGTTCGGTCAGGCCCATTCTGAACCTAAAGTCACTAAACCTAATTCTGAAGAAGTTCAAAATGGAGTCTTTAAGAGCGGTGCTATCAAGTCTGGAAGAGGGGGAATTCCTGGGGTGGTCTTCAGTATGCCGGCTGTCGGGATCCCGACAGCCAGCATGCCGACACTTATTCTCCCTCGTGGGGGTCCACGACCCCCCTGGAGGGAGAATAAACTAGCGTGGCGAGCGCAGCGAGCCCGCAAGGTGCTCATTTGCGCTCGCCACACTTGTCGGTATGCTGGCGGTCAGGCGCCGGTATGCTGGACGCCGGGAGCCCGACCGCCGGCATACCATACTACACCTGAATTCCTGGTATCCCTGGATATCAATAATGCGTACCTCCACATTCCAATCTGGCTTTGCCTTGCTGGACAGTCATTTCCAGTTCCAGGCCCTGCCATTCGGCCTCTCAACAGCACCGAGGGTGTTCACCAAGGTGATGGCAGAGATGATGGTTCTCCTTCGCAGACGGGGTGAACATCATTCCATATCTGGACGATCTGCTGATAAAGGCATCGTCCAGGGAGAAACTATTGCTCTCACGACCGATCTTCTCAGTGTCCACGGTTGGATTCTGAACCTTCCAAAATCTGACACTTGGAACCAACCAGGAGGTTGTCCTTTCTGGCGATGATCCTTGACATGGAAGTACAGAGGGTATTTCTCTAACGTCCTAGTGGATGCTGGGGACTCCGTAAGGACCATGGAGAATAGACGGGCTCCGCAGGAGACTGGGCACTCGAAAGAAAGATTAGGTATTATCTGGTGTGCACTGGCTCCTCCCTCTATGCCCCTCCTCCAGACCTCAGTTAGAATCTGTGCCTGGCCAGAGCTGGTTGCTCCTAGTGGGCTCTCCTGAGCTTACTAGTAAAGAAAGTATTTTGTTAGGTTTTTTATTTTCAGAGAGCTTCTGCTGGCAACAGACTCTCTGCTACGTGGGACTGAGGGGAGAGAAGCAAACCTACTAACTGTGGCTAGGTTGCGCTTCTTGGGCTACTGGACACCATTAGCTCCAGAGGGATCGAACACAGGACCCTAACCTTGATCGTCCATTCCCGGAGCCGCGTCGCCGTCCCCCTCGCAGAGCCAGAAGCAAAGAAGACTTTGAAATCGGCGGCAGAAGACTCCTGTCTTCACTAAAGGTAGCGCACAGAACTGCAGCTGTGCGCCATTGCTCCCACAGCACACCCGCACACTCCGGTCACTGTATGGTGCGGGGGGGGGGGGGGGGAAGCGCCCTGGGCAGCAATTAAGATACCTGATGGCAAAATACACATATATACAGTCAGGCACTGTATATAGGTGCGAGCCCCCGCCATTTTTACACATGAGACGCGGGACAGAAGCCCGCCACTGAGGGGGCGGGGCCTTCTTCCTCAGCACACCAGCGCCATTTTCTCTTCACAGCTCCGCTGGAAGGACTCTCCCCTGCAGTATACAGGTGCATTAGATAAAAAGGAGAGGGGGGGCACATAAATTTAGGCGCATACATATATAATATAAAAACAGCAGCTACCGGGTAAACACTACAGTACTGTGTAATTCCTGGGTTATATAGCGCTGGGGTGTGTGCTGGCATACTCTCTCTCTGTCTCCCCAAAAAGCCTTTGTGGGGTCCTGTCCTCAGTCTGAGCATTCCCTGTGTGTTTGCGGTGTTTCGGTACGTCTGTGTCGACATGTTTGATGAGGAAGGATACGTGGAGGCAGAGCAAGTGCAAACAGATGTGGTGTCGCCCCCGACGGTGCCGACACGGGATTGGATGGATATGTGGAAGGTGTTAAATGATAATGTAAGCTCCTTGCATAACAGATTGGATACAGCTTGGGACAGTCGGGGTCTCCACCCATGCCTGCTCCCACAGCGCAGAGGCCGTCAGGGTCTCAAAAGCGCCCAATATCCCAGTTAGTTGACACAGATGTCGACATGGACTCTGATTCCAGTGTCGACGACGATGAGGCAAAATTGCAGCCTAAAATGACTAAGGCTATCCGCTACATGATTGTGGCAATGAAGGATGTATTACACGTTTCTGAGGAAAATCCTGTCCCTGACAAAAGGATTTATATGTATCGGGAGAAAAAGCAAGAAGTGACACTTCCCCCGTCACATGAATTGAATGAATTATGTGAAAAAGCGTGGGATTCCCCGGATACGAAGCAAGTGATTTCCAAAAGATTGCTGATGGCGTATCCTTTCCCGCCAACGGACAGGTTACGCTGGGAATCCTCGCCCAGGGTAGACAAGGCGTTAACGTGCTTGTCTAAAAGGGTGGCCCTGCCGTCCAGGATACGGCTGCCCTTAAGGATCCTGTAGATAGAAAGCAGGAAGCTATCCTAAAGTCTATTTACTCACATTCTGGTACACTGCTGAGGCCTGCCATTGCTTCGGCGTGGATGTGTAGTGCGGTAGCGGCATGGACGGATACTCTGTCTGAGGAGATAGATACCCTGGACAGAGACTCTGTTTTGCTGACCCTGGCACATATCAAGGACACGGTCCTATATATGCGGGATGCCCAGAGGGATATTTGCCTGCTGGGCTCTAGAGTAAATGCAATGTCCATCTCTGCCAGAAGGTTCTTATGGACTCGGCAATGGACAGGGGATGCCGACTCAAAAAAAAGCACATGGAGGTTTTACCTTATAAGGGTGAGGAATTGTTTGGGGACGGTCTCGGACCTAGTTTCCACAGCTACGGCTGGGAAGTCAAATTTCTTGCCTTATGTACCTCCACAGCCTAAGAAAGCACCGTATTATCAAATGCAGTCCCTTCGCTCACAAAAGAGCAAGAAAGTCAGAGGTGCATCCTTTCTTGCCAGAGGCAGGGGTAGAGGAAAAAAGCTGCACTACGCAGCCAGTTCCCAGGAACAAAAGTCCTCCCCGGCTTCCACTTAATCCACCGCATGACGCTGGGGCTCCACAGGCGGAGCCAGGAGCGGTGGGGGCGCGTCTCCGAAATTTCAGCAACCAGTGGGTTCTCTCACTGGTAGATCCTTGGGCTATTCAAATTGTATCTCAGGGATACAAGCTGGAATTCGAAGTGACCCCCCCCCCCCCCCCCCCTCATCGTTACCTAAAATCGGCCTTACCAGCTTCCCCCAGGGAAAGGGAGGTAGTGCTGGCGGCAATTCACAAACTTTTTCTCTAGCAGGTGGTGGTAGAGGTTCCTCCCCCCCCCCCTTCAAATGGGAAGGGGCTACTATTCCACTATGTTTGTGGTACCTAAACCGTACGGTTCGGTCAGACCCATTCTGAATTTAAAATCCCTGAACATCTATCTGAAGAAATTCAAATTCAAAATGGAATCACTCAGAGCGGTCATTGCAAGCCTGGAAGAGGGGTATTTTATGGTATCTCTGGACATCAAGGATGCTTACTTGCATGTCCCCATTTATCCGCCTCATCAGGAGTACCTCGGGTTTGTGGTACAGGACTGTCATTACCAATTCCAGACGTTGCCGTTTGGCCTGTCCGCGGCACCGAGTGTATTTACCAAGGTGATGGCAGAGATGATGGTGCTCCTTCGGAAGCAAGGGGTCAAAATTATCCCATACTTGGACGATCTCATTAAGGTGAGGTCCAGGGAGCAGTTGCTGATCAGCGTAGCACACTCTCAGGAAGTGTTGCGTCGACACGGTTGGATTCTGAACATCCCAAAGTCGCAGCTGATTCCTACGACGCGTCTGCCTTTCCTGGGCATGATTCTGGACACAGTCCAGATGAAGGTGTTTTTCCCGGAGGAGAAGGCTCAGGAGCTCGTGACTCTAGTCAGAGACCTCCTAAAACCAAAACAGGTACCGGTGCATCACTGCACGCGAGTCCTGGGAAAGATGGTGGCGTCATACGAAGCCATTCCATTCGGCAGATTCCATGCAAGGATCTTTCAGTGGGATCTGCTGGACAAGTGGTCCGGGTCGCATCTTCAGATACATCGTCTGATCACTCTGTCCCCCAGGGCCAGGTTGTCTCTTCTGTGGTGGCTGCAAAGTGCCCACCTCCTTGAGGGCCGCAGGTTCGGCATACAGGACTGGGTCCTGGTGACCACGGATGCAAGCCTCCGCGGATGGGGGGCAGTCATTCAGGGAAGAAACTTCCAAGGGTTGTGGTCATGTCAGGAGACTTGTCTGCACATAAATCTGCTGGAACTAAGGGCCATATACAACACCCTGAGTCAAGCGGAGCCTCTGCTTCGAGGCCAACCAGTGCTGATTCAGTCAGACAACATCACGGCGGTCGCTCATGTAAACCGCCAGGGCGGCACAAGAAGCAGGGTGGCATTGGCGGAAGCCACAAAATTCTTCGTTGGGCGGACAATCACGTGCTAGCACTGTTAGCAGTGTTCATTCCGGGAGTGGATAACTGGGAAGCAGACTTCCTCAGCAGACACGACCTCCACCCGGGAGAGTGGGGACTTCATCAGGAAGTCTTCACGCAGATCGATGGGAACTGCCACAGGTGGACATGATGGCGTCCCACCTCAACAAAAAAGAGGAGTGAGAACAATACTCATTGTTCCGGATTGGCCAAGAAGGACTTGGTACCCAGAACTACTAGAGATGATCACAGGGGACCCCTGGCCTCTGCCTCTCAGACAGGACCTGTTGCAACAAGGGCCCTGTCTGTTCCAAGACTTACCACGGCTGCGTTTGACGGCATGGCGGTTGAACGCCGGATCCTAGCAGAAAAGGGCATTCCGGATGAAGTTATTCCTACGCTGATAAAGGCTAGGAAGGACGTGACAGCAAGACACTATCACCGTATATGGCGAAAATATGTTGCTTGGTGTGAGGACAGGAAGGCCCCTACAGAGGAATTCCAGCTGGGTCGATTCCTGCACTTACTACAGTCGGGGGTGACTTTGGGCCTAAAATTAGGGTCCATAAAGGTCCAGATTTCGGCCCTATCCATTTTCTTTCGAAAAGAACTGGCTTCACTGCCTGAGGTTCAGACGTTTGTTAAGGGAGTGCTGCATATTCAGCCCCCTTTTGTGCCACCAGTGGCACCATGGGATCTTAATGTGGTGTTGGATTTCCTGAAATCCCACTGGTTTGAGCCACTTAAAACTGTGGAACTAAAGTATCTCACGTGGAAAGTGGTCATGCTGTTGGCTTTGGCTTCGGCTAGGCGGGTGTCCGAATTGGCGGCTTTGTCATGTAAAAGCCCCTATCTGGTTTTCCATATGGACAGGGCAGAATTGCGGATTCGTCCACAATTTCTGCCAAAGGTGGTGTCATCTTTTCATTTAAACCAACCTATTGTGGTGCCTGCGGCTACTCGTGACTTGGAGGACTCCAAATTGCTGGACGTAGTCCGGGCTTTGAAGATTTATGTCACCAGAACAGCTGGAGTCAGGAAGACGGACTCGCTGTTTATCCTGTATGCATCCAACAAGCTGGGTGCTCCTGCTTCAAAGCAAACTATTGCTTGCTGGATCTGTAACACGATTCAGCAGGCTCATTCTGCGGCTGGATTGCCGCATCCAAAATCAGTGAAAGCCCATTCCACAAGGAAGGTGGGCTCTTCTTGGGCGGCTGCCCGAGGGGTCTCGGCTTTACAGCTTTGCCGAGCTGCTACTTGGTCAGGTTCAAACACATTTGTAAAGTTCTACAAGTTTGATACCCTGGCTGAGGAGGACCTTGTGTTTGCCCATTCGGTGCTGCAGAGTCATCCGCACTCTCCCGCCCGTTTGGGAGCTTTGGTATAATCCCCATGGTCCTTACGGAGTCCCCAGCATCCACTAGGACGTCAGAGAAAATAAGAATTTACTCACCGGTAATTCTATTTCTCGTTGTCCGTAGTGGATGCTGGGCGCCCATCCCAAGTGCGGATTGTCTGCAATACTTGTAAATAGTTATTGTTACACAAATCGGGTTGTTATTGCGAGCCATCTGTTCAGAGGCTCCGTTGTTATCATACTGTTAACCGGGGTTCCTATCACGAGTTATACGGTGTGATTGGTGTGGCTGGTTTGAGTCTTACCCGGGATTCAAAATCCTTCCTTATTGTGTCAGCTCTTCCGGGCACAGTGTCCTAACTGAGGCTTGGAGGAGGGTCATAGGGGGAGGGTCATAGGGGGAGGAGCCAGTGCACACCAGATAGTCCTAAATCTTTCTTTAGATGTGCCCAGTCTCCTGCGGAGCCGTCTATTCCCCATGGTCCTTACGGAGTCCCCAGCATCCACTACGGACTACGAGAAATAGAATTACCGGTGAGTAAATTCTTATTTTTCTTCCACTGGAAAAAACGTTGGTGATACAAACAATGGTCCGGGATGTCCGGAAGCCAGCTCGGGTGTCGGTTCATCAATGCATTCACCTTCTGGGAAAGAGTGGTCTCTTATGAGGCTCTCCAGTACGGAAGGTTTCATGCTCTGTCCTTCCAACTGGATATCCTGGACTAGTGGTCAGGATCTCATATGCACATGCACCTGAGAATTCGTCTGTCGCCAACTGCCAGGATTTCGCTCCTCTGGTGGTTCCAACTACCTCACCTTCTGGAGGGCCGCAGGTTCGGAATTCAGGACTGGATCCTTCTAACCACGGATACAAGCCTCCGGGGCTGGGGCGCAGTCACTCAACGGGAGACCTTCCAAGGAAGGTGGTCAATTCTGGAAGTCGGCCTTCTGATCAACATTCTAGAATTTTAGAGCCGTATGCAACAGTCTTCTTCAGGCGGCCCATCTTCGGATAACGTAGCAATAGTGGCTTACATAAACTAACAGGGCGGAACGAAGAGCAGAGCTGCCATGGCGGAGGTAACAAGAATCCTCCTTTGGTCAGAAAAACACGTGTTGGCGCTGTCCGTAATCTTCATTCCGGGAGTCGACAACTGGGAAGCAGTTTCTGCTGAGGAAGTCCATCTCCTTCCGGGGGAGTGAGGTCTCCATCCGGAGGTGGTCAAAGACTTAACAGACCTTTGGGGATTACCCCAAATAGACATGATGGCTTCTTGTCCCAACAAGAAGCTTGAGCGTTATTGTTCCAGGTCGAGGGACCCAGAGGCAGTGACAGTGGGCGCCCTGGTGTCTCCGTGGGTGTTCCAGTCTGTGTACGTGTTTCCACCACTCCCACTCATCCCAAGAATCCTAAAACTCATAAGGAGAACAAGGGTTCAGGCGATCCTCATTGCTCCAGACTGGCCGAGAAGGGCTTGGTACGCGGACCTTCTGGGTCTACTACAAGAAAAGCCGAGGCCCCTTCCTCTTCGAGAGGATCTACTGCAGCAGGGGCCATTCGCTTATCAGGACTTGCTACGTTTGACGGCATGGAGGTTGAACGCCTGATACTAGCTCGGAAGGGCATTCTGAACAAAATTATTCCTACCCTGATACAGGGTAGGAAAGGAGCAACATCTAAACATTACTATCGTATTTGGGAAAAAAATGTGTCTTGGTGGGAGTCCAAGAGGTTTCCTACGGTGGAGTTTCAACTGGGACAGTTTCTCCTCTTCCTTCAGGCAGGAGTGGATATGGGCCTGAGGTTGGGATCTGTAAAGGTCCAGATTTTGTCCCTATCCATTTTCTTCCAGAAACAATTGGCTGCCCTCCCTGAGGTTCAGACCTTTTTGAAGGGCGTTCTGCACATCCAGCCTCCCTTTGTACCGCCTACGGAGCCGTGGGATCTTAACGTGGTGTTGCAGTTTCTCCAGCCTGACTGGTTTGAGCCTCTGCAAGAGGTAGAGGTCAAGTTTCTTACGTGGAAGGCTGTCACTTTGTTGGCCTTAGCTTCTGCTAGACGTGTCTGAGTTGGGGGTTTTGTCTTGTAAGAGCCCCTACTTGATCTTCCATTAAGATAGAGCTGAGCTCCGGACACGTCAGCAGTTTCTTCCGAAGGTTGTGTCTGCATTTCATATCAAACAACATATTGTGGTGCCAGTTGCTACTGACTCCTCAATTTCATCTAAGTCCTTAGATGTGGTAAGGGCTCTGAAGATCTACAGTATGTGAAGAGGACTGCTCATCACAGTAAATCGGATTCTTTTTGTCCTATATGATCCCAAGAAAATTAGGTGTCCTGCTTCTAAGCAGACTGTCTCTCGCTGGATCAGGTTCACTATCCAGCATGCGTATTATACGGCGGGATTGCCGTGTCCTAAGTCTGTTAAGGCCCACTCTACTCATAAGGTGGGATCTTCCTGGGCGGATGCCCGGGGTGTCTCGGCATTACAACTTTGCAGAGCAGCAACTTGGTCTGGGTCGAACACGTTTGCAAATTTCTACAAGTTCGATACTTTGGCCTCTGATCTGAAGTTCAGTCAGTCAGTTATGCAGGATCCTCTGCGCTCTCCCTCCCGTTCTGGGAGCTTTGGTACATCCCCATGGTACTAATGTGGACCCCAGCATCCTTTAGGGCGTAAGAGAAAATAGGATTTTTATTACCTACCGGTAAATCCTTTCTCTGACGTCCTAGTGGATGCTGGGACTCCGTAAGGACCATGGGGATATAGCGGCTCCGCAGGAGACGGGGCACAAAATAAAAGCTTAAGGATCAGGTGGTGTGCACTGGCTCCTCCCCCTATGACCCTCCTCCAAGCCTCAGTTAGATTTTTGTGCCCGGCCGAGAAGGGTGCAATCTAGGTGGCTCTCCTGAGCTGCTTAGAATAAAAGTTTAGTTAGGTTTTTTTATTTTCAGTGAGTCCTGCTGGCAACAGGCTCACTGCATCGTGGGACTAAGGGGAGAAGAAACGGACTCACCTGAGTGCAGAGTGGATCGGGTTTCTTAGGCTACTGGACACTAGCTCCAGAGGGACGATCACAGGTCCAGCCTGGATGGGTCACCGGAGCCGCGCCGCCGTCCCTCTTACAGAGCCAGAAGAGACGAAGAGGTCCGGTGAAATCGGCGGCAGAAGACATCCTGTCTTCAGACTAAGGTAGCGCACAGCACCGCAGCTGTGCGCCATTGCTCTCAGCACACTTCACACTCCGGTCACTGAGGGTGCAGGGCGCTGGGGGGGGAGCGCCCTGAGACGCAATATAACAGAATACCTTAGGTGGCAAAACAGAATACATCACATATAGCTCCTGGGCTATATGGATGTATTTTAATCCCCTGCCATTTTACACAAAAAAGCGGGAGATAAGGACGTCGTGAAGGGGCGGAGCATATCTCCTCAGCACACAAGCGCCATTTTCCCTCACAGCTCCGCTGGAAGGACGGCTCCCTGACTCTCCCCTGCAGTCCTGCTTCAGAATCAGGGTAAAAAAGAGAAGGGGGGGCATTGTTGGCAGCAAATAACAATAATTAACAGCAGCTATAAGGGAATAACACTTATATAAGGTTATCCCTGTGTGTGTATATATATATATATATATATATATATATATATATATATATATATATATATATATATATATATATATATATATATATATATATATATATATATATAGCGCGCTGGGTGTGTGCTGGCAGACTCTCCCTCTGTCTCTCCAAAGGGCTAAGTGGGGTCCTGTCCTCTATCAGAGCATTCCCGGTGTGTGTGTGCTGTGTGTCGGTACGCGTGTGTCAACATGTATGAGGAGGAAAATTATGTGGAGGCGGAGCAGTTGCCTGCGTTGGTGATGTCACCCCCTAGGGAGTCGACACCTGACTGGTTGATTGTATTTAAACAATTAAGTGATAATGTCAGCAATTTGCAAAAAACTGTTGACGACATGAGACAGCCGGCAAATCAGTTAGTGCCTGTCCAGGCGTCTCAGACACCGTCAGGGGCGCTAAAACGCCCGTTACCTCAGTGGGTCGACACAGACCCTGACACAGATACTGAGTCTAGTGTCGACGGTGACGAGACAAACGTAATGTCCAGTAGGGCCACACGTTACATGATCACGGCAATGAAAGAGGCATTGAACCTTTCTGACACTACAAGTACCACAAAGAAGGGTATTATGTGGGGTGAGAAAAAACTACCAATATTTCTCTATCGTCCTAAGTGGATGCTGGGGTTCCTGAAAGGACCATGGGGAATAGCGGCTCCGCAGGAGACAGGGCACAAAAGTAAAGCTTTTACAGGTCAGGTGGTGTGTACTGGCTCCTCCCCCTATGACCCTCCTCCAGACTCCAGTTAGATTTTTGTGCCCGGCCGAGAAGGGTGCAATTCTAGGTGGCTCTCATAAAGAGCTGCTTAGAGAGTTTAGCTTAGGTTTTTTATTTTACAGTGATTCCTGCTGGCAACAGGATCACTGCAACGAGGGACAGAGGGGAGAAGAAGTGAACTCACCTGCGTGCAGGATGGATTGGCTTCTTGGCTACTGGACATGAAGCTCCAGAGGGACGATCACAGGTACAGCCTGGATGGTCACCGGAGCCACGCCGCCGGCCCCCTCACAGATGCTGAAGCAAGAAGAGGTCCAGAATCGGCGGCTGAAGACTCCTGCAGTCTTCTTAAGGTAGCGCACAGCACTGCAGCTGTGCGCCATTTTCCTCTCGGCACACTTCACACGGCAGTCACTGAGGGTGCAGGGCGCTGGGGGGGGGGCGCCCTGGGAGGCAAATGAAAACCTTTAAAAAGGCTAAAAATACCTCACATATAGCCCCAGAAGCTATATGGAGATATTTACCCCTGCCTAAATGTACTAAATAGCGGGAGACGAGCCCGCCGAAAAAGGGGCGGGGCCTATCTCCTCAGCACACGGCGCCATTTTCTGTCACAGCTCCGCTGGTCAGGAAGGCTCCCAGGTCTCTCCCCTGCACTGCACTACAGAAACAGGGTATAACAGAGAGGGGGGGCAAAATAAATGGCAATATATTAATATAAAAGCAGCTATAAGGGAGCACTTAATCATAAGCCTATCCCTGTCATATATAGCGCTTTTTGGTGTGTGCTGGCAGACTCTCCCTCTGTCTCCCCAAAGGGCTAGTGGGTCCTGTCTTCGTATAGAGCATTCCCTGTGTGTCTGTGTGTCGGTACGTGTGTGTCGACATGTATGAGGACGTTATTGGTGTGGAGGCGGAGCAATTGCCAAATATGAGGATGTCACCTCCTAGGGGGTCGACACCAGAATGGATGCCTTTATTTGTGGAATTACGGGATAGCGTCAACTCGCTTAAGCAGTCGTTTGCCGACATGAGGCGGCCGGACACTCAATTAGTGCCTGTCCAGGCGCCTCAAACACCGTCAGGGGCTGTAAAACGCCCCTTGCCTCAGTCGGTCGACACAGACCCAGACACAGGCACTGATTCCGGTGGTGAAGGTGACGAATCAACCGTATTTTCCAGTAGGGCCACACGTTATATGATTTTGGCAATAAAGGAGATGTTACATTTAGCTGATACTACAGGTACCACTAAACAGGGTATTATGTGGGGTGTGAAAAAACTACCAGTAGTTTTTACCGAATCAGAAGAATTAAATGACGTGTGTGATGAAGCGTGGGGTGCCCCGATAAAAAACTGCTAATTTCAAAGAAGTTATTGGCTTTATACCCTTTCCCGCCAGAGGTTAGGGAGCGCTGGGAAACACCTCCTAGGGTGGACAAAGCGCTAACACGCTTATCAAAACAAGTGGCGTTACCCTCTCCTGAGACGGCCGCACTTAAAGATCCATCAGATAGGAGGATGGAAAATATCCAAAAAGGTATATACACACATGCAGGTGTTATACTACGACCAGCTATTGCGACTGCCTGGATGTGCAGTGCTGGGGTAGTTTGGTCAGAGTCCCTGATCGAAAATATTGATACCCTGGACAGGGACAATATTTTACTGTCGTTAGAACAAATAAAGGATGCATTTCTTTATATGCGTGATGCACAGAGAGATATCTGCACACTGGCATCACGGGTAAGTGCTATGTCCATTTCGGCCAGAAGAGCTTTATGGACACGACAGTGGACAGGCGATGCGTAGAGGAGTTATTTGGGGTCGGTCTATCGGATTTGGTGGCCACGGCTACGGCCGGGAAATCCACCTTTCTACCTCAAGTCACTCCCCAACAGAAAAAGGCACCGACCTTTCAACCGCAGCCCTTTCGTTCCTTTAAAAATAAGAGAGCAAAGGGCTATTCATATCTGCCACGAGGCAGAGGACGAGGGAAGAGACAGCAACAGGCAGCTCCTTCCCAGGAACAGAAGCCCTCCCCGGCTTCTACAAAAGCCTCAGCATGACGCTGGGGCTTCGCAAGCGGACTCGGGGGCGGTAGGCGGTCGTCTCAAGAATTACAGCGCGCAGTGGGCTCACTCGCAGGTAAATCCCTGGATCCTGCAGATAATATCTCAGGGGTACAGGTTGAAATTAGAGACAGAGCCACCTCGCCGTTTCCTGAAGTCTGCTTTACCAACGTCCCCCTCAGAAAGGGAGACGGTTTTGGAAGCCATTCACAAGCTGTATTCTCAGCAGGTGATAGTCAAGGTACCTCTTCTACAACAAGGGAAGGGGTATTATTCCACTCTTTTTGTGGTACCGAAGCCGGATGGCTCGGTAAGGCCTATTCTAAATCTGAAGTCCTTGAACCTGTACATAAAGAAGTTCAAGTTCAAGATGGAGTCACTCAGAGCAGTGATAGCGAACCTGGAAGAAGGGGACTTTATGGTATCCTTGGACATCAAGGATGCGTATCTCCACGTTCCAATTACCCCTCACACCAGGGGTACCTCAGGTTCGTTGTACAAAACTGTCACTATCAGTTTCAGACGCTGCCGTTTGGTTTGTCCACGGCACCTCGGGTCTTTACAAAGGTAATGGCCGAGATAATATTTCTTCTTCGAAGAAAAGGCGTATTAATTATCCCATACTTGGACGATCTCCTAATAAGGGCAAGGTCCAGAGAACAGCTAGAGATGGGTTTAGCACTATCTCAAGAGGTGCTAAAGCAGCACGGATGGATTCTGAATATTCCAAAATCCCAATTAATGCCGACAACTCGTCTGCTGTTCCTGGGGATGATTCTGGACACAGTTCAGAAAAAGGTTTTTCTTCCCGAAGAAAAAGCCAAGGAGTTATCTGACCTGGTCAGGAACCTCCTAAAACCAGGAAAGGTGTCTGTACATCAATGCACAAGAGTCCTGGGAAAAAATGGTAGCTTTTTACGAAGCAATCCCTTTCGGCAGATTCCATGCAAAGGGATCTGTTGGACAAATGGTCAGGGTCGCATCTTCAGATGCACCTGCGGATAACCCTGTCGCCGAGGACAAGGGTATCCCTTCTGTGGTGGTTGCAGGAGGCTCATCTATTGGAGGGCCGCAGATTCGGCATGCAGGATTGGATCCTGGTGACCACGGATGCCAGCCTGAGAGGCTGGGGAGCAGTCACACAGGGAAGAAATTTCCAGGGAGTGTGGTCGAGCCTGAAAAAGTCTCTTCACATAAGCATTCTGGAACTAAGAGCAATCTACAATGCTCTAAGCCAGGCGGAAACTCTGCTTCAAGGAAGACCGGTGTTGATCCAGTCGGACAACATCACGGCAGTCGCCCATGTAAACAGACAGGGCGGCACAAGAAGCAGGAGGGCAATGGCAGAAGCTG
This sequence comes from Pseudophryne corroboree, assembly GCF_028390025.1. Classification (NCBI taxonomy): domain Eukaryota; kingdom Metazoa; phylum Chordata; class Amphibia; order Anura; family Myobatrachidae; genus Pseudophryne; species Pseudophryne corroboree. Next base: position 408,098,651 of record NC_086451.1, read on the forward strand.
CCAGGATCCTTCGCTGGGCGGAGAATCACGTGATAGCACTGTCAGCAGTATTCATCCCGGGCGTGGACAACTGGGAAGCAGACTTCCTCAGCAGACACGACCTTCACCCGGGAGAGTGGGGACTTCATCCAGAAGTTTTCCACATGCTATTAAACCGTTGGGTAAAACCAATGGTGGACATGATGGCGTCTCGCCTCAACAAAACACTGGACAGGTATTGCGCCAGGTCAAGAGATCCGCAGGCAATAGCTGTGGACGCGCTGGTAACACCTTGGGTGTACCAGTCGGTATATGTGTTTCCTCCTCTGCCTCTCATACCAAAGGTATTGAGGATTATACGGCAAAGAGGAGTAAGACTAGTGGCTCCGGATTGGCCAAGAAGGACTTGGTACCCGGAACTTCAAGAGATGGTCACGGACGATCCGTGGCCTCTACTTCTGAGAAGGGACCTGCTTCAGCAGGGTCCTTGTCTTTTTCAAGACTTACCGCGGCTGCGTTTGACGGCATGGCGTTTGAATGCCAGATCCTAAAAGGAAAAGGCATTCCAGAAGAAGTCATTCCTACCTTGATAAAGGCAAGGAAGGAAGTCACCGCGAAGCATTATCGCCGTATTTGGCGAAAATATGTTGCGTGGTGCGAGCAGCGGAGTGCTCCGATGGAGGAATTTCAACTGGGTCGTTTTCCTACATTTCCTGCAATCAGGATTGTCTATGGGTCTCAAATTGGGATCTATTAAGGTTCAAATTTCGGCCCTATCAATATTCTTCCAAAAAGAATTGGCCTCAGTCCCTGAGGTCCAGATTTTTATCAAAGGAGTACTGCATATACAGCCTCCTGTGGTGCCTAAGGTGGCACCGTGGGATCTAAATGTAGTTTTAGATTTCCTCAAATCCAATTGGTTTGAACCACTAAAGAATGTGGATTTGAAATATCTCACATGGAAAGTGACTATGTTACTGGCCCTGGCTTCGGCCGGGAGAGTATCTGAACTGGCGGCTTTGTTTTATAAAAGCCCTTATTTAATTTTCCATTCGACATAGGGCAGAGCTGCGGACGCGTCCGCATTTTCTCCCTAAGGTGGTATCAGCGTTTCACCTGAACCAGCCTATTGTAGTGCCTGCGGCTACAGACGACTTGAAGGACTCCAAGTTGTTGGACGTTGTCAGAGCCTTAAAAATATACATTTAAAGGACGGCTGGAGTCAGAAAATCTGACTCGCTGTTTATACTGTATGCACCCAACAAGTTGGGTGCACCTGCTTCTAAGCAGTCGATTGCTCGTTGGATTTGTAACAAAATTCAACTTGTACATTCTGTGGCAGGCCTGCCACAGCCTAAATCTGTTAAGGCCCATTCCGCAAGGAAGGTGGGCTCATCTTGGGCGGCTGCCCGAGGGGTCTCGGCATTACAACTCTGCCGAGCAGCTACGTGGTCAGGGGAGAACACGTTTGTAAATTTTTACAAATTTGATACCCTGGCAAAGGAGGACCTGGAGTTCTCTCATTCGGTGCTGCAGAGTCATCCGCACTCTCCCGCCCGTTTGGGAGCTTTGGTATAATCCCCATGGTCCTTTCAGGAACCCCAGCATCCACTTAGGACGATAGAGAAAATAAGAATTTACTTACCGATAATTCTATTTCTCGGAGTCCGTAGTGGATGCTGGGCGCCCATCCCAAGTGCGGATTATCTGCAATACTTGTACATAGTTATTGTTAACTAATTCGGGTTATTGTTTAGGAAGCCATCTTTCAGAGGCTCCTCTGTTATCATACTGTTAACTGGGTTTAGATCACAAGTTGTACGGTGTGATTGGTGTGGCTGGTATGAGTCTTACCCGGGATTCAAAATCCTCCCTTATTGTGTACGCTCGTCCGGGCACAGTACCTAACTGGAGTCTGGAGGAGGGTCATAGGGGGAGGAGCCAGTACACACCACCTGACCTGTAAAAGCTTTACTTTTGTGCCCTGTCTCCTGCGGAGCCGCTATTCCCCATGGTCCTTTCAGGAACCCCAGCATCCACTACGGACTCCGAGAAATAGAATTATCGGTAAGTAAATTCTTATTTTTTTCCTGAGTCAGAGGAAATAAATGAGGTGTGTGAAAAAGCGTGGGTTTCTCCCGATAAAAAACAGCTAATTTCAAAAAAATTATTAGCATTATATCCTTTCCCGCCAGAGGTTAGGGCGCGTTGGGAAACACCCCCTAGGGTAGATAAGGCGCTCACACGTTTATCTAAACAAGTAGCGTTACCGTCTCCTGATACGGCTACCCTCAAAGAACCAGCTGATAGAAGGCTGGAGAATATCCTAAAAAGTATATACACACATACTGGTGTTATACTGCGACCAGCAATCGCCTCAGCCTGGATGTGCAGTGCTGGAGTCGCATGGTCGGATTCCCTGACTGAGAATATTGATACCCTGGATAGGGACAATATTTTGTTAACTATAGAACATTTAAAGGATGCATTATTATATATGCGTGATGCACAGAGGGATATTTGCACCCTGGCATCAAGAGTAAGTGCTATGTCCATCTCTGCCAGAAGAGCGTTGTGGACGCGACAGTGGTCAGGGGATGCGGATTCCAAACGGCACATGGAAGTATTGCCGTATAAAGGGGAGGAGTTATTTGGGGCTGGTCTATCGGACCTGGTGGCAACGGCTGGAAAATCCACCTTTTTACCCCAGGTCACTCCACATCAGCAGAAAAAGACACCGTCTTTTCAATCTCAGTCCTTTCGTTCCCATAAGTACAAGCGAGCAAAAGGCCACTCCTTTCTGCCCCGGGGCAGAGGAAGAGGAAAAAGACTGCACCATGCAGCCGCTTCCCAAGAGCAGAAGCCCTCCCCTGCTTCTGCCAAGTCTTCAGCATGACGCTGGGGCTTTACAAGCAGACTCAGATATGGTGGGGGCCCGTCTCAAAAATTTCAACGCGCAGTGGGCTCACTCGCAAGTGGATCCCTGGATTCTACAGGTAGTATCGCAGGGGGTACAAACTGGAATTCGAGGCGTTTCCCCCTCATCGTTTCCTGAAGTCTGCTTTACCAAAGTCTCCCTCCGACAGGGAGGCAGTTCTAGAAGCCATTCACAAGCTGTATTCCCAGCAGGTGATAATCAAGGTACCCCTCCTGCAACAAGGAAAGGGGTATTATTCCACGCTGTTTGTGGTACCGAAGCCGGACGGCTCGGTGAGACCAATTTTAAATCTGAAATCCTTGAACACTTACATAAAAAGGTTCAAATTCAAGATGGAGTCACTCAGAGCAGTGATAGCGAACCTGGAAGAAGGGGACTATATGGTGTCTCTGGACATCAAAGATGCTTATCTCCACGTCCCGATATACCCTTCTCACCAAGGGTACCTCAGTTTGTAGTACAAAACTGTCATTATCAGTTTCAGACGCTGCCGTTTGGATTGTCCACGGCACCTCGGGTCTTTACCAAGGTAATGGCCGAAATGATGATTCTTCTACGAAGAAAAGGCATTTCAATTATCCCTTACTTGGACGATCTCCTGATAAGGGCAAGATCCAGGGAACAGTTAGAAGTCGGAGTAGCACTATCTCAGGTAGTGTTACGTCAGCACGGGTGGATTCTAAATATTCCAAAATCGCAGCTGATTCCAACGACACGTCTACTGTTCCTAGGAATGATTCTGGACACAGTCCAGAAGAAGGTGTTTCTCCCGGAGGAGAAGGCCAGGGAGTTATCCGAGCTAGTCAGGAACCTCCTAAAACCAGGACAGGTCTCAGTGCATCAGTGCACGAGGGTCCTGGGGAAAATGGTGGCTTCTTACGAAGCGATTCCATTCGGAAGATTCCATGCAAGAACATTTCAGTGGGATCTACTGGACAAATGGTCCGGATCGCATCTGCAGATGCATCAGCGGATAACCCTGTCGCCAAGGACAAGGGTGTCTCTCCTGTGGTGGCTGCAGAGTGCTCATCTACTAGAGGGCCGCAGATTTGGCATTCAGGATTGGATCCTGGTAACCACGGATGCCAGCCTGAGAGGCTGGGGAGCAGTCACACAGGGAAGGAATTTCCAGGGCCTGTGGTCAAGCTTGGAAACGTCTCTTCATATAAACATTCTGGAACTAAGGGCCATTTACAATGCCCTAAGTCAAGCAAAACCTCTGCTTCAGGGTCAGGCGGTGTTGATCCAATCGGACAACATCACGTCAGTCGCCCACGTAAACAGACAGGGCGGCACGAGAAGCAGGAGGGCAATGGCAGAAGCTGCAAGGATTCTTCGCTGGGCGGAAAATCATGTGATAGCACTGTCAGCAGTATTCATTCCGGGAGTGGACAACTGGGAAGCAGACTTCCTCAGCAGACACGACCTTCACCCGGGAGAGTGGGGACTTCACCCAGAAGTCTTCCACCTGATTGTAAACCGTTGGGAAAAACCAAAGGTGGACATGATGGCGTCACGTCTAAACAAAAAACTGGACAGATATTGCGCCAGGTCAAGGAACCCTCAGGCAATAGCAGTGGACGCTCTGGTAACGCCGTGGGTGTACCAGTCAGTGTATGTGTCCCCTCCTCTGCCTCTCATACCAAAAGTACTGAGAATCATAAGAAGGAGAGGAGTAAGAACTATACTCGTGGTTCCGGATTGGCCAAGACGGACTTGGTACCCGGAACTTCAAGAGATGCTCACGGACGAACCGTGGCCTCTACCTCTAAGAAAGGACCTGCTACTGCAGGGGCCTTGTCTGTTCCAAGACTTACCGCGGCTGCGTTTGACGGCATGGCGGTTGAACGCCGGATCCTGAGGGAAAAAGGCATTCCAGAAGAAGTCATCCCTACTCTGGTCAAAGCCAGGAAGGACGTAACCGCAAAACATTATCACCGCATTTGGCGTAAATATGTTGCGTGGTGTGAGGCCAAGAAGGCCCCTACAGAGGAATTTCAACTGGGTCGTTTCCTTCATTTCCTGCAAACAGGACTGTCTATGGGCCTAAAATTAGGGTCCATTAAGGTTCAAATTTCGGCCCTGTCGATTTTCTTCCAGAAAGAACTGGCTTCAGTACCTGAAGTTCAGACATTTGTAAAAGGGGTGCTGCACATACAGCCTCCTTTTGTGCCTCCAGTGGCACCTTGGGATCTCAATGTGGTGTTGAGTTTTCTAAAGTCACATTGGTTTGAACCACTTTCCACTGTGGACTTAAAATATCTCACATGGAAGGTGTCGATGCTGTTAGCCTTGGCTTCAGCCAGGCGTGTGTCAGAATTGGCGGCTTTATCATATAAAAGCCCTTACTTGATATTTCATTCTGACAGGGCGGAATTGAGGACTCGTCCTCAATTTCTGCATTTCACATGAACCAACCTATTGTGGTACCTGCGGCTACCAGGGACTTAGAGGACTCTAAGTTGCTTGACGTTGTCAGGGCCTTGAAAATATATGTTTCCAGGACGGCTGGAGTCAGAAAATCTGACTCGCTGTTTATCCTGTATGCACCCAACAAGCTGGGTGCTCCTGCTTCTAAGCAGACGATTGCTCGTTGGATTTGTAGTACAATTCAGCTTGCACATTCTGTGGCAGGATTGCCACAGCCAAAATCAGTAAAAGCCCATTCCACAAGGAAGGTGGGCTCATCTTGGGCGGCTGCCCGAGGGGTCTCGGCTTTACAACTTTGCCGAGCAGCTACTTGGTCAGGGGCAAACACGTTTGCTAAATTCTACAAATTTGATACCCTGGCTGAGGAGGACCTGGAGTTCTCTCATTCGGTGCTGCAGAGTCATCCGCACTCTCCCGCCCGTTTGGGAGCTTTGGTATAATCCCCATGGTCCTTACGGAGTCCCAGCATCCACTAGGACGTCAGAGAAAATAAGATTTTACTTACCGATAAATCTATTTCTCGTAGTCCGTAGTGGATGCTTGGGCGCCCATCCCTAGTGCGGATTGTCTGCAATACTTGTATATAGTTATTGTTACAAAAATTCGGGTTATTATTGTTGTGAGCCATCTTTTCAGAGGCTCCTTTGCGTTTATCATACTGTTAACTGGGTTCAGATCACAAGGTGTACGGTGTGATTGGTGTGGCTGGTATGAGTCTTACCCGGGATTCAATATCCTTCCTTATTATGTACGCTCGTCCGGGCACAGTATCCTAACTGAGGCTTGGAGGAGGGTCATAGGGGGAGGAGCCAGTGCACACCACCTGATCCTTAAGCTTTTATTTTGTGCTCTGTCTCCTGCGGAGCCGCTATATCCCCATGGTCCTTACGGAGTCCCAGCATCCACTACGGACTACGAGAAATAGATTTATCGGTAAGTAAAATCTTATTTTTCTCGTAGTCCGTAGAGGATGCTGGTCGCCCGCCCAGCGCTTAGTTTTCCTGCAGTTATCTTGTTCAGTACAACTTTGTTGTTATTTATGTACTGCATTATTACTAGGTAAGTAATGTTTCAGCTGTTGCTGAAGTTTCTTTTTCATCCACTAGGGGTCACTGGAGTACTCTTGGGTTATGGACTGGGCGTAGCCGGAAATGGCACATATTTAAATTAGTAACTGGCCATCCCCTCCATAATCCCATAGAGCCTTCAGTATTTTTCTGTGCCTCTAGCGGAAGGTACTGAGGACTGAATGTCCTGCGATTCTTCAAGCAAGATTATTTCAAACAAGATTATTTTTGGTTTTTCTACCTGATCCCTTCCCAACTTATCAGAGAAGTTCGGGTTAGGGATCATTGGTGCTGCATTAGCAGCAGATGGTCTGCGGCGCTCATACAAAGGGCCCCGCCATTGACTAAAATCAGTGCAGCTGATTGCAGCCACGGGCTGCACAAGGACGCAGGACGGCGCTTACAGAAAGGTCCCGTCATGGCCTCCGCAGGTGGTGCAGGTACTGAGCGGTAGGCAGCTCTCACTGCCGCCGCTCACTTACTTACTTTTTTTTCTGTCTATTGCGGGCGGTCAGCTCACGCTGCTGCCCATTATGTGGGGACTGTGTGTATTTATATACTTTAATGGCGTTCCCCTGCTGCCTGCCACTAGTAAAACTTGATAATTCTCCACTTGCACAGGGCGAGCGAACCCCGGCACTGCGCAGGCCGCTCGACGCTTCCTGGGTCACCCGGCGCCGCTGGACGCTTGCAGGGGTAGCTAGCGAGCAGCTCCCGCCATTACCGCCGGAACGCTCGCCGCTTCCCGTCTCGCCAGTGTCCGCGCAATCCGTCCTCCTCCCTACCCTGGTACGGCTCTGATGGGGTGTGCGGCCGAGCTGACCGCGGACAGCTGCTGCCGCAGCCCGCTCTGGCAGCCGCTCACCTATCTCCGACGTGCAGTCCTTCACACGGCCGCGGTAAGACTTGCACTCCCTGTCTCCCGTCTGCTGAACAACGGGGGGGGAGCAGTGTGGGGGAAATCGGCAGCCATAATAAAGGCTGCACCTGCAAATATGACTTCTGCAGGGGGGAGGAAGCCCGCAGGGAGGCCCCAATAACTAAGCTGCGTGTAGGCAACAAAATCATCAGGAATTTTAAGCCTGTGGCCAATATCAGAGTCTGTTACATATACAATATAACTGTTGTGTGTGTGTGTATATATTTATATAAATATATATGTGTATATGTGTATATATGTGTGTGTGTGTGTATATTTATATAAATATATGTGTGTATATTTATTTATATAAATATATATATATGTGTGTATATGTGATTGTGTGTTTACACACTGATAGTATACAGTGTCTGTGTATATACATGTGCATGTATTACTATATATCTATGTGTGTGTGTATATATGTGTATGTATGTATGTATGTATGTATGTATATATATATATATATATTTCTCTATCGTCCTAGTGGATGCTGGGGTTCCTGAAAGGACCATGGGGAATAGCGGCTCCGCAGGAGACAGGGCACAAAAAGTAAAGCTTTTCCAGATCAGGTGGTGTGCACTGGCTCCTCCCCCTATGACCCTCCTCCAGACTCCAGTTAGATTTTTGTGCCCGGCCGAGAAGGGTGCAATTCTAGGTGGCTCTCATAAAGAGCTGCTTAGAGAAAGTTTAGCTTAGGTTTTTTATTTTACAGTGATTCCTGCTGGCAACAGGATCACTGCAACGAGGGACAGAGGGGAGAAGAAGTGAACTCACCTGCGTGCAGGATGGATTGGCTTCTTGGCTACTGGACATCAGCTCCAGAGGGACGATCACAGGTACAGCCTGGATGGTCACCGGAGCCGCGCCGCCGGCCCCCTTGCAGATGCTGAAGTAAGAAGAGGTCCAGAATCGGCGGCTGAAGACTCCTGCAGTCTTCTAAAGGTAGCGCACAGCACTGCAGCTGTGCGCCATTTTCCTCTCAGCACACTTCACACGCAGTCACTGAGGGTGCAGGGCGCTGGGGGGGGGCGCCCTGGGAGGCAAATGAAAACCTATTAAAAGGCTAAAAATACCTCACATATAGCCCCCAGAGGCTATATGGAGATTTCTCTATCGTCCTAAGTGGATGCTGGGGTTCCTGAAAGGACCATGGGGTATAGCGGCTCCGCAGGAGACAGGGCACAAAAAAGTAAAGCTTTACTAGGTCAGGTGGTGTGCACTGGCTCCTCCCCCTATGACCCTCCTCCAGACTCCAGTTAGATTTTGTGCCCGAACGAGAAGGGTGCAATCTAGGTGGCTCTCCTAAAGAGCTGCTTAGAGAAAGTTTAGTTTAGGTTTTTTTCTTTACAGTGAGTCCTGCTGGCAACAGGATCACTGCAACGTGGGACTTAGGGGGAAAGTAGTAAACTCACCTGCATGCAGAGTGGATTTGCTGCTTGGCTACTGGACACCATTAGCTCCAGAGGGATCGAACACAGGCCCAGCCGTGGAGTCCGGTCCCGGAGCCGCGCCGCCGACCCCCTTGCAGATGCTGAAGCGTGAAGAGGTCCGGAAACCGGCGGCTGAAGACTCCTCAGTCTTCATAAGGTAGCGCACAGCACTGCAGCTGTGCGCCATTTTCCTCTCAGCACACTTCACTGGGCAGTCACTGAGGGTGCAGAGCGCTGGGGGGGGGCGCTCTGAGAGGCAAATATAAACCTTATACAAGGCTAAAAATACCTCACATATAGCCCATAGGGGCTATATGGAGATATTTAACCCCTGCCTGACTGGAAAAATAGCGGGAGAAGAACCCGCCGAAAAAGGGGCGGGGCCTATCTCCTCAGCACACGGCGCCATTTTCTGTCACAGCTCCGCTGGTCAGAACGGCTCCCAGGTCTCTCCCCTGCACTGCACTACAGAAACAGGGTAAAACAGAGAGGGGGGGCACATTAATGGCTATATATATATATATTAAAGCAGCTATAAGGGAGCACTTAATATAAGGATATCCCTTGTATATATAGCGCTTTGTGGTGTGTGCTGGCAGACTCTCCCTCTGTCTCCCCAAAAGGGCTAGTGGGTCCTGTCTTCATTAGAGCATTCCCTGTGAGTTTGCGGTGTGTGTCGGTACGTGGTGTCGACATGTATGAGGACGATATTGGTGTGGAGGCGGAGCAATTGCCAAATATGCAGATGTCACCCCCCAGGGGGTCGACACCAGAATGGATGCCTTTATTTGTGGAATTACGTGATGGTTTATCTTCCCTTAAACAGTCAGTTGAGGACATGAGGCGGCCGGACAATCAATTAATGCCTGTCCAGGCGCCTCAAACACCGTCAGGGGCTGTAAAACGCCCTTTGCCTCAGTCGGTCGACACAGACCCAGACACGGGCACTGATTCCAGTGACGACGGTAGAAATTCAAACGTATTTTCCAGTAGGGCCACACGTTATATGATTTTGGCAATGAAGGAGACGTTACATTTAGCTGATACTACAGATACCGTAAAACAGGGTATTATGTATGGTGTGAAAAAACTACAAACAGTTTTTCCTGAATCAGAAGAATTAAATGACGTGTGTGATGAAGCGTGGGTTGCTCCTGATAAAAAGTTGATAATTTCAAAAAAGTTATTGGCATTATACCCTTTCCCGCCAGAGGTTAGGGCGCGCTGGGAAACACCCCCTAAGGTGGACAAGGCGCTCACACGCTTATCCAAACAAGTGGCGTTACCCTCTCCTGAGACGGCCGCACTTAAGGATCCATCAGATAGAAAGATGGAAGTTATTCAAAAGAATATATACACACATGCAGGTGTTATACTACGACCAGCTATAGCAACTGCCTGGATGTGCAGTGCTGGAGTAGTTTGGTCAGAATCCCTGATTGAAAATATTGATACCCTAGATAGGGACAATGTTTTACTGTCGTTAGAACAAATAAAGGATGCATTTATCTATATGCGTGATGCACAGAGGGATATTTGCACACTGGCATCTCGGGTGAGTGCTATGTCCATTTCAGCCAGAAGAGCCTTATGGACACGACAGTGGACAGGCGATGCGGATTCAAAACGTCACATGGAGGTTTTGCCGTATAAAGGGGAGGAGTTATTTGGAGTTGGTCTATCAGACTTGGTGGCCACGGCTACTGCCGGGAAATCCACTTTTTTACCTCAAGTCACTCCCCAACAGAGAAAGGCACCGACCTTTCAACCGCAGCCTTTTCGCTCCTACAAAAATAAGAGAGCAAAGGGCTTGTCGTACCTGCCACGAGGCAGAGGAAGAGGGAAGAGACACCAACAGGCAGCTCCTTCCCAGGAACAGAAGCCCTCCCCGGCTCCTGCAAAAACCTCAGCATGACGCTGGGGCCTCTCAAGCGGACTCGGGGACAGTGGGGGGCCGTCTCAAAAATTACAGCGCGCAGTGGGCTCACTCGCAGGTAGACCCCTGGATCCTGCAGATAATATCTCAGGGGTACAGGTTGGAATTAGAGACGGATCCTCCTCATCGTTTCCTGAAGTCTGCCTTACCAACCGTCTCTTCCGAAAGGGAGAGGGTGTTGGAAGCCATTCACAAGCTGTACGCTCAGCAGGTGATAGTCAAAGTACCCCTATTACAACAAGGAAAGGGGTATTATTCCACTCTATTTGTGGTACCGAAGCCGGATGGCTCGGTAAGGCCTATTCTAAATCTGAAGTACTTGAACCTCTACATAAAAAAGTTCAAGTTCAAGATGGAGTCACTCAGAGCAGTGATAGCGAACCTGGAAGAAGGGGACTTTATGGTATCCTTGGACATCAAGGATGCGTATCTACACGTTCCGATTTACCCCGCACACCAGGGGTACCTCAGGTTCATTGTTCAAAACTGTCACTATCAGTTTCAGACGCTGCCGTTCGGATTGTCCACGGCGCCTCGGGTCTTTACCAAGGTAATGGCCGAGATGATGATTCTTCTTCGAAGAAAAGGCGTATTAGTTATCCCATACTTGGACGATCTCCTAATAAGGGCAAGGTCCAGAGAACAGCTGGAGACAGCTTTAGCACTATCTCAAGAGGTGCTAAGACAACACGGGTGGATTCTGAATATTCCAAAATCCCATTTAATCCCGACAACTCGTCTGCTGTTCCTAGGAATGATTCTGGACACGGTTCAGAAAAAGGTTTTCCTTCCAGAGGAAAAAGCCAAGGAGTTATCCGATCTGGTCAGGAACCTCCTAAAACCAGGAAAAGTGTCAGTACATCAATGCACAAGAGTCCTGGGAAAAATGGTGGCTTCTTACGAAGCAATTCCATTCGGCAGATTCCATGCAAGAATATTCCAAAGGGATCTGTTGGACAAATGGTCAGGGTCGCATCTGCAGATGCACCTGCGAATAACCCTGTCACCAAAGACAAGGGTGTCACTTCTGTGGTGGTTGCAGAAGGCTCACCTATTAGAAGGCCGCAGATTCGGCATTCAGGATTGGATCCTGGTGACCACGGACGCCAGCCTGAGAGGCTGGGGAGCAGTCACACAAGGAAGAAACTTCCAGGGAGTATGGACGAGTCTGGAAAAGTCTCTTCACATAAACATTCTGGAACTAAGAGCAATCTACAATGCTCTAAGCCAGGCTGAACTTCTCCTGCAAGGAAAGCCGGTGTTGATTCAGTCGGACAACATCACGGCGGTCGCCCATGTAAACAGGCAGGGCGGCACAAGAAGCAGGAGTGCAATGGCAGAAGCTGCCAAGATTCTTCGCTGGGCGGAGAATCATGTGATAGCACTGTCAGCAGTGTTCATCCCGGGCGTGGACAACTGGGAAGCAGACTTCCTCAGCAGACACGATCTTCATCCGGGAGAGTGGGGTCTACATCCAGAAGTCTTCAACATGTTAATAGACCGTTGGGAAAGACCAATTGTAGACATGATGGCGTCTCGCCTCAACAAGAAACTGGACAAATATTGCGCCAGGTCAAGAGATCCACAGGCAATAGCTGTGGACGCACTGGTAACTCCTTGGGTGTACCAGTCAGTGTATGTGTTTCCTCCTCTGCCGCTCATACCAAAGGTATTGAAGATCATACGGCAAAGAAGAGTAAGAACAATACTAGTGGTTCCGGATTGGCCGAGAAGGACTTGGTATCCGGAACTTCAAGAGATGCTCACGGACGAACCGTGGCCTCTACCTCTGAGAAGGGACCTGCTACAGCAGGGTCCCTGTCTTTTTCAAGACTTACCGCGGCTGCGTTTGACGGCATGGCGGTTGAACGCCAGATCCTAAAAGGGAAAGGCATTCCAGAAGAAGTCATTCCTACCTTGATTAAGGCACGGAAGGAAGTCACCGTGAAACATTATCACCGCATTTGGCGAAAATATGTAGCGTGGTGCGAGGATCGGAGGGTTCCGACGGAGGAATTCCAACTGGGTCGTTTCCTACATTTCCTGCAATCAGGATTATCTATGGGTCTCAAATTGGGATCCATTAAGGTTCAAATTTCGGCCCTGTCAATATTCTTCCAAAAAGAATTGGCCTCTGTCCCTGAGGTCCAGACTTTTGTCAAGGGAGTACTGCATATACAGCCTCCTGTGGTGCCTCCGGTGGCACCGTGGGATCTAAATGTAGTTTTAGATTTCCTCAAATCCCATTGGTTTGAACCATTGAAAAAGGTGGATTTGAAATATCTCACATTGAAAGTGACTATGTTACTAGCCCTGGCCTCTGCCAGGAGAGTATCTGAATTGGCGGCTTTATCTTATAAAAGTCCTTATCTAATCTTCCATTCGGATAGGGCAGAACTGCGGACTCGTCCGCATTTTCTCCCTAAAGTGGTATCAGCATTTCATCTGAACCAACCTATTGTGGTGCCTGCGGCCACTAGCGACTTGGAGGACTCCAAGTTGTTGGACGTTGTCAGAGCCTTAAAAATATACATTGCAAGGACGGCTGGAGTCAGAAAATCTGACTCGCTGTTTATATTGTATGCACCCAACAAGTTGGGCGCACCTGCTTCTAAGCAGTCGATTGCTCGTTGGATTTGTAACACAATTCAACTTGCACATTCTGTGGCAGGCCTGCCACAGCCTAAAACTGTAAAAGCCCACTCCACAAGGAAGGTGGGCTCATCTTGGGCGGCTGCCCGAGGGGTCTCGGCATTACAACTCTGCCGAGCAGCTACGTGGTCGGGGGAGAACACGTTTGTAAAATTTTACAAATTTGATACCCTGGCAAAGGAGGACCTGGAGTTCTCTCATTCGGTGCTGCAGAGTCATCCGCACTCTCCCGCCCGTTTGGGAGCTTTGGTATAATCCCCATGGTCCTTTCAGGAACCCCAGCATCCACTTAGGACGATAGAGAAAATAAGAATTTACTTACCGATAATTCTATTTCTCGGAGTCCGTAGTGGATGCTGGGCGCCCATCCCAAGTGCGGATTATCTGCAATACTTGTACATAGTTATTGTTAACTAATTCGGGTTATTGTTAAGGAGCCATCTTTAAGAGGCCCTTTCTGTTGTCATACTGTTAACTGGGTTTAGATCACAAGTTGTACGGTGTGATTGGTGTGGCTGGTATGAGTCTTACCCGGGATTCAAAATGCCTCCCTTATTGTGTATGCTCGTCCGGGCACAGTACCTAACTGGAGTCTGGAGGAGGGTCATAGGGGGAGGAGCCAGTGCACACCACCTGACCTAGTAAAGCTTTACTTTTTTGTGCCCTGTCTCCTGCGGAGCCGCTATACCCCATGGTCCTTTCAGGAACCCCAGCATCCACTACGGACTCCGAGAAATAGAATTATCGGTAAGTAAATTCTTATTATTTAACCCCTGCCTGGATTCACAAAATAGCGGGAGACGAGCCCGCCGGAAAAGGGGCGGGGCCTATCTCCTCAGCACACGGCGCCATTTCCTCTCACAGCTCCGCTGGTCAGGACGGCTCCCAGGTCTCTCCCCTGCACTGCACTACAGAAACAGGGTAAAACAGAGAGGGGGGGCAAATTTAATGGCAATATTTTGATATATATAAAGCAGCTATAAGGGAGCACTTATTATAAGGCTATCCCTGTCATATATAGCGCTTTTTTGGTGTGTGCTGGCAGACTCTCCCTCTGTCTCCCCAAAGGGCTAGTGGGTCCTGTCTTCGTGTAGAGCATTCCCTGTGTGTCTGCTGTGTGTCGGTACGTGTGTGTCGACATGTATGAGGACGATATTGGTGTGGAGGCGGAGCAATTGCCAAATATGGGGATGTCACCTCCTAGGGGGTCGACACCAGAATGGATGCCTTTATTTGTGGAATTACGGGATAGCGTCAACTCGCTTAAGCAGTCGTTTGACGACATGTGGCGGCCGGACAATCAATTAGTGCCTGTCCAGGCGCCTCAAACACCGTCAGGGGCTGTGAAACGCCCTTTGCCTCAGTCGGTCGACACAGACCCAGACACAGGCACTGATTCCAGTGGTGACGGTGACGAATCAACCGTATTTTCCAGTAGGGCCACACGTTATATGATTTTGGCAATGAAGGAGGCGTTACATTTAGCTGATACTACAGGTACCACTAAACAGGGTATTATGTGGGGTGTGAAAAAACTACCTATAGTTTTTCCTGAATCAGAAGAATTAAATGACGTGTGTGATGAAGCGTGGGTTGCCCCTGATAAAAAGCTGATCATTTCAAAGAAATTATTGGCATTATACCCTTTCCCGCCAGAGGTTAGGGAGCGCTGGGAAACACCTCCTAGGGTGGACAAGGCGCTAACACGCTTATCTAAACAAGTGGCGTTACCCTCTCCTGAGACGGCCGCACTTAAAGATCCATCAGATAGGAGGATGGAAAATATCCAAAAAAGTATATACACACATGCAGGTGTTATACTACGACCAGCTATAGCGACTGCCTGGATGTGCAGTGCTGGGGTAGTTTGGTCAGAGTCCCTGATTGAAAATATTGATACCCTGGACAGGGACAATATTTTACTGTCGTTAGAACAAATAAAGGATGCATTTCTTTATATGCGTGATGCACAGAGGGATATCTGCACACTGGCATCACGGGTAAGTGCTATGTCCATTTCGGCCAGAAGAGCTTTATGGACGCGACAGTGGACAGGCGATGCGGATTCAAAACGGCATATGGAAGTTTTGCCGTATAAAGGGGAGGAGTTATTTGGAGTCGGTCTATCAGATTTGGTGGCCACGGCTACAGCCGGGAAATCCACCTTTCTACCTCAAGTCACTCCCCAACAGAAAAAGGCACCGACTTTTCAACCGCAGCCCTTTCGTTCCTTTAAAAATAAGAGAGCAAAGGGCTATTCATATCTGCCACGAGGCAGAGGTCGAGGGAAGAGACAGCAACAGGCAGCTCCTTCCCAGGAACAGAAGCCCTCCCCGGCTTCTACAAAAGCCTCAGCATGACGCTGGGGCTTCTCAAGCGGACTCGGGGACGGTGGGCGGTCGTCTCAAAAATTACAGCGCGCAGTGGGCTCACTCGCAGGTAGATCCCTGGATCCTGCAGATAATATCTCAGGGGTACAGGTTGGAATTAGAGACAGATCCACCTCGCCGTTTCCTGAAGTCTGCTTTACCAACGTCCCCCTCCGAAAGGGAGACGGTTTTGGAAGCCATTCACAAGCTGTACTCTCAGCAGGTGATAGTCAAGGTACCTCTTCTACAACAAGGGAAGGGGTATTATTCCACTCGATTTGTGGTACCGAAGCCGGATGGCTCGGTAAGGCCTATTCTAAATCTGAAGTCCTTGAACCTGTACATAAAGAAGTTCAAGTTCAAGATGGAGTCACTCAGAGCAGTGATAGCGAACCTGGAAGAAGGGGACTTTATGGTATCCTTGGACATCAAGGATGCGTATCTCCACGTTCCAATTTACCCCTCACACCAGGGGTACCTCAGGTTCGTTGTACAAAACTGTCACTATCAGTTTCAGACGCTGCCGTTTGGTTTGTCCACGGCACCTCGGGTCTTTACAAAGGTAATGGCCGAGATGATGATTCTTCTTCGAAGAAAAGGCGTATTAATTATCCCATACTTGGACGATCTCCTAATAAGGGCAAGGTCCAGAGAACAGCTAGAGATGGGATTAGCACTATCTCAAGAGGTGCTAAAGCAGCACGGATGGATTCTGAATATTCCAAAATCCCAATTAATGCCGACAACTCGTCTGCTGTTCCTAGGGATGATTCTGGACACGGTTCAGAAAAAGGTTTTTCTTCCCGAGGAAAAAGCCAAGGAGTTATCCGACCTGGTCAGGAACCTCCTAAAACCAGGAAAGGTGTCTGTGCATCAATGCACAAGAGTCCTGGGAAAAATGGTGGCTTCTTACGAAGCAATTCCATTCGGCAGATTCCATGCAAGAATTTTCCAAAGGGATCTGTTGGACAAATGGTCAGGGTCGCATCTTCAGATGCACCTGCGGATAACCCTGTCTCCAAGGACAAGGGGGTATCTTCTGTGGTGGTTGCAGAGGGCTCATCTATTGGAGGGCCGCAGATTCGGCATACAGGATTGGATCCTGGTGACCACGGACGCCAGCCTGAGAGGCTGGGGAGCAGTCACACAAGGAAGAAACTTCCAGGGAGTGTGGTCGAGCCTGGAAAAGTCTCTTCACATAAACATTCTGGAACTAAGAGCAATCTACAATGCTCTAAGCCAGGCGGAACCTCTGCTTCAAGGAAGACCGGTGTTGATCCAGTCGGACAACATCACGGCAGTCGCCCATGTAAACAGACAGGGCGGCACAAGAAGCAGGAGTGCAATGGCAGAAGCTGCCAGGATCCTTCGCTGGGCGGAGAATCACGTGATAGCACTGTCAGCAGTGTTCATCCCGGGCGTGGACAACTGGGAAGCAGACTTCCTCAGCAGACACGATCTTCACCCGGGAGAGTGGGGACTTCATCCAGAAGTTTTCCACATGCTAATAAACCGTTGGGAAAGACCAATGGTGGACATGATGGCGTCTCGCCTCAACAAAAAACTGGACAGGTATTGCGCCAGGTCAAGAGATCCGCAGGCAATAGCTGTGGACGCGCTGGTAACACCTTGGGTGTACCAGTCGGTGTATGTGTTTCCTCCTCTGCCTCTCATACCAAAGGTATTGAGAATCATACGGCAAAGCGGAGTAAGAACGATACTAGTGGCTCCGGATTGGCCAAGAAGGTCTTGGTACCCGGAACTTCAAGAGATGGTCACGGACGATCCGTGGCCTCTACCTCTGAGAAGGGACCTGCTTCAACAGGGTCCCTGCCTCTTTCAAGACTTACCGCGGCTGCGTTTGACGGCATGGCGGTTGAACGCCAGATCCTAAAAGGAAAAGGCATTCCAGAAGAAGTCATTCCTACCTTGATTAAGGCAAGAAAGGAAGTCACCGCGAAGCATTATCACCGCATTTGGCGGAAATATGTTGCGTGGTGCGAGGATCGGAGTGCTCCGACGGAGGAATTTCAACTGGGTCGTTTCCTACATTTCCTGCAATCAGGATTGTCTATGGGTCTCAAATTGGGATCTATTAAGGTTCAAATTTCGGCCCTGTCAATATTCTTCCAAAAAGAATTGGCCTCAGTCCCTGAGGTCCAGACTTTTGTCAAAGGAGTACTGCATATACAGCCTCCTGTGGTGCCTCCGGTGGCACCGTGGGATCTAAATGTAGTTTTAGATTTCCTCAAATCCCATTGGTTTGAACCACTAAAAAATGTGGATTTGAAATATCTCACATGGAAAGTGACTATGTTACTGGCCCTGGCTTCCGCCAGGAGAGTATCTGAACTGGCGGCTTTATCTTATAAAAGCCCTTATTTAATTTTCCATTCGGATAGGGCAGAGCTGCGGACGCGTCCGCATTTTCTCCCTAAGGTGGTATCAGCGTTTCACCTGAACCAGCCTATTGTAGTGCCTGCGGCTACAAGCGACTTGGAGGACTCCAAGTTGTTGGACGTTGTCAGAGCTTTAAAAATATACATTTCAAGGACGGCTGGAGTCAGAAAATCTGACTCGCTGTTTATACTGTATGCACCCAACAAGTTGGGTGCGCCTGCTTCTAAGCAGTCGATTGCTCGTTGGATTTGTAACACAATTCAACTTGCACATTCTGTGGCAGGCCTGCCACAGCCTAAATCTGTTAAGGCCCATTCCACAAGGAAGGTGGGCTCATCTTGGGCGGCTGCCCGAGGGGTCTCGGCATTACAACTCTGCCGAGCAGCTACGTGGTCAGGGGAGAACACGTTTGTAAAATTCTACAAATTTGATACCCTGGCAAAAGAGGACCTGGAGTTCTCTCATTCGGTGCTGCAGAGTCATCCGCACTCTCCCGCCCGTTTGGGAGCTTTGGTATAATCCCCATGGTCCTTTCAGGAACCCCAGCATCCACTAGGACGATAGAGAAAATAAGAATTTACTTACCGATAATTCTATTTCTCGGAGTCCGTAGTGGATGCTGGGCGCCCATCCCAAGTGCGGATTATCTGCAATACTTGTACATAGTTATTGTTAACTAATTCGGGTTATTGTTTAGGGAGCCATCTTTCAGAGGCTCCTCTGTTATCATACTGTTAACTGGGTTTAGATCACAAGTTGTACGGTGTGATTGGTGTGGCTGGTATGAGTCTTACCCGGGATTCAAAATCCTCCCTTATTGTGTACGCTCGTCCGGGCACAGTACCTAACTGGAGTCTGGAGGAGGGTCATAGGGGGAGGAGCCAGTGCACACCACCTGATCTGGAAAAGCTTTACTTTTTGTGCCCTGTCTCCTGCGGAGCCGCTATTCCCCATGGTCCTTTCAGGAACCCCAGCATCCACTACGGACTCCGAGAAATAGAATTATCGGTAAGTAAATTCTTATATATATATATATATATATATATATATATATATATATATATATATATATATATATATATATATATATATATATATATATATATATAATATAATATAATATAATATAATATAATATATAATATAGAACTTGGTGTATCAGCAATCTTGCACTAAGCAAGCACATGGCCGGACACCATTTTCACATTACTTCCTGGTTCTTCCCAGGAAGTTGCTGCCCTACAACACTCGGCCTCTAGAGGAGCCGGGGTGTTAGGAATTTTATTTTCTTGCTTTTGTGCAGCACAAGATGAACACGTGTGTTGTAATGTAGATTTATACACACTTTATTTACGTGGTACTAAGTCACGGTACTGGTCTATCCTTCTGTACTTGTTTGTCCGGGTAAGGCTAAGACATAGCAGCTTCGCTGCAGAGTCCGTCGGACAAATAAGACTGCACGTACGCACTATTGCCGTTCCTCGTTGGGGGAGGCTGGCGTATATACTGACTGAACAATTGTTATTATTGTTTTCTAATTTGACAGTTTCAGAGATACCCGTCGCAGTGTGTCCTACAGTATACAGCAGTAGGGCTGTTGTTTAACCTGGTTTGGGCCCGCTTTCGGCTTAACAGGGCAGTGGTTGCATGGCAAAACAGTTCACGTTTGCCCTACAAGAAGCACACCTTACGCTTCTCGCTGATCACACTTGTGAATCTGCTCAATATCTAGGGACAGTTTCTGTGGATGTCAGCCAGTTTAGTTCTCGCTTTTCAGTTTCACTAGTGCGGCACGACGTGTTTTTTCGCTACGTGCTTAACAGGACGGTGTCCGTTTCTAAACGAGAATAGAAACATTACCTTACGCTGCCCACATGTTTCGTCCTGTCTTGGACAAATTCCTAAATAAATAGATTCAGGATATAGTTTTTACATCTCTGTCCTTTCGGGGCCGTGCTACAGGAACAGCCACAGACGGGTCAGTTGGTAGTGAACGTGGTTTTCGATAACCTCTAATTGTCTGATTGTCGTCAATATACGGTTAAAGGCTGCCACCTACTTCCAGGCATCTTTAACCAGGGTTTCAGTGGCGTTTACAGCTAAGCCACTGAAAAGCCAGGGCTAGAATGAGTTTCCAGGCCATCGCCGATCGTCAGTTGTGGGCATCCACAGTTGGGGGATCCGCAATTTTTGGGTCGCAGTTTATCAGACAAAGGTTGATTGTTTTCCACCATTGCAATTTGCAAGATCTGCCTGGGTCAGAAGATAAAATCGCGGTTCTGCACACCGCCATACAAGCTCTAGTAGATTGAGCACTTTGACTGCAGTCAACAACTGAGTCACGGTCATTATTCCAGTTTGGGGTAGTTCCAAAGCTGGCTGAATCTGTCAGTCCGATACTGACCCCTCAGGTCAATCAGGGCGTCGCTTATACTACACATTCATGAATACCTGCAGTTGATGACTACAGATTGAAAATCACAGTGATTCTGGATTTCAACAAGAATAGGTACTAAAACGCATCAGGCTTACTTAAGTTGGCAGTAAAAACCATTCTCTCTTTCGAGCGCTACCGTTTTGGCTTCGTATGGCGCCTAGGGTTGTCACAAGTAATGGCTATCGTGATAGCTCATCCCTGGAAGTGATAACAGTTCAGTGTTTTGCAGATCTGCTCATTAAAGCTCCGTCTCAAAACTTCGTCATGCAACGGCCCTTACTAACGTACAAGGGTGTCGTTCAGCACGGTTAGATTGTTAACCTAGAGATATCAAGCCTCATTCCGTAACAACGGACTCATGCATAGGGATAATTCCGTGATTACACGGATTTACCTGCCTGAACATACCACACAAACTGTTCGTCATCACGTACAGTTCGTACGCAAGCCACGGACAGTCTTGATCCGGTTGGCCTTTTGCCTATTGGTAAGGAGAGTGACGTCTTTCGACGCACTCTACTTCGCAAGGAGTCACTCAGGTAATTTTCACCTGGAAGTTCTTGCATGCTCCTACAAGTTCATCAAATAGTACGGTTGTCTCTAAGGGCCAGAGTTTCACTACTCTAGTGGCTCTAAGTACATAATTTTACCGCAGGGACAATGTTCGGCGTCTGGAATTGGATAATTCTAAATATGAACGCGAGTCTCAGAGGTTGGGTACCTGTGGTCCCAAAATGAATAACTTCACAAATCACGGAGATTTCGGTCAAACGCGCTACGGCAAGCGGGCAACATGCTCCGTTCTCAGACTGTCCAAGTGCGGTCAGACAACACAACGGCGATCGCATACATCACCGATCAAGGACGGAATCGAAGTCGCATGACCATGCGGCATGTTGCTCCATGTTCATTCTGGGAGTGAACAGCTGGAAGGCAGCTTATTCCAGGACACTGAGCATTGAATTCTTAAGTGTTCCAGATGTCGGTCCAGCGGTGGAGTTACCCACAGGGGTATCTATTGGCATCTCGCAAAAACAAATAAAAAAAAAAAAACATCCAAGTATGTGTCCATCCCAGTAGGTGTCCAGTACAAGGGCTCCGAAGGCAGCAGCTGTAGATGCTCTGATGCTCTCACGATCGCGTGGCTGTACAGCGTTGTGAATCTGTTACAACGGTTACGCTGCTTCCTCGGGTACTAAAATAGATCATACAAGACTCCATGACAGTCATACTAGTGGCGCCACATTGGCCTCGGAGGCCATGATTCTTGGATCTCCGAACTACTCGCAGCCGATCCTTCACTGCTCTCGACACGTCCGGACCTGTCCCACTAGGGTCAGTTCTTTTACCCCGATTTAGCGCGGCAGCGTTTGACGGGGTGGCTGTTCAAAGCGCTCTCAAGAACGGATGGCATTCCAGAATCTGGTATACAAACCATGTTGGGGGCTGGGAAGCCAGTACGGCAGCTCATTATCACAAGGTTTAGCGTGCCTCTATAGGTTGGTGTGACGCTCAGAAGTTTCCAACATCATTTTCAAATTATCCCGTCTTTTAATATTTTTACAGACTGGGTTTGGTGAAGGATTATATTCTACACTCAAGGTGTAGGTCTCTGCATGTCAATTTACCTGCAAAGGTGTTTGGCTCCTTTGCCGATTGTACACACTTTCCTGCACGGTGTCCTCAGACAACCTCCATTTATACCACCTACAGCGCCATGGGACGTGATCTGGTTTTACCACCTACAGCGCCATGGGACGTGCTCTGGTTTTAGGTTTTTTATTTACAGTCTTCATTTGTTGAATTCTTACAACAAGTGGATGTTACGTTTATCAATTGGTAAACGCTTTTCTCTTAGCCTTAGCATCTCGGCAAGGCGTGT
The DNA here is from genome assembly GCF_028390025.1 of Pseudophryne corroboree. Taxonomy (NCBI): domain Eukaryota; kingdom Metazoa; phylum Chordata; class Amphibia; order Anura; family Myobatrachidae; genus Pseudophryne; species Pseudophryne corroboree. The sequence continues at coordinate 408,121,093 of NC_086451.1, forward strand.
TTTAATATAGGGTGGCTTGCATGACAAGGCCCCAAATCTGGTGTTTTATGGTCATAGGGCGGAACTTCGCACAAATTCCGGGTTCCAGTCAAAGATCGTATAATGTCACGCATCAATTAACTAATGTAGTTCCTCGGTTATCAATATGTTCGAGAACTTAAGTTACTTTGAATGTGGTACGCGCACTACGCGTTTATGTAACCCAAACAATTGTACGTAGAACAGACACATTGTTCTCTATAATGTAGTGAAGATGGCTTTACAAGCTTCCAAGCAGTCCTTATGTCATACGTCGGGCTTAGCTTCATAATAGGCTACAACGCCTACATCAGGGTCAGACCATTCCAAACGTTCTAGTGAACGTCATAAGCGGGCTTCAACCGCCTACATCAGTGTCAGACCATTCCATACGTTCTTTGGGAACGTCAGGAGCAGCAGGTCGTGGAGTTTCTACGAAACAGCGTAGACGAGCTGCTACATGGTCATCAGTGCATGGCCATCAGTGCGCATGTTGGTGCGCTTTTACAGGTTGGCTACGTTTGCGGCATCAGCATTTAGCTTTGGCCATCTAGTATTACAGGTGCCAAACTGCTCTCCCGCCCAAGGGGGAAACTTTGGTACGTCCCAAGAGTACTCCAGTGACCCCTAGTGGATGAAAAAGAAAATAGGATTTTGGTACTTACCAGGTAAATCCTTTTCTTTGAATCCATAGGGGGCACTAGACGCCCACCCAGAGCAGTTTACCTGTCTTGTGGTAAGGTCTGTGGATCTTATGGTAACACTTCATCACCAATGCATTCGATGTTATGGTATCAACTGATTGTTATCAGTTCCGTTATGTGTCAACTTTAGGGTTGACCATTATATTATAATGTTATAGGTGCATATAATGTTATATGTAATTCTCTATGGTTCATCCTCTCTATCACTCCTGTTCGGCCCAGTAAAAATACTGAAGGCTCTATGGGATTATGGAGGGGATGGCCAGTTACTAATTTAAATTTCTCTGACGTCCTAGTGGATGCTGGGAACTCCGTAAGGACCATGGGGAATAGCGGCTCCGCAGGAGACTGGGCACAAAAGTAAAGCTTTAGGACTACCTGGTGTGCACTGGCTCCTCCCCCTATGACCCTCCTCCAAGCCTCAGTTAGATTTTTGTGCCCGGCCGAGAAGGGTGCATTCTAGGACTCTCCTGAGTTTCTAAGAAAAAGTTTAGTTTTAGGTTTTTTATTTTCAGTGAGTCCTGCTGGCAACAGGCTCACTGCATTGAGGGACTAAGGGGAAAAGAAGCGAACCTGCCTGCTTGCAGCCAGCTTGGGCTTCTTGGCTACTGGACACCATTAGCTCCAGAGGGACCGAACACAGGCCCAGCCTCGGAGTCCGGTCCCAGAGCCGCGCCGCCGGCCCCCTTACAGAGCCAGAAGCAAGAAGAGGTCCGGAAAATCGGCGGCAGAAGACATCAGTCTTCACCAAGGTAGCGCACAGCACTGCAGCTGTGCGCCATTGCTCCTCAGGCACACTTCACACTCCGGTCACTGAGGGTGCAGGGCGCTGGGGGGGGCGCCCTGAGCAGCAATAAAAACACCTTGGCTGGCGAAAATACCTCACATATAGCCCCCAGGGCTATATGGATGTATTTTAACCCCTGCCAGAATACAGCAAAAAGCGGGAGAAAAGTCTGCCGAGAAGGGGGCGGAGCCTATCTCCTCAGCACACAGGCGCCATTTTCCCTCACAGCTCCGCTGGAAGGACGTCTCCCTGACTCTCCCCTGCAGTCCTGCACTACAGAAAAGGGTAAAACAAGAGAGGGGGGCACTAATTGGGCGCAGTATTAACATAACAGCAGCTATAAGGGGAAAAACACTTATATAAGGATATATATATATATATATATATATATATATATATATATATATATATATATATATATATATATATATATATATATATATATATATAAAATCTCTATCTCTCTCTCGCTCTGGTGTGTGCTGGCATACTCTCCCTCTGTCTCCCCAAAGGGCTAGTGGGGTCCTGTCCTCTATCAGAGCATTCCCTGTGTGTGGGCTGTGTTGGTACGATTGTGTCGACATGTATGAGGAGGAAAATGATGTGGAGGCGGAGCAATTGCCGGTAATGGTGATGTCACCCCCTAGGGAGTCGACACCTGAGTGGATGAACTTATGGAAGGAATTACGTGATAGTGTCAGCTCTTTACAAAAGACAGTTGATGACATGAGACAGCCGGCTACTCAGCTTGTGCCTGTCCAGGCGTCTCAAAGGCCATCAGGGGCTCTAAAACGCCCGTTACCTCAGATGGCAGATACAGACGCCGACACGGATACTGACTCCAGTGTCGACGGTGAAGAGACAAATGTGACTTCCAGTAGGGCCACACGTTACATGATTGAGGCAATGAAAGATGTTTTACACATTTCTGATAGTACAAGTACCACTAAAAAGGGTATTATGTTTGGTGAGAAAAAACTACCCGTAGTTTTTCCTGCATCTGATGAATTAAATGAAGTGTGTGATGAAGCGTGGGTTTCCCCCGATAAAAAACTGATAATTCCTAAAAAGTTATTGGCATCATACCCTTTCCCGCCAGAGGATAGGGCACGTTGGGAAACACCCCCTAGGGTGGATAAAGCGCTCACACGCTTGTCAAAACAAGTGGCACTACCGTCTCCTGATACGGCCGCCCTTAAGGAACCTGCTGACAGCAAGCAGGAGAATATCCTAAAATGTATATACACACATACTGGTGTTATACTGCGACCAGCAATCGCCTCAGCCTGGATGTGCAGTGCTGGGGTGGCTTGGTCGGATTCCCTGACTGACAATATTGATACCCTGGATAGGGATAGTATATTACTGACTATAGAGCATTTGAAAGATGCATTTTTATATATGCGTGATGCACAGAGGGATATTTGCCGACTGGCATCAAGAGTAAGTGCGCTGCCCATTTCTCTAACGTCCTAGTGGATGCTGGGAACTCCGTAAGGACCATGGGGAATAGCGGGCTCCGAAGGAGGCTGGGCACTCTAGAAAGATCTTAGACTACCTGGAGTGCACTGGCTCCTCCCACTATGACCCTCCTCCAAGCCTCAGTTAGATTTCGTGCCCGGCCGAGGTTGGATGCACACTAGGGGCTCTCCTGAGCTCTTAGAAAGTTATAGTCTTAGAATTTGTTTTTTTTCAGTGAGACCTGCTGGCAACAGGCTCACTGCAGCGAGGGACTAAGGGGAGAAGAAGCGAACTCGCCTGCTTGCAGCCGGATTGGGCTTCTTAGGCTACTGGACACCATTAGCTCCAGAGGGATCGACCGCAGGCCCAGCCTTGATGTTCGGTCCCGGAGCCGCGCCGCCGTCCCCCTTACAGAGCCAGAAGCAGGAAGATGGTCCGGAAAATCGGCGGCATGAAGACGTCCTGTCTTCACCAAGGTAGCGCACAGCACTGCAGCTGTGCGCCATTGCTCCTCATACACACTTCACACTCCGGTCACTGAGGGTGCAGAGCGCTGGGGGGGGGGGGGCGCTCTGAGGCAGCAATAAAAACACCTTGGCTGGCTAAAATACCTCAATATATAGCCCCTGGGGCTATATATGAGGTAAATACCCCTGCCAGAATCCCAAAATAAGCGGGAGAATAGGCCGCGAAAAAGGGGCGGAGCCTATCTCCTCAGCACACTGGCGCCATTTTTCCCTCACAGCTCGGCTGGAAGGAAGCTCCCTGGCTCTTCCCTGCATTTCTACAATACAGTAAGAGGGAAAAAGAGAGGGGGGGCACTAAATTGGCATTGTATACAGTATAAGCAGCTATTAGGGACATAACTCAGTTAGTCCCTGTATATATATAGCGCTCTGGTGTGTGCTGGCATACTCTTACTCTGTCCCCCCAAAGGGCTTTTGTGGGTTCTGTCCTCTATTTGAGCATTCCCTGTGTGTGTGGAGTGTGTCGGTACGGCTGTGTCGACATGTTTGAGGAGGATAATGATGTGGAGGGGGAGCAGATGCCTTTAGCAGAGATGTCACCCCCTGCGGGGCAGACACCTGAGTGGATGGTATTATGGCAAGAAATGAGTGCACGTATAGACTCCTTACATAAAAAATTTGCCGACATGCCGACTGTGGGACAGCCGAGTCTTCAGCTCGTGCCGGTCCAAGGGTCTCAAAAGTCATCAGGGGCTCTAAAACGCCCGTTATCTCAGGTGGCACAAGTAGATGTCGACACGGATATTGACGCCAGTGTCGACGACGATGAGTTAAATTTAATGCCCGTTAAGGCCATTCGCTGCATGATTGAGGCAATGAAAGAGGTGTTAAATATTTCTGATTTACATCCAGGTACCACAAAAAAGGGTATTATGTTTGGGGAGAAAAAACTACCTGTAGTTTTTCCCCCGTCAGATGAATTAAATGAAGTGTGTGAAGAAGCGTGGGCTTCCCCTGATAAGAAATTGGTGATTCCTAAGAAATTACTAATGGCGTTCCCTTTCCCGCCAGAGGATAGGTTACGTTGGGAAACACCCCCGAGGGTGGATAAAGCGCTCACACGTTTGTCAAAAAAGGTGGCACTACCGTCCCAGGATACGGCCGCCCTTAAGGAACCTGCTGATAGAAGGCAGGAGGCGATCCTGAAGTCTGTATATACACACTCAGGCATTATACTCAGACCAGCAATTGCGTCAGCTTGGATGTGCAGTGCTGCCGCTGCATGGTCAGATAACCTGTCAGAAAATATTGACACACTAGACAGAGACACGATCCTGTTAACAATTGACCATATAAAAGACTCAGTCTTATACATGAGAGATGCACAGAGGGAAATCTGCCGGCTGGCATCTAAAGTAAGTGCACTATCTATCTCTGCTAGGAGATGCTTATGGACTCGCCAGTGGACTGGAGATGCAGATTCCAAAAGGCACATGGAAGTTTTGCCTTATAAAGGGGAGGAATTATTTGGGGATGGTCTCTCCGACCTAGTTTCCACAGCAACGTCTGGGAAGTCAGCATTTTTACCCCATGTCCCCTCGCAGCCTAAGAAGGCGCCATTTTATCAGGTTCAGTCCTTTCGATCCCAGAAAAATAAGCGGGGAAAAGGAGGGTCTTTTCTGTCAAGAGGCAGAGGCAGGGGAAAAAGGCTGCAGCAAACAGCAGGTTCCCAGGAACAAAAGTCCTCCCCCGCTTCCTCTTCCAAGTCCGCCGCATGACGGTGGGGCTTCACAAGCGGAGCCGGGTACGGTGGGGGCCCGCCTCAGGAATTTCAGCGATCAGTGGGTTCGCTCACAGGTGGATCCCTGGATCCTTCAAATAGTATCTCAAGGATACAGGCTGGAATTCAAGGCGATTCCACCCCGCCGTTTCCTAAAATCCGCCTTGCCGATTGCTCCCTCAGACAGGGAGGCAGTGCTAGCGGCAATTCACAAGCTGTATTCCCAGCAGGTGATAATCAAGGTACCCCTACTTCAACAAGGCCGGGGTTACTATTCCACACTATTTGTGGTACCGAAACCGGACGGTTCGGTGAGACCCATTCTAAATTTGAAGTCCTTGAACACATACATAAAAAAATTCAAGTTCAAGATGGAATCGCTCAGGGCGGTTATTGCAAGCCTGGACGAGGGGGATTACATGGTATCCCTGGACATCAAGGATGCTTACCTACATGTCCCCATTTACAATTCTCACCAGGAGTACCTCAGATTTGTGGTACAGGATTGCCATTACCAATTCCAGACGCTGCCGTTTGGACTCTCCACGGCACCGAGGGTATTTACCAAGGTTATGGCGGAAATGATGATACTCCTTCGAAAAAAGGGAGTTTTAATTATCCCATACTTGGACGATCTCCTAATAAAGGCACGATCCAAGGAACAGTTGTTAGTGGGAGTAGCACTATCTCAGGAAGTGCTGAGCCAGCACTGTTGGATTCTGAATATCCCAAAGTCACAGCTGGTCCCCACGACACGTCTAATGTTCCTGGGAATGATTCTGGACACGGCCCAGAAAAAAGTGTTTCTCCCGGAGGAGAAAGCCAGGGAGTTGTCTTCTCTAGTCAGAGACCTCCTAAAACCAAAACAGGTATCGGTGCATCACTGCACGCGAGTCCTGGGAAAGATGGTAGCTTCCTACGAAGCAATTCCATTCGGCAGGTTCCATGCCAGAATCTTTCAGTGGAACCTGTTGGACAAGTGGTCCGGATCGCATCTTCAGATGCATCGTTTAATAACCCTGTCTCCACGAACCAGGGTGTCTCTTCTGTGGTGGCTGAACAGTGCTCATCTTCTGGAGGGCCGCAGATTCGGCATACAGGACTGGGTCCTGGTGACCACGGATGCCAGCCTACGAGGCTGGGGGGCAGTCACAAAGGGAAGAAATTTCCAGGGACTATGGTCAAGTCAGGAGACTGCCCTTCACATAAATATTCTGGAACTAAGGGCCATTTACAATGCCCTAAGTCAAGCAAAATCCCTGCTCCTACACCAGCCGGTGCTGATCCAGTCAGACAACATCACGGCAGTCGCCCATGTGAATCGACAGGGCGGCACAAGAAGCAGGACGGCGATGGCAGAAGCCACAAAAATTCTCCGATGGGCGGAGAATCATGTACTAGCACTGTCAGCAGTGTTCATCCCGGGAGTGGACAACTGGGAAGCAGACTTTCTCAGCAGGCACGACCTCCACCCGGGAGAGTGGGGACTTCATCCAGAAGTCTTCCAAATGATTGTAAATCAATGGGGTCGTCCACAGGTGGACATGATGGCGTCCCGCATAAACAAAAAACTAGAGAAGTATTGCGCCAGGTCAAGAGACCCTCAGGCGATAGCGGTGGACGCCCTAGTGACACCGTGGGTGTACCGGTCAGTGTATGTGTTCCCTCCTCTACCTCTCATACCAAAGGTACTGAGAATAATAAGAAAGCGAGGAGTAAACACAATTCTCGTGGTTCCGGATTGGCCAAGAAGAGCGTGGTACCTGGAACTTCAAGAGATGATCTCAGAGGACCCTTGGTCCCTGCCGCTCAGACAGGACCTGCTACAGCAGGGCCCCTGTCTGTTCCAAGACTTACCGCGGCTGCGTTTGACGGCATGGCGGTTGAACGCCGGATCCTGAAGGAAAAGGGCATTCCGGAGGAAGTCATTCCTACGCTTATTAAAGCCAGGAAAGATGTTACGGCAAAACATTATCACCGCATATGGCGGAAATATGTTGCATGGTGCGAGGCCAAAAAGGCCCCAACAGAGGAATTTCAACTGGGTCGATTTCTGCATTTCCTGCAAGCAGGAGTGAATATGGGCCTAAAATTAGGCTCCATTCAAGTACAGATCTCGGCTCTGTCGATTTTCTTTCAAAAGGAACTAGCTTCAGTACCTGAAGTTCAGACATTTGTGAAAGGAGTGCTGCATATTCAGCCCCCATTTGTGCCTCCTGTGGCACCGTGGGATCTCAACGTGATGTTGAATTTCTTGAAATCACATTGGTTTGAGCCACTAAAAACCGTGGATCTGAAATATCTCACGTGGAAAGTGGTCATGTTATTGGCCCTGGCATCAGCCAGGCGAGTGTCAGAATTGGCGGCTTTATCATGTAAAAGCCCTTATCTGATTTTTCTTATGGATAGGGCAGAATTGAGGACTCGTCCCCAGTTTCTCCCTAAGGTGGTGTCAGCGTTTCACCTGAACCAGCCTATTGTGGTGCCTGCGGCTACTAAGGATTTGGAGGACTCCAAGTTGCTAGACGTTGTCAGGGCCCTGAAAATATGTTTCCAGGACGGCTGGAGTCAGAAAATCTGACTCGCTGTTTATCCTATATGCACCCAACAAGCTGGGTGCTCCTGCTTCTAAGCAGACTATTGCTCGTTGGATTTGTAGTACAATTCAGCTTGCACATACTGTGGCAGGCCTGCCACAGCCTAAATCTGTCAATGCCCATTCCACAAGGAAGGTGGGCTCATCTTGGGCGGCTGCCCGAGGGGTCTCGGCTTTACAACTTTGCCGAGCAGCTACTTGGTCAGGGGCAAACACGTTTGCAAAATTCTATAAATTTGATACCCTGGCTGAGGAGGACCTGGAGTTCTCTCATTCGGTGCTGCAGAGTCATCCGCACTCTCCCGCCCGTTTGGGAGCTTTGGTATAATCCCCATGGTCCTTACGGAGTTCCCAGCATCCACTAGGACGTTAGAGAAAATAAGAATTTACTCACTGGTAATTCTGTTTCTCGTAGTCCGTAGTGGATGCTGGGCGCCCATCCCAAGTGCGGTCTATCTGCAATACTTGTACATAGTTATTGTTAACTAAATCGGGTTATTGTTGAGCCATCTGTTGAGAGGCTCTATCGTTTCATACTGTTAACTGGGTTTCATATCACGAGTTGTTCGGTGTGATTGGTGTGGCTGGTATGAGTCTTACCCGGGATTCAAAATCCTTCCTTATTGTGTACGCTCGTCCGGGCACAGTACCTAACTGAGGCTTGGAGGAGGGTCATAGTGGGAGGAGCCAGTGCACTCCAGGTAGTCTAAGATCTTTCTAGAGTGCCCAGCCTCCTTCGGAGCCCGCTATTCCCCATGGTCCTTACGGAGTTCCCAGCATCCACTACGGACTACGAGAAACAGAATTACCGGTGAGTAAATTCTTATTTTCTGCCAGAAGGGGGTTATGGACGCGACAGTGGTCAGGTGATGCGGATTCCAAAAGGCATATGGAAGTATTACCTTATAAAGGGCAGGAGTTATTTGGGGTAGGTCTATCAGACCTGGTGGCCACGGCGACTGCTGGGAAATCCACATTTTTACCCCAGGTAGCCTCTCAACATAAGAAGACGCCGTATTATCAGGCGCAGTCCTTTCGGCCCCATAAGGGTAAGAGGGCAAAAGGCTCCTCTTTTCTGCCCCGTGGCAGAGGAAGAGGAAAAAGGCTGCAGCAGACAGCCAGTTCCCAGGAACAGAAGCCCTCTCCCGCTTCTGCCAAGTCCTCAGCATGACGCTGGGGCTTTACAAGCGGACTCGGGTACGGTAGGGGCCCGTCTCAAGAATTTCTGCGCACAGTGGGCTCACTCACAAGTGGACCCCTGGATCCTTCAGGTGGTATCTCAGGGGTACAAATTGGAATTCGAGACGTCTCCCCCTCGCCGTTTCCTAAAGTCTGCTTTACCGACATCTCCCTCCGACAGGGAGGCGGTATTGGAAGCCATTCACAAGCTGTATTCCCAGCGGGTGATAATCAAGGTACCCCTCCTGCAACAGGGAAAGGGGTATTATTCCACACTGTTTGTGGTACCGAAGCCGGACGGCTCGGTGAGACCTATTTTAAATCTAAAATCTTTGAACACTTACATACAGAGGTTCAAATTCAAGATGGAGTCACTCAGAGCAGTGATCGCGAACCTGGAAGAAGGGGATTATATGGTGTCTCTGGACATCAAGGATGCTTACCTTCATGTCCCAATTTACCCTTCTCATTAAGGGTACCTCAGGTTTGTGGTACAGAACTGCCACTATCAGTTTCAGACGCTGCCGTTTGGATTGTCCACGGCGCCCCGGGTCTTTACCAAAGTAATGGCCGAAATGATGATACTCCTTCGAAAGAAAGGAGTTTTGATTATCCCTTACTTGGACGATCTCCTGATAAGGGCAAGATTCAGGGAACAGTTGGTAGTCGGGGTAGCACTATCTCAAGTAGTGCTGCGGCAGCACTGTTGGATTCTCAATATCCCAAAATCGCAGCTGATCCCGACGACACGTCTTCTATTCCTTGGAATGATCCTGGACACAGTCCAGAAAAAGGTGTTTCTCCCGGAAGAGAGAGCCAGGGAGTTATCCGAGCTAGTCAGAAACCTACTAAAACCAGGCCAAGTATCAGTGCATCAATGCACAAGGGTCCTGGGAAAAATGGTGGCTTCCTACGAAGCAATCCCATTCGGCAGATTCCACGCAAGAACATTCCAGTGGGACCTGCTGGACAAATGATCCGGATCGCATCTTCAGATGCATCAGCGGATAACCCTGTCCCCAAGGACAAGGGTGTCTCTCCTGTGGTGTTTGCAGAGTGCTCATCTTCTCGAGGGCCGCAGATTCGGCATTCAGGACTGGATCCTGGTGACCACAGATGCCAGCCTGCGAGGCTGGGGAGCAGTCACACAGGGAAGAAATTTCCAGGGCTTGTGGTCAAGCCTGGAGACATCACTTCACATAAATATTCTGGAGTTGAGGGCCATTTACAATGCTCTAAGCCAAGCAAGACCTCTGCTTCAAGGTCTGCCGATACTGATCCAGTCGGACAACATCACGGCAGTCGCCCACGTGAACAGACAGGGCGGCACAAGAAGCGGGAGGGCAATGGCAGAAGTTGCAAGGATTCTTCGCTGGGCGGAAAATCATGTGATAGCACTGTCAGCAGTGTTCATTCCGGGAGTGGACAACTGGGAAGCAGACTTCCTCAGCAGGCACGACCTCCACCCGGGAGAGTGGGGACTTCACCCAGAAGTCTTCCACATGATTGTAAACCGTTGGGAAAAACCAAAGGTGGACATGATGGCGTCCCGCCTCAACAAAAAACTGGACAGGTATTGCGCCAGGTCAAGGGACCCTCAAGCAATAGCTGTGGACGCTCTGGTAACACCGTGGGTGTACCAGTCAGTGTATGTGTTCCCTCCTCTGCCTCTCATACCCAAGGTACTGAGAATTATAAGACGGAGAGGAGTGAGAACTATACTCGTGGCTCCGGATTGGCCAAGAAGGACTTGGTACCCGGAATTTCAAGAGATGCTCACAGAGGACCCATGGCCTCTACCTCTAAGAAGGGACCTGCTCCAGCAAGGACCCTGTCTGTTCCAAGACTTACAGCGGCTGCGTTTGACGGCATGGCGGTTGAACGCCGGATCCTGAAAGAGAAAGGCATTCCGGAGGAAGTCATCCCTACCCTGATCAAAGCCAAGAAGGATGTAACCATAAAGCATTATCACCGCATTTGGCGGAAACACGTTGCTTGGTGCGAGGCCAGGAAGCCCCCTACGGAGGAATTTCAACTGGGTCGATTCCTACATGTCCTGCAAACAGGAGTGTCTATGGGCCTCAAATTGGGATCCATAAAGGTTCAGATTTCGGCCCTGTCGATTTTCTTCCAGAAAGAACTGGCTTCAGTGCCTGAAGTTCAGACGTTTGTCAAGGGGGTGCTGCATATACAGCCTCCATTTGTGCCTCCAGTGGCACCTTGGGATCTCAATGTAGTTTTGGGATTCCTAAAATCACATTGGTTTGAACCGCTTAAATCTGTGGATTTAAAATATCTCACGTGGAAAGTGATCATGTTGTTGGCCTTGGCTTCGGCCAGGCGCGTCTCAGAATTGGCGGCTTTATCCTGTAAAAGCCCTTACCTGATTTTTCATACGGACAGGGCAGAATTGAGGACTCGTCCTCAATTTCTCCCTAAGGTGGTTTCAGCGTTTCACCTGAACCAGCCTATTGTGGTACCTGCGGCTACTAGGGACTTGGAAGTTGCTGGACGTAGTCAGGGCCCTGAAAATATGTTTCCAGGACGGCTGGAGTCAGAAAATCTGACTCGCTGTTTATCCTGTATGCACCCAACAAGCTGGGTCCTCCTGCTTCTAAGCAGACTATTGCTCGTTGGATTTGTAGTACAATTCAGCTTGCACATTCTGTGGCAGGCCTGCCACAGCCAAAATCTGTAAAAGCCCATTCCACGAGGAAAGTGGGCTCTTCTTGGGCGGCTGCCCGAGGGGTCTCGGCTCTACAACTTTGCCGAGCAGCTACTTGGTCAGGGGCAAATAACGTTTGCTAAATTCTTCAAATTTGATACCCTGGCTGAGGAGGACCTGGAGTTCTCTCATTTGGTGCTGCAGAGTCATCCGCACTCTCCCGCCCGTTTGGGAGCTTTGGTATAATCCCCATGGTCCTTACGGAGTTCCCAGCATCCACTAGGACGTCAGAGAAAATAAGAATTTACTTACCGATAATTCTATTTCTCGTAGTCCGTAGTGGATGCTGGGCGCCCATCCCAAGTGCGGATTGTCTGCAATACTTGTACATAGTTATTGTTAACTAAATCGGGTTATTGTTGTTGTGAGCCATCTTTCCAGAGGCTCCTCTGTTATCATGCTGTTAACTGGGTTCATATCACAGGTTGTACGGTGTGATTGGTGTGGCTGGTATGAGTCTTACCCGGGATTCATGAATCCTTCCTTATTGTGTACGCTCGTCTGGGCACAGTATCCTAACTGAGGCTTGGAGGAGGGTCATAGGGGGAGGAGCCAGTGCACACCAGGTAGTCCTAAAGCTTTACTTTTGTGCCCAGTCTCCTGTTGAGCCGCTATTCCCCATGGTCCTTACGGAGTTCCCAGCATCCACTACGGACTACGAGAAATAGAATTATCGGTAAGTAAATTCTTATTATTTAAATATGTGCCATTTCCGGCTACGCCCAGTCCATAACCCAAGAGTACTCCAGTGCCCCCTATGGATTCAAAGAAAAGGATTTACCTGGTAAGTACCAAAATCCTATTTTTTTCAAGCTCGTTAGCTTGATGTGCCTTGTATGTGTAAGCTGGTATGAATCTCGCCACTATCTGTGTATAATCCTTCTCTCGAAGATGTCCGTCTCCTCGGGCACAGTTGTTAGACTGAGTCTGGTAGGAGGGGCATAGAGGGAGGAGCCAGCCCACTCTCTCAAACTCTTAAAGTGCCAATGGCTCCTCGTGGACCGTCTATACCCCATGGTACTATTGTGGACCCCAGCATCCTCTACAGACTACGAGAAAAGGACTTACCGCTAGGTAATTAAAATCCTATTTTCTCTAACGTCCTAAGTGGATGCTGGGGACTCCGTAAGGACCATGGGGAATAGCGGCTCCGCAGGAGACTGGGCACAAAAGTAAAGCTTTAGAACTACCTGGTGTGCACTGGCTCCTCCCCCTATGACCCTCCTCCAAGCCTCAGTTAGATTTTTGTGCCCGAACGAGAGGGGTGCACACTAGGTGGCTCTCCTGAGCTGCTTAGTGAAAAGTTTTAGTTTTAGGTTTCTCTGACGTCCTAGTGGATGCTGGGAACTCCGTAAGGACCATGGGGAATAGCGGCTCCGCAGGAGACAGGGCACAAAATAAAAGCTTAAGGATCAGGTGGTGTGCACTGGCTCCTCCCCCTATGACCCTCCTCCAAGCCTCAGTTAGATTTTTGTGCCCGGCCGAGAAGGGTGCAATCTAGGTGGCTCTCCTGAGCTGCTTAGAATAAAAGTTTAGTTTAGGTTTTTTTATTTTCAGTGAGTCCTGCTGGCAACAGGCTCACTGCATCGTGGGACTAAGGGGAGAAGAAACGGACTCACCTGAGTGCAGAGTGGATCGGGTTTCTTAGGCTACTGGACATTAGCTCCAGAGGGACGATCACAGGTTCAGCCTGGATGGGTCACCGGAGCCGCGCCGCCGTCCCCCTTACAGAGCCAGAAGAGACGAAGAGGTCCGGTGAAATCGGCGGCAGAAGACATCCTGTCTTCAGTCTAAGGTAGCGCACAGCACCGCAGCTGTGCGCCATTGCTCTCAGCACACTTCACACTCCGGTCACTGAGGGTGCAGGGCGCTGGGGGAGAGCGCCCTGAGACGCAATATAACAATATACCTTAGGTGGCAAAAAGAATACATCACATATAGCTCCTGGGCTATATGGATGTATTTAATCCCCTGCCATTTTTACACAAAAAAGCGGGAGATAAGGACGCCGTGAAGGGGCGGAGCCTATCTCCTCAGCACACAAGCGCCATTTTCCCTCACAGCTCCGCTGGAAGGACGGCTCCCTGACTCTCCCCTGCAGTCCTGCTTCAGAATCAGGGTAAAAAAGAGAAGGGGGGGGGCATTTTTGGCAGCAAATAACGATAATAACAGCAGCTATAAGGGAATAACACTTATATAAGGTTATCCCTGTATGTGTGTGTATATATATATATGTATATATATATATATATATATATATATATATATATATATATATATATATATATATATATATATATATATATATATATATATATATATATATATATATAGCGCTGGGTGTGTGCTGGCAGACTCTCCCTCTGTCTCTCCAAAGGGCTAAGTGGGGTCCTGTCCTCTATCAGAGCATTCCCGGTGTGTGTGCTGTGTCGGTACGCGTGTGTCGACATGTATGAGGAGGAAAATGATGTGGAGGCGGAGCAGTTGCCTGTGTTGGTGATGTCACCCCCTAGGGAGTCGACACCTGACTGGATGATTGTATTTAAACAATTAAGTGATAATGTCAGCAATTTGCAAAAAACTGTTGACGACATGAGACAGCCGGCAAATCAATTAGTGCCTGTCCAGGCGTCTCAGACACCGTCAGGGGCGCTAAAACGCCCGTTACCTCAGTGGGTCGACACAGACCCTGACACAGATACTGAGTCTAGTGTCGACGGTGACGAGACAAACGTAATGTCCAGTAGGGCCACACGTTACATGATCACGGCAATGAAAGAGGCATTGAACCTTTCTGACACTACAAGTACCACAAAGAAGGGTATTATGTGGGGTGAGAAAAAACTACCAATAGTTTATCCTGAATCAGAGGAAATAAATGAGGTGTGTGAAAAAGCGTGGGTTTCCCCCAATAAAAAACAGCTAATTTCTAAAAAATTATTAGCATTATATCCCTTCCCGCCAGAGGTTAGGGTGCGTTGGGAAACACCCCCTAGGGTAGATAAGGCGCTCACACGTTTATCTAAACAAGTAGCGTTACCGTCTCCTGATACGGCCACCCTCAAAGAACCAGCTGATAGAAGGCTGGAAAATATCCTAAAAAGTATATACACACATACTGGTGTTATACTGCGACCAGCAATCGCCTCAGCCTGGATGTGCAGTGCTGGAGTCGCATGGTCGGATTCCCTGACTGAGAATATTGATACCCTGGATAGGGACAATATTTTGTTAACTATAGAACATTTAAAGGATGCATTACTATATATGCGTGATGCACAGAGGGATATTTGCACCCTGGCATCAAGAGTAAGTGCTATGTCCATCTCTGCCAGAAGAGCGTTATGGACGCGACAGTGGTCAGGGGATGCGGATTCCAAACGGCACATGGAAGTATTGCCGTATAAAGGGGAGGAGTTATTTGGGGCTGGTCTATCGGACCTGGTGGCAACAGCTGGAAAATCCACCTTTTTACCCCAGGTCACTCCACATCAGCAGAAAAAGACACAGTCTTTTCAAACTCAGTCCTTTCGTTCCCATAAGTACAAGCGAGCAAAAGGCCACTCTTTTCTGCCCCGGGGCAGAGGAAGAGGAAAAAGACTGCACCATGCAGCCGCTTCACAGGAGCAGAAGCCCTCCCCTGCTTCTGCCAAGTCTTCAGCATGACGCTGGGGATTTACAAGCAGACTCAGATATGGTGGGGGCCCGTCTCAAGAATTTCAACGCGCAGTGGGCTCACTCGCAAGTGGATCCCTGGATTCTACAGGTAGTATCGCAAGGGTACAAACTGGAATTCGAGTCGTTTCCCCCTCGTCGGTTCCTGAAGTCTGCTTTACCAAAGTCTCCCTCCGACAGGGAGGCAGTTTTGGAAGCCATTCACAAGCTGTATTCCCAGCAGGTGATAATCAAGGTACCCCTCCTGCAACAAGGGAAGGGGTATTATTCCACGCTGTTTGTGGTACCGAAGCCGGACGGCTCGGTGAGACCAATTTTAAATCTGAAATCCTTGAACACTTACATAAAAAGGTTCAAATTCAAGATGGAGTCACTCAGAGCAGTGATAGCGAACCTGGAAGAAGGGGACTATATGGTGTCTCTGGACATCAAAGATGCTTATCTCCACGTCCCAATATACCCTTCTCACCAAGGGTACCTCAGGTTTGTAGTACAAAACTGTCATTATCAGTTTCAGACGCTGCCGTTTGGATTGTCCACGGCACCTCGGGTCTTTACCAAGGTAATGGCCGAAATGATGATTCTTCTACGAAGAAAAGGCATTTCAATTATCCCTTACTTGGACGATCTCCTGATAAGGGCAAGATCCAGGGAACAGTTAGAAGTCGGAGTAGCACTATCTCAGGTAGTGTTACGTCAGCACGGGTGGATTCTAAATATTCCAAAATCGCAGCTGATTCCAACGACACGTCTACTGTTCCTAGGAATGATTCTGGACACAGTCCAGAAGAAGGTGTTTCTCCCGGAGGAGAAGGCCAGGGAGTTATCCGAGCTAGTCAGGAACCTCCTAAAACCAGGCCAGGTCTCAGTGCATCAGTGCACGAGGGTCCTGGGAAAAATGGTGGCTTCTTACGAAGCGATTCCATTCGGAAGATTCCATGCAAGAACATTTCAGTGGGATCTACTGGACAAATGGTCCGGATCGCATCTGCAGATGCATCAGCGGATAACCCTGTCGCCAAGGACAAGGGTGTCTCTCCTGTGGTGGCTGCAGAGTGCTCATCTACTAGAGGGCCGCAGATTTGGCATTCAGGATTGGATCCTGGTAACCACGGATGCCAGCCTGAGAGGCTGTGGAGCAGTCACACAGGGAAGGAATTTCCAGGGCTTGTGGTCAAGCATGGAAACATCTCTTCATATAAACATTCTGGAACTAAGGGCCATTTACAATGCCCTAAGTCAAGCAAAACCTCTGCTTCAGGGTCAGGCGGTGTTGATCCAATCGGACAACATCACGTCAGTCGCCCACGTAAACAGACAGGGCGGCACGAGAAGCAGGAGGGCAATGGCAGAAGTTGCAAGGATTCTTCGCTGGGCGGAAAATCATGTGATAGCACTGTCAGCAGTGTTCATTCCGGGAGTGGACAACTGGGAAGCAGACTTCCTCAGCAGACACGACCTTCACCCGGGAGAGTGGGGACTTCACCCAGAAGTCTTCCACCTGATTGTAAACCGTTGGGAAAAACCAAAGGTGGACATGATGGCGTCACGTCTAAACAAAAAACTGGACAGATATTGCGCCAGGTCAAGGGACCCTCAGGCAATAACAGTGGACGCTCTGGTAACGCCGTGGGTGTACCAGCCAGTGTATGTGTTCCCTCCTCTGCCTCTCATACCAAAAGTACTGAGAATCATAAGAAAGAGAGGAGTAAGAACTATACTCGTGGTCCCGGATTGGCCAAGAAGGACTTGGTACCCGGAACTTCAAGAGATGCTCACGGATGAACCGTGGCCTCTACCTCTAAGACAGGACCTGCTACTACAGGGGCCTTGTCTGTTTCAAGACTTACCGCGGCTGCGTTTGACAGCATGGAGGTTGAACGCCGGATCCTGAGGGAAAAAGGCATTCCAGAAGAAGTCATTCCTACTCTGGTCAAAGCCAGGAAGGACGTAACCGCAAAACATTATCACCGCATTGGCGTAAATATGTTGCGTGGTGTGAGGCCAAGAGGGCCCCTACAGAGGAATTTCAACTGGGTCGTTTCCTTCATTTCCTGCAAACAGGACTGTCTATGGGCCTAAAATTAGGGACCATTAAGGTTCAAATTTCGGCCCTGTCGATTTTCTTCCAAAAAGAACTGGCTTCAGTACCTGAAGTTCAGACATTTGTAAAAGGGGTGCTGCACATACAGCCTCCTTTTGTGCCTCCAGTGGCACCTTGGGATCTCAATGTGGTGTTGAGTTTTCTAAAGTCACATTGGTTTGAACCACTTTCCACTGTGGACTTAAAATATCTAACATGGAAGGTGTCGATGCTGTTAGCCTTGGCTTCAGCCAGGCGTGTGTCAGAATTGGCGGCTTTATCATATAAAAGCCCTTACTTAATTTTTCATTCTGACAGGGCGGAATTGAGGACTCGTCCTCAATTTCTACCTAAGGTGGTTTCTGCATTTCACATGAACCAACCTATTGTGGTACCTGCGGCTACCAGGGACTTAGAGGACTCTAAGTTGCTTGACGTTGTCAGGGCCTTGAAAATATGTTTCCAGGACGGCTGGAGTCAGAAAATCTGACTCGCTGTTTATCCTGTATGCACCTAACAAACTGGGTGCTCCTGCTTCTAAGCAGACGATTGCTCGTTGGATTTGTAGTACAATTCAGCTTGCACATTCTGTGGCAGGATTGCCACAGCCAAAATCAGTAAAAGCCCATTCCACAAGGAAAGTGGGCTCATCTTGGGCGGCTGCCCGAGGGGTCTCGGCTTTACAACTTTGCCGAGCAGCTACTTGGTCAGGGGCAAACACGTTTGCTAAATTCTACAAATTTGATACCCTGGCTGAGGAGGACCTGGAGTTCTCTCATTCGGTGCTGCAGAGTCATCCGCACTCTCCCGCCCGTTTGGGAGCTTTGGTATAATCCCCATGGTCCTTACGGAGTTCCCAGCATCCACTAGGACGTCAGAGAAAATAAGAATTTACTTACCGATAATTCTATTTCTCGTAGTCCGTAGTGGATGCTGGGCGCCCATCCCAAGTGCGGATTGTCTGCAATACTTGTACATAGTTATTGTTACAAAAATCGGGTTATTATTGTTGTGAGCCATCTTTTCAGAGGCTCCTTTGTTATCATGCTGTTAACTGGGTTCAGATCACAGGTTGTACGGTGTGATTGGTGTGGCTGGTATGAGTCTTACCCGGGATTCAATATCCTTCCTTATTGTGTACGCTCGTCCGGGCACAGTATCCTAACTGAGGCTTGGAGGAGGGTCATAGGGGGAGGAGCCAGTGCACACCACCTGATCCTTAAGCTTTTATTTTGTGCCCTGTCTCCTGCGGAGCCGCTATTCCCCATGGTCCTTACGGAGTTCCCAGCATCCACTACGGACTACGAGAAATAGAATTATCGGTAAGTAAATTCTTATTTTTTTATGTTCAGTGAGACCTGCTGGCAACAGGCTCACTGCATCGAGGGACTAAGGGGAGAAGAAGCGAACTCGCCTGCGTGCAGAGTGGATTGGGCTTCTTAGGCTACTGGACATTAGCTCCAGAGGGACCGATCACAGGCCCAGCCATGGATAGGTCCCAGAGCCGCGCCGCCTGCCCCCTTACAGAGCCAGAAGACAGAAGAGGTCCGGAAAATCGGCGGCAGAAGACGTCCTGTCTTCAACAAGGTAGCGCACAGCACTGCAGCTGTGCGCCATTGCTCTCAGCACACTTCACACTCCGGTCACTGAGGGTGCAGGGCACTGGGGGGGGGGCGCCCTGAGCAGCAATAAAAACACCTTGGATGGCAAAAAATGCATCACATATAGCTCCTGGGCTATATGGATGAATTTAACCCCTGCCAAAATACACAAAAAAACGGCGGCCATATCTCCTCAGCACACTGGCGCCATTTTCCCTCACAGCTCCGTTGGAGGGAAGCTCCCTGGCTCTCCCCTGCAGTCACTACACTACAGAAAGGGTTAAAAAAGAGAGGGGGGCACTAATTACGCGCAGTATTAAAAATTACAGCAGCTATAAGGGGAAAAACACTTATATAAGGTTATCTATATATATATATATATATATATATATATATATATATATATATATATATATATATATATATATATATATATATATATATATATATATATATATATATATATATATATATATATATATAGCGCTTTGGTGTGTGCTGGCAAACTCTCCCTCTGTCTCCCCAAAGGGCTAGTGGGGTCCTGTCCTCTATCAGAGCATTTCCCTGTGTGTGTGCTGTGTGTCGGTACGTTTGTGTCGACATGTATGAGGAGAAAAATGATGTGGAGACGGAGCAGATTGCCTGTAATAGTGATGTCACCCCCTAGGGGGTCGACACCTGAGTGGATGAACTGTTGGAAGGAATTACGTGACAGTGTCAGCTCTGTATAAAAGACAGTGGTTGACATGAGACAGCCGGCTACTCAGCTTGTGCCTGTCCAGACGTCTCATAGGCCGTCAGGGGCTCTAAAGCGCCCGTTACCTCAGATGGCAGATATAGACGCCGACACGGATACTGACTCCAGTGTCGACGGTGAAGAGACAAATGTGACTTCCAGTAGGGCCACACGTTACATGATTGAGGCAATAAAATGTTTTACACATTTCTGATAATACGAGTACCACCAAAAAGGGGTATTATGTTCGGTGAGGAAAAACTACCTGTAGTTTTCCTGAATCTGAGAAATTAAATGAGGGGTGTGATGATGCGTGGGTTTCCCCCGATAACAACTGATAATTTCTAAAATGTTATTGGCATTATATCCTTTCCCGCCAGAGGTTAGGGTGCGTTGGGAAACACCCCCTAGGGTGGATAAAGCGCTCACACGCTTGTAAGAACAAGGGCTCTACCCTCTCCTGATATGGCCGCCCTTAAGGATCCTGCTGATAGAAAGCAGGAGGGTATCCTAAAATGTATTTACACACATACTGGTGTTATACTGCGACCAGCAATCGCCTCAGCCTGGATGTGCAGTGCTGGGTTGGCGTGGTCGGATTCCCTGACTGAAAATATTGATACCCTAGATAGGGACAGTATATTTTTGCCTATAGAGCATTTAAAAGATGCATTTCTATATATGCGTGATGCACAGCGGAATATTTGCCGACTGGCATCAAGTCTAAGTGCGTTGTCCATTTCTGCCAGTAGAGGGTTATGGACACGACAGTGGTCAGGTGAGGCGGATTCCAAAACGGCATTTGGAAGTATTGCCTTATTAAGGGGAGGAGTTATTTGGGGTCGGTCTTTTCAGACCTGGTGGCCACGGCAACAGCTGGGAAATCCACGTTTGTACCCCAGGTCGCCTCTCAACATAAGAAGACGCCGTATTATCAGGCGCAGTCTTTTCGTAGGCAAGCGGGCAAAAGGTTCCTCATTTCTGCCCCGTGACAGAGGGAGAGGAAATAGGCTGCAGAAATCAGCCAGTTCCCAGGAACAGAAACCCTCTCCCGCCTCTGCCAAGCCCTCAGTATGACGCTGGGGCTTTACAAGCAGAATCAGGCACGGTGGGGACCCGTCTCAATGAATTTCAGCGCGCAGTGGGCTTACTCGCAAGTAGACCCCTGGATCCTTCAGGTGATATCTCAGGGGTACAAATTGGAATTCGAGACGTCTCCCCCTCGCCGTTTCCTAAAGTCGGCTTTAACGATGTCTCCTTCTGACAGGGAGGCAGTTTTGGAAGCCATTCACAAGCTGTATTCCCAGCAGGTGATAATCAAGGTACCCCTCCTGCAACAGGGAACGGGGTATTATTCCACACTGTTGTGGTACCGAAGCCGGACGGCTCGGTGAGACCGATTCTAAATCTAAAATCTTTGAACACTTACATACGGAGGTTCAAATTCAAGATTGAGTCACTCAGAGCAGTGATTGCGAACCTGGAAGAAGGGGACTACATGAGGTCTCGGGACATCAAGGATGCTTACCTTCATGTTAAAATTTACCCTTCTCACCAAGGGTACCTCAGGTTTATGGTACAGAACTGTCACTATCAGTTTCAGACGCTGCCGTAGGGATGGTCCACGGCACCCCGGGTCTTTACCAAGGTAATGGCCGAAATGATGATACTCCTTCGAAGGAAGGGAATTTTAGTTATCCCTTACTTGGGCGATTCCCTGATAAGGGTAAGATCCAGGGAACAGTTGGAGGTCGGTGTAGCACTATCTCAGGTAGTGTTGCGGCAGCACGATTGGATTCTCAATATTCCAAAATCGCAGCTGATTCCGACGACTCGTCTTCTGTTCTTAGGGATGATCCTGGACACAGTCCAGAAAAAGGTGTTTCTCCCGGAGGAGAAAGTCAGGGAGTTATCCGAGCTAGTCGGGAACCTCCTATAACCGAGCCAAGTCTCAGTACATCAATGAAATGGTTCTGGGGAAAATGGTGGCTTCCTACGAAGCAATCCCATTCGGCAGATTCCACGCAAGAACTTTCCAGTGGGACCTGCTGGACAAATGGTCCGGGTCGCATCTTCAGATGCATCAGCGGATAACCCTGTCACCAAGCACAAGGGTGTCTCTCCTGTGGTGGTTGCAGAGTGCTCATCTTCTAGAGGGCCGCACATTCAGGACTGGGTCCTGGTGATCACGGATGCCAGCCTGCGAGGCTGGGGAGCAGTCACACAGGGAAGGAATTTCCAGAGCTTATGGTCAAGCCTGGAGACATCACTTCACATAAATATCCTGAAGCTAAGGGCCATTTACAATGCTCTAAGCTCAGCAAGACCTCTGCTTCAAGGTCACTCGGAGTTGATCCATTCGGACAACATCACGGCAGTCACCCACGTAAACAGACAGGGTGGCACAAGAAGCAAAAGGGCAATGGCAGAAGCTGCAACGATTCTTCGCTGGGCGGAAAATCATGTGATAGCACTGTCAGCAGTATTCATTCCGGGAGTGGACAACTGGGAAGCAGACTTCCTCAGCAGACACGACCTCCACCCGGGAGAGTGGGGACTTCACCCAGAAGTTTTCCACATGTTTATAAAACTCGACAAGTATTGCGCCAGGTCAAGGGACCCTCAGGCAATAGCTGTAAACGCTCTGGTAACACAGTGGGTGTACCAGTCAGTGTATGTGTTCCCTCCTCTGCCTCTCATACCCAAGGTTCTGAGAATTATAAGATGGAGAGGAGTAAGTACTATATTCGTGGCTCCGGATGGGCCAAGAAGGACTTGGTAACCGGAACTTCAAGAGATGCTCACGGAGGATCCGGGGCCTCTACCTCTAAGAAGGGACCTGCTCCAGCAAGGACCCTGTCTGTTCCAAGACTTACCGCGGCTGCGTTTGACGGCATGGCGGTTGAACGCCGGATCATGAAGGAGAAAGGCATTCCGAATGAAGTCATTCCTATCCTGATCAAAGCCAGGAAAGATATAACCGCAAAACATTATCACCGCATTTGGCGAAAATATGTTGCGTGGTGCGAGGCCAGTAAGGCCCCGACGGAGGAATTTTCAACTAGGTCGATTCCTACATTTCCTGCAAACAGGAGTGTCTATGGGCCTGAAATGGGGGTCCATTAAGGTTCAAGTTTCGGCCCTGTCAATTTTCTTCCAAAAAGAACTAGCTTCAGTCCCTGAAGTTCAGACGTTTGTGAAAGGAGTACTGCATATACAGCCGCCTCTTGTGCCTCCAGTGGCACATTGGGATCTAAATGTAGTTTTTGGGTTCCAAAAGTCACATTGGTTTGAACCACTTAAATATGTGGAGTTAAAATATCTCACATGGAAAGTGGTCATGCTGTTGGCCCTGTCCTGGGCCAGGTGCGTGTCAGAATTGGCGGCTTTATCCTGTAAAAGCTCTCATCTGATTTTCCATTCGGACAGGGCAGAATTGAGGACTTGTCCTCAGTTTCTCCCTAAGGTGGTTTTCAGCGTTTCACCTGAATCAACCTATTGTGCCTGCGGCTACTAGGGACTTGGAGGACTCCAAGTTGCTAGACGTTGTCAGGGCCCTGGAAATATAGGTTTCCAGGACGGCTGGAGTCAGAAAATCTGACTCGTTGTTTATTCTGTATGCACCCAACAAGCTGGGTGCTCCTGCTTCTAAGCAGACTATTGCTCGTTGGATTTGTAGTACAATTCAGCTTGCACATTCTGTGGCAGGCCTGCCACAGACAAAATCTGTAAAAGCCCATTCCACAAGGAAGGTGGGCTCATCTTGGGCGGCTGCCCGAGGGGTCTCTGCTTTGCAACTTTGCCGAGCAGCTACTTGGTCAGGAGCAAATACGTTTGTAAAATTCTACAAATTTGATACCCTGGCTGAGGAGGACCTGGAGTTCTTTCATTTGGTGCTGCAGAGTCATCCGCACTCTCCCGCCCGTTTGGGAGCTTTGGTATAATCCCCATGGTCCTTACGGAGTCCCCAGCATCCACTAGGACGTTAGAGAAAATAAGAATTTACTTACCGATAATTCTATTTCTCGTAGTCCGTAGTGGATGCTGGGCGCCCATCCCAAGTGCGGATTGTCTGCAATACTGGTACATAGTTATTGTTACCAAAAAATCGGGTTATTGCTGTAGTGAGCCATCTTTTCTAGAGGCTCCTCTGTTATCATGCTGTTAACTGGGTTTAGATCACAAGTTATATAGTGTGATTGGTGTGGCTGGTACGAGTCTTACCCGGGATTCAAAATCCTTCCTTATTGTGTACGCTCGTCCGGGCACAGTATCCTAACTGAGGCTTGGAGGAGGGTCATAGGGGGAGGAGCCAGTGCACACCAGGTAGTTCTAAAGCTTTACTTTTGTGCCCAGTCTCCTGCGGAGCCGCTATTCCCCATGGTCCTTACGGAGTCCCCAGCATCCACTACGGACTACGAGAAATAGAATTATCGGTAAGTAAATTCTTATTATTTCCACTATAATGTGCTACCCTGGCTTGCTCACACAATGGTAATCCTGTAGACTTAGGAGGTCTGCATATACAGGGCGTAGGGACCAATACTGTACATAGCTTCTCAAGGGAGAGTGCACCTCACAGGAGAGACCAAGACAGTGGATGCAGTGAACAGCAGGGCTTTTAGGATGGAGACGTCCCATTTATAGGGGTGGTCTTCAGTATGCCGGCTGTCGGGATCCCGGCACACAGTATACCGGCGCCGGAATACCGACACTTATTCTCCCTCGTGGGGGTCCACGACCCCCCTCGAGGGAGAATAAAATAGCGTGGTGAGCGCAGCAAGCCCGCAAGGGGCTCATTTGCGCTCGCCACACTGTCGGTATGCCGGCGGTTGGGCTCCCGGCGGTCGGGATGCTGGTCGCCGGGAGCCCGACCGCCGGCATACCATACTACACCCCATTTATAGTAAGGT
Source organism: Pseudophryne corroboree (assembly GCF_028390025.1). Taxonomy (NCBI): domain Eukaryota; kingdom Metazoa; phylum Chordata; class Amphibia; order Anura; family Myobatrachidae; genus Pseudophryne; species Pseudophryne corroboree. The sequence goes on from NC_086451.1 coordinate 408,145,818, forward strand.
TCTGCATCATCCAGACACATCACATTCTGCATATGAGATGGTGAGTGACAACTAGGTCTTGCACATTGGAATCTTGGTTCCCATTATGGCTTGCATGTAGTCTTCAGTGTCCTTGTAGCACACCAGGAGACCCTGTAACGTGTTTATCCTGCAGAAGTCTATCTCAGTGCTGCAAACTCCTATAGCGCCCGTCATAGCTCTTCATCTTCGTACAGGTTCTAATTAGCAGCCACCTAGTGGTTCAACTTACACAAGGGACAAAGGGCTTGATTCTGATTTGTACGTATACACGATGGTTTATCTACAGTCCGATGGTGAGGGACTGCATATGTGCAGGACCTGTTCTACCCCTGTGCAGAATGATTCCTGCAGTATTCCTTGTGGTCCCTTGTTAGCTACAGCACGTTTGACATGCTGTAGCGTCTTGGGGATGGGTGCAGCACCTGGGGCTGTTCTACGAAATGGGTGCGTGTTGCCAACGTTTTATAGGCACAGCTAGCCCATGACTCAGACCTTCTGGACCCAGTAGACGAGTTCCAGCGGCCAGTCTGAGTAAGCATCACACGCACAACACTCCCATGGTAGAGGGCTGCGACCATCGTGACATTGTCTCTGGATGTAGCTCTCGGATTGCAGATGCTGGCAGGAGCCGATGGTGCTACTGATGGTCCACCGTTGCATGTGCCTTGAGGCTGTTCATGGTAATTGTCCATTAGGGATTGGTTATACGTCTGACATTGGAGTATTTGACTGGCAATGGGGTCCGATTGTGTGCCAGTAATAACATCTGTATAATGCTGTAGGCAATAAGGTCTAACTTTATGGCTTGAGATCACATTTGTACATCATTGAAAGCAACTGGGTCCTGATTGTGTGGCTAATATTGTTGCTGAAGTTGTTGGCAGCAGAATCTCTTCAAAGTGATTTTATAGCGTGTGTTATTGCCAGGCCTAATTTCGCACAGCCGATGGCCGCTATATTGGCGCATTGTGCTGTGTGTACAGGCAAGCTGCAGACCATCCGTACACTTGCTGCAGGGACTACCAGTGCCTGACATCACAACTAAGCAGGCACATGTAAATGCCCGCCCAGGTGTGACGTGAGGCACAACACATCAGGCCGACGATAAGTATGCACCGTATGGCCGTTATGCAGTGCCAGTCCTCTCCTGGCCCTTGTCATATCATTTGAAGCCAGTTTCTGCATGATGAAAGGAGTCAATCCAACCAATCTTGAAGGACAGCCCAGATGATGTAATATCGCATTGTAAGTTCATAGCTTCAGGTGAAAGGGGTGTCAGTCATATTCTGTAGATATGAAATTGAGATTGTCATTGGCTTGTATGATTGGCTTCCTATATAATGTGTAAATATTTTCTTTCTTTAGCTCTAAAAACAGAGTTTAAGCAGGAGGAGCCTGATGCCAGTTACAGGGGGGGCAATGCTGCGGGACCTCCTCAGTCCTTCCAGAACCGCAAAAGGTCATTCGAGGACAGGGGGAGGCCATACCTTGAGCAACGTGATGACAGGCGGTGAGTAAATGTGGGCACTGCTAGGTTAACTGGTCACCTCTATGCTAGAATCATTATTTACCTAGTAACCCCTGAAAGGACCCCGAAACCAAAGGTATAAGTTTCTTTATGAGAAATACTTGCTAGTTATGACCTACAAATCTACATAGCTAATGTACACTTTACTTCTACCAAGGTACCGACCAGGACAGAGTTAATGTGAAACACACAGCAAGATTGCGCTCATAATGCGTTCTTCTTTGTTCTGTTTGATTGTCTCATTGATTGTACATATGTGTAACTTCCACCCCTCCTAGGAGGGACAGGAGCATTGTGGTGAAGGCGGACTGAGCTGAGTGAGCAGATGCTGGTTCTCTCATTAATTAACTTTGGTCTTTGTTAATGACATTACAATAAAGCTGGTGTTGCCCAGAGTATGGGGATTGAAAAACTAGAAAGTAAAGATTCACCAACTGAGAACAGTTATAGTGCAAAACCACGCATTTGTGTCTCTTCCATTCAGTCAAGTTGGGGAGTGGGGGGCGGTAGAGGGGTTATTTTTGTTTCCACAATTGAATGGACAGATGATAAGGTGCAGGTCCACAGAGTTTGAAATGTTCTAGCAAATCGCCACCTTTGGAATATATATGGGTTGTCTGCTTCAAAGATATTTCGAACAATAGCTTGCGAGCAGGGCCTTCCTACCTCAGACGGTTGGTTATTACCCAGTTTTATATCATTGTTATTTCCAATTGTAAAGCGCAATGGAATTTGCTGCGCTATATAAGAAATTGTTAATAATAATATTATTTTGGATAATATGGTGCAGATTCTACACCACACTTCTGTCTATTACTACGTACTGGCACTGCAGGGAGCCACTCATTGGCTGAAGTAAAATGGTTCAGTTTGCTAATTATCTTATGTACCAGCAATCATGGCATGGTGAAGAATGTTTGCAGACCAATGTGAGAAACCCTAAAAAAAAAAATTAATTTACATTTGTGAATGTGCAGTAGATAAACTTGCATGTTAGAATGAGTACAGACCAGAGCGATGTCGGCACGTTTTTCTGTATCATAACAACATATCGTGCATATCGCCTAGTGTGTGTGCACTATTGTGCGCAATTTATTTATTTAGAGTGTTTAACCACTCCAACTCCTGGCGCAAATAGTTATAAATAAATTAATTATATATACATCAGCTGCAAACACTGAGGGTTAGCCAATTCCCCCCAAAAAAAGAAGAAACAAGAAATATACAAAAATGTGTAATGCGCTTGATGTATAAATATTAAGATTTAAATTGTCAAAAAGTATATACACAGGTGTCTGCTTGTACCTAATTTCAGCACACATGGAACTTGCTAGTATATTTAAATAAAAACAAATTTATTAACACATACAATTAAAACCAATATATATATATGAAAGCTCAGGCACACTACTAGAACATTCAAATTTCTTTGCCACTTTATAGTTGGAATTGAAACAGTGTAGCTTGTATACTGCCACACAGACCTGTCGGGTCTATTGAATCAATAAACAGATTGCAACAGTTACTACAGCCTTTGAAGAGAAATTGTAGCTCCAGTCCTCTATGCTACTGGCGTCCCAGTGCAGAGGAAGTGCTGCTGGTTATAATTACCCGACCTGCGGGAATGATCAGTCTTGCAGCGCAGGAGTATCTTCACAGCGTCCACCGCCGGCACTATCACGGTGCAGATGTTACTGTCCTGGCGGGCGGGTACGGACGCTCCGGAGGTTTGCTAACCTGGCGTACCGGTAAGGAAGCTCCGAGGCTGGTTCCAAATTGACCGCTAAATGCGGATTCAACACAGCAATCTGTATGTGTGCGGGCTGAGCAAGGGGATGACGTCAACGCGTTTCGTCCCGTCACAGCTCGGGACTTCCTCAGGTCCCGCAGGTCGCACATGACACTTTCAGGTCGGCCGTGCTTCACGCAGCCAGACATTGCATGTGATCTGGTGCAATGTAATGAAGGACGAAACAGTGATTGATCCGTTCAATAAATCTTCCTGGTGTGTACGGGCAATTGGGCATGGTGGGGGCCAAAGGGAATTATGCCCGACCATTGGCTTTATTGCCCATCGTCCAGTTTGTACCCTCCTTTAGGCTAATTACTGTGTTGGTTGTCTCGTATAAACAAGCAACAAGGCCTCCTCTTGCTGTATGCTGATCTCCGAAAGATGCTTTGATTGTCTGGTCTGAAACCGGATTGTGATACAAATGCTTGTGTCTTACAGAGTGAGGTCACCGCAAGGTCGTGTCGATGATGAGGACGATGTGTTCGACGATAGCATTGTGGTCCTGGATAACTGTGAGTGGACATACTAGTAACGAACCTTAAATGACTAAGTTCCTGAGTAGAGAATGATCTGGTTTGGAAGGTGACTTGCGTAACACAAAGCTCCAGTGCAGCACAGGCCTACTCCAATATGTGGCAGAGGGGAATGGTAATGAATATCTTTACAGTTCATACAAGCCCTTACTTTGCCTTGATTCCTGCCACACTGCCCAAAGGCAATAGCGGGGATAACAACGTTCTCTCCTCCATATTTACTGTGATACATAAAGACCAAGTTACAACATGACATTTTCTAACTGGAAGAAGGCTAAAACAAACAAAATATGAATCCATTGTTAGAACTACAGGCATGTCAGGACAGTTCAATTAGATTTAATGCTGCAGCAACAATATGCTTTCACTGTTTAGTTCTAATTGACATCCATAAGCAGTATTGTAGACTAGCAATGCCATATTCTTGTCTTTACTACGTATTGATTGTATCGGAAGCTTAACTCGCATTCCTCCTCCAGATAACAGTGACCTGCACTTCAAGCTGAGCAAAGACCGAATGACCGGTTTCCCACTGACTATGGAGGGTTTTGCTTACCTCTGGTCTGGAGCCCGGGCTACGCATGGGGTCAATAAGGGCAGGGTGTGCTTTGAGATAAAGGTGAGTCTTATTGCTAAAACTCCACCGACTACACTTTCCAGTGCGCCTGTGTAAATGTGTGGTGAAAGGCCATTGGATGACAAGTTATGTGCTTTTATTACTATTATGTTTTCCCTTAACACTCAGGTTAAGGAAGAAATTGCAGTGGGACACCTGCCAGCCAGCGAGCCAGACCCGCACGTAGTTCGTGTTGGATGGTCCCTGGACACCTGCACCACTCAGCTAGGTAAGGACTAAGCATTCTCTTTCATTTATATTATGGTTGCATGTTTCTGGCTTTATCTTTATCCACATTATGTTGTAGACCACCAGTCTCCCTCCCAATCTTTACTTGTTATGACTTTTTCTACAGAACTTCATTTCTCTTTCATCCTGGGGACACTGGGTGTGTTGAGGCTCAGTCTGCAGTTTGGCACTTTAAAAATATCCCTGTATCTGAAAGTCATCCCCCTTTTGTGTCCCCCTTACCCTGCTGATACCTATATTGCTTTTATTTCTCTAACGTCCTAGTGGATGCTGGGGACTCCGTAAGGACCATGGGGAATAGACGGGCTCCGCAGGAGACTGGGCACTCTAAGAAAGATTTAGTACTACTGGTGTGCACTGGCTCCTCCCTCTATGCCCCTCCTCCAGACCTCAGTTAGAATCTGTGCGCGGACAGAGCTGGGTGCATTTTAGTGAGCTCTCCTGAGATTGCTAATAAGAAAGTATTTTAGTTAGGTTTTTTATTTTCAGAGAGCTTCTGCTGGCAACAGACTCTCTGCTACGTGGGACTGAGGGGAGAGAAGCAAACCTACTAACTGCGGCTAGGTTGCGCTTCTTAGGCTACTGGACACTATTAGCTCCAGAGGGATCGAACACAGGGCCCGACCTTGTCGTCCGTTCCCGGAGCCGCGCCGCCGTCCCCCTCGCAGAGCCAGAAGCCGGCGGGTTGAAGCAAGAAGACGTCAAAATCGGCGGCAGAAGACTCCTGTCTTCATATGAGGTAGCGCACAGCACTGCAGCTGTGCGCCATTGCGCCCACACTAACCCACACACTCCGGTCACTGTAGGGCGCAGGGGGGGGCGCCCTGGGCAGCAATTAAGTACCTCCTGGCAAAAGCAGCATATATACAGTTGGACACTGTTATATGCATGAGCCCCCGCCATTAATTTCACACACAATCGCGGGACAGAAGCCCGCCGCTGAGGGGGCGGGGCCTTCTTCCTCAGCACTCACCAGCGCCATTTTCTCTCCACAGCTCCGCTGAGAGGAAGCTCCCCAGGCTCTCCCCTGCAGACTCACGGTAGAAAGGGTAAAAAGAGAGGGGGGGCACATAAATTTAGCGCATTAATCCTATATACAGCAGCTACTGGGTAAACACTAAGTTACTGTGTGATTCCTGGGTAATATAGCGCTGGGGTGTGTGCTGGCATACTCTCTCTCTGTCTCTCCAAAAGGCCTTGTGTGGGTCCTGTCCTCATATAGAGCATCCCCTGTGTGTGTGGTGTCGGTACGCGTGTGTCGACATGTTTGACGAAGAGGGCTATGTGAAGGCAGAGCAAAGTGCAGATGAATGTCGTGTCTCCGCCGACGGCACCGACACCTGATTGGATGGATATGTGGAAGGTGATAAATGATAATGTAAACTCCTTGCATAAAAGGTTGGATAAAGCTGATGCCTTGGGACAGTCGGGGTCTCAGCCCATGCCTGATCCTACAGCGCAAAGGCCGTCAGGGTCTCAGAAGCGCCCACTATCCAAAATTGTTGACACAGATATCGACACGGATTCTGACTCCAGTGTCGATGAGGATGATGCAAAGTTGCAGCCTAAAATGGCTAAAGCCATCCGCTACATGATTATAGCAATGAAGGATGTTTTGCACATATCAGAGGTAAACCCTGTCCCTGACAAGAGGGTTTTATATGTATGGGGAGAAAAAGCAAGAGGTGACTTTTCCCCCTTCACATGAGTTAAATGAGTTATGTGAAAAAGCGTGGGATTCCCCCGATAGGAAAGTGCTGATTTCCAAAAGGTTACTTATGGCGTACCCTTTCCCGCCAACGGACAGGGTGCGCTGGGAATCCTCCCCTAGGGTAGATAAAGCTCTGACACGCTTATCTAAGAAGGTGGCCCTGCCGTCACAGGATACGGCCGCCCTAAAGGATCCTGCAGATAGGAAGCAGGAAAGTATCCTGAAGTCTGTTTATACACATTCAGGTACTCTACTGAGGCCGGCAATTGCGTCGGCCTGGATGTGTAGTGCTGTAGCAGCGTGGACAGATAATCTGTCTGAGGAAATGGATACCTTAGACAAGGATACCATTTTACTGACCCTGGGGCATATAAAAGACGCTGTCCTATATATGAGGGATGCCCAGAGGGACATTTGCCTACTGGGCTCTAAAATAAAAGCAATGTCAATTTCTGCCAGAAGGGTCCTGTGGACTCGGCAATGGACAGGTGATGCCGACTCCAAAAAGCACATGGAGGTTTTACCTTACAAGGGTGAGGAATTGTTTGGGGACGGCCTCTCGGACCTAGTTTCCACAGCTACGGCTGGGAAGTCAAATTTTTTGCCATATATTCCCTCACAGCCTAAGAAAGCACCGTATTACCAAATGCAGTCCTTTTCGATCACAAAGAAGCAAGAAGGTCAGAGGTGCGTTTTTTCTTGCCAGAGTCAGGGGTAGAGGAAAGAAGCTGCACCATACAGCTAGTTCCCAGGAACAGAAGTCCTCCCTGGCTTCCACTAAATCCACCGCATGACGCTGGGGCTCCACAGGTGGACCCTGGAGCGGTGGGGGCGCGTCTCCGAAATTTCAGCCACCAGTGGGTTCGCTCACAGGTGGATCCCTGGGCTATACAGATTGTGTCTCAGGGATACAAGCTGGAATTCGAAGTGATGCCCCATCACAGTTACCTCAAATCGGCCCTGCCAGCTTCCCCCATGGAAAGCGAGGTAGTGTTAGCGGCAATTCACAGGTTATATCTCCAGTAGGTGGTGGTAAAGGTTCCCCTCCTTAAACAAGGAAGGGGATACTATTCCACAATGTTTGTGGTACCGAAACCGGACGGTTCGGTCAGACCCATATTGAATTTAAAGTCCCTGAACATTTTTTCTGAAAAGATTCAAGTTCAAAATGGAATCGCTCAGAGCGGTCATTGCAAGCCTGGAAGAGGGGGATTTTATGGTGTCTCTGGACATCAAGGATGCTTACTTGCATGTCCCCATTTATCCACCTCATCAGGAGTACCTCAGATTTGTGGTACAGGACTGTCATTACCAATTCCAGACGTTGCCGTTTGGGCTCTCCACGGCACCGAGAATATTTACCAAGGTAATGGCGGAAATGATGGTGCTCCTTCGAAAGCAAGGGGTCACAATTATCCCATACTTGGACGATCTCCTCATAAAAGCGAGGTCCAGAGAGCAGTTGCTGATCAGCGTAGCACACTCCCAGGAAGTGTTGCAACAGCACGGCTGGATTCTGAATATCCCAGTCGCAGCTGATTCCTACGACGCGTCTGCCCTTTCTGGGCATGATTCTGGACACGGACCAGAAGAAGGTGTTTCTCCCGGCGGAGAAGGCTGAAGAGCTCGTGACTCTAGTCAGAGACCTCTTAAAACCGAAACAGGTGTCGGTGCATCGCTGCACGCGAATCCTGGGAAAGATGGTGGCATCATATGAAGCCATTCCCTTCGGCAGGTTCCATGCGAGGATCTTTCAGTGGGATCTGTTGGACAAGTGGTCCGGATCGCATCTTCAGATGCATTGGCTGATCACCCTGTCCCCCAGGGCCAGGGTGTCTCTTCTGTGGTGGCTACAGAGCGCTCACCTTCTCGAGAGCCGCAGGTTCGGCATACAGGACTGGGTCCTGGTGACCACGGATGCGAGCCTCCGAGGGTGGGGGGCAGTCACTCAGGGAAGAAACTTCCAAGGGTTGTGGTCAAGTCAGGAGGCTTGTCTGCACATAAATATCCTGGAACTAAGGGCCATATACAACGCCCTGAGTCAAGCGGAGCCTCTGCTTCGCAACCAACCGGTGCTGATTCAGTCAGACAACATCACCGCAGTGGCTCATGTAAACCGCCAGGGCGGCACAAGAAGCAGAGTGGCGATGGCGGAAGCCACCAGGATTCTTCGTTGGGCGGAGAATCATGTGCAAGCACTGTCAGCAGTGTTCATTCCGGGCGTGGACAACTGGGGAGCAGACTTCCTCAGCAGGCACGACCTCCACCCGGGAGAGTGGGGACTTCATCACGAAGTCTTCACTCAGATTACAAATCGATGGGAACTGCCACAGGTAGACATGATGGCGTCCCATCTCAACAAAAAGCTACAAAGGTATTGCGCCAGGTCAAGAGACCCTCAGGCGATAGCTGTGGACGCACTGGTAACACTGTGGGTGTTCCAGTCGGTCTGTGTGTTTCCTCCTCTTCCTCTCATACCCAAGGTGCTGAGAATCGTAAGAAAAAGAGGAGTGAGAACAATACTCATTGTTCCGGATTGGCCAAGAAGGACTTGGTACCCGGAACTGCAAGAAATGCTCACAGAGGACCCATGGCCTCTGCCTCTCAGACAGGACCTCTTGCAACAGGGGCCCTGTCTGTTCCAAGACTTACCGCGGCTGCGTTTGACGGCATGGCGGTTGAACGCAGGATCCTAGCGGAAAAAGGCATTCCGGAGGAAGTTATTCCTACGCTGATAAAGGCTAGGAAGGACGTGACAGCAAGACACTATCACTGTATATGGCGAAAATATGTTGCCTGGTGTGAGGCCAGGAAGGCCCCTACAGAGGAATTCCAGCTGGGCCGGTTCCTGCACTTCCTACAGTCTGGAGTGACTATGGGCCTGAAGTTGGGGTCCATAAAGGTCCAGATTTCGGCCCTATCCATTTTCTTTCAAAAGAAACTGGCTTCTCTTCCTGAAGTTCAGACGTTTGTTAAGGGAGTGCTGCATATTCAACCCCCTATTGTGCCACCTTGGGATCTCAACGTGGTGTTGGGTTTCCTGAAATCCCACTGGTTTGAGCCACTTAAGACCGTGGAGCAAAAGTATCTCACGTGGAAGGTGGTCATGCTATTGGCCTTAGCTTCGGCTAGGCGTGTGTCAGAATTGGCGGCTTTGTCATGTAAAAGCCCCTATCTGGTTTTCCATATGGACAGGGCAGAATTACGGACTCGTCCGCAATTTCTGCCGAAGGTGGTGTAATCTTTTCATTTGAACCAACCTATTGTGGTGCCTGCGGCTACTCGTGACTTGGAGGATTCCAAGTTGCTTGATGTAGTCAGGGCTTTGAAGATCTATGTAGCCAGGACGGCTGGAGTCAGGAAGATTGACTCGCTGTTTATCCTGTATGCATCCAACAAGCTGGGTGCTCCTGCTTCAAAGCAAACCATTGCTCGCTGGATCTGTAGCACGATTCAGCAGGCTCATTCTGCGGCTGGTTTGCCGCATCCAAAATCAGTGAAAGCCCACAAGGAAAGTGGGCTCTTCTTGGGCGGCTGCCCGAGGGGTCTCTGCATTACAGCTTTGCCGAGCAGCTACTTGGTCGGGTACAAACACATTTGCTAAGTTCTACAAGTTTGATACCCTGGCTGAGGAGGACCTTGTGTTTGCCCATTCGGTGCTGCAGAGTCATCCGCACTCTCCCGTCCGTTTAGGAGCTTTGGTATAATCCCCATGGTCCTTACGGAGTCCCCAGCATCCACTAGGACGTTAGAGAAAATAAGATTTTACTCACCGGTAAATCTATTTCTCGTAGTCCGTAGTGGATGCTGGGCGCCCGTCCCAAGTGCGGACTTTCTGCAATACGTGTACATAGTTATTGCTTAATAAAGGGTTATGTTATGTGGGCATCCATTGTTGATGCTCTGTTGTTGTTCATACTGTTGACTGGGTAAGTTTATCACAAGTTATACGGTGTGATTGGTGTGGCTGGTATGAGTCTTACCCTGGATTCCAAAATCCTTTCCTTATAATGTCAGCTCTTCCGGGCACAGTTTCCTTAACTGAGGTCTGGAGGAGGGGCATAGAGGGAGGAGCCAGTGCACACCAGTAGTACTAAATCTTTCTTAGAGTGCCCAGTCTCCTGCGGAGCCCGTCTATTCCCCATGGTCCTTACGGAGTCCCCAGCATCCACTACGGACTACGAGAAATAGATTTACCGGTGAGTAAAATCTTATTTTAACTCAGTCCTCTGCAACACATGGTATGCATCCATATAGCCTGCATTACAGCGGCAGGACGTGTATGCATTGCTCTGCAGAAACTTGTGGCATCCTAAGTCAGTGATAACATGCAGGTACAGCTTCACTTCTGTTGTGTACTGCCTTTTATCTGTAATGTTAGATAAAGGTTGTACAGGTACAGCGCTGATTTTCTGTCAATTTATGGCCTTGCAAATCATTTAATCTGGACATATTTTCCAATTTGGGTTATGTGGTGGCCACTTGGCGCTGTGTGTCATTTGTAGTCATTTGAACATCTGTGCAGACGACACACATGGCTTCCAACAACAGTGCAAAGTGTCAGTGGTGGTGTGAAGCTGAAACACATCCATAAAGATGCAGGAAAAGGTAGAAATGTGTATGAGTATTACCCGACCTCAGTCGTGTACCTGTAATTCCAGAGCGATCTCTGGAGCAGTTGTGGTTTTAGATGTTCCAGATTTTAAAGTCATGTCATATGGACTCCTTATGTGCAGTGTACAAGTCTGATGGTTATCTGCTGGAAGGGTTTGTAAGCAAAGCAAAAGAGCACACAACTGGGCAAAACTGTTGCACTGCAGGTAGGCCAGGTATAACATGCAGAGTTATGGTGCCCATACACTTGTACGATGCCACGCAACATTGCGGGGCATCGCAGCGGCGCACCTGAACACGCCAAAGTGATTACCATGCGATAGATCGCATGGTCATCACGTGATCGGCACGTCACTGTCGAGTGGGAGCGGCCTCCATCCGCTCCCGGCGGGTGCCCATCGCACATTGCAGTGCGATTATATAGCAAGTGTTTTTAAAAACTGTGATTCAATATACACTGCTCAAAAAAATAAAGGGAACACTAAAATAACACATCCTAGATCTGAATGAATGAAATATTCTTATTAAATACTTTGTTCTTTACATAGTTGAATGTGCTGACAACAAAATCACACAAAAATTATCAATGGAAATCAAATTTATTAACCCATGTAGGTCTGGATTTGGAGTCGCCCTCAAAATTAAAGTGGAAAAACGCACTACAGGCTGATCCAACTTTGATGTAATGTCCTTAAAACAAGTCAAAATGAGGCTTAGTAGTGTGTGTGGCCTCCACGTGCCTGTATGACCTCCCTACAACGCCTGGGCATGCTCCTGATGAGGTGGCAGATGGTCTTCTGAGGGATTTCCTCCCAGACCTGGACTAAAGCATCCGCCAACTCCCGGACAGTCTGTGGTGCAACGTGGTGTTGGTGGATGGATCGAGACATGATGTCCCAGATGTGCTCAATTGGATTCAGGTCTGGGGAACGGGCGGGCCAGTCCATAGCATCAATGCCTTCGTCTTGCAGGAACTGCTGACACACTCCAGCCACATGAGGTCTAGCATTGTCTTGCGTTAGGAGGAACCCAGGGCCAACCGCACCAGTATATGGTCTCACAAGGGGTCTGAGGATCTCATCTCGGTACCTAATGGCAGTCAGGCTACCTCTGGTGAGCACATGGAGGGCTGTGCGGCCCCCCCAAAGAAATACCACTCCACACCATTATTGACCCACTGCCAAACCGGTCATGCTGGAGGATGTTGCAGGCAGCAGAACGTTCTCCTTGGCGTCTCCAGACTCTGTCACGTCTGTCACATGTGCTCAGTGAGAACCTGCCTTCATCTGTGAAGAGCACAGGGCGCCAGTGGCAAATTTTCCAATCTTGGTATTCTCTGGCAAATGCCAAACGTCCTGCACGGTGTTGGGCTGTAAGCACAACCCCCACCTGTGGGCGTCTGGCTTTCATACCACCCTCATGGAGTCTTTCTGATCGTTTGAGTAGACGCATGCACATTTGTGGCTTGCTGGAGGTAATTTTGCAGGGCTCTGGCAGTGCTCCTCCTGTTTCTCCTTGCACAAAGGCGGAGGTAGCGGTCCTGCTGCTGGGTTGTTGCCCTCCTACGGCTTCCTCCACGTCTCCTGATGTACTGGCCTGTCTCCTGGTAGCGCCTCCATGCTCTGGACACTACGCTGACACACACAGCAAACCTTCTTGCCACAGCTCGCATTGATGTGCCATCCTGGATGAGCTGCACTACCTGGGCCACTTGTGTGGGTTGTAGGGAGGTCATACAGGCACAAGGAGGCCACACATGCTACTGAGCCTCATTTTGACTTGTTTTAAGGACATTACATCAAAGTTGGATCAGCCTGTAGTGTGTTTTTCCACTTTAATTTTGAGGGTGACTCCAAATCCAGACCTCCATGGGTTAATAAATTTGATTTCTCTATCGTCCTAGTGGATGCTGGGGTTCCTGAAAGGACCATGGGGAATAGCGGCTCCGCAGGAGACAGGGCACAAAAGTAAAGCTTTCCGATCAGGTGGTGTGCACTGGCTCCTCCCCCTATGACCCTCCTCCAAGCTAGTTAGATTTTTGTGCCCGGCCGAGAAGGGTGCAATCTAGGTGGCTCTCCTAAAGAGCTGCTTAGAAAAGTTTAGCTTAGGTTTTTTATTTTACAGTGAGTCCTGCTGGCAACAGGATCACTGCAACGAGGGACTTAGGGGAGAAGAAGTGAACTCACCTGCGTGCAGGATGGATTGGCTTCTTGGCTACTGGACATCAGCTCCAGAGGGACGATCACAGGTACAGCCTGGATGGTCACCGGAGCCTTGCCGCCGGCCCCCTTGCAGATGCTGAAGTAAGAAGAGGTCCAGAATCGGCGGCAGAAGACTCCTCAGTCTTCTAAAGGTAGCGCACAGCACTGCAGCTGTGCGCCATTTTCCTCTCAGCACACTTCACACGGCAGTCACTGAGGGTGCAGGGCGCTGGGAGGGGGGCGCCCTGGGAGGCAAATGAATACCTATTTTGGCTAAAAATACCTCACATATAGCCTCCGGAGGCTATATGGAGATATTTAACCCCTGCCAGAATCCGTTAAGAGCGGGAGACGAGGCCGCCGAAAAAGGGGCGGGGCCTATCTCCTCAGCACACAGCGCCATTTTCCCTCACAGAAAGGCTGGAGGGAAGGCTCCCAGGCTCTCCCCTGCACTGCACTACAGAAACAGGGTTAAAACAGAGAGGGGGGGCACTAATTTGGCGTTAGAAATATATAAAAAAGATGCTATAAGGGAAAACACTTATATAAGGTTGTCCCTATATAATTATAGCGTTTTTGGTGTGTGCTGGCAAACTCTCCCTCTGTCTCTCCAAAGGGCTAGTGGGTCCTGTCCTCTATCAGAGCATTCCCTGTGTGTGTGCTGTGTCGGTACGTGTGTGTCGACATGTAGGAGGGCGATGTTGGTGAGGAGGCGGAGCAATTGCCTGTAATGGTGATGTCACTCTCTAGGGAGTCGACACCGGAATGGATGGCTTATTTAGGGAATTACGTGATAATGTCAACACGCTGCAAGGTCGGTTGACGACATGAGACGGCCGACAAACAATTAGTACCGGTCCAGACGTCTCAAAAACACCGTCAGGGGTTTTAAAACGCCCGTTTACTCTAGTCGGTCGACACAGACACAGACAGGGACACTGAATCCAGTGTCGACGGTGAATAAACAAACGTATTCCTTATTAGGGCCACACGTTAAAGGCAATGAAGGAGGTGTTACATATTTCTGATACTACAAGTACCACAAAAGAGGGTATTATGTGGGATGTGAAAAAACTACCATAGTTTTTCCTGAATCAGATAAATTAAATAAAGTGTGTGATGATGCGTGGGTTCCCCCCGATAGAAAATTATGGGCGGTATACCCTTTCCCGCCAGAAGTTAGGGCGCGTTGGGAAACACCCCTTAGGGTGGATAAGGCGCTCACACGCTTATCAAAACAAGTGGCGGTACCGTCTATAGATAGGGCCGTCCTCAAGGACCAGCTGACAGGAGGCTGGAAAATATCATAAAAAGTATATACACACATACTGGTGTTATACTGCGACCAGCGATCGCCTCAGCCTGGATGTGCAGAGCTGGGGTGGCTTGGTCGGATTCCCTGACTAAAAATATTGATACCCTTGACAGGGACAGTATTTTATTGACTATAGAGCATTTAAAGGATGCATTTCTATATATGCGAGATGCACAGAGGGATATTTGCACTCTGGCATCAAGAGTAAATGCGATGTCCATAACTGCCAGAAGATGTTATGGACACGACAGTGGTCAGGTGATGCAGATTCCAAACGGCACAAAGGTGTATTGCCGTATAAAGGAAGAGGAGTTATTTGGGGTCGGTCCATCGGACCTGGTGGCCACGGCAACTGCTGGAAAATCCACCGTTTTTACCCTAAGTCACATCTCTGCAGAAAAAGACACCGTCTTTTCAGCCTCAGTCCTTTCGTCCCTATAAGATCATATCTGCCCAGGGATAGAGGAAAGGGAAGAAGACTGCAGCAGGCAGCCCATTCCCAGGAACAGAAGCGTTCCACCGCTTCTGACAAGTTCTCAGCATGGCGCTGAGACCGTACAGGACCCCTGGATCCTACAAGTAGTATCCCAGGGGTACAGATTGGAATGTCGAGACGTTTCCCCTTCGCAGGCTCCTGAAGTCTGCTTTACCAAGGTCTCCCTCCGACAAGGAGGCAGTATGGGAAAAAATTCACAAGCTGTATTCCCAGCAGGTGATAATTAAATTACCCCTCCTACTACAAGAAAATGGGTATTATTCCACACTATATTGTGGTACTGAAGCCAGAAGGCTAGGTGAGACTTATTCTAAAAATTTTTTTGAACACTTACAAAGGTTCAAATCAAGATGGAGTCACTCAGAGCAGTGATAACGAACCAGGAAGAAGGGGACTATATAGTGTCCCGGGACATCAGGGATGCTTACCTCTATGTCCCAAATTTGCCCTTCTCACTAAGGGTACCTCAGGTTCGTGGTGCAGAACTGTCACTATCAGTTCCAGACGCTGCCGTTTGGATTGTCCACGGCACCCCGGTTCTTTACCAAGGTAATGGCCGAAATGACGATTCTTCTTCGAAGAAAAGGCGTCTTAATTATCCCTTACTTGGACGATCTCCTGATAAGGGCATAGTCCAGGGAACAGTTGGAGGTCGGAGTAGCACTATCTCGGATACTGCTACAACAGCACGGGTGGATTCTAAATATTCCAAAATCGCAGCTGATCCCGACGACACGTCTGCTGTGCCTAGGGATGATTCTGGACACAGTCCAGAAAAAGGTGTTTCTCCCGGAAGAGAAAGCCAGGGAGTTATCCGAGCTAGTCAGGAACCTCCTAAAAACAGTGCATCATTGCACAAGGGTCCTGGTAAAAATGGTGGCTTTCTACGAAGCAATTCCATTCGGCAGATTTCACGCAAGAACTTTTCAGTGGGATCTGCTGGACAAATGGTCCGGATCGCATCTTCAGATGCATCAGCGGATAACCCTATATCCAAGGACAAGGGTGTCTCTCCTGTGGTGGTTATAGAGTGCTCATCTTCTAGAGGGCCGCAGATTCGGCATTCAGGATTGGATGCTGGTGACCACGGAGCCCAGCCCGAGAGGCTGGGGAGCAGTCACACAAGGAAAAAATTTCCAGGGAGTGTGATCAAGTCTGGAGACTTTTCTCCACATAAATATACTGGAGCTAAGGGTAAATTTATAATGCTCTAAGCTTAGCAAGACCTCTGCTTCAAGGTCAGCCGGTATTGATCCAGTGGGAAAAACATCACGGCAGTCGCTCACGTAAACAGACAGGGCGACACAAGAAGCAGGAGGGCAATGGCAAAAACTGCAAGGACTTTTCGCTGGGCGGAAAATCATGTGATAGCACTGTCAGCAGTGTTTCATCCCGGGAATGGAAACTGGGAAGCAGACTTCCTCAGCAGGCACGACCTCCACCCGGGAGAGTGGAAACTTCATCGGGAAGTTTTTTCCACATGATTGTAAACCGTTGGGAAATACCAAAGGTGGACATGATGGCGTCCCGTCTGAACAAAAAACGGGACAGGTATTGCGCCAGGTCAAGAGACCCTCAGGCAATAGCTGTGGACGTTCTGGTAACACCGTGGGTGTACCAGTCGGTGTATGTGTTCCCTCCTCTGCTTCTCATACCTAAGGTGCTGAGAATTATAAGACGTAGAGGAGTAAGAACTATACTCATGGCTCCGGATTGGCCAAGAAGGACTTGGTACCCGGAACTTCAAGAGATGCTTACAGAGGTCTTATGGCCTCTGCCGCTAAGAAGGGACTTGCTTCAGCAAGTACCATGTCTGTTCCAAGACTTACCGCAGCTGCGTTTGTCGGCATGGCGGTGGAAAGCCGGATCCTAAGGGAAAAAGGCATTCCGGAAGAGGTCATTCCTACCCTGGTCAAAGCCAGAAAGGAGGTGACCGCACAACATTATCACCACATGTGGCGAAAATATGTTGCGTGGTGTGAGGCCAGGGAGGCCCCACAAAGAAATTTCAACTCGGTCGTTTCCTGCATTTCCTGCAAACAGGAGTGTCTATGGGCCTCAAATTGGGGTCCATTAAGGTTCAAATTTCGGCCCTGTCTATTTTCTTCCAGAAAGAATTGGCTTCAGTTCCTGAAGTCCAGAAGTTTGTCAAGGGAGTATTGCATATACAACCCCCTTTTGTGCCTCCAGTGGCACTGTGGGATCTCAACGTAGTTCTGGGATTCCTCAAATCACATTGGTTTAAAACCAGTCAAATCTGTGGATTTGAAGCATCTCACATGAAAAGTGACCATGCTCTTGGCCCTGGCCTGGACCAGGCAAGTGTCAAATTGGTGGTTTTTTCTCAAAAAAGCCCATATCTGTTTGTCCATTCGGACAGGGCAGAGCTGCGGACTCGTCCCCAGTTCTCTCCCTAAGGTGGTGTCAGTGTTTCACCTGAACCAGCTTATTGTGGTGCCTTGCACCTACTAGGGACTTGGAGGACTCCAAGTTGCTAGATGTTGTCAGGGCCCTGAAAATATGTTCCAGGACGGCTGGAGTCAGGAAAACTGACTTGCTGTTATCCTGTATGCACCCAACAAACTGGGTGCTCTTGCTTCTAAGCAGACTATTGCTAGTTGGATGTGTAATACAATTCAGCTTGCACATTCTGTGGCAGGCCTGCCACAGCCAAAATATGTAAATGCCCATTCCACAAGGAAGGTGGGCTCATCTTGGGCGGCTGCCCGAGGGGTCTCGGCTTTACAACTTTGCCGAGCAGCTACTTGGTCAGGGGCAAACACGTTTGCTAAATTCTACAAATTTGATACCCTGGCTAAGGAGGACCTGGAGTTCTCTCATTCGGTGCTGCAGAGTCATCCGCACTCTCCCGCCCGTTTGGGAGCTTTGGTATAATCCCCATGGTCCTTTCAGGAACCCCAGCATCCACTAGGACGATAGAGAAAATAAGAATTTACTTACCGATAATTCTATTTCTCGGAGTCCGTAGTGGATGCTGGGCGCCCATCCCAAGTGCGGATTATCTGCAATACTTGTACATAGTTACAAAAATCGGGTTATTATTGTTGTGAGCCATCTTTTCAGAGGCTCCGCTGTTATCATACTGTTAACTGGGTTTAGATCACAAGTTGTACGGTGTGATTGGTGTGGCTGGTATGAGTCTTACCCGGGATTCAAAATTCCTCCCTTATTGTGTACGCTCGTCCGGGCACAGTACCTAACTGGCTTGGAGGAGGGTCATAGGGGGAGGAGCCAGTGCACACCACCTGATCGGAAAGCTTTACTTTTGTGCCCTGTCTCCTGCGGAGCCGCTATTCCCCATGGTCCTTTCAGGAACCCCAGCATCCACTACGGACTCCGAGAAATAGAATTATCGGTAAGTAAATTCTTATTTTCCATTGATAATTTTTGTGTGATTTTGTTGTCAGCACATTCAACTATGTAAAGAACAAAGTATTTAATAAGAATATTTAATTAATTCAGATCTAGGATGTGTTTTAGTGTTCCCTTTATTTTTTTGAGCAGTGTATATTAAGTGCAGCACATACTATCTTGAGACGTGAGATTCGACCGGCGTGCCCGTGCATCGCGTCGAAAGGTACCTAAAATGTGCATACAATCCTTCGATTTCTCTCACAGATGCGGTCGAAATCAAAGGTTAGCACCTTTAGATTTAGACTTATGTGCAAAAGCAGACCGTATTTATCCTGCACGGAAACAATATAAGCCACCCAAATCTAAATCTCTCTGCACATGTTATATCTGCCCCACCTGCAGTGCAACATAGTTTTGCCCAGTTGTGTGCTTTTTTTGCTTTGCTTACAAACCTGAATCAGGCCCAAAGTATAGAATCTTTACAAGTGCCAAACTCCACATTGCTCCTATGCCGTGGTTCCAGGCTCTCAGTGGATGCAGAGAAAAGTATAAAAATATTGTTTTGCCTTAATGCTCCTGTTTGTGTCTAATGTCATCTTGCAGGTGAGGAGCCATTTTCTTATGGCTACGGTGGTACAGCGAAGAAATCTACCAACTGCAAGTTTGAGACTTATGGAGAGGTCTACGGAGAGAACAGCGTCATCGGGTGTTATATCGTAAGTTGACTTTTCTGGCACATGTCAAGTATCTGGGTTATTTTATTTCACTGATTCCCGCAATTACTCCTAATGTCTAAAGTAGCATCAATTACCAGGCGTTGAGGTTGTGTCTTTCTTACTAGCATGTAGTTTGTTTAAAAGTATTTACATTTGCATTGTGTGTGTGTGTGTGTGTGTGTGTGTGTGTGTGTGTGTAAGAGGGGGGGAGATATACAAAGTGTCTATCGTGCAAATAGTAGTCGGGATAGTTTTGATGAAATGTCATACGTGGGTGATTAATAAGTGCTATTTTAAATGCAGTTTCCACGTATACGATTGCAAGCTGTGTCCCATTGTTTGTTTAATCCTCTACAGGATTTTGACTCTCGACCAGATATTGAGATATCGTTCTCCAAGGATGGTCGTTATTTGGGCACAGCCTTCCGTATAAGCAGGAGTTCTGTGGGCAACAAGGCTTTCTTCCCTCACATTTTGGTGAAGAACTGCTGTGTCGAATTTAATTTCGGGCAAACAGTTGAGCCTTTCTGCACTATTCCTCCCGGATACACATTCATACAGCACGTTCCCCCCTTTGAAAAAGTACGAGGAACAGAGCCCCCTAAAAACAAAGGAGAATGTGAGGTGAGTGGAGAAATTGGAGCATATAGATTACTTTTGATACTAATACTATGGGGGAGATTTATCAAAGCTTGGAGAGATAAAGTACCATGCAATCTGCTCTGTTCAGTTTACAGGCTGTATTTGAAAAATGACAAATAGGAGCTGATTGGTTTATGTCCAAACTTTGATAAGTCTCCCCCTTTATATTATACTGTATGAAAAGCCTTATGTGTTATTCCCCAGATTCTGATGATGGTGGGCCTGCCTGGGGCTGGTAAGACCACCTGGGCGATTAAGCACTCGTTGGCCAATCCTGAAAAGAAATACAACATGCTTGGCACTAATGCCATTATGGAGAAGATGAAGGTAAGATGGCATTGTATTGAAAGTTGGTAAGATATCAAATGACAGAGAATGATTGACATGGAGCCATTGTGACCATAAGCTCTCCTGCAGGTTATGGGACTTAGGCGGCAGCGTAACTATGCCGGTCGCTGGGATGTCCTCATTCAGCAAGCCACAAAGTGTTTAAATCAGCTCATCCAGATAGCTTCCCGCAGGAAACGGAACTACATCTTGGATCAGGTAAGTAGGGGGACAGGATAGCGCAGACTACGCCAAATGCTCAGCACAGCCACTCAGTCTCTCTCCTGTTGTCTCTTCTCAGACAAACGTCTATGCCACAGCTCAGCGCAGGAAGATGCGACCGTTTGAAGGATTTCAGCGCAAGGCTGTTATAATCTGCCCCACAGATGAAGATCTACTGGACCGTATTGTGAAACGCACAGACGAGGAAGGAAAGGATGTTCCTGACCATGCTGTGCTAGAAATGAAAGGTAAATTATCTATCCTACTTCTTCCTAACCTGTTCCTTTTTAGAGCCTATCTGATCAGGTTACTGGTTTGCATATTATAGGGACATTGCTTAAACAGGACCTTAAATCATTATCCTAACACACATACTGCAAACTCCCTTTCAATGGTTGGCTTCACTATTAGATTAGTATTCCCTGTAACCTGACCGTTTTCGTCTGAGGACACTCCGCCAAACCTACGAGTTTTACTACAGGTGCAAATAGGAACCTGTAATCCAAGCAGAGTTGAAGTTTTTGTGCTTGTCAAAAATGAGCAGCAATACAAACACCCCAGAAAGATGTACAATTGCCACCCCAATTGTCCGCTTATCTTGCGTCGGTTATCTTGCACTCTGGCATTGGTTGACTTGAGTCCAATCTTGATCCTAGTGATGGGTATAGAGGTGGTGAGTGCTATAAGGCAGGTAGCTTAACTTTATTACAGGTACTATTTAGTACTGGTGAGCCTGCCTGGGAAATGCAGGCAATGTCCCTTCAGCCAGTGTAATAATGTCCCTGGTATTCATGTTTGGCCATGCCTTCACTAATTCCAGAGCCCCTAAAAATCTCCTGGTGGCCCTGTTTGGTATCACTGGAGCAGATGTATTAAGCCTGGAGAAGTGATAAAGCAGTGATAATGCCCCAGCCAATTGGCTCCAATATGTAAATTGACAGGAGCTGACTGGCTGGTGTGTTATCACCTTGCACTTATCACTGCTTTATCACTTCTCCAGGCTTAATACATCTGCCCCTTTATCTTGAAGTTAAGGAGTCTCTCAATTGTTGAACATTATCTTTTCAGATCAATATGGTTACGGTCTCTCCTAACCTTTGTCTACTCTCGCGTTGTCGGATGCCTGTTAACAGCCTATTAACTATGTATCTAGACTAATGGGAACATGCTACAAACCACGAGGGGTCCTGCACCTTTCCTACAGTATTTGTGTTGTAGTTATTGATGACTGCACTGTATATTGGGCCTAATTCTGACCTGATCGGCTCTGCATGCGTACAGATCGTAATGTACAGGCGCGAGGCCAAACGGGGGGAAAAAAAATCCTGCGTTCTTATCGCTAGGCGAATGCAGGTTAATTGACAGGAAGCGGGCGTTTGGTGGTAACTGGCCGTTTTTTTGGGAGTGTCAGGAAAAACACAAGCTTTCTCAAGCGTTTTCAGGGTGGGTGTGTGACGTCGGCTCTGGCCCCGATCAGCCTGTTTGTATCGCAGTGTAGGAGTAAGCCCTGGGCTACGCACAGACTGGAAAAAGAATGAGATGGTGAGTGAGTTGTGAACGGATTTGCAGCTGGACGGTGTTTGCAAAGCTTTTCGCACGGCGTGCGCAGACTTGCACTGGGGGGTTATTCACTTTGTCTGGGCGGCGACTATCTGATCGCAAACCTCTACAAATTCGCAGAGGAGCAATCAGGTCTGAATTAGGCCTATTGATGGCTATTTTTAGTTTTGAATTTCAGCCTAGCTAAGTCATAAAGATCTTATGTCTGTGTCACCAATCCTCATTCGACCAATGGTGAATAAAAATAAATCTGTGCTCTGTCGTGGAAATCTGTAAAATACAGCATGTTAAATATCCCCGACTCGCTAGTACCGTTCATTTCTTGGTCATGTTGGAATGAGGCTTTGCTGTGTTCTCTCACCAGGAAGGGCAATATTAAAATTTCTTGTTCGACCACTAGGGGACACAGGAGGAATTATGCTGGGTATAGACTGTAAGGGAGCAAGCAGGCACCAAAGTGTTACAATTTTTATACCCAGCATGCCTCTCTCCCTGGGCAGGAGCGGGTATTAATTTGGGGGGGGGGGGTTAGGGCTCAGCCACCAGTTACTCCAGTTTTAGTTAGAAATGTTCTCTTTTGAACGGCGGTACAGGTGTCCACTGGACACCCATACTGCCGTTCCAACACACGGCAGCACCAGTGACTGGGTCATAACTTCCACCGCAGGGGGATTTCCTACAAGACGGCGCACACCTTCGAGTTGGCCCCACATCTGGACGCCGGGGCTATAATTGACTGATACTCTGCTTGCAGTAGCCCCGGCAATTCTCCCCGCTTGTGGGAGACAGTTGGGGCAGGTGCAGTGGAGGCACTGGGCACTGTGCGTCTCCACTAGACCACCAGGGCATGTGCCACTGCAGGGTACCTGGGGTTGATAGCGCCTAAGGGGAAGGTGAGCTTAGCATGTAGCCGCTTCCCTGATGCTGAGGGTTGTATGAAGCCTAGGCTAACTGCATGCCTCAGGTAAACTCCTTCTCCCAGAACACTGGGCAGCAATTTTAAGCACATTGCTGCTCCAGCGTTTCACAGAGAAGGAGGCTCGGCTCCATCTCCTCTCTCTACCTTGCTCCTAGTAGCCTGGTCCTTTGCTAAACTCCTGCCTGCTTTCCCCAGCTGGACACTTGAGTAGTAATGCCCACTTTTTTTCTGCATGTAGGTGTGCTTGTGGTCCTAATTGCCACTCACTTTATAGGAACAGCCTGTGGTTGGTGCCTTGTTAAATATCGATAGTGTATATCACTCATTGATATTTTTTTGTAGCTGCCCCACTTGATATAGAGGGGGTCAGCTTGACTCTCTTGCACTCCATCCTTTATTCACGCTCAGCTTGTGCCTGTGTGTGAGGTTTATATTTGTGAACATGCCTCCCAAAGACAGAGCTGACAAGGAGGACACTGCACCAGTGCCTTGTACTTGCAGAGTCTGTCAACATTCTTTCTCCCAGTATCTTGACGAGGGCCTGTGTGTCCGTTGCTTCACGGCTCCAGGGCGGGAGACTCCTTCAGCTCAGCTCCCTTTAAAAACCAGCTTGGACTTCCACGTTGACACAGGTAATGTCACATTTGGTAAACCGCCGGTCTTCTCCGCCTGCTTTACTTGCTGCGGCCCCTTGCGCACCCGTAGTCAGTGCAGGGCTAGCGCAGTCTTACACT
The DNA here is from genome assembly GCF_028390025.1 of Pseudophryne corroboree. Taxonomy (NCBI): domain Eukaryota; kingdom Metazoa; phylum Chordata; class Amphibia; order Anura; family Myobatrachidae; genus Pseudophryne; species Pseudophryne corroboree. Next base: position 408,169,389 of record NC_086451.1, read on the forward strand.
GTTGAGCCGCCATGGATGTAGTCCTTTGCGCAGTCATTGCAGGGCTTAGTGGATATAGCAACTTTTGTGCAGTGGCTCCTGAATAGAGGTCTGGTGTCTTTGCGCAGGCCGGTGACACAGGAGAATTCCACTCCCTTGTCAGAGGAGGACTGAGCCAGAATCCCTTTCGGACCAGGAGTCGGCCACTTAAGACGTGGAGTCCTCTTCGGTCCCTGAAGATTCCATGCCCCTGACTGATGTAGAAGCTCTGGTCAGGGCAGTTAAAGCAGTACTTCAGATTGAAGATACCGACCCATCTTCTCGAGACAAGGCTCTGCTATCTAAGCATCAAAAGAAAGAGTTAACTCGCGCATCGACTTCACTGGCGGACCTTCTGGAGGTAGCTTGGTCTTAGCTGACTAAACATTGGCAGATATCCAAACGCATGGCTTCCATTTACCCTCTACCACCTAAGGAAAGGGCCAAGTGGAAATATCCCCCTCCAGTGGATGTGCACGTGGCATGCTTAGTTAGGTTCTTGGCCCTCCCTGTCCCAGATGCCTCTTCTCTCAACGATCCCACGGATAGAAAGCTGGAGAAATTCCTCAAATCAGCTTACACTCATGCAGGAGCCATCACTTATTCTTCTCTGGCATCGGCCTGGGTAGCTAAGACTATTGAATATTGGATGGAGAAGCTGGAGCGTGGACTGACAGAAGACCCAAGTAGGAGAGAGTTGCGTGCGCATGTCTTGAATATCCAAAAAGGCGTGTACCTACTTTGGCAAGGCGGCCGTGAACACTGGAGTTTCAGCTTCCACGATTGCGGCTGGATGGACCCTTTGGCTACGTTCCTGGCGTGTGGATGCCAACTCCAAGAATTCTCTTGAGACACTCCTTTATGCAGGGGGTATGCTGTTTGGCCAGGAACTGGACAAGATAGTCTCTACAATGGCGGTGTTGAAGACTGCTTTCTTGCCTTCCATCTCGAGCCAAGACTACTTTTTGCTCCTTTTGTCCACAAAGGCAGAGACAAAGGTCAGGTGTCCTCTAGATATCCTCCGTCCAGGGGCTGTAAGCAGCCCTGGGCTACCAGACGTCAAGCGGCCCGAGAAACCCACAGTGGGATGGGACAGGCCTCCTGTGGGACCCCAGGGTGGGAGGCAGACTACTTCTGTCTTTGTTCCGAGATGGATAGACCCCACGACTGATGCATGGGTCAGAGGTGTCATCTCTCGGGGATACGCACTGACATTTCAGAGACATCCTCTTCGGAGGTTCTTTTACACAGGACTTCAGCAGGATACAACAAAAGCAGACACTCTTTAACAGTCAGTGCAGTCTCTTGTAGCCTCCACCGTCATCATCCCGGTCTCCCAAGCTCATCGGGGCCAAGATTTTCTATGCCACTCACTTCCTGGATGGCTCCTACCAACCTTTTCTCAATCTCAAGAAACTGAAGTATCTTCCAATATCTTGGCACTGGAACCGGGGGACTTCATGGAATCGCTGGACATTGAGGATGCATACCTACACATCCCCATCCGACCCGATCAACAGCGCTTCATATGCTTTGCCAGTCAGGAAGATCACTTCCAGGTTTGGGCGTTACCGTTCGGTTTGTCTACAGCTCCTCGTGTGTTTTACCAAGATTATGGCAATACTGGCGGCGCACTTGCGTCGCAGGGAGTCCGGATATTGCCCTATTTGGACGGACTACTCCGGACATGTTGCAGAACCTTATTAAAATCACTGTCAATCTTTTACAGTCTCATGGCTGGAGGATAAATTGGTGAAAATCATCACTGACGCCTTCACAGGAAATGCGGCACTTGGGGTTTTTCCTTGGATTCTTGGCTTCAACGTGCCTTCCTTCATCAGGACAAGGTTTTGGCCTTGCAGTCCAGGATCAAGTCCTTTCTGCATCATGGCAAGGTCTACATCCATGCGTGTATGAAGATTCTGGGGTCAATGATAGCCACATTCGACATGGTGGAGTACACTCCGTTTCACTCCTGTCCCCTCAATAGGTTCTCGAACAGTGGCACGTGTCCTACGTGCACATCAAGGCACAGACCATTATCCTCTCCTGGGAGGTTAGACACGCCCTCATGTGGTGGCTCCTACAATCCAACCTGACAGAGTGCCTGGCCATTCTGCAACCTGGATTGGATAACCACCGACACCATCCTGTGAGGGTCGGGAGCAGTCTGCGATCTTCAGTCTTTCCAGGGCCGCTGAATTGCTCAGGAGGGCCAACTCCTCATCAGTGTACTGGAACTCAGAGCAATCTTCCGAGCTCTCTCTTTGTGGCTCAGCACCTCCTCTGGGGTTGCCCAGTCAAAGTGCAGTCTGATAACTCGATGGCTGTCACTTACATAAATTGTCAAGGAGACGGCCGCGATGAGAGGTGGCGCAAATCTTCCATTGGGCAGAGGGTGATCTGCCAGCCCTGTCTGCAGTCTTCATTCCTGCGGTTCTCAACTGGGAGGCCAACTTCCTCAGCCGCCAGGACATTCACTCCAGCGAGTGGGCTTTACATCCGGAGGTATTTCAGATGCTAGTATGATGGTGGGGTATTCCAGACATCGACATGATAGCGTTTCGACACAACCACCAGGTACCAAGATATGGCTTACGGACAAGAGACACCGAGGCCTTTCTAGTGGACACGTTAACAGCTCCATGATTGTTCCCTCTGGTGTAAGTCCTCCTGCCAATCCAGATGCTCCTGTGACTCATCGGCAAGTTTAAGCGGGAAGGAAGAACCATGATTTGGTAGCTCCAGATTTGCCACATCGAGGGTGGTACGCAGATCTTAAGGGTCTCTCCATTGACACTCCACTGCTACCTCTGAGACAGGACCTTCTCTCTCAAGGCCCATGCCTTCATCTGTAAACTGGACCATCTAGCTTTCACGGGGTTGGCTATTGACGCATCCGTCCTGAGGGAGAAGGGTTTCTCAACAGGGTAATTTGGTCCATGCTCTGAGCCAGAAAGCCTTCCTCGGCCAGGATTTCCTACAGAATGTGAAAGACCTGCTTTGCCTGGTGCTCGGCCAGAGGGTTCAACCCGCATGCCTTCTGTCTGTCAGCTTTTCTCCAGGTGGGTCTGGATCTAGGCTTTCGACTTTCTTTGTTGAAGGTCCAGGTCTCTACCCTGTCTATCTTCCAGCGTCAGCAGGCAGTCTTGCCGGACAATCTAACTTTCTTGCAGGAGTGCTGCATGTTCAGCCACCTGTTGCTCCGTGGGGCCTCTCACTGGTTTTCTGGGCTCTCCTATAAACCCATCTTGAACTTCTGGACACAGTGGATCTCCGCTGGCTTACGTGGAAGACAATTCTTCCTGTTGGCCGTCTCCTCAGCCCGACAGTACGGTCCTTCGCACTCATTTAAACTACCCACCCAATGTGGTTTCCAGGTTTCATTTAAATCAGGAGATAGTTGTCTTAGCTTTTGCAGACTGTTCCTCTGAGGCGACTTCTGGATGTTGTCCGGGCTCTCCGCATTTACGTGTACAGGACGAGGAAGGTTCGTAAGTCTGATTCCTTGTTTGTCCTTATATGGCTCACAGACTGGGCTGGCCAGCTTCAAAACAGACCTTGGCCAGGTGGCTCCGTTTGACAGTTTGCCAGGCCTATTTGGCGGCAAGGCTTCCTATCCCTGTGGAGGTCCCAGCTCACTCCACTTGTTCAGTGGAAGCTTGCCGTGGAGTCTCTGCAGGACAACTTTGCAGGCCGGCCACCTCCCCAGACGTTCATCAGATTTTACGCCTTTTACACTTTTGAGTCGGATAATGCAGCGTTTTGGCGTAGTGCCTGAGCGCAGTACAGGAGCGGCCCACTCCTTGAGGGGTTAGCTTTAGGATGTTCCAGTGTAATTCCTCCTGTGGACTATGGACTCCAAGAAAAGGATTTAACCAGGTAAGACCATAAATCCCATTATATGGCACCTACATTCTACGCTTTTGAGAGTATTTATATCATTTGTATCTGTACCAGTATCATTGGACCCTACAGTATAAATTTCTGACCACACACACACACACACACACACACACACACACACACACTCACACTATTGTTAATTCTGTATTTGTGTAGCACTAGGATTTTGGAGATATTGAATTAAAGCCAGGCAAACATGGGTGAACATACTGTACAAATTGGGAGGGCCAGTGGTCACGTTCTGACCACGTCCTTAAGTTCATGCTTCCCAGATGGAAATAAAACGGAGTCTTCCTTGTGTCAGACTGGGAATGTTACCACTATATAATGAGGATTAGCAGCTGGCATGTTTCTTTTGTACTCACTGATCACTGCCTGTGGACTCTTCTGCTTTCAGCTTCGGAAGTGGCTATCCATCTTTAACTTACTGTGAGCGTTCTTATTGCTGTGTAAAATTTCCCAGTGAATTTATTGTAATCACCCCATTCCTTTATTCCATATTGTTAGTCAATTATATCATGTTTGGCTTCTGTCTCTCCTTTCAGCGAATTTTAGCCTTCCAGAAGCAGGAGAGTTCTTGGAAGAGGTGATCTACATTGAGCTGCAGAAGGAGGAGGCACAGCTTCTGGTCCGCCAGTACAACGATGAAGGAAAGAAATTAGGGCCACCCCCTGACAAGAAATTCAGAGGCCGTGGTGGGGGACCCCCTGGTGGAGACAGAGGCAGAGGCGATGGGGGGCGTGGAGATAATCAGCGATTTGACAGCCGCGGCCCTTCTGGTGGTAATAGAGGAGGGTTTCCAGGTAGAGGTGGAAACTCAGGAAGTGGATTCCGAGGTGGCAGCGGTAAGCAGTCATTTTTTCTTTCACTGTTCTTCCTTTTTCTTTTTTAAAACTGTTTAATGTACACAATTACATATAATGTATTTTGCCCCTTTTGATTTTGCAGGATTTAACAGAGGGAACAATTCTCAGAGTCGGTGGTCTGGGGGCTCACAGGATAATGGCTCAGAACATCGAGGTGGCTATGGCCAGAACAGTCAGCAGCTCAGTTACAACACAGCAGGCAGCCAAGGCAGTGGTTATGGTGGTGGTACACACTCCTCAAATCCCCCTCATGATGCCTCCAGCAGCTATAGCCAAGGGCAGGTACGGAAACCCATGTCTACCACGTGTGTTTTCTTCACTACCTTACAGTGTAACAAGCTCTTCACTCATCGTCTCCATTTGTTTTTCAGCAGTCAAGCTTTGGGCAAGGTGGCTACAGCAGTGGAGGAGGCTATGGCCAGGGTGGCGGAAGCAGTGGAGGATACGGCCAGGGTGGCGGAAGCAGTGGAGGTTACGGCCAGGGTGGCGGAAGCAGTGGAAGTTACGGCCAGGGTGGCGGAAGCAGTGGAGGTTACAGCCAGGGTGGTGGAAGCAGTGGAGGTTACAGCCAGGGTGTCGGAAGCAGCGGAGGTTACGGCCAGGGCGGTGGAAGCGTTGGTGGTTATGGACAAGGAGGTGGAAGTGCTGGATACGGCCAGAGTGGTGGAAGTAGTGGTGGATACGGCCAGGGCGGTGGAAGCAGTGGTGGCTATGGCCAAGGCAGTGGAAGCGGTGGTGGTTACAGCAGCCAGAGCTACAGCACCAACAATCAAAGCTATAGTGGTGCGCAAAGCTACAGCCAACCGCCACCTCCAAACGCCTCCTCTTCGCAGTCCTCGTACAACCAGGGTGGCTACAGTCAGCAGTCGGTAAGTATCATTCATCCCAGACACTTCCTTCTATATCTGTTGATATCTGGAACTGTTCCTTAAACGCATAGGCCAGCAATCTTGGTATTATTTACTCTTAACACATGAAATAAATTATTTGGTAGCTATAAGTTGCAGTACGTGGTCTGTTAACAGATTGAAAATGGGTAAAGTTCTTGCCTATTTTTCATAGACCTTTTACTCAAATCTGGAACCAAGATATGATCTTGGTTGTGTTTGAACTTTGCTTCTTGCAGAGATACAGTGGGCATCTAAGCACAGCTAATAAGACTGAACAGGAAATATAAACTTGGTACTTTATATTTATAGTTCTGATTGAGAAATGATCACAAATATTTAAATTGTTAGTGATCAAATTATTTTTTTCGTGCATTATGTTTCTGAAGGTCCATAAAGGGAAAGTCTGCACTGCAAATTATATACTTACTTTTCACATGACTAAACAGGCTCTAATGTTTTTCTGAAATCCTCAATCTTCTGAAATCCATTCTTCACGGTCTAAACCTAGAGGAGAATGGGATGCTAGTTGTAGCTGCATGTACTCCACAGACTTTACATATGTATTCAGTTTCATGTATTGCAGTCTCCTTTTTTTTTTTTTTTTTTTTTTGTGCACCTGTGACTTTTTTATTTTTTATCTCCTAGTATGGAAATCAGCAGTGGAACCAGGGTCCTGGCCAGGCCCAAAGTCCAACTCCTGGTCAGTCACAAGGTCAAGGGCAGTGGAGTTATGGAGGTGGAGGCGGCAGCAGCAGCAGCGGTGGTGGTGGTTATGATCAGCCTGCTCGATACGGCTCTTATGGCGGAGCACCGTGAGATTCTGTAGGAAAGTGACGTTTGTTTTGGTTTCACACCAGGACCGATTTGAGATCCTCAACCACATTGGATTAAACTTCCTACTTTTCTGATCAACCGTAAACACGAATGGACTCCTATGTTTGGGTCTGTTATGGGATAATAGTTTGCTGGCACCAAGACAAGTACATATATATATCATTTTACTGTGTCTCAAGAAGAATACATAAAGTGAATGTTACTCCTTTTAGCTAGTAATTGTCCTTTTTGGAAGTTGTCTCTGGAAAAACAAACCCCCATTCTCCAGCGTGCATTCCATGCTATGTAACTGTGCAGCAGACTTGACTGCACTTTTCAGTTTTTAAATTTTTTGTTTGTTCCTTTTTATTCCCCTTACTACTTGTACTTACTTCAGTGTAGCAGTACCTGCTCATGCCTGCATGGATTCCTAATGAAATGTCTGTACCATAGGCTTTAACTTGCTTTTTTGCCATGTTACAAAAAAAAACAAAAAAAAAAATGACTTTATTTTATTGTAGAAGATTAATGTTTTACTGTTTTTTGCTGTTTAAAAAAAAAAAAAAAATTATTGAAGTTTTCATTTCATTATCCAGAGGGTAACATTACAACCTGCCACATTTTCTGTTTCATTGCACATGTCTGTGATGGAAGACCATTTGTTTTTGTTTTTTATTCTAATTTGGATCGGTGTGAATATTGAATTTTAAGGGAAAAATTTTTATTGTCTGCTTGTGTTTTTTTGGGGAGGGTTGTTGGTAAATACTGCTCAGTGTTCAACAACACAAGGGGCTGTATTTACATAGAGCTGAAAATTTAAAGCCGCACAAACATTGTGTAAAACCCAGCATGCGTTACACTGAATAGGGCCAATTCAGTTGTTTTGGCGTCTATAAAAATCCAATCTAAACTGGACTTTTTAGACTCCCAAACAAATGTCACAATTCATTTGTGTTTAGGCGGCCAAGCACATTGCGTATGTCACGCCCAAACAGACCGGGCTTAGCCCCCGAAACCAGCCAACCCCGTCCAAACTCCCATTAAGACACCCAAAGTGACCAGTTTACATTTTTATTTTATTTTTTTCCTCGCAGCTCAAAAGGCTGCAAGAAAAAAATGTGTCCTCCATGGCTGCTGGGCGCCCAAACGGCAGAACAATTAAATTGCTGACGTTGGGCACCATCTAGTGGCAGCCACGGATAAAACAATTGACTCGCTCTATTAGTTCCGATTTCTATTTTCCGCTGCTTTGTAAATATATAGCACATGGAGTCTTGGTTCTCAATTCCAAAATCAATCTGGAAGGCTGAAGCAGGGCAAATATTTTTAAATAAAATTATGGCGTCTGTTTACTAAACCTTGGAGAGAGAAACTGCAAAGCAACCAGCTCCTGTCATTTTTCAAACAGAGCCTGTAACATGGCATTTAGGAGTTGTTTGGCTGGTACTTTATTTCTCTCCCACTTTATCACTGTTGATAGTTTAGTAAATAAACCCCTTACTTACAGTACCTTCCACACTCTTGTGTGCCATAGCTTCCTGTGCTCTTATGAGTACTTCTGCTGCTCGCTGTGTACTGCCTGTAGGTAGTAGCTTTCTGATCGATGGCACATAGAATGCTGTAACACACCACTGGTAAATAGGTTAGAATAGTCACCATGTTGCAGGAGACAGGAGTGTGGATTGTAAATATATTTTGAGAAAAATCCTGGCTCATTTTAAAAAGGAGATTTATAGTAGACTTACCATGGTTAAATCTTTCTGTGAGGTACACTGGGTTCTACAGGGAATACATTGGGGTGTAGAGATGGATCTTGATCCAGAGGCACCAACAGGCTAAAGCTTTAGACTGTCCCAGATTGCATTGCGGGGCCTCCTATATAACCCCGCCTCCAGGCACTGAACTCCGTGTTAGTAAACCAGTCCAATGCAGAAGCAGGTAAAAGAGCAGGCAGATGTTAATCACACAGTACCACGTGCTCACGACAGGAGAAGGGACTAGCAGCTAATGCAATACAAACCCACAGAAGCTAAGTGCGTCAGGGTGGGCGCCCTGTGGATCCCAGTGTACCTTGCAGAAAGATTTAACCATGGTAAATCTACCATAAAACTCCTTTTCTGCAGCGGGGGGTACACTGTTCCACAGGGAATATAGCGGGGATGTCCTAAAGCAGTTCCTCAAGGGAGGGGATGCACATTAGCGGGTATGAGAACCTGGCGTCCAAAGGAAGTGTCCTGGGAGGTGGAAGTATCAAAGGCATGGAACCTATTGAACGTGTTCACGGAGGACCACGCAGCCGCCTTGCACAATTGTCCTGCGGATGCGCCATGTTGGGCTGCCCAAGAAGGTCCAACAGACAGAGTAGAATGGGCCTTAATAGCAGCAGCAGCTGTGAGCCCAGCCTGAGCATAAGCTTGTGCAATCACCATTCTAATCCATCTGGCCAAGGTTTGCTTATTCGCAGGCCAGCCACATTTGTGAAAACCAAATAGTATAAAAAGGGCATCTGACCTCCTAATAGAGGCAGTCCTCTTCACATATATACGGAGTGCCCTTACCACATCCAAAGATCGCTCTTTGGCGGACAAGTCAGACGGGATAAATGCCGATACCGCAATATCTTGGTTAAGGTGAAAAGATGACACCAGCTTAGGTAAATAACCTGGGCGAGAGCTAACAACTGCCCGGTCACAATGGAATATTAGAAAGGGTGGGCGACAGGACAAAGCGCCTAAGTCCGACACACCCTTCGAGCAGAGGCAATAGCCAGTAGAAACAGGACCTTGGCCCTGAGCCGTTTTAAGGTCCACTGTCTCGAGGTTCAAATGGAGACTCTTGCAGGGCATTCAGGACAACAGACAGATCCCATGGAGCCACAGGAGGGACATACGGAGGCTGAAGCCGCAATGCGCCCTGAGTGAATGTATGAACGTCAGCTATAGATGCAATTTCTCTAGCGCCCGTAAGGGATATTGGGGATAGATTAGTATGATGGGGTATAGACGGGTCCAAAGGAGCCAGTGCACTTTAAATTTCTTCAACTGGTTGTGCTGGCTCCTCCCCTCTATGCCTCCTCCGACAGGTCAGTTTAGAGAAAAGTACCCTCAGTAGAGGATGCACACTCTGAAGAAAAAAAACTCTGGAGCTTGCAATTTCTTTTAAAGTTTTATTTCGGTATGCTATTTGTGGAACAGCATACCTGCACCATGGGTGTTAGGGGGGGGGGGGTCACCGGCCTCTTGAGGTGCAGAGCCGCTTCCCTGCTGCAGGACCACCGTCCTGAGGGGCTGTTTGTTCAGTGGGGCATGGCGCCTTGACTCACAGCTGCAGCATGCCGCCTGAGGGGGACCCGCTGTGTGAGACTGGCTAAAATACATTGTACCAAACATTTATGTGAGGCTACAAACATAGGGAGACATGAGCAGTATAAATATAAAATGGTAGCTCTGGCGCCATGGTGGAGGGGCGGAGCTATATGAGAGCGCGCTCAGCGGAATTTTGGCGCCTTCCTCTGCATAGCAGCAGCCTCAACAGCTCCTCCATAACAGTCCCTGGATTACTGGTGTATTAGGGGAGAGCCGCTTTAGTGTGCACAAGTAACATCCCTCTGAGAGATTTTTCATAATACAGTCTCACTGTTGTTTACATATATAAAACGCTGACAGCCTCACTGGGGGCTGTGCAGCGTTGGGTGCGCTGGTGTCCTCTCTCCTGTGTCTCCTCTCACATGCAATAGGACAGACTTGTATTGTATTTTGGTCTGTGTTGTATGTGTATTGTCTTATTCAATATGGTGAAACAGAAGTTATGCAGTGTTTGTAATGCTAGATTCTCCCCTAGTTTATCTGGCTCAATATCGTGAGCAGTGTAGTCAGACATATCAGAATGCTGACCACAATGTGGGGAAGAGTCCAGAGCCCTCCTGGTTGGGGTCTATCAAGACTATGATGTCTGATATGTAATCTCAGCCCACTGCAATTGCAAATAAAACTCAGATACTGCAACAAGCAATGGCAAGTCTAACTACTGAACATCCATCCCCCCTCCCCCCCTGTCTACTACAGGTGCACAAGAACGTGCCCCACCTGCACTCCTGTCCGATACTGATGATGATGAACAGGATGATGGGGATGAGTTGGACCCCATAAGTGGGTTTTCCACCCCTATCCAGGGTATTGAACCCTTCAGCAGTCCTTTTTCTTCCCACACGACTAACTGACAGTCACATTTCCTGATTCCAAGGAATTGGATGTCTTATGTAAAATAGCCTGGAAAAATCCAGATAAAAAATATCAGGTGTCCAAACGGTTTCTGCATACATTCCCCTTTGCCCCTGAAATTCAGGAAGGTCTTTTGGGTGATATGACCTTAGTTACTACTGTAACTTTTCTAAAACACATTCAGGACACAGCAAGAGTCCTCTGTAACTCCCTTAAAGAATCTCCAGAATATTGCCAGATTTATTGCCAATCTGGCAATATAAATGCTAGGACCTCTGCTATGGCTGAATCTGCACACAGAGCAATATGGTTGCGTTAGTGGATTGCTGACTCCAAACGTAATGTGGAATCTCTTCCCTTTACAGGTGAATGGCTCTTTGGAGGTAAATTGGACGCATGGATCTCCAAAGCTACTGCTGGGAAATCCACGTTTCTCCCTTCAGGAGCTCCGCCTGCTAGACGTACCTACCCGGGACTGTCTCCTCAGTCCTTTTGGTCCTCTAGATTTCGATCTAGGGCCAGTGCAGCTAGAGGCACCAGAGATAAGCCTAAGAAACCAGCCGTTGCCGGATCTCAGGATCAGAGAACCAGTTCTGCTTCCACAAAGACTTCAGCATGACTGTACCCACCCACCTGGAGGGGATCTCGTGGTGGGAGCTCTGTTACGTCACTATAGCCACATCTGGGACGGTTCCTGCCAAGATGTTTGGGTAAGGGACTTTATCTCTCAGGGTCACAAGCTGGAGTTCGACGGTGCTCCTCCCTAACGATTTTTCAAATTATGCTTACCAGCTTTGGAAGATATGCGAGGTATGCTGCTACTGGCCATCAACAAGTTGGTCCAGTCCCAGGTCATTGTTCCAGTACCCCTACAACAACGAGGACAAGGTTACTACGCCAGTCTGTTCGTAGTACCAAAACCAGACAGGTCTGTGAGACCCATTCTGAATCTGAAGTCCTTTGAATCCTTACCTGAAGGTTTTCAAATTCAAGATGGAATCTTTGAGAGCGGTGATAACAACAGGAATTCCTAGTGTCCCTGGATATTAAGGACGCTTACCTCCATATCCCAATTTGGCCTCATCAGGCCTATCTGCAGTTCGCCCTACTGAACGATCACTACCAGTTTCAGGCATTACCCTTCGGCCTGTCTACAGCTCCGAGGGTGTTCACGAAGGTGATAGCAGAAATGTTTTGGCTCAGGGTCCCGGGGGGTCAACGTAATTCCATACCTAGACGATCTCCTGATAAGCGAGTTCCAGGGAGCTTCTATTGCTCCATATAGATCGCACTATCCAACTTCTGTCTCACCATGGGTGGATCCTCAACCTGCAGAAGTCCCATCTGGAACTGTCTCAGCAGCTCCTGTTTCTGGGGATGTTACTGGATACTGTAGTACAGAAAGTGTTCCTCCCAGAGAAAAAAGTGAAAACTCTTCAAGAAATGGTTCGCATGGTGCTCTGACCTGCTCGAGTCTCCATTCATCTTTGCATAAAATTGTTGGGAAAGATGGTGGCCTCGTACAAGGCGATTCACTTCGGAAGGTTTCATGCCAGACCATTCCAATTGGACATCCTGAACAAATGGTCCGGGTCCCATCTTCAGATGCACCTGATGATTCGGCTGTCACCCCTGGCCAGGATTTCACTCCTGTGGTGGCTACAGTCTTCCAACCTGCTGGAAGGTCGACGCTTTGGGATTCAGGATTGAATCCTCACGACGGATGCGAGTCTGAGAGGATGGGGAGCTGTCACCCATGGGGCGCAGTTCCAGGCCAGGTGGTCTGCCCAAGAGGCCCTCCTTCCAATCAACATCCTGGAACTTCAGGCCATTGCTCTAATTCAGGCCTCGCCTCTACTCCGGGATCGGGCGATCCAGGTTCAGTCGGACAATCAAGAAGGGACACAAAGCAGGGCCTGCATGCGAGAAGTGTCAAGAATACTAATCTGGGCAGAAAGAAATGCAAGAGCACTGTCCGCGATCTTAATTCCGGGAGTGGACAACTGGGAAGTGGACTTCCTAAGTCGCCATGATCTCCACCTGGGGGAGTGGGGACTACACCCTCAGGTGTTTCAACAGCTCATCGACAGGTGGGGATGCCCACAGATCGACTTGATGGCATATCGCCTCAACAAGAAGCTTCACTGCTATTGCTCATGAACCAGGGACTCTAGGTGAGCGCAGTGGATGCGCTGACATCGCCTTGGCCTTACCAGCTGGTCTACCTGTTTCCTCCGATTCCGTTGATCCCAAGGGTGCTCAAGCAGATCAGCCATCAAAGAGTGAGCGCAATCTTGATTGCCCCGGATTGGCTCCGAAGAGCGTGGTACGCGGCTCTTCTGGACATGTTCGTAGAGGACCCTTGGCCTCTACCATTAAGAAGGGACTTCAACAAGGACCGTTCGTCTACCCGGACTTACCGTGGCTTCGTTTGACGGCATGGAAGTTAAGCAGAACATCCTAGCTCACAAAGGGCTTTCCAAAAATGTCATTACCACTATGGTGCAAGCCAGAAAACCTTTGACGTCAAAACATTATCATCATATCTGGCGGAGAGGTCTCCTGGTGTGAGGAATGCACATATCCCTCTGCGGAATTCCATTTGGGAAGGTTCCTACATTTCCTACAGGCTGGAGTGGATCCATTAAGGTCCAGATTTCAGCTCTTTCCATCTCCATCCAGAAGAAGTTGGCTCTCTTGCCGGAAGTTCAGACCTTGCAAGGGGTTCCTCACATCCAACCTCCATTCGTGCCGCCTGCGGCACCTTGGGATCTGGATGTAGTGTTATGCTTTCTACAGTCCTCCTGGTTTGAACCTCTGACAACGGTAGACGATAAGTACCTCACGTGGAAAACGGTGATGTTACTGACCCTGGCTTCTGTTAGGCGTGTCTCAGAATTGGGGGCCTTGTGCAAAAGTCCGTACTTGGGGGGGTAATTCCAAGTTGATCTCAGCAGGAAATTTTTTAGCAGTTGGGCAAAACCTTGTGCACTGCAGGGGGGGGCAGATATAACATGCAGAGAGAGAGAGAGATTTGGGTGTGGTGAGTTCAATCTGCAATCTAAATTGCAGTGTAAAATTAAAGCAGCCAGTATTTACCCTGCACAGAAACAAAATAACCCACCCAAATCTAACTCTCTGCACATGTTATATCTGCCCCCCCCCCCCTCCCCTGCAGTGCACATGGTTTTGCCCAATTGCTAAAAAATTTCCTGCTGCGATCAACTTGGAATTACCCCCTTGGTCTTTTACGAGAACAGAGCGGAGCTCAGGACTAGACAGCAGTTCCTGCCGAAGGTGGTCTCCGCGTTTCACTTGAATCAACCTATTATGATTCTGTCCAGTTCTGACACTTCTGCTCCTCCGGAGGCATTGGATGCAGTGCGAGCCTTGAAGATGCGCGGAAAAAGGGTTGCCCTGCTTCAAAGCAGTTCGTTGCTTGTTGGATTAGGCTTACTATCCAACAGGCCTATGCGTCGGCAGCCTTACCTGTTCCACAGTCTCTGAAGGCCCACTCTACCAGATCGGTGGGCTCTTCCTCGGCGGCTGCCCGTGGAGTCTCGGCCCTACAACTATGCCAAGCTGCTACCTGGTCGGGGAAGAACATCTTTGTGAAGTTCTACAAGTTTGATACCCTGGCCAAAGAGGATACCCAGTTTGGGCAAGCGTTGCTGCAGAGGTCTCCGCACGTTCTGGAAGCTTTGGGACATCCCCATCATACTAATCTGTCCCCAATATCCCTTATGGATGCTAGAGAACATAGGATTTTAAATACCTACTGGAAAATCCTTTTCTCGTAGTACATAAGGGATATTGGTTGCCTGCCTCTGTGCTGTGACTTTCTACAGGTTCTCTGTTAGGTGTTACCTGTTCAGCTGTTGCTGTTATTGTTGTCAGCCGTTGCTGGACAGGTTATGTTTTGGTGTGCTGGTGTGTCAATATCACCACACTTATTGTTATGTTCCTTCTCTCAAGTATGTAATTCTCCTTCGGGCACTGTTTTGCCTATAATTAACCTGTAGGAAGAGGCATAGAGGGGAGGAGCCAGCACACCCAGTTGAAGAAATCTAAAGTGCACTGGCTCCTTTGGACCCCATCTATACCCCATCGTACTAATCTGTCCCCAATATCTCTTATGGACTACGAGAGAAGGATTTACCGGTAGGTATTTAAAATCCTATTTTTTCTGAAACCACACCGACAAGGCAGAGATGTGAACCTTGAGGGAGGCCAGACGAAGTCCTAAATCCAGGCCTTGTTGCAAAACAGCCAAAAGTCTGGAGATACTGAACTTGTAAGCATCGTAATTCTTAGCAGCACACCAGGTGAAGTAAGAATGCCAGACCCTATTGTAAATCCGTGCAGAAGACAGTTTGCGGGCCTTTAGCATAGTTTTGATAACCGCCTCAGAAAATCCTTTGGCCCTCAGGAGTGAAGCTTCAAGAGCCGCACCATCAAAGCCAGTCTGGCCAGGTCCGGGTAGCCACAAGGGCACTGAACGAGGAGGTCTGTGCGTTGAAGTAGAAGAGGACGCTCTATCGATAGACCCTGCAGGTCTGAAAACCAGTGCCGTCTGTGCCATGCTGGAGCGACTAGAAGTAGTATTACTCCTTGCTTGATCTTCCGTAGTACCCTTGGCAGGAGTGACACTGGAGGGAACATGTAGGGCAGCCGAAAGTTCCATGGAATTGCCAGTGCATCCACGAACGCTGCTTGAGGATCCCTTGTTCTTGATCCGAAGACTGGAACTTTGTGATTGTGTTGAGACGCCATCAGGTCTACATCTGTAGGCCCCACTTGTCCACTAGGAGTTGAAAGACTCCACTCTCCGGCGTGCACGTCCTGACGACTGAGGAAGTCCGCTTCCCAGTTGAGGACTCCCAGAATGAATACTGCCGATATTGCTGGCAGATGGCGTTCCGCCCAACAAGGGATTTTGGACACTTCATCATTACCATGCGGTTTCGAATGCCGCCTTGATGATTTATTTAAGCCACCGTGGTGGTGTTGCCTGATTGTACTTGAACAGGCCTGTTCTGTATCAGAGGCAGGGCAAGAGTCAAAGCATTGAACACTGCCCGCAGTTGCAAAATGTTTTTCGGGAGAGATTTCTCCTTGGTCCACCAACCCTGAAGAGAGTGTTGCTCCAGCACCGCGCCCCAACCTCTCAGGCTGGTGTCAGGAGGACTCAGTTGGAAGTCCAGAAGGGACGTCCCCTGTCCAACTGCTGGTCCTGTAGCCACCAGCTCAGTAACAGACGAACCTCCGGAGTCAAGGAGATCATTTGAGACCTGATCCGATGAGGCAGGCCATCCCATTTGGAAAAGATTAACCTCTGTTGAGGGCGGGAATGAAATTGAGCGTACTGTACCATGTCGAACGCCGACACCATGAGGCCTAGTACTTGCATCGCCGAGTGTATCGACACTCTTGGGCAAAAGAGGAAGTATTGTATCCTGTCCTGGAGTTTCAGGACTTTCTCTGGAGACAGAAACAGTCTTTGGCTGTGTGTGTCCAGCAGTACCCCCAAGTGCTCCATGCTTCTTGCAGGGACCAGCGAGGACTTCTTCCAGTTGACGAGCCACCTGTGGGCTTGTGGGAAGTGTACCGTCCGTTGCAGATGACTGAGGAGGACATCGTGGGAGTTTGCCAGGATCAGCAAGTCTTCCAGACATGGCAGGGTCCTGATTCCATGACGACGGAGATAAGCCGCCATCATGGCCATAACCTTTTGTGAAGATCCGAGGCGCTATGGCCAGTCCAAACGGCAGAGCCTGGAACTGATAGTGAAGGTTGCCAATAGCAAACCGCAGATATTGCTGATGCGATATGGTAATAGGTATATGCAGATATGCATTTTGTATATCCAGGGATGCCATATAATCTCCAGGTTCCATGGCCAGTACAATTGAGCGCAGTGTTTCCATACAGAACTTGGATACTCTCACAGATTTGTTCAGTGATTTGAGGTTGAGCATAGGCCGGAAAGACCCATCGGGTTTCAGGACTAGAAACAGGGTTGAGTACTATCCCCCGCCTCTCTGGGACAGGGGTACCTGCACTACCACTCCTGTATCCAGGAGGGAACGCACAACAAGGTGTAGAGCTTGCCCCTTCAACGGGTCCGAAGGGATAACCGTCGTTCGGAACTGGCGAGGGGGATGTCTCTTGAAAGAGACTGCGTACCCGTGAGAGACGACTTCTCTCGCCTATGATTCTGAAGTGGTTTTTAACCAGACCTGGGTGAATTGCAGAAGTCGGCCTCCCACCCTGGGATCACCCAGGGGGAGGCTCGCCCCGTCATGCAGCAGGTTTGTCTTGTTTGGAAGCAGGCTGACAAGCAGCCCAGGATTGTTTTGCTTTGGGCTTAGTGGTTTTGGGAGCACGAGCTTGTCTTGGGTATGCCTGACCTTTTGCTTTCCCTTGAAGTCGAAAGGAACGAAAAGTGGTACTCTTTGTTTTCTGTGCAGAAGGATTAGTATTTGGGAGAAATGCAGTTTTAGCAGCCGCTAAGTCAGTTACAATCTTATTCAGATCCTCCCCAAATAGGATGTCTCCCTTAAAAGGGAGTACCTCCAAGGTCTTTTTGGAGTCCAGGTCCACCTTCCATGACCTCAACCACAGAATTCGCCGAGCCAGGATGGACGTAGTCGACGCCTCGGCCGCCATTATACCTGCTTCAGAGGATGCCTCCTGAATGTAGTGGGAGGCGGTGGTAATATGAGACAGAAATTGTCTGGCAGTGTCAGATATATCCTGAGGCAGCTCTTCCTCTATTGCCTGAAGCCATGCTTCAGTTCCTTTTTGCGGCCCAGGAGGCTGCTATAGTGGGTCTATGTACAGCACCTGTAAGGGAGTAAACAGACTTCAGGCATCCTTCGACATGCTTATCTGTCGGTTCCTTCAGTGAGGTGATGGTGGTGACAGGCAGAGTAGATGACACCACAAGACGGGTGACATGGGAATCCACCGGCAGTAGATTTTCTAACTTGTTACACTACTCAGTGGAGAGAGGATAACAAGCTAGCATCTTTTTAGACAGGTAGAATTTATTTCCTGGAGAAGACCAGGGTTCCTGACATATGTCTACCAAATGGTCAGAATGTGGTAAGACTAGTTTAGTTACCTTCTGACATTTTAATTTATCAGGTTTCTTAACCGCAGTAGTGGGATCTACATCATCATGGATTTGTAGAATCAGCTTAATTGCCTCCACTAGGCCAGGGACATCAACTTGCGTTGTAGTTTCCTCGTCAGAAGCGACTGTGTCAGTGTCTGATGGATCAGTATACTCTTCATCAGAAGTATCATCTGAGATATTAGTGGATTGTGAGGAGGAGGCGGCCCGCTTAGATGACCCCTTGACCGCAGAGGCGGATTTACCATAGGGCCACTATGTGGCTGCAATGGCACAGGAGGTCCCATAGGGGGCGTAAGGCGTGTCACAAGCGTATTAAGCATATTTGAGAATGCCGCCCAAGGTGGCTCCTGATTGGCTACAGGAGCAGCAGGCTGACTGGGAGATGTATGGCACATATTACACAGACCATCCTTCAAAACTTCCCCCTCAGGAAAATCCTTGGTGCATATGCTGCATGATGCAGGCTAGTCCACGGATTTTCCGGTATCCGGACTCCAGATCGACAGCAAAAAGGTCGACATGGACAAAAGGTCGACAGGAACAAGGTCGACATGAGTTTTTCACGATTTTTTTCTTTTTTGGAACCTTTTCATACTTAACGATCCACGTGGACTACGATTGGAACGGTAATCTGTGCCGAGCGGTAGCGGAGCGAAGGCACCATGCCCGAAGCATGGCGAGCCATGCGAGGGGACGCGGTGCACTAATTGGGGTTCCCGGTCACTCTACGAAGAAAACGACACCAAAAAAAACTCATGTCGACCTTTTTTCATGTTGACCTTGTTCCTGTCGACCTTTTGTCCATGTCGACCTAAGGTGTGTCGACCAATTGGCGTCGACCTAATGTTTGTCGACCTTTTTGCTGTCGATCCTGAGTCCCAGACCCGGATTTTCCGCCCTATGTGGTAGACATAGTGAATGTAACCTTAGAGCATAACAGTACAATATAGCCAGACAAATATAATACTGTACCTGCAAATAAATCCCCTAATTCTGTGGCAGAAACTGCAAAACACAAGCAGAGAATAAATGCGGTATGAGGTGACTGAAATACACAGTAAAAATAAGATTTTAAACCTACCGGTAAATCTTTTTCTCGTAGTCCGTAGAGGATGCTGGGACTCCGTAAGGACCATGGGGATAGACGGGCTCCGCAGGAGACATGGGCACTTTAAGAAAGACTTTGGATCTGGGTGTGCACTGGCTCCTCCCTCTATGCCCCTCCTCCAGACCTCAGTTAGAGAAACTGCCCAGAGGAGATGGACAGTACGAGGAAAGGATTTTTGTTAATCCAAGGGCAAGATTCATACAAGCCACACCAATCACACCATATAACTTGTGATTTACTAACCAGTTAACAGTATGAAAACAACATAGCATCAGTCCAAGACCAATGAAAACTATAACATAACCCTTATGTAAGCAAAACTATAGACAAGTCTTGCAGAAGAAGTCCGCACTTGGGACGGGCGCCCAGCATCCTCTACGGACTACGAGAAAAAGATTTACCGGTAGGTTTAAAATCTTATTTTCTCTAACGTCCTAGAGGATGCTGGGACTCCGTAAGGACCATGGGGATTATACCAAAGCTCCCAAACGGGCGGGAGAGTGCGGATGACTCTGCAGCACCGATTGAGCAAACAGGAGGTCCTCCTCAGCCAGGGTATCAAACTTATAGAACTTTGCAAAGGTGTTTGACCCCGACCAAGTAGCAGCTCGGCACAGCTGTAGTGCCGAGACCCCTCGGGCAGCCGCCCAAGACGAGCCCACCTTCCTAGTGGAATGGGCCTTAACCGATTTTGGTAATGGCAATCCTGCCGTTGAATGCGCCTGCTGAATCGTGTTACAGATCCAGCGAGCAATAGTCTGCTTTGAAGCAGGGCCGCCGACCCCAGCGAGCAATAGTCTGCTTTGAAGCAGGGCCGCCGACTTTGTTGGCTGCATACAGGACAAACAGTGCTTCTGTTTTTCTGATCCTAGCCGTTCTGGCCACGTAAATTTTCAAAGCCCTGACCACATCAAGGGACTCGGAATCCTCCAAGTCACGTGTAGCCACAGGCACGACAATAGGTTGGTTCATATAAAAGGATGAGACCACCTTAGGTAGGAATTGAGGACGGGTCCGCAATTCCGCTCTATCCATATGGAAAACCAGATAAAGCCGCTAATTCCGAAACTCACCTAGCCAAAGCCAAGGCTAACAACATGACCACCTTCCAAGTGAGATATTTCAACTCCGCTGTTCTAAGTGGTTCAAACCAATGTGACTTAAGGAAACTTAACACCACGTTAAGGTCCCAAGGCGCCACCGGAGGTACAAAAGGAGGCTGAATATGCAGTACTCCCTTCACAAAAGTCTGTACTTCAGGTAGAGAGGCCAATTCCTTTTGAAAGAAAATGGATAAGGCCAAAATCTGAACTTTAATGGAGCCTAATTTTAGGCCCAAATTCACTCCAGTTTGTAGGAAGTGAAGAAAACGGCCTAGATGGAATTCTTCCGTAGGAGCATTCCTGGCCTCACACCAAGAAACATATTTTCGCCATATTCGGTGATGTTTAGATGTCACGTCCTTCCTAGCCTTTATTAGCGTAGGAATGACCTCGTCCGGAATACCCTTTTCCGCTAGGATCCGGCGTTCAACCTCCATGCCGTCAAACGCAGCCGCGGTAAGTCTTGGAACAGACAAGGACCCTGTTGCAACAGGTCCAGTCTTAGAGGAAGAGGCCACAGATCTTCTGTGAGCATTTCCTGCAGATCTGGATACCAGGTCCTTCGTGGCCAATCTGGAACAATGAGTATTGTTCTCACTCCTCTTTTTCTTATTATTCACAACACCTTGGGTATGAGAGGAAGAGGAGGAAATACATAGACCGACTGGAACACCCACGGTGTCACTAGGGCGTCCACAGCTACCGCCTGAGGATCTCTTGACCTGGCGCAATACCTTTGTAGCTTTTTGTTGAGACGGGACGCCATCATGTCTATTTGGGGCAGTCCCCATCGACTTGCAATCTGTGCGAAGACTTCCTGATGAAGTCCCCACTCTCCTGGATGCAGGTCGTGTCTGCTGAGGAAGTCTGCTTCCCAGTTGTCCACTCCCGGAATGAACACTGCTGACAGTGCGCTTACATGATTCTCCGCCCAGCGAAGAATTCTGGTGGCTTCCGCCATCGCCACTCTGCTCCTTGTGCCGCCCTGGCGGTTTACATGAGATACTGCGGTGACGTCTGACTGGATCAGAACTGGTCGGTCGCGAAGTAAGGTCTCCGCTTGACGTAGGGCATTGTATATGGCCCTTAGTTCCAGGATGTTGATGTGAAGACAAGTCTCTTGACTTGACCAAAGGCCTTGGAAATGTCTTCCCTGTGTGACTGCTCCCCAACCTCGGAGGCTCGCGTCCGTGGTCACCAGGATCCAATCCTGAATGCCGAACCTGCGGCCCTCTAGAAGGTGAGCACTCTGCAGCCACCACAGGAGAGATACCCTGGCCCTGGGGGACCATTTGTGCAATAGGTCCCATTGGAAAATCCTTGCATGGAACCTGCCGAAGGGAATGGCTTCGTACGTCGCCACCATTTTTCCCAGGACTTGAGTGCAATGATGTACTGACACTTGTTTTGGCTTCAACAGGTTCTTGACTAGAGTCATAAGTTCCTGCGCTTTTTCTATTGGAAGAAAAACCCTTTTCTGGTCTGTGTCCAGAATCATGCCCAAGAAGGGCAGACGAGTCGTAGGATTCAGCTGCGACTTTGGAATATTGAGAATCCAGCCGTGTCGCTGTAACACCTTCAGTGAAAGTGATATGCTGTTCAGCAACTTCTCCCGTGATCTCGCTTTTGTGAGGAGATCGTCCAAGTACGGGATAATTGTGACACCCTGCTTGCGCAGGAGCACCATCATTTCCGCCATTACATGGGTGAAAATTCTCGGGGCCGTAGAAAGCCCAAACGGCAACGTCTGAAATTGGTAATGACAATCCTGTACCGCAAATCTCAGGTACGCCTGATGAGGAGGATATATGGGAACATGCAGGTATGCATCCTTTATGTCCAGAGATAACATAAAATCCCCCCCTTCCAGGCTGGCGATGACCGCTCTGAGCGATTCCATTTTGAATTTGAACCGTTTTAAGTAAAGGTTCAGGGATTTTACATTCAAAATGGGTCTGACCGAACCGTCCGGTTTCGGGACCACAAACAGAGTTGAGTAGTACCCCTTCCCTCTTTGAAGCAGGGGAACCTCGACCACCACTTGTTGAAGACACAATTTGTGAATCGCATGTAACACTATCTCCCTTTCCAGGGGAGAAGTCGGTAGCGCCAATTTGAAAAACCGGCGAGGAGGCACCTCTTCGAATTCCAGCTTGTATCCCTGGGAAACAATTTCTATTGCACCAGGGATCCACCTGTGAGTGAACCCAGATGTGGCTGAAAAGTCGAAGACGTGCCCCCACTGGAGCGGACTCCCTCAGGGGAGCCCCAGCGTCATGCGGTGGATTTTTGCAGAGGCCGGGGAGGACTTCTGTTCCTGGGAACTAGCTGTGTTGTGCAGCTTTTTCCCTCTGCCCTTACCTCTGGCTAGAAAGGACGATCCACGTACTCTTTTGCTTTTATTTGAACGAAAGGACTGCATTTGATAATGAGGCGCTTTCTTAGATTGTGAGGGAATATAAGGCAAAAAATTCGATTTACCTGCCGTAGCTGTGGAGACGAGGTCCGAGAGGCCCTCTCCAAACAATTCCTCACCCTTGTAAGGCAAAAACTCCATATGCCTCTTTGAGTCGGCATCACCTGACCACTGTCGGGTCCATAAGACTCGCCTAGCAGAAATAGACATAGCGTTTATTCTGGAACCCAGTAAACTAATGTCTCTTTGAGCATCCCTCATATATAAGACAGCATCTTTTATATGCCCTAGGGTCATTAAAATGGTATCCTTATCAAGGGTCTCAATATCCGCTGATAAGGAATCTGTCCATGCTGCTACAGCACTACAAACCCAGGCCGACACAATTGCCGGTCTGAGTAACGTACCAGAATGTGTGTAAATGGACTTCAAGGTAACCTCCTGCTTGCGGTCAGCAGGATCCTTGAGGGTAGCCGTATCTTGGGATGGGAGCGCTATCTTTTTTGATAAGCGTGTCAAAGCCTTGTCTACCCTAGGGGAGGATTCCCACCGTATTCTGTCCTTTGGCGGGAAAGGATACGCTATAAGAATCCTTTTGGGAATCTGCAGTTTTTTGTCTGGAGTTTCCCACGCTTTTTCGCATAATTCGTTCAGCTCATGTGAGGAGGGAAAGGTTACCTCAGGTTTCTTTCCCTTATACATGTGTACCCTCGTGTAAGGGACAGGGGGTTCCTCTGTGATATGCAAAACATCTTTTATTGCAATAATCATATATCGAATACATTTAGCCACTTTTGGCTGTAATTTTGCATCATCGTAGTCGACACTGGAGTCTGAATCCGTGTCGGTATCTGTGTCTACTATTTGGGATAGTGGGCGCTTCTGAGACCCCGAAGGTCCCGGCGACATTGGGACAGACATGGGTTGACTCCCTGACTGTACCCTAGCTTCAGCTTTGTCTAATCTTTTGTGCAGTAAATTAACATTAGCACTTAAAACATTCCACATATCCATCCAGTCAGGTGTCGGCGCTGCCGATGGAGACCTTACATTCATACACTCCCCCTCCTCCTTAGGTGAGCCTTCAACCTCAGACATGTCGACACACGTGTACCGACACACCACACACACACAGGGAAGCTCTTTTCTGAAGACAGGTTCCCCGCCAGGCCCTTTGGAGCAGTGACGTGCGGTGGGGTGAGGCAGAGCCTTTCCTGTCATACTAACATTTGTGCCAGAATTTTGACTGTATAAAGTATATGAAAAATACAAATAATTTATTTGAAATATCTTTTTTGCATTATTCTAATCATTTTTATAGCCAAAACTCTGGAGTAAAAAGTCTATGGCAGGTGAGGCAGTGCCTCACCTGTCTATCTTTTCCGCACATCTCTGATCAAAACTCACCAAATTACCTGGCGTTTATACTGCTGCACCTGTGTATAATGCCAAGATGTACCATTTCTCATATATTGCATGTAAATCTGGCTCTGGGGCTAGCCAGTGCCTCCTGAGCCATTTAGCTCACCGCATGTCCCTGCTTTGGAGAGACAGAGAGAGAGTATGCCAGCACACACCACAGCGCTATATGACCCAGGAAAAAACACAGAATGTTTACCCAGTAGCGCTTTTCAAGTATGTATATGCGCCAATTATGTGCCCCCCCTCTACTTTAAAACCCTCTTTCACCGTGGTATCAAGCAGGGGAGAGTCCGGGGAGCTTCCTCTCAGCGGTGCTGTGGAGAAAAATGGCGCTGGTGAGTGCTGAGGGAGAAGCCCCGCCCCCTCGGCGGCGGGATTCTGTCCCGCTCAAAATTCTTAAAAACATGGCGGGGGCCCTTTATATACATGTACAGTGCCCAGCTGTACATGTATTTATGTACATTTGCCACAGGAGAGGTTTATATTGCTGCCCAGGGCGCCCCCCCTGCGCCCTGCACCCTTACAGTGACCGATGTGTGTGAGGTGAATGGGAGCAATGGCGCACAGCTTCACTGCTGTGCGTTACCTCTATGAAGATCAAGCTGTCTTCTGCCGCCTCTGAAGTCTTTTCCTCTCATACTCACCCGACTTCTATCTTCCGGCTCTGCGAGGAGGGCGGCGGCGCGGCTCTGGACGGCGAGGGTGAGACCTGCGTACCGATCCCTCTGGAGCTAATGGTGTCCAGTAGCCTAAGAAACAGAGCCCTGAAACTCAGAGAAGTGGGTCTGTTTCTCTCTCCTCAGTCCCTCGATGCAGGCAGTCTGTTGCCAGCAGGCTCCCTGAACATAAAAAACCTAACTAAAATACTTTCTTTACAGGAAACTCAGGAGAGCTCCCTGAAATGCACCCAGTCTCCACTGGGCACAGTATCAAACTGAGGTCTGGAGGAGGGGCATAGAGAGAGGAGCCAGTGCACACCCAGATCCAAAGTCTTTCTTAAAGTGCCCATGTCTCCTGCGGAGCCCGTCTATCCCCATGGTCCTTACGGAGTCCCAGCATCCTCTAGGACGTTAGAGAAATACACTTAACTGTAAGTACTGTGCAGCACTATATAATAGATCCTGACGCACCTATTCCCTTAAGGTACAGAATACAGTGATAGCTAAAGCTTGTGATACACTGAAAGTGAAATTCACACAGCAGATACAGGCACACACAGTCACAGTGACAATGCAGATAATTATTTTAGTCTGACAATAAAACTGCACTGGACTAGTGTATATATATATATATATATAGATATATACACTGCTCAACAAAATTAAGGGAACACTAAAATAACACATCCTAGATCTGAATGAATGAAATATTCTTATTACTTTGTTCCATACATAGTTGAATGTGCTGACAACAAAATCACACAAAAATTATCAATGGAAATCGAATTTATTAACCCATGGAGGTCTGGATTATGAGTCACTCAAAATTAAAGTGGAAAAACACAATACAGGCTGATCCAACTTTGATGTACTGTCCTTAAAACAAGTCAAAATGAGGCTCAGTAGTGTGTGTGGCCTCCACGTGCCTGTATGACCTCCCTACAACGCCTGGGCATGCTCCTGATGAGGTGGCAGATGGTCTTCTGAGGGATCTCCTCCCAGACCTGGACTAAAGCATCCGCCAACTCCTGGACAGTCTGTGGTGCAATGGTGGATGGAGCGAGACATGATGTCCCAGATGTGCTCAATTGGATTCAGGTCTGGGGAACGGGCGGGTCAGTCCATAGCATCAATGCCTTCATCTTGCAGGAACTGCTGACACACCCAGCCACATGAGGTCTAGCATTGTCTTGCATTAGGAGGAACCCAGGGCCAACCGCACCAGCATATGGTCTCACAAGGGGTCTGAGGATCTCATCTCGGTACCTAATGGCAGTCAGGCTACCTCTGGCGAGCACATGGAGGGCTGTGCTGCCCCCCAAAGAAATGCTACCCCACACCATTACTGACCCACTGCCAAACCGGTCATGCTGGAGGATGTTGCAGGCAGCAGAACGTTCTCCTTGGCGTCTCCAGACTCTGTCATGTCTGTCACGTGCTCAGTGAGAACCTGCTTTCATCTGTGAAGAGCACAGGGCGCCAGTGGCGAATTTGCCAATCTTGGTGTTCTCTGGCAAATGCCAAACGTCCTGCACGGTGTTGGGCTGTAAGCACAACCCCCACCTGTGGACGTCGGGCCCTCATACCACCCTCATGGAGTCTGTTTCTGATCGTTTGAGTAGACACATCCACATTTGTGGCTTGCTGGAGGTCATTTTGTAGGGCTCTGGCAGTGCTCCTGTTCCTCCTTGCACAAAGGCGGAGGTAGCGGTCCTGCTGCTGGGTTGTTGCCCTCCTACGGCCTCCTCCACATCTCCTGATGTACTGGCCTGTCTCCTGGTATCGCCTCCATGCTCTGGACACTACGCTGACAGACACAGCAAACCTTCTTGCCACAGCTCGCATTGATGTGCCATCCTGGATGAGCTGCACTACCTGGGCCACTTGTGTGGGTTGTAGACTCCGTCTCATGCTACCACTAGAGTGAAAGCACCGCCAGCTTTCAAAAGTGACCAAAACATCAGCCAGAAAGCATAGGAGCTGAGAAGTAGTCTGTGGTCACCACCTGCAGAACAACTCCTTTATTCGGGGTGCCTTGCTAATTGCCTATAATTCCCACCTGTTGTCTATTCCATTTGCACAACAGCATGTGAAATTGATTGTCAATCAGTGTTGCTTCCTAAGTGGACAGTTTGATTTCACAGAAGTGTGATTGACTTGGAGTTACATTGTGTTGTTTAAGTGTTCCCTTTATTTTTTTGAGCAGTGTATATATATATATAGATATATATATATAGATATATATATATATCTATATATGAAATAATAGAATTCCTTAATGCTCTCTTATTGTAAGTCTACTGTTCTATTGCTTATTTTATATCAGTTAGTTTGTTCTATATCAGTTAATTTAACATTGTTTCTTTTATAGGCAGGCTTCAACACAGAGAAAGGATCCCTTGTCGACAGAGATCAACATAGAAACAGATACACAAATGATATCTCTGTGTAGCGCACTTCTGTAACGTATTAGGCAATTATTTGTCTAATGATAATACTTTTTCTGAATATATATATAGATAAAGAGAGGATGACTTTACACATTTAAACACCCATATTTAAAATAAACACGTTTTTATTGTTAAGACAATGTAGTTCAAAATCATATTTGCAATAAAAATTATCATTGTTTCCTTACAAAGTAATATTGATCATTAGGAATACAATTGTTTGTTCAGTTTATACATTTAAAATTAATAATAAAGATACTTTCATCCAACGCGTTTCGTCTTATAGCGACTTCTTCAGGGGTGTTTCTAAACAACATTTTTTTCTCTTATTGAAAATGCTCTCAAAATTTGAGGAGATGTTTCCTCCTTAAGAGGTTATAGAAAGTGATCTTTTGATCAAACCAATTATTATAGATGTATATATCAGAATACTTGTACAATATATTCTGGTAGAGGTACACTTGTCCTTAACTAACGCTGTCTTAAAATGACATGTAGAATACTAAAGTGTCTGTAGAATCACAGCGCTGATAAATCAGGCGGATTTACAGAGGAGACCTTGCCCTGCAGTCCCGGAGACCAGTCACAGCTACTGATAAGATGGCGCCCAAAGTCTCAGTCAGGGAGTGAGGGAGACTGTGAGGCAGCTCCAGGGCGGGAACACCAGCAGTAGATGCGCCCGGAGCTGGGGGAGGGGCTACAGGTCCAGCGCCTTATCCTCACCAGCATAGAGACCTTTTTTAAATGGATAATGTATTTTCTCTGACGTCCTAGTGGATGCGGGGTACTCCGTAAGGACCATGGGGAATAGTCGGGCTCCGCAGGAGACTGGGCACTCTTAAAAGAAAGATTAGGTACTATATCTGGTGTGCACTGGCTCCTCCCTCTATGCCCCTCCTCCAGACCTCAGTTAGAATCTGTGCCCGGCCAGAGCTGGATGCACCTAGTGGGCTCTCCTGAGCGTACTAGAAAAGAAAGTATTTGTTAGGTTTTTTATTATCAGTGAGATCTGCTGGCAACAGACTCACTGCTACGAGGGACTGAGGGGAGAGAAGCAAACCTACCTGCTTGCAGCTAGCATGTGCTTCTAAGGCTACTGGACACCATTAGCTCCAGAGGGATCGAACACAGGGCCCGACCTTGATCGTCCGTTCCCGGAGCCGCGCCGCCGTCCCCCTTGCAGAGCCAGAAGACGGAAGAACCAGGAGAAAATCGGCGGCTGAAGACTCCGGTCTTCAATAAGGTAGCGCACAGCACTGCAGCTGTGCGCCATTGCTCCCACAGCACAACACGTTCCGGTCACTGGTGGGTGCAGGGCGCTGGGGGGGGGGGGCCTTGGCCTGCAATATGAATACCTTTTTGGCAAAAGTGCACATAATACAGTTTCTCTAACGTCCTAGTGGATGCTGGGGACTCCGAAAGGACCATGGGGAATAGCGGCTCCGCAGGAGACTGGGCACAAAAGTAAAAGCTTTAGGACTACCTGGTGTGCACTGGCTCCTCCCCCCATGACCCTCCTCCAAGCCTCAGTTAGATTTTTGTGCCCGAACGAGAAGGGTGCATACTAAGGGGCTCTCCTGAGCTGCTTAGAGTAAAAGTTTAAAGTAGGTTTTTTATTTTCAGACTAAGGGGAGAAGAAGCGAACTCACCTGCGTGCAGAGTGGATTGGGCTTCTTAGGCTACTGGACATTAGCTCCAGAGGGACGATCACAGGCCCAGCCATGGATGGGTCCCAGAGCCGCGCCGCCGGCCCCCTTACAGAGCCAGAAGACTGAAGAGGTCCGGAAAATCGGCGGCAGAAGACGTCCTGTCTTCAATAAGGTAGCGCACAGCACCGCAGCTGTGCGCCATTGCTCTCAGCACACTTCACACTCCGGTCACTGAGGGTGCAGGGCGCTGGGGGGGGCGCCCTGAGACGCAATAAAAATACCTTTTTTGGCAAAAAATACATCACATATAGCTCCTGGGCTATATGGATGCATTTAACCCCTGCCAATTTTTCCATAAAAAAGCGGGAGAAAGGCCGCCGAGAAGGGGGCGGAGCCTATCTCCTCAGCACACTGGCGCCATTTTTTCCTCACAGCTCCGTTGGAGGAAGGCTCCCTGACTCTCCCCTGCAGTCCTGCACTACAGAAACAGGGTAAAACAAGAGAGGGGGGGCACTTATTTGGCAGATAAATATATACAGCAGCTATATCAGGGAAAAACACTTATATAAGGTTATCCCTATATATATATATATATATAGCGCTCTGGTGTGTGCTGGCAAACTCTCCCTCTGTCTCCCCAAAGGGCTAGTGGGGTCCTGTCCTCTATCAGAGCATTCCCTGTGTGTGTGCTGTGTGTCGGTACGTTGTGTCGACATGTATGAGGAGGAAAATGGTGTGGAGGCGGAGCAATTGCCTGTGTTAGTGATGTCACCCCCTAGGGAGTCGACACCTGACTGGATGGTCTTATGGAAAGAATTACGTGATAGTGTCAGCACTTTACAAAAGACTGTTGACGACATGAGACAGCCGGCAAATCAGTTAATACCTGTACAGGCGTCTCAAACACCGTCAGGGGCTATAAAACGCCCGTTACCTCAGGTCGATACTGACACGGACACTGACTCCAGTGTCGACGGTGAGGAAACAAACGTATTTTCCAGTAGGGCCACACGTTACATGATCACGGCAATGAAGGAGGTTTTGAACATTTCTGATACTACAAGTACCACAAAAAAGGGTATTATGTGGGGTGTGAAAAAACTACCCGTAGTTTTTCCTGAATCAGATGAATTAAATGAGGTGTGTGATGAAGCGTGGGTTTCCCCCGATAAAAAACTGCTAATTTCTAAAAAATTATTGGCATTATACCCTTTCCCGCCAGAGGTTAGGGCACGTTGGGAAACACCCCCTAGGGTAGATAAGGCGCTCACACGCTTATCAAAACAAGTGGCGTTACCGTCTCCTGATACGGCCGCCCTCAAGGAACCAGCTGATAGGAAGCTGGAAAATATCCTAAAAAGTATATACACACATACTGGTATTATACTGCGACCAGCAATCGCCTCAGCCTGGATGTGCAGTGCTGGGGTGGCTTGGTCGGATTCCCTGACTGAAAATATTGTTACCCTGGACAGGGACAATATATTATTGACTATAGAGCATTTAAAGGATGCATTTCTATATATGCGAGATGCACAGAGGGATATTTGCACTCTGGCATCAAGAGTAAGTGCGATGTCCATTTCTGCCAGAAGAGGGTTATGGACGCGACAGTGGTCAGGTGATGCGGATTCCAAACGGCATATGGAAGTATTGCCGTATAAAGGGGAGGAGTTATTTGGGGTCGGTCTATCGGACCTGGTGGCCACGGCAACGGCTGGGAAATCCACCTTTTTACCCCAGGTCACCTCTCAGCAGAAAAAGATACCGTCTTTTCAGGCTCAGTCCTTTCGTCCCCATAAGGGCAAGCGGGCAAAAGGCCACTCATATCTGCCCCGGGGCAGAGGAAGGGGAAAAAGACTGCAGCAAACAGCCTCTTCCCACGAACAGAAGCCCTCCCCCGCTTCTGCCAAGTCCTCAGCATGACGCTGGGGCCTTACAAGCGGACTCAGGCACGGTGGGGGCCCGTCTCAAGAATTTCAGCGCGCAGTGGGCTCACTCGCAAGTGGACCCCTGGATCCTGCAGGTAGTATCTCAGGGGTACAAATTGGAATTCGAGACGTCTCCCCCTCGCCGGTTCCTGAAGTCTGCTTTACCAACGTCTCCCCCCGACAGGGAGGCGGTATTGGAAGCCATTCACAAGCTGTATTCCCAGCAGGTGATAATCAAGGTACCCCTCCTACAACAGGGAAAGGGGTATTATTCCACGCTGTTTGTGGTACCGAAGCCGGACGGCTCGGTGAGACCCATTTTAAATCTGAAATCCTTGAACACTTACATAAAAAGGTTCAAGTTCAAGATGGAGTCACTCAGAGCAGTGATAGCGAACCTGGAAGAAGGGGACTATATGGTGTCTCTGGACATCAAGGATGCTTACCTCCATGTCCCAATTTGCCCTTCTCACCAAGGGTACCTCAGGTTTGTGGTACAGAACTGTCACTATCAGTTTCAGACGCTGCCGTTTGGATTGTCCACGGCACCCCGGGTCTTTACCAAGGTAATGGCCGAAATGATGATTCTTCTTCGAAGAAAAGGCGTCTTAATTATCCCTTACTTGGACGATCTCCTGATAAGGGCAAGGTCCAGAGAACAGTTAGAGGTCGGAGTAGCACTATCTCAAGTAGTACTACGACAGCACGGATGGATTCTAAATATTCCAAAATCGCAGCTGATTCCGACGACACGTCTGCTGTTCCTAGGGATGATTCTGGACACAGTACAGAAAAAGGTGTTTCTCCCGGAGGAGAAAGCCAGGGAGTTATCCGACCTAGTCAGGAACCTCCTAAGACCAGGCCAAGTGTCAGTGCATCAATGCACAAGGGTCCTGGGAAAGATGGTGGCTTCTTACGAAGCGATTCCATTCGGCAGATTCCACGCAAGAACTTTTCAGTGGGATCTGCTGGACAAATGGTCCGGATCGCATCTTCAAATGCATCAGCGGATAACCCTGTCTCCAAGGACAAGGGTGTCTCTCCTGTGGTGGTTACAGAGTGCTCATCTCCTAGAGGGCCGCAGATTCGGCATTCAGGATTGGGTCCTGGTGACCACGGATGCCAGCCTGAGAGGCTGGGGAGCAGTCACACAGGGAAAAAATTTCCAGGGCTTGTGGTCAAGCATGGAAACGTCACTTCACATAAATATCCTGGAACTAAGGGCCATTTACAATGCCCTAAGTCAGGCAAGGCCTCTGCTTCAGGGTCAGCCGGTGTTGATCCAGTCGGACAACATCACGGCAGTCGCCCACGTAAACAGACAGGGCGGCACAAGAAGCAGGAGGGCAATGACGGAAGTTGCAAGGATTCTTCGCTGGGCGGAAAATCATGTGATAGCACTGTCAGCAGTGTTCATTCCGGGAGTGGACAACTGGGAAGCAGACTTCCTCAGCAGACACGATCTTCACCCGGGGGAGTGGGGACTTCACCCAGAAGTCTTCCACATGATTGTGAACCGTTGGGAAAAACCAAAGGTGGACATGATGGCGTCCCGCCTCAACAAAAAACTGGACAGATATTGCGCCAGGTCAAGGGACCCTCAGGCAATAGCTGTGGACGCTCTGGTAACACCGTGGGTGTACCAGTCAGTATATGTGTTCCCTCCTCTGCCTCTCATACCCAAGGTACTGGGAATCATAAGAAGGAGAGGTGTAAAGACTATACTCGTGGCTCCGGATTGGCCAAGAAGGACTTGGTACCCGGAAATTCAAGAGATGCTCACGGAAGACCCGTGGCCTCTACCTCTAAGAAAGGACCTGCTCCAGCAGGGACCATGTCTGTTCCAAGACTTACCGCGGCTGCGTTTGACGGCATGGCGGTTGAACGCCGGATTCTGAAGGAAAAAGGCATTCCAGATGAAGTCATCCCTACCCTGATCAAAGCCAGGAAGGATGTAACTGTGCAACATTATCACCGTATTTGGCGTAAATATGTTGCGTGGTGTGAGGCCAGGAAGGCCCCTACAGAGGAATTTCAACTGGGTCGATTCCTGCATTTCCTGCAAACAGGACTGTCTATGGGCCTCAAATTAGGGTCCATTAAGGTTCAAATTTCGGCCCTGTCAATATTCTTCCAAAAAGAACTAGCTTCAGTTCCTGAAGTTCAGACGTTTGTCAAGGGGGTACTGCATATACAGCCTCCTTTTGTGCCTCCAGTGGCACCTTGGGATCTCAATGTAGTTTTGGGATTCCTAAAATCACATTGGTTTGAACCACTCACCACTGTGGACTTAAAATATCTCACATGGAAAGTGGTAATGCTGTTAGCCCTGGCTTCAGCCAGGCGTGTATCAGAATTGGCGGCTTTATCCTATAAAAGCCCTTACCTAATTTTTCATACGGACAGGGCAGAATTGAGGACTCGTCCTCAATTTCTCCCGAAGGTGGTTTCAGCATTTCACTTAAACCAGCCTATTGTGGTGCCTGCGGCTACTAGGGACTTGGAGGATTCCAAGTTGCTGGACGTAGTCAGGGCCCTGAAAATATATGTTTCCAGGACGGCTGGAGTCAGAAAATCTGACTCGCTGTTTATCCTGTATGCACCCAACAAGCTGGGTGCTCCTGCTTCTAAGCAGACGATTGCTCGTTGGATTTGTAGTACAATTCAGCTTGCACATTCTGTGGCAGGCCTGCCACAGCCAAAATCTGTAAAAGCCCATTCCACACGGAAAGTGGGCTCATCTTGGGCGGCTGCCCGAGGGGTCTCGGCTTTACAACTTTGCCGAGCAGCTACTTGGTCAGGGGCAAATACGTTTGCAAAATTCTACAAATTTGATACCCTGGCTGAGGAGGACCTGGAGTTCTCTCATTCGGTGCTGCAGAGTCATCCGCACTCTCCCGCCCGTTTGGGAGCTTTGGTATAATCCCCATGGTCCTTTCGGAGTCCCCAGCATCCACTAGGACGTTAGAGAAAATAAGAATTTACTTACCGATAATTCTATTTCTCATAGTCCGTAGTGGATGCTGGGCGCCCATCCCAAGTGCGGATTGTCTGCAATACTTGTACATAGTTATTGTTGCAAAAATCGGGTTATTATTGTTGTGAGCCATCTTTTCAGAGGCTCCTCTGTTATCATGCTGTTAACTGGGTTCAAATCACAAGTTGTACGGTGTGATTGGTGTGGCTGGTATGAGTCTTACCCGGGATTCAAAATCCTTCCTTATTGTGTACGCTCGTCCGGGCACAGTATCCTAACTGAGGCTTGGAGGAGGGTCATGGGGGGAGGAGCCAGTGCACACCAGGTAGTCCTAAAGCTTTTACTTTTGTGCCCAGTCTCCTGCGGAGCCGCTATTCCCCATGGTCCTTTCGGAGTCCCCAGCATCCACTACGGACTATGAGAAATAGAATTATCGGTAAGTAAATTCTTATTTTTAAACTGTATATGTGCCTAATCCCCCGCCATACACATTATTAAAAAAGCGGGAGAAGCCCGCCGCGGAGGGGGCGGGGCTATCTCCCTCAGCACACCGGCGCCATTTTTTCTTCACAGCTCCGCTGGAAGGACGCTCCCCAGGCTCTCCCCTGCAGTTTACACTACAAGAAGGGTAAAAAAGAGAGGGGGGGCACATAAATTTGGGCGCAAAAGGTGATATAAGCAGCTATTGGGGGAAAATTCACTTGGTGTTAGTGTAAATCCCTCTGTTATATAGCGCTCTGGTGTGTGCTGGCATACTCTCTCTCTGTCTCCCCAAAGGACTTTGTGGGGTCCTGTCCTCAGTCAGAGCATTCCCTGTGTGTGTGTGGTGTGTCGGTACGGCTGTGTCAACATGTTTGAGGAGGACGCTTACGTGGAGGCGGAGCAGGTGCCGATAAGTGTGATGTCGCCCCCTGCGGGGCCGACACCAGAGCGGATGGATATGTGGAAGGTATTAACCGACAGTGTCAACTCCTTGCATAAAAGGTTCGATGACGCAGCTTTGGGACAGCCGGCATCTCAGCCCGCGCCTGCCCAGGCATCTCAGAGGCCATCAGGGGCTCAAAAACGCCCGCTACCTCAGATGGCAGACACAGATGTCGACACGGAGTCTGACTCCAGTGTAGACGAGGATGAGACAAATGTACAGTCCACAAGGGCCATCCGATGCATGATTACGGCTATGAAAAATGTGTTGCACATTTCTGACATTAACCCGGTTACCACTAAAAAGGGTATTATGTTTGGGGAGAAAAAGCAGCCAGTGACTTTTCCCCCATCTGATGAGTTAAATGAATTGTGTGAAGAAGCGTGGTGTTCCCCAGATAAGAAATTAGTGATTTCTAAGAGGTTACTAATGGCGTACCCTTTCCCGCCAACGGACAGGTTACGTTGGGAAACATCCCCTAGGGTGGACAAGGCGCTCACACGCTTATCAAAAAAGGTGGCACTGCCGTCTCAGGACACGGCCGCCTTAAAGGAGCCTGCAGATAGAAAGCAGGAGGCTATCCTGAAGTCTGTGTATACACACTCAGGTACTATACTGGGACCTGCAATTGCTTCAGCATGGATGTGTAGTGCTGCAGCTGCTTGGTCTGATACCCTGTCAGATAACATTGATTCCCTTGACAGGGATACTATTTTGCTAACCATAGAGCATATTAAAGACGTTGTCTTATATATGAGGGATGCACAGAGGGACATTTGCCGGCTGGCATCTAGAATTAATGCAATGTCCATTTCTGCCAGGAGAGTATTATGGACTCGGCAGTGGACAGGTGATGCTGATTCTAAAAGGCACATGGATCTGCCCAGAGGCAGGGGTAGAGGGAAAAAGCTGCACCAGACAGCCAGTTCCCAGGAACAAAAATCATCCCCTGCTTCCACTAAGTCCACCGCATGACGCTGGGGCTCCACAGGTGGAGCCAGGTGCGGTGGGGGGCGCGTCTCCGGAACTTCAGCGACCAGTGGGTTCGCTCACAGGTGGATCTCTGGGTTCTACAGGTTGTATCTCAGGGATACAAGCTGGAGTTCGAGGCGTCTCCCCCTCGCCGTTACCTCAAATCAGCCTTGCCAGCTGCTCCCAAGGAAAGGGAGGTAGTACTGGCGGCAATTCACAAGCTGTACCTTCAGCAGGTGATAATCAAAGTTCCCCTCCTTCAACAGGGACGGGGTTACTATTCCACAATGTTTGTGGTACCGAAACCAGACGGTTCGGTGAGACCCATTCTAAATTTGAAATCCTTGAACACTTATATAAGGAAGTTCAAGTTCAAAATGGAATCGCTCAGGGCGGTTATTGCAAGCCTGGAAGAGGGGGATTTTATGGTGTCACTGGACATCAAGGATGCTTACCTACATGTCCCCATTTACCCACCTCACCAGGAGTACCTCAGGTTTGTGGTACAGGACTGTCATTACCAATTCCAGACGTTGCCGTTTGGTCTGTCCACGGCACTGAGGGTATTTACCAAGGTAATGGCCGAAATGATGATACTCCTTCGAAAGAAGGGAGTTATAATTATCCCGTACTTGGACGATCTCCTTATAAAGGCAAGGTCCAAGGAGCAGTTGTTAGTCGGAGTAGCACTATCTCGGGAAGTGCTACAGCAGCACGGCTGGATTCTGAATATCCCAAAGTCGCAGCTGATTCCTACGACGCGTCTGCTGTTCTTGGGCATGATTCTGGACACAGAACAGAAGAAGGTGTTTCTCCCGGAGGAGAAGGCCCAGGAATTGTCATCTCTGGTCAGGGACCTCCTGAAACCAAAACAGGTGTCGGTGCATCACTGCACGTGAGTCCTGGGAAAGATGGTAGCTTCTTACGAAGCAATTCCCTTCGGCAGGTTCCATGCAAGGATCTTTCAGTGGGATCTGTTAGACAAGTGGTCCGGATCGCATCTTCAGATGCATCGGTTGATCACCCTGTCCCCGGGGGCCAGGGTGTCTCTGCTGTGGTGGCTGCAGAGTGCTCATCTTCTCGAGGGCCGCAGATTCTGCATTCAGGACTGGTTCCTGGTGACCACGGATGCAAGCCTCCGAGGTTGGGGGGCAGTCACTCAGGGAAGAAACTTCCAAGGACAGTGGTCGAGTCAGGAGACTTCCCTACACATAAATATTCTGGAACTAAGGGCCATTTACAATGCCCTGAGTCAAGCAGAAACCCTGCTTCAAAACCAACCGGTGCTGATTCAGTCAGACAACATCACGGCGGTCGCCCATGTAAACCGACAGGGCGGCACAAGAAGCAGGATGGCGATGGCAGAAGCCACAAGGATTCTTCGATGGGCGGAGAATCACGTGCTAGCACTGTCAGCGGTGTTCATTCCGGGAGTGGACAACTGGGAAGCAGACTTCCTCAGCAGGCACGACCTCCACCCGGGAGAGTGGGGACTTCATCCAGAAGTCTTCAAGCTGATTGTAAATCGTTGGGAAAGGCCACAGGTGGACATGATGGCGTCCCGCCTCAACAAAAAGCTAAAAAGATATTGCACCAGGTCAAGGGACCCTCAGGCGATAGCTGTGGACGCTCTAGTGACACCGTGGGTGTACCAGTCGGTTTATGTGTTCCCTCCTCTTCCTCTCATACCAAAGGTACTGAGGATTATAAGAAAGAGAGGAGTAAGAACTATACTCATCGTTCCGGGTTGGCCAAGAAGAACTTGGTACCCGGAACTACAAGAAATTATCTCAGAGGACCCTTGGCCTCTGCCGCTCCGACAGGACCTGCTGCAGCAGGGGCCCTGTCTGTTCCAAGACTTACCGCGGCTGCGTTTGACGGCATGGTGGTTGAACGCCGGATCCTAATGGAAAAGGGCATTCCAGATGAAGTCATTCCTACGCTGATTAAAGCTAGGAAGGATGTGACAGCAAAACATTATCACCGCATATGGCGAAAATATGTTGCTTGGTGTGAGGCCAGGAAGGCCCCAACAGAGGAATTTCAGCTGGGTCGATTTCTGCACTTCCTACAGTCAGGAGTGACTATGGGCCTAAAATTGGGATCCATTAAAGTCCAGATTTCGGCCCTGTCTATTTTCTTTCAAAAAGAACTGGCTTCACTGCCTGAAGTTCAGACGTTTGTTAAGGGAGTGCTGCATATTCAGCCCCCTTTTGTGCCTCCAGTGGCACCTTGGGATCTCAACGTTGTGTTGGATTTCCTAAAATCACATTGGTTTGAGCCACTTCAGACCGTGGAGTTGAAGTATCTCACGTGGAAGGTAGTCATGCTGTTGGCCTTGGCCTCAGCTAGGCGTGTGTCAGAATTGGCGGCTTTGTCCTGTAAAAGCCCATATCTGATTTTCCATATGGACAGGGCAGAATTGAGGAGTTGTCCCCAATTTCTCCTAAAGGTGGTATCAGCGTTTCATTTGAACCAACCTATTGTGGTGCCTGCGGCTACTCGGGACTTGGAGGATTCCAAGTTGCTGGACGTAGTCCGGGCCCTGAAAATCTATGTTTCCAGGACGGCTAGAGTCAGGAAAACCGACTCGCTGTTTATCCTGCATGCACCCAACAAGCTGGGTGCTCCTGCTTCTAAGCAGACTATTGCTCGCTGGATCTGTAGCACGATTCAACTTGCACATTCTGCGGCTAGACTGCCGCATCCTAAATCAGTAAAAGCCCATTCTCTTCTTGGGCGGCTGCCCGAGGGGTCTCGGCTTTACAACTTTGCCGAGCTGCTACTTGGTCGGGATCAAACACTTTTGCAAAATTCTACAAGTTTGATACCCTGGCTGAGGAGGACCTTGAGTTTGCTCATTCGGTGCTGCAGAGTCATCCGCACTCTCCCGACCGTTTGGGAGCTTTGGTATAATCCCCATGGTCCTTACGGAGTACCCAGCATCCACTAGGACGTCAGAGAAAATAAGAATTTACTCACCGGTAATTCTATTTCTCGTAGTCCGTAGTGGATGCTGGGAGCCCGTCCCAAGTGCGGACTTTCTGCAATACATGTATATCGTTATTGCTTAACTATAGGGTTTTGTTATGAGCCATCTGTTAAATGTGGCTCAGTTGTTGTTCATACTGTTAACTGGGTATAGTTATCACAAGTTGTACAGTGTGATTGGTGTGGCTGGTATGAGTCTTACCCTGGATTCCAAATCCTTTCCTAGTAATGTCAGCTCTTCCGGGCACAGTTTCCCTAACTGAGGTCTGGAGGAGGGGCATAGAGGGAGGAGCCAGTGCACACCAGATATAGTACCTAATCTTTCTTTTAAGAGTGCCCAGTCTCCTGCGGTGCCCGTCTATTCCCCATGGTCCTTACGGAGTACCCAGCATCCACTACTGACTACGAGAAATAGAATTACCGGTGAGTAAATTCTTATTATCCGACCTGTGCTCCCCTGCCCTGGTGGATATAGTGGGGTCCCTGTACGGCCACAGTGTCCACGCCAGCATCGCGGTCTGTCTCTTGGGACCGGAACACAATTTAATGGTGGGTCCCGCCTGGGGGACCCTCTTACCTCCTCCCTTAGAAGCAGCCACGCGATCCAGGAGAGCGTCTGCGGTGGTGTGCCTAGAAACCGGAGCGCCTCCGTCGCAAGTACCCAGGAACAGAGCCAGCGGGAGTATGCAACGCCACTGGGGAGGTGATGGAGCCGCAGCACAGTATGTCACACTGACATGAAGTGCTGCAGCCCTTGAAGTCTTCTAAATAGGTTTTTCAGGGCTGCCTAGCGCAGCCCCCCTGTTAAGTGACCTGCTTATGCAGGCACCAACTCTAAAACTGAGCTCACAGTGCCTGGAGGTGGGGTTATATAGAGGAGGCCCCACAATGCATCCTGGGACAGTCTAAAGCTTTAGCCTGTTGGTGCCTCTGGATCAAGATCTATCTCTACACTCCGATGTATTCCCTGTGGAATATAGTGTACCCCGCTGAAGAAATAATGATTTTTGGAGATGAAAATCTTTTAAAAAGGAATAAACGTGTGGCAAGCCCTTATCTCATCCATGGTAGGGAAGGGGTCCTACCTTCATGACTATTCAAAATAGTCTGGTTCTGGTGGGAGTGAAGCACAAGAGAGCAAGTTACTGTGCACCTGGCCCTCGCTGGCAATATTGTCTGTCAGACATGCGCACTCCCAATATAGCATCATCAGCGACATAGTGTCTACACAGTGGGCGATATCATGCACGATGTGTCGGTATCGGCCACATCGTCCACTTTGTCATCTAAATGTAGTGTGTACCCAGCATAAGAATTAACTAACTATATTATTTCATCTTCTGAAGAATGGAAGAAATCTGAGGTTCCTTGTTCTGGTCCTTCTTACTATTTCCCTAACAGATCCTTGTGTGCAGATTTTCAAGAATAATGGGGCCTACACATTACCCGACCCGCCGCCGAGCTGCCCGACGGCAGATACGGGCGACTCGTGGGGGGGGAGCGTGGGGGGGGGGGGGAGAGTGAAGTTTCTTAACTCCCCCCGTCACCCGGCTCCATAGCAGTGCATCGTTCATCGTTTGTGCCTACACACTGAGCTGTTCATATTGGGGGTCATTCCGAGTTCGCTCGTTATTTTTTTCTCGCAACGGAGCGATTAGTCGCTAATGCGCATGCGCAATGTCCGCAGTGCGACTGCGCCAAGTAAATTTGCTATGCAGTTAGGAATTTTACTCACGGCATTACGAGGTATTTTCTTCGTTCTGGTGATCGTAATGTGATTGACAGGAAGTGGGTGTTTCTGGGCGGAAACAGGCCGTTTTATGGGAGTGTGTGAAAAAACGCTACCGTTTCTGGGAAAAACGCGGGAGTGGCTGGAGAAACGGAGGAGTGTCTGGGCGAACGCTGGGAGTGTTTGTGACGTCAAACCAGGAACGACACTGACTGAACTAATCGCAGATGCCGAGTAAGTCTGGAGCTACTCAGAAACTGCTAATAAGTGTCTATTCGCAATTCTGCTAATCTTTCGTTCGCAATTTTGATAAGCTAAGATTCACTCCCAGTAGGCGGCGGCTTAGCGTGTGCAAAGCTGCTAAAAGCAGCTTGCGAGCGAACAACTCGGAATGAGGGCCCTTGTTCAGTTATATCGCCCAGTGTGTATGGCCTATAACAAGGGATTACCCAGTGCCACTGATTTTACTTGCACAAAAAATCCTTTATACAGTAATGTATCAGATGTGTGAAGTTAAAACAGAGGGCCTATTTCAGACCTGATCGATACTGTGCAAAATCGCACAGCGGCCGATTATCGAAAAACTGCGCATGCGTACAGATCGTAATGCCCAGGTGCGAGGCCAAACTGTGAAAAAACTCTGCATCTTTTTTTGATCGCTTGGTAAACGCAGGCTGATTGACACAAAGCGGACGTTTAGGGGATGGTAACTGGATGTTTTCTGGGAGTGTCAGGAAAAACGCAGGTGTTCCCAAGCGTTTTCAGGGAGGGTGTGTGAGCCTGTTTGTATTGCACTGTAGGAGTAAGTCCTGGGCTACGTGCAGACTGGAAAAATGAGTGAGTTGCTAACGGATTTGCAGCTGACCAGCGTTTGCAAACCATGTGGGTCATTCCGAGTTGATCACTAGCTGCATTTGTTCGCAGCGCAGCGATCAGGCTAAAAAACGGCAATTCTGCGCATGCATATGCGGCACAATGCGCACGCACGACGTACGGGCACAACGAATGATGCAGTT
The DNA here is from genome assembly GCF_028390025.1 of Pseudophryne corroboree. Lineage (NCBI taxonomy): Eukaryota > Metazoa > Chordata > Amphibia > Anura > Myobatrachidae > Pseudophryne > Pseudophryne corroboree. The sequence continues at coordinate 408,210,591 of NC_086451.1, forward strand.
TTGCTCAGGGTCTAGCGATGCATTCAGTCGCACTGGTTGCCACAGAGTGATTGACATGAAGTGGGTGTTTCTGGGTGGCAACTGACCGTTTTCAGGGAGTGTTTGGAAAAACGCAGGCGTGGCTGGGCGAACGCTGGGCGGCTGTGTGACGTCAAAACCGGAACTGAATAGTCTGAAGTGATCGCAAGTGCTGAGTAGGTTTTGAGCTACTCTGCTCTGCGATACAACCGTTCGCACTTCTGCTAAGCTAAAATACACTCCCAGTGGGAGGTGGCATAGCGTTTGCACGGCTGCTAAAAACTGCTAGCGAGCGATCAACTCAGAATGACCCCCAATGTACGCAGACTTGCACGGGACAGCTTTTCACTTTGCCTGGGCGGTGAGTATCCGATCGCAGACCTCTGCAAATTCGCTTAGGTGCGATCAGGTCTGAATTAGGCCCAAAGTCTCCGTTCTCCAACCAGGTAGCGGTATTGCCGTTTCTCACAATTAAAATGACATCTACTGCTACCATTGAAGGGTCCCTTAATTTTCTAGAGCTCTGTAACAGAGAGAGGGCCTGATTCATAGTTGTTTGATATTTTCGCTGCATCTTTGTATACAGGGGCTGTGCAAAATGATGCAGGAGGCTTTCTGAAATGCTCCCTGTTGCAGTCCCCAAGCACCAGCAGCATGTCATTCATGCTGCGGCCTTTGGGGGCACTGCAACCATTGTCACAAGTCAAGATCTGCATATGGGCCCTCATTCCGAGTTGTTCGCTCGCTAGCTGCTTTTAGCAGCATTGCACACGCTAAGCCTCCGCCTACTGGGAGTGAATCTTAGCTTTGCAGAATTGCGAACGAAAGATTCGCATAATTGCGAATAGAAATTTCTTTGCAGTTTCTGAGTAGCTCGGGACTTACTCTGCCACTGCGATCAGTTCAGTCAATTTCGTTCCTGGTTTGACGTCACAAACACACCCAGCGTTCGCCCAGACACTCCCCCGTTTCTCCAGCCACTCCCGCGTTTTTCCCAGAAACGGCAGCGTTTTTCCGCACACACCCATAAAACGGCCAGTTTCCGCCCAGAAACACCCACTTCCTGTCAATCACATTACGAACACCAGAACGATGAAAAATCCTCGTTATGCCGTGAGTAAAATACCTAACTTTTGAGTAAAATAACTAACCGCATGCGCTCTGCGAACCTTGCGCATGCGCAGTAAGCGACTAATCGCAATATAGCAAAACTCGGCAACGAGCGAACAACTCGGAATGAGGGCCCATGGCCCTCATTCCGAGTTATTCGCTCGCTAGCTGCTTTTAGCAGCATTGCACACGCTAAGCCGCCGCCTACTGGGAGTGAATCTTAGCTTTGCAGAATTGCGAACGAAAGATTTGCATAATTGCGAATAGAAATTTCTTTGCAGTTTCTGAGTAGCTCGGGACTTACTCTGCCACTGCGATCAGTTCAGTCAGTTTCTTTCCTGGTTTGACGTCACAAACACACCCAGCGTTCGCCCAGACACTCCCCCGTTTCTCCAGCCACTCCAGCGTTTTTCCCAGAAACGGCAGCGTTTTTCAGCACACACCCATAAAACGGTCAGTTTCCGCCCAGAAACACCCACTTCCTGTCAATCACACTCCGATCACCAGAACGATGAAAAATCCTTGTTATGCCGTGAGTAAAATACCTAACTATTGAGTAAAATAACTAACCGCATGCGCTCTGCGAACCTTGTAGAGAATGCATGTTTTAAGGGCCCTACACACTGTCAGATAAAATGCACGATATGAACGTTCTCGTTCATTAATGAACGAAAACTTGTTCATTAATGAACGAAAACTCGTTCATATTGTGCAGTGTGTATGCACCAACGATTAACAATGTGCGGCCCTGCGCTCGTTAATCGTTGGTGCCCCGTCGCTTATGCATGCAGGCCAATATGAACGAGATTGTCCATATTAGCATGCAGTGCTATGGAGCCGGGTGACTAGGGGAGTGAAGAAACATCACTCCCCCCGTCATTCCCCCCCGCGTCGCCCGTCTGCCGTATACATCGTCGGCAAGCTCGGCGGCGGATCGGTAAATTTGTAGGGCCCATTAGAATGCCACACAATCACTCATCAGTCAGAAACGTGCTTTTATTGTGAATAGATATGTGTTCTCTTACGTCCTAGAGGATGCTGGGGACATTAGTACCATGGGGTATAGACGGGTCCACTAGGAGCCATTGGCACTTTAAGAGTTTGAGAGTGTGGCTGTCTCCTCCCTCTATGCCCCTCCTACCAGACTCAGTTTAGAAAATGTGCCCGGAGGAGCCGGTCACAGCTAGGGGAGCTCTACAGAGCTTTCTTAGTAAAAGTTTATTTTTAGAGTTATTTTACAGGGAGGCTGCTGGCAACAGACTCCCTGCTTCGAGGGACTAAGGGGGGAGTAGTGTCCGCCCTGCGGGGTCTGAGCCACTATCTCCGCTGATAGGACACTGAGCTCCTGAGGGAATCGAACGTTCTTCGCCACAGGGGATCGCTCACCCCGGCAGCATGCCGCCACCCCCTTACGAGTCAGTCACCGCCCCAACCTAGCAAGCGGGGAGCCGGTGTGAAGATGGCGGCAACAGAGTATGGAGCGCAGCTCAGCGGTACATAGTGCGGCACTGTGAGGGACGCCCTGAGCTAGCGCCTACACCCTACACTGACCTCTCAGTCGGTCAGGGTCCCAGGATCGCTGCCAGCACAATTCCTCAGGCCAGTATAATCTCCAGAGGAGCGGGAAGACAGCGCCATTAAGGGGGCGGAGCTTCTCCTCAGAGCAGACCCAGCAGCGTTCAGCGCCATTTTCCTGCCTGAAGAAACGCTGTCAGTGAGAGCAGTCCCTCCAGAGCAACTCCAGCTATCTCTTATGGTACCAGGGAGTTGTAGAAGGGGGGGGGGCTGTGTAAAGAATGTGTAACCTATCAGTGGCGGATTTAGGGGGGGGGCACCAAGGCACGTGCCCCCCCTGTCATTTTTAGTGCAGACTGACATGCGGACGAGCGTCCGCATGTCAGTCTACGGTCTCGTTTCCTCCCCTGCTGTTAGGAGGGACACGGAGGGCACAGTGCGCGCCTCTCCTGTGTCCCTCCTGGGTCTCCGGCGGCCGCTGGTCTCATAAAGGAAGTGCCGTTCGTGAGCACTTCCTTTATTACAGTGACCCGCGGCCGCCGGAGACACAGGAGGGACACAGGGAGGCGTGCACTGTGCCCTCCGTCGTCCCTCCTAACAGCAGGGGAGCGGGGGGAGCAGCGGCGGCGGCGGAGGAAGGAAGGGGGGGGGGAGACGCACTGGGGGGGAATATCTGGCACTGGGGGCATATTTGGCAGGGGGGGGGGAGATCTGGCACTGGGGACATATATGGCACTGGGGGGAATATCTGGCACTGGGGGCATATATGGCACTGGGGGGGGAATATCTGGCACTGGGGGCATATGTGGCACTGGGGGGGATATCTGGCACTGGGGGCATATGTGGCACTGGGGGGGGAATATCTGGCACTGGGGCATATGTGGCACTGGGGGCATATATAGCACTGGGGGGGGGCGATATCTGGCACTGGGGGCATATGTGGCACTGTCGGGGAATATCTGGCACTGGGGGTATATGTGTACCTGGCACATGGGGGGGGGGCTATATTTGGCACTGGGGGCATGTGAGTACCTGGCACCGTGGGGGAATATCTGGCACTGGGGACATATGTGGCACTGGGAGCACAGCCCTAGCAACAAGGACTACCTCCTAGCAACGAGCATGACACCCAGTGCATGAAACCCCTGGCAACGAGCATGACACCCAGTGCATGAAACCCCTGGCAACGAGCATGACACCCAGTGCATGAAACCCCTGGCAACGAGCATGACACCCTGAGCATGAAAACCCCTGGCACCGTGCATGGAACCAAGAGCATGAAACCCCTGGCAACGAGCATGACACCCAGTGCATGAAACCCCTGACAACGAGCAGGTATTTGAAAAGTAATTAGAAGCCTTACTGTAGGACTTAATGTGTAATGGGCATTACGGTGTGTGGCATAATGTATCACGGACATTGCGGTGTGTGTCATAATGTGTCACAGGCATTACGGTGTATGGTATACTATATCGCTGGCATTGTGATATGTGGTATAATGTCTCAGGGTCATTGCAGTGTGTGGCATAATGTATCACGGACATTGCGGTGTGTGTCATAATGTGTCAGGCATTACGGTGTGTGGTATACTATATCACGGGCATTGTAGTATGTGGTATAATGTCTCAGGGTCATTGCAGTGTGGCATAATATATAACGGGCATTGCGGTGTGTGGCATAGGGTATAACGGGCATTGCGGTATGTGTCACAGGCATTACGGTGTATGGTATACTATATCACGGGCATTGTGGTATAATGTCTCAAGGTCATTGCAGTGTGTGGCATAATGTATAACGGGCATTGCGATTCCTGTCATAATGTGTCACAGGCATTACGGTGTGTGGCATAATGTGTCTGGGGCATTACAGTGTGTGCATATTGTGTCATGTGCATTATTGTGTGTGGAATAATGTCTAAGGGCCATTGCAGTATGTGGAATAATTTATACTGGGCATTACTATAAGGAGGAAAAATGACAAATAATGTAAGGGGCATGAATCAGGATTATTTTTCTTTCCTGTGGTGGCCAACGTCTGGGCGTGCAGGTTGCAAAACTGGGGTATAAGGTAGTCTCTTCCTGCAATACCACGCCCATTCAAACGAAGCCACGCCCATTCCAATGAAGCCACGCCCCTTATGGTGCCCCCCCTGTAATTTTTTTCTGGATCCGCCCCTGTAACCTATTAAGGTGCACAGTCAGCGCTGGTTGTGGTCTCCCTATACCATTGAAAGCGCTGTGTGTGGGTTGGCTCCAATCTCTGTGTCTCTCTTGCCATTCTTGGGGGGTGAAACTCTGTCTAGGTGTGTGTGTGTGTGTGTGTGTGTGTGTGTGTGTGTGTGTGTGTGTGTGTGTGTGTGTGTGTGTGTGTGTGTGTGTGTGTGTGTGTGTGTGTGTGGAGTGTTTGGGGTCTCCATTTAGCTATGTCCAGAGACTCTGCGTCATATGCTGCAGAGGATATGTCCTCTCAGGATGATCTCATTCCATGTAATCAGGACTGCACTGTTTTAGCGCATATACCAGCAGGGGAGCCTGAATGGTTATCCTCTATCAAATCTATGATAACTCAGATTTCTACTAGGGTTGGACAGAATGAATCTGCAACTCAGGTTTACAGAACTCTATGGCAGTTGGGTCCGGTTCTGTTACCTCAGGCCCCCCCTCTGTTGGTTCCCATAAATGTGCTCTTGCCCAGATTATGCAAGATGACATGGATACCAATTCTGACACAGCAGACGGTGATGGCGATGTGCTGCGGGTGGCCGCATCTCTTGCAAAAGGGGTGCAGTTGATGATAGAGGCTATCAGGGATGTGTTGAATATTGCTGATACAACACCTGAGCAGGTTGAGGAGGCTTACTTCACTGACAATAAGAAAGCCTCGCTAACCTTCCTTGCGTCCAAAGAATGAAATGCTATTTTTGAAAAAGCGTGGGAAAACCCGGAGAAAAAATTCCAGATCCCTAGAAGGGTTGTGGTTGCTTTACCCTTCCCTGAGGAGGATAGGAAAAAATGGGAAAACCCACCCATAGTGGACGCGTCTGTATCCAGACTCTCGAAAAAGGTGGTTTTACCTGTCCCAGGATCTACCGCCTTAAAGGAGGCGGCTGATCGCAAAATTGATACTACGCTCAAATCCATATACACTGCTTTAGGGGCGATACTACATCCTACTATTGCCTGTGCATGGATTTCCAAAGCTATAGTAAAGTGGTCAGGCACGTTACTTGAGGATTTGGATACAATGGATAAAAGTGATGTTTAATTGTTTTTATGTAACATTCAGGATTCTGCAGGATTTATGGTGGAATCCATGACAGACCTGGGTTCAGTGGCTGCAGGGATATCTTCCATGCCGGTCTCAGCTCGTCGAGGACTGTAGCTGCGCCAGTGGTCTGCCGACACGGAATCAAGGACAGGTGTGGAGACCCTACCCTACACAGGTCAGGCTCTCTTTGGGGAAGCGTTGGATATGTAGATCTCCACGACTACAGCGGGTAAGTCACCTTTTTTCCCCTCAGCTGCACCTGCTACGAAAAAACCGTTTTCTTCAGCTACATCACAGTCCTTTCGGGTTACTAAAACAAGAAAGGCCAAACCATCCAACACCTTCTTTAGAGGAGGTCGCCCAAAATCCAAGAAACCTGCTGCTGTGGGTTCCCAGGAACAGAAGCCTGCTTCAGGTACGCCAAAGTCCTCAGCATGACGGTAGACCGCGCGTACCGGAGGTAGGGCCGGAAGGGGCGAGACTCAGACATTTCAGTCATGTCTGGGTGTCATCCGGCCTGGATCCCTGGGTACAAGATATTGTGTCCCAGCGGTACCAGTTGGAATTTCGGGATCTCCCTCCTCACTGGTTCTTCAAATCAGGCTTACTAGCTTTGCCGGCAGACAGGGCTACCCTACAGGGAGCCATCCAGAAGTTGGTGAAGGCACAACTTATTGTACCAGTTCCTCCCCAGATGCAAAACAAAGGTTACTATTCAAACCTTTTCATGGTACCGAAACCGGATGGTTCGGTCAGGCCCATTCTGTACTTTAAATCACTAAACCCCTTTCTGAGGGAGTTCAAGTTCAAAATGGAGTCTCTCATGGCGGTGATATCAGGTCTGGAGGAGGGGGAATTCCTGGTATCCCTGGATATCAAGAATGCGTACCTCCACATTCCGATTTGGCAGCCGCATCAAGCTTATCTCCGATTCGCACTGTTGGACTGTCATTTTCAATTCCAGGCCCTGCCATTCGGCCTCTCCACAGCACCGAGGGTATTCACCAAGGTGATGGCGGAAATTATGGTTTTCCTCCGCAGACAGGGGGTGAACATAATTCCATATCTGGACGATCTGCTGATAAAGGCATCGTCCAAGGAGAAGCTGTTACAGTCCATAGTTCTCACGACCCAGCTTCTCAAGGAACATGGTTGGATCCTGAATCTTCCAAAATCACATTCGGAACCAACCAGGAGGTTGTTATTTCTGGGAATGATCCTCGACACGGAAGTGAGAGGTTGTTTCTGCCAGTGGAAAAAGCGTTGGTGATACAAATAATGTTCCGGGATGTCCTGAAGCCAGCCCGGGTGTTGGTTCATCAGTGCATTCGCCTTCTAGGGAAGATGGTGGCCTCTTACGAGGCTCTGCAGTATGGGAAATTTCATGCTCGGTCCATCCAACTGGATCTCCTGGATAAATGGTCGGGATCTCATCTACACATACACCAGAGAATATGTCTGTCGCCAAAGGCCAGGATCTCACTCGTCTGGTGGCTGCAATTACCTCACCTTCTGGAGGGCCACAGGTTCGGGATTCAGGACTGGATCCTTCTAACCACGGATGCAAGTCTCCGGGGCTGAGGCGCAGTCACTCAAGGGGAAACCTTTCCAAGGAAGGTGGTCAAGTCTGGAAGCCGGCCTACCGATAAACATTCTGGAATTAAAAGCTGTCTACAACGGGCTTCTCCAAGTGGCCTATCTTCTGAGAAATCGGGACATTCAAGTGCAGTCGGACAATGTAACGACAGTGGCTTACATAAACTGACAGGGCGGAACGAAGAGCAGAGCTTATATTTCAGAGGTAACAAGGATCATCCTCTGGGCGGAAAAACACGCGTTGGCGCTGTCAGCAATCTTCATTCCGGGAGTAGACAACTGGGAAGCGGACTTCCTCAGCAGATACGATCTCCATCCAGGAGAGTGGGGCCTCCATCCGGAGGTGTTCACAGAGGTGACAAATCTTTGGGGAGTACCTCAAATAGACATGGCCTCTCATCTCAACAAGAAGCTTCGGCGGTATTGTTCCAGGTCGAGGGACCCACAAGCCGTGGCGGTGGACGCCCTAGTGACCCCGTGGGTGTTCCAGTCGGTGTACGTGTTTCTTCCACTTCCACTCATTCCAAGGGTTCTAAAACTCATAAGGAGAACAAGAGTTCAGGTGATCCTCATTGCTCCGGACTGGCCAAGAAGGGCTTGGTATACGGATCTTCTGGATCTAATGCTCGAAGAGCCGAGGCCTCTTCCTCTTCGGGAGGACCTGCTACAGCAGGGGCCATTCGCTTATCAAGACTTACCGCGGCTACGTTTGACGGCATGGAGGTTGAACACCAGATATTAGCTCGGAGGGGCATTCCAAACAAGGTTATTCCTACCCTGATACAGGCTAGGAAAGGAGTGACGTCAAAACATTACCATCGCATTTGGAAAAAGTATGTGTCTTGGTGTGAATCCAAGAAGTTTCCTCCGGTGGAGTTTCCTCTTCCTCAAAGCAGGTGTGGATATGGGCCTGAGATTAGGTTCCGTAAAGGTCCAGATTTCGGCCTTATCCATTTTCTTCCAGAAACAGTTGGCTGCCCTCCCTGAGGTTCAGACCTTTTTGAAGGGAATTCTGCACATCCAGCCTCCCTTTGTGCCGCCTACGGCGCCCTGGGATCTTAACATGGTGTTGCAGTTCCTCCAGTCGGACTGGTTTGAGCCTCTACAGGAGGTTGAGGTCAAGTTTCTCACGTGGAAGGTTGTCACTTTGTTAGCCTTGGCTTTGCTAGACGTGTGTCGGAGTTGGGGGCTTTATCATGTAAAAGCCCATACTTGATCTTCCATGAAGATAGAGCTGAGCTTCGGACACGTCCGCAGTTCCTTCCGATGGTTGTGTTGGCATTTCATATCAACCAGCCTATCGTGGTGCCAGTTGCTACTGACACCACAGTTTCATCAAAGTCCTTGGATGTTGTAAGGGCTCTGAAAATCTATGTGAACAGGACTGCTCGTCACAGAAAATCGGACTCTGTTTCTCCTGTATGATCCCAAGAAACTTGGGTGTCCTGCTTCTAAGCAGACAGTCTCTCGCTGGATCAGGTTCACTATCCATCATGTGTATTCTATGGCAGGATTTCCGTGTCCTACGTCTGTTAAAGCCCACTCTACTCGTAAGGTGGGTTCTTCCTGGGCGGCTTTACAGCTTTGCCGAGCGGCTACTTGGTCTGGGTCAAACACGTTTGCAAAGTTCTACAAGTTCGATACTTTGGCCTCTGATGATCTGAAGTTCAGTCAATCAGTTCTGCAGGAGCCTCCGCGCTCTCCCTCCCGTTCTGGGAGCTTTGGTACATCCCCATGGTACTAATGTGGACCCCGGCATCCTCTAGGACGTAAGAGAAAATAGGATTTTAATTACCTACCGGTAAATCCTTTTCTCGTAGTCCGTAGAGGATGCTGGGCGCCCACCCAGCGCTTTGTGATCCTGCAGTGGTTACTTAGTTCAGTACTGCTTAATTCTTGGTTAAGTACTGATTTGTTACTTGGTAAGTAATATTGGCCCTCATTCCGAGTCGTTCGCTCGGTATTTTTCATCGCATCGCAGTGAAATTCCGCTTAGTGCGCATGCGCAATATTCGCACTGCGACTGCGCCAAGTATCTTTGCTATGAAGATAGTATTTTTACTCACGGCTTTTTCCTCGCTCCGGCGATCGTAATGTGATTGACAGGAAATGGGTGTTACTGGGCGGAAACACAGCGTTTTATGGGCGTGTGGCTGAAAACGCTACCGTTTCTGGAAAAAACGCAGGAGTGGCCGGAGAAACGGGGGAGTGGTTGGGCGAACGCTGGGTGTGTTTGTGACGTCAAACCAGGAACGACAAGCACTGAACTGATCGCACTGGCAGAGTAAGTGTGGAGCTACTCTAAAACTGCTAAGTAGTTTGTGATCGCAATATTGCGAATACATCGGTCGCAATTTTAAGATGCTAAGATACACTCCCAGTAGGCGTAGGCTTAGCATGTGTAACTCTGCTAAAATCGCCTTGCGAGCGATCAACTCGGAATGAGGGCCATTGTTCAGCCGTTGCTGATGTTTCAACCTAGTTAGCTTGGTTTGCCTTGTGTGTGAGCTGGTGTGAATCTCGTCACTATCTGTGTAAAATCCTTCTCTCGAAGATGTCCGTCTCCTCTGCCTCAGTTTCTAGACTGAGTCTGGTAGGGGAGGCAAAGAGGAAGGAGCTAGCCCACACTCTCAAACTCTTAAAGTGCCAATGGCTCCTAGTGGACCCGTCTATACCCCATGGTACTAATGTGGACCCCAGCATCCCCTACGGACTACGAGAAAAGGATTTACAGGTAGGTAATTAAAATCCTATTTTAAGGCCCATACGCATTAGAAGGCTTGAAAGATGAACAATGTGGGAGATCAGCAATTTCCCTTGATCTCCCTGACAAACGAGATTGAGTATACACACTGATGGCCTGATTCAGACCTGATTGCTGCTGTGCATTTTCACACAGCGGTCGATTATCGATAGACTGCATATACACCGTAATGCGCACACACGTCGCAAAACAACAGGCATTGCCGAACAGCGACAGGATGGTGCGAAAATTTCAATCGCACAGCCATTCGCATGCTGATTGACAGGAAGAGGGCGTTTGTGGGTGGTAACTGACCGTTTTCTGAGAGAGTTTGCAGGGTGGGTGTCTGACATCAATTCCGGGAACAAAAACACTGAAGTGATCGCAAGGACTGAGTAAGTCCAGACCTACTCTGAAACTGCACAAAATGTTTTTGCAGAGCTCCGCAGCAAAGACGTTCGCACACTTGCAAAGAGAAAATACACACCCCTGTGGGCGGCGACTATGCGTTTGCACGGCTGCTAAAAGTAGCTAGCGTGCGATCAACTCGGAATGAGGGCCCATGTTCTTAAATAAGCACGATTGGAATAACAACACACAGCTGCTCGGAGATGCTGAGCAGGAGAATAAGAATGTGTGTGCAATTACTGCTATGTTGTGTACGGCTGTGCATCCAGCCATTATGACTTCTGTCAGTTATCTTAAACAGTTTTTATATATGATTATAATATAACATTACTTGAAGACATTTTCAGGCAGATAAATGTCAGTACATTTCCCAATGCTAAAGCCCTGTGACTACTGTGAAGCCAATTTCCTCAAATACTCCAGAAATCAAAAGTCCCACAGCACGCTGCCGTCGACCCACGAATAAAGCAAAATTAAAATCTAAAGTAAATGCAGAAGTCTTAGACCAGATTCAGTTTGCTACAAGCTTCTGTTATTGGGTTCAGTATGAATTCCCGGCGGATGGGGTGCTGGCGGTCAGAATCCCCACGCCAGCATTCCGATAGTTAAAATCCCGATGGGGGAGGTAAGACTGTTCCCCCCTCTACCCTACCCCTTACTTTCTGCAGCCTCACCCTAACCTCCCCGCAGAGGTCCCTAACCCCCGGGCACCACAGATTAAACCCCCCACGGGTGGTGCCTAAACCTAACACACCCTCCCCCGGCCCTACCAACCAGCTATACTTAGTCGGGACGCGGGTTGTCAGGATTCCATCTGCCGTCATCTTAACCGCGTGTTGTACAATGTATATTACGGTAAGCAAGAGATTGGTTATATTTGCTTGCACCTCTGTGGGGGGTGTTAGTAAAAACGATGTGGGGGAATTCAATTGCCAGCAAATCCATTTGCCCAGCTGAATGACCACACTGTACGGCAGCCGATCTCGCACAAATATGTTTGCTGCCTCATAGGGTTGCAAGCACTTTTGTGCAAATGTAGCATTCAGCCAGCCGGGTGAAGGGTGTGAGATAGGCTGCCGTTGCCCGCACTTAAATGCCTCAACAATGGCAATTTGCACCCTTCGCCAAGAACTGAATGTTCCAATGTCCCCCAATGTTTCTTACCTGCAAATTCCTGTGCAGTGATTTACAGAACCTCCTGGCTAATTGAGTCTTTCTGGTTGTTGCATTTGCATTTTAGGATGATCTACAGTGTACCTCACAGAGCTATAGCTAAGGGCGGTTCCAACGGGAAATAAATAGAGTCCTATATATTGAGTCATATTTTTACTCTTTATGTATGTTTTTAAATTCAGATCTAAATTGCCCCACAAATTCCTCTGAAATGGCACTACAAGTACCTGCACGCCCTGTCAGCTACTGATCCCATCCATACCACACCAGCAGTTGCAGCCCTTTGTTGCACTTGGTGCTGATCAGGATCTATGTTGTGCATCACTGATGCTCTGGCTCAGTGGTAGGCAATGTGTGGGACTAGACATCCCAGCATGCCCTGCCACATGTTAGGACATGCTAATACTTGCAGGGCATATGGGAATGTGTACTTTCACAGCAGCAGGAGTGCCAGACGTTGCCTATGGGTGTTCCAGTTAGTAACGTCCTAAAGCTGGTTTCCAGAGTCTGACAACTAAATGGAAACATGCGCTGGTCGCTATGTGCAATGGCCCTCATTCCGAGTTGATCGCTCGCTAGCTGCTTTTAGCAGCAGTGCAAACGCTAAGCCGCCGCCCTCTGGGAGTGTATCTTAGCATAGCAGAAGTGCGAACGAAAGGATCGCAGAGTGGCTACAAAAAAAGATTGTGCAGTTTCAGAGTAGCTCGAGACTTACTCCTACCTAGCGATCACTTCAGACCGTTTAGTTCCTGTTTTGACGTCACAAACACGCCCTGCGTTCGGCCAGCCACGCCTACTTTTCCCCAGCCACTCCTGAGTTTGTATTTGTGACACCTGCGTTTTTACACACACTCCCCGAAAACGGTCAGTTACCACCCAGAAACACCCACTGCCTGTCAATCACTCTGCGGCCAGCAGTGCGACTTAAAAGCGTCGTTAGACCTTGTGTAAAACTGCATCGGCTTTTGTGAAAGTATGTTGCGCGTGCGCAGTGCGCACCATACGCATGCACAGAAGTGCCGATTTTTAGCCTGATCGCTGCGCTGCGAACAACGGCAGCTAGCGATCAACTCGGAATGACCCCCAATGTCTTTTAGGAAATCAGAATGCACTCCTGTTATCATTTGTCCGACTCAGACCTCAACCATCAGCAGGGGTGTATCTTCCTATTGGCCAGGATGGCACTTGCCAGGGGTGCCAGTCGAGGAGGGGCGCCATCCAGAGGTGCCACCCGCAGGCAGTAGGTACTGTAGATTCACTTTTAGAGGTAGTAGCTATCCCCCCACCCCAGTGTAGTTCCTCACCAGCATGGATGCCCAGTAACGATCACAGCATGCAGCAGCAGCAGCTGGGAGGTGTAGTTTACAGTATGTAGAGTTTCTTGTCTGTATTGTGTTGTGGTGCTGGACCCTGGTGCCAATTACAATGGCTGTTGCTGCATTCTTTGATCATTAATGGGCATCCCTGCTGTTGAGGAACTATATGGGGGTGGGGGGATAGCTGCCACCTCTAAAAGTGACTCTACCTAAAAAAGCTGCCTTTAATAGTAAAATCAACATGGGGAATATGTGTGTCTGGCACTGTGGGGGCACATGTGTATCTGGCACTGTGGGGGCATACGTGTATCTGGCACTGTAGGGGCATACGTGTATCTGGCACTGTGGGGGCATTTGAGTGTCCAACACTGTGGGGGCATATGAGTGTCTGGTACTGTGGGAGCATACTGTATGTGTGTCTGGCACTGTGGGGGCACATGTGTATCTGGCACTGTGGGGGCATACGTGTATCTGGCACTGTAGGGGCATACGTGTATCTGGCACTGTGGGAGCATTTGAGTGTCCAACACTGTGGGGGCATATGAGTGTCTGGTACTGTGGGAGCATACTGTATGTGTATCTGGCACTGTGGGGGCATATGTGTATCTGGCACTATACTCGGAGGCATTATGTGTATTTGGCACTGCACTACTGTGGTCATTATGTGTAACTGGCACTATACTGGGGGACATTATGTGCATCTGACACTATACTTGGGACATTATGTGTAAGGAGAACTACTGTGGGTATTGTGTGTAAGGCTGCTAATTGTGTGTGTGCATGTGTAGGGGGTGTGATTATATATTTATAGTTTGATATCATAATATAAAATTGAGGCCATGCCCACTTTCCCAGGAGCATGCACGCCTCCCCATATATATGGGCACTACTGTGTGGCATAATGTGTATAAGGGGTAGTACTCAGTGGAGTATCTATAATGGGTGCAGTGTGTGCGGTGCACACGGGCCCCTGAGTCCTGGGGGGCCCACACCGCACACACTGCACCCATTTCTCCTATACTTACCTTTCCAGAGTCCATCGGTGACTGTGTGTGGGCCCCCTCCTCTCCTGTAGCCGTCACCACCGCTGCTAGCGAGCTGAGCACTAGAGACTCTGGCACAGTCTACAGTCTACAGCGCATGCATAGGACTTCAAAAAAATGGTGCGGTGGCCATTTTTCTGAGTCCTGCGCATGCGCTGTAGACTCTGGCACTGTGCCAGAGTCTACGGCGCTCAGAGCGCTAGCAGCAGCAGTGACGGCTACGAGAGAGGAGGGGGCCCAAACATGGAGTCTGCACATGGGTCCCCTCCTCTCTAGAGATGCCCCTGGTACTACTGTGTAGCATAACGTGAATAATGTACTGTACATTACTGTGCTGTGTAATGTGAGTAAGACACACTATTGTGGTGTCATTTGAATTGGGATACTATTGAGTGGCCACGCCCCTTTTTTTGCACACGTGCCTTCCCTGTTTCAAATATGGGGGGGCACCAATCCTTTACTTTGCCAGGGGCGCTCGGACCCCTAAATACACCCCTGACCATCAGATTCAAGTGTGAGATCAATTAAATTCTCCGCAATCTGCACTATGATGTGCACATTGCCATGAATATATAGGATTTGAAGTCTGGGTCAGCAAGACGCTGACAACGTGGCCGATTGCTGGCAACTTGTGGTCAAGCGCTTTTGCTTGAATTGTCGGGGTCGCTGCAGGGAGCAGTGGTGGTCCGGTGTTCCGGAATTTGGTCTGGTCTACAACTGAAAAGTAACAAGAGAATACATCTCAACTGGCCCTCACTGGCAATGCAGACCTCCCAACATGACCGTCTCCAGGAGAGAGACAATGCTCTGCTCCTGAACTTTTCTGCTCCTGAACGGCAATATGCCGTGTCGAAACGGGTCAGTGTGCGATGTGAAAGCACCTTTGCCGAATTAGCGGGTCGCCCGACCCGGTAATTCAACCCGGTTAAAAAGAAGGGTTATTATTACCGGGTTGAATACCGGGTCAGGTGCAGTGTGAATGGGAGCCGTTTCAATGCGACACGGCTCCCATTCACAGCATAGGGAGAGCCGGCGCAGGAGATGAGCTTATCTCCCAGCGCCGCCTCCACCCCCGCCCCTGCTGCGCCCCCCGCTGCTATGGCAACCGACCCAGTATATTGCCGTGTCGGAAAGCCAGCAGAGGAGAGCAAATGCCGGATCCCACCCGGTAAGGACACGTTTCTCTTACTGGGTAGGATCCGCCATTTGCGATCTGAAAGCAGCATAAGAGGGAAGTCCAGGAGCAGAGCATTGTATCCCTCCTGGAGAGGGTCATGTTGGGAGGTATGAGCAATGGCAGCCCCAATGCGCACCATACAATATTTTTTCTCTGCACGTTAGTTGTACCCGCTGGGCTCTATACATTGATATTTATGGAAATGAGGTGCAAAGACTAATTTAGAACCGGATTCAATGTATATGATATGATTGGGATAGCAGTGCCCAAATATCTATAGATGCCAATCTCATATATGTGGTGCTTGGGTGCGCCGACCCAACAGCCAATTGCCCTGAAAATCTTTTTCAATTGTTTATTTTTAATTTCTACACATTTAATTTTCACTCTACAAATAGGGTGATTACTAACCAGGCCAACTCACTGGTGCAGTCATACTGTGACAGCTGCCAATTATACGATTCTGACATTTGCTTTGGCCTTTGTATAAACATAGCCAAGATCACGTGGTTCATAATACAATAAGGTTCCTAGTTTTATAAATGAGTCTGACGTCACGCGAGAGGCTTGGGAGTACCAATATGGCCACGGACTACTTCCGGTAAGGCAGAGACAGCGTAACGTGCGTAGCAAGGAGGACGTGGTGGTGTAGCAAGATGGCCGCTCGAGACCTTCCTGTTGTGAAGAGAACACAGCTGACTTGTTTTAAAGGTAGAGAAAGATGGCGGCGCCCTGCGTGGTCTCCCAGGAGTCGCCTGGGAGATCAGCGTTAGAAGCAGCAGCTGCTGAGAGTGAGGAGAGGAGCAAGGGAAACCGTAAGTGATCATCTCTGATCAGTGTCTGTGTGTATGGTGCCCACGGTAACCCCTCTCCTGTCATGTATGCTGAATCCAATGCTTGCTCAGTGTCTGCCTTATACCTGTGACTGTGTACAGGGGCATGTGTCTATGTCTGTCAGTTATTTCTGTGTATCTGTAGTAGCATTTCTATAGGCCCATCCGGGATGAAACTGGCAATATACATATACGCAATTGGTCTCTCTGCTTGTCTGCTATTTATGTGTAGTGTTCCTTCTAGGCTGTTTCAGCAGGGTGCTGCACCCTGCCCATTTTTGAAATGTGAAAAAGCACCCTGCCCTTTTTCAGTGCACCCTGCAGGATCATAAATCGCCCCCTTGTCTACAGAATGCAACAGTCAGAGTGCATGTTACAATGTAGTTTTCTACTCCTTGTCCACCTCTGATATTGGAATACAATTTCTATTCGTAGTAAAATGGATGGCAGAGGAGAGACTGTAAATGGCATCACTGCTGTGGCTGCCTGCATAACACAGCACTCTGATATAGAGGGAAAGAACAGGGTAAGCAGTGAGCATGTACTGCTTACAGTGTTTCCCTAGTAGAAGAACAGACTTATTTTGTACCTATACTGTATATTTTAACCCTCTGCTTAACTTTTCTGTTTTATAACACACAGGGATTATAACTACTTCATCAGTGGAGGAGACATTTATATTATATATAACAAGTTACGCAATCTATGTTGCATTTACTGTGATTTTTAAACAAACTATCCGTGCTCTTCTAAAGCATAGTGGATACATTTAGGGAGATGAAAGCAAAAGCATATTTTTGATGTGCAAGTAAATTGTCTAACTAAACAATATTTCCCTTCAACACAATCAATGCAACACAAATGGCCTGAAAAGTGTGACTGTTTGGGTGAATCTCTCAGGAATAACCTCAGCACTCAATACGCTTTTCTCTCTGCACTTTTTGGCCTACATATTGATTTAATTTAATTGAGGTATAGGTCTGTATATTTTATTTCTAGAACGACATGGTACTAATACATATGACACAGACCTATAGACGTGGTACTATATAGATACACATATAGTGTTCATTCTAGGATTTTTTAGGGCAGGGTGCTGATCATTGAGGAGGGCACATTTTCATTTTGAAGGGCACATTTTTGATGTGACTGCGCACAAAGCATAGCGCTTATGTTTATATAGAGAGAGATATATATATATATATATATATATATATTTCTCTGACGTCCTAAGTGGATGCTGGGGACTCCGTCAGGACCATGGGGATTAGCGGCTCCGCAGGAGACAGGGCACAAAACTAAAGCTTTAGGATCAGGTGGTGTGTACTGGCTCCTCCCCCCATGACCCTCCTCCAAGCCTCAGTTAGGTTTTTGTGCCCGTCCGAGCAGGGTGCAATCTAGGTGGCTCTCTTAAGGAGCTGCTTAGAAAAAGTTTTTAGGTTTCTTATTTTCAGTGAGTCCTGCTGGCAACAGGCTCACTGCATCGAGGGACTTAGGGGAGAGAAGTTCAACTCACCTGCGTGCAGGATGGATTGGCTTCTTAGGCTACTGGACACCATTAGCTCCAGAGGGAGTCGGAACACAGGTCTCACCCTGGGGTTCGTCCCGGAGCCGCGCCGCCGACCCCCCTTGCAGATGCTGAAGATTGAAGGTCCAGAAACCGGCGGCAGAAGGCTTTTCAGTCTTCATGAAGGTAGCGCACAGCACTGCAGCTGTGCGCCATTGTTGTCACACACTTCACACCAACGGTCACGGAGGGTGCAGGGCGTTGCTGGGGGCGCCCTGGGCAGCAATGTATAATACCTTATTCTGGCTAAAAATACATCACATATAGCCCCTGGAGGCTATATGGATGTATTTAACCCCTGCCAGGTCTCAGAAAAACGGGAGAAGAAGCCCGCCGAAAAGGGGGCGGGGCCTATTCTCCTCAGCACACAGCGCCATTTTCCCTCACAGAAATGCTGGTGGGAAGGCTCCCAGGCTCTCCCCTGCACTGCACTACAGAAACAGGGTTAAAACAGAGAGGGGGGGCACTTATTTGGCGATATGTATATATATATTAAAATGCTATAAGGGAAAAACACTTATATAAAGGTTGTCCCTGTATAATATAGCGTTTTTGGTGTGTGCTGGCAAACTCTCCCTCTGTCTCCCCAAAGGGCTAGTGGGGTCCTGTCCTCTATCAGAGCATTCCCTGTGTGTGTGCTGTGTGTCGGTACTTGTGTGTCGACATGTATGAGGACGATGTTGGTGAGGAGGCGGAGCAATTGCCGGTAATGGTGATGTCACTCTCTAGGGAGTCGACACCGGAATGGATGGCTTATTTAAGGAATTACGTGATAATGTCAACACGCTGCAAGGTCGGTTGACGACATGAGACGGCCGGCAAACCAATTAGTACCTGTCCAGGCGTCTAAAACACCGTCAGGGGCGTTAAAACGTCCTTTTTACCTCAGTCGGTCGACACAGACACTGACTCCAGTGTCGACGGTGAAGAAACAAACGTATTTTCCTTTAGGGCCACACGTTACTTGTTAAGGGCAATGAAGGAGATGTTACATATTTCTGATACTACAAGTACCACAAAAAAGGGTATTATGTGGAGTGTGAAAAAACTACATGTGGTTTTTCCTGAATCAGATAAATTAAATGAAGTGTGTGATGATGCGTGGGTTTCCCCCGATAGAAAATTATTGGCGGTATACCCTTTCCCGCCAGAAGTTATGGCGCGTTGGGAAACACACCTTAGGGTGGATAAGGCGCTCACACGCTTATAAAAACAAGTGGCGTTACCGTCTCCAGATACGGACGCCCTCAAGGTTGAAAAATATCCTAAAAAGTATATACACACATACTGGTGTTATACTGCGACCAGCGATCGCCTCAGCCTGGATGGGCAGCGCTGGGGTGGCTTGGTCGGATTCCCTGACTGGAAATATTGATACCCTTGACAGGGACAGTATTTTATTGACTATAGAGCATTTAAAAGATGCATTTCTATATATGCGAAACTCTGGCATCAAGAGTAAGTGCGATGTCCATATCTGCCAGACGATGTTTATGGACACGACAGTGGTCAGGTGATGCAGATTCCAAACGGCACATGGAAGTATTGCCGTATAAAGGGGAGGAGTTATTTGGGGTCGGTCCATCGGACTTGGTGGCCACGGCAACAGCTAGAAAATCCACCTTTTTTACCCCAAGTCACATCTCAGCAGAAAAAGACATAGTCTTTTCAGCCTCAGTCCTTTCGTCCCCATAATATCTGCCCAGGGATAGAGGTAAGGGAAGAAGACTGCAGCAGGCAGCCCATTCCCAGGAACAGAAGCCTTCCACCGCTTCTGCCAAGTCCTCAGCATGACGCTGGGGCCGTACAAACAGGTGCGGTGGGGGGTCGTCTCAAGAGTTTCAGCACGCAGTGGGCTCACTCGCAAGTGGACCCCTGGATCCTACAAGTAGTATCCCAGGGGTACAGATTGGAAATTCGAGACGTCTCCCCCTCGCAAGTTCCTGAAGTTTGCTTTACCAACGTCTACCTCCGACAGGGAGGCAGTATTGGAAACAATTCACAAGCTGTATTCCCAGCAGGTGATAATCAAAGTACCCCTCCTACAACAAGTAAAGGGGTATTATTCCACACTATATTGTGGTACTGAAGCCAGACGGCTCGGTGAGACCTATTCTAAATGGAGTCACTCAGAGCAGTGATAGCGAACCAGGAAGAAGGGGACTATATGGTGTCCCTGGACATCAAGGATGCTTACCTCCATGTCCAAATTTGCCCTTCTCACAAAGGGTACCTCAGGTTCGTGGTACAAAACTGTCACTATCAGTTTCAGACGCTGCCGTTTGGATTGTCCACGGCACCCCGGGTCTTTACCAAGGTAATGGCCGAAATGATGATTCTTCTTCAAAGAAAAGGCGTCTTAATTATCCCTTACTTGGACGATCTCCTGATAAGGGCAAGGTCCAGAGAACAGTTGGAGGTCGGAGTAGCACTATCTCAAGTAGTTCTACGACAGCACGGGTGGATTCTAAATATTCCAAAATCGCAGCTGTCTCCGACGACACGTCTGCTGTCCCTAGGGATGATTCTGGACACAGTCCAGAAAAAGGTGTTTCTCCCGGAGGAGAAAGCCAGGGAGTTATCCGAGCTAGTCAGGAACCTCCAAAAACCAGGAAAAGTGTCAGTGCATCATTGCACAAGGGTCCTGGGAAAAATGGTGGCTTCTTACGAAGCGATTCCATTCGGCAGATTTCACGCAAGAACTTTTCAGTGGGATCTGCTGGACAAATGGTCCGGATCGCATCTTCAGATGCATCAGCGGATAACCCTGTCTCCAAGGACAAGGGTGTCTCTTCTGTGGTGGCTGCAGAGTGCTCATCTACTAAAGGGCCACAGTTATGCATTCAGGACTGGGTCCTGGTGACCACGGATTCCAGCTTGAAAGGCTGGGGAGCAGTCACACAGGGAAAAAATTTCCAGGGAGTGTGATCAAGTCTGGGGACTTCTCTCCGCATAAATATACTGGAGCTAAGAGCAATTTACAATGCTCTAAGCTTAGCAAGACCTCTGCTTCAAGGTCAGCCGGTATTGATCCAGTGGGACAACATCACGGCAGTCGCCCACGTAAACAGACAGGGCGGCACAAGAAGCAGGAGGACAATGGCAGAAACTGCAAGGATTCTTCGCTGGGCGGAAAATCATGTGATAGCACTGTCAGCAGTTTTCATTCCGGGAGTGGACAACTGGGAAGCAGACTTCCTCAGCACGACCTCCACCCGGGAGAGTGGGGACTTCATCGAAAAGTTTTTTCCACATGATTGTGCACCGTTGGGAAAGACCAAAGGTGGACATGATGGCGTCCCGCCTGAACAAAAAACTGGACAGGTATTGCGCCAGGTCAAGAGACCCTCAGGTAATAGCTGTGGACGTTCTGGTAACACCAGGGGTGTACCAGTCGGTGTATGTGTTCCCTCCTCTGCTTCTCATACCAAAGGTACTGAGAATTATAAGACGTAGAGGAGTAAGAACTATACTCGTGGCTCCGGATGGGCCAAGAAGGACTTGGTACCCGGAACTTCAAGAGATGCTCACAGAGGAATCAGGGCCTCTGCCGATAAGAAGGGACTTGTTTCAGCAAGTACCATGTCTGTTCCAAGACTTACCGCGGCTGCGTTTGACGGCATGGCGGTTGAACGCCGGATCCTAAGGGAAAAAGGCATTCCGGAAGAGGTCATTCCTACCCTGGTCAAAGCCAGGAAGGAGGTGACCGCACAACATTATCACCACATGTGGAGAAAATATGTTGCGTGGTGTGAGGCCAGGAAGGCCCCACGAAGAAATTTCAACTCGGTCGATTCCTGCATTTCCTGCAAACAGGAGTGTCTATGGGCCTCAAATTGGGGTCCATTAAGGTTCAAATTTCGGCCCTGTCGATTTTCTTCCAGAAAGAATTGGCTTCAGTTCCTGAAGTCCAGAAATTTGACAAGGGAGTACTGCATATACAACCCCCTTTTGTGCCTCCAGTGGCACTGTGGGATCTCAACGTAGTCCTGGGATTCCTCAAATCACGTTGGTTTAAACCGCTCAAATCTGTGGATTTGAAATATCTCACATGGAAAGTGACCATGATGTTGGCCCTGGCCTCGGCCAGGCGAGTGTCAGAATTGGCGGCTTTGTCTCACAAAAGCCCATATCTGATTGTCCATTCGGACAGGGCAGAGCTGCGGACTCGTCCCCAGTTTCTCCCTATGTTGGTGTCAGCGGTTCATCTGAACCAGCTTATTGTGGTACCTGCGGCTACTAGAGACTTGGAGGACTCCAAGTTGCTAGATGTTGTCAGGGCCCTGAAAATATAGATTTCCAGGACGGCTGGAGTCAGGAAAACTGACTTGCTGTTATCCTGTATGCACCCAAAAAACTGGGTGCTCTTGCTTCTAAGCAGACGATTGCTAGTTGAATGTGTAGTACAATTCAGCTTGCACATTCTGTGGCACGACTGCCACAGCCAAAATATATAAATGCCCATTCCACAAGGAAGGTGGGCTCATCTTGGGCGACTGCCCGAGGGGTCTCGGCTTTACAACTTTGCTGAGCTGCTACTTGGTCAGGGGCACACCCTGGCTGAGGAGGACCTGGAGTTCTCTCACTCGGTGCTGCAGAGTCATCCGCACTCTCCCGCCCGTTTGGGAGCTTTGGTATAATCCCCATGGTCCTGACGGAGTCCCCAGCATCCACTTAGGACGTCAGAGAAAATAAGATTTTACTTACCGATAAATCTATTTCTCGTAGTCCGTAGTGGATGCTGGGCGCCCATCCCAAGTGCGGATTGTCTGCAATACTTGTACATAGTTGTTGTTACAAAAAAATCGGGTTGTTATTGTTGTGAGCCGTCTGTTCAGAGGCTCCTACGTTTGTCATACTGTTAACTGGGTTCAGATCACAAGTTATACGGTGTGATTGGTGTGGCTGGTATGAGTCTAACCCGGGATTCAATATCCTTCCTTATTGTGTACGCTCGTCCGGGCACAGTATCCTAACTGAGGCTTGGAGGAGGGTCATGGGGGGAGGAGCCAGTACACACCACCTGATCCTAAAGCTTTAGTTTTGTGCCCTGTCTCCTGCGGAGCCGCTAATCCCCATGGTCCTGACGGAGTCCCCAGCATCCACTACGGACTACGAGAAATAGATTTATCGGTAAGTAAAATCTTATTTTTCCCTTTAATGTATAATTTACCGCTACATACATATAAGACACCCATGCAACACCCAACCCAACATCTGTACTGAGAAAAATACTATATTTGTCCAGTCTCCTTGAAAGAATGGCTATAGTATATACACATTATATATATATATATATATATATATATATATTAATGCACCAGCAGACTCTTCAGTCCCTGCACCTGTAGAACTTACAATCTAATTTAGCTCCCACAAGCACACCAACCAGGACCAATTTACAGTAGGTTTAAATGATGTATTGCTGCAAGCTTGCTTCCTTGATGGAGGCTTAAAGTACATTAAAATGTGTTATCTATGCTGTAACATTTTCAAAACTTGCTTTATACCATCGTTTCATTGAGCCAGAATCTCTCCTCCTTGTATTGTTTAGATCTAAACGCAGCCATTATAGTCCTCTAAAAAGCACATAGGCAGAAATGTCTCTGGTCCATGTTATATTTGGCCGGTTGAACTCTAAGGCAAGAATGAAAATGGGCAAGCAGACCTGTAGTCTATAATGTGTCTGTGTTGTCTCAAGGACCAGGATTTGGAGGTGTGTGGCCGGTTCTGGTGTCTCTGCTCTGGCTACAGTTTAATAGGTGTTTTCTGCCATTTTGGGAGTTTGATTTATTGGGTTTTTCATGACCACATGTTGCTTTTGCTCAGAGCAAAGTTATTAAGTTGCTCTCTTTTGCCAGTATGATGTAACAACCTTGCTGAAAAGCACAAAGGTTAAAAGAAAGATAGAATGTATGTAATAAACATTGCAGTAGGGAACACAGAGGAAAATAAATATTACAGTCACATGAAATCAAGTATAGTTCCTGTCTGCAATTATTTACTTGTAATAGGTGTACTTTCTATTTTATTATAAGATGAGCTTGCAGAATCTTGTGAGAAGGTCTTGGATGAAAACCCCGAAAGGGCCAACTCTGTATGTGGGGAGGAGATGGACACCTGTGGTGAAGATAGTAAACTGCTAGAGAAAACCTTAAAAGTGGTCAGGCGTTTGAGTAGCCGAGAAGACCCCATAAGCGTGGAACCTTCGCAGGTAACTGGCCCTCTTCTGGATATGTTCACCACCATAGCAGAGAGCCAAGTGCCCATCCGCAGCCAGCAGAAAGGAGACCCAGAGTTTAGCCAGGAGCAGAAGATGGCTATGCTTCTCGACTTGTACAAGTCTAAGCCTCTCATCTTTCTGGAGCGCTTTCGGAAAGTTCTAAAAGAGGAACACCTGGATTGCTTTACCCAACTTTCCGGTGACTACACCGCTGACTTCTACTTCAAGGAGATCCGCAAAGCCTCCCTCAAAAAGATGAATCACACGAGGGTCCGGAACAAGCGGTATGCCGCCCTCCAGCAGCTCATCTCGGGTAGGACTTGCTCATATGTTTGCATTCTTACATCTCCCGTCACACTTTACTGCATGATGTATGCTGAAGGTGCTTTACACGGCCTTTGCTTTGGAAGCAGGTCACGGTACATTTTATTTTCACAATTTAGAATTATTTACCCTTACCATGTAGAAAATCAGATAGTCCAACTAAGCAGTCAACCACCTCATTCATGCTTCCTTTACTGTCCTGCATCACTGAGTCAGGTGGGGTGGAGGGCAAGAGTAGCTTACTGTAGAATCCTAATACTTATGTCACAAATTGCATGGCAGCGAGATCCAGGTGCTCACACCCAGATCTGTAAGACAGGACAACTCTGTGTTGGGAACAGGCACCTTGGCAAGTCTTCACTTGCGGCCCCCAGCTTTGTGCAAATCATCTTTTTGTGTTAATCATTTGTTTTTTATTTCTCTAACGTCCTAAGTGGATGCTGGGGACTCCGTAAGGACCATGGGGAATAGCGGCTCCGCAGGAGACTGGGCACATCTAAAGAAAGCTTTAGGACTATCTGGTGTGCACTGGCTCCTCCCCCTATGACCCTCCATTAAGCCTCAGTTAGATCTCTGTGCCCGAACGAGAAGGGTGCACACTAGGGGCTCTCCTGAGCTTCTTAGTGAAAGTTTTAGTTTAGGTTTTTTATTTTCAGTGAGACCTGCTGGCAACAGGCTCACTGCATCGAGGGACTAAGGGGAGAAGAAGCGAACTCACCTGCGTGCAGAGTGGATTGGGCTTCTTAGGCTACTGGACATTAGCTCCAGAGGGACGATAACAGGCCCAGCCATGGATGGGTCCCAGAGCCGCGCCGCCGGCCCCCTTACAGAGCCAGAAGACAGAAGA
Organism: Pseudophryne corroboree; assembly: GCF_028390025.1. NCBI lineage: Eukaryota > Metazoa > Chordata > Amphibia > Anura > Myobatrachidae > Pseudophryne > Pseudophryne corroboree. Next base: position 408,235,751 of record NC_086451.1, read on the forward strand.
GGTCCGGAAAATCGGCGGCAGAAGACATCCTGTCTTCACCAAGGTAGCGCACAGCACTGCAGCTGTGCGCCATTGCTCCTCAGCACACTTCAAACTTCGGTCACTGAGGGTGCAGGGCGCTAGGGGGGGGCGCCCTGAGCAGCAATAAAAACACCTTGGCTGGCGAAAATACATCACATATAGCCCCCAGGGCTATATGGATGAATTTTAACCCCTGCCAGAATCCATAAAAAAGCAGGAGAAAAGTCCGCGAAAAAGGGGCGGAGCCCATCTCAGCACACTGGCGCCATTTTCCCTCACAGCTCAGTTGGAGGGAAGCTCCCCTGGCTCTCCCCTGCAGTCACTACACTACAGAAAGGGTTAAAAAAGAGAGGGGGGCACTAATTAGGCGCAGTATTAACAATACAGCAGCTATAAGGGGAAAAACACTTATATAAGGTTATCCCTGTATATATATATATATATATATATATATATATATATATATATATAGCGCGCTTTGGTGTGTGCTGGCAAACTCTCCCTCTGTCTCCCCAAAGGGCTAGTGGGGTCCTGTCCTCTATCAGAGCATTCCCTGTGTGTGTGCTGTATGTCGGTACGTTTGTGTCGACATGTATAAGGAGAAAAATGATGTGGAGACGGAGCAGATTGCCTGTAATAGTGATGTCACCCCCTAGGGGGTCGACACCTGAGTGGATGAACTGTTGGAAGGAATTACGTGACAGTGTCAGCTCTGTATAAAAGACAGTGGTTGACATGAGACAGCCGGCTACTCAGCTTGTGCCTGTCCAGACGTCTCATAGGCCGTCAGGGGCTCTAAAGCGCCCGTTACCTCAGATGGCAGATATAGACGCCGACACGGATACTGACTCCAGTGTCGACGGTGAAGAGACAAATGTGACTTCCAGTAGGGCCACACGTTACATGATTGAGGCAATGAAAAATGTTTTACACATTTCTGATAATACGAGTACCACCAAAAAGGGGTATTATGTTCGGTGAGGAAAAACTACCTGTAGTTTTCCTGAATCTGAGAAATTAAATGAGGTGTGTGATGATGCGTGGTTTTCCCCCGATAACAACTGATAATTTCTAAAATGTTATTGGCATTATATCCTTTCCCGCCAGAGGTTAGGGTGCGTTGGGAAACACCCCCTAGGGTGGATAAAGCGCTCACACGCTTGTAAGGGCTCTACCCTCTCCTGAGATGGCCGCCCTTAAGGATCCTGCTGATAGAAAGCAGGAGGGTATCCTAAAATGTATTTACACACAAACTGGTGTTATACTGCGACCAGCAATCGCCTCAGCCTGGATGTGCAGTGCTGGGTTGGCGTGGTCGGATTCCCTGACTGAAAATATTGATACCCTAGATAGGGACAGTATATTTTTGCCTATAGAGCATTTAAAAGATGCATTTCTATATATGCGTGATGCACAGCGGAATATTTGCCGACTGGCATCAAGTCTAAGTGCGTTGTCCATTTCTACCAGTAGAGGGTTATGGACACGTCAGTGGTCAGGTGATGCGTATTCCAAACGGCATTTGGAAGTATTGCCTTAATAAGGGGAGGAGTTATTTGGGGTCGGTCTTTCAGACCTGGTGGCCACGGCAACAGCTGGGAAATCCACGTTTGTACCCCAGGTCGCCTCTCAACATGAGAAGACGCCGTATTATCAGGCGCAGTCTTTTCATGGACAAGCGGGCAAAATGTTCCTCATTTCTGCCCCGTGACAGAGGGAGAGGAAAAAGGCTGCAGAAATCAGCCAGTTCCCAGGAACAGAAACCCTCTCCCGCCTCTGCCAAGCCCTCAGTATGACGCTGGGGCTTTACAAGCAGAATCAGACACGGTGGGGGGCCCGTCTCAATGAATTTCAGCGCGCAGTGGGCTCACTCGCAAGTAGACCCCTGGATCCTTCAGGTGATATCTCAGGGGTACAAATTAGAAGTCGAGACGTCTCCCCCTCGCCGTTTTCCTAAAGTCGGCTTTACCGATGTCTCCTTCTGACAGGGAGACAGTTTTGGAAGCCATTCACAAGCTGTATTCCCAGCAGGTGATAATCAAGGTACCCCTCCTGCAACAGGGAACGGGGTATTATTCCACACTGTTGTGGTACCGAAGCCGGACGGCTCGGTGAGACCGATTCTAAATCTAAAATCTTTGAACACTTACATACAGAGGTTCAAATTCAAGATTGAGTCACTCAGAGCAGTGATTGCGAACCTGGAAGAAGGGGACTACATGATGTCTCGGGACATCAAGGATGCCTACCTTCATGTCAAAATTTACCCTTCTCACCAAGGGTACCTCAGGTTTATGGTACAGAACTGTCCCTATCAGTTCAGACGCTGCCGTATGGATGGTCCACGGCACCCCGGGTCTTTACCAAGGTAATGGCCGAAATGATGATATTCCTTCGAAGGAAGGGAGTTTTAGTTATCCCTTACTTGGACGATTCCCTGATAAGGGTAAGATCCAGGGAACAGTTGGAGGTCGGTGTAGCACTATCTCAGGTAGTGTTGCGGCAGCACGATTGGATTCTCAATATTCCAAAATCGCAGCTGGTTCCGACGACTTGTCTTCTGTTCCTAGGGATGATCCTGGACACAGTCCAGAAAAAGGTGTTTCTCCCGGAGGGGAAAGACAGGGAGTTATCCGAGCTAGTCAGGAACCTCCTAAAACCGAGCCAAGTCTCAGTGCATCAATGCACAAGGGTTCTGGGTAAAATGGTGGCTTCCTACGAAGCAATCCCATTCGGCAGATTCCACGCAAGAACTTTCCAGTGGGACCTGCTGGACAAATGGTCCGGGTCGCATCTTCAGATGCATCAGCGGATAACCCTGTCACCAAGGACAAGGGTGTCCCTTCTGTGGTGGTTGCAGAGTGCTCATCTTCTAGAGGGCCGCAGATTCGGCATTCAGGACTGGGTCCTGGTGACCACGGATGCCAGCCTGCGAGGCTGGGGAGCAGTCACACAGGGAAGGAATATCCAGGGCTTATGGTCAAGCCTGGAGACATCACTTCACATAAATATCCTGAAGCTAAGGGCAATTTACAATGCTCTAAGCTTAGCAAGACCTCTGCTTCAAGGTCAGCCGGTGTTGATCCAGTCGGACAACATCACGGCAGTCACCCACGTAAACAGACAGGGTGGCACAAGAAGCAGGAGGGCAATGGCAGAAGCTGCAAGGATTCTTCGCTGGGCGGAAAATCATGTGATAGCACTGTCAGCAGTATTCATTCCGGGAGTGGACAACTGGGAAGCAGACTTCCTCAGCACGACCTCCACCCGGGAGAGTGGGGACTTCACCCAGAAGTCTTCCACATGATTATAAACCGTTGGGAAAAACTCGACAGGTATTGCGCCAGGTCAAGGGACCCTCAGGCAATAGCTGTAGACACTCTGGTAACACCGTGGGTGTACCAGTCAGTGTATGTGTTCCCTCCTCTGCCTCTCATACCCAAGGTACTGAGATTGATAAGATGGAGAGGAGTAAGCACTATATTCGTGGCTCCGGATTGGCCAAGAAGGACTTGGTAACCGGAACATCAAGAGATGCTCACGGAGGATCCTTGGCCTCTACCTCTAAGAAGGGACCTGCTCCAACAAGGACCCTGTCTGTTCCAAGACTTACCGCGGCTGCGTTTGACGGCATGGCGGTTGAACGCCGGATCCTGAAGGAAAAAAGGCATTCCGGATGAAGTCATCCCTATCCTGATCAAAGCCAGGAAGGATGTAACCGCAAAACATTATGACCGCATTTGGCGAAAATATGTTGCGTGGTGCGAGGCCAGTAAGGTCCGACGGAGGAAATTCAACTGGGTCGATTCCTACATTTCCTGCAAACAGGAGTGTCTATGGGCCTGAAATTGGGGTCCATTAAGGTTCAAATTTCGGCCCTGTCAATTTTCTTCCAAAAAGAACTAGCTTCAGTCCCTGAAGTTCAGACGTTTGTAAAAGGGGTACTGCATATACAGCCTCCTTTTGTGCCTCCAGTGGCACTTTGGGATCTCAATGTAGTTTTTTGGGTTCCAAAAGTCACATTGGTTTGAACCACTTAAATCTGTGGAGTTAAAATATCTCACATGGAAAGTGGTCATGCTGTTGGCCCTGGCCTGGGCCAGGCGCGTGTCAGAATTGGCGGCTTTATCCTGTAAAAGCCCTTATCTGATTTTCCATTCGGACAGGGCGGAATTGAGGACTCGTCCTCAGTTTCTCCCTAAGGTGGTTTCAGCGTTTCACCTGAACCAACCTATTGTGGTGCCTGCGGCTACTAGGGACTTGGAGGACTCCAAGTTGCTAGACGTTGTCAGGGCCCTGAAAATATATGTTTCCAGGACGGCTGGAGTCAGAAAATCTGACTCGCTGTTTATCCTGTATGCACCCAACAAGCTGGGTGCTCCTGCTTCTAAGCAGACTATTGCTCGTTGGATTTGTAGTACAATTCAGCTTGCACATTCTGTGGCAGGCCTGCCACAGCCAAAAATCTGTAAATGCCCACTCCACAAGGAAGGTGGGCTCATCTTGGGCGGCTGCCCGAGGGGTCTCGGCTTTACAACTTTGCCGAGCAGCTACTTGGTCAGGAGCAAATACGTTTGTAAAATTCTACAAAATTGATACCCTGGCTGAGGAGGACCTGGAGTTCTCTCAATTGGTGCTGCAGAGTCATCCGCACTCTCCCGCCCGTTTGGGAGCTTTGGTATAATCCCCATGGTCCTTACGGAGTCCCCAGCATCCACTTAGGACGTTAGAGAAAATAAGAATTTACTTACCGATAATTCTATTTCTCGTAGTCCGTAGTGGATGCTGGGCGCCATCCCAAGTGCGGATTGTCTGCAATACTGGTACATAGTTATTGTTACCAAAAAATCGGGTTATTGCTGTAGTGAGCCATCTTTTCTAGAGGCTCCTCTGTTATCATGCTGTTAACTGGGTTCAGATCACAAGTTGTACGGTGTGATTGGTGTGGCTGGTAAGAGTCTTACCCGGGATTCAAAATCCTTCCTTATTGTGTACGCTCGTCCGGGCACAGTATCCTAACTGAGGCTTGGAGGAGGGTCATAGGGGGAGGAGCCAGTGCACACCAGATAGTCCTAAAGCTTTCTTTAGATGTGCCCAGTCTCCTGCGGAGCCGCTATTCCCCATGGTCCTTACGGAGTCCCCAGCATCCACTACGGACTACGAGAAATAGAATTATTGGTAAGTAAATTCTTATTTTTTTGTCATGACACCTCTTTTGTGGTTATTTAATGTAGTGTTCATTTTAGCACCCTGAGCCTGTCACAACCCATGCAGTTCCTCTTTCCTGCCTGGTTTATTGCTCTTTGCTCTGGTGCTTCTAGCACGCTCTATCTCTGCACTGATGTACAGACCAGAGTGTGCTGGAAGCCCCAGAGCAGAGCGCGACACCCCAGGTAATAAAGACGAACTGCAGGGGGTGTGGATTAACAGATCGACAGTCAAAAGGTCAACAGTTAATAGGTAGACACCATATGGTGGAGAGTACAAAAGGTCAACATGAAAATGGTCAACACGGAAAAGGTTGACACACCTTTTTCTTTTTGGGTGTTATTTTGTGTGTTTAACCATATATGACCCAAATTATTAGGAACGCCTCCCTTTGCGGGCTCCGCTTCACCCACCTCAAGTTTACTGAAGGTAATAGTTTGTGACATGGGCCCTCATTCCGAGTTGTTCGCTCGCAAGCTGCTTTTAGCAGCTTTGCACACGCTAAGCCGCCGCCTACTGGGAGTGAATCTTAGCTTATCAAAATTGCGAACGAAAGATCAGCAGAATTGCGAATAGACACTTCTTAGCAGTTTCTGAGTAGCTCCAGACTTACTCGGCATCTGCGATCAGTTCAGTGCTTGTCGTTCCTGGTTTGACGTCACAAACACTCCCAGCGTTCGCCCAGACACTCCTCCGTTTCTCCAGCCACTCCCGCGTTTTTCCCAGAAACGGTAGCGTTTTTTCGCACACACCCATAAAACGGCCAGTTTCCGCCCAGAAACACCCACTTCCTGTCAATCACATTACGATCACCAGAAGGAAAAAAAAAAACTCGTAATGCCGTGAGTAAAATACCTAACTGCATAGCAAATTTACTTGGCGCAGTCGCACTGCGGACATTGCGCATGCGCATTAGCGACTAATCGCTCCGTTGCGAGAAAAAAATAACGAGCGAACAACTCTGAATGACCCCCATGGATAGTAAATTCAGCAAAAGTTGTAAAAACCTGGAAAAAATAAATGTTGACCCTTTGAACCTGTCGACCTAATGTACCTGTGAAGCTTTTGTACTGTCTGTCTTTTGTACCTGTAGACCTATTGACTGTCGACCATGTGGTGTTGACTACTGTATATGTAGATTGATCATCCACCACCTGGTGCAGGGTGCTTGAATGAACGCCATAATCGCATGCACTGGTCACCCTATTGCTGCCCGTGAGCTATGGTAGGGACGGTATGTTTTGCAGTGGTGATGAATTGCAAAGCTGGAATTGGTAGGGATGTTTTTTTTTCAATGAGAAATGATAGTTTGTATCAAATTACATTTTGCAATAGGAAGGTGAGCTGTCTGGCCATCAGTGCTAATAAGCAGGCTTATTGTGAGAGGTCCGTTCTCCACTTGTAATAATCTCACACATCTGTGTGCAGCATGTATGTCTCTTACTGACATTTCTCTGATAGGAGAATGAGGAATGCAACAAATCACTTGCTTGCGCCCATGTACCACACTTTGTAGATATTCATTGTATTATTCTTATTTTGCACCAACACATTATATAGGACTGTACAGAGGGGCCTGATGCAGAGATGGATGCAGTGCTGATGTTTCCACAGTTGAGTGATTTTTAATTTTTTTTTCCAGCTACTGCGCATGCATGAAAATTCATATAAACCCAAACTGTGCACGCCAAGTCCTGGAACCCCTTTACTGTGCACGCGCGCCGAGTCCTGGAACCCCTTTACTGTGCACGCGCGCCGAGTCCTGGAACCCCTTTACTGTGCACGCGCACCGAGTCCTGGAACCCCTTTACTGTGCACGCGCGCCGAGTCCTGGAACCCCTTTACTGTGCACGCGCGCCGAGTCCTGGAACCCCTTTACCGTGCACGCGCGCCGAGTCCTGGAACCCCTTTACCGTGCACGCGCGCCGAGTCCTGGAACCCCTTTACTGTGCACGCGCGCCGAGTCCTGGAACCCCTTTACTGTGCACGCGCGCCGAGTCCTGGAACCCCTTTACTGTGCACGCGCGCCGAGTCCTGGAACCCCTTTACTGTGCACGCGCGCCGAGTCCTGGAACCCCCAATCTGCATCTCAGTTGCACAGATTACGGAGCCTTAAGTGAACATCTCAGCGATGATGCACTCTGTTGCACTGTGGAGCACAAAGGGAAGGCCGAGAGTAGCATTTGCATGTTTATGCAACCACTATTGAGAGAACGGCTGCATTCTCAACCATCTCTGAATCACACCCAGAGTACGTTCATTCACTGCCGTCCTTACTCCCTGCATACAGTTTCCCTACCACATGGACACACAAATGAATGCTGGTCATTTTGGAACCTAAGTCCCCATTACTATGAATATACCAGAAATGCAAAAGTTTTCTGCAGCAGTTTTCCCTCTCTTTCCTGTTAGCTCCAGTATGCAAATAAGATTAAGGAATTGAGTTTAGCAACATTCCAGTAGTATAAAAAGAGACCTCACCATACAGCACTCTGGGCAAATCCACACTGAATGTTTTATCTAGGGATGTTGGTTCCACAATAATGTGCTGGTTGCTCACAGTCAGTCATTAATGTGAATTGTCCAGGAACTGAAGCTTGTGTGTGTTCTTCTTCTAGCTGGGGAATATTTCAGTGACGAGCAGATGCGGGCACGGGACCCTCTCATGTATGAGCATTACGTGGGCCAGTACCTGAGCGAGGAGGAGATCATGTCGCAGAACAGTCGAGATCTGGCTCAGGCCAGCTGCTTATCAGATGTGCTCCTCAACTCCTGCCAGGAGCAGTCTTTACAGGAGAGGCTGGAAGCCCAGCGAGACCTGGAGGAGAGCTGCATGGAGGAAGAGGAGGATGACAGTGAGGAGGAAGGTGGGGTTTCTCAGGTCGACTCCTTTTGCTTCATCTTTGTCAAATTTCCCACCTAAGGGCAGACCTCTGGCTCTGATTCATCCAAAGAGTTCCAGCAGGTCACCAGCTGGTCTCCTCCCAACCTCACCAACCTCTTCTCTCCCGCAGAGTCTGAGCTGCAGTCAGATGAGGAGCGGGAAGTGGACAGCGAGGAACGGGTCCTAATGCGGGAAGAACTCATCAGCCGCATGCATCAGAGGTTTTTGGATGGAAATGATAAAAATTTCGACTACAAGTAAGAAAGCTCCTGAGTAGTCTCCCTTACTACATACAGGCATATATCAGTCTGTATCATATCCAGTAAGCCCGGCATGTTAATGTATCCAATATGTAATATTTGTACATAAAAGTTGCCGTATATTGACGCACACTGAGTAGTGTGACAGTGTATTCAGAATTGCTGTTTGCAGTATGAGCATCTGCTGTAATAGCAGCAGTGTCCGGCTGTAGCCGGCCACAAACGTTGCTGCTGATATTGCACAGTGAGGTGCCGAACTGAGTACAGGGCTTAATAATAACCAGGTTAAAGTGATGAGGTGGTTATCGAGCATTGAGTATGACCTCTATCAGTTCTGCATGGTCTTCTTTAGTATATGTCTGTCTATATTGGCTCTCGCAGTGATCCTGGAGCTTAGTCAGAATGGTAGGTCCATCTCATATAGCCGGAGTGGTATATTTTGCTGACAAGTCGACATAGGCATAATATCGACATGCAGCATGTCACTATTGACCAGTTTGGCATTCATCATGTTGACACTGATGGATGCAACATGATTAGAATGTCGGCAAATGTTCCTGGTGGTCCAGTGGTGAATTACTTGGTTTAGCTGCCCCAGCGGTGGATTCCGGGTCTGGTGTTCAGCTGTTGAGAACTTCTGGCATTGAGTATCCCTATCCCTAACCTAACCATCCCCCAAGTGCAGTGATGGCTAATCTTGACACTCCTCCAGCTGTTGTTGAACTATACATCCCAGCATGCCCTGCATCAGTTTTAGCATGGCCAAATAGCAAAACTGTAGCAGGGCATGCTGGGATGTGTAGTTCAACAACAGCTGGAGTGTCAAGGTTAGCCATCACTGCCCTAGTGCCTAACCCTAACGTTCCCCTCCCGCAGCCCAACCCCAGTTCTCCCCCTAGTGCCTAACCCTAACATTCCCCTCCCGCAGCCCAACCCCAGTTCTCCCCCTAGTGCCTAACCCTAACATTCCCCTCCCGCAGCCTAACCCCAGTTCTCCCCCTAGTGCCTAACCCCAGTTCTCCCCCTAGTGCCTAACCCTAACATTCCCCTCCCGCAGCCCAACCCCAGTTCTCCCCCTAGTGCCTAACCCTAACATTCCCCTCCCGCAGCCCAACCCCAGTTCTCCCCCTAGTGCCTAACCCTAACATTCCCCTCCCACAGCCTAACCCCAGTTCTCCATCTAGTGCCTAACCCTAACCCTCCAATCCCTGCAGAATGTTCACATCTACATTCTACATATGCCGACCTGTTCAGTGTCGACATTCCAACCATGTCAATTACATAACTGTATGATGTTGTAAAAGTCAACATTATAGCTGCATCCCATATAGACAGCATTAGAGTGCTCCATTGTTTTGTTTTCTTTTGCTAGAACTGAAGGGGTTACAGTCTAGTAATATACACAGTCCCTGCAGCCTTTACTCTTCTGTACCTGAGATAAAGTATCGTATAGTCAGTACTGGCACATACATCCTTCCATGAATGGCCACAATCTGGCTCCGATCCATAATCTACTGTGCGCTCACCGACGCCCATAGCGACGACGCTGCCCCCAGGTCAACGCAACCTTCATTTACATTAATATCACTTTTTCAACATAATACAATTATTTGATCTGCAGTCTGGTTCTGTTCTGACTCATTTCAGTAAATGAGATGGGAGCGTGTATTATCAACTTCTGTAGTAACCCATATTAAAGACCGCAGTGTTTATATCATTGTTCTTTTGGTGTAGTAGCCCCACTACAACTGTCCTCTAATTATAAAAGTATCACATACAAATGAATTAAGCACAAGGAATCGGACGTGAGGAAATGTTTGCCTGAAGAGCGTACAATCTAGATGTCTCATTATAACCCACTGTATGTACTGCCCATTTCTCTGCTAGGGAAGTCGATGATAACCCGGATTTTGATAACTTGGACATTGTCACTCGCGATGCGGAGGAAAAATACTTTGACGACGACGATGATGATGATGAAATGGAAAGAGATGAGGAAGAGGGTAAGGAGAATGGACAGGACAGCAGTGAGTGACCACGTCATGCATCTTCAGAACCTTATAACAAGGACAGGACTTACATTCCTATATATGATTTATTAGCAAATCCACTCCAGGCAGTGGTTTTGCTTCATCAGGGCGCCTTAGTAAAATGAAGCTGTGCGCTGTGTTGGCCAGTAGAGGGCAGCACATTTCCATTGATGATTCATGAGTATATCATATAAAGGAAAATATGTTAAAGCCTACATGTGTTACATGTACAAAGTACGTTATGACTTTGGTGAGCACCCAAATACACTTAAGGACATTTTCAGACCAAAAGAGAATTGTGTGTTACATGGAAGAAGGGGACAAGTGTAATGGAGGATCTGCTCTTCATAGAGAGACCGTCTAGGATAAAACTAGAATCTATTGGTTATTCTGTGTTTGTGTTTATCTTTTAGTGTAGAATAACTTTTTCTACCGAAGAAGAAAGTTCAAAGAAAATAAAAACTGATTTGCTATTTGAAATGTTGACTGTCTGCTTTTATTGCCATTTTCTAGTTTGTTTTTTTTGTTTTGTTTTTTAAACTGTACCTGTCATCGGTGAAGGTAGCAATTTGGTTTTGGACAATATCTAAAGGTGTGTACACATGGTGAGATCCTTGCTATGTTTGATTTTGACTATGCGATTTCCCTTGAATTCCCCCAGAGGCCAGATAGCACAGATAGTACAGATTTTGTCTATGTGCGATTTTGACTGCCAATTTTGACTATACTTTGTACCAGATAGTACACTAGATAGCCAAGATTGACTTGCCTGCCCTGTCTATCTAGCCTTACGATACCGACCCCTCGGGAGCGCGCATCGTTATCGAATCTGTATTGCAAGCTACCTAACACCTTGAGATATGCACTAACTTTTCATAAGATTTTGTCTGCATAGTCAAAATCTTACAGATTTATCTCACCGTGTGTACACACCTTAAGACTGTTGCATATTGTTAAACTATGGGAACTAGTAACATCGCCTGAGGCATATGCGTACAAGGAACGCCGATTCAGCCAAGGAAATGGCTGCAGTGTGAGTTAGCACAAGAGGTATGAGCAATGATTAAGATTTCACAGTTGCCTTTAACAGCTGGGGGGCCAGCATTCGGGTTGCTAGTGACAACTGCTCCGAAGCATAGTGCCGTTTTTATAAGCTTGCTTTTGCTTAAGGTAAAAGGTATGAGGAATATATACTCCTTTACATCGGGCGCTGGAATTTTTAAGAATTTAAAAAGCACACCTGATTGACAATTAGATAATATAGTAGCAGCTCCTAGAAGGCACCTGGATGCCTAATACAAAGATATAGCAGTTAATGTTCTATAGAAAACATTAAAGGAGCGCTGTTTACAGATAAAAAGTAATTTAATAATAAATATGGTGGAAAAGACCACCTAATAATAAAAATGAAGTTAGAAAAAAAACACAGTGCAAATACAGTTGCATAAACAATAATCACATACACAATTGGCGATATGTTAGCTGTGATCGGCCTGAGCGCCAATTATAATTGATGTTACAGTCCACAGTAGTATGTTAGGCTGGTGTCATCCGTACTGATAAGAGGCATATGAAAGAAATGTCTCGACAGGTTAAGAAAAACTGCTAATAATTGTAGGCAATGGGGTTTTATTGTTTGCTATATATCACCCCTCACATTCAGGACCATTCTCACCCGTAGTTGTGAATGCTGATTCCCGTCAGAAGCAATTAGCGGAGGTGGCTCTCGGCAGCCGATAGCGGCTATATCAGATTATCCGGCAGAGAGAATCGTGGTTGTTGCATAACACCTCAGCAAAACGGGGCTTTTCAAGCACAGCAGGGAGAGTGTAGTTGCGGTGTGTCCAGTTAATGGAGGTGGTGAGAATGCATCTCAATCTCTCAATAGCAGTAACGGATGGTCCATAAGAATCTCCAGCGGTGGACAGGTTACAATGGTGACCCTCTACGCGTTTCTCCGCCCACAATACCGGCGGTTTCTTCAGGAAGTGTAACCTGTCCACCGCTGGAGATTCTTATGGACCATCCGTTACTGCTATTGAGAGATTGAGATGCATTCTCACCACCTCCATTAACTGGACACACCGCAACTACACTCTCCCTGCTGTGCTTGAAAAGCCCCGTTTTGCTGAGGTGTTATGCAACAACCACGATTCTCTCTGCCGGATAATCTGATATAGCCGCTGTCGGCTGCCGAGAGCCACCTCCGCTAATTGCTACTGACGGGAATCAGCATTCACAACTACGGGTGAGAATGGTCCTGAATGTGAGGGGTGATATATAGCAAACAATAAAACCCCATTGCCTACAATTATTAGCAGTTTTTCTTAACCTGTCGAGACATTTCTTTCATATGCCTCTTATCAGTACGGATGACACCAGCCTAACATACTACTGTGGACTGTAACATCAATTATAATTGGCGCTCAGGCCGATCACAGCTAACATATCGCCAATTGTGTATGTGATTATTGTTTATGCAACTGTATTTGCACTGTGTTTTTTTTTCTAACTTCATTTTTATTATTAGGTGGTCTTTTCCACCATATTTATTATTAAATTACTTTTTATCTGTAAACAGCGCTCCTTTAATGTTTTCTATAGAACATTAACTGCTATACTTTTGCTTAAGGTGAGTGGTTTGAGGGTATAACTGCAAATTCAGAATCGTTTCATGGGTAAAATAAATATATCCGACATATATCCTTTTCCGGCTGTATTACAGTTGATATTCGTGCACTCGCTGCTATATATTTTTGTTTTTAGAAAAAAATTCTACTGCTTTTTTTGTTTTTTTTTGTTTCTTGCAGCAAAGAGCAGTCCCTAATGATTGCTCTTTGTGGCTTTGTTGCACAGTGGAATCCATCTAGCATTGATGCAGTCTAATACCAGTGACACAGCTGTCTGCAGGTTGTACATGTTGCTGCACTTTAGTGATTTATACTTATGGCTCCAACTGTTGTCTGAAGGGACATATGGGGATGATTATTGGGTCTCCACACACACTTCCTAAGGTCAGGGGCAGACCCATCATTTTCTGTTTTTGTGAGATTGATGCCTTTTAGCAGGAAACAGCAGAGCTTTTAAGCAATAAACTTTCTGCATTTCCATCTTTGGTCACTAAACAGACTGCTTGAACATAGTTATAGTCTGGCTGTCTTTGACTATTAGCTTTTGATATCCATTTCTGGAATACTATGTATTATTTTTATTCATATACATCTGTTATCCCAGCTAATATATACTACATTTCCCATGCCTGTCTATCCTGTGTCATGTCCAGAGGGTCCAGTGATGTCTATATCCAGGTTACTGGGTGAATCAATTAACATTCTGCAACTTGTCTTTTTACCCCTAGGTGGCAGTACAACCAATCACTTTGTGACCATTGTAGTTTGGTAATATATACCTTACTTGTATCCATCTTACTCTGGTGTCTGTTAGCTGGATATCTTGACATGACTACATTTATCATTATCACAACACACAGTTGTCATGACAGTGTTAGAGGCTATTTGTTAAATCTCAGCATCTTTGACCTCAGCCCCTCCTCCTGCTGAGCATCTAATGTGTTTGAAGTTTTGTCTTTTCTCTTACGTCCTAGAGGATACTGGGAATCCATTTAGTTCCATGGGGTATAGACTGGTCCACTAGGAGCCATGGGCACTTTAAGAAATTGATAGTGTGCGCTGGCTCCTCCCTCTATGCCCCTCCTACCAGACTCAGTTTAGAAAATATGCCCGGAGGAGCCGGTCACGTCTCTAGAAGCTCCTGAAGAGTTTTCTGCATTTATTTTCTGAGTGTTATTTTCAGGCAGGACTGGATGGCACCAGACTACCTCCTTCGTGGGACTTAGGGTGGCAACGGCCCAACCTCTCTCGGGGTTAATAGTCCCATTCCCCGCTGACAGGACACTAGCTCCTGAGGGAACTATTCGCAAGCCCCACCACGGCGAGCGTACATTCCCGCAGCATGCAGCCACCCCTTACAGAGCCAGAAGAATGAAGAATGGTGAGTACTAAGCCGGAGTCCCAGTTAGCGGGTTGTCGGCCAATATGGCGGCATGAGGGTATGGAGAGGAACGGATTCTAGACGGGGCAGACTGTGTCTCCTGCTGTGTACGGACACAGACGCTGAACAGCGGACACAGTACCCAGACTAGGAGCATAGCCATAAAAGGAGTCTGTCTCCATTTTATGCACATGGACACATACAGCCAGTATAAAAAAGTGCGGGAAGACCGTGTGCCATTGAAGGGTCTATGAGCGGATCCAGCAGCTCACTATCACCATTTTCCCTCTGCAGCTGACAGACGCTGACCGACAGGGACGTGCAGCTCCTCCGGGGAAACTCTAGATGACCTCAGTGGTACCAGGGGGTCTTAGCAGGGGGGAGCGATTATTCGTGTACTAAGTCCCTAATCTAGGTACTTAGTCTGCGACCCGGCTAAGTTTGGTATTAGCGTTAAGGGCGCTGTGTGCTGGTTCCATACTCCCTCTGTGTCTCCCTGGAAGGGCTCTTTGTGAGGTTAATTGTGCATTTAATCTTTTCCTGTGTGTGTGTGTGTGTGTGTGCTGTCACTGTTACAGTATGTCAGGCAAAGAGTGTGTGTCATGTAAGGCACAGTGTTCCTCTTCCCCAGGGGGTTCACTAGTGTGTACTCAATGTAGTGTCCCTTCCCAGGCTAGTGGGGCAGAACCAGCATGGCTGGACTCCATTAGGGGAATGATTTCCACAATCTCTACTACGTTATCTCGAAATGAGACAGACGCAATACTTAAGACAATCTATGACTGAGTTTCTGAAACGAGACTCAGTACCCAAACCAGCATCTCGGTCCCCTGCCATTTGTCCGCAAAAACGCACTTTGGCCCATATCCTGCAGTCTGACTCGGATGATGAGGGGGTCAGAAATGGAGGAGGGTGAGGTGAGGGAGGGTACTCTGGCGCAGGGACTAGAGGCTCTTATAGAGGCTATCGGAGAAGTTCTGATTATCCCTGATAAGGTGACAGAGGAGTGTGAGGAATCTTATTTTAATATAAAAAGGAAATCCTCAGCCACTTTTCCTGTGTCAAAGGAACTAAATACCCTGTTTAAAGAACCGTGGGTTAATCCTGATAGAAAATTTCATATCCCTACACAATTGTAATCATCCTTTCCTTTTTCCTTCTGAGGATAGGAAAAATATACGTTATGGTAAGAACTTACCGTTGATAACGGTATTTCTCCTAAGTCCACTGGTTCCACAGGATAACAATGGGATATGATGAAGCGACAGCGGATTTGCACCAATCGGTCAAAGCTTTTCCGGCCTCCCAGCATGCAACGGGCCCGTCCATATATCCGCGCCTCCTTGCTCAGGCAAATCAGTTGTATTCCAAAGCTTAAGGCAGGACCATCATAGATAGCCCTAATCAGGCGATAAGAACACACATGCACACCCTTCCATACAAGAATGAAGAGGTTAGTGAGTAAAAGGATCCTCAAATCAGGTGCATCAGGGTGGGATCCCTGTGGATCCTGTGGACTTAGGAGAAATACAGTTATCAACGGTAAGTTCTTACCATAACGTATATTTCTCTGGCAGGGTCCACAGGTTATCCACAGGATAACAATGGGATTTCCCAAAGCAATTTAGTGGTGGGGACGCTCCTGATTGGACAGGAGAATCCTTCGCCGAATTCAGCGTCATGAGAGGCAAAGGTATCCAAGGCATAATGTCTAATGAATGTATTAATGGAAGACCATGTGGCTGCCTTACATATCTGTTCTGCTGAAGCACCACGTTGTGCTGCCCAAGATGGACCTACCTTATGAGTAGAGTGAGCGGAGACATTGGGGGTCATTCCGAGTTGTTTGCTCGTTATTTTTTTTCGCTACGGAGCGATTAGTCGCAAACTGCGCATGCGCAATGTTCGCAGTGCGCCTGCGCCAAGTAAATTAGCACAAAAGTTTGGTATTTTACTCACGGCATAACGAAGATTTTTCATCGTTCTGGTGATCGGAGTGTGATTGACAGGAAGTGGGTGTTTCTGGGCGGATACTTGCCGTTTTATGGGAGTGTGCGGAAAAACGCTGGCATTTCTGGGAAAAACGCGGGAGTGTCTGAAGAAACGGGGGAGTGTCTGGGCGAACGCTGGGTGTGTTTGTGACGTCAAACCAGGAACGAAACTGACTGAACTGATCGCAGTGTAGGAGTAAGTCTCGAGCTACTCAAACTGCTAAGAAATTTCTATTCGCAATTCTGCTAATCTTTCGTTCGCAATTCTGCTAAATTAAGATACACTCCCAGAGGACGGCGGCTTAGCGTGTGCAATGCTGCTAAAAGCAGCTAGCGAGCGAACAACTCGGAATGAGGGCCATTAGCCGGAACCGGGAGGTCAGCCTGAGAATATGCTTCTGAAATCGTCATCCGAAGCCATCTTGCCAGCATCTGCTTATCAGCAGGCCATCCTCTTGTGAAATCCGTAGAGAATGAAGAGAGAATCTGTCTTTCTGATGGCACTGGTACGATCCACGTAGATCCTTAATGCACGGACCACGTCCAGCGATGCATCTCCCGCAGAAAGGCCCGGTACCTGGAAAGCCGGATCTACAATTTCTTCATTAAGGTGGAATTTAGACACCACCTTCAGAAGATACCCAGATCTAGTTCTGAGAACTGCTTTATAAAAGATCAGAAATGGGGAATGACATGATAATGCCCCTTAATCTGATACTCTTCTAGCTGACGCCATAGCCAGTAGAAAGAGAACTTTAGCTGTCAACCATTTAAGGTTCACTTTATTAATTGGTTCAAATGGGGCAACTTGAAGGGCTTTCAGGGCTAGACTTAAGTCCCAAGGTACTGTAGGAGGAACAAAAGGAGGTTGAATGTGCAGCATTCCCTGGAAAAAAGTACACACACCCCGTAAATTGGCAATTTTCTTTTGGAACCATACAGTCAATGCTGATACTTGCACTCTCAAGGAAGCCACCTTCAAACCTTTATCCATTCCTGGAAACTCTGAAAGATTTAGGGTCCATTTTCTGTTCACTGCACCAATGAATATAGGTTTGCCATATTCGGTGATAAAAGCGAGCTGACCTTGCTCTGAGCATAGTTTGAATTACCTGTTGTGAGAATCCTCTTGACTTCAGGATAGAGGTTTCAAGAGCCACGCTGTCAAAGACAGTCGATCCAGATGCCTGTGAAAACAAGGACCTTGCATCAGTAGATCTGAATGCTGAGGGAGCAGAAGTGGAACATACAGCGACATCCTCTGCAGATCTGTGTATTAATGTCTTCTGGGCCAAGCTGGAGCTATTAGTATCACTGCACCTTTTCCTTGCTTTATCTTTCTCACCACCCTGGGTAATAGGGTGATTGGAGGAAACACATAAACCAGATGAAAATCCCATCTCACCGACAGGGCATCCACAAAGATAGCTCTGGGATCCTTTTGTTCTTGACCCGTATGTGAGCACTTTGTTGTTCAGACGGGATGCCATGAGATCTATCTCTGGCAACCCCCACTTGTCTACTAGAGTCTGGAAGAACGCCGGGTGTAGAGCCCATTCGCTTGCCTGAATGGATTGTCGACTAAGAGTCCGCTTCCCACTTTAGGACTCCCGGAACGAACACTGCGGACAAGGCTGGATGATGAAGTTCTGCCCACTTTAGTATGTGACTTGCCTCCTTCATCGCTTTTCGGCTGCGAGTTCCTCCTTGATGGTTGAGGTACGCTACTGCCGTCGCATTGTCCGAGCGGATCTGGACTGGTTTTCCCCGAAGAATGTCCTTTGCCTGAATCAGTGCCATGTATATGGCCCGAAGTTCCAATATGTTTATTGGCAGGTAACTTTCTTCCTTGGTCCATTGCCCCTGAAAACACAACCTTCCTGACACTGCTCCCCAGCCCTGGAGACTGGCGTCTGTTGTCAGAATTTCCTAATCTGATATCCAAAAGGGTCTCCCCTTGTCCAGATGGGATGTCTGTAGCCACCAGGCTAATGACCATCCTACTTCTATCGTAAGAAACCGTCTGTTTTTTTTGTTTTGTTTTTTTATCGTCTGATGCAACCCGTTCCATTTGGCAAGAATCAGACGCTGCAGAGGCCTCGAGTGGAATTGTGCATACTCCACCATGTCGAATGTTGACACCATCAAACCCATCACGCGCATTGCTGTATGAATGGATACCTTTTGACTGTGTAACAAGTCCTGAATCCTTGACTGAACCTTGGATATCTTGTTCAGAGGTAAAATTACTCTCGGAAGACTTGAATCCAGTACAGCCCCCAAGTGAGTCATCTGTTGTGACAGAACCAGAGACTATTTTGCCCAATTTATGAGCCACCCGTGGTTCTGCGGACACGTTTTTGTCTGTTGCAGATGAAATAAGAGCAACTCCTGCGTCTGTGCCAGGATTAAAAGTTCGTTGAGGTATATTCTTATCCCCTGCTGGCGGAGATAAGTTGCCATTACCACCATAATCTTGGTAAATACTCTGGGAACTGTGGCTAACCCAAAAGGTAGGACCTGAAACTGAAAATGCTTTTGGAGGATAGCGAACCTGAGATAGCACTTATGGGAAAGTGCTATAGGAACATATATAGACAGGTAATTGTACTGCGCTCAGTCCTATGTTCATCTGTAGAAGATGAAAGTTTATATACTGATAGTGTTCTGTGTAGTTGATAAGGGTAGTAGTAATAAACGATAACTGAAAGGAGATTTTGTGTCTGTGTGTACCGTTTGCCTTGTAAGTTTAATGAACAACAGACTTGAATTAAGAAATTAATAGGACTTTATTCTAATCATAAACTGACCTCCGTTATGGTGCGTTTTAGTAACAGAAAAAAATGAAAACATAAAAATAAAAAAAATATTATAAATGATAAATATTGATGCAAATTTCTAAAATGAAAAAACAAAGATAAATCAAGAATAAAAAACAGGTCAAAAATAGAAAAAAATAAAATAAAAAAAGCAATGGTGCTTGAGCAAATGCTCACAGTCCGGAATGATGGGGTAGTGTGGATTTTCCAAAAAAAAAAAAAAAAAAAAGGTCTATTAAACGTTGGTATCCAAAGTTCAGATGCAGTTCATACAATTTGCGGCGTCCCGCATAAACTTTCTCAGAGCGCTCGAGGGAGTGGATGATATCAGGGTACGTGATAGTCTATGAGGTTAGTGCAGTGCTGGATATTGTGAGCTGGCAAGGAGTGGATGAGTTAAAGCTCCGGGCTAGTTCGTCCACCTCTCCCCTGGTCCCGAGAGTCGCGCCCGTGTTCAGGCGTTCCCCTGGTACCTGATCGGTTCGAGGGACGAACAGTGCCTAGGGTTTGGGTAATCACGACCAGCGCTCTCCGGAGCGTCTGCTCGTGAAATCCCTCACCGCGTACGGAGACTCACCTGCTGCCGCTTCCTGCCGTCCACCGTGTCTCTGCACTGGCTCCCGTCCTCCTTTACAGCGTCCTCCTGGTTGCTAGGTGACGTCCTGTTGCTTTCGTTCTTCGGGGTCACGTGACCGGGATGTCCCGTCTTCCGCTCGTAGCTCTCTGTTAAATGTAGGTCCTGTTTAGCAGGGTGTATTAGTGGCTCCAACGCGTTTCAACCCCATAGGGGTCTTCCCAGAGGAAGAGGACTAATACACCCTGCTAAACAGGACCTACATTTAACAGAGAGCTACGAGCGGAAGACGGGACATCCCGGTCACGTGACCCCGAAGAACGAAAGCAACAGGACGTCACCTAGCAACCAGGAGGACGCTGTAAAGGAGGACGGGAGCCAGTGCAGAGACACGGTGGACGGCAGGAAGCGGCAGCAGGTGAGTCTCCGTACGCGGTGAGGGATTTCACGAGCAGACGCTCCGGAGAGCGCTGGTCGTGATTACCCAAACCCTAGGCACTGTTCGTCCCTCGAACCGATCAGGTACCAGGGGAACGCCTGAACACGGGCGCGACTCTCGGGACCAGGGGAGAGGTGGACGAACTAGCCCGGAGCTTTAACTCATCCACTCCTTGCCAGCTCACAATATCCAGCACTGCACTAACCTCATAGACTATCACGTACCCTGATATCATCCACTCCCTCGAGCGCTCTGAGAAAGTTTATGCGGGACGCCGCAAATTGTATGAACTGCATCTGAACTTTGGATACCAACGTTTAATAGACCTTTTTTTTTTTTGGGAAAATCCACACTACCCCATCATTCCGGACTGTGAGCATTTGCTCAAGCACCATTGTTTTTTTTATTTTATTTTTTTCTATTTTTGACCTGTTTTTTATTCTTGATTTATCTTTGTTTTTTCATTTTAGAAATTTGCATCAATATTTATCATTTATAATATTTTTTTTATTTTTATGTTTTCATTTTTTTCTGTTACTAAAACGCACCATAACGGAGGTCAGTTTATGATTAGAATAAAGTCCTATTAATTTCTTCATTCAAGTCTGTTGTTCATTAAACTTACAAGGCAAACGGTACACACAGACACAAAATCTCCTTTCAGTTATCGTTTATTACTACTACCCTTATCAACTACACAGAACACTATCAGTATATAAACTTTCATCTTCTACAGATGAACATAGGACTGAGCGCAGTACAATTACCTGTCTATAGATTTACGTACGTAGGTGGTCACCTATTTAGTACGGCAGCTTGTCCGAAGCAGAGAGGACTCAGTGCGCAGATAAAAAAAAACCCAATTTTTGCTATAGGAACATGTAGGTAAGCATTCTGTATATCCAGGGATACCATATAATCCCCTGGCTCCATGGCCAAAATGATGGAACGTAACATCTCCATGTGAAACCGAGGTACCCAAATGTATTTGTTCAGTACTTCGAGATTTGAGAATGGGCAGAAATGACCCATTTGGCTTCTGAACTAAAAACAGGTTGGAGTTAAAACCCTGTCCTCGTTGTGCAGGAGGAACGGGAATGACTACTCCTGACTGATGCAATTTCTGAACTTCTAACAAAGCCCTGGCCTTCGTCTCTACCCAAGACGCGCTGGTACAAAAAAACCTTCGAGGAGGGTGCTTCTTGAAGGCAAAGCATAAACTAGAGATGCCGCTTCCTGCACCCAGGCATCTATTGTAGACTGCTGCCAGATCTGTGCAAACTAAATAAGTTGGCCCCCCACCCTGGGGTTCCCCAGGTGGAGGCCCGCACCATCCGGCTGATAGCTTATTATCTGTTTTCCCAACCGGTCCTCTGGTAGCCTAATGCTTTTTAGCCTTACCAGACTTGTTGTATTGGGGCTGCTTGCCATCACTTCTTCCTTTTAGCTTTTCCTTGAGACCAAAAGGGACGAAAAGCTGGAACTTTAGATTTGAAATTGTATGTGGAAGGAAACTTGACCTTCTTGGAGTCTGCCTCTGACTCTAGAATATCTGTCAATTCTTTACCAAAAAGAATATCTCCAGAAAAGGGCAAAGATTCCAAAACCTTCTTAGATTCTGAATAAGCTTTCCACATACGTAGCCAAACTGCTCTGCGAAAAGCTATTGTTGAAGCTGATGCCCTGGAGGCAATAGTACCCATATCCAATGCTGCTTGTTCCAGGAACATTGAAGCCTGTTTTATATGAGTTTTATATGGGTTTTTTGCTTTCTAGAAGCTATAGAAAAATCCCCCTCCAATGCATCATCCCAGGCAGCCACTGCCTTTGCCATCCAAGCTGAAGCCATGGCTGGCCTTATGACTGCCCCAGACAGGGATAAAATTGTTTTTAGAAAACCATCCACTCTCCTATCCGTGACCTCATTTAATGATGTTGAAGGCAAAGGTAATGTAGATTTTCGAACTAATCTAATCACATGCGTATCTACTTTAGGAGCCACCTCCCTTTTTAAACAATCCCCAGCTGGAAGAGGATAATTGGAATTCCATTTCTTAGGAATTCTAAACCTTATGGGGCGTAGCCCAAGCCTCTTCCATAATTTCCGTCAGCTGATCTGACCCTGGAAACTCAGTCTTAACTTTTTTGGGACATTTAAACACAGGTGCCTTGGTTTTTAACACAGGCTCTGCTGAATCCTCTAAGGATAGAATGGCTTTCATTGCTTTAATTAACTCAGCTATATCCACTGAGCTGAGACCTTCCTCCTCCTCTTCATATGCCGAAGTGGAATTAAGTGAGCTTTCATCTTCCGATGAATCCTCATCTGAGTTATGTGTAGCCTGTGAGGGTGAAGATTTACTTACCACCGGCTTATCAGCTTGTTTCTTTTGAGAAGCTGCTGCTGGAAGTGATACACCATAGGTGGGGAGCTGCATGTAAGGGTTAATAGTGTAACCTATCCCAGGTACAGGAGTTGCAGAAGTTATCCATTCAGCTATACTGGATAAAGTCTGTGCAAACATAGCCCAAGGTGGATCCATCTGCACCTAAATCTACCTTGTATTTTTCATTAACCCCTGGTGAAAGCTAAAACAATTTGCACACAAACCATCCTGAACCAGATCCTGAGAGGATAACACAGCTTTGCAAGACCAACATTATATGAGTGTTGGTGTTGCTGTGAGTGTACCCTCTTCATTTTTGCCACTCTTAGACATAAGTGTTCAACACTTCCACAGTGTACTACACAATTTGTGACTGTAATCACTTTAAATTTCTTAAAGTGATATACAATCCGACTCTACCTATGCACCAGCATTGAGGATCGGAATAAACACACCGACAGAACTATAGTAAAGTCAGCAATCATACTATACATTAGTATAATAAGCAATATGAGCACATCATCAACTACCACTACATTTTAAGTATGTAGGAAAACATATTACTGCATCATGTTTAAACTAGTGATGAGCGGATTCGGTTTTACTCTGTTCTCAAAACCGAATCTTATTGGCTCACTGATGTCACGTGTTTTGGATAGCCAATAAGATTCGGTTTTGAGAACAGAGTAAAACCGAATCCGCTCATCACTAGTTTAAACAGATCTAACGTATTCAGACCAAATGCGAAAAACAGTAAATGTATACAGACTCATATGCAATAGGCACTTATCTAACTATTCGTACTCAAAGGGTAGATAGAGACTTAGTACTGTATAACCTGTACTCAGTAGAGTGGGATACAGGGAGACTCACCTCGCTTCCAGGAATGATCAATACGTTAGTGAACGCTGAGTGGATCCAGATGCGAGTAGTGTACACTACCGCTCCATGAACCTGTAATGAACACAGACGCTCAGTGAACACGGACTCACCAGTCACATAGCCGCCTATGCTGCGACTGGGTCCCCTTCATGTACAGCATCTGAGACGGAAGCGGGAAACAGTTCATGGCGGGAGACTCGGTGGAAACTGGTCATGAACTGGGGGAGTGGCGACCAGGAGCGCGTCTGACTCCCCACTGCTGACATCAACCCTAGGGATCGCGGCCTCATACTATTCCTGGAGCCTCTGATCTCTAAGGCCTAGCGCTGGTGCACCCGAGGTGGCAGCCGCGTCAGCGACTGTTTTTGGTGGTCTCCTCCCAAAACAGTGCGCCTGTGTCCGTATTCCCCTTCTAAGTGGAATTGATGCCTTACCTTTTCCCTGTGCTCCGGCCACAGCCTGGTAATGTCTGCTGGACCTGCTAGTATATCCGAAACAGACGCCTGCCGAAACAGCACTGTACTCGTGGTTAAGCGTTGTCGCGACCCGGTGGAGAGTTGTTGGAGCGACTTTCTAAGGTATATATAAGACGCTGTTTAGAAAGATCACTCAGAAAAATAGTAAGAGTATAAAAATAAAATAAGAAAGCTTAGGGCTGTTAAAAATCAGCAACCCTTTGACCATGGTCTGGTTGCTGCTGCACCAAACAAAAAACTGATTTGCCTGAGCAAGGAGGCGGGGATATATGGACAGGCCCGTTGCATGCTGGGAGGCTGGAAAAGCTTTGACTGGTGCAAATCCGCTGTCGCTTCATCATATCCCATTGTTATCCTGTGGATAACCTGTGGACCCTGCCGGAGAAAAAATGGGAAAATCCACCGATTAGTGGATGCATCAGTATCCAGGCTCGCACGACAAATTGTATTGCCTGTCCCGGGTGCAGCCTCCTTAAAAGACACGGCTGATCGTAAAGTTGAGACTACGCTCACTACGCTCAAATCCTTCTATACAGCTGCTGGGGTGGCTCAGAGACCCACTATAGCATGTGGGTGGATTACAAGAGCCATTGCTAAATGGTCGGGTAACCTGATTAAAGGGTTAGATACCTTGCCTCATCAGGAGCTTATCTTGTTCCTGCAGCATATACAGGACTCTGCAAACTTTTTTGTGGAAGCCATAAAAGAAATAGGCTTGCTTAATGCATGCACTACAGCTATGGCAGTGGCTGCACGCAGGGGTCTATGGCTACGCCAGTGGACTGCGGATGCGGACTCCAGGAAGGGCGTGTAAGGCCTCCCTTTCACAGGCGAGGCCTTATTTGGAGATGAACTAGACAAATGGATCTCCAAAGCTACTGTGGGTAAGTCCACATACCTTCCTTCTGCAGCTCCCCCAGCTAGGGAAGGCCTACACTGGTCCCACTTTACAGTCCTTTCGGACTGCCAAGTTTAGGGGCAAACCCAGAGGTGGTTCTACCGCCACCAGAGGCGCTAGAGGTAAACCACGCAAACCAGCAACTGCCGGTTCACAGGAATAGGACCCAAGCTCTGCTTCCTCAAAACCTTCAGCATGACACTGGACCGCGATGCCTGGGAGACTGGCAGGTGAGAGCCTGGCTAAAGTTCTTCAGTCACATCTGGACCATATCGTGCCAGGGTCCCTGGGTCATAGACCTTATATCCCAGGGCTACAGACTGGAGTTCCAGGAGTTCCCACAAGAGGCAAGTATAACTTAACAGGAAGCCATTCAAAAACTGATACAGACCCAGGTCATTGTTCTAGTTCCACCTCATCTGCAAAACAAGGGGTACTATTCCAACTTGTTTGTAGTACTGAAACCGGATGGTTTGGAGAGGCAGATTCTGAACCTCAAGTCATTGAACCCGTACTTACGAGTGTTCCAATTTAAGATGGAGTCTCTGAGAGCGGTGATCTTCGGTCTGGAGGAGGGGGAATTCTTAGTGTCTCTGGATATCAAGGACGCGCACCTTCACATTCCGATCTGGCTGCCTCATCAGGCTTATCTACAGTTTGCACTGCAGGACTGTAACTATCAGTTCCAGGCCCTGCCATTTGGTCTCTCCACGGCACCGAGTGTGTTCACTAAAGTGATGGCAGAGATGTTTCTACTCCACAACCAGGGAGTGAACATAATTCCGTACCTGGACGATCTTCTGATAAAGGCACCGTCCAGGGAGCAGTTGTTGGACAGCATTGGTCTCTTAACCAGACTACTCTTGGATCACGTGTGGATGCTGAACCTACCAAAATTTCACCTAGAAGCGACACAGAGGCTTCCTTTCCTGGGAATGATACTAGGCACAGAGTTTGAGAGTGTTCCTTCCCTTGGACAAGGCTATGGTAATCCAGTCGATGGCTCGGGCTGTCCTGAAGCCAACCCGAGTCTCGGTGCATCTGTGCATTCGCCTTCTGGGGAAATTGGTGGCCTCTTACGAGGTGCTTCAGTACGGAAGGTTTTATGCAAGGCCCTTCCAGATAGATCTATTGGACAAATGGTCCGGGTCGCATCTTCACATGCACCAGAGGATCCATCTTTCGCCAAAAGCCAGGATATCCCTTCTGTGGTGGCTACAGACTTCTCACCTAGTCGAAGGTTTGGGATTCAGAATTTGATTCTGCTAACCACAGACGCAAGCCTCAGAGGTTGGGGAGCAGTCACCCAGGGGGTGCAGTTTCATGTTAGATGGTCAAGTCAGGAAGTTGTCCTTCCAATAAATATCCTGGAACTCGGGGCTATCTACAACGCCCTTCTGCAGGCCTCATCTCCACTTCGGAATCAGGCCATTCAAATCCAGTCGGACAATGTGACTGCGGTAACGTACATAAACCCCCAGGGCGGAACAAAAAGCAGAGCCGCAATGTCAGAGGTGTCAAGAATTCTCCTCTGGGTGGGAAAACACTTTGTGGCGTTATCGGCAGTCTTCATTCTGGGAGTAGACAACTGGGAAGCAGATTTCCTTAGCGCAGACAACCTACACCCTGGGGACTGGAGCCTTCACCTGGAGGTGTTCCGGTGGTTGACACGTCGTGGGGATATCCACAGATCGACATGATGGCCTCTTGACTCAACAAGAAACTCAAGCGGTATTGTTCCAGGTCGAGAGACCCACAAGCAGCAGCAGTAGACGCTCTGACAACTCTGTGGGTCTACCAGCTGGTGTACGTTTATCCTCCACTTCCTCTGATCCCAAGAATTCTAAAAAGGATAAAAACGGGAAAGGTTCAAGCAATCCTCATTGTTCCAGACTAGCCTCGAAGGGCATGGTACGCGGATCTTCTCGAGATGCTGATTGAAGATCCGTGGTCTCTACTTCTTTGCGAGGAGCTTCTGCAACAGGGCCCATTCGTCTTTCAAGACTTAACCACGGCTACATATAACGGCATGGAAGTTGAAGCTGATTCTAGCCAGGAGAGGGATTCCTGACAAGGACATCCCGACTATGATGCAAGCCAGGAAGGAGGTAACGTCTAAACATTACCACCGTATATGGAAGAAATACTTCTCTTGGTGCGAGAGCAGACCATATTCTGCAGTGGACTTTCATGTGGGACGTTTCCTGCTTTTTCTGCAGCCCGGGAGTGGATGTGGGCCTACATCTAGGCTCCAGGTTTTGGACTTGTCTGTTTACTTTCAGAAACAATTGGCTTCTCTCCCTGAGGTCCAGATGTTCTTGAAAGGTGTTCTGCACATCCAACCTCCCTTTGTGCCCCCCACGGCACCTTGGTATCTCAATTTGGTGCTGCAGTTCCTCCAGTCGGACTGGTTTGAACCGTTACAGGAGGTAGATGTAAAGTACCTTATGTGGAAGACCGTCACACTGCTGGCCTTGGCTTCAGCAAGACGTGTGTCGGAGTTAGGGGCGTTGTCTTGCAAGAGCCCCTACTTAATTTTCCACGAGAACAGAGCTGAACTCAGGACTCCTCTGCAATTTCTTCCTAAGGTGGCATCCGCATTTCACATCAACCAACCTATTGTGGTTCCAGTTGTTACGGACACCTCGGCTACTTCAAAGTCTTTGGATGTTGTAAGGGCTTTGAAAGTGTATGTAAAGAGCATGGCTCGTCACAGGAAATCGGACTCGCTATTCGTGCTCTATGATCCCAATAAAATTGGGTGTCCTGCTTCAAAGCAGTCAGTTGCACGCTAGATCAGGCTCACTATCCAGCATGCTTATTCCACGGCAGGCTTGCCGGTTCCAAAAGCTGTACAGGCCCACTGTACTAGGTTGGTGCGTTCTTCTTGGGCGGCTGCCCTTTACAGCTCTGCCGAGCAGCTACTTGGTCAGGTTTTGAACACGTTTGCTAAGTTTTACATGTTCGATACTTTGACCAACCTGAAGGTCTTCAGAGGCCAATCAGTTCTGCAGGAACCTCAGCACTCTCCCACCCGGTTTGGGAGCTTTGGTACTTCCCCATGGTACTAAATGGATTCCCAGTATTCCCTAGGACGTAAGAGAAAATAGTATTTCTCTAACGTCCTAGTGGATGCTGGGGACTCAGTAAGGACCATGGGGAATAGACTGGCTCCGCAGGAGATAGGGCACTTTAAGAAAGAATTTGGATACTGGTGTGCTCTGGCTCCTCCCTCTATGTCCCTCCTCCAGACCTTAGTTTGAATCTGTGCCCGGACGAGCTGGGTGCTGTTTAGTGAGCTCTCCTGAGCTTGCTATAAGAAAGTATTTTGTTAGGTTTTTTTATTTTCAGGGAGCTCTGCTGGCAACAGACTCTCTGCATCATGGGACTGAGGGGAGAGAAGCAGCCCTACTCTCTGAAGATAGGTCCTGCTTCTTAGGCTACTGGACACCATTAGCTCCAGAGGGATCGTACACAGGATCTCACCCTTTGTCGTCCGATCCCGGAGCCGCGCCGCTGTCCCCCTCGCAGAGCCGGAAGACAGAAGCCGGGTGTAAGAAGCAAGAAGACTTCAAAATCGGCGGCAGAAGACTCCAGTCATCAAACTGAGGTAGCGCACAGCACTGCAGCTGTGCGCCATTGCTCCCACACTAAACCCACATACTCCGGTCACTGTAGGGTGCAGGGCGCAGGGGGGGGCGCCCTGGGCAGCAATTAGGACCTCTTGGCAAAAGTTGGGCATATATACAGTTGGGCACTGTATATATGCATGAGCCCCACCATAATTTTACACAGAAACGCGGGACAAAAGCCCGCCGCTGAGGGGGCGGGGCTTTTTCCTCAGCACTCATCAGCGCCATTTTCTCTCCACAGCTCCGCTGAGAGGAAGCTCCCCAGGCTCTCTCCTGCAGATTCACGGTAGAAGAGGGTAAAAAGAGAGGGGGGGGGCGCATAAATTAGGCGCAAAAACATTCTATACAGCAGCTACTGGGTTAACACTAAGTTACTGTGTGATTCCTGGGACATATAGCGCAGGGGTGTGTGCTGGCATACTCTCTCTCTCTGTCTCTCCAAAGGGCCTTGTGGGGGAACTGTCTTCAAAAAGAGCATCCCCTGTGTGTGTGGTGTGTCGGTACGCTTGTGTCGACATGTTTGACGAGGAAGGCTATGTGGAAGCAGAGCGGGAGTAAATGAATGAGGTGTCTCCACCGACGGCGCCGACACCTGATTGGATGGATATGTGGAAGGTTTTAAATGATAATGTTAATTCCTTGCATAAAAGGTTGGTTAAAGCTGAAACCTTAGGACAGTCGGGGTCTCAGCCCATGCCTGATCCTATGTCGCAGAGGCCGTCAGGGTCTCAGAAGCGCCCACTATCCCAAATTGTTGACACAGATACCGACACGGATTCTGACTCCAGTGTCGACTATGATGATGCAAAGTTACAGCCTAAATTGGCTAAAGCTATACGTTATATGATTATAGCAATGAAGGAGGTGTTGCACATCACAGAGGAAACCCCAGTCCCTGACAAGAGGGTTCATATGTATGGGGAAAAAAGGCAGGTGGTGACCTTTCCCCCTTCACATGAGCTAAATGAGTTATGTGAAAAAGCTTGGGAATCTCCTGATAAAAAACTGCAGATTTCCAAACTGATGCTTATGGCGTATCCTTTCCCGCCAACGGACAGGCTACGCTGGGAATCCTCCCATAGGGTGGACAAAGCTCTAACACGCTTATCCAAGAAGGTGGCCCTACCGTCACAGGATACGGCCACCCTAAAAGATGCTGCGGATAGAAAGCAAGAGGGTACCCTGAAGTCCATTTATACACATTCAGGTACCTTACTAAGGCCGGCAATTGCGTCGGCCTGGGTGTGTAGTGCTGTAGCAGCATGGACGGATACCTTGTCTGAGGATCTGGATACCTTGGACAAGGATACTATATTAATGACCCTGGGGCATATAAAAGACGCTGTCCTGTATATGAGAGATGCTCAAAGAGACATTAGCCTACTGGGCTCTAGAATAAATGCAATGTCGATTTCTGCCAGAAGGGTCCTGTGGATTCGGCAATGGACAGGCGATGCCAACTCAAAAAGGCACATGGAGGTTTTACCTTACAAGGGGGAGGAATTGTTTGGGGAGGGTCTCTCGGACCTGGTCTCCACAGCTACTGCTGGAAAGTAAAATTTTTTGCCATATGTTCCCTCAGAACCTAAGAAAGCACCGTATTACCAATTGCAGTCCTTTCGTTCACAAAAAGGCAAGAAAGTCCGAGGTGCGTTGCCAGAGGCAGGGGCAGAGGAAAGAAGCTGCACAACACAGCTAGTTCCCAGGAACAGAAGTCCTCCCCGGCTTCCACTAAATCCACCGCATGATGCTGGGGCTCCACAGGCGGAGCTAGGCCCGGTGGGGGCGCGTCTCCGAAATTTCAGCCACAAGTGGGTTCACTCCCAGGTGGATCCCTGGGCAATAGAGATTGTGTCTCAGGGATACAAGCTGGAATTCGAGGAGATGCCCCCTCACCGATACCCCAAATCGGCCCTGCCAGCTTCCCCCTTAGAGAGGGAAATAGTGTTAGCTGCAATTCACAAATTGTATCTTCAGCAGGTGGTGGTCAAGGTTCCCCTCCTTCAACAAGGAAAAGGTTATTATTCGACCATGTTTGTGGTACCGAAACCGGACGGTTCGGTCAGACCCATATTGAATTTAAAATCCCTGAACATATACCTAAAAAGGTTCAAGTTCAAGATGGAATCGCTCAGAGCGGTCATCGCAAGCCTGTAAGGGGGGGATTTTATGGTGTCTCTGGACATAAAGGATGCATACCTTCATGTCCCCATTTATCCACCTCATCAGGCGTACCTCAGATTTGAGGTACAGGATTGTCAATACCAATTCCAGACGTTGCCGTTTGGTCTCTCCACGGTACCAAGAATATTTACCAAGGTAATGGCGGAAATGATGGTGCTCCTGCGAAAGCAGGGGGTCACAATTATCCCATACTTGGACGATCTCCTCATAAAGGCGAGGTCCAGAGAGCAGTTGCTGATCAGCGTAGCACGCTCTCGGGAAGTGTTACAACAGCACGGCTGGATTCTAAATATTCCGAAGTCGCAGTTGATTCCTACGACTCGTCTGCCCTTCCTGGGCATTATTCTGGACACAGACCAGAAGAGGGTTTATCTCCTGATGGAGAAGGCTCAGGAGCTCATGACATTGGTCAGAGACCTATTAAAACCAAAACAGGTGTCGGTGCATCACTGCACGCGAGTCCTGTGAAAGATGGTGGCATCATACGAGGCCATTCCCTTCGGCAGGTTCCATGCGAGGACCTTTCAATGGGATCTGTTGGACAAGTGGTCCGGATCACATCTTCAGATGCACCGGCTGATCACCCTATCCCCCAGGGCCAGGGTGTCTCTCTTGTGGTGGCTACAGAGTGCTCATCTTCTCGAGGGACGCAGATTTGGCATTCAGGACTGGGTCCTGGTGACCACGGATGCAAGCCCCGAGGGTGGGGGGCAGTCACACAGGGAAGAAATTTCCAAGGTCTGTGGTCAAGTCAGGAGACTTGCCTTCACATCAATATCCTGGAACTAAGGGCCATATACAACGCCCTACGTCAAGCGGAGACCCTGCTTCGCGACCAACCGGTTCTGATTCAGTCAGACAACATCACCGCAGTGGCTCATGTAAACCGCCAAGGCGGCATAAGGAGCAGGGTGGCGATGGCGGAAGCCACCAGAATTCTTCGCTGGGCGGAGAATCACGTAAGCGCACTGTCAGCAGTGTTCATTCCGGGAGAGGACAACTGGGATGCAGACTTCCTCAGCAGGCACGACCTCCACCCGGGAGAGTGGGGACTTTATGAAGAAGTCTTCACGCAGATTGCAAGTCGGTGGGAACTGCCACAGGTGGACATGATGGCATCCCGCCTCAACAAAAAGCTACAGAGGTATTGCGCCAGGTCAAGAGACCCTCAGGCGATAGCTGTAGACGCACTAGTGACACCGTGGGTGTTCCAGTCGGTTTATGTATTTCCTCCTCTTCCTCTCATACCCAAGGTGCTGAGAATCATAAGAAAAAGAGGAGTGAGAACAATACTCATTGTTCCGGATTGGCCAAGAAGGACTTGGTATCCAGATCTGCAAGAAATGCGCACAGAGGACCCATGGCCTCTGCCTCTAAGACAGGACTTGTTGCAACAGGGGCCCTGTCTGTTCCAAGACTTACCGCGGCTGCGTTTGACAGCATGGCGGTTGAACGCCGCATCCTAGCATAAAAAGGCATTCCGGATAAAGTTATTCCTACGCTGATAAAGCCTAGGAAGGACGTGACGGCTAAACATTATCACCGTATACGGCGAAAATATGTTGCTTGGTGTGAGGCCAGGAATGCCCCCACGGAGGAATTCCAGCTGGGCCGTTTCCTTCACTTCCTACAGGCGGGAGTGACTTTGGGCCTAAAATTGGGTTCCATTAAGGTCCAGATTTCGGCACTGTCTATTTTCTTTCAAAAAGAACTGGCTTCTCTGCCTGAAGTGCAGACGTTTGTAAAGGGAGTGCTGCATATTCAGCCTCCTTTTGTGCCTCCAGTGGCACCTTGGGATCTGAACGTGGTGTTGAGATTCCTGAAGTCACACTGGTTTGAACCACTTAAAACCGTGGAGTTAAAATATCTCACGTGGAAGGTGGTCATGCTATTAGCCTTGGCTTCGGCTAGGCGTGTGTCAGAATTAGCGGCTTTATCACATAAAAGCCCCTATCTGGTTTTCCATATGGACAGAGCAGAATTGAGGACCCGTCCACAATTTCTGCCTAAGGTGGTGTCATCTTTTCATATGAACCAACCTATTGTGGTGCCTGTGGCTACTCGTGACTTGGAGGATTCCGAGTTACTAGATGTGGTCAGGGCTTTGAAGGTTTATGTAGCCAGAACGGCTAGAGTCAGGAAAACTGAGTCGCTGTTTATCCTGTATGCACCCAACAAGCTGGGTGCTCCTGCTTCAAAGCAGACTATTGCTCGCTGGATCTGTAGCACGATTCAGCAGGCTCATTCTGCGGCAGGATTGCCGCTGCCAAAATCAGTAAAGGCCCACTCCACAAGGAAGGTGGTGGGCTCTTCTTGGGCGGCTGCCCGAGGGGTCTCGGCATTACAGCTTTGCCGAGCAGCTACTTGGTCAGGTTCAAACACTTTTGCAAAGTTCTACAAGTTTTATACCCTGGCTGGGGAGGACCTTGTGTTTGCTCATTCGGTGCTGCAGAGTCATCCGCACTCTCCCGCCCGTTTGGGAGCTTTGGTATAATCCCCATGATGGTCCTTACGGAGTCCCCAGCATCCACTAGGACGTTAGAGAAAATAAGATTTTACTTACCGGTAAATCTATTTCTCGTAGTCCGTAGTGGATGCTGGGCGCCCGTCCCAAGTGCGGACTTCTTCTGCAATACTTGTATATAGTTATTGCTTGCATAAGGGTTATGTGATGGTGCATCAGGGTTGATCTGATGCTCTGTTGTTGTTCATACTGTTAACTGGGTAAGTTTATCACAAGTTATACGGTGTGATTGGTGTGGCTGGTATGAGTCTTGCCCTGGATTCCAAAATCCTTTCCTTGTACTGTCAGCTCTTCCGGGCACAGTTTCTCTAACTGAGGTCTGGAGGAGGGACATAGAGGGAGGAGCCAGAGCACACCAGTATCCAAATTCTTTCTTAAAGTGCCCTGTCTCCTGCGGAGCCCGTCTATTCCCCATGGTCCTTACGGAGTCCCCACCATCCACTACGGACTACGAGAAATAGATTTACCGGTTAGTAAAATCTTATTTTTAATTACCTACTGGTAAATCCTTTTCTCGTAGTCCATAGGGAATACTGGGCACCCGCCCGGTGCTTCATTCTTCCTGCACTGTTACTTAGTTAAGTATTCTGGTTTGTTCAGCTATTGCTGTTCCTGTTTCAAGTTTGGTTAGTGTGGCTTTCCTCTTGTTCTGTGTGTGCTGGTTCGTAATCTCACCACTTTCTTTATCTATCCTTCTCTCAAAGTATGTCCGTCTCCTCGGGCACAGTTTCTAGACATATTTTCTAAACGGAGTCTGGTAGGAGGGGCATAGAGGGAGGAGTCGGCGCACACTATGAATTTCTTGGCCCATGGCTCCTAGTGGACCCATCTATTCCCCATGGTACTAAATGGATTCCCAGTATCCCCTATGGACTACGAAAAAAGGATTTACCGGTAGGTAACTAAAATCCTTTTTCTCTTACGTCCTAGAGGATGCTGGGAACTCCGTAAGGACCATGGGGTATAGACGGGCTCCGCAGGAGACATGGGCACTATAAAGAACTTTAGAATGGGTGTGCACTGGCTCCTCCCTCTATGCCCCTCCTCCAGACCTCAGTTAGTTCCTGTGCCCAGAGGAGACTGGGTGCATTACAGGGAGCTCTCCTGAGTTTCTCTGAAAAAAGAATTTTGTTAGGTTTTTTTATTTTCAGGGAGCACTGCTGGCAACAGGCTCCCTGCATCGTGGGACTGAGGAGAGAGAAGCAGACCTACTTAACTGATAGGCTCTGCTTCTTAGGCTACTGGACACCATTAGCTCCAGAGGGAGTCGGAACGCAGGTCTCACCCTCGCCGTTCGTCCCAGAGCCGCGCCGCCGTCCTCCTCACAGAGCCGTAAGACAGAAGCCGGGTGAGTATAAGAAGAAAGAAGACTTCAAAGGCGGCAGAAGACTTCAGATCTTCCCTGAGGTAACACACACACACTGCAGGCACTGATGGGTGCAGGGCGCAGGGGGGGCGCCCTGGGCAGCAATATAAACCTCTAGGACTGGCAAATACACATATATAGGCTGCGGAGGCAGTAGATATAAAAATCCCCCGCCAGTATTACAAAATTGAGCGGGACCGAAGCCCGCCGCTGGAGGGGGCGGAGCTTGATTCCACAGCATTAACCAGCGCCATTTTCTCCACAGAGCACTGCAGAGAAGCTGGCTCCCCGGACTCTCCCCTGCTGAACACAGTGACACAGGGCAGAAAAGGGGGGGGGGGGGGGGGCGCATTTGTAAGGCGCAGTGAGTGTATTATACAGATTATTATATATAAAAGCGCTATATTATCTGGGAATTTGTTTCCAGTGTCAGTTGGCGCTGAGTGTGTGCTGGCATACTCTCTCTCTGTCTCTCCAAAGGGCCTTATTGGGGGAACTGTCTCCATATAAATATATCCCTGTGGGGGTGTTGGTACGAGTGTGTCAGCATGTCTGAAGCGGAAGGCTCATCTAAGGAGGTGGTGGAGCAGATGATTGTGGTGTCTCCGTCAGCAACGCAGACACCTGATTGGTTGGACATGTGGAATGTTTTAAATGCAAATGTGACCTTATTACTTAAGAGGATGGACAAAGCAGAGTCCAGGGAAAAAGCAGGGAGTCAATCCATGGCTTTGACGGTGTCACAGGGCCCTTCAGGGTCTCAAAAACGTTCTCTATCCCAAATAGCAGACACTGATACTGACACGGATTCTGACTCCAGTGTCGACTACGATGATGCAAGGTTACACCCAAGGGTGGCCAAAAGTATTCATTATATGATTATTGCAATAAAAGATGTTTTGCATATCACAGATGACCCCTCTGTCCCTGACACGAGGGTGAGCATGTATAAGGAAAAGAAACCTGAGGTAACCTTTCCCCCATCTCATGAGCTGAACGAGTTATTTGAAAAAGCTTAGAAAACTCCAGACAAAAAACTGCAGATTCCCAAGAGGATTCTTATGGCGTATCCTTTCCCTACACAGGACAGGGTACGGTGGGAATCTTTGCCCATGGTGGACAAGGCTTTATCGCGCTTGTCCAAGAAGGTGGCGCTACCGTCTCCAGACACGGCAGCCCTCAAGGATCCTGCTGATCGCAGACAGGAAACTACCTTAAAATCTATTTATACGCATACGGGTGCTTTACTCAGACCGGCAATAGCATCGGCATGGGTATGTAGCGCAGTTGCAGCTTGGACAGATACCTTGTCAGCTGCCATTGATACCCTAGATAGGGATACCATTTTATTGACCTTAGGTCACATTAAAGACGCAGTCTTATATATGAAAGATGCTCAAAGAGACGTTGGGCTGCTAGGTTCGAGAGCCAACGCCATGGCGATTTCTGCTAGGCGAGCCCTGTGGACCCGCCAATGGACGGGTGATGCCGACTCAAAGAGGCATATGGAGGTTTTACCTTACAAGGGTGAAGTTTTATTTGGGGAAGGTCTCGCGGACCTGGTTTCCACAGCTACCGCGGGTAAATCTACTTTTTTGCCTTTTGTTCCCCCACAGAAAAAGAAAACTCCACAATATCAGATGCAGTCCTTTCGGTCGCATAAGTCCAGAAGAGGTCGGGGCTCATCCTTCCTCGCCAGAGGTAAGGGTAGAGGGAAAAGAACGCCTGCTGCGGCTAGTTCCCAGGAGCAGAAGTCCTCCTCGGCTTCTACTAAATCCACCGCATGACGCTGGGGCTCCACTGAGGGAGTCCGCACCGGGTGGGGGCAGGGCACGTCTTCGACTCTTCAGCCAGGTCTGGCTTCTGTCAGACGTGGGTCCTTGGGTGATGGAAATTGTATCCCAAGGCTACAAACTGGAATTCGAAGAGGTGCCCCCTCGCCGATTTTTCAAGTCGGCCTTGCCAGCTTCTCCCCCAGAGTGGGCAGTAGTGTTAGCTGCAATTCAAAAGCTGTGTCAACAACAAGTGATTATCAAGGTTCCCCTAGTCCAACAGGGGGAAGGGTACTATTCAACCCTGTTCGTGGTCCCGAAGCCGGATGGCTCGGTCAGACCCATTTTAAATCTAAAATCCCTAAACCTGTACTTGAAAAAGTTCAAATTCAAGATGGAATCGCTCCGGGCAGTGATCTCCAGCCTGGAAGGGGGGGATTTTATGGTGTCACTGGACATGAAGGATGCCTACCTTCATGTCCCCATATTTCCTCCTCATCAGGAGTACCTGAGATTCGCTGTACAGGACTGTCATTACCAGTTTCAGACGTTGCCGTTTGGGCTTTCCACGGCCCCGAGGATTTTCACCAAGGTGATGGCGGAGATGATGGTGCTTCTGCGCAGGCAGGGAGTCACAATTATCCCGTACTTGGACGATCTCATGATAAAAGCGAGATCGAGAGATCAATTGCTGAAAAGCGTGTCGCTTTCCCTGAGAGTGCTACAACAGCACGGTTGGATTCTAAATCTGCCAAAGTCACAATTTATTCCAACGACTCGACTATCATTCCTAGGCATGATTCTGGACATGGAACAGAAGAGGGTTTTTCTCCCAATGGAAAAAGCCCGGGACCTCCAGAACATGGTCAGAGACCTGCTAAAACCAAAAAGAGTGTCTGTTCATCAATGCACTTGAGTTCTGGGGAAAATGGTGGAAGCCTACGAGGCCATCCCCTTCGGCAGGTTTCATGCAAGGACATTTCAGTGGGACCTTCTGGACAAGTGGTCGGGGTCCCATCTACAAATACATCAGAAGATAAGCCTGTCCCCCAGGGCCAGGGTGTCTCTACTGTGGTGGCTGCAGAGTGCTCACCTTCTAGAGGGTCGCAGGTTCGGCATTCAAGACTGGGTTCTGATAACCACGGACGCGAGCCTCTGAGGATGGGGAGCAGTCACACAAGGAAGACATTTTCAGGGACTATGGTCAAGCCAGGAGGCTTGTCTACACATCAACGTACTGGAATTGAGGGCCATATACAACGGCCTACGACAAGCGGAGAATCTTCTTCGCGACCTACCGGTTCTGGTTCAATCAGACAACGTCACAGCAGTGGCTCATGTAAACCGCCAAGGCGGGACAAGGAGCAGAGTGGCAATGGCGGAAGCCACCAGGATTCTTCGCTGGGCGGAAAATCACGTAAGCGCTCTGTCAGCAGTCTTCATTCCGGGAGTGGACAACTGGGAAGCAGACTTACTCAGCAGGCACGATCTCCATCCAGGAGAGTGGGGACTTCATCAAGAAGTTTTTGCAGAGATAACAAGTCTTTGGGGAATTCCTCAAATGATGGCATCACGCCTCAACAAGAAGCTTCGGAGGTATTGTGCCAGGTCAAGGGATCCTCAGGCAGTAGCGGTGGACGCCCTGGTGACACCATGGGTGTTTCAGTCGGTCTATGTGTTCCCTTCTCTTCCTCTCATCTCAAAAATATTGAGAATCATAAGACGAAAAAGAGTGCAGACAATACTCATTGTCCCAGGTTGGCCTCGAAGGGCCTGGTACTCAGATCTTCAGGAAAAGCTCACAGAAGATCCGTGGCCTCTTCCTCTCAGGGAGGACCTGTTACAGCAGGGGCCCTGCGTGTTCCAAGACTTATAGCGGTTACGTTTGACGGCATGGCGGTTGAACACCGAATCCTAGCTGGGAAAGGTAATCCGGAAGAAGTCATCCCTACGCTGATAAAGGCTACGAAAGAGGTGACGACGAAACATTATCACCGTATCTGGAGGAACTATGTTTCTTGGTGTGAAGCCAAGAATGCTCCTACGGAGGATTTCCATCTGGGCCGTTTTCTCCACTTTTTACAGACAGGAGTGGATATGGGCCTGAAGTTAGGCTCCATTAAGATACAGATTTCGGCCCTATCTATATTCTTTCAGAAGGAATTGGCTTCTCTCCCAGAAGTCCAGACTTTTGTAAAGGGAGTGCTGCACATCCAGCCTACTTTTGTGCCCCCAGTGGCACCATGGGACCTTAACGTGGTATTACGGTTCCTAAAATCTCACTGGTTTGAACCGCTTCAGACGGTTGAATTAAAATTTCTCACTTGGAAGGTGGTCATGTTGTTGGCCTTGGCATCTGCGAGGCGGGTGTCCGAATTGGCGGCCTTGTCTCACAAGAGCCCCTATCTGATTTTCCATGTGGATAGAGCGGAGTTGAGGACTTGTCCTCAATTTTTGCCCAAGGTGGTTTCATCATTTCATATGAACCAACCTATTGTGGTGCCTGTGGCTACGGGTGACTTGGAGGACTCCAAGTCCCTGGATGTAGTCAGGGCCTTAAAAATCTATGTAGCCAGGACGGCTCGGGTTAGGAAAACAGAAACACTGTTTGTCCTGTATGCAGCCAACAACGTTGGTGCTCCTGCTTCGAAGCAGACTATTGCTCGCTGGATCTGTAACACGATTCAGCAGGCTCATTCTATGGCAGGATTGCCGTTACCAAATTCGGTAAAGGCCTATTCCACTAGGAAGGTGGGCTCTTCTTGGGCGGCTGGCCGAGGCGTCTCTGCTTTACAGCTTTGCCGAGCAGCTACCTGGTCGGGTTCAAACACTTTTGCAAAGTTCTATAAGTTTGATACCCTGGCTGATGAGGACCTTGCGTTTGCTCAGTCGGTGCTGCAGAGTCGTCCGCACTCTCCCGCCCGGTCTGGAGCTTTGGTATAAACCCCATGGTTCTTACGGAGTCCCCAGCATCCTCTAGGACGTAAGAGAAAATAAGATTTTAAACCTACCTGTAAATCTTTTTCTCTGACGTCCTAAGTGGATGCTGGGACTCCGTAAGGACCATGGGGAATAGCGGCTCCGCAGGAGACTGGGCACAACTAAAGAAAGCTTTAGGACTACCTGGTGTCCACTGGCTCCTCCCACTATGACCCTCCTCCAGACCTCGGTTAGAATCTTGTGCCCGGCTGAGCTGGATGCACACTAGGGGCTCTCCTGAGCTCCTAGAAAGAAAGTATATTTTAGGTTTTTTATTTTACAGTGAGATCTGCTGGCAACAGACTCACTGCAGCGAGGGACTAAGGGGAGAAGAAGCGAACCTACCTAACTTACGGTAGTTTGGGCTTCTTAGGCTACTGGACACCATTAGCTCCAGAGGGATCGACCGCAGGACCCGACCTTGGTGTTCGTTCCCGGAGCCGCGCCGCCGGCCCCCTTACAGAGCAAGAAGCAAGAAGTGTTCCGGAAAATCGGCGGCAGAAGACTTCTGTCTTCAACAAGGTAGCGCACAGCACTGCAGCTGTGCGCCATTGCTCCTCATGCACACCTCACACTCCGGTCACTGATGGGTGCAGGGCGCTGGGGGGGGGCGCCCTGAGGGCAATATAAGACACCTTGGCTAGCAAATCTACACCATATATAGTCAGGAAGGCTATATAGGTGTAAAAATACCCCTGCCAGAATTCCAGAAAAAGTGGGAGAAGTCCGCCGGAAAAAGGGCGGGGCCATCTCCCTCAGCACACTGGCACCATTTTTTCTTCACAGTGCAGCTGGAAGACAGCTCCCCAGGCTCTCCCCTGTAGTTTTCAGGCTCAAAGGGTTAAAAAGAGAGGGGGGGCACTAAATTTAGGCGCAATATGTGTATACAAGCAGCTATTGGGGGAAAAATCACTCAGTTATAGTGTTAATCCCTGCATTATATAGCGCTCTGGTTTGTGCTGGCATACTCTCTCTGTCTCCCCAAAGGACTTTGTGGGGTCCTGTCCTCAGTCAGAGCATTCCCTGTGTGTGTGTGCGGTGTGTCGGTACGGCTGTGTCGACATGTTACATAGTAACATAGTATCTGAGGTTGAAAAAAGACAATTGTCCATCGAGTTCAACCTATTTGTGGTGTCCTCTGCATGATGATTTGACTAAATAGTAACTATAATGCATGACTATGCACCATACCCCTGGATATCCTTATCCAATAGGAATTTATCTAACCCATTCTTAAAGGTGTTGACAGATTCCGCCATTACAACTCCCTCGGGCAGGGAATTCCAAACACGTATTGTCCTTACCGTGAAAAAGCCTTTACGCCGTATTGTGCGGAATCTCCTCTCCTCTAACCTGAGCGAGTGTCCACGAGTCCTCTGTGTTGATCTAACCAAAAACAGGTCCCGCGCAAGCTCTGAGTATTGTCCCCTTATATATTTGTAGATGTTGATCATATCCCCTCTTAGTCTCCGCTTTTCCAATGTAAACATGCCTAGTCTTTCAAGCCTTTCCTTGTATTCCATCATCTCCATGCCCTTAATTAGTTTGGTCGCCCTCCTTTGTACCTTTTCAAGCTCCAGGATATCCTTTTTGTAGTACGGTGCCCAGAACTGTACACCGTATTCAAGGTGTGGCCTCACTAGTGATTTATATAATGGGAGTATAATACTCTCGTCCCTAGCATCAATACCCCGTTTTATGCATGCTAATATCTTATTAGCCTTCTTTGCTGCAGTCCTACTTTGGGTACTACTGCTTAGCTTGCTATCTATGAGGACACCTAAGTCCTTTTCCAGTACAGAATCCCCTAGTTTTACCCCATTTAGTAGGTAGGTGTAATTTTTGTTCTTGTTACCACAGTGCATTACCTT
Organism: Pseudophryne corroboree; assembly: GCF_028390025.1. Taxonomy (NCBI): domain Eukaryota; kingdom Metazoa; phylum Chordata; class Amphibia; order Anura; family Myobatrachidae; genus Pseudophryne; species Pseudophryne corroboree. The sequence goes on from NC_086451.1 coordinate 408,276,959, forward strand.
ACACTTGTCTGTGTTGAAGCGCATTCTCCATTTGGCTGCCCATGCTTCTAATTTAACTAAGTCGTTCTGAAGAGACTCGGCATCCTCCTCTGTATTTATAGCCTTACACAATTTGGTATCATCTGCAAAAATTGACACCATGCTCTCTAGACCTTCTGTTAGGTCGTTAATGAAAATATTGAACAATAGCGGTCCTAATACTGAGCCTTGCGGCACACCACTTAGCACTTCAGTCCAAGTTGAAAAATATCCATTAACCACAACGCGCTGCTTCCTATTATCTAACCAGTTTTTGACCCAAGTGCATATTGTGCTTCCTAGCCCTGATTCTTGTAGCTTGTATATAAGTCTCATGTGTGGTACAGTATCAAACGCTTTGGCAAAGTCTAAAAAGATTACATCCACGTCTTTACCCTGATCTAGGTTTGCGCTTACTGTTTCATAAAAGCCAAGTAAGTTGGTTTGACAGGATCTGTCCTTCATAAACCCATGTTGATTCCTTTTAATGACCTTATTGGTTTCAAGGAACTTCTGAATACTATCTCTTAGAATACCTTCCAATACTTTCCCCACTATAGATGTAAGACTAACTGGTCTATAATTACCTGGTTCAGCTTTACTTCCCTTTTTGAATATAGGCACTACTTCCGCTATACGCCAGTCTTTGGGAACCATACCTGATATAACTGAATCCTCAAAGATCAGAGATAGCGGTTTTGCCAGTTCAGAGTGAAGCTCCATTAGAACCCTTGGATGAATACCATCGGGCCCTGGTGATTTATTAATCTTTAAATGTTTTAATCGGTGACAGACTACTTCCTCGCTTAAATAAGTACCTATCAGTGTGATATTGTCCTTATTGAGATTGTGTGTCAGTCCCTGAATTGGGTCCTCTCTAGTGAATACTGTTGGAAAAAACTCATTTAGTGTGTTCGCTATGTCATTATCATTTTTGCTTAAGACTCCCAACGTGTCCTTCAAAGGGCCTATACTCTCCTTTTTTAATCTCTTGCTATTGATGTATTTAAAGAATTTTTTGGGATTTGCTTTGCTTTCCTTTGCTACTAGTTTTTCAGTTTCTACTTTAGCCGCTCTTATTTCCTTTTTGCAATTTTTGTTACATTCCTTATAGTGCTGAAATGACTCTGCTTCCCCGTCAGATTTGTATTTTTTAAATGCTCGCCTTTTCTTGCCCATAAGTTCCTTAATCTTTTTGTTAAGCCACATCGGTTTGATTTTTATTCCCTTTTTTGCTACTCATAGGAATATATTTGAGTGTATTTTTAGCTAGCAGGAATTTTAGTACCTCCCATTTCTCCGTAGTATTTTTTCCTAAAAACAAACCTTCCCATTCAATATCCCTGAAAAATACCCTCATCATTTCAAAATTTGCTTTGCTAAAATTTAAAGTCCTAGTTGAGCCAGTATAGGGCTGTTTGTAGAAACTGATATTGAATGTGACCATATTATGGTCGCTGTTTCCTATGGGTTCCCCTACTATAATACCCGATACCAAATCCTGATTGTTTGTTAATACCAGGTCTAAGATTGCATTGTACCTAGTTGGTTCCTCAATTAGTTGGACTAGGTAGTTATCATTTAGTGTGTTTAAAAACATACTGCCCCTAGCAGTATCACATGAATCGTTTTTCCAGTTTATCTCTGGATAGTTAAAATCTCCCATCACTACTATGTCTCCTACTCCTGCTGCTTTTTCAATTTGCTTTAGTAACAATTCATCATCAGATGCGTTGATACCAGGCGGCCTATAGCATACACCCAATACTAACTTTTTTGTTCCTTTTTCCCCGCATGCAATTTCTACCCATAGTGTCTCAACAGTGTCTACAGTACCCTCCTGAGTATCTTCCCATATATTAGGTTTTAAAAACGGCTTTACGTACAGACACACCCCTCCACCCTTTTTATTTAGTCTGTCTCTCCTAAACAGTGTATAGCCCTCTAGATTGACTGTCCAGTCATGAGATTCATCCCACCAAGTTTCAGTAATGCCTATAATATCATACTGTTTGCTTGCTGCAAGTATTTCTAGTTCACCCTTTTTACCAGTAATGCTTCTGGCGTTTACATACATACAACTAAGATAAGTATTTTCCCTTGCATTAGGGACATCTTTCACCTTATGTGGCAAGGATGACCTGTAATCGTCATTGGTTAGTGCTTTGGTAAAATCCCTTTTAGTACCCATGTTAATAACCTTACTGCCTGCTCTTACCCTCCCCCCAACTTCTCCCCCATTTTGTTTACTACCGCCATCCCCACTATTCTCACTGCATGACCCGTAGTTTTTAGCTAAACCCTCCCCCCAGGCTCCTAGTTTAAAATCTCCTCCAACCTTCTAACCATCCTTCCCCCCAGCACCGCTGCCCCCTCCTCAGTCAGGTGCAATCCGTCACGACAAAAGAGATGGCGTCTGACTGAGAAGTCCGCCCAGTGTTCCAGGAACACAAACCCCTCTTTCCTGCACCAATCCCTAAGCCACACATTTAACTTCCTAATCTCCCTCTGCCTCCCTGGACTAGCGCGTGGCACGGGTAATAATTCCGAGAATATTACCTTAGATGTCCTTGCCTTCAGTTTCTTTCCTAAGTCCCTATAATCTTTCTTAAGGACATCCCACCTTCCGCTAACTTTGTCATTGGTGCCAACGTGCACCAAGACCGCCGGGTCTTTGCCAGCCCCTCCCAACAATCTATCTACCCGGTCCGCGATGTGCCGTACCCGAGCACCCGGGAGACAACAGACTGTACGGCGATCACGGTCCCGGTAGCAGATTGCCCTATCTGCCTTCCTGATGATAGAATCCCCTACCACCACCATTTGACTAGGTACCTCTCTATCTTTTATCCCAACCGCGCCAGAGGGACCGCACCTCTGGATGCTAGAGGGAGCAGTCTCCTCCGGCACCGTCATTTCTTCGCTATCATCCTCCGATTCCTCGTCCAATCGGGCAAATTTGTTCGGGTTTGATAGTTCGGAGATGTCGTGCCTCCCCCTCTTATTCTTCCTTCTAACTGTGACCCAACTGGCTACCTGATCATCATCCTCTTCTACCAGTGACCCCTCCCGCAACTCCTCCACCGTTCTGTCTAAACTACGCTCGAGATTGTGAATCTCCCTCAGTCGCGTAACCGTTTGCTCTAGATCAGTTACCTGGGCTTCCAGGGCAACAGTTCGCACACACCTCGTGCAGATGTATTCACACTGGGCCGGTAGCTCCAGGTGTGCATACATCTTGCACGACATGCACTGAGTGAGGTCCTCAATCACAGCCCCTCCCATATTGTTTGCAAGGTCTAACTCCTTGTTACACTCAAAGAAAAAGCAGCAAAAATAAAAAATAGAAGACAAGCAATATCACTTATACAATAATTAAGCTGGCTTATACTTATCTATCTTTGTGCGGTTCTTGGTCCTTCACTTTTATGCAGCCGTAGTGCTCTCACCTGCGGCACCTATACTCCACTTAGCAGTTGCAGTTGTACCAGCTCACTGCTCCTCCTTTTCACTCGGCTTCCAGCTCCTGCTAAGAAAAAAAAAAAAAATGCCCCTCACACCCGCACAATCACAGCCCCTCTGCTACTCCAAGTAAGAGACCCTCTCACTCACTCACAAGGTCAGCCCCTTGCAGTCTCACCAGAAGTTTAATGGTACTGTAAATGTGTGTTCCTGATTGTGTATTAAAAAACTCACCTTTATCTGTATTCTAACTCACCTTTTATACTGTTTCCAACTCACTTAGAAATCCCAGCAGCACTTTGAAGAGACCAGCCCCACAGAGCTGTTGGATGAGGAAGGTTACGTGGAGGCGGAGCAGAGGCCGATAAATGGGATGTCGCCCCCTGTGGGGCCGACACCAGAGTGGATGGATAGGTGGAAGGTATTAACCGACAATGTCAACTCCTTACATAAAAGGCTGGATGACGTAACAGCTGTGGGACAGCCGGCTTCTCAGCCCGCGCTTGCCCAGGCGTCTCAAAGGCCATCAGGGGCTCAAAAAACGCCCGTTACCTCAGATGGCAGACACAGATGTCGACACGGAGTCTGACTCCAGTGTCGACGAGGTTGAGACATATACACAATCCACTAGGAACATCCGTTGCATGATCTCGGCAATGAAAAATGTGTTACACATTTCTGACATGAACCCAAGTACCACATAAAAGGGTTTTATGTTTGGGGAGAAAAAGCAGCCAGTGTTTTGTTCCCCCATCAGATGAGTGAATGAAGTGTGTAAAGAGCGTGGGTTCCCCCGATAAGAAAATGGTAATTTCTAAAAAGTTACTGCTGGCGTACCCTTTCCCGCCAGAGGATAGGTCACGTTGGGGGATATCCCCTAGGGTGGATAAGGCGCTCACACGTTTGTCAAAAAAGGTGGCACTGCCGTCTTGGGATACGGCCACTTTGAAGGAGCCTGCTGATAAAAAGCAGGAGACTATCCTGAAGTCTGTATATACACACTCAGGTACTATACTGAGACCTGCTTTTGCCTCAGCATAAATAGTGCTGCTGCAGCGTGATCTGATACCCTGTCAGATAATATTAATACCCTAGACAGGGATAATATTTTGCTAACATAGAGCATATTAAAGACGTCGTCTTATATATGAAGGATGCACAGAGGGATATTTGCCGGCTGGCATCCAGAATTAATGCAATGTCCATTCTGCCAGGAGGGTATTAGAGACCCGGCAGTGGACAGGTGATGCTGCCTTTAAAAGGCACATGGAGATTCTGCCTTATAAGGGTGAGGAATTGTTTGGGGATGGTCTCTGGGACCTCGTATCCACAGCAACAGCTGGGAAGAAAAATTTTTACCTCAGGTTTCCTCACAGCCTAAGAAAGCACCGTATTTTCAGATACAGTCCTTTCGGCTTCAGAAAAGCAAGCGGGTCAAAGGCGCTTCCTTTCTGCACAGAGACAAGGGAAGAAGGAAAAAGCTGCACCAGACAGCCAGTTCCCAGGATCAAAAATCTTCCCCCGCTTCCTCTGAGTCCACCGCATGACGCTGGGGCTCCACAGGTGGAGACAGGTGCGGTGGGGGCGCATCTCGGGAACTTCAGGGACCAGTGGGCTTGCCCGCAGGTGGATCCCTAGGTTCTGCAAGTAGCATCACAGGGATACAGGCTGGAGTTCGAGGCGACTCCCCCTCGCCGTTACCTCACATCAGCCTTGCCTGCTGCCCTCGGAGAAAGGGAGGTAGTACTGGCGGCAATTCACAAGCTGTACTTCCAGCAGGTGAAATCAAGGTACCCCTCCTTCAACAAGGCCGGGGTTACTATTCCAAAATGTTGTGGTACCGAAGCCAGACGGTTCGGTGAGACCCATTCTAAAATTGAAATCCTTGAACACTTATATACGAAGGTTCAAGTTCAAAATGGAATCGCTCAGGGCGATTATTGCAAGCCTGGAGAATTTCATGGTATCACTGGACATCAAGGATGCTTACCTGCATGTCCCTATTTACCCTCTTCACCAGGAGTACCTCAAAATTGTGGTACAGGATTGTCATTACCAATTCCAGACGTTGCCGTTGGTCTGTCCCCGGCACCGAGGTATTTACCAAGGTAATGGCCGAAATAATTATCCCGTACTTGGACGATCTCCTTATAAAGGCGAGGTCCAGGGAGCAGTTGTTCGGCGGAGTAGCACGATCTCGGGAAGTGCTACAACAGCACGGCTAGATTCTGAATATTCCAAAGTCGCAGCTGGTTCCTACGACGCGTCTACTGTTCCTGGGTATGGTTCTGGACACAGAACAGGATAAAAAGGGTTTCTCCCGGAGGAGAAGTCTAAGGAGTTGTCGTCTCTAGACAGAGACCTCCTAATACTTATACAGGTGTCGGTGCATCAATGCACGCGAGCCCTGGGAAGGATGGTAGCTTCTTACGAAGAAATTCCATTCGCCAGGTCCCATGCAAGGATTTTCCAGTGGGATCTGTTGGACAAGTGGTCCGGGTCGCATCTTCAGATGCATCGGCGGATAACCCGGTCTCCAAGGGCCAGGGTGTCGCTGTTGTGGTGGCTGCAGAGTGCTCATCTTCTAGGGGGCCGCAGATTCGGCATACAGGACTGGGTCCTGGTGACCACGGATGCCAGCCTTCGAGGCTGGGGGGCAGTCACACAGGGAAGAAACTTCCAAGGCTATGGAAAAGTCAGGAGACTTCCCTACACATAAATATTCTGGAACTAAGGGCCATTTACAATGCCCTAAGTCAGGCTAGATCCCCTGCTTCAACACTGGCCGGTGCTGATCCAGTCAGACAACATCACGGCGGTCGCTCATGTAAACCGACAGGGCGGCACAAGAAGCAGGATGGCGATGGCAGAAGCCACAAGGATTCTCCGATGGGCGGAAAATCATGTGTAAGCACTGTCAGCAGTGTTCATTCCCGGAGTGGACAACTGAGAAGCAGACTTTCTCAGAAGACACGACCTCCACCCGGGAGAGTGGGGATTTCATCAAGAAGTTTTCCAAATGATTGTACACCGTTGGGAAAGGCCACAGGTGGACATGATGGTGTCCCGCCTCAACAAAAAGCTACAAAGATATTGCGCCAGGTCAAGGGACCCTCAGGCGATAGCTGTGGACGCTCTGGTAACACCGTGGGTGTACCAGTCGGTGTATGTGTTCCCTTCTCTGCCTCTCTTACCCAGGGTAATGAGAATAATAAGAAGGAGAGGAGTAAGAACTATACTCATTGTTCCGGGTTGGCCAAGAAGAGCTTGGTAACCAGAACTCCAAGAAATGATCTCAGAGGACCCATGGCCTCTGCCGCTCAGACAGGACCTGCTGCAGCAGGGGGCCTGTCTGTTCCAAGACGTACCGTGGCTGCGTTTGACGGCATGGCGGTTGAACGCCGGATCCTGAAGGTAAAGGGCATTCAGGAGGAAGTTATCCCTACGCTATTTAAAGCTAGGAAAGAAGTGAACGCAAACCATTATCACCGCATATGGTGGAAATATGTTGCGTGCTGTGAGGCCAGGAAGGCCCCAAAGGAGAAATTTCAGCTAGGTCGATTTCTGCACTTCCTCCAGTCAGAGGTGACTATGGGCCTAAAATTGGGTTCCATGAAGGTCCAGATTTCGGCTCTATCGATTTTCTTCCAAAATAGAACTGACTTCACTGCCTGAAGTTCGGACTTTTGTTAAGGGAGTGCTGCATAGTCAGCCCCCGTTTGTGCCTCAAGTGGCACCGTGGGATCTCAACGTGGTGTTGGATTTCCTGAAGTCGCATTGGGTTGAGCCACTTAAATCCGTGGAGCTACAATACCTCACGTGGAAAGTGGTCATGCTGTGGGCCGTGGCGTCGGCCAGGCGTGTATCAGAATTGGCGGCTTTGTCATACAAAAGCCCTTATCTGTATTTTATATGGATAAGGCGGAATTGAGGACTCGTTCCCAATTCCTTCCTAAGGTGGTATCAGTTTTTCATGTGAACCAACCTATTGTGGTGCCTGCGGCTACTTGGGACTTGGAGGATTCCAAGTTACTGGACGTAGTCAGGGCCCTGAAAAGTATATGTTTCCAGGACGGCTGGAGTCAGGAAAACTGACTCGCTATTTATCCTGTATGCACCCAACAAGCTGGGTACTCCTGCTTCTAAGCAGACTATTGCTCGCTGGATCTGTAGCACGATTCAACTTGCACATGCTGCGGCTGGACTGCCGCACCCTAAATCTGTAAAAGCCCATTCCACGAGGAAAGTGGTCTCTTCTTGGGCGGCTGCCCGAGGGGTCTCGGCTTTACAACTTTGCCGAGCTGTTACTTGGTCGGGGTCAAACACTCTTGCAAGAGTCTACAAGTTTGACACCCTGGCTGAGGAGGACCTAGAGTTTGCCCATTCGGTGCTGCAGAGTCAGCCGCACTCTCCCGCCCGTTTGGGAGCTTTGGTATAATCCCCATGGTCCTTACGGAGTCCCAGCATCCACTTAGGACGTCAGAGAAAATAAGATTTTACTCACCGGTAAATCTATTTCTCGTAGTCCGTAGTGGATGCTGGGCGCCCATCCCAAGTGCGGATTGTCTGCAATACTTGTTTATAGTTATTGCCTAACTAAAGGGTTATTGTTGAGCCATCTGTTGAGAGGCTCAGTTATATTTCATACTGTTAACTGGGTATAGTATCACGAGTTATACGGTGTGATTGGTGTGGCTGGTATGAGTCTTACCCGGGATTCAAAATCCTTCCTTATTGTGTCAGCTCTTCCGGGCACAGTATCCTAACTGAGGTCTGGAGGAGGGTCATAGAGGGAGGAGCCAGTGCACACCAGGTAGTACCAAATCTTTCTTTTAGTGTGCCCAGTCTCCTGCGGAGCCGCTAATCCCCATGGTCCTTACGGAGTCCCAGCATCCACTACGGACTACGAGAAATAGATTTACCGGTGAGTAAAATCTTATTTTTTTATTTTTCCTGCAATATTCAAGGCTAGGCTCCTGTTAGCGTTAACAGTTACCTTGATAGGTTGGGTGGATGTTGCGGAGCGGAGTGTACTCCTATTACCTTGCGAAGTTGCATTCTCAGAAAAATGGAGGAGACTGCCTGTGCCATAACACTGTACTCCCACATAAATCCACTAACTTGTCCCTAACAAAACATACCCTGCCTTCCTATCCACACAAACTGCATGTAGTCACTCTGATGTGTGTACACTTATCGACCCTAAATGGTTATTTTATTGTTATCTTTTTTTAATATTTCAAAACCAAAAACAAATACAGGACTGACGGATGTTTGTATGCATTTATTTTCAACAATTCCAATAAAGTTGACCGATTCTAATCACTCTTAAGGTTGGTACAAACTAGGCGATGTGCTCGGTAAGCGGGTATACACACTGTGCCATATAGCTAGCGATATTGCACAGTGATGTCATGCCGCGGCCGGCCGGAGCATGCAGCTTTGGACGATGAGTCCAAATTGAGCGACATGAATGGCCGAGACAGAGGTTTGTTTACGACCCGCGGGGCTGAGCATCGCTCATCGTCGGCTGCATACACACTGGGCAGTATAACCTATATCGCTCAGGAGGTGGAAAATGAGCGATATAGTTTACTATATCGCTAAGTGTGTATGCACCTTTTAAAGGGGTATCCAGTTAGCCCCAATGTCGTTTTGGCGGATGAAAACGGCCGGATATCGCGATTAATGGCCAATATCCATTACCGCGGTAACCAATTAGAGGCCGTTTTGAACGTCCTAAATTGGACTCGCGATCACGTGAAAACGGGTGGTCTTCTGTATGCTGAATGACGGGATCCCGGCGCACAGTATACCGGCGCCGGAATCCCGACACCCCTGGAGAGAGAATAAAATAGTGTGGCATGCGCGTAGCGCGCCACCGAGCCCGCAAGGGGCTCCTTTGCGCTCGCCACGCTGTTGGTATGCCGGCGGTCGGGCTCCCGGCGTCGGGAGCCCGAGCGCCGGCATACCGTACGACACCTCCGTGAAAACACATGGGATCAGGGATAAGTCCCCAATCCTATGTGTTATCGCGGCTTCGGCAGGGCACTTATCACGGATTATGCTTCGAGTGCCAGCATCGGGGGTAGCAGCGCGCTGCATCGGGGCTAATAGGATAACCGTGCGGTTAACGGGCATACTTATCAGTATTTTAGTAGCACCTAAATGTACTAATGGGCCGTTTTAGGGGAAATTGCCAAATTCTCCAAGCCCTTAAAATTTTATTTGTCTTGTAAGCAGATTGGGCTTCGGAAAATGCGGTCTGGACGACTTTACTACTACTACTACTACTACTGAGATAGCATAATCCAGGCTTCCCTCTTGTTCACATACCCCTGCATAACCTTCTCTGCCTGCTGGCTTGTATCTGGCCTCTGTGATATGTGTCTGCTAGACACACAGGCTGATCACTGTTCAAAAAAACAAAACAAACCCTCACTCACCTGCACCTAGGGACCGTTGATCAGTGAGCCCCGGTCATTTGTTCCAGTGTTTCTGCTGTGACCCCCGTCATCTGATCTGCAAAGTGATCTTAGATGCTGCAAAGTGCTGTCATTTCTGCTCAATTGACTGATCAGTGGTCACAGCAGCAGCAGCACTGGGGATCAGATAATCGAAGCTCTCCGATCAACAGTCCCTAGGTGCAGTTAAGTGTCCTCTTTGAGGGAAGGGGGGGGGGGGAGGGGTAGCCGGTGACGTGCATGCGCTGTTAGTTTCTCAGTATCTTTCTTCAAAAATACCCTGAGCAGCATGGCAACAGGATTTGAAGGGACAGAGCTTTCTCGCCTGAGATGCATTGTGATAAATATGCCCTAAGTGTGTATCCTCCTTTTCTCTTACGTCCTAGAGGATGCTGGGGTCCACATTAGTACCATGGGGGTATAGATGGGTTCACCAGGGGCCATGGGCACTATAAGAGTTTGATAGTGTGGGCTGGCTCCTCCCTCTATGCCCCTCCTACCAGACTCAGTTTAGAAAATGTACCAGGATGAGCCGGTCACAGCTAGGGGAGCTCCATAGGAGTTTTTCTAGCTTTATTATTTCTCTGACGTCCTAGTGGATGCTGGGGACTCCGTAAGGACCATGGGGAATAGACGGCTCCGCAGGAGACTGGGCACACTAAAAGAAAGATTTGGTACTACCTGGTGTGCACTGGCTCCTCCCTCTATGCCCCTCCTCCAGACCTCAGTTAGATTTCTGTGCCCGGCCGAGCTGGATGCACACTAGGGGCTCTCCTGAGCCCCTAGAAAGAAAGTATATATTAGGTTTTTTATTTTACAGTGAGACCTGCTGGCAACAGGCTCACTGCAACGAGGGACTAAGGGGAGAAGAAGCGAACTTACCTGCTTGCAGCTGGCTTGGGCTTCTTAGGCTACTGGACACCATTAGCTCCAGAGGGATCGACCGCAGAACCCGTCCTTGGTGTTCGTTCCCGGAGCCGCGCCGCCGCCCCCCTTACAGAGCCAGAAGCAAGAAGATGGTCCGGAAAATCGGCGGCAGAAGACTTCAGTCTTCACTAAGGTAGCGCACAGCACTGCAGCTGTGCGCCATTGCTCCTCATACACACTTCACACTCCGGTCACTGAGGGTGCAGGGCGCTGGGGGGGGGCGCCCTGAGCAGCAATAATATCACCTTGGCTGGCAAAATAACCACAATATATAGCCCCAGGGGCTATATATGTGGTAATTACCCCTGCCAGAATACAGAAAAAAGCGGGAGAAAAGTCAGCCGAAAAAGGGGCGGCGCCATCTCCCTCAGCACACTGGCGCCATTATTCCCTCACAGTTCCGCTGGAAGGAAGCTCCCTGACTCTCCCCTGCAGTCTACACTACAGAAAAGGGTAAAAAAGAGAGGGGGGGCACAGATTTGAGGCACAGTAAATATTATAGCAGCTATAGGGGACATAATTCAGTTAGTCCCTGCATTATATAGCGCTCTGGTGTGTGCTGGCATACTCTATCTCTGTCTCCCCAAAGGGCTTTTGTGGGGTCCTGTCTCCTTTAAGAGCATTCCCTGTGTGTGTGCGCGGTGTGTCGGTACGGCTGTGTCGACATGTTTGATGAGGAGACTTATGTGGAGGCGGAGCAGATGCCTATAAATGTGATGTCACCCCCTGCGGGGCAGACACCTGAGTGGATGGACTTATGGAAGGAATTACGTGCAAGTGTCGACTCCTTACATAAAAAATTTGACGACATGCCAAATGCGGGACAGCCGGCTTCTCAGCCCGTGCCTGCCCAGGCAATTCAAAGGCTATCAGGGGCTCTAAAACGCCCACTACCTCAGATGGCAGACACAGATGTCGACACGGATACTGATACCAGTGTCGACGATGAGTCAAATTTAATGTCCACTAGGGCCATTCGTGGCATGATTGAGGCAAACCCAGGTACCTCAAAAAAAGGGTATTATGTTTGGGGAGAAAAAACTACCAATAGTTTTTCCTCCATCTGAAGAATTAAATGAAGTGTGTGAAGAAGCGTGGGCTTTCCCTGATAAGAAATTGGTGATTTCAAAAAAATTACTAATGGCGTTCCCTTTCTCGCCAGAGGATAGGTCACGTTGGGAAACTCCCCCTAGGGTGGATAAAGCGCTCACACGTTTGTCTAAAAAGGTGGCACTACCGTCTCCGGATACGGCCGCCCTAAAGGAAGCTGCTGATAGAACGCAGGAGGCTATCCTAAAGTCTATATATACACACACTGGTGTTATACTGAGACCAGCTATTGCTTTAGCGTGGATGTGCAGTGCTGCTGCTGCTTGGTCAGATTTCCTGTCAGAAAATATTGACACCCTGGACAGGGACACTATATTGCTTACCGTAGAGCATATAAAAGACTCAGTCTTGTACATGAGAGATGCACAGAGGGAGATCTGCCGGCTGGCATCTAGAATAAGTGCATTGTCCATTTCTGCTAGGAGAGGCTTATGGACTCGGCAGTGGACAGGGGATGCAGATTCTAAAAGGCACATGGAAGTTTTGCCTTATAAGGGTGAGGAGTTATTCGGGGACGGTCTCTCAGACCTTGTTTCCACAGCAACAGCTGGGAAGTCAGCATTTTTACCCCATGTCCCCTCACAGCCTAAGAAAGCGCCGTACTATTAGGTGCAGTCCTTTCGACCCCAGAAAAGCAGGCGGGGAAAAGGCGGGTCCTTTCTGTCTAGAGGCAGAGGAAGGGGAAAAAAGCTGCACCACGCAGCAGGTTCCCAGGAACAAAAGTCCTCCCCCGCTTCTTCCAAATCCGCCGCATGACGGTGGGGCTCCACAGGCGGAGCCAGGTACGGTGGGGGGCCGCCTCAAAAATTTCAGCGATCAGTGGGTTCGCTCACGGGTGGATCCCTGGATCCTTCAAGTAGTATCTCAGGGGTACAAGCTGGAATTCGAGGCGACTCCCCCCCCGCCGTTTCCTCAAATCGGCCTTACCGACAATTCCCTCGAGCAGGGAGGCTGTACTAGAGGCAATTCACAAGCTGTATTCCCAGCAGGTGATAGTCAAAGTACCCCTACTTCAACAAGGACGGGGTTACTATTCCACACTGTTTGCGGTACCGAAACCGGACGGTTCGGTGAGACCCATTTTAAATTTGAAATCCTTGAACACATACATAAAAAATTCAAAGTTCAAGATGGAATCGCTCAGGGCGGTTATTGCAAGCCTGGACGAGGGGGATTACATGGTATCCCTGGACATCAAGGATGCTTACCTGCATGTCCCAATTTACCTTCCTCACCAGGAGTACCTCAGATTTGTGGTACAGGATTGCCATTACCAATTCCAGACACTACCGTTTGGACTGTCCACGGCACCGAGGGTGTTTACCAAGGTAATGGCAGAAATGATGATACTCCTTCGAAAAAAGGGAGTTTCAATTATCCCGTACTTGGACGATCTCCTAATAAAGGCGAGGTCCAGGGAGCAGTTACTGGTCGGAGTAGCACTATCTCGGGAAGTGCTACAACAGCATGGCTGGATTCTAAACATCCCAAAGTCACAACTCGTTCCTTCCACACGATTACTGTTCCTGGGGATGATTCTGGACACAGAACAGAAAAAAGTGTTTCTCCCGCAGGAGAAAGCCAAGGAGCTGTCATCTCTAGTCAGAGACCTCCTAAAACCAAAACGGGTATCTGTGCATCACTGCACACGAGTCCTGGGAAAAATGGTGGCTTCGTACGAAGCAATTCCATTCGGCAGGTTCCATGCAAGGACCTTCCAGTGGGACCTCTTGGACAAGTGGTCGGGATCGCATCTTCAGATGCATCATCTGATAACTGTCTCCAAAGACCAGGGTGTCTCTACTGTGGTGGCTGCAGAGTGCTCATCTTCTAGTGGGCCGCAGATTCGGCATACAGGACTGGATCCTGGTGACCACGGATGCCAGCCTTCGGGGCTGGGGCGCAGTCACACAGGGAAGAAATTTCCAGGGACTTTGGTCAAGTCAGGAGTCGTCCCTACACATAAACATTCTGGAACTGAAGGCCATTTACAATGCCCTAAGTCAGGCGAGGCCCCTGCTTCAAAACCAGCCGGTTCTGATTCAATCAGACAACATCACGGCAGTCGCCCATGTAAACCGACAGGGCGGCACAAGAAGCAGGGTGGCCATGGCAGAAGCCACAAGGATTCTCCGATGGGCGGAAAATCACGTACTAGCACTGTCAGCAGTGTTCATTCCGGGAGTGGACAACTGGGAAGCAGACTTCCTCAGCAGACACGACCTACACCCGGGAGAGTGGGGACTTCATCCAGAAGTCTTCCTACTGTTGGTAAACCGCTGGGAAAGGCCACAGGTGGACATGATGGCGTCCCGCCTCAACAAGAAGCTAAAGAGATACTGCGCCAGGTCAAGGGACCCTCAGGCGATAGCTGTGGACGCTCTAGTGACACCGTGGGTGTACCAGTCGGTCTATGTGTTCCCTCTCTGCCCCTCATACCAAAGGTACTGAGAATAATAAGAAGGCGAGGAGTAAGAACGATACTCGTGGTTCCGGATTGGCCAAGAAGAGCTTGGTACCCGGAACTTCAAGAAATGTTATCAGAGGACCCATGGCCTCTACCGCTCAGACAGGATCTGCTACAGCAGGGGCCCTGTCTGTACCAAGACTTACCGCGGCTGCGTTTGACGGCATGGCGGTTGAATTCCGGATCCTAAAGGAAAAGGGCATTCCGGAGGAAGTCATTCCTACGCTGATAAAAGCCAGGAAAGAAGTAACCGCAAACCATTATCACCGCATTTGGCGAAAATATGTTGCGTGGTGTGAGGCCAGGAAGGCCCCTACAGAGGAATTTCAGCTGGGTCGTTTTCTGCACTTCCTACAGTCAGGAGTGACTATGGGCCTAAAATTGGGTTCCATTAAGGTCCAGATTTCGGCTCTGTCGATTTTCTTCCAGAAAGAACTGGCTTCACTGCCTGAAGTTCAGACTTTTGTAAAGGGAGTGCTTCATATTCAGCCCCCTTTTGTGCCTCCTGTGGCACCTTGGGATCTCAATGTGGTGTTGAGTTTCCTAAAATCACATTGGTTTGAACCACTTAAAACCGTGGATCTCAAATATCTCACGTGGAAAGTGGTCATGTTATTGGCCTTGGCTTCGGCCAGGCGTGTGTCAGAATTGGCGGCTTTGTCGTGTAAAAGCCCTTAGCTGATTTTCCATATGGATAGGGCAGAATTGAGGACTCGTCCCCAGTTTCTCCCTAAGGTGGTATCTGCTTTTCACTTGAACCAACCTATTGTGGTGCCTGCGGCTACTAAGGACTTGGAGGATTCCAAGTTACTGGACGTAGTCAGGGCCTTGAAAATTTATGTTTCCAGGACGGCTGGAGTCAGGAAAACTGACTCGCTTTTTATCCTGTATGCACCCAACAAAATAGGTGCTCCTGCTTCTAAGCAGACTATTGCTCGCTGGATTTGTAGCACAATTCAGCTGGCGCATTCTGCGGCTGGATTGCCGCATCCTAAATCAGTGAAAGCCCATTCCACGAGGAAGGTGGGCTCATCTTGGGCGGCTGCCCGAGGGGTCTCGGCTTTACAACTTTGTCGAGCTGCTACTTGGTCAGGGGCAAACACGTTTGCTAAATTCTACAAATTTGATACCCTGGCTGAGGAGGACCTTGAGTTCTCTCATTCGGTGCTGCAGAGTCATCCGCACTCTCCCGCCCGTTTGGGAGCTCTGGTATAATCCCCATGGTCCTGACGGAGTCCCCAGCATCCACTAGGACGTCAGAGAAAATAAGAATTTACTCACCGGTAATTCTATTTCTCGTAGTCCGTAGTGGATGCTGGGCGCCCATCCCAAGTGCGGATTGTCTGCAATACTTGTATATAGTTATTGCCTAACTAAAGGGTTATTGTTAAGCCATCAGTTGAGAGGCTCAGGTGTTATTCATACTGTTAACTGGGTTAAATATCACGAGTTATGCGGTGTGATTGGTGTGGCTGGTATGAGTCTTACCCGGGATTCAAAATCCTTCCTTATTGTGTCAGCTCTTCCGGGCACAGTATCCTAACTGAGGTCTGGAGGAGGGGCATAGAGGGAGGAGCCAGTGCACACCAGGTAGTACCAAATCTTTCTTTTAGTGTGCCCAGTCTCCTGCGGAGCCGTCTATTCCCCATGGTCCTTACGGAGTCCCCAGCATCCACTACGGACTACGAGAAATAGAATTACCGGTGAGTAAATTCTTATTTTTTTTTAGAGTTAGGCACAGGGAGGCAGGGAGGCTGCTGGCAACAGCCTCCCTGCTTCGTGGGTCTTATGGGGAGAGTAGTGTCCAACCCTGAGAGGTTAATGGCCACTATCTCCACTGACCGGACACTGAGCTCCTGAGGGTGATGATCGTTAGCATCCCGAGGAGACCGCTCACTCCCGCAGCATGCCGCCACCCCCTAACAGAAGCAGAAGATTCCGGTGGCGAGTGAGTCACCGGTGACCCGACAAGCGGGGAGCCAGTGTGAATGGCGGCAACAGGGTAGAAGCGCAGTACTAACTGTGCTCCGTAGAGCTCAGCGGTACACAGTGTGGCGCTATGAGGGGCGCCCTGAGTCAGCGCAAATACCCTACACTGGTCACTCGGGGACCTCTGTAACGCTGCTAGCAACATCTCAGGCCAGTATTAAAAATTTTAAAGTGTGGGAAGAAGCGCCATGTCCAGGGGGCGGAGCTTCTCCTCAGAGCGGACCCAGCAGCGTTCAGTGCCATTTTCTCCCTACAGATACAGCTACAGAGACGCTGACAGGGAGTGCTATCCCTCCACACGACTCCAGCTGTCCTGTGCGGTACCAGGGGGTTGTAGATGGGGGGGAGGCTGTAAATTACTGTGTAGTCTATTAAGGGTACACAGTCAGCGACAGGTTGGTATACCTACCTAATTGAGCGCTGTGTGTGTTGCTGGCTCCAAGCTCTGTTTCTCTCCTCTGTTTCTCTGAAGGTACTTGGGGGGGGGAAACTGTGTCTGACATTTTCCTGTGTGTAGGTGGGTGTATGTTTTCTCACATAGCCATATCCAGGGACTCTGTGTCTTATGCTGCAGAGGACGTTTCTTCTCCAGAGGAATCCATTCCATGTACCCAGGAACGTCATGTCTTGTCTCAGATTCCTATTACTGAGCCAGAATGGCTGACTTCTATTAAGGGAATGATCTCTCGGATCTCTACTAGGGTAGCTCATACTGAGACTGAAACTCAGGTTTTAAAGAATTCAATGGCAGTTTGGTGATGGAGATGTGCTGAGGGGGGCGGCATCCCTTGCAAAGGGGGTGCAGCTCATGATTGAGGCCATTAGAGATGTGTTAAACATTACTGACACACCATCTGAGCAGGCTGAGGAGGCTTACTTCACAGACCATAAGAAAGCCTCGCTAACCTTTCCTGCGTCTAAAGAATTAAACGCTCTATTTGAAAAATCCTGGGAAAACCCGGAGAAAAAATTCCAGATCCCAAAAAGGGTTCTGGTTGCTTTTCCCTTCCCTGAGGAGGATTTAAAAAAAAAAAAATGGGAAAACCCACCCATAGTTGATGCATTTGTCTCCAGGTGGTTTTACCTGTCCCTGGATCTACCGCGTTAAAAGAACCGGCTGATCGTAAAATTTAGACTACACTCAAATCCATATACACTGCTTCAGGAGTGGCGTTAAGGCCGACTATTGCCTGTGCATGGATTTCTAAAGCTATTAGTAATGTGGTCAGGCACGTTACTAGAAGACTTAGATACAATGGATAGAAGTGACATTGAACTGTTTTTACGTAACATACAGGATTCTGCAGGTTTCATGGTGAAGTCCATGAAGGACCTGGGTACGCTGAATGCAAGGATATCTTCCATGGCTGTCTCAGCTTGCAGGGGACTCTGGCTATGCCAATGGTCTTCAAACGTGGAATCCAGGAGAAGTGTGGAGAACCTACCCTTCACAGGTCAGGCTCTATTTGGGGAAGCGTTGGATGTGTGGATTTCCACGGCAACCCTGGGTAAGTCACCCTTTCTTCCCTTAGCTACTCCTTCTACGAAGAAACCCTTTTCTTCACCTACATCACAGTCCTTTCGGACCGCTAAGACGAAAAAGTCCAAGCCTTCTACCACCTTCTTTAGAGGTGGTCGGGCGAAATCCAAAAAGCCTGCACCTGCAGGTTCCCAGGACCAGAAGCCGGCTTCTGGTTCCCCAAAATCCTCAGCATGACGGTGGACCGCACAGCCTGGAGAACAGGCTGGTGGGTGCGAGACTCAGACGTTTCAGCCATGTCTGGGTGTCGTCCGGCCTGGATACAGGATATTGTGTCCCAGGGGTACAGACTGGAGTTTCAGGAAATCCTGCCTCGCCGATTCTTCAAATCAGGCTTGCCAGCTTTACTGACAGACAGGGCTATCCTACAGGATGCCATCCAAAAATTAGAACAGTCAGAGGTCATTGTTCCAGTCCCACCTCATATGCAACACATGGGTTACTATTCAAACCTTTTCGTGGTACCGAAACCGGATGGTACGGTCAGACCGATTTTAAACTTTAAGTCGTTAAACCCCTATCTGGGGGAGTTCAAATTCAAAATGAAGTCTCTGAGAGCGGTGATCTCAGGTCTGGAGGAGGGAGTGTTTCTGGTATCCCTGGATATCAAGGATGCGTACCTCCACATTCTAATTTGGCCACTGCATCAGGCTTATCTCATTTGCACTGTTAGACAGTCACTATCAGTTCCAGACACTGCCATTCGGTCTCTCCACGGCACCGAGGGTGTTCACCAAGGTGATGGCAGAGATGATGGTTCTCCGCAGACAGGAAGCGAACATAATTCCATATCTGAACAATCTGCTGATAAAGGCATCATCCAGGGAGAATTTGTTGCAGTCCATTGCTCTCGCGACTCGTCTGCTCCGGGAACATGGTTGGATCCTGAACCTTTCAAAGTCACATTTGTAGCCGACAAGGAGATTGTCTTTCCTGGGGATGATTCTCGACACGGAAGTGCAGAGAGTTTTTCTACCGGTAGAGAAAGTGTTGGTGATACAATCGATGGTCCGGGATATCTTGAAGCCTGCCCGGGTATCGGTTCATCAAAGCATTCGCCTTCTGTGGAAGATGGTTGCCTCCTACGAGGCACTACAGTATGGAAGATTTCATGCTTGCTCCTTCCAACTGGATCTCCTGGACAAGTGGTCAGGTTCTCATCTACACATGCACCAAAGGATACGTCTGTCGCCGAAAGCAAGGATTTCACTCCTCTGGTGGCTGCAAATGCCTCTCCTTCTGGAGGGCCGCAGGTGTGGGGTTCAGAGCTGCATCCTTTTAACCACTGATGCAAGTCTCCATGGTTGGGGCGCAGTCACTCAAGGGGAAACCTTCCAAGGAAGGTGGTCAAGTCTGGAATCCATTCTTCCAATAAACATTCTGGAACTAAGAGCCGCGTACAATGGCCTTCTCCAAGCGGCACATCTTCTGCGAGATCTGGCCATTCAAGTACAGTCGGACAATGTAACGACGGTGGCCTGCATAAACCGACAGGGTGGAACGAAGAGCAGAGCTGCTATGTCGGAGGGAACCAGAATCATCCTCTGGGCAGAAAGGCACATGTTGGCGCTGTCATCAATCTTCATTCCGGGGGTGGACAACTGGGAAGCGGACTTCCTCAGCAGACACTATCTCCATCCAGGAGAGTGGGGCCTCCATCCGGAGGTGTTCGGGGAGGTGACAAGTCTTTGGGGTGTACCTCAAATAGACATGATGGCCTCCCATCTCAACAAGAAACTTCGGAGGTACTGTACCAGGTCAAGTGACCCGCAAGCTGTGGCGGTGGACGCCCTGGTGACTCCGTGGGGTTCCAGTCAGTGTACGTGTTTCCTCCACTTCCACTCATTCCAAGGATTCTAAAGCTCATAAGGAGAACAAGAGTTCAGGCAATCCTCATTGCTCCGGACTGGCCAAGAAGGGCTTGGTACACGGATCTTCTGGATTTACTGCTTGAAGTTCCGAGGCCTCTTCCTCTACGGGAGGACCTGTTGCAACAGGGGCCATTCGCTTATCAAGACTTACCGCGGCTACGTTTCTAATGTGTCCAAAATTGGTTAAAGCCCACTCTACTCGTAAGGTGGGTTCTTCCTGGGCAGCTACCCGGGCTGTCTCGGCTTTACAACTTTGCCGAGCGACTACATGGTCAGGGTCGAACATGTTTGCTAAGTTCTACAAGTTCGATACTACGACCAAACTTAAGGTCCTCAGAGGCCAATCAGTTCTGCAGGAGCTCCGCGCTCTCCCCCCCGTTCTGGGAGCTTTGGTACATCCCCATGGTACTTATGTGGACCCCAGCATCCTAGGATGTAAGAGAAAATAGGATTTTAATTACCTACTGGTAAATCTTTTTTTTGTAGACCGTAGAGGATGCTGGGTGCCCACCCAGCGCTTTGTGGTCCTGCAGGGATTATTTAGATCAGTACTGCTTTGTTCTTGGTTAAGTAATATTGTTCAGCCGTTGCTGAGTTTCAAGCTGGTTAGCTTGGTTTGCCTTGTTTGTGTGGGCTGGTGTGAATCTCACCACTATCTGTGTAAAATCCTTCTCTCAAAGTTGTCCGTCTCCTCAGGCGCAGTTTCTAGACTGAGTCTGGTAGGAGGGGCATAGAGGGAGGAGCCAGCCCACACTATTAAACTCTTAAAGTGCTCATGGCTCCTGGTGGACCAGTCTATACCCCATGGTACTAATGTGGACCCCAGCATCATCTACGGACTACGAGAAAAGAATTTACCGGTAGGTAATTAAAATCCTATTTTCTTAGCCAGTAATAGTAAATAAATAATTTTGGCACACTTTGCTGCTGAGCGCATGTATCTCTGCGTGTATTGTCTTGTGTGACGCGCTCTGGGTAGATTTATGAGTACTTCATGTACTGAACAGTGTTATTATGTTGTTAGGATTTTCACAGGTGACAAATGTTAAGCTATAAAGCCCGGTTGTAAGAAAGAATGGTGAGAGTTGCATTTAGTATACACAATAACACAAATTGTGCAGATAGCAAATATTAAAAATAAAAAAAACAAAAACATTTCCAGGAACAAATTGTTAAATACTGGGGGACAGTCCCTGGAAATTAAGGACAGCTACCAGCAATGCTTGCCCCATAAAAACACCAAACACAAATACTATTGCCTTCATTTAGTGTAGTTTCTATGTTATTAGAAGCGTCTGTTGGATTGTTGGTAGCGGGGAACTCTGCAGTGTCTCATTGAAAGTTATAGACTGCATGGTGAACACATTGG
This sequence comes from Pseudophryne corroboree, assembly GCF_028390025.1. Classification (NCBI taxonomy): domain Eukaryota; kingdom Metazoa; phylum Chordata; class Amphibia; order Anura; family Myobatrachidae; genus Pseudophryne; species Pseudophryne corroboree. The sequence goes on from NC_086451.1 coordinate 408,298,176, forward strand.
CAGCTAGCTGTGGAAAATCTGTTGCGTTTCAGACTGTACTTGCTCTATGCACTGTGCTCTGTACTGGGTGCGGCTGCATGCAGTGTTACCTGTGCTGTGTGATGCTACACAGGTACCAGTCAGACTGAGCTTGCTCTATGCACTGTGCTCTGTACTGGGTGCGGCTGCATGCAGTGTTACCTGTGCTGTGTGATGCTACACAGGTACCAGTCAGACTGAGCTTGCTCTATGTACTGTACTGTGCTCTGTACTGGGTGCGGCTGCCTGCAGTGTTACCTGTGCTGTGTGATGCTACACAGGTACCAGTCAGACTGAGCTTGCTCTATGTACTGTACTGTGCTCTGTACTGGGTGCGGCTGCATGCAGTGTTACCTGTGCTGTGTGATGCTACACAGGTACCAGTCAGACTGAGCTTGCTCTATGTACTGTACTGTGCTCTGTACTGGGTGCGGCTGCATGCAGTGTTACCTGTGCTGTGTGATGCTACACAGGTACCAGTCAGACTGAGCTTGCTCTATGCACTGTGCTCTGTACTGGGTGCGGCTGCATGCAGTGTTACCTGTGCTGTGTGATGCTACACAGGTACCAGTCAGACTGAGCTTGTTCTGTGCACTGTGCTCTGTACTGGGTGCGGCTGCTTGCAGCGTTACCTGTGCTTTGTAATGTTACACGGTACCAATCTAAATATATTGGTTGCAGTTTGTCATACTGTATAAGATGAAGAAAATATGAGCAGATGTGGGGGACATGGGTAACCCCTCCCTTTATAGACACATTTTCTGGTAATGCAGATGACTAATAAGACCACTCTTGTCTCATACCCCCTGCAGTGCCCCCAACACAGCTGGCATAAATTTGTGTTCTATGGTGAGTCATGAAGGCCTAATTAGGGACAGATGTGACACATATACTCCTAATACACAGGTATCAGGGCACGGACCTCTCCCCTCCTAATACACAGGCATCAGGACACAGACCTCTCCCCTCCTACTACACAAGAATCAGGACACAGACCTCTCGCCGCCTCCTAATACACAGACATCAGGACACAGACCTCTCGCCTCCCAATACACAGACATCAGGACACAGACCTCTCCCCTCCTACTACACAAGAATCAGGACACAGACCTCTCCCCTCCTACTACACAAGAATCAGGACACAGACCTCTCGCCGCCTCCTAATACACAGACATCAGGACACAGACCTCTCACCTCCCAATACACAGACATCTGGACACAGACCTCTCCCCTCCTCCTAATACACAGACATCAGCCTAATACACAGGCATCTGGACACGGACCTCTCCCCTCCCAATACACAGGCATCAGGACACAGACCTCTCACCTTCTCCTAATACACACAGACCTGTTGCTTCCACCTAATTTGCAGGCATCTGGGCACAGACCCTCATCTCCTCCTAATATGCAAGTATCAGGCAAGGGTCCTCTCGCCCCTCACCACCTCCTAGTTTGCAGACATCGGGGCATTTACCTTTTGCCTCCTGTTAGTACATAACACACCTGCGTCAGTCACTTACCCCAGCTATTCCTTATTTTATTTATTGAAGTGAATGGGATGGAGGTGAGGCCCACAGTGCATCCATTTCCTGATCCATTGGATGCCTCAATTGGAGGGATCTTTATCTCTAGGCTCATCACAAGACGTCTTTGGCTGACAGAGTGCTCCTGAGTACAGGTTGAGTCTCCCTTATCCAAAATGCTTGGGACGAGAGGTATTTTGGATATCTGATTTTCTCTGACGTCCTAGTGGATGCTGGGACTCCGTCAGGACCATGGGGATTAGCGGCTCCGCAGGAGACAGGGCACAAAAATAAAGCTTTAGGATCAGTTGGTGTGCACTGGCTCCTCCCCCTATGACCCTCCTCCAAGCCTCAGTTAGGTTTTTGTGCCCGTCCGAGCAGGGTGCAATCTAGGTGGCTCTCCTAAAGAGCTGCTTAGAAAAAGTTTTTAGGTTTTTTATTTTCAGTGAGTCCTGCTGGCAACAGGCTCACTGCATCGAGGGACTTAGGGGAGAGAAGTGAACTCACCTGCGTGCAGGATGGATTGGCTTCTTAGGCTACTGGACACCATTAGCTCCAGAGGGATCGAACACAGGCCCAGCCATGGAGTCCGGTCCCGGAGCCGCGCCGCCGACCCCCCTTGCAGATGTCGAAGATTGAAGAGGTCCAGAAACAGGCGGCAGAAGACTTTTCAGTCTTCATGAGGTAGCGCACAGCACTGCAGCTGTGTGCCATTGTTGTCAGCACACTTCACACAGCGGTCACTGAGGGTGCAGGGCGCTGGGGGGGGCGCCCTGGGCAGCAATGTATAATACCTTTCTTATGGCTAAAAATACATCACATATAGCCCTTGAGGCTATATGGATGTATTTAACCCCTGCCAGATCTCACAAACTCCGGGAGAAGAGCCCGACGAAATAGGGGGCGGGGCTTATTCTCCTCAGCACACAGCGCCATTTTCCTGCTCAGCTCCGGTGTGAGGAAGGCTCCCAGGACTCTCCCCTGCACTGCACTACAGAAACAGGGTAAAACAGAGGGGGGGCACTTTTTTTGGCGATATTACTATATTTAAGCTGCTATAAGGATACAACACTTATATAGGGTTGTTCCCATATATATTATAGCGCTTGGGTGTGTGCTGGCAAACTCTCCCTCTGTCTCCCCAAAGGGCTAGTGGGGTCCTGTCTTCAATAGAGCATTCCCTGTGTGTCTGCTGTGTGTCGGTACGTGTGTGTCGACATGTATGAGGACGATGTTGGTGTGGAGGCAGAGCAATTGCCGGTAATGGTGATGTCACCCCCCAGGGAGTCGACACCGGAATGGATGGCTTTGTTTATGGAATTACGTGATAATGTCAGCACATTACAAAAATCAGTTGACGACATGAGACGGCCGGCAAACCAGTTAGTACCTGCCCAGGCGTCTCAGACACCGTCAGGGGCTGTAAAACGCCCTTTACCTCAGTCTGTCGACACAGACCCAGACACGGACACTGAATCTAGTGTCGACGGTGAAGAAACAAACGTATTTTCCAGTAGGGACACACGTTATATGATCACGGCAATGAAGGAGGCTTTACATATCTCTGATACTGCAAGTACCACAAAAAGGGGTATTATGTGGGGTGTGAAAAAACTACCTGTAGTTTTTCCTGAATCAGAGGAATTGAATGATGTATGTGATGAAGCGTGGGTTAACCCAGATAGAAAAGTGCTAATTTCAAAAAAGTTATTGGCATTATACCCTTTCCCGCCAGAGGTTAGGGCGCGCTGGGAAACACCCCCTAGGGTGGATAAGGCGCTCACACGCTTATCAAAACAAGTGGCGTTACCGTCTCCTGATACGGCCGCCCTCAAGGATCCAGCTGATAGGAGGCTGGAAACTACCCTAAAAAGTATATACACACATACTGGTGTTATACTGCGACCAGCCATCGCCTCAGCCTGGATGTGCAGTGCTGGGGTGGTCTGGTCGGATTCCCTGACTGAAAATATTGATACCCTGGATAGGGACAGTATTTTATTGACTTTAGAGCAATTAAAGGATGCTTTTCTTTATATGCGAGATGCTCAGAGGGATATTTGCACTCTGGCATCGAGAGTAAGTGCGATGTCCATATCTGCCAGAAGAAGTTTATGGACGCAACAGTGGTCAGGTGATGCGGATTCCAAACGGCATATGGAAGTATTGCCGTATAAAGGGGAGGAATTATTTGGCGTGGGTCTATCGGATCTGGTGGCCACGGCAACTGCCGGGAAATCCACCTTTTTACCTCAGACCCCCTCCCAACAGAAAAAGACACCGTCTTTTCAGCCGCAGTCCTTTCGGTCCTATAAGAACAAGCGGGCAAAAGGACAGTCATATCTGCCCCGAGGCAGAGGAAAGGGTAAGAGAGGGCAGCAAGCAGCTCCTTCCCAGGAACAGAAGCCCTCCCCGGGTTCTGCAAAGCCCTCAGCATGACGCTGGGGCTTTACAAGCGGACTCAGGAGCGGTGGGGGGTCGACTCAAGAATTTCAGCGCGCAGTGGGCTTGCTCACAGGTGGACCCCTGGATCCTGCAGGTAGTATCTCAGGGTTACAGGTTGGAATTCGAGAAGTCTCCCCCTCGCCGGTTCCTAAAGTCTGCTTTGCCAACGTCTCCCTCAGACAGGGCGACGGTATTGGAAGCCATTCACAAGCTGTTTTCTCAGCAGGTGATAGTCAAGGTACCCCTCCTACAACAGGGAAAGGGGTATTACTCCACGCTATTTGTGGTACCGAAGCCGGACGGCTCGGTAAGACCTATTCTAAATCTGAAATCTTTGAACCTGTACATACAAAAATTCAAGTTCAAGATGGAGTCACTCAGAGCAGTGATAGCGAATCTGGAAGAAGGGGACTTTATGGTGTCCCTGGACATCAAGGATGCTTACCTGCATGTCCCAATTTGCCCTTCACACCAAGGGTACCTCAGGTTCGTGGTGCAAAACTGTCATTATCAGTTTCAGACGCTGCCGTTTGGATTGTCCACGGCACCTCGGGTCTTTACCAAGGTAATGGCCGAGAAGATGTTTCTTCTGCGAAGAAAAGGTGTATTAATTATCCCTTACTTGGACGATCTCCTGATAAGGGCAAGGTCCAGAGAACAGCTGGAAGACGTAGTAGCACTAACCCAAGTAGTGCTGCAACAGCACGGGTGGATTCTGAATTTTCCAAAATCTCAATTGAACCCGACGACACGTCTGCTGTTCCTGGGAATGATTCTGGACACGGTTCAGAAAAAGGTGTTTCTTCCGGAGGAGAAAGCCAGGGAGTTATCCGATCTTGTCAGGAACCTCCTAAAACCAGGAAAAGTGTCTGTGCATCAATGCACAAGAGTCCTGGGAAAGATGGTGGCTTCTTACGAAGCGATTCCATTCGGCAGATTCCACGCACGAACTTTTCAGTGGGATCTGCTGGACAAATGGTCCGGATCGCATCTGCAGATGCATCAGCGGATAACCTTATCGCCACGGACAAGGGTGTCTCTTCTGTGGTGGTTGCAGAGTGCTCATCTGTTAGATTCGGCATACAGGACTGGGTCCTGGTGACCACGGATGCCAGTCTGAGAGGCTGGGGAGCGGTCACACAGGGAAGAAACTTCCAGGGAGTATGGTCAAGCCTGGAGATGTCTCTTCACATAAATATACTGGAGCTAAGAGCGATTTACAATGCTCTAAGCCTGGCAGGGCCCCTGCTTCAGGGTCAGCCGGTGTTGATCCAGTCGGACAACATCACGGCAGTCGCCCACGTAAACAGACAGGGCGGCACAAGAAGCAGGAGAGCAATGGCAGAAGCTGCAAGGATTCTTCGCTGGGCGGAAGATCATGTGATAGCACTGTCAGCAGTGTTCATTCCGGGAGTGGACAACTGGGAAGCAGACTTCCTCAGCAGACACGATCTACACCCGGGAGAGTGGGGACTTCATCCAGAAGTCTTCCACATGATTGTGAACCGTTGGGAAAAAACCAAAGGTGGATATGATGGCGTCTCGCCTCAACAAAAATCTGGACAGGTATTGCGCCAGGTCAAGAGACCCTCAGGCAATAGCTGTGGACGCTCTGGTTTACACCGTGGGTGTTCCAGTCAGTGTATGTGTTTCCTCCTCTGCCTCTCATACCAAAAGTACTGAGAATTATACGGCAAAGGGGAGTAAGAACGATACTCGTGGCTCCGGATTGGCCAAGAAGAACTTGGTACCCGGAACTTCAGGAGATGCTCACGGAAGATCCGTGGCCTCTACCTCTAAGACGGGACCTGCTTCAGCAGGGACCGTGTCTGTTCCAAGACTTACCGCGGCTGCGTTTGACGGCATGGCGGTTGAACGCCGAATTCTAAGGGAAAAAGGCATTCCGGAAGAGGTCATTCCTACATTGGTAAAAGCCAGGAAGGAGGTGACTGCACAACATTATCACCGCATTTGGAGAACATATGTTGCGTGGTGTGAGGCCAGGAAGGCCCCCACGGAGGAATTTCAACTGGGTCGATTCCTACATTTCCTGCAAACAGGATTGTCTATGGGCCTCAAATTGGGGTCCATTAAGGTTCAAATTTCGGCCCTGTCGATTTTCTTCCAGAAAGAATTGGCTTCAGTTCCTGAAGTCCAGACTTTTGTAAAAGGAGTACTACATATACAGCCCCCGGTTGTGCCCCCAGTAGCTCCGTGGGACCTTAATGTAGTTTTGGATTTTCTCAAATCCCATTGGTTTGAGCCACTCAAATCGGTGGATTTGAAATATCTTACGTGGAAAGTAACCATGCTACTGGCCCTGGCTTCAGCCAGGAGAGTATCAGAATTGGCGGCTTTATCGTATAAAAGCCCATATCTGATTTTCCATTCGGACAGGGCAGAACTGCGGACGCGTCCTCAGTTTCTGCCTAAGGTGGTGTCAGCGTTTCACCTGAACCAGCCTATTGTGGTGCCTGCGGCTACTAGCGATTTGGAGGATTCCAAGTTGCTGGACGTTGTCCGGGCATTGAAAATATATATTTCAAGGACGGCTGGAGTCAGAAAATCTGACTCGCTGTTTATACTGTATGCACCCAACAAGCTGGGTGCTCCTGCTTCTAAGCAGACGATTGCTCGTTGGATTTGTAGCACAATTCAACTTGCACATTCTGTGGCAGGCCTGCCACAGCCTAAATCTGTCTAGGCCCATTCCACAAGGAAGGTGGGCTCATCCTGGGCGGCTGCCCGAGGGGTCTCGGCATTACAACTCTGCCGAGCAGCTACGTGGTCGGGGGAGAACACGTTTGTAAAATTCTACAAATTTGATACCCTGGCTAAAGAGGACCTGGAGTTCTCTCATTCGGTGCTGCAGAGTCATCCGCACTCTCCCGCCCGTTTGGGAGCTTTGGTATAATCCCCATGGTCCTGACGGAGTCCCCAGCATCCACTAGGACGTCAGAGAAAATAAGATTTTACTTACCGATAAATCTATTTCTCGTAGTCCGTAGTGGATGCTGGGCGCCCATCCCAAGTGCGGATTGTCTGCAATACTTGTACATAGTTATTGTTACAAAAAAATCGGGTTGTTATTGTTGTGAGCCGTCTGTTCAGAGGCTCCTACGTTTGTCATACTGTTAACTGGGTTCAGATCACAAGTTGTACGGTGTGATTGGTGTGGCTGGTATGAGTCTTACCCGGGATTCAAAATCCTTCCTTATTGTGTACGCTCGTCCGGGCACAGTATCCTAACTGAGGCTTGGAGGAGGGTCATAGGGGGAGGAGCCAGTGCACACCACCTGATCCTAAAGCTTTATTTTTGTGCCCTGTCTCCTGCGGAGCCGCTAATCCCCATGGTCCTGACGGAGTCCCAGCATCCACTACGGACTACGAGAAATAGATTTATCGGTAAGTAAAATCTTATTTTTCCGTATTTTGGAATAATTGCATACCATAATGAGATATCATGGTGATGGGAACTAAATATAAGCACAGAATGCATTTATGTTACATATACACCTTATACACACAGCCTGAAGGTTATTTTAGCCAATATTTTTTATAACTTTGTGCATTAAACAAAGTGTGTCTACATTCACACAATTCATTTATGTTTCATATACACCTTATACACACAGCCTGAAGGTCATTTAATACAATATTTTTAATAACTTTGTGTATTAAACAAAGTTTGTGTACATTGAGCCATCAGAAAACAAAGGTTTCACTATCTCACTCTCCCTCAGAAAAGTCCGTATTTCGGAATATTCCGTATTTCGGAATATTTGGATATGGGATACTCAACCTGTATTCTACTTGCCTATACAGCAGTTAAAGCCACATCTAACTTCAACATGCAACTTCAAAACGGAAGAACATTCCTGGGGAAGCTGCTGATATCATACAGCGGAAAATGCGTTAAGAGTTGCGGATCTGGTGAGCGATATTGCTCCGGATTTATACTAGCTACTCTTCCTGAGGGCACAGTAATCCATTTCTGGTGGGGAACTACTTCCCTTTACAAAGTGCACTGGCTGCATTTATAGGAATCTACCAATAGCTAAAGGAAGGTGACTATCCTGATAATACGGTCCTGCAGGACATTTACAAACTTGGCTGAATTTGTTTATCAGTGCTGAAAGTGCTGTTCTGCCTGAAAAGCTGATTGAGCAGAGAGCGGTAACTAACTGGGGTTCCGGTATGAATGGTCGACCATGTTATGGTCGACAGTCATTAGGTCGACCACTATTGGTCGACATTGACATGGTCGACATGGACACATGGTCGACGCATGAAAATGGTCGACACATGAAAAGGTCGACATGAGGGTTTTTTTTGTGTTGTTTTTTTGCGTAAAGTGACTGGGAACCCCAATTAGTGCACCGCGTCCCTTCGCATGGCTCGCTTCGCTCGCCATGCTTCGGGCATGGTGCCTTCGCTCCGCACAGATTACCGTTCCAATCGTAGTCCATGTGGATCGCAAAGTATGGATAAGTTCCCCAAAAGAAAAAAAAGTAAAAAAACTCATGTCGACCTTTTCATGTGTCGACCATTTTCACGTGTCGACCACGTGTCCATGTCGACCAATAGTGGTCGACCATAACATGGTCGACCATGTGAACGGATACCACTAATTGGTGCTATCAGTATTGAAGACACTATGAAACATTGTATCAGCCTTTTGGTACATTTGTTTCATAACTCCAAAGTCTGAACTTTGTTCCATTGAATGGCATATATAATTGAACCTGTTATACTAAGGGCTTCAAGTTATTCTGAAGAGACTACCATTTGTTGTGGCCATATAGCAACTCACAGCTGATCTCTTGCAAGACTGTTAGAACTAACTAATTAATTAAAAAGGACATATACAAACGGGATGTAGTTGTGTGACCGGCGGTCAGGAGACCAGCGCCGGATCCCACGTCCTAACAATCCTGATAGTCAACATGCAGACTAACAGGGACTGTTCCCACTCTTTGGCTTTGTAGCGCTCGCCCCCTGCTGGGCATCTTGAACCCGGGATCCCAACTCATACAAACTGCCCATTTTATGGATTGCAAAGAGAGGTTTTTTTTCCTTTGGCAGCTATAGGATTTCTATTTATATTAGTCCGCAATATCAGTCCTGCGCTTTAAGTCTCTGTTTGCTTGCGCTCTTTCAAAATGAGATCAATCAGTGCTGCACCTCCAGGCGCGAGGTCAGATTTCTTTTTTTTATATAATGGTTTTATTAGATTTTGAACAAACAGAAAACCAAGAGCAATAGTACACATTACATGAAATGTCCAAGAAGGGTGACAGAATTGCACAACCAGTAAAGATTTACATAATACAATAACCATACAACAGAATGTTCAATTCGCTAATCGTGTACTACTAAATTTGGAAACAAAGAAAACAACAAAAAGCGCAGTTACAAAAGTAAGACAAAGAGAGAGACAATACAGTGACACAAATAGGGAAACATAAAGACACAGGCCGGATTCTACTATAGGTGTGTTCCTAAAACGGCATAATCAACATTGATATAAAGGGGTAAGTATGAAATGTCAATTGCAATCAGGTAGTATCAGATTGTGGGGAATGTAATTGTGATAAATCTGTAGAGCCATTAATAACCATAGGAAGCTCCCGAAATTCCTTCCATTTCAACCATTTTTTCTGCACCAAAGGAGGCGATATTGAATATACACCTCCTGCTGTTTCAAATAAGAAATGCTTGTGGGTATTATTGACAATAGTTTGGATGGTGGGTATTGTCTGTGATTTCCACAGCTGTCAAATTGCCGCCTTAGTGGATATGAGAACATGGCCAGCAACATATCTGTCACATTGCAGTAAGTCAGACGTTGAATAATGAATTAAAGCAAACATAGGGTCCATTGGCACCTCCACCCCCAGCACCTCCCGCATAAGAGAAAACACTTCGGTCCACAGCGGTCTCAGAGACGGGCATTCCCAGAAAATATGCTAAATATTACCTACAAGGCCGCAATTTCTCCAGCAAAGCTGGGAAGTCGAGGGCCAAATGCTATGAAGCCGCTGCGGAGTAAAGTATGCTCTGTGGCATAATTTATAGTACATTTCGGAATGTTGGAGGCATCTAGAAATCTTAAAGCACATTGAGGAAATGGAGTCCCACTCTTCCTCTCGAAGAACAATAGAAAGGTCTCTTTCCCATTTCAGCTGCGAGGGAGTCTTACCCTGTTTAGTCAGAAGAACAATGTACTGATACCATTTAGAAATCCCACCTCTATGTGCAGGGGAAGACAGTCTAGAGTGTAAGGGAGCAGGGAGGGGAACGGGGCCCACGAATCTACCAGCACAGGAATGAAGCCAATGACGTATTTGCAAGTATTTAAAGAAGTCCTGTTTTGGTATACCTGAATGAGTTTGTAAGCCAGAGAAGGTCACCAAACCTCCTTCCGAGCAGAGATTCTTCAAATGCACAATCCCAGCGTCAATCCAAGCGTCCAGCGCAAGATTAGGTATGATATAAGCAATAGTTCTAATAGATAAGTCGACCGATGGCAGCGAAATAGTCTGATCAGATGCAACAACCGAATGCCAAAGCTTCAAGGTGCTTCTAATCGCTTCCCCCGGGCCCTGCCATTTTGGGACGCTATGAATGGGCAGCAAAAAAAGATCTCTCATGTCTATCAAACCCAGAAAAGACCATTCGATGAGGACCTATGCTTTGGGGTTGTGCATATTGAACCAATCCCTAGCCTGCCTGAGAAGACAGGCGGAGTGGTACACCTCTAAATTAGGGTAAGCTACACCTCCAACGTTCTTTGGTAACATCAAAACCTGCCTAGCAATACGGGGCCTAGACCCCTTCCAAATAAAGTGAGAGATGATTTTTTTAGCCCTTATGTTAAGAGGTTTGGGGAAGCTGCGAGGGATAGCCCGAAACAGGTATAAGAGTTTAGGGAGTAAAATCATCTTAGTTGCAGATATGTCCTAGCCAGGAAATTTCATGAAGGGACCATTCTTTAATTAATTTTTCAAATGCCCTTAATAAGGGTATATAATTACAGTCGTATAAGTCCCTATCTAAAGAGAGATGAATACCCAAATACTTGATAGATCTCCCTTGCCAAGCATATCGGTATCTGTCTTTGAGCAAAGTCACAGTGCGTGGCGGAGTGTGAAGCGGTAGAGCTTCCGTTTTGGAAGTGTTTAATTTATAATAGGAAATTCTGGAATACCGATCCAGGATACTATGGAGGGCGGGAAGGGAGGTGTCGGGATGGGTCAAACAGAGCAAAATGTCAGCAAATAAACTGATCTTGTGATTCAGACCTCCTATCTCTGGACCTGTAACTGTCGTCTCGGACCTAATGATTTCAGCTAGAGGCTCAATAGCTAAGGCGAATATAAGGGGCAGCCCTGTCCATTCGATATATCAAAGCCCCCCCGACAGTCAACCATTGACAAACACCCTTGCAGAGGGAGCAGAGTACAAAGCAAATATAGAGTCCAAAAACTTCCCACAAAATCCAAATTTACACACAACAGCCCTCAGATATCCCCAGTGGAGTCTGTCAAACGCCTTTTCGACGTCCAGCGAAAGAATGAGAAGGGGCGTTTTATGTGCTTCGCAATATTCTATTATGTTATACACTCTCCGAGTGTTGTCCGGGGCCTGCCTGCCTGGAACAAAGCCAACCTGGTCAGCAGCTATGAGAGATGGAAGCAGCGGGGAGAGGCGGTTGACGATAAGCTTTGCAAAAACCTTAACGTCTGTGTTCAACAGAGCTATGGGGTGGTAATTTTGGACGGATGTAGGAGGTTTACTAGGTTTAGGAATAGCAACTATTTGTGCCTCAAGCATTTCCCTCGGAAACCTCCCTACATCTGATGCCTCATTAAAAACAGACAACAGCTTTAGGCCAAGTCAGCTTTATATGATTTGTAAAAATTAGAAGGGAAGCCATCAGGGCCAGGAGCCTTGTCTCTCGGGAGATCATCAATAGCTGCTTCTAGTTCTTTTATTGTCCAAGGGGAGCTAAGGGACAGGCAGGTCGCGGAGTCCAGCATCGGGAGGGAGATTCCCTTCAGGAAAGACTGGATATCAGCTGCTCTGGGTTGGGGAGTAGCCGGGTCTGATTGTAAACCGTAGAGTCGGGAATAATACTCATGCAAAGGTGTTTGAAATATCATAAGGGTCAGACACTCTAGATCCCATGGAGGAACAAACATAGTGAATTCTAGCTCGCCTACCTCGTAGCTTCCGAGCCAAGAGGCGACCCGCCTTATTACCAAGTACATAAAACCTCTGGTTCAGTCGCGCAATATTACGTTGCACATCCTGAAGAGAGAAAACGTTAACCTTTTTCCCTAGCAGCCAGCAAAAGCTTGAAAACAGATCTATTTTGGGGGTCAGCTTTATGCAACAATTCAAGTCTGGCAGCCTCTCTTTCAGCTAACGAGCGCTCAATTTGTTGAGAGCGTTTAAGCCTAGAAGCTGTTTGAATGGCCGATCCCCGAACTACTGCCTTAAAGGAGCACCAGTTATTAAAGATCGAGGTATCCTCCGGCTTATTAGTGTCTAGGTATAACTGTGTAGAGCGTCGTATGGCGAGAAAAGCTTCGGGGTGGCTAAGTAAGAAATTCCCCAGCCTCCAGGGCCCTGGAGAAACTTTACAGGCCTCCGGGTCCCATACTACCAATAATGGGGAATGGTCTGACCAAGTCATTGGCAATATAGTTATTTCCCTAATGGCTGTTAATGTCTCTTTATTAGTCAAAACGATGTCTATTCTAGAATACGAGGAGTGAACATGCGAGTAGAAAGAATAGTCCCTCACAGTGGGATGTTTGGTTCTCCATGCATCATAAAGATCGTATTCACCTAGTAAGTGGCGAAGGCCAGTCTTCCTATCTCGGATGTTCTGATTCCTGGATAGGGTACATCTAGTAGTGCGAGATCTATCCATAATAGGTTCAACAACTAGATTGAAATCCCCCAAAATCATAACGGCCCCCTTTAGTGTGCTTTTGTATAAAGGAACATAATTTCTTGCAGTACGCAAGCTGACCAGAGTTCGGTGCATAGCATGAGACTAAAGTGACCATAATGTTTTCAAGTAATCCTATTAATATGAGGTACCGACCTTCGGGGTCTACAATTTGAGATTCTAGGGTGAAAGAGCAGTTCAGGGAAAATAGTATCGCTACACCAGCCTTTTTTGTGGGACCATTAGCCATATAACAGGTAGGGAAACGGTTATCATGAAATCTAGGGGGTCTAATTTCCTAAAGTGAGTTTCTTGAATTGCAACCACATTCGCCTTCATTTTATAGAAGGAGGACAGAGCCAGCTTACGCTTCTGTGGGGAGTTCAATCCTTTAACATTTAGTGAGACTATTTTGACCATAACTAATTAATCGGGAAGCAGAGAGATTTTCCAGACAATACAAAACAGAACATACAATAACAAAGTATGCGCTATGTTTACACCATAAGAGTCCCGAATGTTGTATGCATAAGCAGTCAGTACAAAATAAACTTGCAAACAGCTACAAAGTAAACATAAGGTGTAGCATTATTTCTCTATCGTCCTAGTGGATGCTGGGGTTCCTGAAAGGACCATGGGGAATAGCGGCTCCGCAGGAGACAGGGCACAAAAAGTAAAGCTTTAGGATCAGGTGGTGTGCACTGGCTCCTCCCCCTATGACCCTCCTCCAAGCCTCAGTTAGATTTTTGTGCCCGGCCGAGAAGGGTGCAATCTAGGTGGCTCTCCTAAAGAGCTGCTTAGAAAAGTTTAGCTTAGGTTTTTTATTTTACAGTGAGTCCTGCTGGCAACAGGATCACTGCAACGAGGGACTTAGGGGAGAAGAAGTGAACTCACCTGCGTGCAGGATGGATTGGCTTCTTGGCTACTGGACATTAGCTCCAGAGGGACGATCACAGGTACAGCCTGGATGGTCACCGGAGCCTCGCCGCCGGCCCCCTTGCAGATGCTGAAACGAGAAGAGGTCCAGAATCGGCGGCAGAAGACTCCTCAGTCTTCTTAAGGTAGCGCACAGCACTGCAGCTGTGCGCCATTTTCCTCTCAGCACACTTCACACGGCAGTCACTGAGGGTGCAGGGCGCTGGGAGGGGGGCGCCCTGGGAGGCAAATGAAAACCTTTTTTGGCTAAAAATACCTCACATATAGCCTCCGGGGGCTATATGGAGATATTTAACCCCTGCCAGAATCCGTTAAGAGCGGGAGACGAGGCCGCCGAAAAAGGGGCGGGGCCTATCTCCTCAGCACACAGCGCCATTTTCCCTCACAGAAAGGCTGGAGGGAAGGCTCCCAGGCTCTCCCCTGCACTGCACTACAGAAACAGGGTTAAAACAGAGAGGGGGGGCACTAATTTGGCGTTAGAAATATATAAAAGATGCTATAAGGGAAAACACTTATATAAGGTTGTCCCTATATAATTATAGCGTTTTTGGTGTGTGCTGGCAAACTCTCCCTCTGTCTCTCCAAAGGGCTAGTGGGTCCTGTCCTCTATCAGAGCATTCCCTGTGTGTGTGCTGTGTGTCGGTACGTGTGTGTCGACATGTATGAGGACGATGTTGGTGAGGAGGCGGAGCAATTGCCTGTAATGGTGATGTCACTCTCTAGGGAGTCGACACCGGAATGGATGGCTTATTTAGGGAATTACGTGATAATGTCAACACGCTGCAAGGTCGGTTGACGACATGAGACGGCCGACAAACAATTAGTACCGGTCCAGACGTCTCAGAAACACCGTCAGGGGTTTTAAAACGCCCGTTTACTTTAGTCGGTCGACACAGACACGGACACTGAATCCAGTGTCGACGGTGAATAAACAAACGTATTCCTTATTAGGGCCACACGTTAAGGGCAATGAAGGAGGTGTTACATATTTCTGATACTACAAGTACCACAAAAGAGGGTATTATGTGGGATGTGAAAAAACTACCGTAGTTTTTCCTGAATCAGATAAATTAAATGAAGTGTGTGATGATGCGTGGGTTCCCCCCGATAGAAAATATGGGCGGTATACCCTTTCCCGCCAGAAGTTAGGGCGCGTTGGGAAACACCCCTTAGGGTGGATAAGGCGCTCACACGCTTATCAGAACAAGTGGCGGTACCGTCTATAGATAGGGCCGTCCTCAAGGAGCCAGCTGACAGGAGGCTGGAAAAATATCATAAAAAGTATATACACACATACTGATGTTATACTGCGACCAGCGATCGCCTCAGCCTGGATGTGCAGAGCTGGGGTGGCTTGGTCGGATTCCCTGACTAAAAATATTGATACCCTTGACAGGGACAGTATTTTATTGACTATAGAGCATTTAAAGGATGTATTTCTATATATGCGAGATGCACAGAGGGATATTTGCACTCTGGCATCAAGAGTAAGTGCGATGTCCATATCTGCCAGAAGATGTTTATGGACACGACAGTGGTCAGGTGATGCAGATTCCAAACGGCACAAAGGTGTATTGCCGTATAAAGGAAGAGGAGTTATTTGGGGTCGGTCCATCGGACCTGGTGGCCAGGGCAACTGCTGGAAAATCCACCGTTTTTACCCTAAGTCACATCTCTGCAGAAAAAGACACCGTCTTTTCAGCTTCAGTCCTTTCGTCCCTATAAGAGTCATATCTGCCCAGGGATAGAGGAAAGGGAAGAAGACTGCAGCAGGCAGCCCATTCCCAGGAACAGAAGCGTTCCACCGCTTCTGACAAGCTCTCAGCATGACGCTGAGACCGTACAGGACCCCTGGATCCTACAAGTAGTATTCCAGGGGTACAGTTTGGAATGTCGAGACGTTTCCCCTGCGCAGGCTCCTGAAGTCTGCTTTACCAAGGTCTCCCTCCGACAAGGAGGCAGTATGGGAAAAAATTCACGAGCTGTATTCCCAGCAGGTGATAATTAAATTACCCCTCCTACAACAAGAAAAGGGGTATTATTCCACACTATATTGTGGTACTGAAGCCAGAAGGCTAGGTGAGACCTATTCTAAATCTAAAAAAATTTTGAACACTTACAAAGGTTCAAATCAAGATGGAGTCACTCAGAGCAGTGATAACGAACCGGGAAGAAGGGGACTATCTGGTGTCCCGAGACATCAGGGATGCTTACCTCCATGTCCCAAATTTGCCCTTATCACTAAGGGTACCTCAGGTTCGTAGTACAGAACTGTCACTATCAGTTTCTGACGCTGCCGTTTGGATTGTCTACGGCACCCCGGGTCTTTACCAAGGTAATGGCCGAAATGATGGTTGTTCTTCGAAGAAAAGGCGTCTTAATTATCCCTTACTTGGACGATCTCCTGATAAGGGCAAAGTCCAGGAAACAGTTGGAGGTCGGAGTAGCACTATCTCGGATACTGTTACAACAGCAGGGGTGGATTCTAAATATTCCAAAATCGCAGCTGATCCCGACAACAAGTCTCCTGTGCTTAGGGATGATTCTGGACACAGTCCAGAAAAAGGTGTTTCTCCCGGAAGAGAAAGCCAGGGAGTTATCCGAGCTAGTCAGGAACCTCCTAAAATCAGTGCATCATTGCACAAGGGCCATGGTAAAAAAATGGTGACTTCCTTCGAAGCAATTCCAGTCGGCAGATTTCATGCAAGAACTTTTCAGTGGGATCTGCTGGACAAATGGTCCGGATCGCATCTTCAGATGCATCAGCGGATAACCCTATATCCAAGGACAAGGGTGTCTCTCCTGTGGTGGTTACAGAGTGCTCATCTTCTAGAGGGCCGCAGATTCGGCATTCAGTTTTGGATGTTGGTGACCACGGAGGCCAGCCCGAGAGGCTGGGGAGCAGTCACACAAGGAAAAAATTTCCAGGGAGTGTGATCAAGTCTGGAGATTTTTCTCCACATAAATATAGCTAAGGGTAAATTTATAATGCTCTAAGCTTAGCAAGACCTCTGCTTCAAGGTCAGCCGGTATTGATCCAGTGGGATAAAACATCACGGCAGTCGCCCACGTAAATAGACAGGGCGGCACAAGAAGCAGGAGGGCAGTGGCAAAAACTGCAAGGACTTTTCGCTGGGCGGAAAATCATGTGATAGCACTGTCAGCAGTGTTTCATTCCGGGAATGGAAACTGGGAAGCAGACTTCCTCAGTAGGCACGACCTCCACCCGGCAGAGTGGGAACTTCATGGGGAAGTTTTCCACATAATTGTAAACCGTTGGGAATTACCAAAGGTGGACATGATGGCGTCCCGTCTGAACAAAAAACGGGACAGGTATTGCGCCAGGTTAAGAGACCCTCAGGCAATAGCTGTGGACGTTCTGGTAACACCGTGGGTGTACCAGTCGGTGTATGTGTTCCATCCTCTGCTTTTCATACCTAAGGTACTGAGAATTATAAGACGTAGAGGAGTAAAAACTATACTCATGGCTCCGGATTGGCCAAGAAGGACTTGGTACCCGGAACTTCAAGAGATGCTCACAGAGGACTTATGGTCTCTGCCGCTAAGAAGGGACTTGTTTCAGCAAGTACCATGTCTGTTCCAAGACTTACCGCGGCTGCGTTTGACGGCATGGCGGTGGAACGCCGGATCCTAAGGGAAAAGGCATTCAGGAAGAGGTCATTCCTACCCTGGTCAAAGCCAGAAAGGAGGTGACCGCACAACATTATCACCACATGTGGCGAAAATATGTTGCGTGGTGTGAGGCCAGGAAGGCCCCACGAAGAAATTTCAACTCGGTCGATTCCTGCATTTCTTGCAAACAGGAGTGTCTATGGGCCTCAAATTGGGGTCCATTAAGGTTCAAATTTCGGCCCTGTCGATTTTTCTTCCAGAAAGAATTGGCTTCAGTTCCTGAAGTCCTGAAGTTTGTCAAGGGAGTATTGCATATACAACCCCCTTTTGTGCCTCCAGTGGCACTGTGGGATCTCAACGTAGTTCTGGGATTCCTCAAAACACATTGGTTTAAAACCAGTCAAATCTGTGGATTTGAAGCCTCTCACATGAAAAGTGACCATGCTCTTGGCCCTGGCCTGGACCAGGCAAGTGTCAAATTGGTGGTTTTTTCTCAAAAAAGCCATATCTGTTTGTCCATTCGGACAGGGCAGAGCTGCGGACTCGTCCCCAGTTCTCTCCCTAAGGTGGTGTCAGTGTTTCACCTGAACCAGCTTATTGTGGTGCCTTGCACCTACTAGGGACTTGGAGGACTCCAAGTTGCTAGATGTTGTCAGGGCCCTGAAAATATGTTTCCAGGACGGCTGGAGTCAGGGAAACTGACTTGCTGTTATCCTGTATGCACCCAAAAAACTGGGTGCTCTTGCTTCTAAGCAGACTATTGCTAGTTGGATGTGTAATACAATTCAGCTTGCACATTCTGTGGCAGGCCTGCCACAGCCAAAATATGTAAATGCCCATTCCACAAGGAAGGTGGGCTCGTCTTGGGCGGCTGCCCGAGGGGTCTCGGCTTTACAACTTTGCCGAGCGGCTATTTAGTCAGGGGCAAACACGTTTGTAAAATCCTACAAATTTGATACCCTGGCTAAGGAGGACCTGGAGTTCTCTCATTCGGTGCTGCAGAGTCATCCGCACTCTCCCGCCCGTTTGGGAGCTTTGGTATTATCCCCATGGTCCTTTCAGGAACCCCAGCATCCACTAGGACGATAGAGAAAATAAGAATTTACTTACCGATAATTCTATTTCTCGGAGTCCGTAGTGGATGCTGGGCGCCCATCCCAAGTGCGGATTATCTGCATTACTTGTACATAGTTACAAAAATCGGGTTATTATTGTTGTGACCCATCTTTTCAGAGGCTCCGCTGTTATCATACTGTTAACTGGGTTCAGATCACAGGTTGTACAGTGTGATTGGTGTGGCTGGTATGAGTCTTACCCGGGATTCATAAATCCTTCCTTATTGTGTACGCTCGTCCGGGCACAGTACCTAACTGAGGCTTGGAGGAGGGTCATAGGGGGAGGAGCCAGTGCACACCACCTGATCCTAAAGCTTTACTTTTTGTGCCCTGTCTCCTGCGGAGCCGCTATTCCCCATGGTCCTTTCAGGAACCCCAGCATCCACTACGGACTCCGAGAAATAGAATTATCGGTAAGTAAATTCTTATTTTCTTATCATTAATCTATAAGATAGTGCTACATGGGTTGACCAGATGTCAGTGCAAAGCAGAAACACAAGTACACTGGTTGAGTGGAGACGATAACCACCTATCCCATATCTTGTAAAAATTTATCCGGGGCTTTCCTAGAAATATAAACACATTTTTCATGGGACACAACCAAATTCACTAGCGGGATCCAATGATTAATATCAGGGCTGTTAGGATCTCCTGCTCTGTGCTGCCACGTCGCCATGGCAACCGGGAGGCAAGTGTTAGCGAAGTAACCTGAGCGCAGCTGATACTCCGGTCCGGGTTTTTACTGTGTAGTGGTTACAGGCTTTGTGCACGGCAGCGAATCCGGCGCTGGTTTTGTGCTCACAGTCTGTGAGGTCTGAGTGGGGCGTGGACAGCACCTGCTATATAAACCATCCTCTCAGGCTAGGCAAATGCTGCTGAATCTTTGTTTGTTAGTCAGTTCCAGAGAGTTAGCTAGTACTGTGTGACTTTGTATTTACTTGTTGCTTACTGCGAATAGGCCTTGGGATTCGGTACTTCATTCTGCCAATCCGGACCTAGCAGTAAGACTGGAGTCAGTTGTTTGACCTGCTGGGGTTCTTTTGCTATTCTGTGAACCCAGCAGGTTTGCGGCTGTACTCTCAGACCTGCTTGCTTAATCCTCCCTCACTGTGCAGAGCGTCTAGGTGTCAGTTTAGTGGCAGTAAACTGAACCTGTGCCCTGCAAGTGGGGGTTAGGATTGTGGATACTCTCCTTGTGTCTATATTTCTATCTCTGACCAAGGAGTTTATTCCCACACCCGTTGGTAACCTTTGGGGTTTTTTCTGTTGCTCTTAGCAACATAATTTCAGGTGCTCCACATGTTAAATCACTACACCTCGCTTCATTGTCCGCTCTATTCCATCTGAGCATTCCTGACACTAGGGAGACACCCAATTCCTGAGCCTTTGGGCTTCTCCGTTCACTTTGTGTTTATTAGTTATTCCATCACCTCCTGTGTATGTTATACTGTCTGTGAGTTCGTTTGCTTCGCTTCCCTCTCTGTTCATACACCGGTATACTCCTGTTAGCACTGGTGTGCGTAACAAGGGCCCGTAGTCCCCATCCATGTGCGTGCTATCAATACTTTGGCCAAAGCGCATAAATTAAGAATATATCTTCTAGAATGTGCATCCAATATCTCCTCATCTATGACTCCCAAGAATACACACAAGGGGGGTAAACACGTCAAAGGGGATTCCCGTAGATGCTATTATCCGTATCACCGCCTGCCAGAAGGCCTGTACCACCTGACAAGCCCACAATAGATGCCAGAAGGTGCCAGCCGGAGAGGCACACTTCGGACACCTAGAGTCACTCCGTCCCCCTATGCTGGCGAGACGGATGGGAGTGATGTGAAGTATAAATAAATGTATCTGTTTAAAACGAGCCGAGGTGGTAGCAGTACGGGAGGTCCCCAAGGCCTCCTCCCATATATCTGAGGAGACCGGCCCCAAATCGACCTCCCATTTAGATTTAAGGTGTGAGAGACTGTCAGAGTGATGGGCACCGAGCAGAGCGGAATAGAGAGCAGAAACAGTCCCGGAGCCTAAATTATTAGCCAGGAGCAGGTGAACCGGTGACTTCCGAAGGAGAGGTAGAGCAGCATTAAACTGATGGCGCATCGACCAAACCCAGACTTTCCACCATCAGCGCAAAGTCCCTCCTGCGCACCACAGGAGCATCATGGGATATTCTAGTTCTATCTAAAGCATGGTCGATGACGTTATTAAAGTCACCAAGACAAACAATAGCAACAGCAACATTTGGATATAGCGTAATAAACTCAGCTGCCTTCTTGAGAACTTCCGGGGAATAAGGGGGCGGTATATAAACAGCCAGGATAAGCAAAGACATGGAATATACTTGACATTTTAGAAAAACATACCTGCCCCACTGGTCCAATTGGACCTGTTCAAGGACAAACGGGACCGACCTTCGAACTAAAATTGACACACCCTGCGAGTGCGACATATGGGTGGAGTGGTAAGCCCAGCCCACCCACAGTTTCTTAAGAGCCAGGACTTTTGCCCCCACCAGATGGGTCTCCATGAGGCAAATAATATCCGCACCATATTGTTTAAAGTGACAGAGCACTAACGAACGTTTAACCTTGTCATTCAGCCCCCGGACATTCCAGGATAGAATTTTAAGTTGATTAGAGGCCATAGGTCAAGACTAAACAAAATATATGATCGAAAATCCCACAGCGTTTGCAACACAGACAAGAAAAGAAAAAAAACAAAGAACACAAATAACAAAGTACAATCCCTCCCATCCTGCCCCCCCTCGCTGTATACCCACCCAAACTGAGACATACCTTATCCCAATAAACTGTTCCCCCTAACAAATAAAAAGAAAACTATACCAACATAAAAGGGCAATGAATGAAATGACCCAAAGACAAAGGCGTAGGTCTCCCACCCTCACATGTGAAAAGTGTGGAGACACCACCCCGAGCCCTAAATATATAAAACAAAACAATTTTTTTTCTGAAACATCAGTGGAGTGAAAAGATAAACAGTAGCAGAAGCAACGTAGCATCATCTGGGTAACATACTCCAACGTGGATATCAGCAAGAAACATTAGCATATATATAAGGATATACCAGATATTAAGGATCAGCTGCAAGCGCCCGTCTGGCCGGGGCCCAGCGATCCAGCCACAGGGCAGCGTCCCGAGGTGTAGCAAAGAATTTTGTTTCTCCGTCTGCCACCACCCTTAACCTAGAAGGAAAAAGCATTGCATACTGTAGATTAAGTTCCCTGAGGCGTCTTTTAATCGGAACAAATTGTGCACGGTCCTTTTGCACCTCCAGCGCAAAGTCAGGAAATACAGAAACTTTGGAACCGTTCCATAGCAGGGGGCCCTTAGTGCGCACCAGGGATAAAACAGCGTCCCGGTCTCGGAAGTGGAGAAATTTTGCTATCAGTGTGCGCGGTGGCGCACCCGGCGGCAGCGGTCTGAAGGGGATCCTGTGAGCCCGTTCAACTGTGAAGAACGGCGTAAAGGAGTCGGCACCAAGGAGTTTTTCAGCCAAGATTCAACGAACTGCTTCGGGTTAATGCCCTCCTCTTTCTCCGGAAGTCCCACAAAGCGGACATTATTTCTCCTCAGTCTACCTTCCATATCCAGCATTTTGCCTTTTATATCGGATAGCTGACCATCGATGGCGGTAACACGGGAGCTAAGCAGTGAGATCTTATCCTCCAGCGTAGATGTACGGGTCTCGACTTCCCCAACCCGCTCTCTAACCTTCTGAATATCGTGAGGAATTATGGTCAGGTCAGCCTGTACCTGACCTATCTTATCGGAGAGACGGGATTCGCTAGCCGCCAGGGCTTCCAACACTTTATGCAGCACATCGTCAGTAGCTTCACCAGAGGAGGATGATTGACTGGGGAAGACGACGGGGGGGTATCCCCTCCCCTCCCCCATGCGGCGTTCCTCACCATTTTTAGATATATTAGAGCAAATCAGTATCGGCAGCTCAAGGAGACACAGCAACAGTAGCCAGCAGCACAGAACTTGTTGGATCCACAGCTGGCAATATAGTGATATTAATATGTGCACACACTTGGATCAGGAGGTCCCACAATAACAGCGCCTCACAGAACTGTATATCAGCCCAGAGCAGGTCCAAGAAATTATACAGCAGGGTCCAAGAGGGCAGGAGCACGTCCCCTATTATAGGCATGTCACCCAGGCAGCCCCAGGCTCTGTTGCACACAGGCAGCACAGGGGAGAGGAGGGGGGGATCGCGCTCACCACTGCTCAAAGCAGCGCTGGGCAAGCACAGGAGGGTAATATGCAGGATCCGGCAGGTTAACACAGCTGTTCCCCGTGAGAGCGGGTCCCGCGCGGCACACACTGCGAAGGCGCGCTGGAGGGCCGGGACCGGAAGTCACGGCGCCATCTTGGGAGGTCAGGGGAGAGGAGATACGGCGCCCAGATCCTCGGCAGTCAGCGCTCGTCCGGCGGCCCGCTACAGCTCCACGGCGGCTCGGCACCTTCCCCCACCAGATGAGGTAGAGTGGGCTCGGGGGGACACCACAGGATAGGCTAAACGGATGGTTGAGAGCGCCCGCACCGAGCTGCTACTCCATGTCCCGCTAGGCCACGCCCCCATGCTGCATGTATTTTTATTAATGCTGGTGATTAGTATTATTTACACCAGCCGTGTGTTTTAAATAATGTGATTTGTGTATGTGAATAAATGTAAAAAAAAAAAAATTCATCTTTGACGATCAGCGCTTCACTTTCCATTCTTCAACGACTCTATGAGTATGGATTCCCTCTCCTAACTGGTGGTGATGATTCTGCTTCAACCTCTGGCTGATCATGTTCCCCAGAAAGTGAGAAAAACGAAGCCAAATAACAGACGTCGAAAGACTGTAACGTTACTTTATCATCATTTCTTTGTTTAGTGCCCCATCTTCAGTAGAACTTTCCAGCAAACGTTGCATTTTTCACATCCATATCTGCCTCATTGGAGTTCAGTCTTTATCCTCACTCACACACAAACAATCTGGGCCCATTTGTGTCGGTAGCCAATTAACCTATTGGTATGATTTTAGACTGTGGGTGGAAACTAGACCAACCACGCAGATAACATGGAGAGCGTATTTTTAGCAATGAAATCAGTACAGTTTCTAACAAACAGAAAATCGGTGCAGAAGCAAATCGTTGGCAAGACAAAGAATGTATATAAACAAAAACACACTGAAAAAAAGCAGATCCATGGCAGCCGGCAGTGAGAGCGTCGAGGCTGAACAGTGCCAGGAATGACGGCAGAGTATTGGGAGTGGATGCACTGGTGTGCCAACTGACCGCCAAAGGGGGGATGTTCTGTTTCCAAATGTATTTATTATTTATTACCAGTTATTTATATAGCGCACACATATTCCATAGCACATTAACATAGAATTTTTGCCCATTCACATCAGTCCCTGCCCCAGTGGAGTTTATAGTCTATATTCCCTACAGGTGTGGATCATAGGGTCGACCACACGGAGGTCCACAGTGTCTAGGTCGACCACTATTGGTCGACAGTAAGTAGGTTGACATGGTCTCTAGGTCGACATGTACAATGTCGATGGGACAGAATGTCGACATGAGGTTTTTTTAGGAAAAAATTGGTGCTGTTTTCTCCGTAGAATGACCGGTAACTCCAATTAGTGCACTGCGTCCCCTCGCATTGCTCGCTTCGCTACCGCTGAGGTTACCGTTCCCAATTGTAGTCCACATGGATCGTAAAGCATGAAAAAGTAAAAAAAAAAATAGAAAAATTCATGTTGACCTTCTGTCATGTTGACCTAGACATTATCGACCTTAAGGGCCCATACACTAGAACGATTTTGCTCAATTTCAGCTCAATTTGGTCACTCGGGACTATATATTGGGTGAAATTGTGCATTTTTGCTGTGTATCCAATCTGATCCAATCCGATGCCCCGTGGGTGTCGGGTCGACTCCTCCAGGTTGTTGGTGCTGCACTCGTTATTTGTCGTGATCAAGTGGAATTGTATGGAATCGAACGGTGGTTTTTGTGCTCACGATATATCGCTTGTGATCTATAGTAGGAAGTTTGAAGCACCCTAATCCAACCCATCAGATGTATCTGATGGTACCTGTGAATGCATGCTATACATCCCATGCGATATGTAGGCACTTGACATATCCTATGTGATGTATAGCATGCTCCAAAAAGTCACATTGTACCAAATCGTTTGGAATCATATGTAAACACTCCCGGGAAGCCTCCAGGAGAGTTCAAGGGAAATCGGCCCGACTTCAGCCTCTAGACATATCGTTCTAGTATATGGGGCCCTTAAGTGTGGACTTAGAGATCAGATACCATTCCCTACCACACGTGTACACACATACACGCTAGGGTTAATTTTTGTTGAGAGCCAATTAACCTACTAGTAAATTTTTGGATTGTGGGAGGAAACCGGAATACCCATGCAAGAACGGGGATAATATACAAACTCTACACAGTTAGGGCCATGGCGAGAATCAAGGCCATAACCTCAGTGCTGTAGGGCAGTAATCCTAACCATTACACCATGTGTTCTGCCCAAATGGAAGAATCCTATATAGTAAAACGCTAATGCTGCTCCTCACCTCTATGGGGGATTCAAGTGTTTTGCGCATCGGCGGCCCCTAGAGGATGCTTTGTTTGGGTGCGCACAGCCATCGGCGCTGATGTTACTGTTATGTTGTTCCGCCATCTTGACGTGCTGGTAACTAGTGAAATATATATAATACTATTGAAAAAGATAGAGGAAGTCGCACACATCCATCCTTGCTATGCTATGTAGACATAAGTGATTGGACCCCCCTTGCATAAGTGCAATGAAGTGCCCTTGCAGCAGACACATGCTCGTGAAGGTATGAAACGGATAGAGGGGCACTGATCAGATAATTTGCTAACGAAATGGCTTGCCAGAAGGAGCTAACCGAATTTGATAAGGGGATCAGTTTCCAGGGCGGCTTTGGACTGGTATATAGAAAACTCAGTAACCCGGATGGACTGGCCAGCTCAGAGTCCAGATCTTCATCCCATTGAGAACCTCTGGGAAGAATTGGAGCTATGGGTGTGACTCAGGCTCTTTCAGTGTCACAGTTGATCACTGTTTTTACTGGCAAAACATACCGCCTGCTGTTATCCAAAAACTTGTGGATAGTTTGCTAAGAAGGGTGGCTACAGTAATCACTGCACGTGGTGGGCCTACAAAGTACTGATGTCAGTAAAATCTTGTTGATCTATTTGCTGTCAGTGTCCAATCAGTTATGTCTACATAGTGTAATAGTTGCAGAGGTCTCTGGGGTAAATTTACTAAAGCGTCTAAAAATTAAGTGTGATGTCGCCCATAGCAACCAATCAAATTCTGTCATTTTCTAGGCTGCAATGGAGAAAAGATAGACAGAATCTGATTGGTTCCTATAGGCAACATCACAGCAATTCATTTTTAGAAGTTTTAGTAAATTTACCCCTATGAGTGCAGTAACAGCAGCAGGGAACGTTAGGATGTTCTTGAAGGACAAAGTTAACAATAGAAATAATGGTGCTCTGTATGGACAAGAGCCCACAGAGAGACCGGAGATTAATATCACAGATACGGAGATACAAGATGAGGTGGAAAGAAATACGGAAAAATATATATAATCAAAGTGTAAAGAGGAAGAAAGAAGTCAAAAAGCGAGATAGCTCAGAGAAGAGTTGGGGTATAAGATGTGTCAGAGTGGGGAAAGCAGCAGATAGGAAAGTAAGGCAAATGAATATTGGAACCTCAGTGAAGAGGAAGGGGGAGATTCAGATGAAGCTGGCTCAGACACCGAATTAGAATTGAAGAAAGGGTCCACACTGCACTGTAGACGAGGTGAGAAAATGTTGAGGGAAAAGAGAATAACCGGAGTGAACAGTAGAAGTCAGAGGGAAGAACAAGGAAAGGGTTACAAGTACACTGGAAACTGGGAAGGAAGCCGGCCAAGGTAAGAACAATGAGGATCAGCAGAATGAAAGTGAGAACAGGCCAAAGATTAGTGGAACATCACATTGGCCTTTATACAGTAGCAATAAGCACAATCCGTGGGCCAATAGTGAGACTGTGGTTAGAATACGCAGTTAAACAGAAGACTAGGACATCACAATCTGAAATGTAATGCAATTAAACTATTAGTTGAACTGAACAGTATCCTTTTAAACTGACCTAAGAGATGATTTTGTCAATTTCAAACACACATGCCACCTTAACCCTTGCACGCCCTTGTGGCGTGCAATATTTGTATTATATGGAGTATTACCTCCAATCATAATTGTGTGAGTGGTTAAATATTGCACGGACAAAGTGCGTGCAATGCTTAAGGGGTCGTAGCCCCTTGCAACGGCGTGAACAGCGCATGCAGGGCCTGATGAATCACCTAGTAGGTGCTGTGGTTAGGGCAGTGGTGGGTGCAGCGGGTGGGGTGGTTCCGGTGGGTGCTGTGGGCGGGGGAGGTGGTGACGCGGGTGGGGGTCCGGAGCCGCCACGGGTAGGGGAGGGGGGGTTGTGGAGGTGCCGCGGATGGGGCCCGCAGGTACTGCAAGTGGGGGAGGTGCGGGTAATGCTTCTCCTCCTGGTAGCAGCTAAGCTGATGTCCTCCCTTTGGCAGTGGCTCGCAGCCAAGCAGCCAGTCACTATTGTTAGAGCCGGTGTCCCAACGCACCGCATTACAGGGAAGAAGATGCACTCAATAAACTACAGCTCCCAGCAGGCCTTAGCACCGGAATGCTTCGGCGCTAAGGGCTGCTGGGATCTGTAGTTTATTTAGTGCGTCTACTTCCCTGTAATGAGGTGCGTTGGGACATCGGCACTAACAATAGTGACTGGCTGGCAGAACTGAATGACTCGCTCAATCAATGTAAAAGGTTAGAGTGCTGTGCAGTGTCAGTGACACTGCACACCCACTGCACTGCACAACACTGCCACCTTTTACATTGAGTCAGCGTCCAGACATTACCCTCCGCGATATCGCTCACTCTATCCGTTGCATTAGCCATCTCGGGGCTTCCAGGCCGGCAGCCCAGGTGCTGTGTTGCGGAGTCAGGGCCTCTGGGGATCTGGGCGCGGCTGTGGTGGGGAGGTACTTCTGTGACATCACGCACAGAGGAGGCTCCGGGGCTCAGAGAGTATGCGGCACAGGGAGGGCTATCAAAGCCTTCCGCTGTGCCGTTTTCATACACATCTATGCCTGTGGCTGCAGCAGCTTTTGTTCCACCTGCGCTGTGGCTAGGGAGTGGGGAATTGTTGATGCCGGAGGGGGCAGGCGGACTGGCAGCAGGACATAGGACGCTGCAGTAAGAGGATTCCCCGTCCCCCATCTACAGGGCAGAAACTTGCTGCAGATACAGGGGCATACCCTCCAACTGTACCTTTTTTTTAATGGTCTGTACCAATTTTTAGCTCTTTAAACTTCCATTGAAAGTATAGGAAAAGGGGCGTGGCCACACCATTTTTTGAATTTGTAGCGATTTTTATGTGTAAATTGTTGGAGGGTATGTTGCTGCAGATGCAGTGGGCCTATTTTGGGGTGTGGACCTGGAGCTGCAGCTCCATCAGCCACATTGTTAATCCTGCTCTGGGAACACACACAGCAGCCAAAGGGCAGAGCATCCCATTGGATGTAACCTTTGTGGGAGGGCATTTCTCGCCCAATCAGATGTGGACTGGGTGTGATAGACCTGCCGCTAACTCGAATGAGAGCTCCTAGCCACGCCCAGCGTTATACACACAGTCACTCTGGGCTATTATATAGGAGGTATACTATAGTTCTGTTCCAAAAATAGGATTTTGGTACTTACCAGGTAAATCCTTTTCTTTGAATCCATAGGGGGCACTGGAGTACTCTTGGGATATGGACGGGCGCAGCCGAACAAAGGCACTGAATATTTAAATTTAGGACTCTCCCCCCTCCATATCCCCGAGTACCTCAGTGTACGACCTCAGTGTTTTTTACTGAGCGAACAGGAACTATATAGAGAGGTTGACAATGGAGAATACCTATAACATAACGGACAACAACAAAGTTGACCCATAACTTTACTGTCAACTAAACAGTTGACACCATAACCGATAGAACTTTATAATTTGAACCAATCGGTGAAAATGTGTTACCATAAGCTCCTCTGAGCTTAATACCAACCAGGTAAAACGTGTTACCCTAAGCTCCTTTGAGCTTAAAACAACCCAGGTAAAACTGCTCTGGGTGGGCGTCCAGTGCCCCCTATGGATTCAAAGAAAAGGATTTACCTGGTAAGTACCAAAATCCTATTTTCTTTTTCATCCACTAGGGGTCACTGGAGTACTCTTGGGACGTACCAAAGCTTCCCTCGTGGGCGGGAGAGCTGTTTGATACTTGTAACAGTAGGCAGCCAAAGCTAGATGCTGCTGCCGCCACCATTCATACCTTGTAAACGTGCACAAACGTGGTGCACTGAAGGCTATGTAGCCGCGTCGTAGACGCTCCACGACCCGCTGGGTCTGACATTCCCACAGAACCTGTGGGATGAGCTATTACTGACGTAGGCGATTGTAACTTAGCCTTAAAGTAAGCCTGACTTGTAGTCGTTATTATCCAACTGGATAATGTCTGCTGAGAAACTGGCTAACCCCAGTTGGCAGCATCATAGAGACCAAACAACGTATCCGTATTACGTACTGTAGACGTTCGGGACATATATAAACGCGTAATGCGTGTACCACATTCAGAATTGTAGAATGTGCTGTCCACACAGGAACCACTATTGGTATATTGATGTGAAGAATACGAAAGCGGAATTCGTCCGAAGATCTGCTTTGTCATGAGAAAACTCAAATACGGTGGCTTGGAATACAAGGCACCCAAATATGAAAACAAAACCCTTGCCGAAGCCAAGGCTAGAAGAAAAATGTTTTCCCAAAGTGAGAAACTTAATTCCCATTTGTTGTAAGGGTTCAAAATATGAAAACTGTAAGAACTCTGAACCCAACCTCAAGCCACCTGGCGCTGTAGGTGGGATAAATAGAGTCTGAACTTTGATGACACCTTGTAGAAAGGTGTGTACAGACGCAATAGAGGCAAACGTCTTTGAAAATAAGTTTACCACACAGATACCTGCACCCTCAGTGCAGATAAACGCAGTTTTCCATCCCATCCCGTTTAACAGAATACGGGTAACTTGAAGGATGATGTCGGAAACTTCCGAGGTTTACCACCTATGTAAGCACACGAAATTTTGTAATAATGAGCTGCCTTAAGCGGCTTACTAGCTCGTAACATGGTTGGTATAACCGATACTGTAATGCCCTATTTCTTAAGAGGGCGTTTGAACCCTCACCCCGTCAACCGCAGCTGCGGTGCATAGGTAATAGGTACATAGGTAACTATGGGTAAAAGAACGTTCCCTGTTGTAACAGGTTGGACGTATTATGAGCGGGCCAAGATCGTGTGCAAGTATTCCTTGGAGATTTGAGAAGCAAACTCTCCGAAACCCATGAGATATCACTAGTATGACTGTGACGAACTGTCTTATGATCCGTTTTGGCAACGGAGAGAGAACAGCGGAAAATGGTGGAGCCAGATACATGATGCTGACTGACCACATGAATGTGAAACACTCCACTGCCACTGCCCTTGTGATCTGTTGTTTTGTACACATACAGAGCTTTCGTAATGTGGCGAGATGCCATCCTGTATACCTGAGGGTAATCTTTTGTGGACTCACATATGAACCACCTCTGGATTTAATGTCCAGTTTTCAGGATATACATCCTGACGGGTGAGATCATCTGTCTATCAGATGTCCACTCACGGAATGAACCCCGTTGACATCCTCACATAATAGTGTTCTGGGCAATTGAGGAATCGAGTTACCTGCCGCATTGCCATGCGGCTTCTTGGTTCTCCGTGGTTGTTGTGTATGCAACTCCCGTTGCATTGTCTGACTGCCCTTGGTCAGACTGAAAACGACGCCTGTAGTGCATTGTAAATTGCACGGAGTTCCAGGACTTTTATCGACAGCAATCTGTCGTGATTTTAGAACCTCTTTTTTTTTTTTTTTTAACTACAACTCCTGAACCTCTGAGACTGTCGTCCAGAGTATATACACCCTCGGCCCTTTGTGGGAAACGCGAGTGAAGGCCGGCGAACTAAAGCGCTTTGAAACACATCATTATTTTTAACAGGCGAATACACCAATGTATCGCTAGTGTGCGTGTTTTGCACTAATTACTAGATGTGTAGAAGGTAAATGGATGTGATTGCTTTTGAACATGATCTGCCACCGCAGTATACATTAGTAGCGCAAATTAGAGGAACTCTGTTGAGACAGAGTTCTTATGAGCAGATCATCTAAGTTAGAGGCACTCTGTTGAGACAGAGTTCTTATGAGCAGATAGTCTAAGTATGGAAAGATTGTCACTGTCAGGACTCTGAGATGAGCTACCACCAACATCACTTTGGTAAATAGCCGAGGCGTTGACCAGAAGCCAAACGGTAGACCTGAAATGGTTAATGGTTGTGACGTTTTGCAAACGCTAGAACCTATGACCAACCAGAATGGGTAAATACGCATTGTGAAGATCAAGTGCAATTATGCAATGTTGTGGCTTCAATATGCAAATGCTAACCGCAGAAACTTCAATTTCAAACTGCAGTAAGTGACTTGCTGATTGAGACTGCGACGGAGCTGTCTGTTTTTGTTCCCCCAAACAGAGGGGAATAAGTAACCCTGACTCTGTTGGTGTACTACTGACTGGATATAAAACAGCTGAAAACCAGCAGAGAGTAAATGGCAACCTGCCAAACCGTTCGATAGAGGCATCTTGTACTTTAATCTGTAAATAGCTGAGACCTCATGAGTTGATGTCTCCCGCAAATGTAACGTGTAAAGACGCGCTTCCACAATAGGAACATGTAGATGGCCTAAGAGGTCATCAAGCCACTGGCTTGGTGACTATAGCGTCTTTACAAGGCGTGACTGTTTTGTACCACCGCTTTGAAAAAAACTGAAGTCTAAAGGGATTAAACGCCGGCACAAGTATTTCCGTTTTGATACTGGCTGCAGTAATGTCAAATTTAGGACCAACAAGCTCTGGCCTTGTTGCGGTTAAACTAGCGACGATGAAAGTGACCGGCGTTAGCAGAAGCTTTACAGATATACTCTGCAGCTTCTTTAAACAGTGATCGTCCTTGTTTCCATACATAGAGTCTAGTGACTCGACACAGACGCATTTACCAATGGCGGATCGCGTCATTTTGGAAACGATTAAATAGAGGTTAGAGTCTACTCAGTCTCTGTAAAAATAGAGACAGTGACTCACTGGGATTTAGCAATGTATGGTTGTCAAAAACCCCGCACTATCTGAGCGCTGGACTAATGTACCCTTCTCACTTGTAGTTATTGATGTGAGATTTGACATAGAATCGTGCATTAAATTATAAGACCAGTCAAATAAACACTCTGGTACCCAAAGGGAAATTGGCCCTTTGGAAAGACTGTCTTTTGTTAGAGCTTGCGGAGTAACTCCGCTCTTTTAATTTGAATTTTTAAATTATTTTTAGTCTGCTCTAGAGCCTTACTCGCTATGCAGACAGACACCACAAAAGGCAACGGACAGACACTTGCACGACTTATTGTTATGTGTCATATATATATTTTATTGCTGAACAGCATATTTATATGAAACTCAAGGTTGTTTCTCTCTACGGAAATCTTTAGTAAAAAACGAAAGATTTATTCGATGTGAAGAGAAAACAGAGTATTCTTTATGTGAAAAACAGTTCACATGGGCATGTGAAACCCGAACCAAATTCCCACTAACACCCCTGCGCCTCTGGTGGCTTAGAGATGTAGGGCAGGAATGTTCCAGAATTACAAACTGGAAACCAACAGGAAGCATGGTTAAAATGGCCCCTTTGCCATGCTGACTCTGATAATCACAGAACAAATTACAAATGTTTTCGTGTTAATATAGCCTATTATACAGTATAATCACAGGCCGAGTACAACACATGTCTATGAATAAATATATATATAGGCTCAATAGCCTATGATAATTACAGACATTAATATATTTATACAGCATTAAAATAGGCTCAAAAGCCTATTATACAGTAATAACCACAGACTTTAATATAGGCTCCATAGCCTATTATACAGTGATAATCACAGAATAATAAATAGGCTGAATAACCTATTATACAGTGTTAATCACAGCCCTTAATATAGGCTCAATAGCCTATTATACTGTGAAAATCACAGACAGTAATATAGACTCATAGCCTATTACTGCCAGGACAGGTATTATAAATCTGTGACATATATATACATATACCCTGCTGCTGTTCTATATTTGACCCGCCAGCTTCCAGCGTGCCTTTCCCCCTGTAACGCTGTGTGCGGGAAGCCTGCATTTGTCACCATCTCTGCTGAGAATGAGGGAACGTATGCGGTATGGCGCTGGGCGGCCGAACTCTCTGCGGGAAGCCTGCCTGGGCGGCCGGCGGAGCGTCGGTTAAACTGAGTGTGTCTGCGGCGTATGGCTTCCCCCCCTGCTGGGCGGCCGGACGGAGGTGCCGAACGGAGCGCTGGGACGGGCGGCTTAGCAGCTGGGCTTGGCGGGCGCATGAGGGCTAAACAGCATATTACCCCCAACATAGCGGGGCGGCAGCCTGTGCTGACCGCCCCGTTCCCCAGCCTACCTTGCTTGCTCTTCATCATGGCTGCGACGGGGCTTCTTATGTGTAAGCTCCGTCCAGCTTCAGTGATAGAACTCCTGGCTGTGACGGGGCTTCTTCTGTGTAAGCTCCGTCCAGTTTCAGTGATGTGAGTCATGGCTGTGACGGGGCTTCTTCTGTGTAAGCTCCGTCCAGCTTCAGTGATGTGACTCCTGGCTGTGACGGGCTTCTCTGTGTAAGCCTCCGTTCAGCTCTGTAGTCCTGGCTGTGACGGGGCTTCTATGTGTAAGCTCCGTCCAGCTTTCAGTCAGCTTTCCAGTGATCTATGGCTGCGACGGGGCTTCTTCTGTGCAAGCTCCGTCCAGCTCTCTAGTCCTGGCTGCTCTTTGTAGGAGCAGTGTGCTGTCTGTGGCTGTGAGGGTGCTCTTTGTGAGGACCGACACGCCATGCGCTGCCCGTGCAGCGGCACTATCCCGGACCCATGTTTTTCTTGAAACTGGGAAGGGATGTGCTTTTAAAAAAAAATTGAAAAATAAAAATGAAAAATTATTAAAATCTTCCAACAAGTGTGGGAATCCCACAAGCCGATGTTAGTGCTGTGAGCACCGAAAAAACACTGAGGTCGTACACTGAGGTACTCGGGGATATGGAGGGGGGAGAGTCCTAAATTTAAATATTCAGTGCCTTTGTTCGGCTGCGCCCGTCCATATCCCAAGAGTACTCCAGTGACCCCTAGTGGATGAAAAAGAAAAAAAAAATCTATAGGGCACCAATTTTTTTTTGCTTTTCATTTTAAAGTAAAAAGTATGGCTGTAAAGATACAGTAAGGTGGTAAGTCTGATTTCTGTAGCGAGTTTATACAGTCCATGGTCCACTGTCTGTGACTGTCGAAAAACACAAGTCAAATGGCATTATTCCACACCTAGTTTTCTGTTGTACTTGTCACTACATTAAACATCCAATGACATCCTTCAAGTTTGAGTCCACAAACCATATGTCAAGTGAGTTTGATCTGGTTCAAAATGTGGAAGGTTGGGAGATGCAAGTTTTGCCAGCAGACATATGAGGTGGGACTTGTGCCATAGTACGTGAAGCTGCACATGAAGGAATTGTCCTGAGGCTCAAGGTAATATCAGAAAATAAATTCCAAACATCAAACAAGTTATGGATGTGTTGTAGACCTAATTCTGCGCTGTGTCGAAGCTCAACCCTGTGACGTACTCTCTGTTAGATAGAGTACATAAATAGAATACAAGGGGGTAAATTTACTAAAATTCGTATTAGTACCGATTTGGAGGGAGATTCATCACGAATGACATCTTTTTTAAAATTTTACGCCTCATTTACTAAGCTGTCGTATTTTTATTTTTCGTGTTTTCCGATGTCGATGTCATTCGTGGTTTTGTAAGCTAGAATGCTGCCGATTTTGTGGTTTTGCGGCCGTGTTATGAGGTTTTTTTACGACTGCGTCACATTTCTGTTACGGCAGTGTTTATCCGTTCCCGGCCGCGTTTTTTTTCTAAGTTTCGTTTTTGTCACTCGTCCGTGATTGGTTTGATTCGTGATGGAGGAGTGTCTGTGCACATTACAATAAAAACGCCCCAAACCGTCCGAACCTCGTGGGTTTAGCTAGTGGAGAGATGAGAGGAAGGTGTGTTAGGAGTTGGTGAGTTTTTTGGAGTTTGTGGAGGATTTGAGGGTTATTTTCGATTGTTGTGTGTGTGTGTGTGTGTGTGTGTGTGTGTGTGTGTGTGTGTGTGTGTGTGTGTAAGTAGTATTGTCATACTTGTTGTGTAGTTATTTAAAAGTCTGTCTAGTTTTTTGTCATTGTTTTTTTTTAACGTCTATTGTCATTGTTTGTGAGTGAGTGAGTGAGTGAGTGTGTGTGTGTGTGTGTGTGTGTGTGTGTTTGTGTGTGTGTGTGGTGGTAGTGGAGGAGTGTGTTTACTGTATTTTTTTCTCAGTTATTTGTTGTTTGCCCTGATTATGTCCCAGTCAGAGGTGAGTGTGGTGGAGGAGGTGAGTGAGGTGGAGGTTAGTGAGATGGAGGAGGTTAGTGAGGAGGAGGGGGAGGTTGCTGCTGCGGCCTCCAGTAATAGTGAGAGTGATGGTGTTGTTGCTCCGCAGCCACGCACCACTACAAAGACGGGCCACAATGTTAAATTCAGCTACGCTGAGAATATGGCTTTGGTGCGGGAGCTGATGAGGCATCATCGGCAGTTGTTTGGCCATGATGCTGCAAAGGTGTCGTCACGCAGGAAGACTGTTCTGTGGGGGAAGGTCGTTGCGGCTGTTAATAGTGAGGGTGTGGTGAGGCGGACCGAGGACACGTGTCGTAAGCGTTTCTACGACATAAAGCGCCGTGTCAAGGCGAAGATGGCCAAGGAGGCTAAATCAGCCCGCCAAACCGGGGGTGGACACCCCTTCCGAGCGTCTTATCGGGATTGGGAGGAGCCTGTGCGTACTCTCATTCCGCCAGAAGTGGTTGGTGCGACTCATGTCCGGGATTCGGATCGGCCAAGGCAGGATGGTGAGTTATTTGTCTTGTTGTTTAAAATTTAAGCATGTGTGCTTTGTCTGAAATGTCTTCTAGCTAATTGTGATTGTAAGTTGGTTCATTCTTCTAATGTGTTGGTGATGTAGTGCAGGCCTGGCCAACCTGTGGCTCTCCAGCTGTTGTAAAACTACAAGTCCCATCATGCCTTGCCACAGTTTTACTATTAGGGAATGCTAAAACTGTGGCAGGGCATGCTGGGATGTGTAGTTTCACTACATCTGGAGAGCCACAGGTTGCCCAGGCCTGATGTAGAGTTAATATCAATTATGTATGTTTTTATCCTTTGTATAGTATTTTTTTTCTGGTTGCCTTGGCCTTTTTCTGGTGTTTTATGTCAAAAGTAAATGTTTGTAGGTGTATTTTAAAGAAGCGTGATGAATATGTTTTATGCAAAGTATTTTTATTTTTTTTACAATTTCATAGGATTTATGTTTATTGTGTATTGTTCTGGGTTGTCCTTTGTGTGCTTGATGTGATTTTTCATGCATATTTGGTTTTGATGTTTACAATTTTTTGCAGATATTTGTAGCTAGTGTTTTCTTGTTAGCATCAAAAATTGGTACCTTAGCGTACAATATTGTGGTTGTGTCAAGCTAAGACGTTTGGGTTTTAAGTAGTATAATATTGTGCATTATGCGCCTTTGTGTATGAATTATTTGGTGAAATTGTTTCTTATTTAAAGTATACACACCCAATTAAGTCAGGCAGAAAAGCACAAGCATCGTTTAGTTTACTTCTCATCAGGTTCCACATATGTTTACATCACAATAAGGAATTTGCATAAACATATCAACAAAATAGTATGTTCATAAGGACATTCTTCATATTTCTACAGTACGAAAGAGAAGCAGCACAGCCAGGCCACATACAACACTGCCAAGAGATGCAGATGGTGGCAATGCAGGTAAGATTTTACTGTAAACACATATTCTGCAAACACATAGAAAATAGGATTTTGGTACTTACCAGGTAAATCCTTTTCTTTTAATCCATAGGGGGCACTGGAGTACTCTTGGGATATGGACGGTTTCCGTAGGAACAAGGCACTGAATATTAAAATATAGAACTCTCCTCCCCTCCATATCCCAGAGTACCTCAGTGTTTTTTACTGAGCCAAACAGGAGCGATAGAGAGGTTGACAATGGAGAATTACATATAACAGAACGGACAACAATAAAAGTTGACACATAACGTGACTGACAACTAAACAGTTGGCACAATAACCGATAGAACTTGAAACTTGAACCAGTCGGTGAGAATGTGTTACCATACGATTCCCTGAACTTACCGCAAACTAGGTAAAACTGCTCTGGGTGGGCGTCCAGTGCCCCCTATGGATTCAAAGGAAAGGATTTACCTGGTAAGTACCAAAATCCTATTTTCTTTTTCATCCACTAGGGGTCACTGGAGTACTCTTGGGACGTACCAAAGCTTCCCCCGTGGGCGGGAGAGCAGTTTGGCACCTGTAACACTAGGCGGCCAAAGCTAGATGCTGATGCCGCAAACGTATCAAACTTGTAAAAGCTCACAAACGTGTGCACTGATGACCAGGTAGCCGCACGGCAAAGCTGCGTCGTAGAAGCCCCACGACCAGCTGCCCATGAAGTCCCCACAGAACGTGTGGAATGAGCTGTTACTGATGTAGGCGGCTGTAACCTAGCATGAAGGTAAGCCTGACGTATGGTCAGTTTAATCCATCTGGATAAGGTCTGCTTAGAAGCTGGCCAACCCATCTTGGCAGCATCATACAGAACAAACAACGTATCCGTCTTACGAACTGTAGACGTTCGGGACACATAAACGCGTAATGCGCGTACCACATCCAAGGTTCCAGAATTTCCTGTCAACACAGGAACTACTATTGGTTGATTGATGTGAAAGGATGACACTACCTTTGGTAGGAAAGCGGGATTCGTCCGAAGTTCCGCTCTGTCATCATGAAACACCAAATACGGTGGCTTGCACGACAAGGCACCCAAATCTGAAACACGCCTTGCCGAAGCTAAGGCTAGTAGGAAAATTGTTTTCCAAGTGAGAAACTTAATATCCACTTGGTGTAAGGGTTCAAAGTATGAAGACTGTAAGAAATCTAAAACCAGATTCAAGTCCCATGGCGCTGTAGGTGGAATGAACGGAGGCTGTACTCTGAGGACACCTTGCAGAAAAGTGTGTACAGACGGCAATAGAGCCAATCGTCTTTGAAAGCAAAAAAAATAATAATCATGCCTGCTGATAATAGTTTGTACATTAAAAAATTATGTTTATTTGTTTGAACAAAAATGCCTGTGTTGAACTTAATAAATTGTTAACACGGAATATGTGTATTGTTTAATTAGCTACACAAACCACCTGCACATTAGTGTCTTGGGCCAGATGTCTATTGGTATAAATATATTGCCTGCCCCTAGGTGGCCTCAGCTCAACGTGTGTGTAATCTATGGCACCCAGCACATTGGGCATGGCCGCAAGATCAGATAAAGCTACCCTGACTGCATGCCACTGCGACTCCTGGGTAGGGAAGCAGAGAGAGGCATCTATGTGGCCATCCAAGACATCCAAAACCTGAGTGGACATTCCTAAATTAAAGATGAGTGTCATGACCTGTAATCAATACAATACTGTGTTATATTACATTACAGAAGCACCACTTAGACATAGACGTGTATGTATGTTTTAACTCACCTGAATTAAATATTTAGAAAAGGTGGCCTGTGAGATACTAATGACATCGCCAGTCACAGGCTGGAAGCTGCCAGTAGACATAGGGGTATATGCAATTCACGGCGAATCGCGGCAAATTATCGCCGTTTTTTAATTCGACACAATTCGACAGGTGAATTCCGGCAGGTGGCTGCCAGAATTCACCATATTCAATGAAAAACGGATTCAACATTCCCGCGGGCGAAAAACGGCCGATTTGCCGGATTTTGCCGCGATTTAAAAAAACGGGAAAAAACGGGGAAAAATGGCGTGGGGTCCCCCCTCCAAAGCATAACCAGCCTCGGGCTCTTCGAGCTGGTCCTGGTTCTAAAAATGCGGGGAAAAATTTGACAGGGGATCCCCCGTATTTTTAAAACCAGCACCGGGCTCTGCGCCTGATGCTGGTGCAAAAAATACGGGGGACAAAAAGAGTAGGGGTCCCCCGTATTTTTCACACCAGCATCGGGCTCCACTAGCTGGACAGATAATGCCACAGCCGGGGGTCACTTTTATACAGTGCCCTGCGGCCGTGGCATTAAATATCCAACTAGTCACCCCTGGCCGGGGTACCCTGGGGGAGTGGGGACCCCTTCAATCAAGGGGTCCCCCCCCCAGCCACCTGAGGGCCAGGGGTGAAGCCCGAGGCTGTCCCCCCCATCCAATGGCTGCGGATGGGAGGCTGATAGCCTTGAGAAAAATGACAAGAATATTGTTTTTTCCAGTAGTACTACAAGTCCCAGCAAGCCTCCCCCGCAAGCTGGTACTTGGAGAACCACAAGTACCAGCATGCGGGAGAAAAACGGGCCCGCTGGTACCTGTAGTACTACTGGAAAAAAAATACCCAAATAAAAACAGGACACACACACCGTGACTTGTACAACTTTATTACATACTGCCGACACACACATACTTACCTATGTTGACACGAAGCAGTCGGTCCTCTTCTCCAAGTAGAATCCACGGATACCTGAAAATAAAAGATAATTATACTCACCTTCCAGCGTCCAGAGATACATCCACGTCCAGAAAATAATCCAGGTACTTGGCAAAAAAACAAAACGCAAATACCCGTGCCAGCGGACTGAAAGGGGTCCCATATTCACACATGAGACACCTTTCCCCGAATGTGCCGGGACCCCACGTGACTCCTGTCAGAGGTCCCTTCAGCCAATCAGGAAGCGCTACTACGTGGCGCTCACCTGATTGGCTGTGCGCTGTCTGTGCTGTGACAGCGCATCGCAAAGCCTCTCCATTATATTCAATGGTGGGAACTTTGCCGTCAGCGGGGGGGTTACCCGCGGTCAGCCGCTGACCGGCGGGTGACCCCACCGCTAGCCGCAAAGTTCCCACCATTGAAAGTAATGGAGAGGCTTTGCGATGCGCTGTCAGCTCAGACGCGCACAGAGCCAATCAGCAGAGTGCAAGGACGTTGCACTCGCTCATTGGCTGAAGAGACCTTTCTGTGACAGCTGTCACATAGAGGTCTCTGCATTCGGGGAAAGGTGTCTCATGTGTGAATATGGGACCCCTTTCAGTCCGCTGGCACGGGTATTTGCGTTTTGTTTTTTTGCCAAGTACCTGGATTATTTTCTGGACGTGGATGTATCTCTGGACGCTGGAAGGTGAGTATAATTATCTTTTATTTTCAGGTATCCGTGGATTCTACTTGGAGAAGAGGACCGACTGCTTCGTGTCAACATAGGTAAGTATGTGTGTGTCGGCAGTATGTAATAAAGTTGTACAAGTCACGGTGTGTGTGTCCTGTTTTTATTTGGGTATTTTTTTTCCAGTAGTACTACAGGTACCAGTGGGCCTGTTTTTCTCCCGCATGCTGGTACTTGTGGTTCTCCAAGTACCAGCTTGCGGGGGAGGCTTGCTGGGACTTGTAGTGCTACAGGAAAAAAACAATATTCTTGTCATTTTTCTCAAGGCTATCAGCCTCCCATCCGCAGCCCTTGGATGGGGGGGGACAGCCTCGGGCTTCACCCCTGGCCCTTGGGTGGCTGGGGGGGGGGACCCCTTGATTGAAGGGGTCCCCACTCCCCCAGGGTACCCCGGCCAGGGGTGACTAGTTGGATATTTAATGCCACGGCCGCAGGGCGCTGTATAAAAGTGACCCCCGGCTGTGGCATTATCTGTCCAGCTAGTGGAGCCCGATGCTGGTGTATAAAATACGGGGGACCCCTACTCTTTTTGTCCCCCGTATTTTTTGCACCAGCATCAGGCGCAGAGCCCGGTGCTGGTTTTAAAAATACGGGGGAACCCCTGTCAATTTTTCCCCCGCATTTTTAGAACCAGGACCAGCTCGAAGAGCCCGAGGCTGGTTATGCTTTGGAGGGGGGACCCCACGCCATTTTTTTCAGGGATTTTACCATTCCATCCAAAAAAAATTTAAAAAAAAATATTTTTAAAAATATATAAATAATACTTGTGCCTCCAAAAAAGACAAACGAAGTACCTAATCCCTTCTAATATAAATAGATATGATATTACCAAGAAATAAAAACACAAAAAAAAAACATGTTTTAAATTTTTTTTATTAGTTTCACCCTCCAAAGTGTTGCGGATTGAAAATGACGAATTTACTGTCTAAAAGCACTGTTGTCGAATTTCCAAACTTCCATTGAATAGACTTTGGTCGAATTGCAGCATGTGTATCATTGCAAAAAAGTCGAATTTGTCAAAAGTCGAATTTCAAAAAGTCGAATTTTGAAAGTCCATTTTTTTGTCGGAAAGTACTGAATTGCATTGTCGAATTATTTTTTTTGGCGAAAAATTCCCGAAATTCTACAATTTCGGGAATTCGACCGCAATTGCATATACCCCATAAAGTGCAATACAGCCAGGAGTTTGTGCAGGCCTGAGACAGAGCGAGAGCGTGCTGTCTCAGGGTCTTGGTTCAGTTTGGCAAGGTCATACAGACGGAAAATGTTATTTACATTTAGTCGGACCATCTGTATAACATGGTCATCAGCCAATTTGTTATCGTTTAAACGCCCACTAAAAAAACAAGCCATGCCCAGCCTACGCGGAACCTGTACAACCTGCTGACCATGTTGATTTTCCTGGCCTGGGTTTATTGTAGCCTCATGGAGCAGTGTCAGGTATCCCCCAGCAAACAAGACAGCAGTACTACACACAGTAGCAGCCATTTCAGAGTGAGAGAGGAAAAAAATGTGTTGGGCCCCTTTTAAAGGTCCAAAAAGTCAGGTGTGAGTAATGTAGAATTGGCAACACATGTAAACACGCTTCTCAAAAGCAGGTCTATTTTTTTTTAGGTTTTTGTACGATTAGTATTTTTTCACGTCCGCACATGCATTTTCACGGAAGAGATTTCAAATACGAATGGTTAGTAAATGACCGTGTTCAATACCTAAACAGCCGCGTTTGACCGATGGTGTATTCATTCGTAATTGTACTACACAGCCGTAATAAAAATACGAATGCCCTCATCACTGCCGTGATTTGAGTTTAGTAAATTCCCGAGATGACACTTTGAAGAAAAAAACACCATCTCGGTCAAAATCGGGAGCTTAGTAAATATACCCCAAGGAATGGTATGTCCAAGGGAGCTATGTATAATAGGATTTCTTATAGGATTCTCTTCCAAATTGTGACCACAATATACTTAAAAACTTCAATTTATTCACATATTAACATTGAACAATAAATACAATTGCTGTGTCAATGTCATATGGCTAACACATCCACATTTAAAAAACAGACATCAGAACCATAGGTGGCAAGATATAAACAAGTTCTTATTCCAATGGTGTTTCTCAATCAGTGGATGTCTGATGATGTTGCATCCGAACTAAACCCAACGCGTTTTGTCCGAATGGACTTCAGGGGTTCATAAAAAAAAGATCGGAAGAGCTCTTTGGGGTGGGGTTTAGTTCGGATTCAACATCAT
Organism: Pseudophryne corroboree; assembly: GCF_028390025.1. Classification (NCBI taxonomy): domain Eukaryota; kingdom Metazoa; phylum Chordata; class Amphibia; order Anura; family Myobatrachidae; genus Pseudophryne; species Pseudophryne corroboree. Next base: position 408,340,658 of record NC_086451.1, read on the forward strand.
CAGACATCCATTGATTGAGAAACACCATTGGAATAAGAACTCATTTATATCTTACCACCTATGGTTCTGATGTCTGTATTTTAAATGTGGATGTGTTAGCCATATGACATTGACGCAGCAATTGTATTTATTGTTCAATGTTAATATGTGAATAAATTGAAGTTTTTAAGTATATTGTGGTCACAAATTGGAATAGAATCCTATAAGAAATCCTATCAAACAAGTTATGTTGAAAGGTTTTAGTGAGAGAGGTAACAGGTCAGGATAAGGGAGCCAGTAAAGGGTTGGGATAGCTAAAAGCACCACAGCAGAACTACTTCAGGAAGAACCATTAATGAATGAAAATGAAAGGTGGTGACTAAGACAATAAATGTTTTAATATGGCACAAAAACTAATGTAAGGATAAATATAAAGCATAAATAAGTATACAGTGGACGGACATAAGTTAGGTACAGATTAAAAAGAGCTCAATAACTGATAACCTTGTGGCGAGAGCATGTGCCAGGTCAATGAAAATCAAAGTTAAGCCCTCTTGCTATCCCCTTTCGCCAGTATACGTAAACTGATTGTACTGTACAGGTAATATTATTTTATACTAGTCACTGTTCTCAGATGTTGGCAGGTTTTATATATTAGGCTCCAGGGTTTTGTGTACTTCACACACAAAAAAATCTACATTTTTAGTGTTTTCAAAAGTATACGTGGAGTTAATAGCAGTAGCTAGTTTCAAGGTAATTAGTGAAAAGAACACATAAGCAGAACCAACACAAACATGTGAAACTGCGTTAATCAATACATAATACCCATATGAAAAAATAATAAATACCTGTGATGGTCAGGACACACCAATAAAAAATAATACAGATTTAATACACAATACAAATATACAATTTAGTGATGAATATAAAGGGCATGGGTCATAGGGTCGACATGCGTTAGGTTGACCAGCATTGGTAGACAGTGACTAGGTCGACACCTGAAATAGGTCGACAGTCACATTAGGTCGACATTAACAAGGTCAACATGTTTTTTTTTTACTTTTTTGGTGTCGTTTTCATCGTAAAGTGACGGGGAACCCCAATTAGTGCACCGTGTCCCTTCACTCGCTTTGCTTTTCTATTCCCAATGGTAGTCCACGTGGCTCGTAAAGTATGAAAAAGTTCCAAAAAATCAAAGAAAAATGTGAAAAACGCATGTCGACCTTTTTCCTTGTCGACCTAGTGACCATGTCGACCTAAGTGTGGTCGACCTAATGACCGTATCCCAATATAAAAAACCATTATATTGCACTTGATAAATAAATCCGGGTCATATATATGCCCTAGAAATTATAGTTCACACTGATAGAGAATGATATAATATGAGCCGTGTAGTTAGTCCCAATGATTTCAATGCATATATTGGAAATAGAGCCTCCTATGGCTAGAAGTATGTTTGTAGAACTACAAATCCCAAGAGTTTGTAAACAGTCACAAATCCAATGAATAAAGGAAGCTGATGCTATTACCCGGTTATCTGGCTAAAGTAATGTGCTCTCAGGTGCAGCATGCAGTGGGGCTACCCACCCAGTGATCTGATCTTCAGGTTGGTGCCCGCCACCGCAGAAATTCCAGCTCAGAAGGACGAGTGCTGCAGTCAGTCCTGTACAATGAGCTCCAGGAGCACATCTGCGAAAGTCTTTCAGAATGAAACAAGCTGCTCAGGTATCCAGTAGTAGAGTGATGCAGGTCTTCTGACTAGTTTCGCCCCTATATAGAGGCTTTTTCAAAGATCAAAGTTATTCAAGGGCCTCATTATGAAGAAAAGGGTGTGAGGGGGGCAAGCAGGGATAAGCTGTTGGGAGGCGAATAAGCCTATGAGCGCTAAAATTCATCAACTGCCTCCAGCAATCTAAAGATTCAGCGGTGGAAGCTTTGATTTCTCTGTAATGAAGCCACGTCACTTTGTCCAGCATTAATGCTTGGTTCCATTTAAATAAATTCTTACTTTTATCGCAAACTGACTATGAGGAGAACGGACTTAACACTATATAGATAAAGTATTCACACCCTGTACAGGTGAACACATTAGAAACTGAAGACTCCTCGTACCTGTATAAGAAAGCAAGAGGGACGGACATGCAGTTGGGTCCATATATATTTGGACACTGACACAATTTTCCTATTTTTGGCTCTGTAAGCCAACACATTTGATTTGAAATGAAACAATAGAGATGCAATTGTAGTGTAGACTTTCAGCTGCAAGATCGGGTGTCGGCGGCAACGTTGAAACCTACATGACTGCCTGAAGTATGGAACCCATGGACATTGCCAAATGCTGAGTTCCCTCTTTTGTTATGCTTTGCCAGGCCTTTACGGCAGCTGTCTTCAGTTGTTGTTTGTGGGTCTTTCTTACTCTAGTTTTGTCTTCGACAAATGAAATGCATGTTCCATAGGTTTGAGATCAGGTAATTGACTTGGCCATTGCACAATTTTCCACTTCTTTGCCTTTAAAAAGTTTCTTTCGCAACATGTTTTGGATTATTATCTGTACTGTTGAGCGTCCTCCAATCAACGTTACTGAATCTGAACAGACCTTATATCCTTCAGTCTTCTCTCACATCAATAAACACTAGGACCCAGTACCATTGGAAGACATGCATGTCCATGCCATCACACTGTCTCCACGTCGTGTTTAACAGAAGATGTGGTATGCTTCAGATCATGAGCCACTTCAAGCCTTCTCCATACTTTTTTCTTTGAATCATTCTGATCCAGATTGATCTTTTCCATCTGTCACAAGAATGCGGTTCCAGAACTGTGCTGGCTTTTTTAGATGTGTTTTGTTTTTTTGTCATAGTTTAATCTTTCCTTTCTATTCTTGAGGCTCATGAATGGTTTGCACCTTGTGGTGAACCCCATGTATTTGCTCTAGTGAAGTCTTCTCTTTATAGTAGACTTGGATAATGATATGCCTATCTTCTGGAGAGTGTTCTTCACTTGACGGGATGTTGTGAAGGGCTTTTTCTTTACCATGGAAAGTATCCTGCGATCATCCACCACTGTTGTCTTCTGTGGACGTCCAGGCCTTATTGTGTTGCCAAGCTCACCGGTGCTTTCTTTTATTCCTAAACCCCTTCCTCCATTTTGGGTGTGAATACCCTCAAATGAAAGCTGATAGCCTGCACTTTAAAACCATATTCATTATATAACTTTAAATTGAATACAGCTAAAATAACAAGAAATTGTGTCAGTGTCCAAATATATATGGACCCAACTAACTTTGGTCCGTGAGAGATAGTGGTTCCCTTTGGGAAAATGGTACCTGGGCTTCGGTGTTGCATTTTGTGAGTTCATGGATGAAGGGGGTCATTCCGAGTTGTTCGCTCGTTATTTTTTTCTCGCAACGGAGCGATTAGTTGCTAATGCGCATGCGCAATGTCCGCAGTGCGACTGCGCCAAGTAAATTTGCTATGCAGTTAGGTTTTTTACTCACGGCATTACAAGGTTTTTTCTTCGTTCTGGTGATCGTAATGTGATTGACAGGAAGTGGGTGTTTCTGGGCGGAAACTGGCCGTTTTATGGGTGTGTGTGAAAAAACGCTGCCGTTTCTGGGAAAAACGCAGGAGTGGCTGGAGAAACGGAGGAGTGTCTGGGCGAACGCTGGGTGTGTTTGTGACGTCAAACCAGGAACGAAACTGACTGAACTGATCGCAGATGCCGAGTAAGTGTGGAGCTACTCAGAAACTGCTAAGAAGTGTCTATTCGCAAATCTGCTAATCTTTCGTTCGCAATTTTGATAAGCTAAGATTCACTCCCAGTAGGCGGCGGCTTAGCGTGTGCAAAGCTGCTAAAAGCAGCTAACGAGCGAACAACTCGGAATGACCCCTGAAATACGGTTGTGTGATAATCTATAGCTGGTCACCGTACCTAGAAATTTACAGTATGACTTAGGGCTGTGCTTAATGAAAGCTTGATGTTATTCAGTGGTGAGGTGGCACAGTGACTCAGAGAAAGGCCAAGCGGATCAACTATACACGAACACATAGGAACTGGGGTGCAGGAAAATGGCAGCACGTGCTCTGGACTGAAGAGTCAAAATGTGAATTAATTGGCTGTCGCAGATGACTGTTTGCCGAAGGGCTGGAGAGCGGTACAATAATGAGTGTCTGCAGGCAACAGTGAAGCATGGTGGAGGTTCCTTGCAAGTTTGGGGCTGCATTTCAGCAAGTGGAGTTGGGGATTTGGGGCCTAATTCAGTAAGGATAGCAAATTCTGCTAATTAGCAGAATTTGCTATTCTTTTCCTAGCATGCTGGGGGCCGTCCATCGCTGGGCAAGGCCGCCCAGCATTCTGACCGGAGCCTCCCCCCCTTGATGAAGCACAAATTGCGATTGCTTCGCAATTTCTGCTTCATCGTAGAAATTAGTGATGGCTCCTGCCGGTGCAGCTTAGCTGCAAGCGCAGGAGCCCCGCCGATGCGTTCACGTTCGCTGCGGCTGCGTGTGACGTCACGCAGCCACCGTGATCACGCCCCCGTTTGCGCCACACCGCCCCCACAACGCTCCGTCTTCTCCCTGGAAATGGAACTTTGACCGCCCCGCGACTGCCTCTGCCTGATTGACAGGCAGAGGTGATCACATTTCCTGCAGCCGCGGGGCAATTGTAAAAATTACGGTTGGATCGCGATTTGTGATCCAACCTGAATTATCCCCTTGATCAGGATAAATGGTGTCCTCAATGCTGAGAAATAAGGGCAGGTAGTTATCCATCATGTAATACCATCAGGAAAGCGTCTGATTGCCTCCAAATTTAATCTGCAGCAGGACAATTACCCCTAACATACAGACAATGGGGGTCATTCCGACCCGTTCGCACGCTGCAATTTTTTGTAGCCGTGCAAATGGGTCAGAACTGCGTATGTGCACGGGCGGCAATGCGCCGTCGCCACGGAGCGACGGACCTTAAGAAGAAGCCCTTCGCAGCGGCGAACGCAAGAAGATTGACAGGCAGAAGGCGGACCTGGGCGGCAACTCACCGTTTTCGAGGTGTGTCCGGAAAAACGCAGGCGTGCCCAGCCATTGAAGCGGAGGGTTTCTGACGTCAACTCCAAACCTAATCACCGCAGCAGGTGAGTAAGTCGCGAGTTGTGCAGAGGTGAGGTGCACAAGCGATTGCAGCCCTGCACAGCCCTAACCCCCTCCCCTGTAGGCGGCGTTTACCTAGTCGCAGCAGTGCAAAAAATAGCCTGCGTGGGACCAGGTCGGAATGACCCCCAATGTCATTAAGAACAATCTTCAGCGTAAAGAAGAACAAGGAGTCCTGGAAGTGATGATATGGCCCCCAGAGAGCCCTGATCTGAACATCAATAAGTCTGTCTGGGATTGTATGAAGAGACAGAAGGATTTGAGCAAGCCTGCATCCACAGAAGATCTGTGGTTAGTTCTCCAAGATATTTGAAACAACCTCCCTGCCGAGTTCCTTCAAAACTCTATGCAAGTGTACCTAGAAGAATTGATGCTGCTATGCTGCTTTGAAGGCAAAGGGTGGTCACACCAAATATTGATTTGATTTAGATTTCACTGCTGTTCATTCACTTTGCATTTTGTTAATTGATCAAATAAACTATAAACACTTCTATTTTTTTAAAGCATTCTTATGGTCCCCATCCACTACTCAGACTTGTCTGAACTGCAGATCGCGCCAAATTTCCCTTGAACTCTCCCGGGAGCTTCCCGGGAATCAGATCGGACCCTGGCTTTAATTTTCACTACATTCACTTCAGATATATCTGATACGATCTATCATGTGCCAGACTGCATCAGATATATCTGATGCACACATGCTGCATGCGATTGATCTGATGATGATGCTGCTGCTGCCGCCGTGTCCTGTGGTGGGTGGGAGTGGCCAGGGAGATGCCAGTCAAGTGACGCTTCAGATGAATCTGATCAGATGCATCTGAATTAAAAAAAACACTCCGATGTGCACCTGTTTTCTTCAGATTCAGATAAATAGTTGGGGCAGCCTCAGAGATCTGTAGTTCAGACATATCTGACACGGGAGTGAGCATCAAATCGGAAGAGCCATCCGATGTGACACTTTTCTTCAGATTTGATGGTCAGATGCGTCGAAATCTGAAGAAAACTGCCCAAATCTGACTAGTGGATGGGGGCCTTTACTTTGCAGCATTTTTCCATACCTGCCTAAAACTTTTGCACATTACTGTATGTCAGGTGCAACTTAACAATTCCTTAGTTAACAGACCAACATTGATTATGGGGATACAGAATGTTGAAACCTCAGTACTTTTCTTGGTACAAAGGAAGCATTATCTGGTAATTCTAGAGTTCTAGAAATACTGTACCTCTACTAAAATATCTTCCTTGTAGTAACTTTCTTTATGGTGTGTCCAGTAACCAAGAGACCATGGGGGTCATTCCGAGTTGATCGCTCGCTAGCAACTTTTTCCAGCACTGCGATCAGATAATCACCGCCTATGGAGGAGTGTATTTTCGCTTTGCAAGTGTGCGAACGCTTTTGCAGCCGACGGCACAAAAAGTTTTTTGCAGTTTCTGAGTAGCTCTGGATTTACTCAGCCGCTGCGATCACTTCAGTCTTTTTGGTCCCGGAATTGACGTCAGACACCCGCCCTGCAAACGCTTGGACACGCCTGCGTTTTGGCAAACACTCACAGAAAACGGTCAGTTGACACCCACAAACGCCCTCTTTCTGTCAATCACCTTGCGATCGCATGTGCAAATGGATTCTTCGTTAAATCCATCGCCCAGCTCCGGTCCTCTTTGTACCTGTACGATGCGCCTGCGCAATGCGGTGCATGCACAGTTCTGACCTGATCGCAGCGCTGCACAAAAAGCTAGCGTACGATCAGGTTTGAATGACCCCCTTTATTTCTAACAGGTTGAAAAGGGGTTTAGTGGAGGAAAGTCCTTTTGAACGGTGAAGGGTTTGAGGAACGTGATCTCTTTTGAAATGAAACACGTAAAGGGAAAGTGCATGGTGGTGGAAGGGTTTTGAAGGTGTAAGCTTTAAAACTTTTTTTTTATTAGATTTTCACACCAATTAAGTTATAAGATACACACAGACCTAGCAACATTATTATTATTATTATTATTATTATTATTATTATTATTTATTCATATGGTGCAACAAGGGTTCCACAACACTTAAAGTAAATGAAGCAAAACAAGAAAACAGGGCCTCTCAGCTCCTCCTGATACACAGACCTCTCACCTCTTTCTAATACACAGACATCAGGACACAGACCTCTCACCTCCTCCTAATACACAGACATCAGGACACACCTCTCACCTCCTCCTCATACACAGACATTAAGACACAGACCTCTCCTCCTTATACACAGACATTGAGGCACAGACCTCTCCCCTCCTCCTAATACACAGACATCAGGGCACAGACCTCTCACTTCCTCCTAATACACAGACCTCTCCCCTCCTCCTAATACACAGACCTCTTACCTCCTCCTAATACACAGACATCAGGGCACAGACCTCTCACCTTCTTCTAATACACAGACATCAGGACGCAGGCCTCTCATCTTCTCCTAATGCACAGGCATCAGGACACAAACCTCTCCCCTCCCAATACACAGACCTCTCACCTCCACCTAATAAACAAACATCAGGACACAGACCTCTCACCTCCTCCTAATACACAGACATCGGAGCACAGACCTCGGAGCACAGACCTCTCGCCGCCTACTTATACACAGACATCAGCACATAGACCTCTCACCTTCTCCTAATGCACAGCCATCAGGACACAGACTTCTAACCGCTCCTAATACATACACCAGACACAGACCTCTCCCCTCCTCCTAATACACAGGCATCAGGGCACAGACCTCTCCTCTCCTCCTAATACACAGACATCAGGGCACAGACCTCTCATCTCCTCCTAATACACAGACATCAGGACACAGACCTCTCACCTTCTCCTAATACACAGACATCAGGACACAGACCTCTCACCTTCTCCTAATACACAGACATCAGGGCACAGACCCATACCCTCTAACTGTACCTTTTTAATAGGTACAGTACCTTTTTTCTTTTACGGTTTGTACCGATTTTTGGCTCTCCAAACTTCCATTGAAAGTATAGGAAAAGGGGCCACACCCATTTTTCTAATTTGTACCGATTTTTATGTTTAAAATGTTGGAAGGTATGCAGACCTCTCATCTTCTCCTAATACACAGACATCAGTACACATACCTCTCACCTCCTCCTAATACACAGACATCAGGACACATACCTCTTACCTCCTCCCAATACACAGGCATCAGGACACAGACCTCTCACCTCCCAATACACAGACATTAGGACACAGACCTCTCACCTCCTCCTAATACACAGACATCAGGACACATACCTCTCACCTCCTCCTAATACACAGACATCAGGACACAGACCTCTCACCTTCTCCTAATGCACAGCCATCAGGACACAGACCTCTAACCGCCTCCTAATACATACACCAGACACAGACCTCTCCCCTCCTCCTAATACACAGGCATCAGGGCACAGACCTCTCCTCTCCTCCTAATACACAGACATCAGGGCACAGACCTCTCATCTCCTCCTAATACACAGACATCAGGACACAGACCTCTCACCTTCTCCTAATACACAGACATCAGGGCACAGACCCATACCCTCTAACTGTACCTTTTTAATAGGTACAGTACCTTTTTTCTTTTACGGTTTGTACCGATTTTTGGCTCTCCAAACTTCCATTGAAAGTATAGGAAAAGGGGCCACACCCATTTTTCTAATTTGTACCGATTTTTATGTTTAAAATGTTGGAAGGTATGCAGACCTCTCACCTTCTCCTAATACACAGACATCAGGACACATACCTCTCACCTCCTCCTAATACACAGACATCAGGACACATACCTCTTACCTCCTCCCAATACACAGGCATCAGGACACAGACCTCTCACCTCCCAATACACAGACATTAGGACACAGACCTCTCACCTCCTCCTAATACACAGACATCAGGACACATACCTCTCACCTCCTCCTAATACACAGACATCAGGACACATACCTCTTACCTCCTCCCAATACACAGGCATCAGGACACAGACCTCTCACCTCCCAATACACAGACATTAGGACACAGACCTCTCACCTCCTCCTAATACACAGACATCAGGACACATACCTCTCACCTCCTCCTAATACACAGACATCAGGACACAGACCTCTCACCTTCTCCTAATGCACAGCCATCAGGACACAGACCTCTAACCGCCTCCTAATACATACACCAGACACAGACCTCTCCCCTCCTCCTAATACACAGGCATCAGGGCACAGACCTCTCCTCTCCTCCTAATACACAGACATCAGGGCACAGACCTCTCATCTCCTCCTAATACACAGACATCAGGACACAGACCTCTCACCTTCTCCTAATACACAGACATCAGGGCACAGACCCATACCCTCTAACTGTACCTTTTTAATAGGTACAGTACCTTTTTTCTTTTACGGTTTGTACCGATTTTTGGCTCTCCAAACTTCCATTGAAAGTATAGGAAAAGGGGCCACACCCATTTTTCTAATTTGTACCGATTTTTATGTTTAAAATGTTGGAAGGTATGCAGACCTCTCACCTTCTCCTAATACACAGACATCAGGACACATACCTCTCACCTCCTCCTAATACACAGGCATCAGGACACAGACCTCTCACCTCCCAATACACAGACATTAGGACACAGACCTCTCACCTCCTCCTAATACACAGACATCAGGACACATACCTCTCACCTCCTCCCAATACACAGACATCAGGACACAGACCTCTCACCTCCTCCCAATACACAGACATCAGGACACAGACCTCTCACCTCCTCCCAATACACAGACATCAGGACACAGACCTCTCACCTCCTCCCAATACACAGACATCAGGACACAGACCTCTCACCTCCTTCCAATACACAGGCATCAGGACACAGACCTCTCACCTCCTAATACACAGACATCAGGACACAGACCTCTCACCTCCTCCCAATACACAGACACCAGGACACAGACCTCTCACCTCCTCCCAATACACAGACATCAGGACACAGACCTCTCACCTCCTCCCAATACACAGGCATCAGGACACAGACCTCTCACCTCCTAATACACAGACATCAGGACACAGACCTCTCACCTCCTCCCAATACACAGGCATCAGGACACAGACCTCTCACCTCCTCCTAATACACAGACATCAGGACACAGACCTCTCACCTCCTCCCAATACACAGGCATCAGGACACAGACCTCTCACCTCCTCCTAATACACAGACATCAGGACACAGACCTCTCACGTTCTCCTAATACACAGACATCAGGACACATACCTCTCACCTCCCAATACACAGACATCAGGACACAGACCTCTCACCTCCCAATACACAGGCATCAGGACACAGACCTCTCACCTCCTCCCAATACACAGACATCAGGACACAGACCTCTCACCTCCTCCCAATACACAGGCATCAGGACACAGACCTCTCACCTCATCCTAATACACAGACATCATGGCACAGACCTCTCACTTCCTCCTAATACACAGACATCAGGACACAGATCTCTCACCTCCTCCTAATACACAGACAGGGGAACAGCATACACTCCAACATTTCACACATGAAAACCAGTACAAATTAGGAAAGGGGCGTGGCCACGGGTAAAAGGCCTTTCCTATACTTTCAATGTTAATTTGGAGAGTCAAAAATTGGTACAAAGCCCTTTTTGGCAGGTACAGACCATAAAAAAAAGGTACTGTATCTGCCAAAAAGGTACAGTTGGAGGGTATGGAACAGGCTGTAAAGTACATGGGTACAGTAGAACACGAAGAGCTGGGTACATAGTGGGAGAATATTTTCTTGGCATGTGAAGATTGTTTTTGTGGTTAGGCTATGTTATTACACAGGATTTTTACTCTATATATAATCCTGACTTAGAGGAGGATCCTGTCTGTGCCCGTACGTGATGATTACACCCTGGCACCTTTTGCCATTTGTCCAACCTACTATTAGAATGATAGAATTTCATATGACAACCACTGTGTTATCTTTGGAACGGCCTTAGAGCCTTAGACATAGTATAGGTATGTCATTATTACCCTAGAAGCACAGAACTGCATACAAGCTGTACCCTCACCTCTTGAAACACTGTTTATCAATGAATTAGCTCAAGGAATATGATCATATTTTGAAGTTCTGTGCAATTCCTAGAGGTATCCTCCTTCATTTTACCTCTAGGAGTGGTGCAGTATTTTTGTTCTGTGGTCTCTATGGATACATCAGACTTGGCTGTTCTTCCCGTGCCAGTAAGGGATCGGTGGAGGTCTGCGGGAAGCTTCTGAATGTGGGCATAGAATACCGCAGAATGTGGAGCTTGCTGGGTGTAATATCTTATGTGCTGCTGGCCTGACATGTACCACCAGCTGATATTCTGTGGAGCCCCTGAATGTATACATATAGTGGGACAGAACGCGGTGTATCTCCCTGCTGGCTGTGACAATCTGTCACCCAGGTTTGTTTTCGGGACACAGACACAGAAGCTGAGGCAGATAGCAGATATCTTGCTGCACTTTCCTGATAATGATAGTCAGTTTAGATGAGGTTACTATATGGCACTGGAATAGTGTTTTTATAATGCTGGCAATATCCAAATGTGCCTGGCTATATTGCTCAATTGATCCTTTGCATCAGGGTTTTCAGTGTCCCCAAATTTTTGCTGTCCTAATTCTCGGAAACTACAGTATTCTCTCCTCGTTCTCTCTCTCTCTCTCTCTCTCTCTCTCTGCTCGCCTCTGCTTACTGCCTTCATGTCACTGCTTTCAACTCTAAATTATATCTATTAGCTGTCCTCATTATCTCTGTCCCCTCAAAACATTACCCTCGTACTCACTCTTTGCTGCTGTGTCCTTCCCAAATTCTCTCTCTCTATAATATATGTGTGTGTGTATCATATCAGGAAGATTGTGAAAATAGCACCCATCAGCGCGTGCGTGTACCGCTACATCTGAGAGGCGCATCACAAAAATGACTTCCATCCAAATGTAAATGAGCCCCCAAAGATGGCGCTGCCATCCTGTGGTCATTCTACCAAGCCCCCCCCCCCCCCCCCCCCACACACACACACACACACACACTGTCATTCTCTCATCTGTCTGTCACTTTTGTTTCCCCTGAAATGGTTACTGATCTGAGATGTATGTGACTACATCAAACAGTAAGAGGATAAAGCTGTAACACCTTTGTTGTAATAGTTTGCAGTCCATTATAATGATGTGGCTAGTGTTATGTCATTTTCCCTTACTTCAGTTCAATATTTGGATTATGGATGTCTCCTTTTTGGGTTATATGATCCCCAGGAACACTGTGGTCTGTGCAGATACATTGCGCAGCTCTCTGCAATGCTCCCCTGCAGAGCCTGACTCAATGGATGCACAGTTGTCTCCCAGCTGAGTCACACATGGTATCCAGCACTGAGCAGTAAGGTCCCATAGTGGATATTTGCTAACACATGTAAATGATCATTTAGGGAAGAAACTATGTATTTGAACTGAAAGAAGCCTGCCCTGAATGTAGCAGGTGAGTGGACCATCCACAGTGAGGTTGAGTATTATGTCCCTCCAAATGTGATAGAAGTAAAAGTCCCTCTAGAGACTGTAAGACATGTAGTTCCACAGCTGCTGTAAAGCAACAGGTTGCCTACCATTGATAGACAAGTTCTTTGGGGGTCTTATGATATAACCATACTAGATGGCTGTTGCTGAGTGATAACATGGGGTTAACTTTTCTATGATGGGAATATTACTGCAAGCCGCCCACTCCCAGCCAGCCTCTAAATATGATATTACCCTGAGAATTTAACGCATATTTCCCCACACCTCCTTACCCCCCTTTCCAGCCCTGGGGTGGGAATTAAGGAATTTTTGGAATCTAAGTTATTTTAAACACCAGGAGAGAATCACCAGAGGGAGATAATTTCATACTTTCTATTAATGGATATTTATAGATCAGATTTTGCAGAAGCTTATGAATAACTCCAGTCACATATATGGATATACATCAGTGCACATATTCTGTAATGGTGTCCCTCAGTGCACATATTCTGTAATGGTGTCCTAGTGCAGCCACTTCTGTTCACTGATTCTGTAATGGTGTCCTAGTGCTGCCACTTTTGTTCACTGATTCTGTAATGGTGTCCTAGTGCAGCCACTTCTCTTCACTGATTCTGTAATGGTGTCCTAGTGCAGCCACTTCTGTTCACTGATTCTGTAATGGTGTCCTAGTGCTGCCACTTTTGTTCACTGATTCTGTAATGGTGTACTAGTGCAGCCACTTTTGTTCACTGGTTCTGTAATGGTGTCCTAGTGCAGCCACTTCTCTTCACTGATTCTGTAATGGTGTCCTAGTGCTGCCACTTCTGTTCACTGATTCTGTAATGGTGTACTAGTGCAGCCACTTCTGTTCACTGATTCTGTAATGGTGTCCTAGTGCAGCCACTTCTCTTCACTGATTCTGTAATGGTGTCCTAGTGCAGCCACTTCTGTTCACTGATTCTGTAATGGTGTCCTAGTGCAGCCACGTCTATTCACTGATTCTGTAATGGTGTCCTAGTGCTGCCACTTCTGTTCACTGATTCTGTAATGGTGTCCTAGTGCTGCCACTTCTGTTCACTGATTCTGTAATGGTGTACTAGTGCAGCCACTTCTGTTCACTGATTCTGTAATGGTGTCCTAGTGCAGCCACTTCTCTTCACTGATTCTGTAATGGTGTCCTAGTGCAGCCACTTCTGTTCACTGATTCTGTAATGGTGTCCTAGTGCTGCCACTTCTGTTCACTGATTCTGTAATGGTGTACTAGTGCAGCCACTTCTGTTCACTGATTCTGTAATGGTGTCCTAGTGCAGCCACTTCTGTTCACTGATTCTGTAATGGTGTACTAGTGCAGCCACTTCTGTTCACTGATTCTGTAATGGTGTCCTAGTGCAGCCACGTCTATTCACTGATTCTGTAATGGTGTCCTAGTGCAACCACCTCTGCACATATTCTGTGATGGTGTCCTAGTGCAGCCACCTCTGTGCACATATTCTGTAATGGTGTCCTAGTGCAACCACCTCTGTGCATGGAGTAAGGGCAGAGAGAGTCTTCAGTTACATACTGCACCTCCATTCTGCAGACTGGGACTCCCATGGGGAGCACCCCGTACCCCCCCCCCCACACACACACCCCCACCCCACCCCCTCCCCATCTACATACAGGGCACTCCCAGCTCCTCTGTGGAAAGCCCCTTCATGTAAACCGCCAGCAGCTGCGGAGTCAGAGTCTGCCCGGGCAGGTGTCCAGGGGGCTACCAGGGAGCAGAGGATGAGAGCAAGCAGCAGCCCCATGGCTCTGTGCAGCCAAATTACTGCAGCTTCGGCATGGGGGGGGAGGGGCAGTCGCTATGGTCCGGGTACGCTGCAGGGAGTGAGGATCACACCCACTACTTTTGGGGGGATGGGGGGGGCACCTGCGGCCGTTCTTCATGAGGTGGAGCCACGAGCCATAGAGATGACTGGGTGCACACAAAGCTCTTCCTAACTCACAAGATACGCTGGAAAACTGATTCAGGGTGTAGCAAAGGGGGAGGTATCCCTGAAGTCAGTGATTGCGGGCCTGGAAGAACAGGAATTCTTGGTTTCCTTGGATATCAAGGATGCCTACCTTCATATTCCAATTTGGCCACCTCATCGGGCTTATCTGAGGTTTGCCTTCCTGGACAATCACTACCTGTTCCAGGCACTACCCTTTGGCCTGTCCACAGCTCTGAGGGTATTGACAAAGGTGATGGCAGGGATGATGTTCCAACTCCGGGTCCAGGGGGTCAATGTTGTCCCTTACCTGGACGATCTTCTGATAAAAGCAAGATCCAGGGAGCTTTTATTGCTCCATATCGACCACACTATCCAACTTCTGTCACGTCATGGGTGGATTCTCAATCAACAGAAGTCCCACCTGGAGCCAACTCAGCAGCTCCTGTTCCTGGGGATGTTACTCCTGTTCCTGGGGATGTCCTCTGGGAGGAATGTGTTCCTCCCAGAGGACAAAGCGAGAACACTTCAGGAGATGGTCCGCATGGTGCTCCGACCTGCTTGAGTGTCCATCCATCTTTGCATCAGATTGTTGGGGAAGATGGTCGCCTCATACAAGGTAATCCAATATGGGAGGTTCCATGCCAGAACATTTAAATTGGATCTCTTGAGCAAGTGGTTCGGATCACATCTACAGATGCACCGGATGATTTGGCTATCACCTCAGGCCAGGATTTCCCTCCTGTGGTGGCTGCAATCCTCCAATCTCCTGGAAGACCAGAGTTTCGGGATTCAGGATTGGACTTTCCTCATGACGGATGTGAGTCTGCGAGGATGGGGAGTTGTCACACAAGGGGTTCAGTTCCCGGGCAGGTGGTCAGCCCACGAAGCCCTCCTTCCGATCAAAATTCTGGAACTCTGGGCGATCTACAATGCTCTGCTTCAGGCCTCTCCTCTGCTCACGGATCACGCGATCTAAGTTCAGTCGGATAACGCCACAGTGGTGGTGTACGTCAATCAGCAAGGAGGGACAAAAAGCAGAGCCTGCATGTGAAAGGTGTCAAAGATACTCTGCTGGGTGGAAAGAAATGCAAGAGCAATGTCGGCAATCTTCATTCCGGGTGTGGACAACTGGGAAGCGGACTTCCTGAGTCGTCACGATCTCCACCCCGGGGAGTGGGGACTCCACCATCAGGTGTTCCAGCAGATCATCCACCGGTGGGGCTGTCGACAGATAGACATGATGGCTTCTCGACTCAACAAGAAGCTCCACTGGTATTGCTCACGAATCAGGGACCCTCAGGCGAGGGCAGTGGATGCACTGACGTCGCCTTGGCCTTACTGGCTGGTCTTCCTGTTTCCTCCGATTCTATTGCTCCCAAGGGTGCTGATTGCCCCGTATTGGCCTCGGAGGGCGTGGTACGTGGATCTTCTGGACATGTCCGTCGAAGATCCTTGGCATCTACCACTAAGAAGCGATCTTCTTCAACACTGTTCTTCTACCCGGACTTACGGCGACTTAGTTTGACGGCATGGAGGTTGAGCGGAACATCCTAGCTCACAAGGGCCTTTCCAAAAAGGTTATTGCTACCATGGTTGAGGCCAGGAAACCTGTGATGTCAAAACACTATCATCATATCAGGAGAAGCTATGTCTCTTAGTGCAAAGAACGCACGTATCCGCCTGCAGAGTTCCACTTGGGATTTTTCTTGCGTTTCCTGCAGGCAGTGTGGATAAGGGCTTACGTCTGGGTTCCATTAAAGTCCAGATTTCAGCTCTCTCAATTTTCTTTCAGAAGAAGTGTTGCCAGAAGTTCAGACCTTCTTGCAAGGAGTACTCTACATACAACCTCCTTTTGTGCCGCCTACGTCACCCTGGGATTTGAATGTGATGTTGGATTTTCTACAGTCCTCCTGGTTTGAACCTCTGACGACGGTGGAAGACGGTGACAAGTACCTCATGTGGCCCTGGCTTCTGCTAGGCGTGTCTCAGAATTGGGGGCCTTATCGTGTAAAAGTCCATATTTGGTCTTTTACGAGGACAGAGCGGAGCTCCGGACTATTCAGCAGTTCCTGCCGAAGGTAGTCTCTGCATTCCACTTGAATCAACCTATTGCGGTTCCATCAAGTTCTGGCACTTTGGATTCTCGTACATATGGGCACAACGAACGAAGTAGTTGTGCACAGGGTCTAGCGATGCATTTCAGTCGCACTGCTTGCCGCAGAGTGATTGACATGAAGTGGGCATTTCTGGGAGGCAACCGACTGTTTTCATGGAGTGTGCGGAAAAACGCAGGCGTGCCAGAAAAAATGCAGGCGTGGCTGGCCGAACGTTGGGCGGGTGTGTGACGTCAAATCCGGAACTGAATAGTCTGAAGTGATCGCAAGCACTGAGTATTTTTTGACAGTGGCGGAACTAGCAAGCGGTGGGCCCAGGTGCGACAAAATGCTTTGCCCCCCCCCCCCATCCCATCCAAGTCCACCCCCTCAACCCTTGAGAGGATCTGGTGAGGGGGACCTGCTCAGGGCCAGAGAAATGGATACCTGGCAACAGTGCCGTAACTAGACATTTTAGCACTGTGTGCAAGAAACGGCATCGGAGCCCCACCCATGCATGCAAAACAGGGGCAGTGCGCGCCGTAGGCGCGCGCAAAAATACATAGTGGCGTGGCTTCGCGGGGAAGGGGTGTGGCCACAAAATAATACCAATTCCTAAAACGGTGCACAGTAGTCTCCATTCTTCAAATTACGCCGCACAGTAGCACCACTACACCAGATAGAGACCCTTTTACACCTTACAGCGAACAGATTCCTCTTTTTACACATTACGGCAGACAGCGTCCCCTTTTTACACATTACGGCAGACAGCGTCCCCCTTTTTATACATTACGGCAGACAGCGTCCCCTTTTTACACATAACGGCAGACAGCATGCCCTTGTTACACATAGCGGCAGACAGCGTGCACTTTTTACACATTACGGAAGACAGCGTGCACTTTTTACACATTACGGAAGACAGCGTACACTTTTTACACATTACGGAAGACAGCGTACACTTTTTACACATAACGGCAGACAGCGTGCCCTTGTTAAACATAGCGGCAGACAGCGTACACTTTTTACACAACGGCAGACAGCGTCCCCCTTTTTACACATTACGGCAGACAGCGTCCCCTTTTTATACATTACGGCAGACAGCGTCCCCTTTTTACACATTACGGCAGACAGCGTCCCCTTTTTACACATTACGGCAGACAGCGTCCCCTTTTTACACATTACGGCAGACAGCGTACACTTTTTACACATAACGGCAGACAACGTACACTTTTTACACACAGCGGCAGACAGCGTGCCCTTGTTACACATTACGGCAGACAGCGTGCCCTTGTTACACATTACGGCAGACAGCGTGCCCTTGTTACACATTACGGCAGACAGCGTGCCCTTGTTACACATTACGGCAGACAGCGTGCCCTTGTTACACATTACGGCAGACAGCGTGCCCTTGTTACACATTACGGCAGACAGCGTGCCCTTGTTACACATTACGGCAGACAGCGTGCCCTTGTTACACATTACGGCAGACAGCGTGCCCTTGTTACACATTACGGCAGACAGCGTGCCCTTGTTACACATTACGGCAGACAGCGTGCCCTTGTTACACATTACGGCAGACAGCGTGCCCTTGTTACACATTACGGCAGGCAGATTCCCCCTTTTTACATGTTGCGGCAGGCAGTCCTCCGTTTTTACACATTGCAGCAGGCAGATTCCCCATTTTTACACATAGCGGCAGGCAGATTCCCCATTTTTACACATTGCGGCAGGCAGATTCCCCATTTTTACACATTGCGGCAGGCAGTCCCCCCTTTTTAAACATTGCGGCAGGCAGTCCCCCATTTTTACACATAGCGGCAGGCAGTCCACCCTTTTTACACATTGCGGTAGGCAGTCCCCCATTTTTACACATAGCGGCAGGCAGTCCCAACAAATAAAGAAAGAGACAGAAAGAAATAAAGAAAGAAAGAGACAGAAAGAAAGAAAGAAAGAAAGAAAGAGAAAGAAAGAAAGTAGAATCATACTTACCCTCTCCGCTGGCTCAGGCTCCTCGTGCAGCTTGACGATTCCCGGGCAGTAGACGAGGTGGAGGAGGGAGCCGCAGCAGCGCTGTGTTATTGGTGGAGGCGCTGCTGCTGCTGCCACCCTGCTTCACTATAGGCTGTTCTCGGAAGACAGCCTATAGTGAAGCAGAGGGGCAGCAGCAGCAGCGCCTCCACCAGTAACAAAGCGCTGCTGCGGCTCCCTCCTTCACCTCCGTCCTCCTCCTTCCCCCGTCCGTGCCGCTGCTCTTCTCCTCTGTGGGCGGCTGTGCGCTGCGGGCAGCAATTGCCCGCAGCGCACAGCGGCATGTAATGAGTCAGTTTGACTCATTACATGCTTGGGCCCCTGGAGAGAGGCGGGCCCCAGTGCAACGCACTGCTTGCCCTGCCGGTAGTTCCGCCTCTGGTTTTTGAGCTACTCTGAAACTACACAATTTTTTTTTGCATACACTCTGCGATACATTCGTTCGCACTTCTGCTAAGCTAAAATACACTCCCAGTGGGCAGCGGCATAGTGTTTGCACGGCTGCTAAAAACTGCTAGCGAGCGATCAACTCAGAATGACCCCCTTAGTGCAGACACTTCCGTGCACGGATTCTGTAATGGTGTCTTAGTGCAGCCACCTCTGTGCATGGACTCTGCAATGATGGCCTAATGCAGCCACCTTTATGTACAAATTCTGTAATGGTATCCTAGTACAGCCTCCTCTGTGCACAGATTCTGTTATGCTGTCCTAGTGCAGCCACCTCTGTGCACATATCTCCTATATATTAGCCCAGATCTGTGACTTTGTGCCTCATTTGCTAACGCTGGGCGGAGTCACATTGCTGGGCGGAGTCAAGCCATAGCTCTACCCTAAAAGCCATAGCTCTGCACTAATATATATAGGAGACAGATATGTGAGAAAGAACTCATAACACTACGCAGGTTAGATAACAGAGAGCGGTCGCTGGATTGTACAGACAGACACAGCAGCAGCAAGTTAAGGCTCCGTAGCGGCACCGCCCCCCTCGCCAACCATTGGTTAAGGCTCCGACCTCCGTCGCGGCACCGCCCCCCCTCGCCAGCCATTGTATACAGCTGCAATGACGTGGACCCGCCCCCTCCGCCACCCATCCGTTTCCCACCGCTGCACCACATGAGCGGCTGATCAGCGGCGTGTGGTGCCGGGTGCCGCTAACAGCTGTCTGCCTCCTTCCCTCTGCCGGCCTGCCTGCCTACTGCTACTGCCTGCGTGCCTGATGGCCGCCGACTGTCACTCACGGCAGCTGTGTCTCCGCGGGTGCCCGCTCCTACGGGTTCAGCACCAAAGCCGCCCTCCCTGCTCTGGACACAGCATGTGTGTCCTCCTGCCTCCCAGCCCGCCCGTGACGCCAGGTAATGGGGATGCTGGAGACAGACTATGTACGATGTGCTGGGGAGGGGGGGAAGCTGGAGCAGCACTATAACAGAAGGTTTGTTCCTCTGCATGGCTGCCAGCTCCCCCTGTATACTGTGTGTGCGCATATGTCACTGTGCCCCTGTACACCCTCCCCTCCCTCACCCGCAGTGCCTCCGGACCCCCTCCCCCATCCACCGCACCCCCGAATATGCCTCTCCCCCACCTCCTCCCCCACCCGCCCCTCACTCACCACCCCCGGGCACCGTCCCCCATCCAGAGCAACCGCCCCTCCACCACCCGTGGCCCCTCCTGACCCCCTACCCCAACCGCGTAACCCCCGCACCTGGCTCTCCTCCACCTGCACCACCCATGCTCCACCCCCACACACGGCACCTCCAGACCCCGTACCCCACTCCCGGCACCCCCACCTGTGGCATCCTTGCACCCTAATCACCCGCAGCGCCCCCTGACTCCATACACTGTACCCCCTGCAACTGCCCCTATCCCACCCGCAGCACTCCCGCACCTGCCACTCCACCACCCGCAGCACCTCCAGACCCCCTCCACCACCCACCACACCTGCCCCTCCAACACCCACATCACCTTTGGACCTTCTACCCCACCCGCATCACCCCCGCAACCTGCCCCTTCCCCTCCCGCAGCACCTTCGGAACACCTCTCCATCCGCAACAGCCCCACACCTCCCCCACCCCCAGCACCCCTTCCCCTCCACCACTCACAGCCCCTACAGACCCCCTCCCACATCCGCGGCCCCCACTCCCCCGCACCTCCTCCACTTGCATCACCACCCGCCCCCTCCCCCATCCGCGCACCCCTCCGCTTCCACCCCCCCTCCACCTGCAGCATCTACTGCCACCCTCCCCCATCCACGGTCCCCCACACACCCGCTAGATTCTGCACCCGCCACTCCCCCAACCACAGAACCTACTAAGTGATTCATCGTGCCCTGCCTACGCTGTTCACACAGTCGCAAGCCCTTTGTCTCCACAATATGTAACTAGTGATGAGCGGATTCGGATCCTCGGGATCCGAACCCCTCCGAACTTCACCCTTTTTTGCACGGGTCCGAGCAGACTTGGATCCTCCCGCCTTGCTCGGTTAACCCGAGCGCGCCCGAACGTCATCATCCCGCGGTCGGATTCTCGCGAGATTCGTATTCTATATAAGGAGCCGCGCGTCGCCGCCATTTTTCACTCGTGCATTGGAGATGATCGTGAGAGGACGTGGCTGGCGTCCTCTCAGTTTCTATGTTCAGTGGGCTGCAAATATCTGTGCTCAGTGTGCTGCAAATATCTGTGCTCAGTGTGCTGCAAGTGCAAATATCTACGTTCTCTGCCTGAAAAACGCTCCATATCTGACTGTGCTCAGTGTGCTGCAAATATCTGTGCTCAGTGTGCTAATTGCTTTATTATGGGGACTGGGGACCAGCATTATTATATAGTAGGAGGACAGTGCAGAGTTTTGCTGACCAGTGACCACCAGTATTATACGTTCTCTGCCTGAAAAACGCTCCATATCTGTGCTGCATTGTAATATATAGTAGGAGGACAGTGCAGAATTTTGCTGACCACCAGTGTAACTATATATATAGCAGTACGGTACAGTAGTCCACTGCTCTACCTACCTCTGTGTCGTCAAGTATACTATCCATCCATACCTGTGGTGCATTTCAGTTTTACACAGTTTGCTGACCACCAGTATATACTATATAGCAGTACGGTACAGAAGGCCACTGCTCTACCTACCTCTGTCTTGTCAAGTATACTATCCATCCATACCTGTGGTGCATTTCAGTTTTGCACAGTTTGCTGACCACCAGTATAACTATATATATATATAGCAGTACGGTACAGTAGTCCACTGCTCTACCTACCTCTGTGTCGTCAAGTATACTATCCATCTATACCTGTGGTGCATTTCAGTTTTGCACAGTTTCCTGACCACCAGTATATAATATATAGCAGTACGGTACAGTAGGCCACTGCTCTTGCTACCTCTGTGTCGTCAAGTATACTATCCATCCATACCTGTGGTGCATTTCAGTTTTGCACAGTTTGCTGACCACCAGTATATACTATATAGCAGTATGGTACAGAAGGCCACTGCTCTACCTACCTCTGTGTCGTCAAGTATACTATCCATCCATGCCTGTGGTGCATTTCAGTTTTGCACAGTTTGCTGACCACCAGTATATACTATATAGCAGTACGGTACAGTATGCCACTGCTCTACCTACCTCTGTGTCGTCAAGTATACTATCCATCCATACCTGTGGTGCATTTCAGTTTTGCACAGTTTGCTGACCACCAGTATAACTATATGTATATCAGTACGGTACAGTAGTCCACTGCTCTACCTACCTCTGTGTCGTCAAATATACTATCCATCCATGCCTGTGGTGCATTTCAGTTTTGCACAGTTTGCTGACCACCAGTATATACTATATAGCAGTACGGTACAGAAGGCCACTGCTCTACCTACCTCTGTGTCGTCAAGTATATTATCCATCCATACCTGTGGTGCATTTCAGTTTTGCACAGTTTGCTGACCACCAGTATATAATATATAGCAGTACGGTACAGTAGGCCACTGCTCTACCTACCTCGGTGTCGTCAAGTATGCTATCCATCCATGCCTGTGGTGCATTTCAGTTGTGCGCATTATATATAGTAGTAGGCCATTGCTATTGATATATTACTGGCATATAATTCCACACATTAAAAAATGGAGAACAAAAATGTGGAGGGTAAAATAGGGAAAGATCAAGATCCACTTCCACCTCGTGCTGAAGCTGCTGCCACTAGTCATGGCCGAGACGATGAAATGCCATTAACGTCGTCTGCCAAGGCCGATGCCCAATGTCATAGTAGAGAGCATGTAAAATCCAAAAAAATAAAGCTCAGTAAAATGACCCAAAAATCTAAATCAAAATCGTCTGAGGAGAAGCGTAAACTTGCCAATGTGCCATTTACGACACGGAGTGGCAAGGAACGGCTGAGGCCCTGGCCTATGTTCAAGGCTAGTGGTTCAGCTTCACCTGAGGATGGAAGCACTCATCCTCCTGCTAGAAAACTTAAAAGAGTTAAGATGGCAAAAGCACAGCAAAGAACTGTGCGTTCTTCTAAATCACAAATCCCCAAGGACAGTCCAATTGTGTCGGTTGCGATGCCTGACCTTCCCAACACTGGACGGGAAGAGGTTGCGCCTTCCACCATTTGCACGCCCCCTGCAAGTGCTGGAAGGAGCACCCGCAGTCCAGTTCCTGATAGTCAAATTGAAGATGTCACTGTTGAAGTACACCAGGATGAGGATATGGGTGTTGCTGGCGCTGGGGAGGAAATTGACAAGGAGGATTCTGATGGTGAGGTGGTTTGTTTAAGTCAGGCACCCGGAGAGACACCTGTTGTCCGTGGGACGAATATGGCCATTGACATGCCTGGTCAAATACAAAAAAAATCTCCTCTTCGGTGTGGAATTATTTCAACAGAAATGCGGACAACTGGTGTCAAGCCGTGTGTTGCCTTTGTCAAGCTGTAATAAGTAGGGGTAAGGACGTTAACCACCTAGGAACATCCTCCCTTATACGTCACCTGGACGGCATTCATCAGAAGTCAGTGACAAGTTCAAAAACTTTGGATGACAGCGGAAGCAGTCCACTGACCACTAAATCCCTTCCTCTTGTAACCAAGCTCCTGCAAACCACACCACCAACTCCCTCAGTGTCAATTTCCTCCTTAGACAGGAAAGCCAATAGTCCTGCAGGCCATGTCACTGTCAAGTCTGACGAGTCCTCTCCTGCCTGGGATTCCTCCGATGCATCCTTGAGTGTAACGCCTACTGCTGCTGGCGCTGCTGTTGTTGCTGCTGGGAGTCGATCTTCATCCCAGAGTGGAAGTCGGAAGACCACTTGTACTACTTCCAGTAAGCGATTGACTGTCCAACAGTCCTTTGCGAGGAAGATGAAATATCACAGCAGTCATCCTGCTGCAAAGCGGATAACTCAGGCCTTGGCAGCCTGGGTGGTGAGAAACGTGTTTCCGGTATCCACCGTTAATTCACAGGGAACTAGAGACTTGATTGAGGTACTGTGTTCCCGGTATCAAATACCATCTAGGTTCTATTTCTCTAGGCAGGCGATACCGAAAATGTACACAGACGTCAGAAAAAGAGTCACCAGTGTCCTAAAAAATGCAGTTGTACCCAATGTCCACTTAACCACGGACATGTGGAGCAGGGCAGACTCAGGACTATATGACTGTGACAGCCCACTGGGTAGATGTATCGCCTTCCGCAGAACAGCAGCGGCGGCACCAGTAGCAGCATCTCGCAAATGCCAACTCGTTCCTAGGCAGGCTACGCTTTGTATCACCGCTTTCCATAAGAGGCACACAGCTGACAACCTCTTACGGAAACTGAGGAACATCATCGCAGAATGGCTTACCCCAATTGGACTCTCCTGGGGATTTGTGACATCGGACAACGCCACCAATATTGTGCGTGCATTACATCTGGGCAAATTCCAGCACGTCCCATGTTTTGCACATACATTGAATTTGGTGGTGCAGAATTTTTTAAAAAACGACAGGGGCGTGCAAGAGATGCTGCCTGTGGCCCGAAGAATTGCGGGCCACTTTCGGCATGTAGCCACCGTGTGTCGAAGACTGGAGCACCAGCAAACAGTCCTGAACCTGCCCTGCCATCATCTAAAGCAAGAGGTGGTAACGAGGTGGAATTCAACCCTCTATATGCTTCAGAGGATGGAGGAGCAGCAAAAGGCCATTCAAGCCTATACATCTGCCTACGATATAGGCAAAGGAGGGGGAATGCGCCTGACTCAAGCGCAGTGGAGAATGATTTTAACATTGTGCAAGGTTCTGCAACCCTTTGAACTTGCCACACGTGAAGTCAGTTCAGACACTGCCAGCCTGAGTCAGGTCATTCCCCTCATCAGGCTTTTGCAGAAGAAGCTGGAGAGATTGAAGGAGGAGCTAAAACAGAGCGATTCCGCTAGGCATGTGGGACTTGTGGATGGAGCCCTTAATTCGCTTAACCAGGATTCACGGGTGATCTGTTGAAATCAGAGCACTACATTTTGGCCACCGTGCTCGATCCTAGATTTAAAACCTACGTTGTATCTCTCTTTCCGGCAGACACAAGTCTGCAGAGGTTCAAAGACCTGCTGGTGAGAATATTGTCAAGTCAAGCGGAACGTGACCCGTCAACAGCTCCTCCTTCACATTCTCCCGCAACTGGGGCTGTGAGGAAAAGGCTAAGAATTCTGAGCCCACCTGCTGGCGGTGATGCAGGGCAGTCTGGAGCGAGTGCTGACATCTGGTCCGGACTGAAGGACCTGCCAATGATTACTGACGTCGTCTACTGTCACTGCATATGATTCTGTCACCATTGAAAGTATGGTGGAGGATTATATGAGTGACCGCATCCAAATAGGCACGTCAGACAGTCCGTACGTATACTGGCAGGAAAAAGAGGCAATTTGGAGGCCCTTGCACAAACTGGCTTTATTTTACCTAAGTTGCCCCCCCCCTCCAGTGTGTACTCCGAAAGAGTGTTTAGTGCAGCCGCTCACCTTGTCAGCAATCGGCGTACGAGGTTACTTCCAGAAAATGTGGAGAAGATGATGTTCATCAAAATGAATTATAATCAATTCCTCCGTGGAGACATTCACCAGCAATTGCCTCCAGAAAGTACACAGGGACCTGAGATGGTGGATTCCAGTGGGGACGAATTAATAATCTGTGAGGAGGGGGATGTCCACAGTGAAAGGGGTGAGGAATCGGACGATGAGGAGAAGGTGGACATCTTGCCTCTGTAGAGCCAGTTTGTGCAAGGAGAGATTGATTGCTTCTTTTTTTGGTGGGGGGCCCAAACCAACCAGTCATTTCAGTCACAGTTGTGTGGCAGACCCTGTCGCTGAAATGATGGGTTTGTTAAAGTGTGCGTGTCCTGTTTATACAACATAAGGGTGGGTGGGAGGGCCCAAGGACAATTCCATCTTGCACCTCTTTTTTCTTTCATTTTTCTTTGCATCATGTGCTGTTTGGGGACTATTTTTTTGAAGTGCCATCCTGCCTGATACTGCAGTGCCACTCCTAGATGGACCAGGTGTTTGTGTCGGCCACTTGTGTCGCTTAGCTTATCCATCCAGCGACCTTGGTGCACCTCTTTTTTTCTTTGCATCATGTGCTGTTTGGGGACTATTTTTTTGAAGTGCCATCCTGCCTGACACTGCAGTGCCACTCCTAGATGGGCCAGGTGTTTGTGTCGGCCACTTGGGTTGCTTAGCTTAGCCATCCAGCGACCTTGATGCACCTCTTTTTTTCTTTGCATCATGTGCTGTTTGGGGACTATTTTTTTGAAGTGCCATCCTGTCTGACACTGCAGTGCCACTCCTAGATGGGCCAGGTGTTTGTGTCGGCCACTTGGGTCGCTTAGCTTAGTCATCCAGAGACCTCGGTGCAAATTTTAGGACTAAAAATAATATTGTGAGGTGTGAGGTGTTCAGAATAGACTGAAAATGAGTGGAAATTATGGTTATTGAGGTTAATAATACTATGGGATCAAAATGACCCCCAAATTCTATGATTTAAGCTGTTTTTGAGGGTTTTTTGTAAAAAAAAAACACCCGAATCCAAAACACACCCGAATCCGACAAAAAAATTTCAGGGAGGTTTTGCCAAAACGCGTCCGAATCCAAAACACGGCCGCGGAACCGAATCCAAAACATAAAACCCAAAAAATTTCCAGTGCACATCACTATATGTAACCAATGATAAAATTAAGTTTGGAGGTAATACTCCATAAATTCAACATATTGCCCGCCCAAAGCCCGTGCTATGCTTAAGGGGGCGTAGCCCCTTGCGACTGTGTGAAGAGCGCCCGTAGGGCGCGATGAATCACCTAGTTCTGTAATAGTGTCCTAGTGCAGCCACCGCTTTACACAAATTCTGTAATGATGTCCTAGTGCAGACATCACTGTGCACAGATTCTGTAATGGTGTCTTAGTGCAGACACCTCTGTGCACGGATTCTGTAATGTTGTCTTACTGCAGCCACCTCTGTGCATGGACTCTGTAATAGTGGCCTAGTACAGTCATCTCTGTGCACAGATTCTGTAATGGTATCCTAGTGCAGCCACCTCTGTGCACATATTCTGTGATAGTGTCCTAGTGCAGCCATCACTGTGCACAGATTCTGTAATGGTGCCCTAGTGCTGTCACCTCTGTTCACTGATTCTGTAATGGTGTCTTAGTGCAGCCACCACTGTGCACTGATTCTGTAATGGTGTCTTAGTGCAGCCACCACTGTGCTCTGATTCTGTAATGGAGTCCTAGGGGGTCATTCCGAGTTGATCGTAGCTGTGCTAAAACGCCGCCGTTCTGCTCCCCCCCCCTCCCCCTCCCCGCCAGGGCAGGTTCTAGACCTTGTGGCGCCCAGGGCGAAAGTTTCCTTTGGCGCCCCCCCGGATGGCGAAATAGGGATAGTGCACGTCGTAGGCACCCGTAAAAAAAATGGGGGCGTGGCTTCATAGGAAAGGGGCGTGATCAGTTTTGCTCCGTGTAGTTTTGCCCCCTGTAGCGTTGTGCACCCTGTAGAGCTGTGCCCACAGTAGCTGTTGTGCCCCCTGCAGCTGTGCCCCCAGTTGCTGTTATGCCCCCTGTAGCTGTGCCCCCAGTGGCTGTTATGCGCCCTGCAGCTGTGCCCCCATTAGTTGTGGCCCCAGTAGTTGTGCCCCCATTAGTTGTGCCCCCTTAGTGTGCCCCCTGCAGCTGTGCCCCCATTAGTTGTGGCCCCAGTAGTTGTGCCCCCTGCAGCTGTGCCCCCATTAGTTGTGGCCCCAGTAGTTGTGCCCCCCATAGTGTGCCCCATTAGTTGTGGCCCCAGTAGTTGTGCCCCCCTTAGTGTGCCCCCTGCAGCTGTGCCCCCATTAGTTGTGGCCCAAGTAGTTGTGCCCCCCTTAGTGTGCCCCCTGCAGCTGTGCCTCATTAGTTGTGCCCCCATTAGTTGTGGCCCCAGTAGTTGTGCCCCCCGTAGTATGCCCCCTGCAGCTCTGCCTCCATTAATAGTGCCCAAAAGTAGCTGTGCACCTAGTAAAAAAAAAAAAAAATACTTACCAGCCCCGTTCCTGTTCCCGACCAGTGCACTCTGTCTCCGGCGCCGCTCCTCTCAGCTATGGGAGAGACGTCATGACGTCTCTCCCATAGCGCTGCACAGAAAGGTCCTCTCCGCGAAGGGAAACTAGACGCTACCTCACTGCGTGTCTAGATTCCCTTCGCGGAGAGGACTTTTTCAAAACCACCGCCGCCGCCATCCAATAGTAGCGGCTCTTGCCACGGCGGCAGTGCCCCTGGGACAGCAGCGCCCCAGGCAAAAGTCCTTCTTGCCCGTGGCAAAAGCCGCTACTGCTCCCTGCCCAGCGACCGCCTCTGCCTATCAATCAAGCAGAGGCGATCGTAGCAGTCCGACGGCTGTCGGCCGTCTGGCATGCGCCCGCGCACTGCGGCATGGTCGCATGCGTAGATCCGACCTGATCGGCTGCTGTGCGAAAACACAGCACCAATCAGGTCGGAATGACCCCCCCTAGTGCAGCCACCTCTATGCATGATTTCTGTAATGGTGTCCTAGTGCAGCATTCTCTGTGCATTACTTCTGTAATGATGCCTAGTACAGTTACCTCTGTGCACATTTTCTGTAATAGTATCCTAGTGCAGCCACCGCTTTACACAAATTCTGTAATGATGTCCTAGGGCAGCCATCTCTGTTCACTGATTCTGTAATGGTGTCTTAGTGCAGCCACCTCTGTGCATGGATTCTGTAATGGTGGCCTAGTGCTCACGGATTCTGTAATGGTGGACTAGTACAGCCATCTCTGTGCATGGATTCTGTAATGGTATCCTAGTGCAGCCACCTGTATGTACAAATTCTGTAATGGTATCCTAGTACAGCCACCTCTGTGCACAGATTCTGTAATGGTGTCCTAGTGCTCACGGATTCTGTAATGGTGGCCTAGTACAGCCATCTCTGTGCATGGATTCTGTAATGGTATCCTAGTGCAGCAACCTGTGTGCACATATCCTGTAATGGTGACCTAGCGCAGTCATCTCTGTCATACCTCCCAACATGACACTCTCCAGGAGGGACAGAATGCTCTGCTCCTGCTCTTCCCTCTTACTGTATGATTGCCATCACCTGTGGAGAAACACCTTTCTTATCAAGTAACTAGTTCAACACAGGTGATGGTAATCATATATTAAGAAGGAAGTCCAGAAACAAGAGCATTGTGTCCCTCCTGGAGAGGGTCATGTTGGGAGGTATGATCTCTGTGCAGGGGTTAAAGTGAGCCGGAACGGGGCGGAACTGCGTTCCGTCAGTTCCACTTGGAGACGGAACGCAGTTCCGCCTCCTCCGGCTCACCTAACCTGAGGTGTGGCCGGCGCCGCAGAGAGATGCCGGGCACCTGCTGAGATTGTGTTACCTCTCTCCACAGCGGCAGCCAGAGGCAGGAGCTCACTACTGAGCTCCGGCTTCCGGCGCTGTCACTGTGCGCTATGGGAGAGACGTCATGACGTCTCTCCCATAGTGCCGAGGAACGGATGCCCAGAGGACTGCAGCAGTCGGACACGGGAGAGGGGCTTGGTGAGTATTGTGATTTTTGTTTGTTTTTTTCCTTTGTGTAGCGGCGCATCTACTGGGGGCATTACTACTGGGGGGCATCTACTGGGGGCAAACTACTGGGGGGCATTACTACTGGGGGGCATCTACTGGGGGCAAACTACTGGGGGCATTAATACTGGGGGCCAACTATTGGGGGCAACTTACAAGGGGGCTAGCTACTGGGGGCAAACTACAAGGGGGCTAACTACTTGGTGCAAACTACAGGAGGGTATTACTACTGGGGGGGCGTAACTACAGGAACATTACTACTGGGGGGCTAAACTACTGGTGGCTAAACTACTTGGGGGCATTACTACTTGGAGGCATTACTACTGGGGGCTAAACTACAAGGGGGCATAACTACAGGAGCTAAACTACTGGGGCATAACTACAGGGGCTAAACTACAAGGGGGCAAACTACAGGGGCATTACTACTGGTGGCTAAACTACAAGGGGCAAACTACTGAGGCTAAACTACTGGGGGCATTTCCACTGGGAGGCTAAACTAAAGGGGGGGAGGTAAACTACTGGTATCATAACTGCAGGGGCATTACCACTGGGGGCATAACTACTGGAGCTGAACTACAGGGGGCTAAACGACTGGGGGCATTACTACAGGCAACATTACTACTGGGGGCAATACTACACAGGGGCATTACCATTAAGGGCATTACTAATGGGGCCACTACTAATGAGGGCATTGTAAAGGGGGCACTTCATAAGGGGCATCACTCCTGGGGACATAAGGGGCACTACTATTGCGGGCATTACATAAGAGGCACCTCTACTATGGGCTCTATATAAGGGGCACTACCACTGTGGGCACTACCAGTACAGTGGACATTGCATAAGGAGCACTACTACTGTGGGCATTGTATAAGGGGCGTTACTGCTGTGGGCATTATATGTATTATGGGGTGCTACTACTGTGGACATTATTACTATTGTGTGGCCACGCCCCTTTTTGCGGCCACTTCTCTAGGACCACTTTAAGCCTGTCTCTGTACATTACTTCTGTAATGATGTCCTAGTGCCGACACCGCTGTTTGCACACTAAGGAACAAATTCAGTCAGCTCCATTTGCATCCCCACTGTGTGCATGGAAGTGAATGCATGTATTTGCCCATATGCAGAGTTGCACATATCTACTCGGCAGTGCCGACGCTATCCATATGTTAGCTCAAATAGCCATCCTCTTTATCAGTGTACACTTGCAGCTGTGCTATCCTTGGTGCAAGAGACCAGACAGGCATCTTCGTATGAACAACACAAAATAGCCCCAATTCTACCTGCACACCCACTTTTCTCAAACGTCCTAGTGGATGCTGGGGACTCCGTAAGGACCATGGGGAATAGACGGGCTCCGCAGGAGACTGGGCACTCTAAGAAAGAATTAGTACTACTGGTGTGCACTGGCTCCTCCCTCTATGCCCCTCCTCCAGACCTCCGTTAGAATCTGTGCCCGGACGGAGCTGGGTGCATTTTAGTGAGCTCTCCTGAGCTTGCTAATAAGAAAGTATTTTAGTTAGGTTTTTTTATTTTCAGAGAGCTTCTGCTGGCAACAGACTCTCTGCTACGTAGGACTGAGGGGAGAGAAGCAAACCTACTAACTGCGGCTAGGTTGCGCTTCTTAGGCTACTGGACACCATTAGCTCCAGAGGGATCAAACACAGGAACTTAACCTTGGTCGTCCGTTCCCGGAGCCGCACCGCCGTCCCCCTCGCAGAGCCAGAAGACAGAATCCGGCGGGTAAAGCAAGAAGACGTCAAAATCGGCGGCACAAGACTCCTGTCTTCATATGAGGTAGCGCACAGCACTGCAGCTGTGCGCCATTGCTCCCACACTAACCCACATACTCCGGTCACTGTAGGGTGCAGGGCGCAGGGGGGGGCGCCCTGGGCAGCAATTGAGTACCTCCTGGCAAAAGAGGCATATATACAGCTGGGCACTGTATATATGCATGAGCCCCCGCCATTATTTTACACAAAACGCGGGACAGAAGCCCGCCACTGAGGGGGCGGGGCTTCTTCCTCAGCACTCACCAGCGCCATTTTCTCTCCACAGCTCCGCTGAGAGGAAGCTCCCCAGGCTTTCCCCTGCAGACTCACGGTAGAAAGAGGGTAAAAAGAGAGGGGGGGCACATAAATTTAGCGCAATAATCACAAATACAGCAGCTACTGGGTAAACACTAAGTTACTGTGTAATTCCTGGGTTATATAGCGCTGGGGTGTTTGCTGGCATACTCTCTCTCTGTTTCTCCAAAAGGCCTTGTGGGGGTCCTGTCCTCAAATAGAGCATTCCTTGTGTGTGTGTGTGTGTGTTGTGTGTCGGTACGATTGTGTCGACATGTTTGAAGAGGAAGGCTACGTGGAGGCAGAGCAGGTGCAGATGAATGACGTGTCTCCGCCGACGGCGCCGACACCTGATTGGATGGATATGTGGAAGGTGTTAAATGATAATGTAAATTCCTTGCATAAAAGGTTGGATAAAGCTGAAGCCTTGGGACAGTCGGGGTCTCAGCCCATGCCTGATCCTACAGCGCAGAGGCCGTCAGGGTCTCAGAAGCGCCCACTATCCCAAATTGTTGACACAGATATCGACACGGATTCTGACTCCAGTGTCGATGGCGATGATGCAAAATTGCAGCCTAAAATGGCTAAAGCCATCCGCTACATGATTATAGCAATGAAGGATGTATTGCACATATCAGAGGTAAACCCTGTCCCTGACAAGAGGGTTTATATGTTTGGGGAGAAAAAGCAAGAAGTGACTTTTCCCCCTTCACATGAGTTAAATGAGTTATGTGAAAAAGCGTGGGATTCTCCTGATAGGAAAGTGCTGATTTCCAAAAGGTTACTTACGGCGTACCCTTTCCCGCCAACGGACAGGATGCGCTGGGAATCCTCCCCTAGGGTAGACAAAGCTTTGACACGCTTATCTAAGAAGGTGGCCCTGCCGTCACAGGATACGGCCTCCCTAAAGGATCCTGCGGATAGGAAGCAGGAAGGTATCATGAAGTCTGTTTATACACATTCAGGTGGTACTCTACTGAGGCCGGCAATTGCGTCGGCCTGGATGTGTAGTGCTGTAGCAGCATGGACAGATACTCTGTCTGAAGAACTGGATACCTTGGACAAGGATACTATTTTGCTAACCCTGGGGCATATAAAAGACGCTGTCCTATATATGAGGGATGCCCAGAGGGACATTTGCCTACTGGGCTCCAGAATAAATGCAATGTCGATTTCTGCCAGAAGGGTCCTGTGGACTCGGCAATGGACAGGTGATGCCGACTCTAAAAAAGCACATGGAGGTTTTACCTTATAAGGGTGAGGAATTGTTTGGGGACGGTCTCTCGGACCTAGTTTCCACAGCTACGGCTGGGAAGTCAAATTTTTTGCCATATATTCCCTCACAGCCTAAGAAAGCACCGTATTACCAAATGCAGTCATTTCGATCACAAAAAAGCAAGAAAGTCAGAGGTGCATCCTTTCTTGCCAGAGGCAGGGGTAGAGGAAAGAAGCTGCACCATACAGCTAGTTCCCAGGAACAGAAGTCCTCCCCGGCTTCCACTAAATCCACCGCATGACGCTGGGGCTCCACAGGTGGAGCCGGAAGCGGTGGGGGCGCGTCTCCGAAATTTCAGCCACCAGTGGGTTCGCTCACAGGTGGATCCCTGGGCTATACAGATTGTGTCTCAGGGATATAAGCTGGAATTCGAAGTGATGCCCCTCACCGTTACCTAAAATCGGCCCTGCCAGCTTCCCCCATGGAAAGGGAGGTAGTGTTAGCGGCAAATCACAAGTTATATCTCCAGCAGGTGGTGGTAAAGGTTCCCCTCCTTCAACAGGAAAGGGGTTACTATTCCACAATGTTTGTGGTACCGAAACCGGACGGTTCGGTCAGACCCATATTGAATTTAAAGTCCCTGAACATTTATCTGAAAAGATTCAAGTTCAAAATGGAATCGCTCAGAGCGGTCATTGCAAGCCTGGAAGAGGGGGATGTTATGGTGTCTTTGGACATCAAGGATGCTTACTTGCATGTCCCCATTTATCCACCTCATCAGGAGTACCTCAGATTTGTGGTACAGGACTGTCATTACCAATTCCAGACGTTGCCGTTTGGTCTGTCCACGGCACCGAGAATATTTACCAAGGTAATGGCGGAAATGATGGTGCTCCTTCGAAAGCAAGGAGTCACGATTATCCCATACTTGGACGATCTCCTCATAAAGGCGAGGTCCAGAGAGCAGTTGCTGATCAGCGTAGCACACTCTCAGGAAGTGTTGCAACAGCACGGCTGGATTCTGAATATTCCAAAGTCGCAGCTGATTCCTACGACGCGTCTGCCCTTCCTGGGCATGATTCTGGACACAGACCAGAAGAAGGTGTTTCTCCCGGCGGAGAAGGCTCAGGAGCTCGTGACTCTAGTCAGAGACCTCTTAAAACCAAAACAGGTGTCGGTGCATCACTGCACGCGAGTCCTGGGAAAGATGGTGGCGTCATACGAAGCCATTCCCTTCGGCAGGTTCCATGCGAGGATCTTTCAGTGGGATCTGTTGGACAAGTGGTCCGGATCGCATCTTCAGATGCATCGGCTGATTACCCTATCCCCCAGGGCCAGGGTGTCTCTTCTGTGGTGGCTGCAGAGTGCTCACCTTCTCGAGGGCCACAGGTTCGGCATACAGGACTGGGTCCTGGTGACCACGGATGCAAGCCTCCGAGGATGGGGGGCAGTCACTCAGGGAAGAAACTTTCAAGGGTTGTGGTCAAGTCAGGAGGCTTGTCTGCACATCAATATCCTGGAACTAAGGGCCATACACAACGCCCAGAGTCAAGCGGAGCCTCTGCTTCGCAACCAACCGTTGCTGATTCAGTCAGACAACATCACCGCAGTGGCTCATGTAAACCGCCAGGGCGGCACAAGAAGCAGGGTGGCGATGGCGGAAGCCACCAGGAGTCTTCGTTGGGCGGAGAATCACGTGCAAGCACTGTCAGCAGTGTTCATTCCGGGAGTGGACAACTGGGAAGCAGACTTCCTCAGCAGGCACGACCTCCACCCGGGAGAGTGGGGACTTCATCAAGAAGTCTTCACGCAGATTACAAATCGATGGGAGCTGCCACAGGTGGACATGATGGCATCCCGCCTCGACAAAAAGCTAAAAAGGAATTGCGCCAGGTCAAGGGACCCTCAGGCGATAGCTGTGGACGCACTAGTAACACCGTGGGTGTTCCATTCGGTCTATGTATTTCCTCCTCTTCCTCTCATACCCAAGGTGCTGAGAATCGTAAGAAAAAGAGGAGTGAGAACAATACTCATTGTTCCGGATTGGCCAAGAAGGACTTGGTACCCGGAACTGCAAGAAATGCTCACAGAGGACCCATGGCCTCTGCCTCTCAGATGGGACCTGTTGCAACAGGGGCCCTGTCTGTTCCAAGACTTACCGCGGCTGCGTTTGACGACATGGCGGTTGAACGCCGGATCCTAGCGGAAAAAGGCATTCCGGATGAAGTTATTCCTACGCTAATAAAGGCTAGGAAGGACGTGACAGCAAAACACTATCACCGTATATGGCGAAAATATGTTGCTTGGTGTGAGGCCAGGAAGGCCCCTACAGAGGAATTCCAGCTGGGCCGGTTTCCTGCACTTCCTACAGTCAGGAGTGACTATGGGCTTAAAATTGGGGTCCATAAAGGTCCAGATTTCAGCCCTATCCATTTTTTTTCAAAAAGAACTGGCTTCTCTTCCTGAGGTTCAGACGTTTGTTAAGGGAGTGCTGCATATTCAGACCCCTTTTGTGCCCCAGTGGCACCTTGGGATCTCAACGTGGTGTTGGGTTTCCTGAAATCCCACTGGTTTGAGCCACTTAAGACCGTGGAGCTAAAGTATCTCACTTGGAAAGTGGTCATGCTATTGGCCTTAGCTTCGGCTAGGCGTGTGTCAGAATTGGTGGCTTTGTCATGTAAAAGCCCCTATCTGGTTTTCCATATGGACAGGGCAGAATTACGGACTCGTCCGCAATTTCTGCCGAAGGTGGTGTCATCTTTTCATTTGAACCAACCTATTGTGGTGCCTGTGGCTACTCGTGACTTGGAGGATTCCAAGTTGCTTGATGTAGTCAGGGCTTTGAAGATTTATGTAGCCAGAACGGCTGGAGTCAGGAAAACTGACTCACTGTTTATCCTGTATGCATCCAACAAGCTGGGTGCTCCTGCTTCAAAGCAAACTATTGCTCGCTGGATCTGTAACACGATTCAGCAGGCTCATTCTGCGGCGGGATTGCCGCATCCAAAATCAGTAAAAGCCCATTCCACAAGGAAAGTGGGCTCTTCTTGGGCGGCTGCATGAGGGGTCTCGGCATTACAGCTTTGCCGAGCTGCTACTTGGTCGGGTTCAAACACCTTTGCAAAATTCTACAAGTTTGATACCCTGGCTGAGGAGGACCTTGTGTTTGCCCATTCGGTGCTGCAGAGTCATCCGCACTCTCCCTCCCGTTTGGGAGCTTTGGTATAATCCCCATGGTCCTTACGGAGTCCCCAGCATCCACTAGGACGTTACAGAAAATAAGATTTTACTCACCGGTAAATCTATTTCTCGTAGTCCGTAGTGGATGCTGGGCGCCCGTCCCAAGTGCGGACTTTCTGCAATACGTGTATATAGTTATTGCTTAATAAAGGGTTATGTTATGTTGGCATCCGTTGTTTGATGCTCTGTTGTTGTTCATACTGTTAACTGGGTATGTTATCACAAGTTATACGGTGTGATTGGTGTGGCTGGTATGAGTCTTACCCTGGATTCCAAAATCCTTTCCTTGTAATGTCAGCTCTTCCGGGCACAGTTTCCTTAACTGAGGTCTGGAGGAGGGGCATAGAGGGAGGAGCCAGTGCACACCTGCAACCCAAATCACGGCGGGTAGCCGTCTTCCTTAGCAGCTACGCTGCATAGGCAGAGGGCTACCCTAAACACGCAAAAGCTTCACCGCTGTGCGATGCTTTCGCACGTGTTCGGGGGGGTCTGGATATGGCATGCGGGGCGGACTTGCCCTGCGCTGGGCGCCCCCCCCCAGCATGTCAGTGTAAAGGATTGTAGATGTGCGATTTTTTTGCACATCTATGGCCTTCACTCCGAGTTGTTCGCTCGCTAGCTTTTAGCAGCATTGCACACGCTAGGCCGCCGCCCTCTGGGAGTGTATCTTAGCTTAGCAGAATAGCGAACGAAAGATTAGCAGAACTGCTACTAAATAATTCCCTGCAGTTTCTGAGTAGCTCCGGACCTACTCCTAGATTGCGATCACCTCAGTGCGTTTAGTTCCTGGTTTGACGTCACAAACACGCCCTGCGTTCGGCCAGCCACACCCCCGTTTCTCCAGACAATCCCGCGTTTTTCCCTGACACGCCTGCGTTTTTTAGCACACTCCCGGAAAACGCTCAGTTACCACCCAGAAACGCCCCTCTCCTGTCAATCACTCACCGATCAGCAGTGCGACTGAAAAGCACCGCAGGATCCACAGCAAATCTACTAAGTTTTGTGTTAAATAACTTAGCGCATTCGCTCTGCGTACCATGCGCATGCGCATTTAGCAACAAATCGCAGCATAGCGAAAATCGGCAACGAGCTAACAACTCGGAATGACCACCTATGATCCATGATCAATTAGGCCCTGAGGGGCAGATTTATTAAGCCTGGTGAAGTGATGAAGGTGATAAAGCACCAACCAACCAGCTCCTAACTGTCATTTTTCAAACCCAGCCTGTGACATGGTAGTTAGGAACTGATTGGTTGGTGTTGGAGTCGGAGTTGGACGCAAATCTGTTTGTGGGTGGACTGTGCAGGAGCAGAATGGGTCCTGCATCCTTGTACACTGTGCCCCCTAAGTCGCAGTATGATTGACAGGATGCGGCTGTTTGGGGACGGGTAGGCATGTCACCCCTGTTTTCTGGTAGTACCGTGACGCCAACGTCTGCGTCTTCTGGCGCAGATTTACTGGCCTCAGCAGCACAGATGAGGTGGCCAGTCTCAGTATCCTTAGGCTTACTTAGATGTCCAGTGGTGCAACCGATGATCTCCGGACACAGCACTTGCATCTGTAATGCTGGCGGTCATTTGCCCTCAGACGCCTGCTGCAGCATTAGCATATTTTAGCATCACTGCTGCATCCAAAGACGCAGCAGCGATATAAACAGTGTCCATCTCTGAATCCCCTGTAAATGTACAACCCTTCCTCGTATTGTTATCACAGATTTAGCACAGGCTCTATGCTGATGGGCCTGTCCGTGGATGTCACAATGGTGAATAGAAGGGGCGGGCTCACCTATTATAGTTGAAACCAGACCAGCATGCCTGGCATTGGGTCTAGGTAAGGAGAGCTGGGAGCATATTGCCCATTTTCTAATTATTATTGTTTTAACTTTCAGTAGTTGCAGCACTTTGAAATCAGGATCAATGCTAGGCTCAAAGGCGTGGGGGGGGGGGGTGAGGGGGGTTCTGGAATCATGTGGAATGCGTTTTAGGAAAGAACTGGAGAACATGGTATTGATTGTGCAGAGAGGGGTTGTGCACTTTCATGTGTTCTCGGAGGACCATCCAAGTGCATCGGTGCAAAACCAAGACGCTTTCTACGGTTTCTGCCCTTCCACAAGTCTCTAATATCTTGTCTTTCTTTCTTTCTTTCTTTCTTTCTTTCTTTCTTTCTTTCTTTCTTTCTTTCTTTCTTTCTTTCTTTCTTTCTTCCTTTCTTTTCACAACATGGCACTTCTCTGCCCCCCCCCCCCCCTCCCCCCTCCCCCCTCCGTCCCCTGTCTTCCCAAAAAAAACCTCCGGTAAATCACAGATTCCATCCATACAGGAATTAATAACGATACACATTAGAAAAAGGTGCTGGCACTGCTGTCCCCTGAGTACCATCAGGAGAGAAGGCGTGCTTATGCTGGAGACTGTCTCTGTCTCTTGTCAGCATCTGTGCTCATGGATAAAATGCATAGTGTTTGTGTTACTCTGTAATTGACACTTTCTCTTAAGAGTTTTGTTTTACCACAAAAGCCATAATATAATTGTGTTTGTGGGAAACATCCTGTGTGATGGCTGCACCCACTCCTCCCTCCTTGTCGGTGGCGTCTGATCAGATTGCACACAGGCTGACTCTCTATATACACATACGCTTTAGCCCACCACGGAGAGACCTGACTAGCCTCCCTCGTGTCTGCCTGTCCTGTCTGACACATTCCTCCCTTCAAACGAGGTTAGAGAAAAAGAAGACTCTTGTGTGGGCGCACTCTTATTTAGATTGATACTGAGAAAATATGGTTATTAGTGAGTTAAAACATAACTTTTAATAATTTCATAAAATGTATTTAGTATCCAACAGTCAAAAGAGCAAACTCCACATAAAAGGTAAAAGGAAGCATTTTCTTAAAAATGATGGATATGTTCTGGTATGTCATGTCTATATCAATTATAGATTGGTAAGAGAATGTAGACACCAACAGTACTGCAGCCGTATCTTACCACACCCGTCCAAGCAATGCTTGTATTATTGAAAACTTGATTGTTTGAGAAATTTGAATAAAAGTAAAAAGTTAGGACCTTATTATTACTATCCTTTATTTATATAGCGCCACAAGGGTTCCGCAGCGCCCAATTACAGAGTACATAAACAAATAATCAAAACAGGAAAACAGCAACTTACAGTTGACGACAATATAGGACAAGTACAGGGTAAATAAACATAGCTACATCAGCAGATGACACTGGAATAAGTATCAGGTGGCAGAAGACTGCTGGATTTGATGCAGTTGAAGATTATTAAAGTAAGAAAAAGGATAAGCACATGAGGGAAGAGGGCCCTGCTCGTGAGAGCTTACATTCTAAAGGGGAGGGGTGGACAGACAGGGGTGACACAGATGGGGTACATAGAGAGCGTGGAACAGAGGGTTAGGATGAGATTTGGCTGGGTTTGGTGAAGAAGTGGGTTTTGAGAGCCCATTTGAAGTTTTGTAGAGAGGTGGAGAGTCTGAGGGGGAGAGGTAGGGAATTCCAGAGAAGTGGTGCAGCACGTGAAAAATCTTGGAAGTAGGAGTGGGAGGAAGTAATCCGTAGGCAGGAGATGCGGTGTGCATTAGCCGAGCGAAAGGGACGGGTGGGAATGTAAAGGGAGATAAGGTTAGAGATGTAGATGGGAGAGGAGTGGGTGAGTATTATGTATTCATTTCACATTGTCCTCATTTTGTCCTGCAGAGTATCCACATTTCAGAACCCATGGATGAATGGTTCTCCTTAATAATGTTTGTGTATGTATAATTGATAACTGTTATAATTGTGTCACAATTAATTAATAAGTAATATCAGACCTATAATTTTTGATTTGTGCGGGATCATCAACTTGTATTCATCGTACATTCCTCCCTTCATCCAGATGCCAGGCACATCCCTACTTCTTTGAGTAGGGGTGACAGATGTATAGCAGATAATAAATGGTTTAATAATAGGGGGTTCTGATGAGAACCTTGTGTCCCATGCTGTGGGAATCATCTATTCTCAGAAGAGTCTCTGGGGCACACGTTCAAAATAATACAAATAAGCAACTATGGGGGTCATTCCGAGTTGTTCGCTCGTTATTTTTTTCTCGCAACGGAGCGATTAGTCGCTAATGCGCATGCGCAATGTCCGCAGTGCGACTGCGCCAAGTAAATTTGCTATGCAGTTAGATATTTTACTCACGGCATAACAAGGTTTTTTCTTCGTTCTGGTGATCGTAATGTGATTGACAGGAAGTGGGTGTTTCTGGGCGGAAACAGGCCGTTTTATGGGAGTGTGTGTAAAAACGCTACCGTTTCTGGGAAAAACGCGGGAGTGGCTGGAGAAACGGAGGAGTGTCTGGGCGAACGCTGGGTGTGTTTGTGACGTCAAACCAGGAACGACAAGCACTGAAATGATCGCAGTGGAAGAGTAAGTCTCCAGCTACTCAGAAACTGCACAGAGAAGTCTTTTTGCAATTTTGAGAACCTTTCGTTCGCAATTTTGATAAGCTAAGATTCACTCCCAGTAGGCGGCGGCTTAGCGTGTGCAAAGCTGCTAAAAGCAACTTGCGAGCGAACAACTCGGAATGAGGGCCTATGGGCCTAATTCTGAGTTGATCGCAGCAGCAAGTTTGTTAGCAATTGGGCAAAACCATGTGCACTGCAGGAGGGGCAGATATAACATGTGCAGAGAGAGTTAAATTTGGGTGTGGTGTGTTGAAACTGAAATATTAATTGCAGTGTAAAAATAAAGCAGCCAGTATTTACCCTGCACAGAAACAATATACCCCGCCCAAATCTAACTCTCTCTCTGCACATGTTACATCTGCCCCCCCTGCAGTGCACATGGTTTTGCCCAATTGCTAACAAACTTGCTGCTGCGATCAACTCAGAATTACCCCCTATATGTAATCAACAACTATACTGACTATACAGCTAGGGTGCCCCAAAAGTCATTAATAGCTGCACACTGCCATATTTGTGCAAAAGTCCATGCTTTACTTGTCACTGACTTGGGTCGATCATACACTTGTATGCCTCTGTTCTGTCTCCTTTGCGTCTGTTCTGTCTCCTTTGCCGCTGGTACCTTTAGAAACCTTCAACTAAGCATGTTACCTGAAATGCGTAAGTTACGCCAATATCCCAAGGTTTTATATACAGTGTTTTTACATTTGTTGTCTGTTTTTCCCCCTGTATTTTTGCAAGTTGCTCTAGAGGTCTCAGGAAGCACTAGATGCCTGGACCTGCTGGTGCTTGCAGTTCTACAAGTGCCAGTATCCCTTGTCAACCATGGATAGGCTGGCGCTAGATGAACTGGCAGCCCCAGGAAAACAGTCCCGTGTTTTGGCACTATGGCTGCTGGTATTCCTGTTGTGGTGGCATCAGCTCTGGCAAGCAGTGCCATTTTTATCGGGGGAGAAGCACACCTCTTGGACCCTAATTTCCCCAATCCCAGTCCAGGCTGGCAGCACTAGATATGGTTTCGTTTGTTTTTTAAAGTTGGGGGGGGGGGGGGGTACATTTATTATATTCTTCCATTTATTTTTTTCAGCCGTGTGGAGAGCACTGTTTAAATGCTGCCATATTTTTACCCATAGGTGTCTTTTTCTTTCTTTGATTAAATTAATTTTTTAATTTATTCCTGAGCTTAATGATAATATGTGGCCCTTTTGAAGGTTACTGGGCCACACATACAGCCCCTGAATTGTTTCCGGTTGTCCATCAGTGACTTAGGGAGGAATTGAGTTATTGGCGAATTGCTGTAGCCATGGCATTTAAACACTGCCAACGGCAGCCCGATTCGCCACTCTTCGCCAACCGGCCAAATGCTGGTTCGCTTTTTGAGCGAGATCCCCACCATCACGAAGTGGCAGCAGTGTGAGGTGGATTTACCCCTTAAGGGCCCCATACACTAAACGATAATGCCCGATTTCATCCGATTTCGGGCATTCGGACAGATATATCGGGTGAATTCGGGCATTTTGGAGGTGTTTCCGATCCGATCCGATGCGCGTTCCTGTGAGCATCGGATCGGATCCCCTAGATTGAATGTGCTGCACTAACGATCATGTCCGACCCCGCAGGCATGGCTGGGATCGCATGCGATACATCGTATGCAAAAGGACCACATACGATGTATCGTATACAATCCTGCCGCCCGGGAAGCTGCCGGGCATTTCAAGGGAAATCGCCTCCGACTTCAGCCTCAGACATATCGTGGTAGTGTATGGGTCCTTTAAACTGTGAAATAACAGGGGTCTTCTCTAACTGCAGCCTGCATCAGCATCACACTCTGCCTTACATTCTGGGGGATGAAGATTGGAAGTGGAGAGTTTTGTATAGAAGGATATTATCTTGTTCCAAGCTTAGGTTGAGGTCAGATGAGTTGAAAACAAGTTTAACCATTGTTATATCCATAGGCTACATATTGGAGAGGTGGCGCTCCGCTGTTGTCAGGTTGTAGAGCAGGGATAGATTGCAGGGAGGAGGGAGGTTTGGGGGTGGGGGGATGGGTGCACTCCCCAGGTGATTAGGTTTCACTTGGTGGTCTGATAAGAAGAATTGAGGGGGAGAAGTTAGAGTAAAACATTCCTGTATCCTGACATGATCTGGAACACTGCTCATATGCAGCCAGGATATGTTCTCTGGAGAATGTCAGTCTAATGCAGTGTTTCCCAACCTCGGTCCTCAAGTCACACCAACAGTGCAGGTGTTAGTGATATCCAGGCTTGAACACGGGTGACTTAATTAGTACCTCAGTTATTTTGATTTAACCATCTGTGCTGAAGCCTGGATATCATTAAAACCTGCACTGTTGGTGTGCGTTGAGGACCGCGGCTGGGAATGCCTGGTCTAATGCATACACACTGAAGCTGCCTTATTCCTTATAGCTGTCTGTATTGCTAAGTATTCTCAGTCTGTCCTTTACCTATCACTTCTCTTTCACCAGCATCCATAGTATCAGTCGTAAGGGCCGTACAGACACGGCGCTCCGCCACCGAGCTGCCCGACCGCCAATACGGCAGACGGGCAACGCGGCGGCGGGGGGAAGGTGACGGGGGGAGTCCCCGCGTCACCCGGGTCCATAGCAGTGCACGCAAATATGGACGAGATCATCCATATTTGCCTGCATGCACAAGCGACGGGGCACCGACGATGAACAAGCGCTGGTCTGCGCATCGTTCATCGTTGCTGCCTCCACACTGAAAGATATGAATGGTATCTCGTTCATTAATGAACGAGATTGTTCATATCTTTCAGTAATATCGCCCAGTGTGTAGGGCCTATCTGTATCAGTCTTACTCTCAGGGCCGGCTCTACCATTAGGCAGCTTGAGGCGGCAGCCTAGGGGCGCCAGCTCCTGGAGGGCGCCACTGAATTCATCTAGCTGGAAACTGAAGGATCTGTCTGTATCCTCCTCCTTTTACACTGCACTGGCTGCTGCTGTGGGTCTAATCAGGTGCAGCTACCACTATCAGGCTGTACCACATAGTGTCTCAGTGCTTCCTCTGTGCCGACATGAGTAACATCAAGTCATGTGAAGGCACATAGGAGGCGGATGTAACTATGGCTCCCGAGGGGCACCCCCACGGCTCCTCCTCTTAGCCCTGATGCACCTCCTGCAGGAGGGTTGCAGGTTAGGGGGCACCGGGTTGAAGCTTTGCCTAGGGTGCATAGAGCCTATCCGTTTAGTAGATAGACAGTGTCTAGTTAGACAGTCAATAGATAGACACCATATATTAGACAGACATTAGGTCGACAGGGTCAAAAGGTCGACAGGGTCAAAAGGTCGACAGGGTCAAAAGGTCGACGTGTCAAAAGGTCGACGTGTCAAAAGGTCGACAGGTCAAAAGGTCGACATGGTCAAAAGGTCGACATGATAATTGTCGACATAAAAAAGATAGACAAATGTGTTTTTTACATTTAACATGTTTTTGGATTATTTCATACTTTCTCTATCCATGTCGGCATAGAGTTGGTTATAAACCTTGTGGCGAGCGCAGCGAGCCACCGTGCCCGAAGCGTGGCGAG
This sequence comes from Pseudophryne corroboree, assembly GCF_028390025.1. Taxonomy (NCBI): domain Eukaryota; kingdom Metazoa; phylum Chordata; class Amphibia; order Anura; family Myobatrachidae; genus Pseudophryne; species Pseudophryne corroboree. Next base: position 408,385,003 of record NC_086451.1, read on the forward strand.
CGAAGCGAGCCCCGCGAGGGTATGACTTTCTGCAATTGGGGTGCCAGATGACAAAACTATCCACACAAAGCACAAAAATGCAAAAAACATGGTGTCTACCTTTTTCATGTAGACCATTTTCATGTCGACCTTTTGACCCTGTCGACCTTTTGACCCTGTCGACCTTTTGACCCTGTCGGCCTTTTGACTCCGTCGACCTAATGTCTGTCTAACACAGGGGTGGGGAACCTAAGGCCCTCAAAGCCACTTGATCCGGCCCAGCCAGGCTCACCTAAACGAGAGGAGATGCTGAGCACCTGCTGAGATTTTACCACCAGCGTGCGCCCGGCTCAGCAGCAGCCGGAGGCAGGAGCTCACTCCTGAGCTCCAGCTTCTGGCTCAAGCAGTGTACATGTGTGGCTGTGCGGTGCTATGGAAGAGACGTCATGACATCTCTCCCATAGTTCAGAGGAGAGGGAGGGTAGCGGTCCGGAAGCAGGAGCAGGGCTGGTGAGCATTGTGGGGTTTTTTCCTTTTAATGTGTGTGTGTGTGTGTGTGTGTGTGTGTGTGTGTGTAAGCGGCGCTACTAGGGGGCATATTAAATGGGGCATAACTACAGGGGGCATATCTAATGAGGCATAACTACAAGGGGCATATTTAATGGGACAAAACAACTGACAGTGGGCATATCTAATGGGGCATAACAACTGACTGGAGGCAAATCTAATCGGGCATAACAAGAGACTGGGGGCATAACTACTGACTGGGGGAAGGCTAATTTTTAAGTTGATAATTTTTGTATGGCCCCCGAAGGATTTTAGAAATATCCAAATGGCCCTTGGTAGAAAAAAGGTTCCCCACCCCTGGTCTAACATATGGTGTCTATCTATTGACTGTCTAACTAGACACTATCTATCTTTCATACCGGAACCTGCATAGAGACCTTGCACCGGCCCTGCTTACTCTGGCTGTATAACACTTCAAATATTGGCTTGATGTTTATTTAGGTATGTATTGTTACATACAGATGTGTCCTTATACATGTAGCCCCAATGCGCCACGCAGCGGGAGATGCCTGGCGGGAGCGAGCTGACAGGTCCTGTGCTAGCGTTGGACGTTTTTTTTGGTGAAAATGCATCTTAGATGGAAAGCAGTGTGACAGGACGCACCAGGAGACTGTGCTGATTAATTTGATATTCCACACTTATAGCTGTGTGCGACTGAGTCTGTTTATGACGCACAACGGAACTTGGTATGAAAAAAAAACTGCATCTAATGCATCGTAACACTTTGTATGCAGATTCAGAGACTCAGTCGTACACAGATATACAAGTGTTGCATATCAAATGAATCAGCACAGTCTCCTGGTGTGTCCTAGTTGCATCTCGTTTTTTCAGCAAAAAAGATGCCTGACGCTAGCAGAGTCTGACTCGACCTGGCGTGCCAAGAGGGGTTGCTTGTCTTGACTGCAGCAGTGATATATGAGGACACATCAGTAGCAGCACTCTTCCAAACTCTTAATTTTCTTAATTTGTTCTTGACCTTCATATTTTTCTCATTGTAAATCTTTCCTCCTTGTGCTCTATCTTTCTTTTTACACCAGCCCCCTTTGTTCTCTGTCAATCTGCCTTGTTGTCCATAACTCATTTTACTGTGGTCCTCTGTCAGTCCACCTCATTGTTAGTCTATTATTATTATTATTATTTTATTATTATCCTTTATATGGCGCTACAAGTGGTCTACAGCGCCTTACAGAGTACATAAACAGATACAGTATAGACAAGCCGAGAAAGAAAGTGACTTATGGGGCCAAATGTAATAGAGTGAGAGTTTCAGAGAGTGAGAGATTTGGTATGGTTTTGCAGGTTTTTTTTTAAAGTGGCAATCATTTGCACAGCAAGATCAACCTGGTTTTGCTGTGTAAATGATTGCCACTTTAAAAAAAACTGGAAAACCTTACCAAATCTCCCACTTTCTGAAACTCTCACTCTATTACATTTGGCCCATGGTATTTGTTTATTAACAGTTTCTTATACCCCTTTCACACCGCACAAATAACCCGGTATCAACCCGGCATATTGCCGGGTCGACACGGGTCGGCGTGCGGTGTGAAAGGGGCATAGCCGAAATCAGTGTTATACCCGGGTTGAATACCGGGTCAGTGGCTGCATAAACGGGCTCCGGGTCGATGCGACCTGTGACTCGCTTACTAGATAGGGAGAGGCGGCGCAGAGTTGAGCTCATCTCCCAGCGCCACCTCCACCTCCTCCCCTGCCGCCGGCTCCGCCCCCAGCTGCTATGGCTACCTGCCCAGCATATTGCCGGGTCGGGAAAGCCTGCAGAAGCTGCCAATGCCGGATCCCACCCAGGAAGGATCCGTTTCCAATTCCCGGGTGAGATCCGGCATTGGCAGTGTGAAAGGGATATTATATAGCACAGCATATTCCAGGGCGCTTAACAATTGGAACAACGGTAATAGAACAAAACTGGGTAAAAACAGACAGACATAGAGGTAGGAAAGTTTATAAACATCAGCAGTCATAAGGCGGTATCCTATTAGTTGCGGCTAATGGATCCCCCTGGGGCTATACAATTAGCCCCTTGAGCCGACACTTATCAGGGAGACTCATTTTTTGGCCGATAACACATGGGTCTGGGAACTTATCCTGGATCCCACGTGTTATGGGCCGATAACGAGTCATTTACCGCACGGTAATAATGTGCTAGAATTGGATAGGCCAGTAGTATTATAGGGCTAAAAAGCTAGTTTTTACCGTACGGTAAATTACCGCATATAATAGGATACCACCCAAAGTACCCAAATAAGCAGCAGGATGGCAGAACCCAACGGCCTGATGCCATTGTGGGCAATGGGGAGGAGGTGATAGTATAAGTGAGGCAAGCAAAACCACATAAGTGAAGAGGGCGCTGCTCGTGATAGCTTACAATATAAAGGGGAGGGGCAGACAAACAGGGATGAAACAGAGGAGAGAGACAGTGAGCAAGGAGCAGTGGGATAGCAGGAGATCTTGATTGATTTGATCAAGCAGTGGGTTCTGAGAGCCTGATTGACTTTTTTTTAGAGAGGTGGAGACTCTGTTAGGGAGAGAGTTCCAGTGGTAGGAAACAGCATGTGCAAAATACTGGAGGCGGGTGTGGGAGGTGGTAATCAGTTTGAAGGAGAGGTAACATTCATTTATGGAGCAATGTGGGTGGATGGGAGTGTGAAGGGATATAAGGTCAAAGATGTAAATAGGAGAGAACTTGGTGAGGACTCTGTGAGTGTGAAAAATTTGAATTGGGGTCTGAAGGGGAAGGGAGCCAATGTAGGGCTTGTAGTAGAGGGGAGGCAGATGCAGTATGTTCGGAGAGGAAGATGAGCCATGCAGCAGCATGGAGGACAGTTTGGAGTGGAGATAGGTGTTTTGAGACACGGAGGCCAGATAAGAGGAAGTTACAGTAGTTCAATCTGGAGATGACCAGAGAGTGGATGAGGGTCTTCGTTATCTCGAGTGTGAGAAAGGGCCTGACCGTGGAGATATTTTTGAAATGGAAATGGTAGGACAGTGAAAGGCACTGAATGTGTGGTTTAAAGGAGAAGGAGGAATCAAAATTAGCTCCAATACAGTGCACTTGGGGGCTAGCAGAGGTGGTGGTGCCGTCAATGGTTACTGAAATTGTCGGAGGTGAGGTTATTTGGAGAGTGGGAAGATGATCAGCTTAGACATTTTAAGTTTAAGAAAACGCTGGGACATCCAGTTAGAGGTAGCATAGAGGCAGTTGGAGATACAAGTGAAGTGAGAGAGGGGAAAGGGCAGGGGAGGAGAGGCAGATCTGGTTGTCATCAGCATACAGGTGATAGTGGAGCATACTTGCCTACCTGACCCTCTCCATGAGGGAGAAAATGCTCTGTTCCTGGACTTTCCTGGTAATGTATGATTGCCATCACCTGTGGTGAGCTAGTTAATTGATAAGGAAGGTGTTTCACCACAGGTGATGGCAATCATACATTACCAGGAAAGTCCAGGAACAGAGCATTTTCTCCCTCATGGAGAGGGTCAGGTAGGCAAGTATGTAGTGGAGGTCAATGAAGTTGAAAGAAGATGTTTAAAGGTAGAATATGAGAGGTTCCAAGAACAAAACTTTGGAGGACACCTACTGTTAGAGGAAGTGGAGTCATTAGAGGAGAGGCAGGAGGCCAGCTAGGAGAGGGCAGTAGCGCGCAGACAGAGGGAGTGAAGGATTTGCAGGAGACGGTGGTCCACAGTGTCAAAAAGCAACAGAGAGGTCAGGGAGAATGAGCAGAGAGTAGTGGCACTTGGATTTAATATTGTGGGGGGAATTCAGTTGTTTGACAAAGTCAGTGTTTAATTTATTAAAGGAGTTTAATATGCCTATAGAGTGTAAGCTTGCGAGCAGGGACTTCCTACCTCTATGACTGTTAGTTTATTACCCAGTTTTGTTTTATCATTGTGTCTAATTGTAAAGCGCAACGGAATTTGCTGCGCTATAAAAGAAACTGTTAATAAATAAATAAATATGACATAAAGTAGTCACAATACTTAAAATAAAAAGATAAATATAGACACACAGAAATAGACTGCAAACAGTTTTATATTAAATAAAAGGGTATAAAAACAATGTATTAAATTGCATTTCAGTCACTTAGCCTGTGCTAAGCACCTGTGGTAGTTACTCCCTTGAAAGCACAGTACCACTTCCTTGTAGAAAATAACCACTTGGACATTTGCTAAACCAGGACATTGGTTACTAAACGGCCATTTATTGTAATTGTATCAAATGTATAATATTATTGAATTTAATATAATACCTGTAGCATGTATATCTTATTTTTATTCTCAGTTAACATTTTTGTGTTTTCCTTTATTTCACTTTGTCTCTCTTTTTACTGATTCACCCATTTTGTTGCCTTTCACCAGAAACCTCCTTCACACTCCTTGGTACGCCTCATATGTCCAAATAACAATTGTGTTAAAATTAGATGACAAGTGTGATTTTACAGTAGAATGTCTCTGGGACTAATTCAGACTTGCTTGTAGATGTGCGGGAAAAAACATCTACAATCAATTTCTTTGACATGTGGGGGGGACACCCAGCAGAGGGCAAGTCTGCCCCGAAAGCCGGATGCAGCCCCCCCACAGACATTCGAGAGCATCTCACGGTGGCGATGTTTGAGTAGCCCTCTGTCTGCGAAGGCAGACGGCTGCCCGCCATGTTAATGGTCACCGCGGCTGCGTTTCACACCATGCAGCCGCCATGGCTTGCCCCACAAACGGTCTGGACACGTCTGTGTTGTCTGTCCTGCCCCCCTCCAGGTCTTAAACTGTGTTCTGAAGATAACGCACTTTAGGACCTTGCACATGCGCGTACCGGCGTACGCAGATGTGCAGAAATTGCTTCATAGCGATTTTAGCACATCTGCGTCAGGGTCTGAATTAGGCCCTTTGTCAGCAGAGTACATAGCACAGAACTCAGAAAATACTAATAGTTTTGATATATTATTAATATTGGCAAAGTGAAATAAAATATTACAGTGACATCTCCGATAATATTAGTTGTTTCTTCATTCAAAACAGTATAGTGAGCATGCTCCTATATGCACCATGCTTGCTCTGTATAAATGGGATTACGTTATGATGGGCTGGTAACGAGCATGCAAAATCCTACATCAAGCAAAGGGTTCCATGAACCAGACTCTTGTTCATGTTTCCACAAATTCTTATGAAGCCGCTCTTTGCCTCATTGTGACTGTTAATTACATACAGATGCGGACCAAACTGCTGGGGGTCCTGCATTTAGTCACATAATTAAGACCTCTTTGTAGCCTTATTTTCTGTGATCAAACGATGTCTAAGACCCCTAACTAACTATCGCAGGTGCGTCCCCTTTATGTGGTTTTATTTCTGTGGATAAAGGGCAGCTGTGTTACATGGGATCAGGCCTGGGAGTATGAAAACAGCTGGTATGTGTCTGGCTTTTGTTGTGCAATCAGTTCACTACAGTATACCAATCTGGATCACAATCAGATCTTTTTTTATTTTAGATCTGATGATTTTTGACTTCCTGTTGATTCAAAACAGAGTGCTAGCTTCATGCGTGGTACGGTTTTTACCAGAATGATGTGCGCAATTGAAAAATAGGTTTATTTTAAAAGTACAATTGGAATCAGGCTTACCATACCGGGACGCACATGGATTATACAGGTTCTGTGGCTGATTAAAATGAGGTGAAATGCATGTCTTATGTTTTATGTGTTTTTTCCTTTTTCTGTGTGTCTTTTGGGGAGATGCAGCATATAGGAATTGAATTTGCTGTATATTTTTGTATACTTGGCCAGTAAGGGTAGGGCGAAACATAGCGGCCGAGTAGGTCCCGATCAGCGGGACCCACTTGGCCGGAAGGAGACTGCACATGGTCAGGCGCTAGGGTTACCACCTCATAGCTTTAATTCTGGACACATATTAATTACACAGGTTCTGTGGCTGATTAAAACCAGGTGAAATGGAGTCTTGAAGTCAGCCAGCCACAGAACCTGTGTAATTAATATGTGTCCAGAATTAAAGGGATGAGGTGGTAATCCTAGCAGGCGCCCACACATATGTGGCAGTCCCGCCGCCTCTGGCCCCAACCGCGGCATTCTGCGGTTGGGCTGGATGACAGGATGGCGGGATTTCAATGTGAACACATACATTTCAGTGTGGCTTTGCCGCACTGTGTTCTATTGAAATCTCGTGTGTCACTAGCCGGATCCTGTTCTGCGGCATGCCGCAGAACAGGATCCGTGTGCACACAAAACCCCCTCCTGGCCGGGACCCACTTGGCCGCTATGTGTGGCCCTAGCCTTAAGCTGATTCTGATTGATGTCAACCAGCCACAGGACCTGTGTAATTCATGAGTGTCCCGGTTTAAAGAGATAGTATTGTAAGCCTAATTATAATACACATAGGGGGTCATTCCGAGTTGTTCGCTCTGTATTTTTTTTCGCATCGCAGCGATTTTCCGCTCAGTGCGCATGCGCAATGTCCGCAGTGTGACTGCGCCAAGTAAATTTGCTATGCAGTTAGGAATTTTACTCACAGCTTTTTCATCGTTCTGGTGATCATAGTGTGATTGACAGGAAGTGGGTGTTACTGGGCGGAAACTGGCCGTTTTATGGGTGTGTGCGGAAAAACGCTACCGTTTCTGGGAAAAACGCGGGAGTGGCTGGAGAAACGGAGGAGTGTCTGGGCGAACGCTGGGTGTGTTTGTGACGTCAAACCAGGAACGACAAACACTGAACTGATCGCAGATGCCGAGTAAGTCTGGAGCTACTCAGAAACTGCTAAGAGAGGTGTAATCGCAATATTGCGAATACGTCGTTCGCAATTTTAAGAAGCTAAGATTCACTCCCAGTAGGCGGCGGCTTAGCGTGAGTAAATCTGCTAAAAGCAGCTTGCGAGCGAACAACTCGGAATGAGGGCCATAATTCACATGATCGTCTTTATATGAAAAATTTCCATTGAAACCAACTGAATTACCAATAGAGTTTACCCACCTTTCATTTTTTTTTTTTTTTAACAATGTGATTTAAAAAATAAATAAATAATGGAATTGAATGCTTGGATTGTAAATTGTGGTGCCAGCTAAAAGGAGCTTTAGAGAGACACCTGGGGGCAGCTGGCACGCATCCTTAGTTAAGCTCTGCTGGTATGTACATAAACATAGTTTAGTGATATTAAAATCATGTTTAAACACTTGCAATGCATTCATGGAACCACTAGGAACAGCTGCCACGTCCTTCTCCTCATAGCAGCCATGGTTATGACTATTTCCAGGGATGTTTTGCATGAAAATCTGCCCTGTGACTGCTGGTATAGAACAGCAAGGATCTCTTTACAGTAACCACTCGTAGAAGAATTGGGGGAGTTGTAGCAATATTTTAGTACAATAGTAGTAACGTATAGTACAGTGTTAGATGGAACAGTTGGTAGGATACAGTACAGAGTTGGATGGAGCAGTAGGTAGGATATAGTACAGAGTTGGATGGAGCAGTAGGTAGGATATAGTATAGAGTTGGATGGAGCAGTAGGTAGGATATAGGGGGTCATTCCGAGTTGTTTGCTCGTTGCCAATTTTCGCTATACTGCGATTAGTCGCTTACTGCGCATGCGCAAGGTTCGCAGAGCGCATGCGCTTAGGTATTTTACACAAAAGTTAGGTATTTTACTCACGGCATAACAAAGCTTTTTCATCGCTGTGCTGATCGTAGTGTGATTGACAGGAAGTGGGTGTTTCTGGGCGGAAACTGTCCGTTTTATGGGAGTGTGCGGAAAAACGCAGGCGTTCGAGTTGCAAAACGCAGGAGTGGCTGGAGAAACGGGGGAATGGTTGGGCGAACGCTGGGTGTGTTTGTGACGTCAAACCAGGAACGAAAAGGACTGAGCTGGTCGCAATGGCTGAGTTAGTCTGGAGCTACTCAGAAACTGCTAAGAAATTTCTATTCGCAATTCTGCTAATCTTTCGTTCGCACTTCTGCTAAGCTAAGATACACTCCCAGAGGGCGCGGCTTAGCGTGTGCAATGCTGCTAAAAGCAGCTAGCGAGCGAACAACTTGGAATCACCCCCATAGTACAGAGATGGATGGAGCAGTAGGTAGAATATAGTACAGAGTTTAGGTAGGATATAGTACAGAGTTGGATGGAGCAGTAGGTAGGATATAGTACAGAGTTGGATGGAGCAGTACGTAGGATATAGTAGAGTTGGATGGAGCAGTAGGTAGGATATAGTACAGAGTTGGATGGAGCAGTAGGTAGGATATAGTACAAAGTTAGATGGAGCAGTAGGTAGGATAGAGTACAGCGTTAGATGGAAACAGTTGGTAGGATACAGTACAGAGTTGGATGGAGCAGTAGGTAGGATATAGTACAGAGTTGGATGGAGCAGTAGGTAGGAAACAGTACAGAGATGGATGGACCAGTAGGTAGGATATAGTACAGAGTTGGATGGAGCAGTAGGTAGGATATAGTAGAGAGATGGATGGAGCAGTAGGTAGGATATAGTACAGAGGTGGATGGAGCAGTAGGTAGGATATAGTACAGAGTTGGATGGAGCAGTAGGTAGGATATAGTACAGAGATGGATGGAGCAGTAGGTAGGATATAGTACAGAGGTGGATGGAGCAGTAGGTAGGATATAGTACAGAGTTGGATGGAGCAGTACGTCGGATATAGTAGAGTTGGATGGAGCAGTAGGTAGGATATAGTACAGAGGTGGATGGAGCAGTAGGTAGGATATAGTACAGAGGTTGATGGAGCAATAGTTAGGATATAGTACAGAGATGGATGGAACAGTAAATAGGGTATAGTACAGAGGTAAATGGAGCAGTAGGTAGGATATAGTACAGAGATGGATGGAGCAGTAGGTAGGATATAGTACAGAGTTGGATGGAGCAGTAGGTAGGATATAGTACAGAGATGGATGGAGCAGTAAGTAGGATATAGTACAGAGTTGGATGGAGCAGTAGGTAGGATATAGTAGAGTTGGATGGAGCAGTAGGTAGGATATAGTACAGAGGTGGATGGAGCAGTAGGTAGGATATAGTACAGAGTTGGATGGAGCAGTAGGTAGGATATAGTAGAGTTGGATGGAGCAGTAGGTAGGATATAGTACAGAGGTTATAGGTTATAGTACAGGGTTAGATGGAATAGTAGGTAGAATATAGTACAGAGATGGATGGAGCAGTAGGTAGGATTTAGTACAGAGTTGGATGGAGCAGTAGGTAGGAAACAGTACAGAGATGGATGGACCAGTAGGTAGGATATAGTACAGAGTTGGATGGAGCAGTAGGTAGGATATAGTAGAGAGATGGATGGAGCAGTAGGTAGGATATAGTACAGAGGTGGATGGAGCAGTAGGTAGGATATAGTACAGAGTTGGATGGAGCAGTAGGTAGGAAACAGTACAGAGATGGATGGACCAGTAGGTAGGATATAGTACAGAGTTGGATGGAGCAGTAGGTAGGATATAGTAGAGAGATGGATGGAGCAGTAGGTAGGATATAGTACAGAGGTGGATGGAGCAGTAGGTAGGATATAGTACAGAGTTGGATGGAGCAGTAGGTAGGATATAGTACAGAGATGGATGGAGCAGTAGGTAGGATATAGTACAGAGGTGGATGGAGCAGTAGGTAGGATATAGTACAGAGTTGGATGGAGCAGTACGTCGGATATAGTAGAGTTGGATGGAGCAGTAGGTAGGATATAGTACAGAGGTGGATGGAGCAGTAGGTAGGATATAGTACAGAGGTTGATGGAGCAATAGTTAGGATATAGTACAGAGATGGATGGAACAGTAAATAGGGTATAGTACAGAGGTAAATGGAGCAGTAGGTAGGATATAGTACAGAGATGGATGGAGCAGTAGGTAGGATATAGTACAGAGTTGGATGGAGCAGTAGGTAGGATATAGTACAGAGATGGATGGAGCAGTAAGTAGGATATAGTACAGAGTTGGATGGAGCAGTAGGTAGGATATAGTAGAGTTGGATGGAGCAGTAGGTAGGATATAGTACAGAGGTGGATGGAGCAGTAGGTAGGATATAGTACAGAGTTGGATGGAGCAGTAGGTAGGATATAGTAGAGTTGGATGGAGCAGTAGGTAGGATATAGTACAGAGGTTATAGGTTATAGTACAGGGTTAGATGGAATAGTAGGTAGAATATAGTACAGAGATGGATGGAGCAGTAGGTAGGATTTAGTACAAATGTGGATGGAACAGTAGGTAGGATATAGTAGAGATGGATGGAGCAATAGGTAGGATATAGAGTTGGATGGAGCTGTAGGTAGGATATAGTAGAGTTGGATGGAGCAGTAGGTAGGATATAGAGTTGGATGGAGCAGTTGGCAGTATATAGTAGAGTTGGATGGAGCAGTAGGTAGGATATAGAGTTGGATGGAGCAGTAGGTAGGATATAGTACAGAGGTGGATGAAGCAATAAGTAGGATATAGTAGAGTTGGATGGAGCAGTAGGTAGGATATAGTACAGAGGTGGATGAAGCAATAAGTAGGATATAGTAGAGTTGGATGGAGCAGTAGGTAGGATATAGTAGAGTTGTATGGAAGAGTAGGTAGGATATAGAGTTGGATGGAGCAGTAGGTAGGATATAGTAGAGTTGCATGGAAGAGTAGGTAGGATATAGAGTTGGATGGAGCAGTAGGTAGGATATAGTACAGTTGGATGGAGCAGTAGGTAGGATATAGAGTTGAATGAAGCAATAAGTAGGATATAGCTGAGTTGGATGGAGCAGTAAGTAGGATAGTCAGTCACCGAGCAAAGACGCGCGTGCACAGTTCCGACCCATTTGCACGGCAGCGAAGAACCGCTGCGTGTGAATGGTTCGGAATGACCCCCATAGTACAGAGATGATGGAGCAGTAGGTAGGATATAGTACAGAGTTAGATGGAACAGTTTGTAGGTTATAGTACAGGGTTAGATGGAATAGTAGGTAGAATATAGTACAGAGATGGATGGAGCAGTAGGTAGGATTTAGTACAAATGTGGATGGAGCAGTAGGTAGGATATAGTACAGAGTTGAATGGAGCAGTAGGTAGGATATAGTACAGAGTTGGATGGAGCAGTAGGTAGGATATAGTACAGAGTTGGATGGAGCAGTAGGTAGGATATAGTACAGATTTGGATGGAGCAGTAGGTAGGATATAGTACAGAGTTGGATGGAGCAGTAGGTAAGATATAGTACAGAGGTGGATGGAGCAGTAGGTAGGATATAGTACTGAGGTGGATGGAGCAGTAGGTAGGATATAGCCCAGAGTTGGCTGGAACAGTTTGTAGGATATAGTACAGAGTTGGATGGAGCAGTACTATAGGTAGGATATTGTACGGAGGTGGATGGAGCAATAGGAAGGATATAGTAGAGTTGGATGGAGCAGTAGGTAGGATATAGTACAGAGGTGGATGAAGCAATAAGTAGGATATAGTAGAGTTGGATGGAGCAGTAGGTAGGATATAGAGTTGGATGAAGCAGTAGGTAGGATATAGTAGAGATGGATGGAGCAGTAGGTAGGATATAGAGTTGGATGGAGCAGTAGGTAGGATATAGTAGAGTTGTATGGAAGAGTAGGTAGGATGTAGAGTTGGATGGAGCAGTAGGTAGGATGTAGAGTTGGATGGAGCAGTAGGTAGGATATAGAGTTGAATGAAGCAATAAGTAGGATATAGCTGAGTTGGATGGAGCAGTAAGTAGGATAGTCAGTCACCGAGCAAAGACGCGCGTGCACAGTTCCGACCCATTTGCACGGCAGCGAAGAACCGCTGCGTGCGAATGGTTCGGAATGACCCTCATAGTACAGAGATGATGGAGCAGTAGGTAGGATATAGTACAGAGTTAGATGGAACAGTTTGTAGGTTATAGTACAGGGTTAGATGGAATAGTAGGTAGAATATAGTACAGAGATGGATGGAGCAGTAGGTAGGATATAGTACAGAGTTGAATGGAGCAGTACTAGGTAGGATATAGTACAGAGTTGGATGGAGCAGTAGGTAGGATATAGTACAGAGTTGGATGGAGCAGTAGGTAGGATATAGTACAGATTTGGATGGAGCAGTAGGTAGGATATAGTACAGAGTTGGATGGAGCAGTAGGTAGGATATAGTACAGATTTGGATGGAGCAGTAGGTAGGATATAGTACAGAGTTGGATGGAGCAGTAGGTAGGATACAGTACAGAGTTGGATGGAGCAGTAGGTAAGATATAGTACAGAGGTGGATGGAGCAGTAGGTAGGATATAGTACTGAGGTGGATGGAGCAGTAGGTAGGATATAGCCCAGAGTTGGCTGGAACAGTTTGTAGGATATAGTACAGAGTTGGATGGAGCAGTACTATAGGTAGGATATTGTACGGAGGTGGATGGAGCAATAGGAAGGATATAGTAGAGTTGGATGGAGCAGTAGGTAGGATATAGTACAGAGGTGGATGAAGCAATAAGTAGGATATAGTAGAGTTGGATGGAGCAGTAGGTAGGATATAGAGTTGGATGAAGCAGTAGGTAGGATATAGTAGAGATGGATGGAGCAGTAGGTAGGATATAGAGTTGGATGGAGCAGTAGGTAGGATATAGTAGAGTTGTATGGAAGAGTAGGTAGGATGTAGAGTTGGATGGAGCAGTAGGTAGGATATAGAGTTGGATGAAGCAATAAGTAGGATATAGCAGAGTTGGATGGAGCAGTAAGTAGGATAGTCAGTCGCCGGGCAAAGACGCGTGTGCGCAATGCGCACGATGCGCATGCGCAGTTCCAACCCGTTTGCACGACAGCGAAGAACCACTGCGTGCGAACGGTTCGGAATGGCCCCCATAGTACAGAGATGAATGGAGCAGTAGGTAGGATATAGTACAGAGTTAGATGGAACAGTTTGTAGGTTATGGCACAGGATTAGATGGAATAGTAGGTAGAATATAGTACAGAGATGGATGGAGCAGTAGGTAGGATTTAGTACAAATGTGGATGGAGCAGTGGGTAGGATATAGTACAGAGTTGGATGGAGCAGTAGGTAGGATATAGTACAGAGTTAGAGTTGGATGGAGCAGTAGGTAGGATATAGTACTGAGGTGGATGGAGCAGTAGGTAGAATATAGTCCAGAGTTGGATGGAACAGTTTCTAGGATATAGTACAGAGTTGGATGGAGCAGTACTGTAGGAAGGATATAGTATAGAGGTGGATGGAGCAATAGGAAGGATATAGTAAAGTTAGATGGAGCAGTAGGTAGGATATAGTAGAGATGGATTGAGCAGTAGGTAGGATATAGAGTTGGATGGAGCAGTAGGTAGTATATAGTAGAGTTGGATGGAGCAGTAGGTAGGATATAGAGTTTGATGAAGTAGTAGGTGGGATATAGTACAGAGGTGGATGAAGCAATAAGTAGGATATAGTAGAGTTGTATGGAAGATTAGGTAGGAGATAGAGTTGGATGGAGCAGTAGGTAGGATATAGTAGAGTTGAATGGAGCAGTAGGTAGGATATAGAGTTGGATGGAGCAGTTGGTAGGAGATAGAGTTGGATGGAGCAGTAGGTAGGATATAGTACAGAGGTGGATGAAGCAATAAGTAGGATATAGCAGAGTTGGATGGAGCAGTAGGTAGGATATAGAGTTGGATGGAGCAGTTGGTAGGATATAGAGTTGGATGGAGCAGTAGGTAGGATATAGTACAGAGGTGAATGAAGCAATAAGTAGGATATAGTAGAGTTGGATGGAGCAGTAGGTAGGATATAGTAGAGTTGTATGGAGCAGTAGTTGGGATATAGAGTTGGATGGAGCAGTAGGTAGGATATAGTACAGATGTAGATGGAGCAAAGAGTATAGTTTAGAGGTTGATGGGGCAGTGGGTGGGATATAGAACAGCAGTTGAAAGGGATGGTGGATGGATGAGGTATGTTGGAGCGTGGGACTGTGGATATGCTATGAGTGATGACTGCTCATAAAGGAGATGTTGAATAATATCTGATGATGGAACATTTGAGGAGCATATTGATCCAGTTAACGCTGGAGTAACATTGCACTTCGGAGTTCCTGGGGTGGTCAGTGACTCAGGTCTTTTTGGAACTGGTGACTCGCTTCTGTGTGATCACACAGGATGGTAGCTGCAGCGTGTAGGAGACAGGAAAAGCTTGGAACACAGGAGTGCGGGTAATATTTCTCACACTGGTACAGCTTAGATCCTTGTTTAGCAAATGCAGAAGATAAGATTCCTCATTTCCCCCTGTCTGTACTTTAATTACTCCGACTTACAGCATCCTTCAGTTCTCATGTCTGAATAATGAAAAGCATGTGTCAGCAGTTAATCATTTTATTCCAACTGTATGACCCACAGTACTCTGTACTGCAACATGACAAGTTTACTCAATTCTGCTGTCGCTGAAGCAAAGCGGAAGGTGATCATTGGAGGTGCTCAGCTCACTTTCTCCCACATCCCCCTGTCACATCGCCCCTTCCTGTAATTATAGCTCACTGCTGTACCTGATAGAAAACAGATGTTAGAGGAAAACTTCTCCATATCATGGAAAGTGCAGAGTCATGAATGATGGCATTTAACAGCGCCAGCCCTACCCCCTCTTAATAAACTACCACACCATGCCAGCACAGTAACTGTGCAAATACCACTACACCGAAGTGTACATATGCTGCCTGATACTGACACCACTGCACCATGACATGTATACACACAGCCCAGGTCCAGCACAGACACTATTACTCCATTACACCATAACATGTATACACACAGCCCAGGTCCAGCAGAGACACTACTACTCCATTACACCATAACTTGTATACACACAGCCCAGGTCCAGCAGAGACACTACTACTCCATTACACCATAACATGTACACACACAGCCCAGGTCCAGCACAGACACTACTACACCATTACACCATAACATGTACACACACAGCCTAGGTCCAGCAGAGACACTATTACACCATTACACCATAACATGTACACACACAGCCTAGGTCCAGCAGAGACAGTACTACACCATTACACCATAACATGTATACACACAGCCCAGGTCCAGCACAGACACTACTACACCATTACACCATAACATGTATACACACAGCCCAGGTCCAGCACAGACACTACTACTCCATTACACCATAACTTGTATACACACAGCCCAGGTCCAGCAGAGACACTACTACTCCATTACACCATAACATGTATACACACAGCCTAGGTCCAGCAGAGACAGTACTACACCATAACATGTATACACACAGCCCAGATCCAGCACAGACACTACTACACCATGACATGTATACACACAGCCCAGGTCCAGTACAGACACTACTACACCATAACATGTATACACACAGCCCAGGTCCAGCACAGACACTACTACACCATTACATGTATACACACAGCCCAGGTCCAGCACAGACACTACTACACCATTACATGTATACACACAGCCCATGTCCAGCACAGACACTACTACACCATGACATGTATACACACAGCCCAGATCCAGCACAGACACTACTACACCATGACATGTATACACACAGCCCAGGTCCAGCACAGACACTACTACACCATGACATGTATACACACAGCCCACGTCCAGCACAGACACTACTACACCATGACATGTATACACACAGCCCAGATCCAGCACAGACACTACTACACCATGACAGGTATACACACAGCCCAGGTCCAGCACAGACACTACTACACCATGACATGTATACACACAGCCCAGATCCAGCACAGACACTATTACACCATGACATGTATACACACAGCCCAGATCCAGTACAGACACTACTACACCATGACATGTATACACACAGCCCAGGTCCAGCACAGACACTACTACACCATGACATGTATACACACAGCCCAGATCCAGTACAGACACTACTACACCATAACATGTATACACACAGCCCAGGTCCAGCACAGACACTACTACACCATTACATGTATACACACAGCCCAGGTCCAGCACACCATGACATGTATACACACAGCCCAGGTCCAGCACAGACACAACTACACCATGACATGTATACACACAGCCCAGATCCAGCACAGACACTACTACACCATAACATGTATACACACAACCCAGGTCCAGCACAGACACTACTACACCATGACAGGTATACACACAGCCCAGATCCAGCACAGACACTACTACACCATAACATGTATACACACAACCCAGGTCCAGCACAGACACTACTACACCATGACATGTATACACACAGCCCAGAGCCAGCACAGATACTACTACACTATAACATGTATACACACAGCCCAGGTCCAGCACAGACACTACTACACCGTGACAGGTATACACACAGCCCAGGCCCAGTACAGACACTACTACACCATGACATGTATACACACAACCCAGGTCCAGCACAGACACAACTACACCATGACATGTATACACACAACCCAGGTCCAGCACAGACACTACTACACCATGACAGGTATAATACAAACAGCCCAGGTCCAGCACAGACACTACTACACCATGACATGTATACACACAGCCCAGATCCAGCACAGACACTACTACACCATGACATGTATACACACAGCCCAGATCCAGCACAGACACTACTACACCGTGACATGTATACACACAGCCCAGATCCAGCACAGACACTACTACACCATTACATGTATACACACAGCCCAGGTCCAGCACAGACACTACTACACCATGACATGTATACACACAGCCCAGATCCAGCACAGACACTATTACACCATGACATGTATACACACAGCCCAGATCCAGTACAGACACTACTACACCATGACATGTATACACACAGCCCAGGTCCAGCACAGACACTACTACACCATGACATGTATACACACAGCCCAGATCCAGTACAGACACTACTACACCATAACATGTATACACACAGCCCAGGTCCAGCACAGACACTACTACACCATTACATGTATACACACAGCCCAGGTCCAGCACACCATGACATGTATACACACAGCCCAGGTCCAGCACAGACACAACTACACCATGACATGTATACACACAGCCCAGATCCAGCACAGACACTACTACACCATAACATGTATACACACAACCCAGGTCCAGCACAGACACTACTACACCATGACATGTATACACACAGCCCAGAGCCAGCACAGATACTACTACACCATAACATGTATACACACAGCCCAGGTCCAGCACAGACACTACTACACCGTGACAGGTATACACACAGCCCAGGCCCAGTACAGACACTACTACACCATGACATGTATACACACAACCCAGGTCCAGCACAGACACAACTACACCATGACATGTATACACACAACCCAGGTCCAGCACAGACACTACTACACCATGACAGGTATACACACAGCCCAGGTCCAGCACAGACACTACTACACCATGACATGTATACACACAGCCCAGATCCAGCACAGACACTACTACACCATGACATGTATACACACAGCCCAGATCCAGCACAGACACTACTACACCGTGACATGTATACACACAGCCCAGATCCAGCACAGACACTACTACACCATGACATGTATACACACAGCCCAGGCCCAGCACAGACACTACTACACCGTGACATCGGTGGCGTAACTAGAAATTTTTGTCCCCCAAGCCAAAAAATTCTTCGGCGCCCCCCCCCCCATCGCCCATAATTGGCACTATTAAAGGGCTAAATGTGCGTGCGCCTTCGGCGCGCGCTGCAAAATAGGGTGTGTGGCTTCGTTGGGATGGGCGTGGCTTCACATAAAGGGGCGTGGCATTGCAGGAAAAGACTACGTTATACCCCAGTTTTCCAACCTGCACGCCCAGACGTTAGCCACCACTGGAAAGAAAAATAATCCTGATTCATGCCCCTTACATTATTTGTAATTTTTCCTCCTTATAGTAATGCCCAGTATACATTATGCCACATACTGCAATGGCCCTTAGCCATTATGCCACACACAATAATGCACATGACACAATATGCACACACCATAATGCCCCCGACACATTATGCCACACACCGTAATGCCCCCGACACATTATGACAGGAATCGCAATGCCCGTTATACATTATGCTACACACTGCAATGCCCCTGATACATTATACCACATACCACAATGCCCGTGATATAGTATACAACACACCGTAATGCCTGACACATACCGCAATGCCCGTTATACCCTATGCTACACACCGCAATGCCCGTTATACATTATGCCACACTGCAATGACCCTGAGACATTATACCACATACCACAATGCCCGTGATACAGTATGCCACACACCGTAATGCCTGTGACACATTATGACACACACCGCAATGTCCGTGATACATTATGCCACATACCGTAATGCCCATTACACATTAAGTCCTACATTAAGGCTTCTAATTACTTTTAAATTACCTGCTCGTTGCCAGGGGTTTTCATGCTCAGGGTGTCATGCTCGTTGCCAGGGGTTTCATGCACTGGGTGTCATGCTCGTTGCCAGGTGTTTCATGCACTGGGTGTCATGCTCATTGCCAGGGGTTTCATGCACTGGGTGTCATGCTCGTTGCTAGGGGGTAGTGCTTGTTGCTAGGGCTGTGCTCCCAGTGCCACATATGTCTCCAGTGCCAGATATTACCCCACGGTGCCAGGTACTCACATGACCCCAGTGCACAATATAGGCCCCCCCCTATGTGCCAGGTACACATATACCCCACCAGTGCCACATATGCCCCCAGTGCCAGATATTCCCCCTCAGTGCCACATATGCCCCCAGTGCCAGATATCCCCCCCAGTGCCACATATGCCCCCAGTGCCAGATATTCCCCCCCAGTGCCAGCTATGCTCCCAGTGCCAGATTTCCCCCCCCCCAAGTGCCACATATGCCCCCAGTGCCAGATATGCTCCCAGTGCCAGTTTCCCCCCCCCCCCAGTGCCACATATGCCCCCAGTGCCAGATATTCCCCCCCAGTGCCATATATGCCCCCTCCCCCGCCGCCGCTGCTGCTCCCCCACTGGTTTGTGTTGGAGGGACACGGAGGGCACAGCGCGCGCATCTCCTGTGTCCCTCCTGCATCATCTCCGGCGGCCGCGGGTCTAATAAACGAAGTGCCGTTCGTGAGCTCTGATTGGCTCACGAACCGGCAGTTCTTCTATTAGACCCGCGGCCGCCGGAGATGATGCAGGAGGGACACAGGAGAGGCGCGCGCTGTGCCCTCCGTGTCCCTCCAACACGGCAGGGAGGGTTAGTAGGAGCAGATTGACATGCGGACGCTCGTCCGCATGTCAATCTGTGCTAGATCAGTGGCGCCCCCGCAGCCCCTCGCCCCCAAGCCACCGCGAGGGCTGCGGGGGCAGTAGTTACGCCACTGCATGACATGTATACACACAGCCCAGGTCCAGCACAGACACTACTACACCATGACATATATGCACACAGCCCAGATCCAGCACAAACACTACTACACCATAACATGTATACACACAGCCCAGATCCAGCACAGACACTACTACACCATGACATATATACACACAGCCCAGATCCAGCACAAACACTACTACACCATAACATGTATACACACAGCCCAGATCCAGCACAAACACTACTACACCATGACATGTATACACACAGCCCAGATCCAGCACAAACACTACTACACCATGACATGTATACACACAGCCCAGGTCCAGCACAGACACTACTACACCATGACATGTATACACACAGCCCAGGTCCAGCACAAACACTATTACACCATAACATGTATACACACAGCCCAGATCCAGCACAGACACTACTACACCATGACATGTATACACACAGCCCAGATCCAGCACAAACACTACTACACCATAACATGTATACACACAGCCCAGGTCCAGCACAGACACTACTACACCATGGGGGTCATTCAGACTTGATTGCTCGCTAGCTATTGTTTGCAGCGCTGCGATCATATAATCACCGCCTATAGGGGAGTGTATGTTTGCTTTGCAAGTGTGCGATCGCATGTGCAGCCGAGCACTACAGAAAAGTTTTGTGCAGTTTCTGAGTTGCCCAGAACTTACTCAGCCGCTGCGATCACTTCAGACTGTCCGGGCCCGGAATTGACGTCAGACACCTGGCCTGCAAATGCTTGGACACGCCTACGTTTTTCCAAACACTCCCAGAAACGGCTATGCGAATGGATTCTTCGTAAAATCCATCGCACAGCAACTATCGGCTTTGAACCCGTACGCCGCGCCTGCATTTTGCTGTGCATATGCATGCGCAGTTCTGACCTGAAAAAATCTAGCGTGCGGTCAGGTCTGAATGACCCCCCCATGGCAGCTATACACACAGCCCAGGTACAGCATAGAAACTACTACACCATGACATGTATACACACAGCCCAGATCCAGCACAGACACTACTACACCATGACATGTATACACACAAGGAACCTACAATTTCTCTGTGGAAATCAACTTATATCTATCCGTCACCACTTTGCTCCATGCTGCCTGCATCCAGCTCTCTCCCCTAGTCTGCAAATCAGGCTCCACATCACTGCCGGAGACGTCCGGCTGTGCGGCCACGGTTCATCAGCGCACACTGGTAAGCCTGCAGAGGAGACGGGGACACCGCTGAACAGCAATAGATGGGAGTTTGGAAACACTTCCAACAGCGGTGAGCTTAAATTTAAGTGGCATTGGACTGCTACAGTACATCTTTTAACAATTAAAAGCTACTTGCTGGTGACATTAATGATACACTAGGATTCTGGACTTGCTCAGCAATTATTGGCTAAATAGCCTATTCTGGACCCTTTAACACCAGCAACTGAGTTGTTTATTTCCACGAGAGATGTCCATTTGATATGGTTTTTAATTTTTTAATTGATATATCTTATTATTATTAAATTGTGCATTGTCATTCTATTTTTTATTGTCTAAATAAATTAGATAATTATGAATATTTAGCGCTCCCTGTGTACACATGTATGTATACATTATTGTAATTTCATGTATACACACAGCCCAGATCCAGCACAGACACTACTACACCATGACATGTATACACACAGCCCAGATCCAGCACAGATACTACTACATCATGACATGTATACACACAGCCCAGATCCAGCACAGACACTACTACACCATGACATGTATACACACAGCCCAGGTCCAGCCCAGACACTACTACACCATAACATGTATACACACAGCCCAGGTCCAGCATAGATACTACTACACCATAACATGTATACACACAGCCCAGGTCCAGTACAGACACTACTACACCGTGACATGTACACACACAGCCCAGGTCCAGCACAGACACTACTACACCATAACATGTATACACACAGCCCAGGTCCAGCCCAGACACTACTACACCATAACATGTATACACACAGCCCAGGTCCAGCACAGATACTACTACACCATAACATGTATACACACAGCCCAGATCCAGCACAAACACTACTACACCATGACATGTATACACACAGCCCAGGTCCAGCACAGACACTACTACACCATGACATGTATACAAACAGCCCAGATCCAGCACAGACACTACTACACCATGACATGTATACACACAGCCCAGGTCCAGTACAGACACTACTACACCATGACATGTATACAAACAGCCCAGATCCAGCACAGACACTACTATACCATGACATATATACACACAGCCCAGATCCAGCACAGACACTACTACACCGTGACAGATATACACACAGCCCAGGTCCAGTACAGACACTACTACACCATGACATGTATACACACAGCCCAGATCCAGCACAGATACTACTACACCATGACATGTATACACACAGCCCAGGTCCAGCACAGACACTACTACACCATGACATGTATACACACAGCCCAGATCCAGCACAGACACTACTACACCATAACATGTATACACACAGCCCAGATCCAGCACAGACACTACTACACCGTGACAGGTATACACACAGCCCAGGTCCAGTACAGACACTACTACACCATGACATGTATACACACAGCCCAGGTCCAGCACAGACACTACTACACCATAACATGTATACACACAGCGCAGGTCCAGCACAGACACTACTACACCATAACATGTATACACACAGCCCTGATCCAGCACAGACACTACTACACCATGACATGTATACACACAGCCCAGATCCAGCACAAACACTACTACACCATAACATGTATACACACAGCCCAGATCCAGCACAGACACTACTACACCATAACATGTATACACACAGCCCAGATCCAGCACAAACACTACTACACCATAACATGTATACACACAGCCCAGGTCCAGTACAGACACTACTACACCATGACATGTATACACACAGCCCATGTCCAACACAGATACTACTACACCATCACATGTATACACACAGCCCAGGTCCAGCACAGACACTACTACACCATGACATGTATACACACAGCCCAGGTCCAGCACAGACACTACTACACCATGACATGTATACACACAGCCCAGATACAGCACAGACACTACTACACCATGACATGTATACACACAGCCCAGGTCCAGCACAGACACTACTACACCATGACATGTATACACACAGCACAGACACTACTACACCATGACATGTATACACACAGCCCAGGTCCAGCACAGACACTACTACACCATGACATGTATACACACAGCCCAGATCCAGCACAGACACTACTACACCATGACATGTATACACACAGCCCAGGTCCAGCACAGACACTACTACACCATGACATGTATACACACAGCCCAGGTCCAGCACAGACACTACTACACCATAACATGTATACACACAGCCCAGGTCCAGCACAGACACTACTACACCATGACATGTATACACACAGCCCAGGTCCAGCACAGACACTACTACACCATGACATGTATACACACAGCCCAGGTCCAGTACAGACACTACTACACCATAACATGTATACACACAGCCCAGGTCCAGCACAGACACTACTACACCATAACATGTATACACACAGCCCATTAGAGATGTGCACTTGAAATTTTTCGGGTTTTGGTTTTGGGTTCGGTCCGCGGCCGTGTTTTGGGTTCGACCGCGTTTTGGCAAAACCTCACCGAATTTTTTTTGTCGGATTTCAAAAAACACTAAAAAACAGCTTAAATCATAGAATTTGGGGGTCATTTTGATCCCAAAGTATTATTAACCTCAAAAACCATAATTTCCACTCATTTTCAGTCTATTCTGAATACCTCACACCTCACAATATTATTTTTAGTCCTAAAATTTGCACCGAGGTCGCTGGATGACTAAGCTAAGCGACCCTAGTGGCCGACACAAACACCTGGCCCATCTTGGAGTGGCACTGCAGTGTCACGCAGGATGGCCCTTCCAAAAAACACTCCCCAAACAGCACATGACGCAAAGAAGAAAAAAAGAGGCGCAATGAGGTAGCTGTGTGAGTAAGCTAAGCGACCCTAGTGGCCGACACAAACACCTGGCCCATCTAGGAGTGGCACTGCAGTGTCACGCAGGATGGCCCTTCCAAAAAACACTCCCCAAACAGCACATGACGCAAAGAAGAAAAAAAGAGGCGCAATGAGGTAGCTGTGTGAGTAAGCTAAGCGACCCTAGTGGCCGACACAAACACCTGGCCCATCTAGGAGTGGCACTGCAGTGTCACGCAGGATGGCCCTTCCAAAAAACACTCCCCAAACAGCACATGACGCAAAGAAAAAAAGAGGCGCAATGAGGTAGCTGTGTGAGTAAGATAAGCGACCCTAGTGGCCGACACAAACACCTGGCCCATCTAGGAGTGGCACTGCAGTGTCACGCAGGATGGCCCTTCCAAAAAACACTCCCCAAACAGCACATGACGCAAAGAAAAAAAGAGGCGCAATGAGGTAGCTGTGTGAGTAAGATAAGCGACCCTAGTGGCCGACACAAACACCTGGCCCATCTAGGAGTGGCACTGCAGTGTCACGCAGGATGGCCCTTCCAAAAAATACTCCCCAAACAGCACATGACGCAAAGAAAAATTAAAGAAAAAAGAGGTGCAAGATGGAATTGTCCTTGGGCCCTCCCACCCACCCTTATGTTGTATAAACAGGACATGCACACTTTAACCAACCCATCATTTCAGTGACAGGGTCTGCCACACGACTGTGACTGAAATGACGGGTTGGTTTGGACCCCCACCAAAAAAGAAGCAATTAATCTCTCCTTGCACAAACTGGCTCTACAGAGGCAAGATGTCCACCTCATCATCATCCTCCGATATATCACCGTGTACATCCCCCTCCTCACAGATTATCAATTCGTCCCCACTGGAATCCACCATCTCAGCTCCCTGTGTACTTTGTGGAGGCAATTGCTGCTGGTCAATGTCTCCACGGAGGAAGTGATTATAATTCATTTTAATGAACATCATCTTCTCCACATTTTCTGGATGTAACCTTGTACGCCGATTGCTGACAAGGTGAGCGGCGGCACTAAACACTCTTTCGGAGTACACACTTGTGGGAGGGCAACTTAGGTAGAATAAAGCCAGTTTGTGCAAGGGCCTCCAAATTGCCTCTTTTTCCTGCCAGTATAAGTACGGACTGTCTGACGTGCCTACTTGGATGCGGTAACTCATATAATCCTCCACCATTCTTTCAATGGGGAGAGAATCATATGCAGTGACAGTAGACGACATGTCCGTAATCGTTGTCAGGTCCTTCAGTCCGGACCAGATGTCAGCATCAGCAGTCGCTCCAGACTGCCCTGCATCACCGCCAGTGGGTGGGCTCGGAATTCTGAGCCTTTTCCTCGCACCCCCAGTTGCGGGAGAATGTGAAGGAGGAGATGTTGACAGGTCGCGTTCCGCTTGACTTGACAATTTTCTCACCAGCAGGTCTTTGAACCCCAGCAGACTTGTGTGTGCCGGAAAGAGAGATCCAAGGTAGGTTTTAAATCTAGGATCGAGCACGGTGGCCAAAATGTAGTGCTCTGATTTCAACAGATTGACCACCCGTGAATCCTTGTTAAGCGAATTAAGGGCTCCATCCACAAGTCCCACATGCCTAGCGGAATCGCTCCGTGTTAGCTCCTCCTTCAATGTCTCCAGCTTCTTCTGCAAAAGCCTGATGAGGGGAATGACCTGACTCAGGCTGGCAGTGTCTGAACTGACTTCACGTGTGGCAAGTTCAAAGGGCAGCAGAACCTTGCACAACGTTGAAATCATTCTCCACTGCGCTTGAGACAGGTGCATTCCACCTCCTATATCGTGCTGAATTGTATAGGCTTGAATGGCCTTTTGCTGCTCCTCCAACCTCTGAAGCATATATAGGGATGAATTCCACCTCGTTACCACTTCTTGCTTCAGATGATGGCAGGGCAGGTTCAGGCGTTTTTGGTGTTGCTCCAGTCTTCTGTACGTGGTGCCTGTACGCCGAAAGTGTCCCGCAATTCTTCTGGCCACCGACAGCATCTCTTGCACGCCCCTGTCATTTTTTAAAAAATTCTGCACCACCAAATTCAAGGTATGTGCAAAACATGGGACGTGCTGGAATTTGCCCATATTTAATGCACACACAATATTGCTGGCGTTGTCCGATGCCACAAATCCACAGGAGAGTCCAATTGGGGTAAGCCATTCCGCGATGATCTTCCTCAGTTGCCGTAAGAGGTTTTCAGCTGTGTGCGTATTCTGGAAACCGGTGATACAAAGCGTAGCCTGCCTAGGAACGAGTTGGCGTTTGCGAGATGCTGCTACTGGTGCCGCCGCTGCTGTTCTTGCGGCGGGAGTCCATACATCTACCCAGTGGGCTGTCACAGTCATATAGTCCTGACCCTGCCCTGCTCCACTTGTCCACATGTCCGTGGTTAAGTGGACATTGGGTACAACTGCATTTTTTAGGACACTGGTGAGTCTTTTTCTGACGTCCGTGTACATTCTCGGTATCGCCTGCCTAGAGAAGTGGAACCTAGATGGTATTTGGTAACGGGGGCACACTACCTCAAGAAATTGTCTAGTTCCCTGTGAACTAACGGCGGATACCGGACGCACGTCTAACACCAACATAGTTGTCAAGGCCTCAGTTATCCGCTTTGCAACAGGATGACTGCTGTGATATTTCATCTTCCTCGCAAAGGACTGTTGGACAGTCAATTGCTTGGTGGAAGTAGTAAAAGTGGGCTTACGACTTCCCCTCTGGGATGACCATCGACTCCCAGCAGCAACAACAGCAGCGCCAGCAGCAGTAGGCGTTACACGCAAGGATGCATCGGAGGAATCCCAGGCAGGAGAGGACTCGTCAGAATTGCCAGTGACATGGCCTGCAGGACTATTGGCATTCCTGGGGAAGGAGGAAATTGACACTGAGGGAGTTGGTGGGGTGGTTTGCGTGAGCTTGGTTACAAGAGGAAGGGATTTACTGGTCAGTGGACTGCTTCCGCTGTCGCCCAAAGTTTTTGAACTTGTCACTGACTTATTATGAATGCGCTGCAGGTGACGTATAAGGGAGGATGTTCCGAGGTGGTTAACGTCCTTACCCCTACTTATTACAGCTTGACAAAGGCAACACACGGCTTGACAAATGTTGTCCGCATTTCTGTTGAAATACTTCCACACCGAAGAGCTGATTTTTTTGGTATTTTCACCAGGCATGTCAACGGCCATATTCCTCCCACGGACAACAGGTGTCTCCCCGGGTGCCTGACTTAAACAAACCACCTCACCATCAGAATCCTCCTTGTCAATTTCCTCCCCAGCGCCAGCAACACCCATATCCTCCTCATCCTGGTGTACTTCAACACTGACATCTTCAATCTGACTATCAGAAACTGGACTGCGGGTGCTCCTTCCAGCACTTGCAGGGGGCGTGCAAATGGTGGAAGGCGCATGCTCTTCACGTCCAGTGTTGGGAAGGTCAGGCATCGCAACCGACACAATTGGACTCTCCTTGTGGATTTGGGATTTCGAAGAATGCACAGTTCTTTGCGGTGCTTTTGCCAGCTTGAGTCTTTTCATTTTTCTAGCGAGAGGCTGAGTGCTTCCATCCTCATGTGAAGCTGAACCACTAGCCATGAACATAGGCCAGGGCCTCAGCCGTTCCTTGCCACTCCGTGTGGTAAATGGCATATTGGCAAGTTTACGCTTCTCCTCCGACAATTTTATTTTAGATTTTTGAGTCCTTTTTTTACTGATATTTGGTGTTTTGGATTTTACATGCTCTGTACTAAGACATTGGGCATCGGCCTTGGCAGACGACGTTGATGGCATTTCATCGTCTCGGCCATGACTAGTGGCAGCAGCTTCAGCACGAGGTGGAAGTGGATCTTGATCTTTCCCTATTTTTGGAACCTCAACATTTTTGTTCTCCATATTTTAATAGGCACAACTAAAAGGCACCTCAGGTAAACAATGGAGATGGATGGATACTAGTATACTTATGGATGGACGAGCGACTGCCGACACAGAGGTAGCTACAGCCGTGGACTACCGTACTGTGTCTGCTGCTAATATAGACTGGATGATAATGAGATGAAATTAATATATATATATATATATAATATCACTAGTACTGCAGCCGGACAGGTATATATATTTATTATGTAATGACGGACCTGCTGGACACTGTCAGCTCAGCACCGCAGACTGCTACAGTAAGCTACTATAGTAGTATGTATCAAGAAGAAAGAAAAAAAAAAAACACGGGTAGGTGGTATACAATTATGGATGGACGAGCGACTGCCGACACAGAGGTAGCTACAGCCGTGGACTACCGTACTGTGTCTGCTGCTAATATAGACTGGATGATAATGAGATGAAATTAATATATATATATATATATATAATATCACTAGTACTGCAGCCGGACAGGTATATATATTTATTATGTAATGACTGATGACAGACCTGCTGGACACTGTCAGCTCAGCACCGCAGACTGCTACAGTAAGCTACTATAGTAGTATGTATCAAGAAGAAAGAAAAAGAAAAAACCACGGGTAGGTGGTATACAATTATGGATGGACGAGCGACTGCCGACACAGAGGTAGCTACAGCCGTGGACTACCGTACTGTGTCTGCTGCTAATATAGACTGGATGATAATGAGATGAAATTAATATATATATATATATATATATATATATATAATATCACTAGTACTGCAGCCGGGCAGGTATATATATTTATTATGTAATGACGGACCTGCTGGACACTGTCAGCTCAGCACCGCAGACTGCTACAGTAAGCTACTATAGTAGTATGTATCAAGAAGAAAGAAAAAGAAAAACCACGGGTAGGTGGTATACAATTATGGATGGACGAGCGACTGCCGACACAGAGGTAGCTACAGCCGTGGACTACCGTACTGTGTCTGCTGCTAATATAGACTGGATGATAATGAGATGAAATTAATATATATATATATATAATATCACTAGTACTGCAGCCGGACAGGTATATATATTTATTATGTAATGACTGATGACGGACCTGCTGGACACTGTCAGCTCAGCACCGCAGACTGCTACAGTAAGCTACTATAGTAGTATGTATCAAGAAGAAAGAAAAAAAAAAACCACGGGTAGGTGGTATACAATTATGGATGGACGAGCGACTGCCGACACAGAGGTAGCTACAGCCGTGGACTACCGTACTGTGTCTGCTGCTAATATAGACTGGATGATAATGAGATGAAATTAATATATATATATATATATAATATCACTAGTACTGCAGCCGGACAGGTATATATATTTATTATGTAATGACGGACCTGCTGGACACTGTCAGCTCAGCACCGCAGACTGCTACAGTAAGCTACTATAGTAGTATGTATCAAGAAGAAAGAAAAAAAAAAACCACGGGTAGGTGGTATACAATTATGGATGGACGAGCGACTGCCGACACAGAGGTAGCTACAGCCGTGGACTACCGTACTGTGTCTGCTGCTAATATAGACTGGATGATAATGAGATGAAATTAATATATATATATATATAATATCACTAGTACTGCAGCCGGACAGGTATATATATTTATTATGTAATGACGGACCTGCTGGACACTGTCAGCTCAGCACCGCAGACTGCTACAGTAAGCTACTATAGTAGTATGTATCAAGAAGAAAGAAAAAAAAAACCACGGGTAGGTGGTATACAATTATGGATGGACGAGCGACTGCCGACACAGAGGTAGCTACAGCCGTGGACTACCGTACTGTGTCTGCTGCTAATATAGACTGGATGATAATGAGATTAAATTAATATATATATATATATAATATCACTAGTACTGCAGCCGGACAGGTATATATATTTATTATGTAATGACGGACCTGCTGGACACTGTCAGCTCAGCACCGCAGACTGCTACAGTAAGCTACTATAGTAGTATGTATCAAGAAGAAAGAAAAAAAAAAACCACGGGTAGGTGGTATACAATTATGGATGGACGAGCGACTGCCGACACAGAGGTAGCTACAGCCGTGGACTAACGTACTGTGTCTGCTGCTAATATAGACTGGATGATAATGAGATGAAATTAATATATATATATATAATATCACTAGTACTGCAGCCGGACAGGTATATATATTTATTATGTAATGACTGATGACGGACCTGCTGGACACTGTCAGCTCAGCACCGCAGACTGCTACAGTAAGCTACTATAGTATGTATCAAGAAGAAAGAAAAAAAAAAAAACACGGGTAGGTGGTATACAATTATATATATATATTAAACTGGTGGTGATTAATTAAACTGGTGGTCAGGTCACTGGTCACACTATCAGCAACTTGCAAGTAGTACTCCTAAGCAGACAATCACAATATACTGGTGGTCAGTGTGGTCACAATGGCAGTGTGGCACTCTGGCAGCAAAAGTGTGCACTGTACGTTAAAATATGTACTCCTGCTCTCAGACTCTAACTGCTCCCCACTGTCTCCCCCACAAGTCAGATATACATATACAGTCACACTACACTTCAGCAAGTAGTAGTACTCCTAAAAATGCTCCCCAAAATTACTAAATACTGTGTCTCTCTCTACTCTAGTCTCTTCTCTATAAACGGAGAGGACGCCAGCCACGTCCTCTCCCTATCAATCTCAATGCACGTGTGAAAATGGCGGCGACGCGCGGCTCCTTATATAGAATCCGAGTCTCGCGAGAATCCGACAGCGGGATGATGACGTTCGGGCGCGCTCTGGTTAACCGAGCAAGGCGGGAGGATCCGAGTCGCTCGGACCCGTGAGAAAAAAGCTGAAGTTCGGGCGGGTTCGGATTCCGAGGAACCGAACCCGCTCATCTCTAACATGTATACACACAGCCCATGTCCAACACAGATACTACTACACCATAACATGTGTACACACAGCCCAGATACAGCACAGACACTACTACACCATAACATGTATACACACAGCCCAGAGCCAGCACAGACACTACTACACCATGACAGGTATACACACAGCCCAGATCCAGCACAGATACTACTACATCATGACATGTATACACACAGCCCAGATCCAGCACAGACACTACTACACCATTACATGTTACCACACAGCCCAGATCCAGTACAGACACTACTACACCATAACATGTATACACACAGCCCAGGTCCAGTACAGACACTACTACACCATGACATGTATACACACAGCCCATGTCCAACACAGATACTACTACACCATAACATGTATACACACAGCCCAGGTCCAGTACAGACACTACTACACCATGACATGTATACACACAGCCCAGATCCAGCACAAACACTACTACACCATAACATGTATACACACAGCCCAGGTCCAGTACAGACACTACTACACCATGACATGTATACACACAGCCCATGTCCAACACAGACACTACTACACCATGACATGTATACACACAGCCCATGTCCAACACAGACACTACTACACCATGACATGTATACACACAGCCCAGATCCAGCACAGACACTACTACACCATGACATGTATACACACAGCCCAGGTCCAGCACAGACACTACTACACCATAACATGTATACGCACAGCCCAGAGCCAGCACAGATACTACTACATCATGACATGTATACACACAGCCCAGATCCAGCACAGATACTACAACATCATGACATGTGTACACACAGCCCAGATCCAGCACAGACACTACTACACCATGACATGTATACACACAGCACAGGTCCAGCACAGACACTACTACACCATAACATGTATACACACAGCCCAGGTCCAGCACAGACACTACTACACCATAACATGTATACACACAGCCCAGAGCCAGCACAGATACTACTACACCATGACATGTATACACACAGCCCAGGTCCAGCACAGACACTACTACACCATAACATGTATACACACAGCCCAGATCCAGCACAGACACTACTACACCATTACATGTTACCACACAGCCCAGATCCAGTACAGACACTACTACACCATAACATGTATACACACAGCCCAGGTCCAGCACAAACACTACTACACCATGACATGTATACACAAAGCCCAGATCCAGCACAAACACTACTACACCATAACATGTATACACACAGCCCAGGTCCAGCACAGACACTACTACACCATGACATGTATACACACAGCCCAGATCCAGCACAAACACTACTACACCATAACATGTATACACACAGCCCAGGTCCAGCACAGACACTACTACACCATAACATGTATACACACAGCCCAGAGCCAGCACAGATACTACTACACCGTGACATGTATACACACAGCCCAGATCCAGCACAAACACTACTACACCATAACATGTATACACACAGCCCAGGTCCAGCACGGACACTACTACACCATAACATGTATACACACAGCCCAGGTCCAGTACAGACACTACTACACCACAACATGTATACACACAGCCCAGATCCAGTACAAACACTACTACACTGTGACATGTATACACACAGCCCAGATCCAGTACAGACACTACTACACCATGACATGTATACAAACAGCCCAGATCCAGTACAGACACTACTACACCATGACATGTATACACACAGCCCAGATCCAGCACAAACACTACTACACCATAACATGTATACACACTGCCCAGGTCCAGCACAGACACTACTACACCATGACATGTATACACACAGCCCAGGTCCAGCACAAATACTACTACACCATGACATATATACACACAGCCCAGATCCAGCACAGACACTACTACACCATAACATGTATACACACAGCCCAGGTCCAGCACAGACACTACTACACCATGACATGTATACACACAGCCCAGGTCCAGCACAGACACTACTACACCATTACATGTATACACTCAGCCCAGATCCAGCACAGACACTACTACACCATTACATGTATACACACAGCCCAGATCCAGCACAGACACTACTACACCATGACATGTATACACACAGCCCAGATCCAGCACAGACACTACTACACCATGACATGTATACACACAGCCCAGATCCAGTACAGATACTACTACACCATGACATGTATACACACAACCCAGGTACAGCACAGACACTATTACACCATGACATGTATACACACAGCCCAGGTCCAGCACAGACACTATTACACCACGACATGTATACACACAGCCCAGGTCCAGCACAGACACTACTACACCGTGACATGTATACACACAGCCCAGGTCCAGCACAGACACTACTACACCATAACATGTACACACACAGCCCAGATCCAGCACAGACACTACTACACCATGACATGTATACACACAGCCCAGGTCCAGCACAGACACTACTACACCATGACATGTATACACACAGCCCAGATCCAGTACAGACACTACTACACCATAACATGTATACACACAGCCCAGGTCCAGCACAGACACTACTACACCATAACATGTATACACACAGCCCAGGTACAGCATAGAAACTACTACACCATGACATGTATACACACAGCCCAGGTCCAGCACAGACACTATTACACCATGACATGTATATACACAGCCCAGATCCAGCACAGACACTACTACACCATGACATGTATACACACAGCCCAGGTCCAGCACAAACACTACTACACCGTGACAGGTATACACACAGCCCAGGTCCAGCACAGATACTTCTACACCATGACATGTATACACACAGCCCAGGTCCAGCAGAGATACTACTACACCATGACATGTGTACACACAGCCCAGATCCAGCACAGACACTACTACACCATGACATGTATACACACAGCCCAGATCCAGTACAAACACTACTACACCATAACATGTATACACACAGCCCAGGTCCAGCACAGACACTATTACACCATGACATGTATACACACAGCACAGGTACAGCATAGAAACTACTACACAGTGACATGTATACACACAGCCCAGATCCAGCACAGACACTACTACACCATGACATGTATACACACAGCCCAGGTCCAGCACAGATACTACTACACCGTGACATGTATACACACAGCCCAGATCCAGCACAGACACTACTACACCTTGACATGTATACACACAGCCCAGGTCCAGCACAGACACTATTACACCATGACATGTATACACACAGCCCAGATCCAGCACAGACACTACTACACCATGACATGTATACACACAGCCCAGATCCAGCACAGACACTACTACACCATGACATGTATACACACAGCCCAGGTCCAGCACAGACACTACTACATCATAACATGTATACACACAGCCCAGATCCAGCACAGACACTACTACACCATGACATGTATACACACAGCCCAGGTCCAGCACAGACACTACTACACCATGACATGTATACACACAGCCCAGATCCATTCCAGTACAGACACTACTACACCATAACATGTATACACACAGCCCAGGTCCAGCACAGACACTACTACACCATAACATGTATACACACAGCCCAGGTACAGCATAGAAACTACTAGACCATGACATGTATACACACAGCCCAAGTCCAGCACAGACACTATTACACCATGACATGTATATACACAGCCCAGATCCAGCACAGACACTACTACACCATGACATGTATACACACAGCCCAGGTCCAGCACAAACACTACTACACCGTGACAGGTATACACACAGCCCAGGTCCAGCACAGATACTACTACACCATGACATGTGTACACACAGCCCAGATCCAGCACAGACACTACTACACCATGACATGTATACACACAGCCCAGATCCAGTACAAACACTACTACACCATAACATGTATACACACAGCCCAGGTCCAGCACAAACACTACTACACCGTGACAGGTATACACACAGCCCAGGTCCAGCACAGATACTACTACACCATGACATGTATACACACAGCCCAGGTCCAGCACAGACACTACTACACCTCGACATGTATACACACAGCCCAGATCCAGCACAGACACAACTACACCATAACATGTATACACACAGCCCAGATTCAGCACAGACACAACTACACCATAACATGTATACACACAGCCCAGGTCCAGCACAGACACTACTACACCATGACATGTATACACACAGCCCAGATCCAGCACAGACACAACTACACCATAACATGTATACACACAGCCCAGGTCCAGCACAGACACTACTACACCATGACATGTATACACACAGCCCAGGTCCAGTACAGATACTACTACACCATGACATGTATACACACAGCCCAGGTCCAGCACAGACACTACTACACCATAACATGTATACACACAGCCCAGGTCCAGCACAGACACTACTACACCATTACACCATAACATGTATACACACAGCCCAGGTCCAGCACAGACACTATTACACCATGACATGTATACACACAGCCCAGGTCCAACACAGACACTACTACACCGTGACATGTACACACACAGCCCAGGTCCAGTACAGACACTACTACACCATGACATGTATACACACAGCCCAGGTCCAGTACAGACACTACTACACCATGACATGTGTACACACAGCCCAGATCCAGCACAAACACTACTACACCATGACATGTATACACACAGCCCAGGTCCAGCACAGACACTACTACACCGTGACATGTATACACACAGCCCAGGTCCAGCACAGACACTAATACACCGTGACATGTATACACACAGCCCAGGTCCAGCACAGATACTGCTACACCGTGACATGTATACACACAGCCCAGGTCCAGCACAGACACTACTACACCATGACATGTATACACACAGCCCAGGTCCAGCACAGACACTATTACACCATGACATGTATATACACAGCCCAGATCCAGCACAGACACTACTACACCATGACATGTATACACACAGCCCAGGTCCAGCACAAACACTACTACACCATGACATGTATACACACAGCCCAGGTCCAGCACAGACACTATTACACCATGACATGTATACACACAGCCCAGGTCCAGAACAGATACTACTACACCGTGACATGTATACACACAGCCCAGGTCCAGCACAGACACTACTACACCATGACATGTATACACACAGCCCAGGTCCAGCACAGACACTATTACACCATGACATGTATATACACAGCCCAGATCCAGCACAGACACTACTACACCATGACATGTATACACACAGCCCTGGTCCAGCACAAACACTACTACACCATGACATGTATACACACAGCCCAGGTCCAGCACAGACACTATTACACCATGACATGTATACACACAGCCCAGATCCAGCACAGACACTACTACACCATGACATGTATACACACAGCCCAGGCCCAGCACAGACACTACTACACCGTGACATGTATACACACAGCCCAGGTCCAGCACAGACACTACTACACCGTGACATGTATACACACAGCCCAGGTCCAGCACAGACACTACTACACCATGACATGTATACACACAGCCCAGATCCAGTACAGACACTACTACACCATAACATGTATACACACAGCCCAGGTCCAGCACAGACACTACTACACCATTACACCATAACATGTATACACACAGCCCAGGTCCAGCACAGACACTATTACACCATGACATGTATACACACAGCCCAGGTCCAACACAGACACTACTACACCGTGACATGTACACACACAGCCCAGGTCCAGTACAGACACTACTACACCATGACATGTATACACACAGCCCAGGTCCAGTACAGACACTACTACACCATGACATGTGTACACACAGCCCAGATCCAGCACAAACACTACTACACCATGACATGTATACACACAGCCCAGGTCCAGCACAGACACTACTACACCGTGACATGTATACACACAGCCCAGGTCCAGCACAGACACTAATACACCGTGACATGTATACACACAGCCCAGGTCCAGCACAGATACTACTACACCGTGACATGTATACACACAGCCCAGGTCCAGCACAGACACTACTACACCATGACATGTATACACACAGCCCAGGTCCAGCACAGACACTATTACACCATGACATGTATATACACAGCCCAGATCCAGCACAGACACTACTACACCATGACATGTATACACACAGCCCAGGTCCAGCACAAACACTACTACACCATGACATGTATACACACAGCCCAGGTCCAGCACAGACACTATTACACCATGACATGTATACACACAGCCCAGGTCCAGCACAGATACTACTACACCGTGACATGTATACACACAGCCCAGGTCCAGCACAGACACTACTACACCATGACATGTATACACACAGCCCAGGTCCAGCACAGACACTATTACACCATGACATGTATATACACAGCCCAGATCCAGCACAGACACTACTACACCATGACATGTATACACACAGCCCAGGTCCAGCACAAACACTACTACACCATGACATGTATACACACAGCCCAGGTCCAGCACAGACACTATTACACCATGACATGTATACACACAGCCCAGGTCCAGCACAGACACTACTACACCGTGACATGTATACACACAGCCCAGGTCCAGCACAGACACTACTACACCGTGACATGTATACACACAGCCCAGGTCCAGCACAGACACTACTACACCGTGACATGTATACACACAGCCGAGGTCCAGCACAGACACTACTACACCATGACATGTATACACACAGCCCAGATCCAGTACAGACACTACTACACCATAACATGTATACACACAGCCCAGGTCCAGCACAGACACTACTACACCATAACATGTATACACACAGCCCAGGTACAGCATAGAAACTACTACACCATGACATGTATACACACAGCCCAGGTCCAGCACAGACACTACTACACCATGACATGTATACACACAGCCCAGGTCCAGCACAGACACTATTACACCATGACATGTATACACACAGCCCAGGTACAGCATATAAACTACTACACCATGACATGTATACACACAGCCCAGGTCCAGCACAGACACTATTACACCACGACATGTATACACACAGCCCAGGTCCAGCACAGACACTACTACACCGTGACATGTATACACACAGCCCAGGTCCAGCACAGACACTACTACACCATAACATGTATACACACAGCCCAGATCCAGCACAGACACTACTACACCATGACATGTATACACACAGCCCAGGTCCAGCACAGACACTACTACACCATGACATGTATACACACAGCCCAGATCCAGTACAGACACTACTACACCATAACATGTATACACACAGCCCAGGTCCAGCACAGACACTACTACACCATAACATGTATACACACAGCCCAGGTACAGCATAGAAACTACTACACCATGACATGTATACACACAGCCCAGGTCCAGCACAGACACTATTACACCATGACATGTATATACACAGCCCAGATCCAGCACAGACACTACTACACCATGACATGTATACACACAGCCCAGGTCCAGCACAAACACTACTACACCGTGACAGGTATACACACAGCCCAGGTCCAGCACAGATACTTCTACACCATGACATGTATACACACAGCCCAGGTCCAGCAGAGATACTACTACACCATGACATGTGTACACACAGCCCAGATCCAGCACAGACACTACTACACCATGACATGTATACACACAGCCCAGATCCAGTACAAACACTACTACACCATAACATGTATACACACAGCCCAGGTCCAGCACAGACACTATTACACCATGACATGTATACACACAGCACAGGTACAGCATAGAAACTACTACACAGTGACATGTATACACACAGCCCAGATCCAGCACAGACACTACTACACCATGACATGTATACACACAGCCCAGGTCCAGCACAGATACTACTACACCGTGACATGTATACACACAGCCCAGATCCAGCACAGACACTACTACACCTTGACATGTATACACACAGCCCAGGTCCAGCACAGACACTATTACACCATGACATGTATACACACAGCCCAGATCCAGCACAGACACTACTACACCATGACATGTATACACACAGCCCTGATCCAGCACAGACACTACTACACCATGACATGTATACACACAGCCCAGGTCCAGCACAGACACTACTACACCATAACATGTATACACACAGCCCAGATCCAGCACAGACACTACTACACCATGACATGTATACACACAGCCCAGGTCCAGCACAGACACTACTACACCATGACATGTATACACACAGCCCAGATCCAGTACAGACACTACTACACCATAACATGTATACACACAGCCCAGGTCCAGCACAGACACTACTACACCATAACATGTATACACACAGCCCAGGTACAGCATAGAAACTACTACACCATGACATGTATACACACAGCCCAAGTCCAGCACAGACACTATTACACCATGACATGTATATACACAGCCCAGATCCAGCACAGACACTACTACACCATGACATGTATACACACAGCCCAGGTCCAGCACAAACACTACTACACCGTGACAGGTATACACACAGCCCAGGTCCAGCACAGATACTACTACACCATGACATGTGTACACACAGCCCAGATCCAGCACAGACACTACTACACCATGACATGTATACACACAGCCCAGATCCAGTACAAACACTACTACACCATAACATGTATACACACAGCCCAGGTCCAGCACAGACACTATTACACCATGACATGTATACACACAGCCCAGATCCAGCACAGACACTACTACACCATGACATGTATACACACAGCCCAGGTCCAGCACAGATACTACTACACCGTGACATGTATATACACAGCCCAGATCCAGCACAGACACTACTACACCATGAC
Organism: Pseudophryne corroboree; assembly: GCF_028390025.1. Classification (NCBI taxonomy): domain Eukaryota; kingdom Metazoa; phylum Chordata; class Amphibia; order Anura; family Myobatrachidae; genus Pseudophryne; species Pseudophryne corroboree. The sequence goes on from NC_086451.1 coordinate 408,424,793, forward strand.
ATGTATACACACAGCCCAGGTCCAGCACAGACACTATTACACCATGACATGTATACACACAGCCCAGGTACAGCATATAAACTACTACACCATGACATGTATACACACAGCCCAGGTCCAGCACAGACACTATTACACCATGACATGTATACACACAGCCCAGGTCCAGCACAGACACTACTACACCGTGACATGTATACACACAGCCCAGGTCCAGCACAGACACAACTACACTATGACATGTTGAAGGGTTAACTCTTCTGTGCTTTGTAAATATTACTTTTTATATGATCAATTTCCTTATAATAGTTACAGTGTAAAAGTGAATATTTCTACTTCCCTAATGAAGGGTTAAAACATGCTATATGAACTGTTATGTGTTTGCATAGATGCGTGCTACCCTGTGCTCGGTACCTTTGTCTCCTCATACAGATACCAGGCTTGTATGAGGCTGGTTTTCAAGGGCAGTCCCATACCAGATCAAACCTGTTATTTTTACTTTTGTGTGTTACCAAATATCCTGTGTTACAGACTTTGTTAAATGTTTTGAGAAACTTGTAGAAAACCCATATATGGACATCCGCCTTATCAATTCTGCCTGGTAACTACTAACGAGCCAATGAGAGTGTAACAACATGTCAGTTACACCCATATACGTTGTCTTTTATACTTTTGTTAAACGAACAATAAACAGTGTGAATCTTTACTGCTTGTGTTGTGCATGTAACTTGTGGCTAAAGGTTTACACTCACGGACGTCTGAGAGGCCATCACATCGAGGGTTAAAGAATATAGGGGCAATCCTTTCAAGTGGGGGCTCCGTCCGCGATTCAGTGATCGTCCCTGGATGGTAAGATAGAGAATTTATTGTCTGTCTTTGCCATACGGGATTGCGGTCATACACTGAAGCTGAATCCGTGTCAGTGTTCTGGGAACACGTGACCAAACATCTTTAATGTCTGGGACTTAAAGATACGTCTGAGAAGGGACCAGGGGTCCAAGCGCAATTCTCCAAAGACGTTAGTATCTGGGATACTTAAAATAGACCTGGGAGTCTATACATAACGTGACGTTAGTATCTGGGATACTTAAAATAGACCTGGGAGTCTATACGTAACGTAGAGAATACCTCGATTTGATCGTCTATATATTCTTGTATGTTTGTAGTGAGATAAGTTCTTATATTTGATCAGACGGCTGGTAAGTTTTCGTCTGCCAGATATCTTTACTCAAACACTTTTCCTGCTTCCTGTTTAAAACGCTGTATTTTTCTGACATCTTGTACGAATGGTAAGTATCGTACACGTCAAAAGATTTCATGTTCTCACTATACAGATAATATTGTGATATTGTCAATGACTAATTAACTGGTTAGCTGATGCATGTATAGTAGAGTGTTGTAAATTTTAGATATTTTCTTTTAAAGTTGTACTGTTGATTTATATTACTGTCTGACAATGGGCTCTAGTCAGAGTAAAAAAAACTACATATCCCCCGCCCCTCCCTGGTGAGACATGCAAGATGTATGTCGCCCGCAACTCTACCTCAGAGTATTACTTAGTTAACCCATGGGTGGATAATTTAGCGGGATGGACAGAGAAAGCAGGACAGGACCCATTCCTACGGGAAGGCAGTAATTACCCTTTCTATATGGAGGATTAAAAATGTCAGTTCCCAACAGCACAGAAGCGAAGAAGTGAGAAACTGTAAATCTTTGAAATCCCTCTCCCTCCCCCTTGCATTCCAATGTATCCTGCGCTTGAGGACACAGATCTCTTGGCAGCAGTAACCCTTTCACACCAGATGGGATCGCCTCCAGCTCCACTGCTAGAAAATGCGTCCACTGGCTCTATCCCTAACGCACCAGTAACCCAGAGTTTAGATAATAGTAAAACACTGTCCCAAGCCCACTATTACCCTCGATGGCTGTATATCTTATTTGCGCAAAGCTTGCAAAGGACGCAGCGATACACATATGAAGGAAGTCTTTAAAACCCGTGCTCCTTTGCCTGTGCTTTTTTGCCTGTCGCTGTAGCTTGTAAACAGAAACCTTCGGAGTCTGTTACTGAGTTTTGGAAAAGGTTTAAGGACTGCTGGACAGATGACGCTGGCTTACCTTTGCTTAACTCAGAAAGCTTACTCATTTCCACCTTCATTAACAACCTTCTACCTTCTGTCATAGTTTCTGTTAAGCAAAACGTCTAACGTCTCTTCCTGGACTTCTGATAGTACGATAGATTTTGAAAAAAACATCTGTATGAGAAAGAGGCTGCAGGGTGTTTTGATGTAAAGAAACCTGCGCCCACTCATAACTATCAGAACTCCGGACGCTTTGACAGACAGAACCAACCCCGCAGTCAGGGAAGATTCCAAAGACCCCGCGCACTGACGGGGCCCGGAGGAGGGTATCCCAGCCTTTATTCAACTCACCCGTCATAGTAAAGATTCACCTCTGCTGCCACTTATTATAAATGGAAGTAAAATTCCCTTTTTAGTGGACAGCGGTGCAACAACCAGTGTTTTGTGTTCTGACCTATGCAGTATCCCCTCTCACCAGAAAAGATAGAAGGTCTCCGCCCCATGATACAGCAATTCTTACAACAGGGTATTCTCAGACATATTGTATCACCATACTGTACTCCTGTGAACCCTGTTGCCAAAGCTGATGGCAGTATAAGATTTGTACAGGATCTCAGAGCGATCAATCAGTTAATTGTCCCAATTGCACCAATTGTTCCAGATGTAAACTCACTCATTTCTGCAATCCCTGCAGATGCTGCGTTCTTCTCTGTAATTGATTTGAAGAATGCCTTTTTCAGCATACCTGTAGATTCACAGACACAATTACTTTTTGCCTTTTCTTTTGAGGGTAAACAACTTACCTGGTGCAGATTATTGATGCACCTGTTGTCTCCAGGCCACATTGGGGCCCTGGCAACCTCACCATGGTTCAGTCCTGCTACAGTATGCAGATGATCTGCTGCTCTGTAGTCAAACTGAGGAGGCCTGCCGAGAGGATGGTGTTTCATTACTAAACTGGCTTTGTGAATGTGGACACAAGGTGTCCAAAACAAAAATGCAATGGTGTAAAAAGCATGTTGATTACTTAGGTTTTGTGCTCACTCAGGGAGAGAGGAAAATCAGTCCACAACGCATACAGTCTGTATTGGGCCTGGTCACCCCAACTACCCAGAAGGAACTACTGTCCTTCCTGGGTATGGTAAATTACTGCAGACAGTGGATTTCTGATTGCTCTTATTATGATAACATTTTGAGACAAGCCACACTGAAGGACAAACCTAAAACTGTACAATGGTCACAAGAAATGTTAACTGCATATGAAAGTTTAAAATGTATGTTGATGAAAAGTCCGGCACTTGGCCTCCCCAATTATGTACTACCTTTCCATCTATATGCAAGGGACAATTGTAAAACCATGGCGGGGGTGCTCACACAGTTTCATGGAGGGAAGTTGCGCCCCGTGGCATTTTTTTTCCAAAGTCATGCCAGTGTCTGTGCAAGGTATGCCTGCCTGCCTCAGGGCTTTGGCAGCCTGTGCAATGGTTGCAGAAATGGCCACTACCCTCACTTTAGGCCACATCACAGTACTCCACACCACACATGATGTCCTGGCAATACTTAAAGGCTTGCACACACAGCACATGTCAGCACAACGCCTTAGTGGATATGAAGTACTCCTTTTGAGTAACCCTACCCTTACCATTAAGTACACTGCTAGTTCTTCTGGCCCTGCACCCATTCTCAATGCCCTTTTAGGCTTGAAAGGTCCCGAGGATGAACCACCCGACCTACATGACTGTGCTGCTTCCATTGAAGCTGAAACTTCTCCCAGACTTGACATGTCTCCCGTTCCCATACCAGGCGCAGACATAGTTTTTGTTGACGGCTCCTGTAGTAGGCCCAATGACAATACATACCAGGCTGGCTATGCCATTGTCACCCTCCCTGACACTGTGTTGGAAACCCTACCAACACCTTATCAGTCCGCGCAAGCTGCAGAACTCATTGCACTCACTAGAGCATGTCCCTCCCTTGACAACGTCCATCTGCTCACTCAACTTCAAGCTGCTGCGACTAATACTGATCTCTCCGACTGGACTTACCCAATTCTGCAGAAAAAATCCTAAATCAGGATTAATCTGCAAAGAGGGGAAACCCTGTATACCCCAGTCCAGTGCCCCTTTGCTCGTTGCCCATTGCCGTGGTGTTGGTCACCGTGGTGAAGCCACAACACTCCTCCTACTAACCAATGATTTTTATGTTACTAATGCCAAATCACTTGTGGACCAGTATGTTAGCAGATGCATCACTTGCCTCAGGAACAACCCTAACAACCCTAATAAAGCTAAACACCAGCATCTTGAATACCCCACCACCCCTTTTACACACTTACAAATTGATTTTACCCATATCCCTGGTACAGGTAAACAAGAATATGCCCTGGTCATTGTAGATATGTTCTCCCGCTGGCCAGAAGTATTCCTAACTAAGTCAGAGGATGCCAAGACAGTAGCAAGAATCCTAACACAGAAAATCATCCCTAGATGGGGGTGCCCCCTGCAAATAAATAGTGATAAAGGCTCAGCCTTTACAGCCAAAATCACACAGGCCTTAGTAAAAGCTCGGTACCACCTGCAGAGTTCAGGGGTCGTAGGAAGAATGAATAGGACCCTCAAAGACAAACTAAGGAAGGCCACAGGAGGTACCTTCCACAAATGGAAGCAGGTCCTTCCCATTGTCCTAGCAGAAATCAGAATGACCCCACAGAAAACTCTAGGATACTCACCCTTTGAAATACTAATGGGCAGACCCTTCCCCACACCCTGGGCTAAGAAACCGTTGATGATACAGGAAGGAGATCTAGAATTTATAAGGGAAGAGTATGTCAGGGCCCTCATAACCAAACTTGATGAAATTGAACATGAGGTTGTTTGTAAAAACCCTTTGAACCACAGGAACCTACACACCCCTTTAAAGTCGGAGACAGAGTCGTGGTGAAGGTGCTCCCCAGGAACAAGAGCCCAGGAGACTTCACCTATGGCCCAGAGGCGGAAGTCGTAGCAGTTACCCGAACAGCAGTCCTGACAGAGGAAAGTCCTACCTGGATCCATGCATCCCGAGTAAAAAAAGGTTCCTAGACCAGACCTAGAGAGGGAAGCAAGTGATTCCAGTGAGGTACGAACCGGGGCGGACAGCCCTGACCTCCCACCTAGCGAAGACAGAAGACCAGAGGAGGATGAAGAAAATGCCCCCTATCTTTACCCTGGGGACTATCTTGATAGCCCTACTGGCCCATTTTCCCCTCTCAATGACTGAGGTTGATATAACTCAGAATAAGGGAAACTGACACTATGGTATAACTCTTCCACCACATACACCGCAACCTACATACTAGATTATTTCCAATTCCCCCAACTAGCTGCTGTCCAAAAGTCTGTTGACTACCAGATCCGCGCTGACACCACAGACAACCTAAGCCCCGAGGTACCCTATATTTGCGTTACAGGCCATAACTGGGGAAATGATTGCAGCTCATGGTCCGCGGCTGCCTGGAACACAGGTACCCCATGGGGCTATAAGCCCGCTGAAGCCTTAGATGAAAAGGATAAACACGGAACATCATTAACTCAACGATTAACCCTTCTTAAAATGCCCAACAATTACTGCAACTCCCGCTCAGGCTAAAAATTGCGCCATTGGCGCGCAGGAAGACGTAAGCTTTGCAAGAATCATATAGTATAACAATAATGATTCTAAGAGGGGATTGAAGGGTTAACTCTTCTGTGCTTTGTAAATATTACTTTTTATATGATCAATTTCCTTATAATAGTTACAGTGTAAAAGTGAATATTTCTACTTCCCTAATGAAGGGTTAAAACATGCTATATGAACTGTTATGTGTTTGCATAGATGCGTGCTACCCTGTGCTGGGTACCTTTGTCTCCTCATACAGATACCAGGCTTGTATGAGGCTGGTTTTCAAGGGCAGTCCCATACCAGATCAAACCTGTTATTTTTACTTTTGTGTGTTACCAAATATCCTGTGTTACAGACTTTGTTAAATGTTTTGAGAAACTTGTAGAAAACCCATATATGGACATCCGCCTTATCAATTCTGCCTGGTAACTACTAACGAGCCAATGAGAGTGTAACAACATGTCAGTTACACCCATATACGTTGTCTTTTATACTTTTGTTAAACGAACAATAAACAGTGTGAATCTTTACTGCTTGTGTTGTGCATGTAACTTGTGGCTAAAGGTTTACACTCACGGACGTCTGAGAGGCCATCACATCGAGGGTTAAAGAATATAGGGGCAATCCTTTCACATGTATACACACAACCCAGGTACAGCACAGACACTATTACACCATGACATGTATACACACAGCCCAGGTACAGCATAGAAACTACTACACCATGACATGTATACACACAGCCCAGGTCCAGCACAGACACTATTACACCATGACATGTATATACACAGCCCAGATCCAGCACAGACACTACTACACCATGACATGTATACACACAGCCCAGGTCCAGCACAAACACTACTACACCGTGACAGGTATACACACAGCCCAGGTCCAGCACAGATACTACTACACCATGACATGTATACACACAGCCCAGGTCCAGCACAGATACTACTACACCATGACATGTATACACACAGCCCAGGTCCAGCACAGACACTACTACACCTCGACATGTATACACACAGCCCAGATCCAGCACAGACACAACTACACCATAACATGTATACACACAGCCCAGATTCAGCACAGACACAACTACACCATAACATGTATACACACAGCCCAGGTCCAGCACAGACACTACTACACCATGACATGTATACACACAGCCCAGATCCAGCACAGACACAACTACACCATAACATGTATACACACAGCCCAGGTCCAGCACAGACACTACTACACCATGACATGTATACACACAGCCCAGGTCCAGTACAGATACTACTACACCATGACATGTATACACACAGCCCAGGTCCAGCACAGACACTACTACACCATAACATGTATACACACAGCCCAGGTCCAGCACAGACACTATTACACCATGACATGTATACACACAGCCCAGGTCCAACACAGACACTACTACACCGTGACATGTACACACACAGCCCAGGTCCAGTACAGACACTACTACACCATGACATGTATACACACAGCCCAGGTCCAGTACAGACACTACTACACCATGACATGTGTACACACAGCCCAGATCCAGCACAAACACTACTACACCATGACATGTATACACACAGCCCAGGTCCAGCACAGACACTAATACACCGTGACATGTATACACACAGCCCAGGTCCAGCACAGATACTACTACACCGTGACATGTATACACACAGCCCAGGTCCAGCACAGACACTACTACACCATGACATGTATATACACAGCCCAGGTCCAGCACAGACACTATTACACCATGACATGTATACACACAGCCCAGGTCCAGCACAGATACTACTACACCGTGACATGTATACACACAACCCAGGTCCATCACAGACACTACTACACCGTGACAGGTATACACACAGCCCAGATCCAGCACAGACACTACTACACCATGACATGTATACACACAGCCCAGATCCAGCACAGACACTACTACACCATAACATGTATACACACAGCCCAGGTCCAGCACAGACACTACTACACCATAACATGTATACACACAGCCCAGGTCCAGCACAGACACTACTACACCATAACATGTATACACACAGCCCAGATCCAGTACAGACACTACTACACCATAACATGTATACACACAGCCCAGATCCAGTACAGACACTACTACACCATAACATGTATACACACAGCCCAGGTCCAGCACAGACACTACTACACCATAACATGTATACACACAGCCCAGATCCAGTACAGACACTACTACACTAAATACATGTCACTACTACAGAGGTGTATCTGGACAGACGGAAGGATGCTAAGAAAGTGATCAGACGTGCAAAGGCAGAAGCTGAGGAGAAAATGGCCCAGTCAGTAGATAAAGGGGGCAAAACCTTTTTTAAGTATATAAGTGAAAGGAGAAAATCAAATGGAGGAATAATAAGACTTAAGACAGAGAGTGGGCATTTGGTGGAGGGAGACAAGGCAATAGCAGATCACCTAAATAATTATTTTTGCTCAGTATTTACTACAGAAGAAGGGATGGGGCCACAGTTAAATTGCAAGGACATTCATAAAAATAAGGTAGATGAAAATACATTTACAGAGGAGAAGGTCCTAACAGAACTTTCAAAACTAAAAGTGGATAAATCAATGGGACCAGATGGGATACACCCAAGGATACTCAAAGAGCTAAAAGATGTGCTGGTTACACCTTTAACAGAATTATTTAACCAGTCACTAAATACAGGTGCTATTCCAGAGGACTGGAAAAGAGCAAATGTAGTTCCACTGCACAAAAGTGGAAGCAAGGAAGAAGCAAGTAACTACAGACCAGTAAGCCTTACATCAGTAGTAGGGAAAGTAATGGAAAAACTATTAAAAGAAAGAGTAGTGGAATATCTTAAATCAAACAACTTACAGGATCCAAAACAGCATGGATTTACTGGTGGGAGATCATGCCAAACAAATCTTATTGACTTTTTTGACTCTGTGATGAAAATAATAGATCAAGGGAGAGCTGTAGATGTAGCATATCTAGACTTTAGTAAGGCATTTGACACTGTCCCACATCGCAGACTGCTAAATAAACTTGAAAGCCTGGGGGTGGATTATAAATCAGTTAAATGGATAAGAACCTGGTTGCAGGATAGGAAACAGACAGTCGTAGTTAATGGAGTGCAATCTATGGAGGGAAATGTTACCAGTGGAGTACCCCAGGGATCTGTACTTGGTCCAGTTCTCTTTAATATCTTTGTTGGTGACATTGCAGATGCTATTGAAGGGAAGATATGCCTTTTTGCAGATGATACAAAGATATGCAACAGGGTAGACACACCGGGAGGGGTCAAACAAATGATTAATGACCTAGGTAGGCTTGAGAAATGGTCAAGAACGTGGCAACTACAGTTTAATGCTAAAAAATGCAAAATCATGCACTTGGGTCTCAAAAACCCAAAGGCTAAGTATAGTATCAAGGGTACTATAATGGAAACGACTGAGGAGGAAAGAGATTTAGGAGTCACTATTTCAAGTGACTTGAAGGCAGGAAAGCAATGCAACAAAGCAATGAGAAAGGCAAGTCAGATGCTTGGTTGCATAGGGAGAGGACTCAGTAGCAGGAAAAAAGAAGTGATAATGCCACTGTATAGGTCATTGGTACGGCCCCATCTGGAATACTGTGTCCAGTTCTGGAGACCCTATCTCCAGAAGGATATAAATACATTAGAGAGTGTACAAAGAAGGGCAACTAAAATGGTGCATGGCCTACATCACAAAACTTACCCGGAAAGGCTAAAAGATCTTAACATGTATAGTTTGGAGGAGAGAAGGGAAAGGGGAGACATGATAGAAACTTTCAAATATATAAAGGGTCTTAACAAAGTTCAGGAGGGAAACATTCTTCAAAGGAAAAGAAGTATTAGAACTCGAGGGCATACATTGAGAATAGAGGGGGGGAGGTTCAGGGGAAATTTAAGGAAAAATTACTTCACAGAAAGGGTAGTGGATAAGTGGAATTAGCCTCCCATCAGAGGTGGTAGAGGCTAAGACTGTAGGGCAATTTAAACATGCTTGGGACAGGCATATGAATATCCTTACAAAGAATCAAGGTTAAAAAAGGGTTGAGATTGCCTAAAGGATAAAATAAAAAAAGGGGCAGACTAGATGGGCCAAGTGGTTCTTATCTGCCGTCAAATTCTATGTTTCTATGTTTCTATGTTTACACCATAACATGTATACACACAGCCCAGGCCCAGTACAGACACTACTACACCATAACATGTGTACACACAGCCCAGGTCCAGCACAGACAGTACTACACCATGACATGTATACACACAGCCCAGGTCCAGCACAAACACTACTACACCGTGACATGTATACACACAGCCCAGGTCCAGCACAGACACTACTACACCATGACATGTATACACACAGCCCAGATCCAGCACAAACACTACTACACCATGACATGTATACACACAGCCCAGGCCCAGTACAGACACTACTACACCATGACATGTATACACACAGCCCAGATCCAGCACAGATACTACTACACCATGACATGTATACAAACAGCCCAGGTCCAGCACAGACACTACTACACCATGACATGTATACACACAGCCCAGGTCCAGCACAGACACTACTACACCATAACATGTATACACACAGCCCAGATCCAGCACAGACACTACTACACCATGACATGTATACAAACAGCCCAGGTCCAGCACAGACACTACTACACCATGACATGTATACACACAGCCCAGATCCAGCACAGACACTACTACACCATGACATGTATACACACAGCCCAGATCCAGCACAGACACTACTACACCATGACATGTATACACACAGCCCAGGCCCAGCACAGATACTACTACACCATGACATGTATACACACAGCCCAGGCCCAGCACAGATACTACTACACCGTGACAGGTATACACACAGCCAGTGGTGCAAGTGGGCGGGTACGGCGTACCCGTAAGAATTTAGCCGTGGGTACGCCGTACCCACACCGACGGGCCGCCGCTCCTCTTCCTTCCCTTTCTCCCCTGCTCCACGCCGCACCGCCGCTGATGTGACGCCGCACCGCCGCTGATGTGAGGGCAGGAGAGTGCAGCCTGCTCCTCTCGTTCCCCTCAGTCTCCGGTGGGTGTTTCAGTTTACTTCAGCGCCGATCCGTGAGCCAATCAGAGCTCGCACCCGCGAGCTCTGATTGGCTCACGGATCGGCGCTGAATTAAACTGAGACACCCGCCGGAGACTGAGGGGAACGAGAGGCGCAGGCTGCACTCTCCTTCCCTCACATGACAGACAGGACAGCGACGGCAGCGGCAGCGGCAGCGGTGAGTAGGGGAGGGGGGCATGTTTACCTGGCACTGGGGGGGGGGGCATGTTATACCTGGCACTGGGGGGGGGGCATGTTATACCTGGCACTGGGGGGGCATGTATACCTGGCACTGGGGGCATATCTGGCACAGGGGGGTATATATACCTGGCACTGGGGGATATCTGGCACTGGGGGGGCATGTTATACCTGGCACTGGGGGCATATCTGGCACAGGGGGGTATATATCCCTGGCACTGGGGGATATCTGGCACAGGGGGGCATGTATACCTGGCACTGGGGGCATATCTGGCACAGGGGGGCATATATACCTGGCACTGGGGGATATCTGACACAGGGGGGCATGTATACCTGGCACTGGGGGATATCTGGCACTGGGGGGGCATGTTATACCTGGCACTGGGGGATATCTGGCACAGGGGGGCATGTATACCTGGCACTGGGGGATATCTGGCACAGGGGGGGTATATATACCTGGCACTGGGGGATATCTGGCACAGGGTGACATGTATACCTGGCACTGGGGGCATATCTGGCACAGGGGGGCATATATACCTGGCACTGGGGGGCATGTATACCTGGCACTGGGGGATATCTGGCACTGGGGGGGCATGTTATACCTGGCACTGGGGGATATCTGGCACTGGGGGGGCATGTTATACCTGGCACTGGGGGATATCTGGCACTGGGGGGGCATGTATACCTGGCACTGGGGGATATCTGGCACTGGGGGGGCATGTATACCTGGCACTGGGGGATATCTGGCACTGGGGGCATATCTGGCACAGGGGGGCATATATACCTGGCACTGGGGGATATCTGGCACTGGGGGGGCATGTTATACCTGGCACTGGGGGATATCTGGCACTGGGGGGGGCATGTATACCTGGCACTGGGGGATATCTGGCACTGGGGGCATATCTGGCACAGGGGGGCATATATACCTGGCACTGGGGGATATCTGGCACATGGGGGCATGTATACCTGGCACTGGAGGATATCTGGCACTGGGGGCATATCTGGCACTGTAGGGGCATTTCTGTATCTGGCACTGTGGGGCAATGTGTATCTGACACTCTGGGGACATTTGTGTATCTGGCACTGTGGGGCAATGTGCATCTGGCACTGTGGGGCAATGTGCATCTGGCACTGTGGGGCAATGTGCATCTGGCACTGTGGGGCAATGTGTATCTGACACTGTGAGGCAATGTGTATCTGACACTCTGGGGACATTTGTGTATCTGGCACTCTGGGGACATTTGTGTATCTGGCACTGTGGGGCAATGTGTATCTGGCACTGTGGGGTTATATGTATCTGGCACTGTGGGGCAATGTATATCTAGCACTGTGGGGCAACGTGTATCTGACACTATTGGGGTCATACGTGTATCTGCCCCTCCCCCATATGTGTATCACGCCCCCATTTTCATTGGCCACGCCCCATGTGGCATTTGGCCACACCCATTTTTTGGCGCGCGCGCCGAACCCGTAAGACATTTTTTCTACTTGCACCACTGCACACAGCCCAGGTCCAGCACAGACACTACTACACCATGACATGTATACACACAGCCCAGATCCAGCACAAACACTACTACACCATGACATGTATACAGTACACACAGCCCAGGCCCAGTACAGACACTACTACACCATGACATGTATACACACAGCCCAGATCCAGCACAGATACTACTACACCATGACATGTATACACACAGCCCAGATCCAGCACAGATACTACTACACCGTGACAGGTATACACACAGCCCAGGTCCAGCACAGACACTACTACACCATTACATGTACAGTATACACACAGCCTAGGTCCAGCACAGACACTACTACATCGTGACATGTATACACACAGCCCAGATCCAGCACAGACACTACTACACCATTACATGTACAGTATACACACAGCCCAGGTCCAGCACAGACATTATTACACCATGACATGTATACACACAGCCCATGTCCAGCACAGACATTACTACACCATGACATGTATACACACAGCCCATGTCCAGCACAGACACTACTACACCATTACATGTACAGTATACACACAGCCTAGGTCCAGTACAACACTACTACACCGTGACATGTATACACACAGCCCATGTCCAGCACAGACACTACTACACCATTACATGTATACACACAGCCCAGGTCCAGCACAGACACTACTACACCATGACATGTATACACACAGCCCAGGTCCAGCACAGACACTACTACACAGTGACATGTATACACACAGCCCATGTCCAGCACAGACACTACTACACCATTACATGTACAGTATACACACAGCCTAGGTCCAGTACAACACTACTACACCGTGACATGTATACACACAGCCCATGTCCAGCACAGACACTACTACACCATTACATGTACAGTATACACACAGCCTAGGTCCAGCACAGACACTACTACACCGTGACATGTATACACACAGCCCATGTCCAGCACAGACACTACTACACCGTGACATGTATACACACAGCCTAGGTCCAGCACAGACACTACTACACCATGACATGTATACACATACAGCCCATGACAAGTATGCACAGTGTAGGCCCAGTGCGCACACCTATACATGTACACATATGCTCAGGACCTGTGTGGAGTCAGAGATACGGGGTAGCAGTGTCTCCTCCTCTCTGTAGCCAGCGGCAGGAAGTTCACCATGTGATGTTTCTGTTATTGTAGCTAAAAACAGCTGTTTCTTCTCTGTAGACCCAGAGGGCCTGACCTTTCCCAATCCAACATCTCACTACACAGTGTACTAGTGTATATAGGAATGGGTGTGTAGAGAGGGGCCTGCACTCCACAATGCAATACGCTGAGGTGCTAGATTGCATGCAGAACGTGTGTACATTTTCAAGACAAATACAAGTAAAACAAAGAAGATAACCTGAACGTCTGTCTAAATATTTGATATCTATGCGTACCTGCTAAAGGCTTTCCTCTGCATGTAGGTATAAAGTAACTGATTCGGGAATGTCTAGCTCAGGGCATGCTCGCCTGCTGTCCTGAAGTGTCTAGAAGACTCCTGAATTTCATGGCGTTCTACCATCTCCTGGAAACCAAAGCGAGGTGAACGGTCCATGGGGGTCATTCACACTGCGGGGGGACGCCCAGCACAGGGCTAGTCCACCCCGCATGTCAGTGCTGCCCCCCCCCTGCAGAAGTGCAAAGGCATCACACAGCGGCGATGCCTTTGCACTTCTAGAGTAGCTCCCGACCAGCGCAGCTTTAGCGTGCTGGCCGGGAGCTACTTGTCGCTCCCCGGCCCGCAGCGGCTGCGTGTGACATCACGCAGTCACCACGTCCCGCCCCCCCCAACGGTCCGGCTTGCCTGCGTTGGCCGGACCGCGTCCACTAAACGGCGGCATAACGCCGCCGTCTAGCCCCCTCCCACCCAGCGGCCGCCTCTGCCTCAGAGGCGATTGCTAAACAACGACGGCTGGCATGCACCGGTGCACTGCGGTGCCGGCGCATGTGCAGTTCCAAAGCGATCGCTTCGCTGCGAGAAACTGCAGCGATCGATTGGGTCGGAATGACCCCCGTGGGCATGATTATGCATTTTGTGTTGAATCGTGCCATCCTGCCCCCCGCCACCACCACCTGCTGTGCTCTGGCACAAATTTCATGTTTGCATTTTCACTTGAACTAGTGGCATCTGGGAAGCGGAGATCTGGGTGAAGCTGGTGGCGGGCAGGTGAAATGAGATCCTTGTTACTGTTGCCCTTACAGGCCGAATCAATTCTCCATGATGCTGAAGCGATGCGCATGCTAACTGTAGAAAAATATGGGATGTGGCTATTCATATGTGCAGTACCGTATATGTACAGGTGATGTGCGCTCACCCATGCATCACCTGATGTGACATCACAGAGAATCAAATTGTGCATCTTTCTGCAAGTAGTTGTAAGTGATATATGAAGTCTTGGGAAGGGTAAAAGCTGGGTACACACTAGCTACGATGTGTGTACCCGGTTATATTGGCTGCGGCAGGGACCCGGTGGGGTGCCGTCATCGGCAAGTGCATACAAACTTGCCGATGACGGCGGGGAGGGAGCGACAGCGGGGGGAACGGGGGCTGCAGAATGCCCCTCGTTAACGAGGTCCTCCCTCGTCTGAACTGGTCAGACGAGGAAGGGGGTCATTAACGATGCGCAGGAGTGCTCAATATTAACGATGCTGAGTGTATACACTAGATGAGATAGTAAAAGATATGGCCCTCAAGATATGGCTCAGAATGGCCCTTTTCAGCGATATATTTTACTTTCTTGTCTAGTGTGTATGGGGGGCATAAAGTTGCCAACATTTGTATATAATTTCCAGGCATTTACCAGGTTTATCTAAGCGCATCACACTCTGGGCCTGATTCTGACTTGGAAGTAAAGCAACTGGACAAAACCATGTTGCACTGCAGGAGGGGCAGATGTAACATGTGCAGAGAAAGTTAGATGTGGGTAGTGTGTGTCCAAACTGCACTATTAGGCCACATACCCCATACTACCCAGCACCCTCTCTATGGCCCTGCATGTGTCCTTTTCTAGGCCCTCATTCCGAGTTGATCGCTCGCTGCCTATTTTCGCTGTGCAGCGATCAGGTTAAACAATGGCAAAACTGCGCATGCGTACGGGCCGCAGGGCGCACGCGCGACGTACTTCCACACAAAACTATGCAGTTTTACACAAGGTCTAGCGACTCTTTTTCGTCACTCTGTTGATCGTTGAGTGATTGACAGGAAGTGGGTGTTTGTGGGTGGTAACTGACCGTTTTCCAGGAGTGTGCTAAAAACCGCAGGCGTGTCAGGTGAAAACCCAGGCGTGCCTGGAGAAACGGGGGAGTTGTTGGCCGAACGCAGGGCGTGGTTGTGACGTCAAAGCAGGAACTAAACGGACTGAAGTGATCGCAAGGAAGGAGTAAGTTTCGAGCTGCTCAGAAAATGAACACAATTTTTTTTTGTAGCAGTTCTGCTATCCTTTCGTTCGCACTTCTGCTAAGCTAAGATACAGTCCCAGAGGGCGGTGGCTTAGCATTTGCACTGCTGCTAAAAGCAGCTAGCGAGCGATCAACTCGGAATGAGGGCCCTAAACTCTTTGGATGGTCTCCCCACAATGCCCCTCCCACTGAAGGGTAACACATAATAAGGAGAGCGTATCAGTATGTGGTCTGCAGTCAACGTATATCAGCATTTTGCAGAACAGCATTATTTCCTGCACTGCACTGACAGAGGATCAACTGTGTGGTGATTAGTATATGAGGGTTGTATCAGCAGATGGAATCCTGACTTTAGGGAGAACATGGAGGAGGGCGATAAAGGAGTGGGTGGGATGCTCCTTCGTGTGGGGGCAGATAAAGGCCATCATATCCCTCCTGGGGTTATATTTAGAAGATGCAGCTGCTTTACTGTCCTTTGAAGAGCGATATCTGTCAGCTATGCAGGGTACAGCATCGTGTTGGAATGAGATCAGGGCTGAGTCGCTTTGTACTGTTCACTCAGAAATGTGAGTAATCCAGGACCCAGGAGAATGAATAGCTGGTGATTCTCGATCATTATGTATGGACTGTACTACATACATCATATTATCTGGCAGAGAATTATGCCAATGGGTCATAATGTTGCAGTGACAGACACATAGAAAACTGTTAAGCTTGTCAGTACTGAGGGGGACATTTACTGTCTAAGCAGTGATAAGAGCGGAGAAGTGAGCCAGTGGAGAAGTTGCCCGTGGCAACCAATCAGCACTGAAGTAACATCTATAATTTGCATACTATAAAATAATACAGAGCTGCTGATTGGTTGATGAGGGAACTTCTCCACTGGCTCACTTCTCCGCTCTTATCACTGCTTAGTAAATGTCCCCCTACATCACCTTGTCTAGCACCTGCATTCTGTCAGCCTGCAGGGGATTGGGGTGACTTCTTGAGGGTTAGGTAGCAGGTTCCCACTTCCCAGATTACAGAAGCAGTGTCACTTGGAACAAGTTTGGCAATAAAGTTAATGAGGCAATCGGTGATACAGTGAGGCTGGTTTTGCCATTTAAATGGTTGCCACCCCCTAACTCTATCCGTAGCAGTGGATCCATTATTCTGAAACTGGCAACTTCTACCTGTATAATAGCCGCAGGTCATTAGGTTTCAGATACCAAATACAGTAATTTATGCACCCTTATCCTGATCCCCGTGGTGCAGCAGGAGTCTCCATCCCAAGGAAATGATTGGCTATAGCTAAGTTTGTCTTAGACAGAGAGGACTCATAGGCTCCTTGTGACCTTCCCTACATAGAAGGGAATATCCTATGTGCCGTGTAATAAACCAGCTGTTATATGCTTTTGAAATATAAACCCAGCTTAAGGTATGTTGGCTGATAAGCCATGGCTTTGAACTCTGCGTATATGTTTTGGGGATGTGGAGGAGACTCACAGAACTCGCACAGAGCATCAGCGCTTGGCTTTGGATGTGAATAAAGATGACAGACCCTATTGTAAGCTATCTTTTGCTGTGTAAATGGACCCCAGCAAGTAGTGTAATCCATTTTGTTTCAGAACAAAGGAGCTGAATCTGATCTGCATGCAAAGTGGCTGTAGTTGTGGGAGCCAGATGTACTTCCTTATGGTGATGCAAGATTCTGTTTAGCTAAAGCGTATGCAAACGTAAACCAGGGCCGCCTATTGATTTTATACCAGGCACCGCAAGTGCCATGATCAGTATCTGCACCAGCTCCAGCCCTATGCGAGATGCAAGAGATACCGTCTTCCCCTCCCTGTACGCACGACTCAGAATCGCGCTGAACTGTTGATGCACGCCCACAAGACAGAACTGTTATGTTCGATTGCATTGTCAACGCCCAGTTCCCCCCCGACACACCGAATTACAGGGAAAGACATCTGACTCACAATAGGAGGAACATACGCAAATACGCGTACATTCGCACAAGCGCATGCACTGTGGGCAAAAATTCACCATTTGTATCCGTGCAAAGAGACCCGTCCATCTCAGAATCGGCACTCTTTTGTCTTTCAATGTATTCTTTGCCGGAACCACTGGTGCCTCAAAAGTGGTCTGCACTTGCCTGCCATGGCTTACCTTCCCCCCTGGCCAGTGGTGCAAGTAGAAATATTTTCTTAGTGGTACTGAGTGCCGAAAAATGTGTGTGGTCATGTATTGTGAGGGGGCGTGGCCAGTGCCAGATTAAGGTCCACATGGGCCTGGAGCTGAAAATCAGGAAAGGCCTATTGTGTGCTGATGCAGGGGTTATGACAAGCGCTGTGTCGGTATGACTAGTGATGTGTGGGCGTGGTCTATATACGGGGTATGGCCTGTGTCATTGTTTCTCCATATTTTTATTAGTGTTCATCCTGCAAACCTAGCCATTGCAGTAAATTAAATGAATAAAGCAGAGCTCATTACAGTGACCACCATATAATACAGAAAGCACAGCACTGGCAGCCATATAATACAGAAAGCATTGAAGTGAATGCCACATAATACAGAGTGCATTACAGTGACTGCTAGATAATACAAAGAGCATTACAGTGACATTCATATTATACAGATAGCATTAGTGGCCATTGATAAAACAGAGAGTACCATAGTGCCCGTCATGTTATACACCAAGCATCCAATTGACCACCACACAATACAAAGAACATTGTAAACGCATATTAAATAGACAACTCCAACTACCACCATAAAATACAGAAGACATTACAGCCACTCACCATGGCCTGTGGAATTAAATAAATCAGACAACAAGTAGGTATATCTGTGGTATCTATCTATAATCAGTAGTTATTGGAATTCATGGCACCACTCAAGACTGATGTATTCAAACAGGGATAGCCCACCAAAAATAAAGGGCCGTTACTTTGTGGGGAAGGGAAGTGGTCTCAGAATAGCACTAATTCACATTGCACTGCACAATAGTGTCCATTATATACAGGTTGAGTATCCCTTATCCAAAACGCTTGGGACCAGAGGTATTTTGGATATCGGATTTTTTCGTATTTTGGAATAATTGCATACCATAATGAGATATCATGGTGATGGGACCCAAGTCTAAGCACAGAATACATTTATGTTTCATATACACCTTATACACACAGCCTGATGGTAATTTAATACAATATTTTTAATAACTTTGTGTATTAAACAAAGTGTGTGTACTTTCACACAATTCATTTATGTTTCATATACACCTTATACACACAGCCTGAAGGTAATTTAATACAATATTTTTTAATAACTTTGTGTATTAAACAAAGTTTGAGTACATTGAGCCATAAGAAAACAAAGATTTCACTATCTCACTCTCACTCAAAAAAGTCCGTATTTTGGAATATTCCGTATTTCGGAATATTTGGATATGGGATACTCAACCTGTACTATATATTTTTTTTTAAACACATAATGCCCCGAGTAGGTCAATATATACACATACTGTGTCACACTCGCGGCGCTGCGGCTGCCGCGCTTACCGCTCCGGGTGCGCTGG
This sequence comes from Pseudophryne corroboree, assembly GCF_028390025.1. Taxonomy (NCBI): domain Eukaryota; kingdom Metazoa; phylum Chordata; class Amphibia; order Anura; family Myobatrachidae; genus Pseudophryne; species Pseudophryne corroboree. The sequence continues at coordinate 408,444,386 of NC_086451.1, forward strand.
GTCTCCCGGCGGTCGTCGCCCCCGGTGGGCTCCGGGTTGTCGCGTCTTGCTGGCGCTGCCTCCGGAGGGTTCCCGGGGTGTGGGCGCCGCCATTGCACCCGGCGTCCACGGGAGCGTGGTGGGCGGGTGACGTCATCGGCCCCTTCTGCCAATCGGGAGAGAGCGGGAAGTTCAAAGGAAGACGCCGTACAGAGCCCCGGCTCCTGAGTATCGTCTCTTCAATGATCACCAGTGCTAGCAGCGTTCAGTGTGTTGTCAAACTGAACGTCTCCTGTGTTCCAGCGTTGCAGAGTATCTTTCAGTGGGACATTCCCTGTGCTACCAGCGTTGCAGAGTATCTTTCAGTGGGACATTCCCTGTGCTACCAGCGTTGCAGAGTATCTTTCAGTGGGACATTCCCTGTGCTACCAGCGTTGCAGAGTATCTTTCAGTGGAACATTCACTGTGCTACCAGCGTTACAGTGTATCACTCAGTGGAACATTCACTGTGCTACCAGCGTTACAGTGTGTCACTCAGTGGAACATTCACTGTGCTACCAGCGTTACAGTGTATCACTCAGTGGGACATTCTCTGCGTTACAGTGTATCTCTTAGAGGGACACCTCCTGTGCTTCCAGTATTACATGATATCCCTAAGTGGAACGCCTCCCATACTTCCAGAGTTACACTGAATCTTAAATCCTCATTCATTTCTTCAGCATCGCTCACAAGTTCTTCATTCTGCTGTGTGCTTCACCATCGTTCTCAAATCCTCATTCATTTCTTCAACATCGCTCACAAGTTCTTCATTCTTCTGTGTACTTCAACATCGTTCTCAAATCCTCATTCATTTCTTCAACATCGCTCACAAGTTCTTCATTCTTCTGTGTGCTTCACCATCGTTCTCAAATCCTCATTTATTTCTTCAGCATCGCTCACAAGTTCTTCATTCTTCTGTGTGCTTCACCATTGTTCTCAAATCCTCATTCATTTCTTCAGCATCGCTCACAAGTTCTTCATTCTTCTATGTACTTCAACATCGTTCTTAAATCCTCATTCATTTCTTCAACATCGCTCACAAGTTCTTCATTCTTCTGTGTGCTTCACCATCGTTCTCAAATCCTCATTCATTTCTTCAGCATCGCTCACAAGTTCTTCATTCTTCTGTGTGCTTCACCATCGTTCTCAAATCCTCATTAATTTCTTCAACATCGCTCACTAGTTCTTCATTCTTCTGTGTCCTTCAACATCGTTCTCATATCCTCATTCATTTCTTCAACATCGCTCACAAGTTCTTCATTCTTCTGTGTGCTACAACAACGTTCTCAAATCTTCATTCATTACTTCAACATTGCTCACAAGTTCTTCATTCTTCTGTGTGCTTCACCATCGTTCTCAAATCCTCATTCATTTCTTCAACATCGCTCACAAGTTCTTCATTCTTCTGTGTACTTCAACATCGTTCTCAAATCCTCATTCATTTCTTCAACATCGCTCACAAGTTCTTCATTCTTCTGTGTGCTACAACAACGTTCTCAAATCTTCATTCATTTCTTCAGCATCGCCCCCAAGCCTTGGCCACAGCTAATTCTTCAGCATTATACGCCAGTTACTACGGCTAGTTCTGCATGAGGAAAACCTACATCCGGCCATCCCTGCTCCGGCCCAGCTGTGGTTCCACTTACCGATCATAGGAAGAACCCCCGAGTTCTCAACACTCCCAACCCAGGTCAGTGACATACTGCCCCCAGTAGTGCCAGATACACAATGCCCATCAACAGTGCCAGTTACACAATGCCCTCAGCAGTGCCAGTTACACAATGCCCTCAGCAGTGCCAGTTACACAATGTCCCCAGCAGTACCAGTTACACAATGCCCCCAGTAGTGCCAGTTACACAATGCCCCCAGCAGTGCCAGTAACACAATGCCCCCAGTAGTGCCAGTTACACAATGCCCCCAGTAGTACTAGATACACAATGCCCCCAGTAGTGCCAGTTACACAATGCCCCCAGCAGTGCCAGTAACACAATGCCCCCAGTAGTGCCAGTTGCACAATGCCCCCAGCAGTGCCAGTTGCACAATGCAACCAGTAGTGCCAGTTACACAATGCCCCCAGTAGTGCCAGTTACACAATGCCCCCAGTAGTGCCAGTTACACAATGCCCCCAGTAGTGCCAGTTACACAATGCCCCCAGTAGTGCCAGTTGCACAATGCCCCCAGTAGTACTAGATACACAATGCCCCCAGCAGTGCCAGATATAGAGTGCCCCCAGTAGTGCCAATTATGCAATGCCCCAGTAGTGCCAGTTACACAATGCCCCCAGTAATGCCAGATACACAATGCCCCTACTATAGTGCTCACCTCTGCTGCTCCTGCTGCCGATTCCCGTGTCTGAAGGGAGGGGAGGAGAGCGCAGCGCGTGTCTCTCCTGTCCCTCACCGTGTCAGTCTGTCACATTTCCGTCAGCCATTTTAAATATGGCGCCGGCTTGTGTGCCAATCAAAGCTTGCGGGGCAGCAGCCAATCATGAGCTACTGCTGCGGTCTGCGAGTTCTGATTGGCTGACGGTTGAGCTATATTTTAAATGGCCGGAAAAGCGCAAGCTACTGCATGCACACAGGAGAGATGCGTGCTGTGCTCTCCTCCCTTCAGACACGGGAAGTGGCTGCAGCAGCAGGGTAGGCCACAACCGTCCCGCAACGCCGTTTCTGATGATGTCACTTTAGAAGAGACCTTCAGGAACGGCGTTCTGAGGTTTTCCGGCCCAAAAATAGCCCTAGATAAAAACAAAACAGAGAGAGCGGAAAAGAGAAGGATAGAGAGGGGGAGGGAGGGATAGGAAATAGAGAGAGAGGGGAGAGGGATAGGGAATAGAGAGAGAGCAAGAGGAGGTGGGAGGGATAGGGACTAGGGAGAGCAAGAGGAGGGGAGGGATAGGGAATAGAGAGAGCAAGAGCAGGGGAGGGATAGGGAATAGAGAGAGCAAGAGGAGGGGGAGGGGAGGGATAGGGAATAGAGAGAGAGCGAGAGGAGGGAGAGTGATAGGGAATAGAGAGAGAAAGAGGAGGGGGTAGGGAATAGAGAGCGAGAGGAGGGACAGGGAATAGAGAGAGAGTGAGAAGAGGGAGGAGGGATTGGGAATAGAGAGAGCGAGTGAGAAGAGGGGGAAGGGATAGGGAATAGAGAGGGCGAGAGAAGGGAGGAAGGATAGGGAATAGAGAGAGCGAGGGAGAGGAGGGGGAGGGATATGGAATAGAGAGAGAGAGGAGGGATAGGGAATAGAGAGAGCGAGAGGAGTGGAGAGGGCAGGGCTGTTTCTAGCCAATTTGGCTCCCAGTGCGAGATTTAAAAATGTGCCCCCCATGACATAAAAAAATGTGCCCCCCCCCACACACACACCTAGATAAAAAAACAAAAACTTGTGTGCACACCCGGAAAGGGGGCATGGCCTCATCTAAATGGATGTGGCCTCATTTAAATGGGCATGGCCTCTTCTTAAAAGACTACCTCACAATCCAGTTTTTGACCCTGCTCCAACAGATCACGACCACCACAGGAAAAAAAAATTCTACCATATTAAGACCCACACAGTAATGCCCCCTGCACCATATTATGCCACACACCGCAATGCCCTTAATACATTAAATCCCCACACTACGGCAGGCAAGAGTCCCCATTTCACACATTACGGCAGGTGTCCCCATTTTACACATTGAGAGAGAGAGAGAATACTTACAGAGGCGATTACCGCTCTACGGCCCGCCTCACCAGTCGCTCCTCGCGCCAGCCTCACCAGTCGCTCCTCGCGCCAGCCTTTCCCTCTTCCTAACTTGGATCCCCCTCTGTACTCCGCTCGGGGAGGGGGAAATTCGCGGAGTGACGGGGTTGTGTCGTGACGTAACGACACAACCGCGTCATTCCGTGAAACTCTGCCCCCCGAGCGGGTTACTCAGGGAGAAATAGGAGGGGGAAGCAGGGAGCCACAGTTAGTACCGTGGCGGGCGCCCAGTGCGGTTGCACTGCTCGCCTACCCCAAGAAACGGCGCTGGGAGAGGGATAGGGAACAGAGAGAGAACGAGAGGAGGAGGAGGGATAGGGAACAGAGAGAGAGCGAGAGGAGGAGGAGGCAGTGGCGTAACTACTGCCCCCGCAGCCCTCGCGGTGGCTTGGGGGCGAGGGGCTGCGGGGGCGCCACTGATTTACAGCAGACTGACATGCGGACGAGCGTCCGCATGTCAGTCTGCAGTCTCCTTCCCTCCGCCGCTTTTTGGAGGGACACAGAGGGCACAGCGCGCCTCCCTGTGTCCCTCCTGCTGCATCATCTCCGGCGGCCGCGGGTCTAATAGGGGAAAGTGCCGTCCGTGAGCTCTAATTGGCTCACGAACCGTCACTTCCCCCTATTAGACCTGCGGCCGCCGGAGATGATGCAGCAGGAGGGACACAGGAGAAGTGAGCTGTGCCCTCCGTGTCCCTCCAAAAAGCGGGGGGGGGGGGGGGGGGGGGGGGGGGATATCTGGCACTGGGGGGAATATCTGGCACTGGGGGCATATATGGCACTGGTGGGGGAATATCTGGCACTGGGGGGAGTATCTCGCACTGGGGCATATATGGCACTGGGGGGAATATCTGGCACTGGGGCATGTATGGCACTGGGGGGGAATATCTGGCACTGGGGGCATATATGGCACTGGGGGTGAATATCTGGCACTGGGGGCATATATGGCACTGGGGGGGAATATCTGGCACTGGGGGGAATATCTGGCACTGGGGCATATATGGCACTGGGGGGAATATCTGGCACTGGGGCATATATGGCACTGGGGGGGGATATCTGGCACTGGGGGCATATATGGCACTGGGGGGGAATATCTGGCACTGGGGGCATATATGGTACGGGGGGAATATCTGGCACTGGGGGCATATATGGCACTGGGGGGGGAATATCTGGCACTGGGGGCATATTTGGCACTGGGGGGGAATATATGGCACGGGGGGAATATCTGGCACTGGGGGCATATATGGCACTGGGGGCATATATGGCACTGGGGGGGAATATCTGGCACTGGGGGGCATATATGGCACTGGGGGCATATATGGCACTGGGGGGGAATATATGGCACTGGGGGCATATCTGGCACTGGGGGCATATGTGGCACTGGGGGGGAATATCTGGCACTGGGGGCATATGTGGCACTGGGGGGGATATGTGTACCTGGCACATGGGGGGGGGGGGCTATATTTGGCACTGGGGCATGTGAGTACCTGGCACCGTGGGGGAATATCTGGCACTGGGGACATATGTGGCACTGGGAGCACAGCCCTAGCAACAAGGACTACCTCCTAGCAACGAGCATGACACCCAGTGCATGAAACACCTGGCAACGAGCATGACACCCAGTGCATGAAACACCTGGCAACGAGCATGACACCCAGTGCATGAAACCCCTGGCAACGAGCATGACACCCTGAGCATGAAAACCCCTGGCACCGTGCATGGAACCAAGAGCATGAAACCCCTGGCAACGAGCATGACACCCAGTGCATGAAACCCCTGACAACGAGCAGGTAATTGAAAAGTAATTAGAAGCCTTACTGTAGGACTTAATGTGTAATGGGCATTACGGTGTGTGGCATAACGTATCACGGACATTGCAGTGTGTGTCATAATGTGTCACAGGCATTACGGTGTATGGTATACTATATCGCGGGCATTGTGATATGTGGTATAATGTCTCAGGGTCATTGCAGTGTGTGGCATAATGTATCACGGACATTGCGGTGTGTGTCATAATGTGTCACAGACATTGTATGTGCTATAATGTATCAGGGGCATTGCAGTGTGTAGCATAATGTATAACGGGCGTTGCGATTCCTGTCATAATGTGTCACAGGCATTACGGTGTGTGGCATAATGTGTCACAGGCATTACGTTGTGTGGCATAATGTGTCGGGGGCATTACAGTGTGTGCATATTGTGTCATGTGCATTATTGTGTGCGGCATAATGTCTAAGGGCCATTGCAGTATGTGGCATAATGTATACTGGGCATTACTATAAGGAGGAAAAATGACAAATAATGTAAGGGGCATGAATCAGGATTATTTTTCTTTCCTGTGGTGGCCAACGTATGGGCGTGCAGGTTGCAAAACTGGGGTATAAGGTAGTCTTTTCCTGCAATGCCACGCCCCTTCCTTTATGCGAAACCACGCCCATTCCAACAAAACCACACCCTTTTTTGGCGCGCGCGCATATTTATCCCTTTCTTGCTCCCAGTTATGGAGCATGAAGGGGGGGGGGGGGGGGGGCGCCGAAGAATATTTTGGCTTGGGGGAGAAAAATTTCTAGTTACGCCACTGGGAGGAGGGATAGGGAATAGAGAGCGAAAGAGAGGAGGGAAAGGATAGGGAATAGAGAAAGAGTTAGAGGTGAGGGAAAGGATAGGGAATAGAGAGAGAGTAAGAGGTGAGGGAAAGGATGGGGAATAGAAAGAGAGAGGAGGGGGGAGGGAGGGATAGGGAATAGAGAGAGAGAGGAGGGGGGAGGGATAGGGAATAGAGGGGGGATAGGGAATAGAGAGGGGGGAGGTATAGTGAATAGAGAGGGGGTGGGATAGGGAATAGAGAGTGAGGAGGGGGTAAGAGCAGCACTGGGTGAAGTAAAACATAGAGGAATGGACACAAAACACACAAACTGCAGTGGGGGGAGGGGGGGTAAGTGGGGGGATAAAAAGTGTAAGCTACTGTGCACACTTACCTAAGTCATACTTGCCTACTTTTGAAAAAACATTTCAGGGAGATTGTGAAAGTAACACCTATCAGCGCGGACGTGTACTGCTACATCTGAGAGGCGTATCATGAAAATTGCTTACATCCAAACGTAAATGAGCCCCAACGTTAGTATACTGTATACACATATACTGCACATCCTGAGGAAGGAACGTCAGTTCCGAAACGCGTAGGTGAGATTGCAGTCACTAACCCCAGACTCAACATTGCCACTCACTGGAATTTTTTGGTGGATTATTGTATATGCCACTTAATTGTGACTTAAATCTTTTTTCCACTTTAAAGAGTTTTTTTCCCTCTATTTCCATCTGAGGGCTGTGAAGTGGTATATGGTCCAGTCGTTACTAGTGGGTTATGTGTTTATGAATTTTATTCTTTTTTAATAAATCATTTTTTATAATACACAAAGGGGTAAATTTACTAAGCTCCCGATTTTGACCGAGATGCCGTTTTTTCATCAAAGTGTCATCTCGGTAATTTACTAAGCAATAATCACGGTAGTGATGAGGGCATTCGTAATTTTTTGCAAGTCCAAGAAAAAAATTACGAATGAATACACCATCGGTCAAAACGCGGCTGTTTAAGTATGAATCTCGGTAATTTACTAAGAAGTGCAAAGCAAAAAAAAAAAAAAACACTGCCGTGAAAAATTACAACTCGTAAAAAAGTGCTAAAAAAAAACCAGACCTGCTTTTTTTTTCCGTGATTGGATAGGCATGCAGGGATCCATGAGATCCGTGCATGTATATCAGTGGGAAGGGGTGGGAAAGTTGTTATTTTATTAAAAAAAATTGCGTGGGGTCCCCCCTCCTAAGCATAACCAGCCTCGGGCTCTTTGAGCCGATCCTGGTTGCAGAAATATGGGGAAAAAATTGACTGGGTTCCCCCATATTTAAGCAACCAGCATCGGGCTCTGCGCCTGGTCCTGGTTCCAAAAATACGGGGGACAAAAAGAGTAGGGGTCCCCCGTATTTTTAAAACCAGCACCGGGCTCCACTAGCTGGACAGATAATGCCACAGCCGGGGGTCACTTTGATATAGTGCCCTGCGGCCGTGGCATCAAAAATCCAACTAGTCACCCCTGGCCGGGGTACCCTGGGGGAGTGGGGACCCCTTCAATCAAGGGGTCCCCCCCCCCAGCCACCCAAGGGCCAGGGGTGAAGCCCGAGGCTGTCCCCCCCCATCCAATGGGCTGCGGATGGGGAGGCTGATAGCCTTTTGTGATAATGAAAAGATATTGTTTTTAGTAGCAGTACTACAAGGCCCAGCAAGCCTCCCCCGCATGCTGGTACTTGGAGAACCACAAGTACCAGCATGCGACGGAAAAACGGGCCCGCTGGTACCTGTAGTACTACTACTAAAAAAATACCCAAAAAAAGGCAAGACACACACACCGTGAAAGTAAAGATTTATTACATACATGCACACAAACATACATACATACTTACCTTATGTTCACACGCAGGTCGGTCCTCTTCTCCAGTAGAATCCAAGGGGTACCTGTTGAATAAATTATACTCACCAGATCGCGGGTCCCAGGGTCCTCGGGGCATCCATTTGTAATCCACGTACTTGCATAAAATAAGAAAACGGAAAGCCGAGCCACGAACTGAAAGGGGCCCCATGTTTTCACATGGGACTCCTTTCCCCGAATGCCAGAAACCCACTCTGACTGATGTCTAAGTGGGTTTCTTCAGCCAATCAGGGAGTGCTACGTTGTAGCACTCTCTTGATCGGCTGTGTGCTCCTGTACTGAGTGACAGGCGGCACACGGCAGTGTTACAATGTAGCGCCTATGCGCTCCATTGTAACCAATGGTGGGAACTTTCTGCTCAGCGGTGACGTCACTTTAGGTCAACCGCAGGGCAGAAAGTTCCCACCATTGGTTACAATGGAGCGCATAGGCGCTACATTGTAACACTGCCGTGTGCCGCCTGTCACTCAGTACAGGAGCACACAGCCGATCAGGAGAGTGCTACAACGTAGCACTCCCTGATTGGCTGAAGAAACCCACTTAGACATCAGTCAGAGTGGGTTTCTGGCATTCGGGGAAAGGAGTCCCATGTGAAAACATGGGGCCCCTTTCAGTTCGTGGCTCGGCTTTCCGTTTTCTTATTTTATGCAAGTACGTGGATTACAAATGGATGCCCCGAGGACCCTGGGACCCGCGATCTGGTGAGTAGAATTTATTCAACAGGTACCCCTTGGATTCTACTGGAGAAGAGGACCGACCTGCGTGTGAACATAAGGTAAGTATGTATGTATGTTTGTGTGCATGTATGTAATAAATCTTTACTTTCACGGTGTGTGTGTCTTGTCTTTTTTTGGGTATTTTTTTAGTAGTAGTACTACAGGTACCAGCGGGCCCGTTTTTCCGTCGCATGCTGGTACTTGTGGTTCTCCAAGTACCAGCATGCGGGGGAGGCTTGCTGGGCCTTGTAGTACTGCTACTAAAAACAATATCTTTTCATTATCACAAAAGGCTATCAGCCTCCCCATCCGCAGCCCATTGGATGGGGGGGGACAGCCTCGGGCTTCACCCCTGGCCCTTGGGTGGCTGGGGGGGGGGACCCCTTGATTGAAGGGGTCCCCACTCCCCCAGGGTACCCCGGCCAGGGGTGACTAGTTGGATTTTTGATGCCACGGCCGCAGGGCACTATATCAAAGTGACCCCCGGCTGTGGCATTATCTGTCCAGCTAGTGGAGCCCGGTGCTGGTTTTAAAAATACGGGGGACCCCTACTCTTTTTGTCCCCCGTATTTTTGGAACCAGGACCAGGCGCAGAGCCCGATGCTGGTTGCTTAAATATGGGGGAACCCCTGTCAATTTTTTCCCCATATTTCTGCAACCAGGATCGGCTCAAAGAGCCCGAGGCTGGTTATGCTTAGGAGGGGGGACCCCACGCAATTTTTTTAAGGATTTTACAGTGTTTAATTTAAAAAAAAAAAAAAAAAATGAACCCCAGCACGGATCACACAGATCCGTCCGAGATTCATTGTAAAAAAGTCGGCAGTGTTTTGCTAATCACTGCCGTAAAAATAAAAAATAAAACACGAATGACATCGACATCGGAACAAAAGAAAAACCCGAATACGGCAGCTTAGTAAATCCGTCGTAACAAATTCAAAAAGTTGCAGTTTTACACTTTCGATGTCATTCGTGATTGAACTTTGACCTGAAACGGGAAAATACGAATGTTAGTAAATTTACCCCAAAGTATATGAACTGTTTTTGCCGGTGATTACAAAAATCATGAGCAGGATTTTATATCACGGTGGATCCATGGAATAAAGATACCTTTTGGTGAACATAGGGCACTGATTGGAGGTGAGCTATATACCAATAAGTCAAGTAAAGTTGAATATGAATATACTTGGATATGCTTAGAATGGAGTTCCAGAAAGATACCTTTACATGAACATAGGGCCTTGTTTCAAGTAGAGATGAGCGGGTTCGGTTTCTCTGAATCCGAACCCGCACGAACTTCATGTTTTTTTTCACGGGTCCGAGCGACTCGGATCTTCCCGCCTTGCTCGGTTAACCCGAGCGCGCCCGAACGTCATCATGACGCTGTCGGATTCTCGCGAGACTCGGATTCTATATAAGGAGCCGCGCGTCGCCGCCATTTTCACACGTGCATTGAGATTGATAGGGAGAGGACGTGGCTGGCGTCCTCTCCATTTAGATTAGGAGAGAGAGAGAGAGAGAGATTGACCTGAGGCTGATACTGTAGAAGAGAGTGCAGAGTTTAGTGACTGACCACAGTGACCACCAGCAGTGCAGTTGTTTTATTTAATATATCCGTTCTCTGCCTGAAAAAAACGGTACACACAGTGACTCAGTCACATACCATATCTGTGTGCACTGCTCAGCCCAGTGTGCTGCATGCCTGCATCATCTATGTATATATTATATATCTGACTGTGCTCAGCTCACACAGCTTATAATTGTGGGGGAGACTGGGGAGCACTGCAGTGCCAGTTATAGGTTATAGCAGGAGCCAGGAGTACATATTATATTAAAATTAAACAGTGCACACTTTTGCTGCAGGAGTGCCACTGCCAGTGTGACTGACCAGTGACCTGACCACACTGACCACCAGTATAGTTAGTAGTATACTATATTGTGATTGCCTGAAAAAGTTAAACACTCGTCGTGTGACTTCACTTGTGTGGTGTTTTTTTTTTTATTCTATAAAAAACTCATTCTGCTGACAGACAGTGTCCAGCAGGTCCGTCATTATATAATATATATACCTGTCCGGCTGCAGTAGTGATATATATATATTTTTTATATCATTATTTATCATCCAGTCGCAGCAGACACAGTACGGTAGTTCACGGCTGTAGCTACCTCTGTGTCGGCACTCGGCAGTCCATCCATAATTGTATACCACCTACCCGTGGTTTTTTTTTCTTTCTTCTTTATACATACATACTACTACATCTCTTTATCAACCAGTCTATATTAGCAGCAGACACAGTACAGTACGGTAGTTCACGGCTGTGGCTACCTCTGTGTCGGCACTCGGCAGTCCGTCCATAATTGTATTCCACCTAACCGTGGTTTTTTTTTCTTTCTTCTTTATACATACATACTACGACATCTCTTTATCAACCAGTCTATATTAGCAGCAGACACAGTACAGTACGGTAGTTCACGGCTGTGGCTACCTCTGTGTCGGCACTCGGCAGTCCGTCCATAATTGTATACCACCTAACCGTGGTTTTTTTTTCTTTCTTCTTCATACATACATACTACGACATCTCTTTATCAACCAGTCTATATTAGCAGCAGACACAGTACAGTACGGTAGTTCACGGCTGTGGCTACCTCTGTGTCGGCACTCGGCAGTCCGTCCATAATTGTATTCCACCTAACCGTGGTTTTTTTTTCTTTCTTCTTTATACATACATACTACGACATCTCTTTATCAACCAGTCTATATTAGCAGCAGACACAGTACAGTACGGTAGTTCACGGCTGTGGCTACCTCTGTGTCGGCACTCGGCAGTCCGTCCATAATTGTATACCACCTAACCGTGGTTTTTTTTTCTTTCTTCTTCATACATACATACTACGACATCTCTTTATCAACCAGTCTATATTAGCAGCAGACACAGTACAGTACGGTAGTTCACGGCTGTGGCTACCTCTGTGTCGGCACTCGGCAGTCCGTCCATAATTGTATACCACCTAACCGTGGTTTTTTTTTCTTTCTTCTTTATACATACTTACTACGACATCTCTTTATCAACCAGTCTATATTAGCAGCAGACACAGTACAGTACGGTAGTTCACGGCTGTGGCTACCTCTGTGTCAGCACTCGGCAGTCCGTCCATAATTGTATTCCACCTAACCGTGGTTTTTTTTTCTTTCTTCTTTATACATACATACTACGACATCTCTTTATCAACCAGTCTATATTAGCAGCAGACACAGTACAGTACGGTAGTTCACGGCTGTGGCTACCTCTGTGTCGGCACTCGGCAGTCCGTCCATAATTGTATACCACCTAACCGTGGTTTTTTTTTCTTTGTTCTTCATACATACATACTACGACATCTCTTTATCAACCAGTCTATATTAGCAGCAGACACAGTACGGTAGTTCACGGCTGTAGCTACCTCTGTGTCGGCACTCGGCAGTCCGTCCATAATTGTATACTAGTATCCATCCATCTCCATTGTTTACCTGAGGTGCCTTTTAGTTGTGCCTATTAAAATATGGAGAACAAAAATGTTGAGGTTCCAAAATTAGGGAAAGATCAAGATCCACTTCCACCTCGTGCTGAAGCTGCTGCCACTAGTCATGGCCGAGACGATGAAATGCCAGCAACGTCGTCTGCCAAGGCCGATGCCCAATGTCATAGTACAGAGCATGTCAAATCCAAAACACCAAATATCAGTAAAAAAAGGACTCCAAAACCTAAAATAAAATTGTCGGAGGAGAAGCGTAAACTTGCCAATATGCCATTTACCACACGGAGTGGCAAGGAACGGCTGAGGCCCTGGCCTATGTTCATGGCTAGTGGTTCAGCTTCACATGAGGATGGAGGCACTCAGCCTCTCGCTAGAAAAATGAAAAGACTCAAGCTGGCAAAAGCAGTAGCACCGCAAAGAACTGTGCGTTCTTCGAAATCCCAAATCCACAAGGAGAGTCCAATTGTGTCGGTTGCGATGCCTGACCTTCCCAACACTGGACGTGAAGAGCATGCGCCTTCCACCATTTGCACGCCCCCTGCAAGTGCTGGAAGGAGCACCCGCAGTCCAGTTCCTGATAGTCAGATTGAAGATGTCAGTGTTGAAGTACACCAGGATGAGGAGGATATGGGTGTTGCTGGCGCTGGGGAGGAAATTGACCAGGAGGATTCTGATGGTGAGGTGGTTTGTTTAAGTCAGGCACCCGGGGAGACACCTGTTGTCCGTGGGAGGAATATGGCCGTTGACATGCCTGGTGAAAATACCAAAAAAATCAGCTCTTCGGTGTGGAACTATTTCAACAGAAATGCGGACAACAGGTGTCAAGCCGTGTGTTCCCTTTGTCAAGCTGTAATATGTAGGGGTAAGGACGTTAACCACCTCGGAACATCCTCCCTTATACGTCACCTGCAGCGCATTCATAATAAGTCAGTGACAAGTTCAAAAACTTTGGGTGACAGCGGAAGCAGTCCACTGACCAGTAAATCCCTTCCTCTTGTAACCAAGCTCACGCAAACCACCCCACCAACTCCCTCAGTGTCAATTTCCTCCTTCCCCAGGAATGCCAATAGTCCTGCAGGCCATGTCACTGGCAATTCTGACGAGTCCTCTCCTGCCTGGGATTCCCCCGATGCATCCTTGCGTGTAACGCCTACTGCTGCTGGCGCTGCTGTTGTTGCTGCTGGGAGTCGATGGTCATCCCAGAGGGGAAGTCGTAAGCCCACTTGTACTACTTCCAGTAAGCAATTGACTGTTCAACAGTCCTTTGCGAGGAAGATGAAATATCACAGCAGTCATCCTGCTGCAAAGCGGATAACTGAGGCCTTGACAACTATGTTGGTGTTAGACGTGCGTCCGGTATCCGCCGTTAGTTCACAGGGAACTAGACAATTTATTGAGGCAGTGTGCCCCCGTTACCAAATACCATCTAGGTTCCACTTCTCTAGGCAGGCGATACCGAGAATGTACACGGACCTCAGAAAAAGACTCACCAGTGTCCTAAAAAATGCAGTTGTACCCAATGTCCACTTAACCACGGACATGTGGACAAGTGGAGCAGGGCAGGGTCAGGACTATATGACTGTGACAGCCCACTGGGTAGATGTATGGACTCCCGCTGCAAGAACAGCGGCGGCACCAGTAGCAGCATCTCGCAAACGCCAACTCTTTCCTAGGCAGGCTACGCTTTGTATCACCGCTTTCCAGAATACGCACACAGCTGAAAACCTCTTACGGCAACTGAGGAAGATCATCGCGGAATGGCTTACCCCAATTGGACTCTCCTGTGGATTTGTGGCATCGGACAACGCCAGCAATATTGTGTGTGCATTAAATATGGGCAAATTCCAGCACGTCCCATGTTTTGCACATACCTTGAATTTGGTGGTGCAGAATTATTTAAAAAACGACAGGGGCGTGCAAGAGATGCTGTCGGTGGCCAGAAAAATTGCGGGACACTTTCGGCGTACAGGCACCACGTACAGAAGACTGGAGCACCACCAAAAACTACTGAACCTGCCCTGCCATCATCTGAAGCAAGAAGTGGTAACGAGGTGGAATTCAACCCTCTATATGCTTCAGAGGTTGGAGGAGCAGCAAAAGGCCATTCAAGCCTATACAATTGAGCACGATATAGGAGGTGGAATGCACCTGTCTCAAGCGCAGTGGAGAATGATTTCAACGTTGTGCAAGGTTCTGATGCCCTTTGAACTTGCCACACGTGAAGTCAGTTCAGACACTGCCAGCCTGAGTCAGGTCATTCCCCTCATCAGGCTTTTGCAGAAGAAGCTGGAGACATTGAAGGAGGAGCTAACACGGAGCGATTCCGCTAGGCATGTGGGACTTGTGGATGGAGCCCTTAATTCGCTTAACAAGGATTCACGGGTGGTCAATCTGTTGAAATCAGAGCACTACATTTTGGCCACCGTGCTCGATCCTAGATTTAAAGCCTACCTTGGATCTCTCTTTCCGGCAGACACAAGTCTGCTGGGGTTGAAAGACCTGCTGGTGAGAAAATTGTCAAGTCAAGCGGAACGCGACCTGTCAACATCTCCTCCTTCACATTCTCCCGCAACTGGGGGTGCGAGGAAAAGGCTCAGAATTCCGAGCCCACCCGCTGGCGGTGATGCAGGGCAGTCTGGAGCGACTGCTGATGCTGACATCTGGTCCGGACTGAAGGACCTGACAACGATTACGGACATGTCGTCTACTGTCACTGCATATGATTCTCTCACCATTGAAAGAATGGTGGAGGATTATATGAGTGACCGCATCCAAGTAGGCACGTCACACAGTCCATACTTATACTGGCAGGAAAAAGAGGCAATTTGGAGGCCATTGCACAAACTGGCTTTATTCTACCTAAGTTGCTCTCCCACAAGTGTGTACTCCGAAAGAGTGTTTAGTGCCGCCGCTCACCTTGTCAGCAATCGGCGTACGAGGTTACATCCAGAAAATGTGGAGAAGATGATGTTCATTAAAATGAATTATAATCAATTCCTCCGCGGAGACATTGACCAGCAGCAATTGCCTCCACAAAGTACACAGGGAGCTGAGATGGTGGATTCCAGTGGGGACGAATTGATAATCTGTGAGGAGGGGGATGTACACGGTGATATATCGGAGGGTGATGATGAGGTGGACATCTTGCCTCTGTAGAGCCAGTTTGTGCAAGGAGAGATTAATTGCTTCTTTTTTGGGGGGGGGTCCAAACCAACCCGTCATATCAGTCACAGTCGTGTGGCAGACCCTGTCACTGAAATGATGGGTTGGTTAAAGTGTGCATGTCCTGTTTTGTTTATACAACATAAGGGTGGGTGGGAGGGCCCAAGGACAATTCCATCTTGCACCTCTTTTTTCTTTTCTTTTTCTTTGCGTCATGTGCTGTTTGGGGAGGGTTTTTTGGAAGGGACATCCTGCGTGACACTGCAGTGCCACTCCTAAATGGGCCCGGTGTTTGTGTCGGCCACTAGGGTCGCTAATCTTACTCACACAGTCAGCTACCTCATTGCGCCTCTTTTTTTCTTTGCGTCATGTGCTGATTGGGGAGGGTTTTTTGGAAGGGACATCCTGCGTGACACTGCAGTGCCACTCCTAAATGGGCCCGGTGTTTGTGTCGGCCACTAGGGTCGCTAATCTTACTCACACAGTCAGCTACCTCATTGCGCCTCTTTTTTTCTTTGCGTCATGTGCTGATTGGGGAGGGTTTTTTGGAAGGGACATCCTGCGTGACACTGCAGTGCCACTCCTAAATGGGCCCGGTGTTTGTGTCGGCCACTAGGGTCGCTAATCTTACTCACACAGTCAGCTACCTCATTGCGCCTCTTTTTTTCTTTGCGTCATGTGCTGATTGGGGAGGGTTTTTTGGAAGGGACATCCTGCGTGACACTGCAGTGCCACTCCTAAATGGGCCCGGTGTTTGTGTCGGCCACTAGGGTCGCTAATCTTACTCACACAGTCAGCTACCTCATTGCGCCTCTTTTTTTCTTTGCGTCATGTGCTGATTGGGGAGGGTTTTTTGGAAGGGACATCCTGCGTGACACTGCAGTGCCACTCCTAAATGGGCCCGGTGTTTGTGTCGGCCACTAGGGTCGCTTATCTTACTCACACAGTCAGCTACCTCATTGCGCCTCTTTTTTTCTTTGCGTCATGTGCTGATTGGGGAGGGTTTTTTGGAAGGGACATCCTGCGTGACACTGCAGTGCCACTCCTAGATGGGCCAGGTGTTTGTGTCGGCCACTAGTGTCGCTTAGCTTAGTCATCCAGCGACCTTGGTGCAAATTTTAGGACTAAAAATAATATTGTGAGGTGTGAGGTATTCAGAATAGACTGAAAATGAGTGGAAATTATGGTTTTTGAGGTTAATAATAATATGGGATCAAAATGACCCCCAAATTCTATGATTTAAGCTGTTTTTTAGTGTTTTTTAAAAAAAACACCCGAATCCAAAACACACCCGAATCCGACAAAAAAAATTCGGTGAGGTTTTGCCAAAACGCGGTCGAACCCAAAACACGGCCGCGGAACCGAACCCAAAACCAAAACACAAAACCCGAAAAATTTCAGGCGCTCATCTCTAGTTTCAAGGTCAGTGGTGGATTCCTTCAGTTTATCATAAAGAGTTGAGAATAATCTATACACATAGGACGTGTTTGTGCTTTTTGTCTCTTCCCAAGGATACCTGTGGTTGAAGTCCAATGGGAAGACTTGCATATATGTAGAACAGCGCTTGGGAAACACCTCACTTTTCTGTTTTGATATACTGCAAGTGGCCATGAGAAACCTTATTTAAAATGCATGCAGCCATAGGGATCATTGGAGGTCATTCCGAGTTGTTCGCTCGGTAAAAATCTTCGCATCGCAGCGATTTTCCGCTTAATGCGCATGCGCAATGTCCGCACTGCGACTGCGCCAAGTAAATTTGCTATGCACTTAGGATTTTTACTCACAGCATTTTCTTCGTTCTGGCGATCGTAATGTGATTGACAGGAAATGGGTGTTACTGGGCGGAAACAGGCCGTTTTATGGGCGTGTGGGAAAAAACGCTACCGTTTCCGGAAAAAACGCAGGAGTGTCCGGAGAAACGGGGGAGTGTCTGGGTGAACGCTGGGTGTGTTTGTGACGTCAAACCAGGAACGACAAGCAGTGAAATGATTGCAGATGCCGAGTAAGTCTGGAGCTGCTCAGAAACTGCTACGAGGTGTGTAATCGCAATATTGCGAATACATCGTTCGCAATTTTAAGATGCTAAGATTCACTCCCAGTAGGCGGCGGCTTAGCATGAGCAAATCTGCTAAAATCCGCTTGCGAGCGACCAACTCGGAATGACCTCCATTGTGCCTTACAACCAATGCAGGGAAATGGCAATGATGATCCCATTTGAATGATATATCTCTGATTTATTGTTCCCCCAAGAATGAAACAGCTACATAAATGGGGGTAAGGTACAATGAGGGAGATTTCTGGTCTATTCAGGGAGACCGGGAGATTGCTGCTACTTCAGGGAGTCTCCTGCAGAATGAGGGAGGGTAGGCAACTATGACCTAAGTTGTAGTGTGGGTGGGATCCGCACTGAAGAAGCAGAGGTCCCTTTTACAACTACCATATCACCTCCCTCTCCCCTGGAGGCCACAGCCACGGACGATATAACCTCGCCTACAGAGCTAGGACCGCAGAAGATGCGGGGGGAGGGGAGAGAGGATCTGCAGGCTCAGTGGTCCGGTAGCAGTCACAACCACAGTAATGTGATAACTGGCTGCAGCCAGGAGACAGCAGCCCTGGAGTCAGCCACAACTTCGCTCTGCTGTGTTGGCTCCACGGTAGATGCTAGAATCAAGTGGGCTAAGGGACCTTTTCCGTCTGGGGGAGGAGTCACAACACAAGAAGAGGGGCAAGGCCAGCGGGATAGTTCCTCTACTATCCACGCCACCAACTATTACCTTTAGTAATCAGGTGGCGAGCGAAGCGAGCCACCGAGCCCGAAGCGTGGCGAGCGAAGCAAGCCCGCGAGGGTACTTTTCGGGTACCCTGTTCGCCCGTAGCTCCCCTGGTGACGTGTCTCCTCCCCTAGATACGTCAGAAGGTCCCTTCTCCCACTCCGAAATAGAATCAAGCGAGGTGATATAGTGGCCATTCGGTGCAGAGAGAGAGGGGGCGGAGCTTCTGACGACCTAGGGGCGGAGCATCAGAAGGCTGGGGGTGAAGCTTCAAGTGGCTTGGGGCGGAGCTTCGAACGACCCGCAGGCGAAGCTTCAAGATGCTTTATGGGTGGACGGAAATCGGGATATCTGCTGCTGATCGCGGCGTGAGCAGGGGGGGGGGGGGGGGGCTGACCGGGAGGGGAGCTCTGGCCTGTTAGTGGTGAGTCAGTGTCTGGATTTTTTTTTTCACCCATTAACATTGACTGCACAGCACTGCAGGGGAGGCTGTGGGCCTATTTTCATGGGTGGGCCTGGAGCTGCAGCTCCACCCGCCCCATTGTTAATCCGTCCCTGGGCGTGGCCACATGTCACTAGTGGGAGTGGCTACATGACAGTAGCAGCGTGGCCACACAACACAGCTTCTTTTCTTTGCACTCTCAAGGTCATGCCTCCATTATATGAGAAATATATAGTAATACCCCCATAATAATATAAATATATAGTAGTGTCCACATTACAATAGAAATATATAGTAATACCTCCATAACAATATAAATATATAGTAGTGTCCACATTACAATAGAAATATATAGTAATACCTCCATAACAATATAAATAAATAGTAGTGTCCACATTATATTAGAAACTAATTACCTCACACAGTGAAGCCAGAGACATGCCCAGCAGCCCAGCCGTTGAAGAAAAAAAAGCCGCTCAGTGCCGATGCGTCACATGAGCCGAGTGAATGGAAACAGCTGCACTACTGTTCCCAGCAAGTGACGCCGTGGGAAAGTGCAATCAGGCATCTCTCTTTACGCCAGCCACAGCCGCCAGGAGGAAGCATGATGTGACGTCATGATGTCACCGTTACGCTCCCAGTAACCCTGGCAAAGTGGGAAGTGGCATCATGCTGCCAAGCACTATGGTCTTGTTGCTTTATGGCGCATTATAATTGTGGTAATGGCGGTCAGGGGTGCAAAGTGTGTGGCAAATTCTTAATGGTACTCCGTACCCGAGCGTACCCGCATACTTGCACCACTGCCCCTGACAATATCACCCGAAATACGTTTACAGTAAGAGACTATTAATAGAAGTTTGCAGAGGTCGCAACTCCCATTGGGTCAGCATAGGCACAATTAATTTGTTACGTGAGCACGCTTGGAGACTTGTAGCAAATTGTGGTATGCACCTGATTTTTCTGTACAAGAGAAGCCCAATCCTACACCAGTAGGACCCTGCACCTGTCACAACCCGAGCAGTTCCTCTTTCCTGTCTGGGGTGTCGCTCTCTGCTCTGGTGCTTCTAGCACACTCTGGTCTGTATCTCAGTGCTCGGATACAGACCAGAGTGTTCTAGAAGCACCAAAGCAGAGCGCGACACCCCAGACAGGAAAGAGGAACTGCACAGGTTGTGACAGCTGCAGGGTTCTAGAATGGACACTAGTGAGTAACACTGTCCATTGCGCCTGCTGCAATCATCTTGTGAGAAAGCAGTTGTCCCAGTCCTGAAAGATATCATACGCCTCTTTGACTGCAAAATATAGATCTGTCCGGTATAAATGGAGTGACTCGTAGAGCTGGTTGGAGAGAATGTGCTCATTAAATCGGCCAATAGGGTGGATACAGGAACTCGCCACGTCCCACACAATATGCTTTCACCATAATTGTACAACAGTTTCCTGTGTTTTCTCCTTTGTGCAGTCATCCTGTACCTGGGACTTTCTCAGTGATGATGTCACCAGCAGGAAGCGCCTGATTATAATTAATATGAAGGCTGCTCCCCACCAGTTCTTGCAAGTCATGTTATAGAATGTCAGTGGTCCACGAGGGAAACTACTGTAGCTCTAGGGGCCAACTGCTAATTTCAAATATATAATAATTATTATGATGCTATAGGTATAATATATAATCATTTAAGTCCAGTTATAACGGCAGATAGTGAGAATTGCATTTTATGCCTCAGGAGTACAGCACTGCTTCTCACTTCTAATAGGTGTAATTATCACTTGGGAGGGGGTTGGCTGGGTTGATGGAATGACAGTGATGTGACGAGGAGCTGGGTGGCTGCTAGTATACTTTTTTGGGGAGTCTGGTATATCTCCATGGAATTCGGCAGTCCTGGAAAGTAGGCATAGTCATCTGTAATACACCAGTCATTATATACCTTTGTATTATGTGTTGTTTGTTCGATGTGTAAACAAATGATTTCAATAAAATAATAAAGACCGGAGCTACGCAGACATTAAGCACGCCTCGTTTCTAAGTACCTCTTTTATTTTTTTACTTTTAAATCTTTTTTTTTTTTTAAATAAGAAAAGACAAACTATATAAAACACATAAAAAAGACAATTTGTTGTAGAAAGAGAAATGATTTGCCTTCTTATCAATTGCAGTTTGCAAACTCCTAATTGTATTGTGTTCATTTTGCTCTTTTCCCTGAGTAGACACCATTACCTTTCCATCCATCATGCCATACCACCTTTCTCAGTAATGCTCATTTTTCTAGGGAGATTCATAGCCCCACAAGGTTGGGCGGCATTCTCTGTGCCATTTATAAAGGGTTCTACCTTTTGTATGAACTTATATGCTTCAAGTTTCTTTATCTTGTTAGTTTCCTTTAATTTTAGCTGTGTATTTATATGATCAGGGAGATGAGTTTATTTTGCTTGCCTGCTGAGCTTTCTGCATTGGATACAGTTGTATCTAGGCACAAGTTTTGTGTAGTATCCAAGGGCACTCATAATAAACAACTGAGCCTTGTGAAACAAATAGCCTTTTAAGAGATGACTCACTCGTGTCCCACACCGCTGAGTCTCTGGGGGAGCAGGGACTGATTTAAAAGCAGGAACTGAATACATGCTATTTATCCGTGCAGACGTGTTTGAAATGACGAACCTATACGCTACTGTATATGGCCCATCAACCGTTTTTAAATAGACAGCTGTAACCATTCCTTTAGTCTTCTAGACCTGCATAATCTAAAATACAAGTTGGTCCAACATGAAAAGCAATCGTGAAACATTCACAAACAGATATGCAGTAGTTTCCCTGCTATGGCACACTTGCTTTTAGTATAGTGATGGCCATCGATGGTCTGCTATTAATGGTCGAAGGATTTCACCATCGGAATGAATCATCAATGGTTAGGCTATGTGATTGCACAGATCGAGCCACCGATGTTTAACAATGGTTGGCCTCCCATTGATGGTGAAACAGCTCACCATCATGCCCACGATGGTTGATAACCATCGGTTGTTGATGGCCACCACTATTTTAGTATAGTTCTGTAACACAGAGGTGCCCAGATTTAGTCCTCCAGGAATGCTAACAGTTCATGTTTTCCAGATCTCCTAACTGATGCACAAATGAAGTCACTACTTACTGTACATTTTAAAATATCCAGAGGTGGTCTGGAAAATTTGAACTGTATGGGGTCCGCGAGGACCACGCTTAGCCACCCTTGCTATAACAGGTGTTGGAACCCTGCAGTGCTTTTCAGCAGACCTACAGGTACTCTTATTATCAGGGTGCAGTATGTCCATTGAGACAATTAAAGGAGATCCTAGTTGCATTAAACTTCCTAAATTTCAGTGCCAGATTTGGGGGCTTGGGAAGGGACGCACCAAAGTCAATCTAGAGTCGCATAAAGGATTGAAAGGTCAGTGTTATATGTACCCTACGTTGTCATGTAGCCATCACGTACCACTCGCCAGAACTCATACCATAGTGGAGCTTTATCAAAACTTGGAGAGAGATAAAGTGAAGAGTGTACCAGACAAACCGGCAACACTTCCCACTGCGTTCCATACATCAAAATGATCCATCACCATGGCATATTGCATGTACAGTATAACAGTCTGTATACTTAATTGCGTCAAATGGATTACTGCCTTTAGATAAGACCAAAACCATGACAACTTGTACACTGAACCAACATTACTGGGCCTGATTGGAAACTCTCATAATGGGAATTATCTGCCTTTGCTCGTTGACCAATCTATATAGTGTATCACAACCTACAGTTCTATATTGCCCAATGGTGTACTGTATTGCTTTCTGAGTAACTTCATAGTCTGACCACACAGAGACTTCGAATGGGTCTGTTCTTGGAGAGTGCAGCTTCCTTTTTGATGATCTTTCCCTCATCGCTGGGAAGGTAGAAGGGACTTGCAGCAGTACTGAAATAATTGCTATAGAGCACTGCGTACACTACAGGAATAGTCTCTGCTGACCTGATGACCTGTGACCCCAGTTCTTAATGCACACAGGAGGAAAGTTTCCTTTGATCTAAGACTTTTAACATGGATGGTTCAAATGGAGGGTGTGAGAGCTAATGCTGACCAAAGGTCACTCTGTCTAAAGTTTGTGGTGTCCAGTACCATGTTGTTTCCATAGCTTATGACCTCCACAAATAGGTCTCAGCTGCACTGACAAGATCGGACCACCATGTTTGACAGTTTCTCCACTTTCGGTGTTCGACCAACGTAGTATATAATGGGCAGAGGATCCAAGACATCTGGTACACAGCATGGAGAAATGGAGGCTCCAGGATTGTTCTTATTGTAGAGGGACAGGACCTAAAAGATGCAGAAGAGTAGTGTATGATAGATAATGACATTACACAGCTTGTCTGTCTCCTATTTCCTGTCTTTGTCACCGTGCCCTGGGAAGGGGATGTAAAGTGTATTAGTTTCTTTCTGTCTGTATCATCCTGACAGGAGAGGGAAAGGTTCTGTCTCTGTTGCCCTGCCGCCAGAGATACAGGTGCTGTGGGGCCTATTAAAGTCAAATTTTCCCCTTTAATGCAGGAAAAACCTTTGATTTGCCCAAAAGTATACATGGTGCGTGTGTCGTTAAGATACGTTCAGCATGATGGCGTCCGCAGTCGAAATCCTGATCATAAGTATGCCGGGGAATCTTAGGGTTAGGCGGCAGGATGGGGGGGGGGGCTAGGTTAAGGCGCCACCAGGGAGGGGTTAGGGTTAGGCTGCGGGGAGGTGGTGGTGGTGGGGGTGGGGATTAGGTTTAGGCATCACCAGGGAGAGTTTGGTGGCGGTGGTGGTGGTGGTGGGGGGATTAGGTTTAGGCATCACCAGGGAGGGTTAGGGTTAGGCTGCGGGGAGGTGGTGGTGGTGGTGGGGGATTAGGTTTAGGCATCACCAGGGAGAGTTAGGGTTAGGCTGCGGGGAGGTGGTGGTGGTGGTGGTGGGGGGGGGGGGGGATTAGGTTTAGACATCACCAGGGAGGGTGAGGGTTAGGCTGCGGGGAGGTGGTGGTGGTGGTGGTGTGTGTGTGTGTGTGTGGGGGGGGGGGGGTTAGGTTTAGGCATCACCAGGGAGGGGTTAGGGTTAGGCTGCAGGGAGGTGGTGGTGGTGGTGGTGGTGGGGGGGGGGGGATTAGGTTTAGGCATCACCAGGGAGAGTTAGGGTTAGGCTGCGGAGAGGTGGTGGTGGTGGTGGGGGGGGGGATTAGGTTTAGGCATCACCAGGGAGAGTTAGAGTTAGGCTGCGGGGAGGTGGTGGTGGTGGTGGTGGTGGTGGGGGTTTAGGTTTAGACATCACCAGGGAGGGTGAGGGTTAGGCTGCGGGGAGGTGGTGGTGGTGGTGGTGTGTGTGTGGGGGGGGGGGGGGTAGGTTTAGGCATCACCAGGGAGGGGTTAGGGTTAGGCTGCAGGGAGGTGGTGGTGGTGGTGGTGGTGGGGGGGGGGATTAGGTTTAGGCATCACCAGGGAGAGTTAGGGTTAGGCTGCGGGGAAGGTGGTGGTGGTGGTGGTGGGGGGATTAGGTTTAGGCATCACCAGGGAGAGTTAGGGTTAGGCTGCAGGAAGCAAGGGGTTAGATTAAGTCTGCGGGGGAAGGTTAGTGGGGAAGGTAAGCATACTTTCTGGACCCTTGTCAGGATCTTCTCCATTGGGATTCCGCTGTCGGTCTTATGACCGCCGCCATCCTGACCACCAGTAAAACATATCGCACCCATGTCGCCTGGCTGTCAACATTCTGTGTCAACATCCTGAATGTAAACATTCAGTCTATGTCAAAATTACAGTGTCAACATTCTAAATGTTGTCACAGTGACTGCATACCCTTAGCCCGTGGCTTCAAGCCCAATATATGCCCTTATTTAGACAAAGTGTCTGCTCCTGAGTTCTCACACTAGCACAGAAAAATGTAGCCTGGAAAAGTGAGGAGAGCCAAGTGCCTCTGCTTCTCCTCTTATTGGTCACTGGTGGCAGTGGAATGTCACTTGTGCAACCTATTAAGCTGGGCATCTTACCAAGCAGTTTCTTTGATGGATGCCAGTGGTCCTACATGACTTGAAATGACACTTGCTTGGGTTGGTATGCCAGCCAAGTGCTATCTTGCCAGGTACTACACACACGACTGTCCTATACATTTAGCCCTGTCACTGTGCTGCTGTGGTGGCACCTCCCAGGACCAGTTGGGGACTCGGAGGTTTGGATACGGGCAGCTAGGTGCCCCACTCGTGTCCTTTGAGATTACCTTGCTGTATTGCTTGTCCATGCTCCAGATAAACGGACAGTTTCCTAAACAATAATTGGCTTCATATCCTTTAGGCTCGTGAATCCATTTCCAGCCAAGATCCTTACGGAAGTTAATATATAGGGGTTTTACACAGCAGTTTTTTCCAGTGTTCCTGCAAAAGAGAGAGAGTTTTTAATCTAACATCTTTCATGGGAATCTATTGGATGTAAGATGCAATCTATACTCACGTGCGGCAGAATTCTTCATCCACCCCTCTTTTGCTGCGTTTGGTGCTGGTCTCCTCCATTCGCCCCTTTGGGGTGTATGTAATTAGAAGGTAGGGGTAATATCTAGGATCTTTGTCGAGTGATGCCAAGTCTCCCCGTGCGTATGAAAACCCTGTAATTCAAAAACAGACCATCTGAGCAACCTGGGGTGTGGAAGATATCACAACATTATGGGGTCTATTCATGAAAGAGTGAAAAGTGTGGAGAAGTGAGCCAGTGGAGAAGTTGCCCATGGCAACCAATCAGCATTGAAGTAACATTTATAATTTGCATACTATACAATTGTACGGAGCAGCTGATTGGTTCCATGGGCAACTTCTCCACTGGCTCATTACTCCACACTTTTAACTGTTTCATGAATAGAACCCTCTCTGTGATGGAGAAAACCAGGTGTTGTAATCTTGGCCCAGATTTATCAAGCCTTGGAAAGTGATAAAGTACCAGCCAACCATCACCTAACTGCCATGTTACAGGCTGTGTTTGAAAAATGACAGTTAGGAGCTGACTGGTTGGTACTTTATCACCGTGCCATTTATCACTCTCCAAGGCTTGATAAATCTGGGCCTTAAGAGGTAAAGAAGCGAGATGAGGGCAGGGGGAAGCCAGTGACAGGAGACATCAAAGTGGAATCCGGGATAAAGTGAGACAGAGATGGTAGCTAGGAACAGTGTTGGACTCTTTCACCTAGATTCCGGTGAAATACCCAGCAGACCCCTCTGCCTCAGGAGGGGCTAACGGATGGCAGGTTATATATTTTGGTGGGTTCTAGGCTAGATTAACAAAGGAGACTACAGCCGCATAAAAATAGGCCCAGGTAGGTACACAGTCTGCTGATTGAGGCAGGGGGCCACTGAGGCCGACCCAGCCCAGCGAAGATACTGACATGACTGTAGTTTCTGAATCCCGCAAGTTGCTGGGCGTGCCATCGGGATCTATCCCACTTCCCTGCACAATTGAATGCGTGCTGCCTGTTCCCATATACAGTAGACGTAGCAGATAGCCCTGTGTTCACATAGGGGGTATGAACAATAGCGACTGCTCATTGGGATCCCAGCTGTCACAATACCGATGCCGGGATCCCAATTGGGAACCATACTGCCGCCAGTATACCAGCGAGGTAGGTGATTCCGCCTCTATGGGTGTCCACGACACTCATAGAGGGGGAATAGAACCTGTGGCAAGTGTAGCTCGCCGCCGAACCTGTAGGGGGCTTCGTTTCGCTGGCTCCTCTGCCGGCATCAACCGCTCAGGATGCCGATGTTGGGATACTGACATTCGGCATCCTGGGCGGTGGTAAATCATACTGAACCCAGGCCGAGCACCATATCTGCTACTGTACATATGTCAGTGGGCCACAGTGACCATAGAAACTAATGATACAAAGTATTTTCCATGTAAGTGATTTGGGGAGTTCTTCTGGGTCCTGGGATAGTGGGGAACTAAAGTGACTAGTGGGTGGGGCAAGATGATGCAATTCACTATGACTAGTGTCATCCTGGACCTGTCTCCAGCCATAATGTGCAGAACATCCGGGCTGTGATGAAGTGGAGAGCAGCAGCGTCCTCCCAGGACCCCGCCCTGCACAACACACAGCAGCAGTCTCTGCTCTCTCCCTGCTCTGCTGGATGGAAATGTAGGGTCTGCCACTGGTGTGCATTCCCGAGTTCACACTGAAGTGAAGGCATTAGAACTCACACTCACCGGTTATAAGCAATAACATCAGAACTTGCCATTTATAAAGGTATAATGTTCTGTTGTGAGAAGGCTTGTGTCTCACCACAATTGACCACATTCTGGTTGGATCAGCTCCGTCCAAGGGGGAAGAAAACAAGGCCTGCACATTCTGCACCTGCAGTGGAGGTTTATAATTCCAGGCTTTTGAAATTGCACAGCTGCAGCTGGAGAAACAGAGGTCCAGGTTTTCCAGCTCACCCAGACCAGAGACAACCAGGAAGTCAGCTGCAGGAGAAGGGTTTAAAATTCCCAAACACCCACAGTGCATTGCGCTGATGCCTATTAGGGGTCAGTGAGCAGGATTCAGTTTATAGCGCCAGGGACTCCAGTCTTACCTCCTATCTGCAGCTGGGGATCACTCGATTGGCTGCTCTCACAGGCACATGGCATTTGCAACTTGAAAGATTTCTTCTCATCTGTGAACCAACAAGAGCATAATCAGCAGTTACTTGTAACACATTTCACTGCATCATATCGATATAGTCCTATAGGCACCATAAAAGCCTAAGGTCTCAAGCACACAGTTGTAATCATCCATGCTATGTCCCGACTTTCTTATATTAGATAGAGTTGCCAGTAACCTGGGACTGATATTAAATATACATTTCCTATTTTCTTCTTGCACAGGTACCAATAATTCCTTACCTGTGAGAGTCAGCCATCTTTTCACAGAATCCGTCACATCGAATGACAGCCAATTTGCTTCTGTTCCCGGCCACACAAACAAACTGTCCAGATATCGTGAGGAACTGTTCCCATCTACCTGTGGGAGAAATGAGAGATGTGACTGCTCTGTTTGAGCAAGTAAGAACCCAGTGTCCTCTGAAACTAAACAGAGCTGTGTTGTTTATACCATACCCCTAGCAACTGTCCCGATTTTCACGGGACAGTCACATTTTTTGGGGGGACTGTCCTGCTGTCCTACCCACGTGGGGGGGGGGGGGGGTTTGGGAGGACCCTGACACTTGCTGTAAATATAAATAAAACTTAATTGCGCTAGAATGGAAATATGATAGCAGCTCTATTAAAAATATATAATGTAAAACTGAAAAAAAGAGCGCTTGTATAAAATAATAAAAAACTTTATATGTGTATGCGCAAAACCTGTGGAAAAAAAATTATTATTAGTAAATAATGTTTACAGCCCTTTTAGGGCTATGTAAGGACCGGATTTTAAACTGAGCAAAAAAAGAATACTTTCATTCCTAACTCACCCTGTCTAAATACCTTTAGAGCCTGTTTGAATAAGTGAAGAGCTTCCACGTCAGGTGTGATGGAATCCTTCTGTGGTGTCCACTCTCCACTGCTTGATCGTATTAGCGGCTGCTGTTAGCTGGAATTAGCGGCTGGCGGCTTGTTGGTATGATTGACGGGTGATAGGCGGCTGATTTCCCATCTCGCTGTTGACGGCTGAATGCCGCGATTCCTTCTTTAGATAGGAAGTGCAGTATTACTGCAAAGGCTGCAACTTCTGATAGTTGATTGCTGTGACGGTTGGCGGCTGTAATATGCTATTAACAGCCGGCTTGTTTCCCCGTCTATTTTAAAGAGCATTCGGTCCTTAAAAGTACTATCCTAGTAATACTGCACTTCCTATCTAAAGAAGGAATCGCGGCATTCAGCCGTCAACAGCGAGACGGGAAATCAGCCGCCTATCACCCGTCAATCATACCAACAAGCCGCCAGCCGCTAATTCCAGCTAACAGCAGCCGCTAATACGATCAAGCAGTGGAGAGTGGACACCACAGAAGGATTCCATCACACCTGACGTGGAAGCTCTTCACTTATTCAAACAGGCTCTAAAGGTATTTAGACAGGGTGAGTTAGGAATGAAAGTATTCTTTTTTTGCTCAGTTTAAAATCCGGTCCTTACATAGCCCTAAAAGGGCTGTAAACATTATTTACTAATAATAATTTTTTTTCCACAGGTTTTGCGCATACACATATAAAGTTTTTTATTATTTTATACAAGCGCTCTTTTTTTCAGTTTTACTTGCTGTAAACAGATGCTGACAGTGCTGGGAGCCCTCTTCAGTGACATGGTGCTGTTCAGTACACTCCACTGGGCAGCATCATTCATGATAGGTTGTGGTCTAGTCACCTCTGTGTTCCGGTACTCTTTGGCAGTTCGCAGCACCAGTGGAGTAGAGTGGGGAATGACAGGCAGACAGCGTTGGTCAGGTAAATAAATAGCTGTCTCTCTGCACACATTAACTGTTTCAAATGGACCGTTTCTGTTGTTTGTGCTACCCTATTATTACTGGCGCTTATTATGTAACGATGTCTGCTGTTGCTTTTTCTGCCCTTATTTGTCTGCTGAACCAATTATTTGTATTATTTATTAATTATTGGTGCAGAGGTACTGATCGGAGGTGCAGGGGGCTATATTCAGTTATGGGGGTGGGGTGATGTCAATTGCAGAGAGTGATACTCTGTGCAGGAGACTGTATCCCGTTAGATGGTAGGGCCGCCAACAGGGGAGGTACAGTAAGTTGTCTGGGATGAGGTGGGGGGACCCCGCCGGGCTGATGACACAGGTCACAAAACTTTTCTGAGTCACAGACAGTCCTGCGAACAAAGGAACAAATTGCAGGCAGTGTAATCGGTGCTGGAGGAGACATATTAAGGGAAGGCTCAGGTAGGGTGACCATATTATCCCTTTTACCTGGGACGCTCATGAATTACACAGGTTCTGTGGCTGATTAAAACCAGCTGAAATGTGGACTTGAAGTCAGCCAGCCACAGAACCTGTGTAATCCATGAGCGTTCAATGTAAAAGGGATAATATGGTCACCCTAGCTGAGGGGACACGTTAACTGGGCCACCCTCTCTCAGGGGACCCAACGGACCAGATGTACGCACTGCCTTGGGGGGGGGGGGGGGGGGGGGGGCTGCATGATTCACTTGCACTGCGCCCCATGAATCCTGATGGTGGCCCTGCCTATGTTATCCTACGTATTGATGTACAGTTGTATAGCTAATCGCTGTATGGCACTGTGCACATCTTATATGTCCATATAAATAAAAGATAACAGTAATAGTATTAGGTAGATTTATTGGTGAGGATCTGATACTCTATCGCTAATATCTCACCCTGTATAGCTCCACTCTGATCTCTGTGCCGTTTGCGGCTTTGGACATTTTCCGGTATATGCGCAGCTCAGCTTGGTGCAGAAATTCCTCATTGATCACGATCGTCCTCACACGTGACGTGTTGAATGTAAATGCAAATTCGTTGCTGTTCCGATTCTCTTCTGGAAAATCTGGAATGATAATCAACAATGACTACAGAGGAATCAATGGTATAACCCATATTAATATAATAACTTTGCTATGCTAGAACAAAAATTCTTCTTGTTGATTATATTTCTTATGCTTTTTCTTTAATATGATTTTTTAAGAGCGAGCAGTGCACTTATCATATTAACCTCCAGGCTTTATTTTTGCATTTGTTGTCTATAGAAAGTACAGTAAGCAAATTTGTAGAAAATAAGGGGTAAATTTACTAAGACTGGCGTTCTATTTAAGATGGGATGTTGCCCATAGCAACCAATCAGATTTCCCATCTCATTTATCTAGCACCTTCTAGAAGATAATACCTGGAATCTGATTGGTTGCTATGGGATACATCCCATCTTAAATAAAACTCCCATCTTAGTAAATTTACCCATGAGTGATTCATCACTCGGTGATGGTAATACTTTTTATTTCCTCAGTGAAGCAATACATAATTTGTAACAGCCCCATTAAAGACCACTACACATATGGGCTATGTTCCCTGGTGAATCAAGAATGGACAATGGATCAGATGTATTAACCTGGAGACGGCATAAGGAAGTGATAAACCAGTGATAAATGCATGGTGATAAACACACCAGCCAATCAGCTAACTGTTAATTTACATATTGGAGCTGATTGGCTGGTGCGTTTATCACCTTGCATTTAACACTGGTTTATCACTTCCTTATGCCTTCTCTAAGTTAATACATCTGAATGACACAAATGTACTAAGCCTTAAACAGTGATAAATTGGAGACGGATAAAGAGTGATAAATGACCAGCCAATCAGATCCTAACTGTCATTTTTCAAACACAGCCTGTAACATGGCAGTTAGGAGCTGGTTGGCTGGTCATTTCTCACTCTTTATCCATCTCCACATTATAACTTTTTAAGGCTTAATACATTTGGGCCAATATTCCGTAGAATAACGCCCTGGAAGTCTTTGCATGTTGTGATATTATAATATTATATTATGTGCCACTGGTACTATCACTCATCTTATATGTATATACTAGTGATGAGCACCGGAAATTTTTCGGGTTTTGGTTTTGGATTCGGTTCCGAGGCCGTGTTTTGGATTCGGACGCGTTTTGGCAAAACCTCCCTGAAATTTTTTTGTCGGATTCGGGTGTGTTTTGGATTCGGGTGTTTTTTTACAAAAAAAACCCTCAAAAACAGCTTAAATCATAGAATTTGGGGGTCATTTTGATCCCATAGTATTATTAACCTCAATAACCATAATTTTCCACTCATTTTCAGTCTATTCTGAACACCTCAATCTAAGCGACCCAAGTGGCCGACACAAACACCTGGCCCATCTAGGAGTGGCACTGCAGTGTCAGACAGGATGGCAGATTTAAAAAATAGTCCCCAAACAGCACATGATGCAAAGAAAAAAAGAGGTGCACCAAGGTCGCTGTGTGACTAAGCTAAGCGACCCAAGTGGCCGACACAAACACCTGGCCCATCTAGGAGTGGCACTGCAGTCTCAGACAGGATGGCAGATTTAAAAAAATAGTCCCCAAACAGCACATGATGCTAAGAAAAAAAGAGGTGCACCAAGGTCGCTGGATGGCTAAGCTAAGCGACCCAAGTGGCCGACACAAACACCTGGCCCATCTAGGAGTGGCACTGCAGTGTCAGACAGGATGGCAGATTTAAAAAATAGTCCCCAAACA
Organism: Pseudophryne corroboree; assembly: GCF_028390025.1. Taxonomy (NCBI): domain Eukaryota; kingdom Metazoa; phylum Chordata; class Amphibia; order Anura; family Myobatrachidae; genus Pseudophryne; species Pseudophryne corroboree. The sequence continues at coordinate 408,476,451 of NC_086451.1, forward strand.
GCACATGATGCAAAGAAAAAAAGAGGTGCACGAAGGTCGCTGGATGGCTAAGCTAAGCGACACAAGTGGCCGACACAAACACCTGGTCCATCTAGGAGTGGCACTGCAGTGTCAGGCAGGATGGCACTTCAAAAAATTAGTACCCAAACAGCACATGATGCAAAGAAAAATTAAAGAAAAAAGAGGTGCAAGATGGAATTGTCCTTGGGCCCTCCCACCCACCCTTATGTTGTATAAACAGGACATGCACACTTTAACAAACCCATCATTTCAGCGACAGGGTCTGCCACACGACTGTGACTGAAATGACTGGTTGGTTTGGGCCCCCACCAAAAAAGAAGCAATCAATCTCTCCTTGCACAAACTGGCTCTACAGAGGCAAGATGTCCACCTCCTCCTCATCGTCCGATTCCTCACCCCTTTCACTGTGTACATCCCCCTCCTCACAGATTATTCATTCGTCCCCACTGGAATCCACCATCTCAGGTCCATGTGTACTTTCTGGAGGCAATTGCTGGTGAATGTCTCCACGGAGGAATTGATTATAATTCATTTTGATGAACATCATCTTCTCCACATTTTCTGGAAGTAACCTCGTACGCCGATTGCTGACAAGGTGAGCGGCTGCACTAAACACTCTTTCGGAGTACACACTGGAGGGGGGGCAACTTAGGTAAAATAAAGCCAGTTTGTGCAAGGGCCTCCAAATTGCCTCTTTTTCCTGCCAGTATACGTACGGACTGTCTGACGTGCCTACTTGGATGCGGTCACTCATATAATCCTCCACCATTCTTTCAATGGTGAGAGAATCATATGCAGTGACAGTAGACGACATGTCAGTAATCGTTGGCAGGTCCTTCAGTCCGGACCAGATGTCAGCACTCGCTCCAGACTGCCCTGCATCACCGCCAGCGGGTGGGCTCGGAATTCTTAGCCTTTTCCTCGCACCCCCAGTTGCGGGAGAATGTGAAGGAGGAGCTGTTGACGGGTCACGTTCCGCTTGACTTGACAATTTTCTCACCAGCAGGTCTTTGAACCTCTGCAGACTTGTGTCTGCCAGAAAGAGAGATACAACGTAGGTTTTAAATCTAGGATTGAGCACGGTGGCCAAAATGTAGTGCTCTGATTTCAACAGATTGACCACCCGTGAATCCTGGTTAAGCGAATTAAGGGCTCCATCCACAAGTCCCACATGCCTAGCGGAATCGCTCTGTTTTAGCTCCTCCTTCAATGTCTCCAGCTTCTTCTGCAAAAGCCTGATGAGGGGAATGACCTGACTCAGGCTGGCAGTGTCTGAACTGACTTCACGTGTGGCAAGTTCAAAGGGTTGCAGAACCTTGCACAACGTTGAAATCATTCTCAACTGCGCTTGAGACAGGTGCATTCCACCTCCTTTGCCTATATCGTGGCCAGATGTATAGGCTTGAATGGCCTTTTGCTGCTCCTCCATCCTCTGAAGCATATAGAGGGTTGAATTCCACCTCGTTACCACCTCTTGCTTCAGATGATGGCAGGGCAGGTTCAGGACTGTTTGCTGGTGCTCCAGTCTTCGGCACGCAGTGGCTGAATGCAGAAAGTGGTCCGCAATTCTTCGGACCACCGACAGCATCTCTTGCACGCCCCTGTCGTTTTTTAAATAATTCTGCACCACCAAATTCAATGTATGTGCAAAACATGGGACGTGCTGGAATTTGCCCAGATGTAATGCACGCACAATATTGGTGGCATTGTCCGATGTCACAAATCCCCAGGAGAATCCAATTGGGGTAAGCCATTCTGCGATGATGTTCCTCAGTTTCCGTAAGAGGTTGTCAGCTGTGTGCCTCTTATGGAAAGCGGTGATACAAAGCGTAGCCTGCCTACGAACGAGTTGGCGTTTGCGAGATGCTGCTACTGGTGCTGCCGCTGCTGTTCCTGCTGCGGGAGGCAGTACATCTACCCAGTGGGCTGTCACAGTCATATAGTCCTGAGTCTGCCCTGCTCCACTTGTCCACATGTCCGTGGTTAAGTGGACATTGGGTACAACTGCATTTTTTAGGACACTGGTGACTCTTTTTCTGACGTCTGTGTACATTTTCGGTATCTCCTGCCTAGAGAAATGGAACCTAGATGGTATTTGGTACCGGGGACACAGTACCTCAATCAAGTCTCTAGTTCCCTGTGAAGTAACGGTGGATACCGGAAACACGTTTCTCACCATCCCGGCTGCCAAGGCCTGAGTTATCCGCTTTGCAGCAGGATGACTGCTGTGATATTTCATCTTCCTCGCAAAGGACTGCTGGGCAGTCAATTGCTTACTGGAAGTAGTACAAGTGGTCTTCCGACTTCCCCTCTGGGATGACGATCGACTCCCAGCAGCAACAACAGCAGCGCCAGCAGCAGTAGGCGTTACACTCAAGGTTGCATCGGAGGAATCCCAGGCAGGAGAGGACTCGTCAGACTTGACAGTGACATGGCCTGCAGGACTATTGGTTTTCCTGGGTAAGGAGGAAATTGACACTGAGGGAGTTGGTGGTGTGGTTTGCAGGAGCTTGGTTACAAGAGGAAGGGATTTAGTGGTCAGTAGACTGCTTCCGCTGTCATCCAAAGTTTTTGAACTTGTCACTTACTTCTGATGAATGCGGTCCAGGTGACGTATAAGGGAGGATGTTCCTAGGTGGTTAACGTCCTTAGCCCTACTTATTACAGCTTGACAAAGGCAACACACGGCTTGACACCAGTTGTCCGCATTTGTGTTGAAATAATTCCACACCGAAGAGCTGATTTTTTTGTATTTTGACCAGGCATGTCAATGGCCATATTCGTCCCACGGACAACAGGTGTCTCCCCGGGTGCCTGACTTAAACAAACCACCTCACCATCAGAATCCTCCTTGTCGATTTCCTCCCCAGCGCCAGCATCACCCATATCCTCATCCTGGTGTACTTCAACAGTGACATCTTCAATTTGACCATCAGGAACTGGACTGCGGGTGCTCCTTCCAGCACTTGCAGGGGGCGTGCAAATGATGGAAGGCGCCACCTCTTCCCGTCCAGTGTTGGGAAGGTCAGGCATCGCAACCGACACAATTGGACTCTCCTTGGGGATTTGCGATTTAGGAGAACGCACAGTTCTTTGCTGTGCTTTTGTCATCTTAACTCTTTTAAGTTTTCTAGCAGGAGGATGAGTGCTTCCATCCTCAGGTGAAGCTGAACCACTAGCCTTGAACATAGGCCAGGGCCTCAGCCGTTCCTTGCCACTCCGTGTCGTAAATGGCACATTGGCAAGTTTACGCTTCTCCTCAGACAATTTTGATTTAGATTTTTGGGTCATTTTACTGAGCTTTATTTTTTTGGATTTTACATGCTCTCTACTATGACATTGGGCATCGGCCTTGGCAGACGACGTTGATGGCATTTCATCGTCTCGTCCATGACTAGTGGCAGCAGCTTCAGCACGAGGTGGAAGTGGATCTTGATCTTTCCCTATTTTACCCTCCACATTTTTGTTCTCCATTTTTTAATGTGTGGAATTATATGCCAGTAATATATCAATAGCAATGGCCTACTACTATATATACTGCGCACAACTGAAATGCACCACAGGTATGGATGGATAGTATACGTGACGACAGAGAGGTAGGTAGAGCAGTGGCCTACTGTACCGTACTGCTATATAGTATATACTGGTGGTCAGCAAACTGTGCAAAACTGAAATGCACCACAGGTATGGATGGATAGTATACTTGACGACACAGAGGTAGGTAGAGCAGTGGCCTACTGTACCGTACTGCTATATATTATATACTGGTGGACAGCAAACTGTGCAAAACTGAAATGCACCACAGGTATGGATGGATAGTATACTTGATGACACAGAGGTATGTAGAGCAGTGGCCTACTGTACCGTACTGCTATATAGTATATACTGGTGGTCAGCAAACTGTGCAAAACTGAAATGCACCACAGGTATGGATGGATAGTATACTTGACGACACAGAGGTAGGTAGAGCAGTGGCCTACTGTACCGTACTGCTATATAGTATATACTGGTGGTCAGCAAACTGTGCAAAACTAAAATGCACCACAGGTATGGATGGATAGTATACTTGACGACACAGAGGTAGGTAGAGCAGTGGCCTACTGTACCGTACTGCTATATATTATATACTGGTGGACAGCAAACTGTGCAAAACTGAAATGCACCACAGGTATGGATGGATAGTATACTTGACAACACAGAGGTAGGTAGAGCAGTGGCCTACTGTACCGTACTGCTATATAGTATATACTGGTGGTCAGCAAACTGTGCAAAACTGAAATGCACCACAGGTATGGATGGATAGTATACTTGACGACACAGAGGTAGGTAGAGCAGTGGCCTACTGTACCGTACTGCTATATATTATATACTGGTGGACAGCAAACTGTGCAAAACTGAAATGCACCACAGGTATGGATGGATAGTGTACTTGACGACACAGAGGTAGGTAGAGCAGTGGCCTACTGTACCGTACTGCTCTATAGTATATACTGGTGGTCAGCAAACTGTGCAAAACTGAAATGCACCACAGGTATGGATGTATAGTATACTTGACGACACAGAGGTAGGTAGAGCAGTGGCCTACTGTACCGTACTGCTATATATGATATACTGGTGGTCAGCAAACTGTGCAAAACTGAAATGCACCACAGGTATGGATGGATAGTATACTTGACGACACAGAGGTAGGTAGAGCAGTGGCCTTCTGTACCGTACTGCTATATAGTATATACTGGGGGTCAGCAAACTGTGCAAAACTGAAATGCACCACAGGTATGGATGGATAGTATACTTGACGACACAGAGGTAGGTAGAGCAGTGTACTACTGTACCGTACTGCTATATATATAGTTATACTGGTGGTCAGCAAAATTCTGCACTGTCCTCCTACTATATACTACAATGCAGCACAGATATGGAGCGTTTTTCAGGCAGAGAACGTATAATACTGGTGGTCACTGGTCACTGGTCAGCAAAACTCTGCACTGTCCTCCTACTATATAATACTGCTGGTCCCCAGTCCCCACAATAAACAATTAGCACACTGAGCACAGATATTTGCAGCACACTGAGCACAGATATTTGCAGCACACTGAGCACAGTCAGATCTGGAGCGTTTTTCAGGCAGAGAACGTAGATATTTGCACTTGCAGCACACTGAGCACAGATATTTTCAGCACACTGAGCACAGATATTTTCAGCACACTGAGCACAGATATTTTCAGCACACTGAGCACATATATTTGCAGCACAATTTGCAGCCCACTGAACATAGAAACTGAGAGGACGCCAGCCACGTCCTCTCACGATCATCTGCAATGCACTTATATAGAATACGAATCTCGCGAGAATCCGACCGCGGGATGATGACGTTCGGGCGCGCTCGGGTTAACCGAGCGAGGCGGGAGGATCCGAGTCTGCCTCAGACCCGTGTAAAAAGGGTGAAGTTCAGGGGGGTTCGGATCCCGACGAACCGAACCCGCTCATCACTAGTATATACCTGTATTTTAGCCCAATCAGTTAATGTTTTAAACAAATTAAGCCCATGGGCAGGATGTTCGGCAGAGTTTGGCGGCCGTATGGGTTGCCGGTGCAACGTGGACGTGGACATTTTTTTTTATAGGGGCAATTATTTACAAAGCTAGGTTTAGCTTTGCACATGATTGACCCTAGAAAAAGAAACATCTGAGTTGGGCCGGTATCCTGTACGGCCGCCGTACTCGGACTGCATTACGCCCCGGTCCATATTTCTTGATTTCAAAATGATTATTATTATTATTATCCTTTATTTATATGGCGCCACAAGGGATCAGCAGCGCCCATTACACAGTACATAATCAATGAGCAAACAAGAAAACAGCACTTACAGTTCAAGACAATATAGGTGAGGTATGGTAAACCCGGGGTTAGGTGCCATCAAAGTGAGTATGGGCCCTCATTCCGAGTTGTTCGCTCGTTCTTTTTCATCGCATCGCAGTGAAAATCCGCTTAGTACGCATGCGCAAAGTTCGCACTGCGACTGCGCCAAGTAACTTTACTATGAAGAAAGTATTTTTACTCACAGCTTTTTCTTCGCTCCGGCGATCGTAATGTGATTGACAGGAAATGGGTGTTACTGGGCGGAAACACGGCGTTTCAGGGGCGTGTGGCTGAAAACGCTACCGTTTCCGGAAAAAACGCAGGAGTGGCCGGAGAAACGGTGGGAGTGCCTGGGCGAACGCTGGGTGTGTTTGTGACGTCAACCAGGAACGACAAGCACTGAAATGATCGCACAGGCAGAGTAAGTCTGGAGCTACTCTGAAACTGCTAAGTAGTTAGTAATCGCAATATTGCGAATACATCGGTCGCAATTTTAAGAAGCTAAGATTCACTCCCAGTAGGCGGCGGCTTAGCGTGTGTAACTCTGCTAAATTCGCCTTGCGACCGATCAACTCGGAATGAGGGCCATGGAGTATGAGATAGTGTAAGTAAGAAAAGGAAAGGCACATGAGGAAAGAAGTCCCTGCTTTTGCCAGCTTACAATCGAAAAGGTGAGGTGCTAACAGACAGGGGTGACACAGAAAGGGTAGACAGTGAGCATAGACAGGGCCGTCTTAACAACAGTGTGGGCCCCAGGGCACAGCAATGCACTGGGGCCCCTACCCATCCTCCAGCGGTAGGGGTGGGGGGTGCTATCAGTGACTGTAGTACTGGTCGCACAGGTTTAATTCTTATTATGAGAATGACCCCAATTTATATTATTCAAAACACATTTGCGTTATTCATAACCATTTAGGGGGTGCTACCACAGGCAAAATAAATCTGCATGAAAGAGAGAGAGAAAGGGTTCGAAATGCCCTAGAGTGGTGCACACAAAGTTTAATTAAAATATAACTTTTAATGTAATATATGGTAAAACCAGCGAATATTAAAAGGAAAAGTAATGTAAATAAGAAAGAAATCGTGATTAAAATTGAGAGAGCTGCGCACTAGATGTCACCCAAATTACTTCTGTATTGTTCATAGAAGCCAAACATGATCTCCTGTTTAAGATCCATGGAAAGAATGCTTCTTAAAAGCCTATCACCACAGATCTCATATCTATCCAGGAATACGCCTAGAAGTCCACCAACGATCTCAAACGGGGAACCTGTTGCTGTCCGAACAAGGAGTATAGGACCAAGCTTTCAATAGGACTGTATACGTCCGGAATCAAGCGTTCAAAGGTCTGTTCATTTCACTCCATATGGACTAAAAACATCTGAAAAGTGATAATCCCCTGGACTGTGGCATTCTTTCCATGGACCTTAAACAGGAGATCATGTTTGGCTTCTATATATGGTAATATACCAAACAAATTGCTGTGTTGTGTTTGCCCTACTTTGTTTCATACACATTTTTAAACTCATTATTTTAATTACATAAGTACTTATGTTTTATTTGTTGCAACAATTTTTCTTATAATAAAATGAACATTTTCTATATCCAGTTCATAGCGCTGTCTACTCTCCTTTTCACAATTGTTTTCCAGGGGTTAACTATCCCTCAAACAGCTGCTGTAGGTCAAACAACTCAGTTTGCAGCGCCGGGCTTATTAACTTGGTAATTTTTCTTTGCTACATCTGGTAGGCCCCACTTGTCCACTAGGAGTTGAAAGACTTCCGGATGAAGACTCCATTCTCTGGCGTGCACGTCCTGGTGACTGAGGAAGTCCGCTTCCCAGTTGAGGAGACCCAGAATGAACACTGCCAATATTGCTGGCAGATGGCGTTCCGCCCATTGAAGGATTTTTGACACTGCCAACATTGCCATGCAGCTTTGAGTGCCGCCCTGATGGTTGATGTATGCCACCGTGGTGGCGTTGTCTAAATGTACTTGAACAGGCCTGTTCTGTACCAGAGGCAGGGCAAGAGACAACGCATTGAACACTGCCCGCAACTCCAGAATGTTTATTGGGAGGAGGGATTCCTCCTTGGTCCACCGACCCTGAAAAGAGTGTTGCTCCAACACCATGCCCCATCCCCTCAGGCTGGCGTCCGTTGTCAGCAGGACCCAGTCGGGGATCCAGAAGGGACGGCCCCTGCTTAATTGCTGGTCCTGAAGCCACCAGGTCAGCGGCAGACGAACCTCCGGAGTCAAAGTGATCATAAGAGACCTGATCCGATGAGGTAGGCCGTCCCATATGGAAAGGATTAACCTCTGCAGAGGGCGGGAATGAAATTTATCATACTCCACCATGTCGAATGCCGATACCATCAGACCCAGTACTTGCATTGCCGAGTGTATCGACACTCTGGGCCAACAAAGGAAGCATCTTATCCTGTCCTGAAGTTTCATGACCTTCTCTGGAGACAGAAACAGCCGTTGACTTTGCGTGTCCAACAGTGCCCCCAGGTGCACCAGGGGCTGAGCTGGGACCAGCGAGGACTTCTACCAATTGATGAGCCACCAGTGGGCTTGTAGGAAGCGTACTGTCAGTTGTAGATGGCTGAGAAGGACATCGTGGGAGTTTGCAAGGATCAGCAAGTTGTCCAGATACGGCAGGATCCTGATACCCTGGTGACGTAGATGAACCTTGGTGAAGATCCGAGGGGCCGTAGCCAGTCCAAATGGCAGAGCCTGAAACTGATAGTGGATGTTGCCGATAGCAAACCGCAGATATTGCTGATGCGACATGGCAATAGGTATATGTAGGTATGCATCCTGTATATCCAGGGATACCATATAGTCTCCGGGTTCCACGGCCAGTACAATTAAGCACAGAGTTTCCATAAGGAACTTGGATACTCTCACAAACTTGTTCAAAGATTTGAGGTTGAGTATAGGCTGGAAAGACCCATTCGGTTTCGGAACTAGAAACAGGATCGAATAGTATCCTTTGCCTCTCTGGGACAGAGGTACCGGCACACCCACTCTTGCATCCAGGAGGGAACTCACAACCAATTGTAGAGCTTGCGCTTTTAATGGATCCAAAGGGATAACCGTAGTGCAAAACTGGCGAGGGGGACATCTTTTGAAGTAGACTGCATACCCGTGAGAGACGACTTCTCGCACCCATGCGTCTGAAGTGGTCTTTAACCAGACCTGGGTATACTGTAGAGGTAGGCCTCCCACACTGGGAACCCCCAGGGGGAGACCCGCCCCATCATGCGGCAGGTTTGTCTTGTTTAAAAGCAGGCTGATGGGCCGCCCAGGACTGTTTTGTCTTGGGCTGTGTGGTTTTGGTAGCACGAGACTGTCTCGGGTATGCCTAACCTTTTGCTTTCCCATGAGGCCGAAAGGAACTAACAGTGGTACCTTTTGCCCTCTGTGCAGAGGGAGTAGGATGGGTTACGGCCGTTAGGTCGACACAACCTAGGTCGACATTCATTAGGTCGACCACTGAAGGTCGACAATGCCATTAGGTTGACATGGCCATTAGGTCACCACAGGGCCGGTGCTAGGGTGTTCGGCGCCCCCCTGCAAACTATAAATTTGCGCCCTCCCATAATCCTTTGGCGCGTGCCGGGAAAAGGTGTGTGGTCTCACAAGTAAGGGGCATGGCCACACAGTAGTACCCCCATTTAAAATTACGCCAAAATGTAGCACAATCTTATTTATCTTATACGTAATGCCCCACCCGTAGTAGTAGCGTCCTTATACGTAATGCCCCACCCGTAGTAGTAGCGTCCTTATGCATAATGCCCCCCCCCAGTAGTATTAGCGTCCTTATACATAATGCCTCCCCAGTAGTAGTAGCGTCCTTATGCATAATGCCCCCCCCCCAGTAGTAGTAGCGTCCTTATACGTAATGCCCCACCCGTAGTAGTAGCGTCCTTATGCATAATGCCCCCCCAGTAGTATTAGCGTCCTTATACATAATGCCTCCCCCGTAGTAGTAGCGTCCTTATGCATAATGCCCCCCCCCCAGTAGTATTAGCGTCCTTATACATAATGCCTCCCCAGTAGTAGTAGTAGCGTCCTTATACGTAGTGCACTCCAAGTCATAGTAGCGTCCTTATGCATAATGCCCCCCCCCAGTAGTAGTAGCGTCCTTATACGTAATGCCCCACCCGTAGTAGTAGCGTCCTTATGCATAATGCCCCCCCCCAGTAGTATTAGCGTCCTTATACATAATGCCTCCCCAGTAGTAGTAGCGTCCTTATGCATAATGCCCCCCCCAGTAGTATTAGCGTCCTTATACATAATGCCTCCCCAGTAGTAGTAGCGTCCTTATACGTAGTGCACTCCAAGTCATAGTAGCGTCCTTATACATAATGCCCCTTCCAGTAGTAGTAGCGTCCTTATACGTAATGCCCCCCCAGTAGTAGTATCGTCCTTATATGTAATGCCCCCCCCAGTAGTAGTAGTAGTAGCGTCCTTATACATAATGCCCCCCCCCAGTTGTAGTAGCGTCCTTATATGTAATGCCCCCGCAGTAGTAGCAGCATCCTTATACGTAATGCCCCCCGCCCCCAGTTGTAGTAGCGCCCTTATACGTAGTGCACTCCAAGTAGTAGTAGCGTCCTTATACATAATGCCCCTTCCAGTAGTAGTAGCGTCCTTACACGTAATGGCCCCCCCCAGTAGTAGTAGCGTCCTTATACGTAATGCCCCCCCAGTTGTAGTAGCGTCCTTATACGTAGTGCACTCCAAGTAGTAGTAGCGTCCTTATACATAGTGCACCCCCAGTAGTAGTAGCGTCCTTATATGTAATGCCCCCCAACCAGTAGTAGTAGTAGCGTCCTTACACGTAATGCCCCCCCAGTAGTAGTAGCGTCCTTACACGTAATGGCCCCCCCAGTAGTAGTAGCGTCCTTACATGTGATGCCCCCCCAGTAGTAGTAGAGTCGTTATACGTAATGCCCCCCAGTAGTAGTAGCGTCATTATATGTAATGCTCCCCCTGTAGTTGCGTCCTTACATGTAATGCACCCCCCCAGTAATAGCGTCCATAAAACGTGTGCGCACACACACAATTCACACACATAGACACACACATACATACACACACACCCACCATATATACACACACACATTTCTCTGTCACCCTCCACTTACCTAAGCCACTGTCTCCCTCAGTACAGCACTGCAGCAGCCTGGTCCGTGTAGCTCCGCCCCTTCTGTCCCGTTTAGCTCCGCCCATTCCGGTCCATGTAGCTCCGCCCCCTCTTTTGATACTTACCGAGCCATTGACACACAGGTGAGGGGCGGGGGGGAGTGGGCTTTTCATGCTGCCAGCGCTGCACAGCAGCTGGCAGCAGCAGCAGCACGGGTGTCAGGACGGCGCAGCGCAGGGAAGGAATGCAGAGCAGGGGGAGCGCCTCTTCCTCCCAGCGCCTCCCTGCACTGCATCCCTTCGCTGAGCGGGTAGCGCCGGGCCTGGGTCACCATGTACTAGGTCGACAGGTCAAAAGATCGATATGAGGTTTGTTTGTTTTTAAAAAACAAAAAAATTTTTTGGATTTTTTCATACTTAACGATCCACGTGGACTATGATTGGAACGGTAATTCGTGCCGAGCAAAGCGGTAGCGGAGCGAGGCACCTTGCCCGAAGCATAGCGAGTGAAGCGAGCCATGCGAGGGGACACGGTGCAGAAATTTTGGTTCCCCGTCACTTTACGCAGAAAATTACACCAAAAACAGTCTAAAACCTGATGTCGACCTTTTGACCTGTCGACATAGTACATGTCGACCTAATGCATGTCGATCTCATGGCAATGTCGACCTTCAGTGGTCGACCTAATGAGTGTCGACTTAAGCTAGGTCAACCCAACGACCCATACCCAGTAGGATTTGTGAGAAATGCAGTTTTAGCAGCCGCTAAATCAGACACGATTTTATTTAGGTTTTCCCCAAACAAGGGGGGTCATTCCAAGTTGATCGTAGCTGTGCTAAATTTAGCACAGCTATGATCATCTTCCCTGACATGCGTGGGGACGCCCAGCACAGGGCTAGTCCGCCCCGCATGTCAGTGCCGCCCCCCGCACAAGTACAAAAGCATCGCACAGCGGCCATGCTTTTGTATTTCAGGAGTTACTCCCGGCCAGCGCAGCTCCTGCGACTGGCTGGGAGTAGTTTGTCGCTGCCACTGGCCGCAGCGGCTGCGTGGGACGTCACGCAGCCGCCGCGGCCCGCCCCCCCAACGGTCTGGCCACGACTGCGTTGGCCAGACCGCGCCTCCTAAACGGCATATTAACGCCGCCGTTCAGCCCCCTCCCGCCCAGCGACCGCCTCTGTCTCAGAGGCGATCGCTAAGCAGCGACGACTGCCATGCGCCGGCGCACTGAGGTGCCGGCGCATGCGCGGTTTCGACCCGATCGCTGCGCTGCGACAAACTGCAGCGAGCGATCGGGTCGGAATGACCCCCCAAGATGTCTCCCTTAAAAGGGAGTACCTCCAAGGTCTTTTTGGAGTCCAGGTCCACCTTCCATGACCTCAACCACAGAATATGGCGAGCCAGGATAGATGTAGTTGACGCCTTTGCTGCCAACACACCGGCCTCAGAGGACGCCTTTTGAATATAATAAGAGGTGGTGGTCAGATATATCCTCAGGCAGCTCTTCCTCTAATGCCTGAACCCATGCTTCAATACCTTTAGCAGCCCAGGAGGCAGCAATAGTGGGTCTATGTACAGCACCTGTTAGGGAGTAAATAGATTTCAGGCATCCCTCCACACGCTTATCTGTCGGTTCCTTTAGTGAGTTAACAGTAGTGACAGGCAGAGTAGAAGATACCACCAGATGGGTGACATGGGAATCCACCGGCGGTGGATTTTCCCACTTGTTACATAACTCTGCAGGGAGAGGATATCGAGCTAAGGCCTGATTAGATAGGGGAATTTTTTCCCTGGCTCAGACCAGGGTTCTCAGCGTATGTCCACTAAATGGCCAGAATGTGGTAATAGATTTTTAGTTACCTACTGACGTTTAAACTTGTCAGGTTTCTTAGACACCGCAGTGGAATCCTCATCATCATCAGATATTTAGAGGAACTGTCTAACAACAACTACCAAGTCAGGGACATCCACCTGTAAAGAAGATTCCTCGTCAGAAGAATCTGATTCAGTGTCTGACAGGACAGTTAGTTCCCCATCCTCATAAGAAGAAACTTCTGAGAGATGCGTGGATTGTGAGGAAGTAGCAGCCCGCTTGGATGACCCAGGGGCACGAGTGTGACCTATAGCAGATTTATGTCTAACCAAAGATTGGTTTAATTGCTGCAACTGGTTAGACAAATTATCCACCCAAGGCGGATTAACCATAGGGACAATTTGTGGCTGTAGTGGCACAGGTGATCCCATAGTAGGCGTAAGGTGGTCCACCAGAATACCAAACAGAGTTGAGAACTTAGCCCAGGGTGGCTCCTGATTGGTTGCAGAAGCTGCGGACTGATTGGGAGAGGTATTGCACACATTACACAAACCACATGTAAAACTTCCCCCTCAAGTAAATCCTTGGTGCATGCCCTGCATGATGCGGGAGCGTCCCTAGATTTACTGCCCTTTTTGTTAGACATTTTCAGTGAATGCAACAATAGAGCGTATGAGTATGATAAAGCCAGAGTACACTACCTGCGAATAAATCCGGTATTATGTGACTGAGTCCCCAATACACAACACCTGCAAATAAATCCGGTATTATGTGACTGAGTCCCCAATACACAACACCTGCGAATAAATCCGGTATTATGTGACTGAGTCCCCCAGTACACAACACCTGCGAATAAATCCGGTAGTAGGTGACTGAGTACACAGTATAATACGTATAATCGGTAAATACTGTGTCACACTATATAATTGACCCTGACGCACCAAGTCCCCTAGGGTACAGAATATAGTGATAGATGTATCTGTGAAACACTGAAAGTGAAATCCACACAGCAGATACAGGCACACACAGTCATAGTGACAATGCAGATAATTATTAGTCATGACAATAAGACTAGCATACAATACTATATCAGTATATATATATATATATATATATATAAAACACAGCGCGGTCCTTGACCGGAGGTATATATCAGAATACTCGTACAATATATTCTGTAACAGGTACACTTGTTCTTAACTAACACTGTCTGTATAAAGACATGTAGAATACTTAAGTGTTTGTAAAGTCACAGTGCTGTAGACAGGCGGCTTTACAAGTGAGACCTTGCCCTGCAGTCCCGGAGACCAGTCGCAGCTATACCTAAGATGGCGCCCAGCGTCTCAGTCAGGGAGTGAGGGAGAGTGAGGGAGAGTGTGGGGGGGGAGGAGGAATCTGCTCAGATATGTTGCCCTGGGCCAGGGGAGGGGCTACAGGTCAAGCGCCGGCTCCCCTATGCTGGTCCTCACCGCCTGGTCCGACAGAGTTTTATTAAACTGGGTGTTAGTACACCTGACCTGTACTCCTATGCCCTGGCAGATATAGTGGGGTCCCTGTGCGCAACAGTGTCCACGCCAGCGTCGCAATCCGTCTCCCTACACTGCGAACAGAACGTGATTTAGTAGCGGGTCCTGCCTGGGGAACCCTCTTACTTCCTCCCCATAACAGCCACGCGAACCAGGATAGCATCTGCGACCGTGTGCCTAAAACCGGAGCGTCTCCGCCGCAGGTACCCGGGAACTGAGCCGCGGGAGTATGCAACGCCGCTTGGGAGGTGATGGAGTCGCAGTGCTGAATGTCACTGTGACATATAACAGTGCTGCGGCCCTTGAAGTCTTCTTAAAAAGCTTTTTTCAGGACTGACCAGCGCAGATTCCCTGTTGACTAATCTGGCACCAACTCGAAACTGAACTCACAGTGCCTGGAGGTGGGGTTATAGAGGAGGCCCCAATGCATCCTGGGACAACTAAAGCTTTAACCTGTTGGTGCCTGGATCAAGATCCATCTCTACACCCTGATGTATTCCCTGTGGAACACAGTGTGCCCTGCTGCAGAAATGCAGTTTTCAGAGGATTCTCCTTTCAAACACAGGGCCAAATGTAACAGAGCGAGTTTCAGAAAGTGAGAGATTTGGTAAGGTTTTTGAGATTTCAGTTTTTTCTAAAGTGGCAATCATTTACACTGCAAAACCAGGTTGATCTTGCTGAGTAAATGATTGCCACTTTAAAAAAACACTGCAAATGCAAACCCCCTTACCACATCTCTCACTTTCTGAAACTCTCACTCTATTACATTTGGCCCACTGTCTTGTGAGACTGGCTGTCCCTTTCTGTTCTCACCCTTTTCGCCTGCTGCTCCTTTCGTGTATCGTGGTGACATTGGGCCTGATTCAAATTTGTAAGTAAAGCAAAAAACGAAAGTAACGTTATCATACCTCCCAACACTGTATATGGCCGAGTCAGGACTCCTGTGTGCACGCGCAAAAAGGTGGTGTTGTTTTTGCAAAAGGGGGTGGTTAAATTAAAATTGCTGCTATCGCAAACCACGCCCCCATTCTTATTATTGTGGGGGGATGCCCAGGTCTCTGTGAGCTGCTAGCCATGCCCCCAGTATCTCTGTCTCCCGTGAATAGACGTTGTGCATATGCAAGTGACAGGTAGCCTCTCACCCCCCCCCCCCCCCCCCCCCCCAGTGGGACAATGGGATAGTCCCAATTAAACATGACTGTCCAGCGAAAATCTGGACATTTGGGGGTATGACTTTGTGCCTGGAACAAACCATGATGCACTGCAAGAGGAGCAAATACATTAATATTTTTTCTGTGCAGAGTAAAAACTGTCTGCTTCTGCATGTAACCCATAAATGTTAGACAGCTTTATTGTTACACTGCAATTTAGATTTCAGCTTGAACTCACCCCATCCAAATCTACTCTCTCTGCACATGTTACATCTGCCCCACCTGCAGTGCAACATGGTTTTGCCCAGTTGCTTGCTTTTTTTTTGCTTTGCTTGCAAATCAGATTTATGCCTAGTATGCAAAAAAATGGTTGTAAACCTACTGAGGTTTTGGCCGTGCCCACAGTCGTGGAATCTAAAAAAAAAAAAAAAAGAAAAAGATGACAGCCGTCCAATGCACATTTGCAGTCCAATCCTCTCTCAGATAAATATATATTTTTTCTGGTTGCTATGGTGTTTTACTGTAGCAAATCCAGCAGTAATTCACCTCTGCGACTATGGACAGTCAGTGCGCTATGGATTTACGTACAGGGCAAAATCTGGATATTTGGCACTTGAGTCAAATATCGCAATCTATATCCGTCAACATCTTATGATTCCTTACTGAATTCAGGGGTCTGTTCATGAAGCATTGAATTTGAAAAGAGTGGAGAAGTGAGCCTGTGGAGAAGTTGCCCATGGCAACCAATCAACTACTCCGTACAATTGTATAGTATGCAAATTCTAGATGTTACTTCAATGCTGGTTGGTTGCCATGGGCAACTTTTCCACTGGCTCACTTCTCCACACTTTTCACTGCTTCATGAATAGACACCATACACTGACTGGTGCCAGCATACCTTTTTGGCTGATGTAAGTGTGGTACCCACGTTTGGGGATACCCCTAGTACCCCCCTCATGACTCTAATTGCGGCCAGTGCTGCCTAAGGACCCCCCTTCTTACGTTATTGGCACTGATAGGGTTAAAACTCCCTACCTGGTTCCTGTTGACAAGTAGGGCACTGGGACCCAGGACAGCCCGCCGGACACAGGAGAGTGGGAATATCTGGAGCCCCAGGGATTGGAGGAAATGGAAGGCGCCAAGGAAGGGGGAGGAGAGGTATTAAAAGAGGAGGAGTGACTGCCGTGTGGGGACCTGAAGCGGCCGCGGGGAGCGGAGAAGAAGAGAGCCGCTGCTGGAGAGAGAGAGCCGCACGTGAGGTGGAAGCCGCCGCAGAGAAGAAACAAGAGCCGCCAGCCGCAGCAGGAAGGACAGAGAGCAGACACTCACCACAGCCGCCGCGGAGGGAGGAAAGAGCTGCCAGCCGCAGCAGGGGGAGCAGAGAGCAGTCACCCGCCAGCCGCCGCCAGGGGTCCGGAGCAGCGGGGAGAGGACGCGGCCAGCCGAAAAAGCAACGCCGGCTGCCGCTAAACGTAAAAAGGGGGGAGCGGACATGGTGTCCGAGGCTGCTGTACAAGAGCCGCGACGGGTGCGGACAGGAAGCACCGTCGCGCAGGCAAGCCAGGAGATGCTGCTGCAACCTAATGGAAGGAGACAACCAACAGGGGCATCCACTCCTGTAACAGGTACCGAGTTACTTTTACCCCTGAAAACCTATACATAGTGGGGTCCAACTGTAATGAAGTATATAGGGTAAAAAGGGGGACGCCCCTACCCAGAGACACTGCAGTCTACAAAAAGCTCCCCTCAGGCCCAGCTATACCTGACCCTTACAGTGACACCCTGCATGAGTTGGTTCTATGTGATCTCCTGCAAAAGTCAGAACTTGTGTATAAAGCCACCAGTGTGCACGGCGTGCCGTCTGCCTGGAACGATATCTTGCTTAGAGTAGTGCGACTCTCATTGACTTATCTTTCCGTGGATACAAACACGGTCACCAACAATTAGTCATTGCTGCTGTGTTGTATTACTTTCTACAAATACTTACCCTACGTCCACCGACGTCTCTTCCGGAGTTCACTGTTAGAGTGCAAATACTTCTGCTAAAGGGACACTGACAGCAAACGTCCACTGGGGGGCAGGAACTGAACATTAGTACCCAGCGTACAACGCCATTTTGTGGACAGTTTAGGAGGTGCTCCCACATTACTGCCAGGATATTCCTTACCCTAAGATTAAGTTACCTTCCAAATGATTGTTCTTGCACGTGATATATTTGATGGTTTGATCCAGTCATAGTTATACTTTTGAGATATCTAATCTGTGAACCCTGTTATAGACAGGGAAAGAAGCAGGGTATTGTGAAGATGTTCAACCTATGCAATTTCTCCAAATGAGAATTGAGTTATAGCGGTGACTGATATTTTCAGTGCAATAAATGGTTGTCACCGTCTCTATGTGTAGTGGTCCTTGAGCATACTGTGTTTGGGTTGTCCTTCCGGGGTTCTCCTGGTCCTTCTGCCCCAGCCTCACAGGTGATGGGAAGAATAGTCGCTGGCCTCGACATCGTTGAAGGTTGGATACGGCCGACCCCGAAAACAACAGAGCTTCAGGTACGAACCCACTTTATAGCGATATTACATATGCAACAATTGAAGACTCTTTTAGATCTTATTGGCCACAACTTGATATCATAGTTACCTACTTTGCTGTCTCCTCCTCCGGGAGGAGGCAGCGTTGTAGGTGTATGGGGGGCGTGGCCGGCACAGGATAGGCGGTCTGGGGGCGTGGCCTGCAGCAGGATGGGCGGTCCGGGGGCGTAACATCAGGGTCGCGTCATCGTGACTCCGCCCCCCGCTGTGCTGTGCCGATAAACGAGCCGCTGCATAGCGGGGGGCGGAGCTACGATGACGCGATTCAGCGCGAATCGCGTCATCGGACCCCCTTGGGCCGCCCGCTTGTTCTCTGCTGCGGGCGGCCGAGGGGGAAAGCGGGAGGCTTGCCCACCTTTCCGGGGGGCCGGGAGGGTCACCCGATTTTCGGGAGCCTCCCGGCCATTCCGGGAGGGTAGGCAAGTATGCTTGATATATATATGGGCACATTGACTAAATTAAGAGGAGTCCCAAGGTAACTGACTGTTTTTCAAGCCCTTGTATACACATCTGTGCACACTGATTGAAATCAATTTTTTTAATTTTTTTTTCATTATGTAACTTTATGGCGCATTTATCTGCCAGCTGTATTACAAGCTGCTGGCCTACTTTATATCAAAGTCCAACTTACTCCCTCTTTAGGATGACCTCCTTTATTCACTGAGGGCTCTCATTCTCCTACAATACTGCTCTGCTTATCTTCACACATACATACCCTGATATTCTCAGGTTTCAGTGCTTTGTTATTGAATGTGGCTCAGAAGAACAATGGGGGTAATTCCAAGTTGATCGCAGCAGGATTCTTGTTAGCAATTGGGCAAAACCATGTGCACTGCAGGGGGGGCAGATATAACATGTGCAGAGAGAGTTAGATTTGGGTGTGGTGAGTTCAATCTGTAATCTAAATTGCAGTGTAAAAATAAAGCAGACAGTATTTACCCTGCACAGAAACAAAATAACCCACCCAAATCTAACTTTCTCTGCACATGTTATATCTGCCTCCCGTGCAGTGCACATGGTTTTGCCCAACTGCTAAAAAATTTCCTGCTGCGATCAACTTGGAATTACCCCCAATATCCTAACAGCAATAACTACAGCTGCAGACTTAAACTTTAATGGCTCAGCAGATCTGTGCTCACTTCCATCCTGTCCATTCAGGTGTGGGAACAGAGAAGCCCTACACAGAGCCGGCCCTAGCCAATTTGATGCCCTAGGCAAAATTTTGTTTGGTGCCCCCTAGCTCCGCCGCTAGTTCTGCATCTGACGCAGCAACGCTCAGGTAGTGGGGCCCACCGGGGGGTTACCCTGTGGGCCAGTTCAACTCTGCACAATGCCACACAGTAATGACCGTAATACATATCATTCCACACAGTAAAGGAACCTTACACATATGCCCCACATTAGTAATGCCCATAATACACATAATGCCACACAGTAATGCACCTTACACATATGCCCCACATTAGTAATGCCCATAATACACATATACTGCCACAGATACTGCCACACTTGCTGGTTATACAAAAAGACCAGTATCAAACATGTAGAAACTGTCCATTCTCTTCACTATTCAGTGTGTTTGCTGGTGTCTGTTACTGCATGCCCTTTACTTTATACTGTGGGAGTGATATCCTCTGCCCTCCAGTCTGATGTGTCTGAAAGTCATGCTGCACTGATGTTTCATATACAAAAGCACAACGCAACTTACTGACCACGTTACAGTGCTGGGTGGCAGGGGAATTTTACGGCATGGACTGACTAGGAAATAAAGTGTGGGGAGAACATTGCCCATGTTATGTCCCTGCAGACACCTGGGAATTGCACAGGGATAAGGGACACAGGATAACAGGGTCCCCCTCCCCTATGTGCACAAGCAGTATAGGTGATGTCAGATTTCTGTGAAGCAGTCTTCCAAAATACACATGTGTTATAGAAGCCATCCAGTAATAACCTTATATAGTCAGTGAAAATGTCACAGGTCCAGGAATTGCATTTACTTGGCTTCTGCTGTCTGTCTGAGGTCTCACAAGTCAGGGGCATTCAAGCATGTCAGAGGAAGTTTAAGGCACAGTGTGCATTTTTTTTGACAAATGTAAACAGCAGTGTATACAGCAGTGTATACAAGTGCGGACTGTCCCTCCCAGCATGAGATACTGCAGGGACATGCTTGGATGCCCCTAGACATGCTTGGATGCCCTAGGCAAATGCCTAGCCTGCCTATAGCTAAGGCCGGCTCTGGCCCTACACTTGGAAACACAGAGTGTAAGCAAATTCTCATTGGCCAAGCAGTGAAAAGTTAAGCTCTTCATAATTCTCTAGTTACAGCTGAACATTGGTTATGTTACATATCATTTAACATATAATAATGAAGTTATTAAACAGATCTGCAGCTATTAGGTTAATTGTTCTGACCCTGTTTTTACTGCAAGGGTATTATTGGCATAGAAAAACAAAGGGGGGTTTCCAGTTGCCCAAAAATCATGACCACAATAGCTACAGTAGAGCGGAGGCCACAACTTGCAGTATAAGGGATGGAACTGAACTGCTGCACATGCCGGTTGACAGCAGCTATTCATAGAAACACAGACTTGGACGGCAGATAAGAACCACTTGGCTCATCTAGTCTGCCCCTTTTATTTTTACCATATTTTTATCTCAAACCTTGTTTGATCCTTATTTCTTTGTAAGGATATCTTTATGTCTATCCCATGCGTGTTTAAATTTCTCTACTATCTTAGCCTCTACCACCTCTGATGGGAGGCTATTCCACTTGTCCACTACCCTTTCTGAGAAGTAATTTTTCCTCATATTTCTCCTGAACGTCCCCCCCTCCAGTCTCAGTGCATGTCCTCGTGTCCTATTGCTTCTCTTCATTTAGAGAATGTTTCTCTCCTGGACTTTGTTAAAACCCTTGATATATTGAA
This sequence comes from Pseudophryne corroboree, assembly GCF_028390025.1. Taxonomy (NCBI): domain Eukaryota; kingdom Metazoa; phylum Chordata; class Amphibia; order Anura; family Myobatrachidae; genus Pseudophryne; species Pseudophryne corroboree. Next base: position 408,497,493 of record NC_086451.1, read on the forward strand.
AGTTTCTCTCATGTCCCCCCTTTCCCATCTGCTCCAAACTATACATATTGAGATTTCTTAGTCTTTCTGGGTATGTTTTGTGATGTAGGCCATGCACCATTTTAGTTGCCCTTCTTTGTATAGTCTCTAATGTATTAATATCCTTTTGAAGATATGGCCTCCAGAATTGAACACAGTATTCCAGATGAGGCCGTACCAATGACCTATACAGTGGCATTATTACTTCTTTCTTTCTGCTGCTGATTCCTCTCCCAATGCAGCCAAGCATCTGACTAGCCTTCCTCATTGCTTTGTTACATTGCCTACCTGCCTTTAAGTCACCTGAAATAGTGACTACTAGATCCCTTTCCTCCTCAGTAGTTTCCAGTATAGTGCCATTAATACTATATTTAGCCTTTGCATTTTTGAGACCCAAGTGCATGATTTTGCATATTTTAGCGTTAAACTGTAATTGCCACACTCTTGACCATTCCTCTAGTCTACCTAGATCCTCAATCATTTGTTTTACCCCACCTGGTGTGTCTACTCTGTTGCATACCTTTGTGTCATCTGCAAAAAGGCATACTTTCCCTTTAATGCCATCTGCAATGTCACTTATAAAGATATTAAAAAGCAATGGTCCAAGTACATACAGATCCCTGGGGTACTTCACTGGTAACATTTCCCTCCTGTGAATGCACTCCATTTACCACAACTCTCTGTTTTCTATCCTGCAACCAAAATCTTATCCTTTCAATAATCCTAATATCCAATCCCAAGCTTTCAAGTTTATTTAGCAGTCTGCGATGTGGAACAGTGTCAAAAGCCTTACTAAAGTCTAGATAAGCTATATCCACAGCTCCACCTTTATCCATCACTTTAGTCACTCAGTCAAAAAAGTCAATAAGATTTGTTTGACATGATCTCCCCCCAGTGAATCATGCTGTTTGGGATCCTGTAAATTGCTGGATTTGAGATAGTCTACAACTCTTTCTTTTAAGAGTGTTTCCATCAATTTCCCTACTACTGATGTAAGACTCACTGGTCTGTACCTGTTTGCCTCTTCCTTGCTTCCACTTTTGTGCAGTGGGACTACGTTCGCTCTTTTCCAGTCCTCTGGAATTACTCCTGTAGCTAATTACTGGTTGCTTAATTCTGTCAATGATGCTACCAGCACCTCTTTAAGTTCTTTTAGTATCCTTGGATGTATCCCATCTGGCCCCATAGATTTGTCCACATTCAGCTTTGAGAGTTCTGTTAGGACCTTCTCCTCTGTAAATGTACTTGTTTCATTTTCCTGAATATCCCTACAACTTAACTCTAACCCCTTCCCCTGTCTTTCAGTAGTGAATACTGAGCAAAAATAATGATTAAGATGATCTGCTATTACATTGTCTCCCTCAACAAGACTCCCAGTGTCTGTCTTTAGTTTTATTATTCCGCCTTTTATTTTTCTCCTTTCGCTTATATACCTAAAAAAAAAGTTTTGCCTCCTTTATCCACTGACTGGGCCATTTTCTCCTCAGCTTGTGCCTTTGCACATCTGATTACCTTTTTAGTCTCCTTCTGTCTAACAAGATATATCTCTTTGTCTTCATTATTTTGTGTCTGCTTATATTTCCTAGAAGCCATCTTTTTTGCTTTCACAATATTTGCTACTTCTTTCGCAAACCACACTGGCTTCCTTTTCCTTGTGTTTTTCCTAACACTTTTGATACAAAGGTCTGTTGACTTTAATATTGCACTTTTTAATGTTTCCCACCTCTCCTGCACTGCTTCCAAGTTCCTCCACATTGCCAAAGAATCGCTTGCACATTTTCCCATCCCTACAAACTCAGCCTTCTTAAAATCCAACACCTTTGTTTTTGTATGGGATAAGTCAGTCTCTGTCTTAATGATGAACCATACTGCTTGATGATCACTGGATCCCAGGTTTTCACCCACTTTTACATCCGATATTCTGTCTCCATTTGTAAGTATTAGGTCTAATATTGCGTCTTTCCGAGTGGGCTCACTCACCAATTGGTGGAGTGATGTTCCCTGAAGGGAATTTAAAATGTCCCTACTTCTAGTGGAACTAGCAACAGATACCTCACAGTTTACATCAGGAAGATTAAAGTCTGTCATGATTATTACCTCTCCTTTTAATGCCGTTTTAGTTATGTCCTGCAATAGGTTCTTGTCCAGTTCCTCTTCTTGACCTAGTGGCCCGTATATCACGCCAATACGAATAATCAACTTCTCCCGTTTCTATGGTCAGCAAAAGGCTTCAGTTTTTTCTTCAATACTTTGTATTATTATGCTTTTTTTTTTTTACATACATTGATACCCTTACTCCGGTTTTTCCAATTCTGTCCTTCCTAAATAAAGTATATCCCTGTATAGCTATGTCCCAGTCATGATTTTCATTGCACCATGACTCTGTAATTTCCACAATATCTAGATCATCCCTTGTCATTATTGCAATTAGTTCTGGGATTTTATTTCCTAAGCTCCTAGCATTTGCACACATAGCTTTTAGAGTTTTGTTTGTGCTTTTACTTTTCCTAGCTATGTTCTTCTCTCTGCCTATATTTATTTGGTTTTGATCTGAATTATCTTCTGTTGCTGTGGATGTGCTTCCTATTCCCTTTGCCTACAGAAACAATAGCTCTGTGTTGGGGGTGCAGATTGCTTTATTCCTATTTGTTTCACTGCCCCCTCTGTTAGTTTAAATCGTTGTTGATGAAGCATCCAAACTGTTTAGTTAGTATTCTTGTTCCCCTTCAAGATGGGTGAAGGCCGTCACTTTTGTATAAGCTCCTGTCTTGCCAGATGGTGTGACTATGGCCTATAAATCCAAATCTCTCCTCATTGCACCATGTCCTTAGCCAAACATTGAAGTTTCTGATGCAATGAGTTCTGTCTTCCCCTCTGTGTACTGGCAATACTTCTGAAAAAGTTTCAGCGGTCGCCACCTGCTTCAGAGCAGTCCCTAACTTCCTAAATTCATCTTTTATGGCCATGAGTTCAGCATTCGCCAGGTCATTTGTCCCTAGGTGGACAATGACATCCCCCTCCCCATCTTTTCTTGCTGCCTTCACAATTCTTAGCATGCGCTCTTCATCCCTTGGAGCTGTGGCTCCAGGTAAGCACCTTACTTGTTTCTCTACTTCATTTGCATTTCCCAGATGTATTCCTCTAATAATGGAATCTCCCAAGAGAAGTGCAGTCCTTTTTGGAGATGCAATTTTCCTGTTCCTTTTCCTGTTCCTATAGATAGTAGAGATGAGCGGGTTCGGTTCCTCTGAATCCGAACCCGCCCGAACTTCAGGTTTTTTTACACGGGTCCGAGCAGGCTCGGATCTTCCCGCCTTGCTCGGCTAACCCGAGCGCGCCCGAACGTCATCATCACGCTGTCGGATTCTCGCGAGGCTCGGATTCTATCGCGAGACTCGGATTCTATATAAGGAGCCGTGCGTCGCCGCCATTTTCACACGTGCATTGAGAGTCATAGGGAGAGGACGTGGCTGGCGTCCTCTCCGTTTAGAGAAGAGAGAGACACAGTATTTTGGGGAGCATTATTAGGAGGAGTACTACTATACTGTATACTACTATACTACTTGCTGAAGTGATATTTATAGATTAGATAGTGTGACTGTAAGTGTATTATCTGACTTGTGGGGGAGACACTGACAGTGGGGAGCAGTTAGAGTCTGAGAGCAGGACTCAGGAGTACATATAACGTACAGTGCACACTTTTGCTGCCAGAGTCAGTGCCACACTGCCATTGTTGTGACCACACTGACCACCAGTATAATAATATATTTTGTGATTGTCTGCTTAGGCCTCGGAGTACTAGTTGCAAGTTGCAACGTGACCTGAAGTGAACCAGTTTAATATATATATATATATATATATATATATAATTGTATATAATATATATATATATATAATATTGTATACCACCTACCCGTGGTTTTTTTTTTTTCATTCTTCTTTATACATACTACTATAGTAGCTTACTGTAGCAGTCTGCGGTGCTGTGCTGACCTGACAGTGTCCAGCAGGTCCGTCATCAGTCATTACATAATAAATATATATAGTACCTGTCCGGCTGCAGTACTAGTGATATTATATTGATTTCATCTCATTATCAATAATTTATCATCCAGTCTAGACTCTATATTAGCAGCAGACACAGTACGTTAGTCCACGGCTGTAGCTACCTCTGTGTCGGCACTCGGCAGTCCATCCATAATTGTATACCACCTACCCGTGGTTTTTTTTTTTTTCTTCTTTGTACATACTACTATAGTATAGTAGCTTACTGTAGCAGTCTGCGGTGCTGCTGAGCTGACAGTGTCCAGCAGGTCCGTCATCAGTCATCATTACCTAATAAATATATTATCTACCTGTCCGGCTGCAGTACTAGTGATATTATATATACATACATATATATATTGATTTCATCTCATTATCAATCATCCAGTCTATATTAGCAGCAGACACAGTACGTTAGTCCACGGCTGTAGCTACCTCTGTGTCGGCACTCGGCAGTCCATCCATAATTGTATACCACCTACCCGTGGTTTTTTTTTTCTTTCTTCTTTGTACATACTACTATAGTATAGTAGCTTACTGTAGCAGTCTGCGGTGCTGCTGAGCTGACAGTGTCCAGCAGGTCCGTCATCAGTCATCATTACCTAATAAATATATTATCTACCTGTCCGGCTGCAGTACTAGTGATATTATATATACATACATATATATATATATTGATTTCATCTCATTATCAATCATCCAGTCTATATTAGCAGCAGACACAGTACGTTAGTCCACGGCTGTAGCTACCTCTGTGTCGGCACTCGGCAGTCCATCCATAATTGTATACCACCTACCCGTGGTTTTTTTTTCTTCTTTCTTCTTTGTACATACTACTATAGTATAGTAGCTTACTGTAGCAGTCTGCGGTGCTGCTGAGCTGACAGTGTCCAGCAGGTCCGTCATCAGTCATCATTACCTAATAAATATATTATCTACCTGTCCGGCTGCAGTACTAGTGATATTATATATACATACATATATATATATTGATTTCATCTCATTATCATCCAGTCTATATTAGCAGCAGACACAGTACGGTAGTCCACGGCTGTAGCTACCTCTGTGTCGGCACTCGGCAGTCCATCCATAATTGTATACCACCTACCCGTGTTTTTTTTTTTCTTTCTTCTTTGTACATACTACTATAGTATAGTAGCTTACTGTAGCAGTCTGCGGTGCTGCTGAGCTGACAGTGTCCAGCAGGTCCGTCATCAGTCATCATTACCTAATAAATATATTATCTACCTGTCCGGCTGCAGTACTAGTGATATTATATATACATACATATATATATATATTGATTTCATCTCATTATCATCCAGTCTATATTAGCAGCAGACACAGTACGGTAGTCCACGGCTGTAGCTACCTCTGTGTCGGCACTCGGCAGTCCATCCATAAGTATACTAGTATCCATCCATCTCCATTGTTTACCTGAGGTGCCTTTTAGTTGTGCCTATTAAAATATGGAGAACAAAAAATAAGAATTTACTCACCGGTAATTCTATTTCTCGTAGTCCGTAGTGGATGCTGGGAACTCCGTAAGGACCATGGGGAATAGCGGGCTCCGAAGGAGGCTGGGCACTCTAGAAAGATCTTAGACTACCTGGTGTGCACTGGCTCCTCCCACTATGACCCTCCTCCAAGCCTCAGTTAGGTACTGTGCCCGGACGAGCGTACACAATAAGGAAGGATTTTGAATCCCGGGTAAGACTCATACCAGCCACACCAATCACACCGTACAACTCGTGATATGAAACACAGTTAACAGTATGAAACAATAGAGCCTCTCAACAGATGGCTCAACAATAACCCGATTTAGTTAACCATAACTATGTACAAGTATTGCAGATAAACCGCACTTGGGATGGGCGCCCAGCATCCACTACGGACTACGAGAAATAGAATTACCGGTGAGTAAATTCTTATTTTCTCTAACGTCCTAGTGGATGCTGGGAACTCCGTAAGGACCATGGGGATTATACCAAAGCTCCCAAACGGGCAGGAGAGTGCGGATGACTCTGCAGCACTGAATGAGAGAACCCCAGGTCCTCCTCAGCCAGGGTATCAAATTTGTAGAATTTTGCAAACGTGTTTGCCCCTGACCAAGTAGCTGCTCGGCAAAGTTGTAAAGCCGAGACCTCTCGGGCAGCCGCCCAAGATGAGCCCACCTTCCTTGTGGAATGGGCATTGACAGATTTTGGCTGTGGCAGGCCTGCCACAGTATGTGCAAGCTGAATTGTACTACAAATCCAACGAGCAATAGTCTGCTTAGAAGCAGGAGCACCCAGCTTGTTAGGTGCATATAGGATAAACAGCGAGTCAGATTTTCTGACTCTAGCCGTTCTGGAAACATATATTTTCAGTGCCCTGACAACGTCTAGCAACTTGGAGTCCTCCAAGTCCCTAGTAGCCTAGGCACCACAATAGGCTGGTTCAGGTGAAACGCTGACACCACCTTTGGGAGAAACTGGGGACGAGTCCTCAATTCTGCCCTATCCATATGGAAAATCAAATAAGGGCTTTTACAAGACAAAGCCGCCAACTTTGATACTCGCCTGGCAGAAGCCAAGGCCAATAACATAACCACCTTCCACGTGAGATATTTCAGATCCACGGTTTTTAGTGGTTCAAACCAATGTGATTTTAAGAAACTCAACACCACGTTGAGATACCAAGGTGCCACAGGAGGCACAAACGGGGGCTGACTCTGCAGCACTCCTTTTATAAATGTCTGAACTTCAGGTACTGAAGCTAGTTCTTTTTGAAAGAAAATCGACAGAGCCGAGATCTGTACCTTAATGGAACCCAATTTAAGGCCCATAGTCACTCCTGCTTGCAGGAAATGCAGAAATCGACCTAGTTGAAATTCCTCTGTTGGGGCCCTTTCGGCCTCACACCATGCAACATATTTTCGCCATATGCGGTGATAATGAGTTGCTGTAACCTCTTTCCTGGCTTTAGTAAGCGTAGGAATGACTTCCTCCGGAATGCCCTTTTCCTTCAGGATCCGGCGTTCAACCGCCATGCCGACAAACGCAGCTGCGGTAAGTCTTGGAACAGACAGGGCCCCTGCTGCCGCAGGTCCTGTCTGAGTGGCAGAGGCCATGGGTTCTCTGATATAAATTCTTGAAGTTCTGGGTACCAAGCTCTTCTTGGCCATCCACGAGTATCGTTCTTACTCCTCGCCTTCTTATTATTCTCAGTACCTTTGGTATGAGAGGCAGAGGGGAGAACACATAAACCGACTGGTACACCCACGGTGTTACCAGAGCGTCCATAGCTATCGCCTGAGGGTCCCTTGACCCGGTGCAATATCTTTTAGAGCTTTTTGTTGAGGCGGGACGTCATCATGTCCACCTGTGGCCTTTCCCAATGGTGTACAATCCTATTGGAAGACTTCTGGAGGAAGTCCCCATTCTCCCGGGTGGAGGTCGTGTCTGTTGAGAAGATCTGCTTCCCAGTTGTCCACTCCGGGAATGAACACTGCTGACAGTGCTAACACATGATTTTCCGCCTATCGGAGAATCCTTGTGGCTTCTGCCATCGCCATCCTGCTTCTTGTGCCGCCCTGTTGGTTTACATGGGCGACTGCCGTGATGTTGTCTGATTGGATCAGTACCGGCTGGTTTTGAAGCAGAGGCCTTGCCGGCCTCAGGGCATTGTAAATGGCCCTCAGGTCCAGAATATTTATGTGTAGGGAAATAACCTGACTTGACCAAAGTCCCTGGAAATTTCTTCCCTGTGTGACTGCCTCCCAGCCTCAAAGGCTGGAATCCATGGTCACTAGGACCTAGTCCTGTATGCCGAACCTGCGGCCCTCTTGAAGATGGGCACTCTGCAGCCACCACAGTAGAGATACCCTGGTCCTTGGAGACAGGGTTATCAGCCTATGCATCGGAAGATGCGATCCGGACCACTTGTCCAACAGGTCCCTCTGAAAAGTTCTTGTATGGAACCTGCCTAATGGGATTGCTTCGTAGGAAGCTACCATTTTTCCCAGGACTCGCGTGCAATGATGCACCGCTACCTATTTTGGCTTCAGGAGGTCTCTGACTAGAGATGACAACTCCTTGGCTTTCTCCTCCGAGAGAAACACTATTTCTGGTTTATGTCCAGAACCATCCCCAGGAACAGTAGACGTGTCATAGGAACCAGCTGTGACTTTGGACTGTTTAGAATCCAACCATGCTGTTGTAGCACTTTCCAAAATAGTGCTACCCCGACTACCAACTGCTCCTTGGACTTCGCCCTTATAACGAGATTGTCCAAGTACGGGATAATTACAACTCCCTTTTTTTGAAGGAGTATCAACATTTCGGCCATTACCTTGATAAAACACCCTCGGTGCCATGTACAGTCCAAACGGCAGTGTCTGGACTTGGTAATGGTAATCCTGTACCACAAATCTGAGGTACTCCTGGCGAGGATGGTAAATGGGGACATGCAGGTAAGCATCCTTGATGTCCCAGGATACCATGTAATCCCCCTCGTCCAGGCTTGGAATAACCGCCCTGAGCGATTCCATCTTGAACTTGAATTTTTGTGTTCAAGGATTTTAAAAATGGGTCACACCGAACCATGCGGTTTCGGTACCCCAACCCGTGTGGAATAGTAACCCCGTCCTTGTTGAAGTAGGGGCACCTTGAGTATTACCTGCTGGGAATACCGCTTATTAATTGCCTCTAGCACAGCCTCCCTGCCTGAGGGAGTTGTCAGCAAGGCATATTTTAGGAAACGGCTGGGGGGAGACATCTCGAATTCCAGCTTGTACCCCTGAAATACTACTTGAAAGAAACAGGGATCCACCTGTGAGCGAGCCCACTAATTGCTGAAATTTTTGAGACGGCCCCCCACCGTACCTGGCTACACCTGTGGAGCACCCGCGTCATGGTGTGGCCTCACAGGAGGCGGGGGAAGAATCTTGATTCTGGGAACAGGCTGACTGGTGCAGCTTTTTCCCCTCTACCCTTGTCTCTGTACAGAAAGGAAGCGCCATTTGACCCGCTTGCTTTTCTGAAGCCGAAAGGACTGTACCTTTGTCTGTGAGGAAACCTGAGGTAAAATTATTTCTTCCCAGCAGTTGCTGTGGATACGAGGTCCCAGAGACCATCCCCAAATAATTCCTCACCCTTATAAGGCTCTCTATGCGCTTTTTAAGTCAGCATCACCTGTCCAGTGACAGGTCTCTAATACCCTCCTGACAGAATGGACATTACATTTATTTTGGATGCCAGCCGGCAAAATATCCCTCTGTGCATCCCCCATATATAAGACGACGTCTTTAATATGTTTTTATGTTTGCCAACTAGTATCCCTGTTTGACAGGGTCACCGACCACGCTGCAGCAGCACTATCTGCAGGTCTCAGTCTAGTACCTGAGTGTGTAAATACAGACTTCAGGATAGCCTCCTGTTTTTTATCAACAGGTACCTATTAAAGTGGCCGTATCCTAAGACGGCAGTGCCACCTTTTTTGACAAACGTGTGAGCGCCTTATCCACCCTAGGGGATATCTCCCAGCGTAACTTATCCACCTGGCGGGAAAGGGTACGCCATCAGTAACTTTTTATAAATTACCAGTTTCTTAACGGGGGAACCCACGCTTTCACACACTTCATTTATTCATCTGATGGGGGAACAAAACACTGCCTGTTTTTTCTCCCCAAACCTAAAACCCATTTTTAGAGGTGCTTGGGTTAAAGTCAGAAATGTATAACACATTTTTTATTGCCGGGATCACGTCACGGATGTTCCTAGTGGATTGTGTATATGTCTTCACCTTGTCGACACTGGAGTCAGACTCCGTGTCGACATCTGTGTCTGCCATCTGAGAGAGCGGGCGTTTTTGAGCCCCTGATGGCCTTTGAGACGCCTAGGCAGGCGCGGGCTGCGAAGCCGGCTGTCCCACAGCTGTTACGTCATCCACCCTTTTATGTAAGGAGTTGACACTGTCGGTTAATACCTTTCACCTATCCATCCACTCTGGTGTCGGCCCCACAGGGGGCGACATCACATATATCGGCCTCTGTTCTGTCACCATATAAGCCTCCTCATTCAACATGTCGACACAGCCGTACCGACACACCGCAGACACACAGGGAATGCTCTAAACGAGGACAGGACCCACAAAAGCCCTTTGGGGGGACAGAGTAAGAGTATGCCAGCACACACCAGAGCGCTATATATATACAGGGACTAACTGAGTTATGTCCCTAATAGCTTTTATATAATATACTGTATACAGTGCCAAATTTAATGCCCCCCCTCTCTTTTCCCTCTTACTGTGCAGGGAAGAGCCAGGGAGCTTCCCTCCAGCCGAGCTGTGAGGGAAAAATGGCGCCAGTGTGCTGAGGAGATAGGCTCCGCCCCTTTTTCGCGGCCTATTCTCCCGTTTTTTATGGAATTCTGGCAGGGGTATTTACCTCATATATAGCCCCTGGGGCCATATATTGAGGTATTTTAGCCAGCCAAGGTGTTTTTATTGCTGCCTCAGGGCGCCCCCCCCAGCGCCCTGCACCCTCAGTGACCGGAGTGTGAAGTGTGTGAGAGGAGCAATGGCGCACAGCTGCAGTGCTGTGCGCTACCTTGGTGAAGACAGAGTCTTCATGCCGCCGATTTTCCGGACCATCTTCTTGCTTCTGGCTCTGTAAGGGGGACGGCGGCGCGGCTCCGGGACCGAACATCAAGGCTGGGCCTGCGGTCGATCCCTCTGGAGCTAATGGTGTCCAGTAGCCTAAGAAGCCCAATCCGGCTGCAAGCAGGCGAGTTCGCTTCTTCTCCCCTTAGTCCCTCGCTGCAGTGAGCCTGTTGCCAGCAGGTCTCACTGAAAATAACAAATTCTAAGACTATAACTTTCTAAGAGCTCAGGAGAGCCCCTAGTGTACATCCAACCTCGGCCGGGCACGAAATCTAACTGAGGCTTGGAGGAGGGTCATAGTGGGAGGAGCCAGTGCACACCAGGTAGTCTAAGATCTTTCTAGAGTGCCCAGCCTCCTTCGGAGCCCGCTATTCCCCATGGTCCTTACGGAGTTCCCAGCATCCACTAGGACGTTAGAGAAATGTTGAGGTTCCAAAATTAGGGAAAGATCAAGATCCACTTCCACCTCGTGCTGAAGCTGCTGCCACTAGTCATGGCCGAGACGATGAAATGCCAGCAACGTCGTCTGCCAAGGCCGATGCCCAATGTCATAGTACAGAGCATGTCAAATCCAAAACACCAAATATCAGTAAAAAAAGGACTCCAAAACCTAAAATAAAATTGTCGGAGGAGAAGCGTAAACTTGCCAATATGCCATTTACCACACGGAGTAGCAAGGAACGGCTGAGGCCCTGGCCTATGTTCATGGCTAGTGGTTCAGCTTCACATGAGGATGGAAGCACTCAGCCTCTCGCTAGAAAACTGAAAAGACTCAAGCTGGCAAAAGCACCGCAAAGAACTGTGCGTTCTTCGAAATCCCAAATCCACAAGGAGAGTCCAATTGTGTCGGTTGCGATGCCTGACCTTCCCAACACTGGACGTGAAGAGCATGCGCCTTCCACCATTTGCACGCCCCCTGCAAGTGCTGGAAGGAGCACCCGCAGTCCAGTTCCTGATAGTCAGATTGAAGATGTCAGTGTTGAAGTACACCAGGATGAGGAGGATATGGGTGTTGCTGGCGCTGGGGAGGAAATTGACCAGGAGGATTCTGATGGTGAGGTGGTTTGTTTAAGTCAGGCACCCGGGGAGACACCTGTTGTCCGTGGGAGGAATATGGCCGTTGATATGCCTGGTGAAAATACCAAAAAAATCAGCTCTTCAGTGTGGAGTTATTTCAACAGAAAAGCGGACAACAGGTGTCAAGCCGTGTGTTGCCTTTGTCAAGCTGTAATAAGTAGGGGTAAGGACGTTAACCACCTCGGAACATCCTCCCTTATACGTCACCTGCAGCGCATTCATAATAAGTCAGTGACAAGTTCAAAAACTTTGGGTGACAGCGGAAGCAGTCCACTGACCAGTAAATCCCTTCCTCTTGTAACCAAGCTCACGCAAACCACCCCACCAACTCCCTCAGTGTCAATTTCCTCCTTCCCCAGGAATGCCAATAGTCCTGCAGGCCATGTCACTGGCAATTCTGACGATTCCTCTCCTGCCTGGGATTCCTCCGATGCATCCTTGCGTGTAACGCCTACTGCTGCTGGCGCTGCTGTTGTTGCTGCTGGGAGTCGATGGTCATCCCAGAGGGGAAGTCGGAAGACCACTTGTACTACTTCCAGTAAGCAATTGACTGTCCAACAGTCCTTTGCGAGGAAGATGAAATATCACAGCAGTCATCCTGCTGCAAAGCGGATAACTGAGGCCTTGACAACTATGTTGGTGTTAGACGTGCGTCCGGTATCCGCCTTTAGTTCACAGGGAACTACACAATTTCTTGAGGTAGTGTGCCCCCGTTACCAAATACCATCTAGGTTCCACTTCTCTAGGCAGGCGATACCGAAAATGTACACAGACCTCAGAAAAAGACTCACCAGTGTCCTAAAAAATGCAGCTGTACCCAATGTCCACTTAACCACGGACATGTGGACAAGTGGAGCAGGGCAGGGTCAGGACTATATGACTGTGACAGCCCACTGGGTAGATGTATGGACTCTTGCCGCAAGAACAGCAGCGGCGGCACCAGTAGCAGCATCTCGCAAACGCCAACTCTTTCCTAGGCAGGCTACGCTTTGTATCACCGCTTTCCAGAATACGCACACAGCTGAAAACCTCTTACGGCAACTGAGGAAGATCATCGCGGAATGGCTTACCCCAATTGGACTCTCCTGTGGATTTGTGGCATCGGACAACGCCAGCAATATTGTGTGTGCATTAAATATGGGCAAATTCCAGCACGTCCCATGTTTTGCACATACCTTGAATTTGGTGGTGCAGAATTTTTTAAAAAACGACAGGGGCGTGCAAGAGATGCTGTCGGTGGCCAGAAGAATTGCGGGACACTTTCGGCGTACAGGCACCACGTACAGAAGACTGGAGCACCACCAAAAACTACTGAACCTGCCCTGCCATCATCTGAAGCAAGAAGTGGTAACGAGGTGGAATTCAACCCTCTATATGCTTCAGAGGTTGGAGGAGCAGCAAAAGGCCATTCAAGCCTATACAATTGAGCACGATATAGGAGGTGGAATGCACCTGTCTCAAGCGCAGTGGAGAATGATTTCAACGTTGTGCAAGGTTCTGATGCCCTTTGAACTTGCCACACGTGAAGTCAGTTCAGACACTGCCAGCCTGAGTCAGGTCATTCCCCTCATCAGGCTTTTGCAGAAGAAGCTGGAGACATTGAAGGAGGAGCTAACACGGAGCGATTCCGCTAGGCATGTGGGACTTGTGGATGGAGCCCTTAATTCGCTTAACAAGGATTCACGGGTGGTCAATCTGTTGAAATCAGAGCACTACATTTTGGCCACCGTGCTTGATCCTAGATTTAAAGCCTACCTTGGATCTCTCTTTCCGGCAGACACAAGTCTGCTGGGGTTGAAAGACCTGCTGGTGAGAAAATTGTCAAGTCAAGCGGAACGCGACCTGTCAACATCTCCTCCTTCACATTCTCCCGCAACTGGGGGTGCGAGGAAAAGGCTCAGAATTCCGAGCCCACCCGCTGGCGGTGATGCAGGGCAGTCTGGAGCGACTGCTGATGCTGACATCTGGTCCGGACTGAAGGACCTGACAACGATTACGGACATGTCGTCTACTGTCACTGCATATGATTCTCTCACCATTGAAAGAATGGTGGAGGATTATATGAGTGACCGCATCCAAGTAGGCACGTCACACAGTCCGTACTTATACTGGCAGGAAAAAGAGGTAATTTGGAGGCCCTTGCACAAACTGGCTTTATTCTACCTAAGTTGCCCTCCCACAAGTGTGTACTCCGAAAGAGTGTTTAGTGCCGCCGCTCACCTTGTCAGCAATCGGCGTACGAGGTTACATCCAGAAAATGTGGAGAAGATGATGTTCATTAAAATGAATTATAATCAATTCCTCCGTGGAGACATTGACCAGCAGCAATTGCCTCCACAAAGTACACAGGGAGCTGAGATGGTGGATTCCAGTGGGGACGAATTGATAATCTGTGAGGAGGGGGATGTACACGGTGATATATCGGAGGATGATGATGAGGTGGACATCTTGCCTCTGTAGAGCCAGTTTGTGCAAGGAGAGATTAATTGCTTCTTTTTTGGTGGGGGTCCAAACCAACCCGTCATTTCAGTCACAGTCGTGTGGCAGACCCTGTCACTGAAATGATGGGTTGGTTAAAGTGTGCATGTCCTGTTTATACAACATAAGGGTGGGTGGGAGGGCCCAAGGACAATTCCATCTTGCACCTCTTTTTTCTTTAATTTTTCTTTGCGTCATGTGCTGTTTGTGGAATGTTTTTTGGAAGGGCCATCCTGCGTGACACTGCAGTGCCACTCCTAGATGGGCCCGGTGTTTGTGTCGGCCACTAGGGTCGCTTATCTTACTCACACAGCTACCTCATTGCGCCTCTTTTTTTCTTTGCGTCATGTGCTGTTTGGGGAGGGTTTTTTGGAAGGGCCATCCTGCGTGACACTGCAGTGCCACTCCTAGATGGGCCCGGTGTTTGTGTCGGCCACTAGGGTCGCTTATCTTACTCACACAGCTACCTCATTGCGCCTCTTTTTTTCTTTGCGTCATGTGCTGTTTGGGGAGGGTTTTTTGGAAGGGCCATCCTGCGTGACACTGCAGTGCCACTCCTAGATGGGCCCGGTGTTTGTGTCGGCCACTAGGGTCGCTTATCTTACTCACACAGCTACCTCATTGCGCCTCTTTTTTTCTTTGCGTCATGTGCTGTTTGGGGAGGGTTTTTTGGAAGGGCCATCCTGCGTGACACTGCAGTGCCACTCCTAGATGGGCCCGGTGTTTGTGTCGGCCACTAGGGTCGCTTATCTTACTCACACAGCTACCTCATTGCGCCTCTTTTTTTCTTTGCGTCATGTGCTGTTTGGGGAGGATTTTTTGGAAGGGCCATCCTGCGTGACACTGCAGTGCCACTCCTAGATGGGCCCGGTGTTTGTGTCGGCCACTAGGGTCGCTTATCTTACTCACACAGCTACCTCATTGCGCCTCTTTTTTTCTTTGCGTCATGTGCTGTTTGGGGAGGGTTTTTTGGAAGGGCCATCCTGCGTGACACTGCAGTGCCACTCCTAGATGGGCACGGTGTTTGTGTCGGCCACTAGGGTCGCTTATCTTACTCACACAGCTACCTCATTGCGCCTCTTTTTCTCTTTGCGTCATGTGCTGTTTGGGGAGGGTTTTTTGGAAGGGCCATCCTGCGTGACACTGCAGTGCCACTCCTAGATGGGCCCGGTGTTTGTGTCGGCCACTAGGGTCGCTTTTCTTACTCACACAGCTACCTCATTGCGCCTCTTTTTTTCTTTGCGTCATGTGCTGTTTGGGGAGGGTTTTTTGGAAGGGCCATCCTGCGTGACACTGCAGTGCCACTCCTAGATGGGCCCGGTGTTTGTGTCGGCCACTAGGGTCGCTTATCTTACTCACACAGCTACCTCATTGCGCCTCTTTTTTTCTTTGCGTCATGTGCTGTTTGGGGAGTGTTTTTTGGAAGGGCCATCCTGCGTGACACTGCAGTGCCACTCCTAGATGGGCACGGTGTTTGTGTCGGCCACTAGGGTCGCTTAGCTTAGTCATCCAGCGACCTAGGTGCAAATTTTAGGACTAAAAATAATATTGTGAGGTGTGAGGTATTCAGAATAGACTGAAAATGAGTGGAAATTATGGTTTTTGAGGTTAATAATACTTTGGGATCAAAATGACCCCCAAATTCTATGATTTAAGCTGTTTTTTAGTGTTTTTTAAAAAAAACACCCGAATCCAAAACACACCCGAATCCGACAAAAAAAATTCGGTGAGGTTTTGCCAAAACGCGGTCGAACCCAAAACACGGCCGCGGAACCGAACCCAAAACCAAAGCACAAAACCCGAAAAATTTCAAGTGCACATCTCTAGATAGTAGATGTCCCCATATCCTCTTGTTCTGTCGTGCCTCTATTATACCCCTTTTACACTCACACAGCCGGGTCACTCCCGGGATGCATTCCCGGGACTGACCCCTTTCACACTGCACTAAGACCTGGGATCGACCCGGGACAGCCCTGTTTACACTGATCCCGGGATATCCCTGCAAATGCATATGTATGTCATTACATATGCATCCAGGACGCTTCCCTGGGCTCTGAAAGATGACATCATCTTTTCTGAGACCAAGAAAGCTCCAATCCGAGGCCTTTTAACAGTCCCGGGTAGTGAATCCCGGGACAGGCCCTTTCACACTACACAGCTTCCCGGGACGGTCCCGGATTTAACCCTGGTCGAGACCTGGGATGAAATCCCGGGATGCTCGTCCCGGGAAATTGTCCCTGTACCTTTTCACACTCAGCAAAATCCCGGGATGATGCGCGTTCATGTACAATATCCCGGGATATTTTTGCAAGTGTAAAAGGGTTATTAGTTGTATCTTCCAGTCCTGCAAGAGTAGCATATGAGTTTTGCAGTGTTACAGCTTGTGGGAGGTGTCAGTGTCCCTCTGGAAATCTCTGCCCTTGAGAGCCCACAGTAGTCCAGGCAGAATGTCTTCTGGTGGCTCTCTGAGGCAGTGGAGGCCTCAAAGACACAGACATCCTACAAATCTCGGCATGCAGTTTAGCTATCTCCTCCTTCAGCAAAGAAAATTGCTCACAGATTGGACAGCGGCTGAGTCTCCACAATGCCTCTGACAAGTCTGACGTGTGTGTGGAAATGAGCAGTCCAGTAGCGCACCAGACCAGACTATTGCTGGTAGAGTGATAATTATGTCCCCTCCACAAGCTGGCCACACTCTAATATTAAGTATATGAAAAACCCCTCCAGAAATCCTGCATTCGTGGAAGCAGTGACACGTGTGAGTTATAAATACAGGCAGGCTGCCCACTGGGTTTCCTGTGCCCATATATACTATTTCCCTGTCAGCAGTATGCTTCTGGCACATGTGCTCTATTATACACTAAAGGTGCTGATGTTGGCATCCATCTATGAACATTTGTGGGCTTATGCAATAGGGACTGAGTTTGCCGGCGGTGTAGGATGCTGTCCGATCTCTGACTTTTTTTTAAAGTAGCAATCATTTACAAAGCAAAACCATGCCTAGTAAATGATTGGTGCTTTAAAAAAATGTCTGCAGTATCCCGCACCGCCGGCAAACTCGGACCCTATTACATATGCCTCTGTACTGTATGGCTTCAATTTGGAAAGTGATTGTTAATTTCCCTGAGAAAACTATACTGGCAGGGCAGGTTTGCTGCTAGAAGGAACCCAGGGCTGAGATGGATGCTGGTACTCCAGTACTCCACACTTAGCAGCTTATTGCTCCTCCACTCTGGGAGATCCTAGAGCGGCAGGTCCAGGGCACTATCATCACATGCCACCATTGGCTGCACAACACTTTGATTCACGGGAAGGGGCTATGCTGATGTGGTTTGCTGCAAAATCCATTGTCATGCCCCGTCCTACCCACCTTCACTGTGGGAGTGTGGACCAATCTCCTATGAGTCTGTGGGAAATGACAGAAATGCGACATGCCAACGCCATTGCTAATCTAAATTTGGCCCTGTTACCATGCCCCCCGCATTTGTGGCAACCAGCACACTTCATGAGTGGAGATCCTTAGATTACGTTGGTGATCTGATCTGCACATTTTTTTTTTACACTTGAAAATCCATGCTGATCGTCATCGTCATGAGAACATATCTTTGCACCGGGGGTTGTGCTGTGTGATACAGTCACAGTTACACCCTTGTACTACTCTACCATATGTTCCCCTCTCCTTCCCTCCTCAGTCCGACACACTTAGCACAAGGAGCAAATCCAGCAACTGCGTACAAAGATGTAGCACCGGTCGCAGATCCTACGATAACTGTACAGTTGCGCAGAGTTGAGACGCTGACGCCATGTTGTGTGTTTATGGGATTGCAGTTGCAAGCTGGGACAGGCCCCAAAAGCAGTTGTAAAACGCCAGCGTTTCTGCCGGCACTCGCCGTTACCTCCTCCGAATGGTCCCTGACTGTCAATCACTTCGCAAATAAATCCTCCCTGCGAGCGGCATGGCTGAGATAATAATAATAATAATAATAATTTTATTTATATAGCGCTCTTTCTCCAACAGGACTCAAGGCGCTTTACAGACATCAAAAACAATGCACATGATACAGAGGATTTGAGTAATACAACAATAGACAAGCAACACAGACATAAAAGAAAAACCTTAAGCCCACAGAAAGCATAACGCAGGATTGGTGCAGGCATTTTGGGTAATAACTTCCAAGGGTTGTGTATTCCACCCTCATAGGTACCAAGTGCAGCAGCCATCTTGGGCGCTCGGCGTAGGATTACCCAGGGTGGAATAGTCTACCCCTAGAAGAGATGACACAAAATGGGGGTGATTTCAGAGTCCTACAGTTTAGAGTAGGGTTCCAACAAAACCACAAGTTCCATGTATTTTTCATCCCACCCACAAGTGTACGATATGGGGCAGTCATGTTGGGCGCACTTTGGAGGTTACACTGTGGGAGGTGAGCCATACAAGAGCCAAGTTCATATATGGGAAAACTGATGCTTATGTAGTAGTATGATGTACCCACAATGGAAAGGTGTGCAATCAGTGGAGGTAAACATTACAGGAAAAACACATGGTGGGTTGGAAGCGAGCAATGAAGAGTGAAAAAAAAAAAAACACAATAGCAGGTAACTAGTGGCAGAAGTAGGAGTGGGATAACATTTTGATCAGATCTTAGTAAGGGTTGGTAGGAGAATGTGGGGGGCATACTCAGACGCAATGGGGATGTCCCTGCTGATCCTGGTCCTGGTGCTCTTCCCCCACAGTTCCCTGTTCATCTTGATGGTTAGGCCCAGGGGCAGACTTGATGTTCTCAGCCAGAGAGGTGGTAAGCCTGGTCTTGGTGTTCTCATGTTTGAGGCGAGGAGAGGCCACATAAAGTTCCAGAGTTTTTAGGTTGTAATGCAGTCCGTTTGTTATCTTATTAGTTTGTTTACCTTCTGTTTTCCTTTGGTTTAACACAGGTATAACACTGCTATTGATATTAGCTGCCACTTAATAACTAGCCACTTCATACACTAGCCACTGCAGCGTCCTAATAGGCCTGGCGTCCTATACTATACTGGTTAAGTAAGTCTACAAACACATGCTCTTTGTGATTACAACCCCCTCCCCCACACAGCAACCCTCCACCAAAAGGTGTTAATCAACTACCCAATGTGAGATCACTAAACCCCAGTCAATCACAAAGTTTTTGCTGACTACAGATATTAATCCACTTAACAATTTACCAAATATATCTTTTAGCAAGAAAAACAGTGGTCAGCTCTCTGCTGTAGTTACCAAATATATCTTTTAGCAAGAAAAACAGTGGTCAGCTCTCTGCTGTAGTTACCTGTTGGTGATACCTTGGCGGAGTGTGACCTTGACGAACAGGTAATCAGCTGATAATCACTCACCTCAGTAAATATCGGCATTGCGTACATCTGTGAATCAGACCCACAATGCACATGCATCTTTAGTTTACATGCACAGCACAGAATTGCGCACTTTACACATAAAAATTACTACACCAGCTGTACGTGTGGCCTGGACGCTGGGAGTCATGGTTGTAAGCGTCATTTACGGACAGTGGTGCCCAGTGTCAAGATCATAAACTGGAGACAGCACGGTGCTGTGCAAGATACCGACACTGATTGTGAGCATGTGACTGCTTCTATAAGTATTCGGAATAACGTGTTTATTTACATGACTATTGCCACATTTTTGCTTCATTGGTTTTCTACATTGCCGGCAACTTCCATTTACTGCGCCTGATAAAAGACATCTGAAATTCATCATGTTTTACAATTCATGTGCTGGGCCAGTTACAGTATGTAGACGTTGTGTGCAGTGGTGCAGCAAAAGCTATTACTGCTCGCTGCTGATCTAATCTCAGATGTGGTGCTAGTTCCCCTCTCTGGCTGTGACTGGAGATATAGCTGTGGCCATTTACACCGGATATAGGGAACACACTGCTGTTATCGAGGCAACAGTGGTTGTCACATAGCAAGGGAAAGAGCTTCTGGATTAAAGCGATTGCCCGGTGCTCTGCATTACATGTACAGCAATCCAAAGGAGGAGCTGTAGTACTCGGCGGTGATATATTTTGTCTCCTAGTAGGAGGACTGTTCCGTCATCCTGCCATAAATACATCTGTCATGATTTGTGTGAGGTATTTCCATAAAAATTGTGTCTTTATACAAAAATACGCTGACTAGGGTCGTGGCTGGGGGAGGGTCAGTGTGGCCATGTCCACTATCCTGTGTTTTTTACCCATGCCCAGTAGTATAGCAATATCCCCCGTAGATCACGCAGATTCCCGCATGGAAATCTGCTGAAAATGTCCCTTCAAAAATGTCCGCCGCCTAGCAGGAGACAGATGCTAGAGGTCCTACTTGATCTCTAGCCTCTGTCAGGGAACTACAGTGCGTATAGGTATAGTACGTATACCTGGAAGTGCCAGGATTCTGTAAATGCTGGCACAGGCATGAAACTCCTGGCAGAGAGCATGAAACCTGAAACCCCTGGCAATGAGCATGTAGATACAATTTATAATTAATGGGTAGGGGACCACGACAGAAACTTATTTGGCAGGGGGGCTCAAAATTTATAGTTATGCCTCTGGTCATGCCCCCTCCCAACTCAAGTGAGCCTTGGATGATATTGTGAGGTATATACAAGGGCTAGAGAAACTATTCTCCTATTTAAGAACAATCATGGCAGTACAGTACATATGCCGCTGCATTAGTTGCCTACCCTCCCTCATTCTGCAGGAGACTCCCTGAAATAGCAGCAATCTCCCTCACTCCCTGAATAGTCCAGCAATCTCCCTGATTGCACCTTAACCCCATTATGCAGCTGTTATATTCTCGGGGGGAAAAATAAATCAGAGATAAATACATTCAAATGGGATCATCAGTGCCATTTCCCTGCATTAGTTATAAAGCACAATGATCCCTATGGCTACATGCATTTTAAATAAGGTTTCTTGTGGCCACTTACAGTATATGGAACCTCTTGTAAAACACAATACATGGACAAATCCTGCAAAATATTAGTGTCTTTTCTTCAACAAATAGATATTACTAAGTTTGGGCCTCATTTACATTTGGATGTAAGTAATTTTCATGATGCGCCTCTCCGATGTAGCGGTACGCGCCCGCGCTGATAGGTGTTACTTTCACAAAGTAGGCAAGTACGCGCTGCAATCCATTATTTGCTATCACCATTTAAAAGATTAATAATGTTTTTTACTTTTATTTAATTATTACTTTTTTTTATGAACATGTAAATAGATCCCAAGCACATGATTTGGTGCATGAGGCTTTTGGCTCTTTCTGGTGGAAGGCCCAGTGCAGGTCAGGCATTCTGGGTATAAAGACAGACATCGTCGATGTTGGTTGCAGCAGAACGCTGTTTTTCGTCTGCGCATGTGTCCTGATTTTATACAGATTTGCAGTACAAATTAAGACGCACGGTAGCAGAAATGTGTGGGGGTTTCCGGTTGGCAACTGGGAAGTAACGGGGGTGGCTAAATAGACGCACAGAGATGTTGCGTCTTATGGGAGTGTCACTGACAGTGGCTGCATTCATATAGGAGGCCATATTTAGGCGGATAATCTGTACCTGCCATATGGCTGGTGCAAGTGTCAATGGTGCAATCGATGCACCAAGCGGTATTTCTGTCACTAGTGATGCTCAGTCCTTGCACCACAAGCATATCTATAATAGATGCAGTATAAGCGGTGCACACAGGTCCCTGGGCCCAGGTAGGCCCACAATGTACACCCTGCTCCCATTTGTTCGGTACTTCTCCTGAACCCAGTGTCGGCAGCAGTAGCACTGTAAAATCACAGGGAAAATGGCCGCTGCATTATTTTCCCGGAGGCATGCAGTAGACTCTAGCAAAGCACTAGTACTCCACAGCACACACATACTATGCTGCCGGTTAGGATGGAGTCCAGATAGAGACTGCACATGGGCCCACTAGCACGGATGTACACCAGGAAGGGGCTTTGTAGCGGCATTTGCATAAAGTCGCAGACGCACAATCAAGCCCTAAGTTGTAATTACAGGCTGGTCTGAAAGTGATTGAAGATCGGACTTGGAAATAACTTTTTCAGCGTTTTATTTCAGTATTCACTTTTCCCAGTCAGTCCCCAATCCCACACCTGCATACACATCTTACTTACCGACTTTTTGGCAGCCGGGTCAGATCAGCACGGGGCAGGGAAGGTAGTGACGAGCAGAGGGGGCGGAGCAGAGGTGGAATGGGGTGGGGCAGAGGTGGGATGTGGGTGTGGCTAAAGTGTCACATCATTTAAGCCACCCCCCCTGTATAATTCCGCTGTTACCGGCATTATACTGCAGGAGGCGTGGCTATGATGACGCGATTCAACCTTGTTGAATCACGTCATCGACTGCCCAAACTGCCCACTTTACTCACTAAGTGGGCGGCCGGGCAGGGGAGAGCGCAGAAATGGGGAAACTTGCCTGCTTTTCTATGGGGCCGGGAGGGTCACCCGAATTTTGGGAGCCTCCCGGCCATTCCGGTTGAGTAGGCAAGTATGACACACATACTTCCAAAGTGTGCCCCTATCTATTTGGCTGGGGAACACATATGTGCAGAAAATACACTGCAGCCCATTATGTGCAGACCCTACATTTATGGTTTCAGGCTATATCTGCCACAAATGCCACCAACAAAAATATAATTGTACCTGTGATCTGTTCATCCAGGTTATTTTATTCCTATGCTAATTAAGGGGCCGATTCAGACCTGATCGCTAGGCTGCATTTTCTCACAGCCTGCAACAGATCTGAACTGCGTATGCACTGCAATGCGCAGGCGCGACGGACCGCAGCAACGGGGATCACCAGTCAGTGACGGGATGGTGCGAAATTTCCGAACACATGGGCGATTGTAAGGAGATTGACAGGAAGAGGCCATTTGTGGGTGGCAACAGGAGTGTCTGGAAAAACGCAGGCGTGTCCAAGCGTTTTCAGGGAGGGTGTCTGATGTCAAATCCGGTCCCGGACAGGCTGATGTGATCGCAGCGGCGGAGTAAGTCCTGAGCTGCGCAGAGACTGCACAAAATCAGTTTGTGCAGCTCTGATACACATGCGATCGCACACTTGCACAGCTATTATACACTCCTCCTGTAGGCGGCGACTATCCAAACGCAGGGCTGCAAAAATCGCTGCTCAGCAATCAGGTCTGAATTACCCCCTAAGTACTAATTAAGTGTTTCATGCACCCTGCAGGGAGCAACAAATACTGGGCTTCCCCCGGGAACCTGCTCTCCCAGGAGAGAGCGTTCCATTTGGCGCACTGTGATCTTTCCAGGTCTACGTTGAGGTTGAAATGCACAAGAACGTCAGTATAATGGTCTGCTCTGCAGATGTGCTCCAGACGGGATCATGCCTTAGGTGTGGATCAGACGGCAGCTCCTGGCTGTTTATAGTGAGGGCAGTTCGGGAAGTCTCTGTAACAATCGCTTCATAGTTAGAAGCCCTATGGAATTCAGGAGCATTGGGGCTCAGACAGACAGTCAAATAAATAGGTTACTATTCCCAGCTCCCCTCCTTGAGTAAGCCATGGAAAGCACTTTACTATACAACTGCCCGGCTGACTGATTTTCCTCTAGCTCGGGTTGCACAGATTATACAGGTCCCCGCTGCTGGAACCAGTAGTTTTTAGAAATAATCCCATCACAAGTTGACTCATTTCGGTAGCATCCACACTTATGCAGGGTAAATCTGCTACTGGAACCTTGTTACTGGCTTAAAAAGGAACGCCACTATTTTTAACTGGTCCTGGAATCATAATAACACATTGTGCAATTCTTACTTGTTATTTTTTCCTCGCTTCCTGGTGGAAAAATAAGCCTAAACTGTTTTTTTAACATCTATTTAGCTAGGCAGCATGTATCAATTATGTTTAAAGGGAGACTAGCCTGAGCTCACACCCCGGCCTTCTCCATCCACTACAATATAACCGCGCAGCCTTGCAGGCAAGAAAAGGGTTTTGGGGTTCTTAAACATTAGACATTACTTTAATTTGTAATGAAGTTCAGAGCAGAGGTACATAGAATTAGCCAAGCAGATGGAAGGCGGTCACCTATGTATACATCACATGACCTTTATGCTAATTCACTGGGGTGTTACCTGTGTGAGAAATTACCTTTTGCTTTTTTTTTTTCTTAAATTCCACACTGAACTGATGTGTACTCAGGGGGTAATTCAGACCTGGGGGGTCATTCTGACCCGATCGCACGCTGCAGTTTATTGCAGCGGTGCGATCGTGTCAGAACTGCGCATGCGCCAGTGCCGCAGTGCGCCGGCGCATGCCAGATGGCCAAAGTCCGTCGGGCCACTACTATCGCCTCTGCCTGATTGACAGGCAGAGGCGGTCGCTCGGCAGGGGGGGGGGGGGGCGGTACGGCTGCATTTCGTGGGCGCAGTCCGGCCAACGCAGGCATGGCCGGACCGAACGGGGGACGGGCATCACGCAGCTGCTGTGGGCCGGGGAGCGATGAGTAGCTCCCGGCCAGCATGCTAAAGCTGCGCTGGTCGGGAGCTACTCTTGAAGTGCAAAGGCATCGCCGCTGTGCGATGCCTTTGCACTTCTGCGGGGGGGGGGGGGGGGGGTTGGGGGGGGTGCCACTGACATGCGGAGCGGGATAGCCCTGTGCTGGGCGTCCCCCCGCATATCAGTGTGAATAATCGTAGCTGTGCTAAATTTAGCACAGCTACGATCATCTCGGAATGACCCCCCTGATCCCTAGCAGGCGATTTTTGCACTGCTGCGATCAGATAGTCACTGCCCACAGGGGAGTGTATTTTACCTCTGCAAGTGTGCGAGCGCATGTGTATCAGAGCTGTACAAACAGATTTTGTGCAGACTCTGCGCAGCCCAGGACTCACTCAGCCGCTGCAATCACATCAGCCTGTCCGGGACCGGAACTGACGTCAGGAACCCTCCCTGCAAATGCTTGGACACGCCTGCATTTTTCCAAACACATCCAGAAAACGGTCAGTTGACACCCATAAACGCCCTCTTTCTGTCAATCACCTTGCGATCGGCTATGCGAATGGATTCTTCGTAAAATCCATCGCACAGCACAGATCCTCTTTGTACACATACGACGTGCCTGCGCATTGCGATGCATACGCATGCGCAGTTTTGCAGAGGTTTAACCTGATCGCAGCGCTGCAAAAAGTTGCTAGCGAGCGATCAACTCGGAATGACCCCCAGAGTGCGTACCTAAGGGTCAGTGACTTTGCGAGGAGGTCAGTGGCAAACGCAGGATTTGCATGGGGGGGGTTTCCAGAACTGGGTGGAGCCAATCACGGGGGTGGGGACTAAGGTGACCCAGTATATGCTGGGTCCGTAAAACTAGTGTGTCTGTGTGTGTGTATGTGTATATATATATATATATATATATACACACATATATATATACCGTGTATGTATATATATATATATATATATATATATATACACATACATATACACATATACATAGCATATTAAACATGCATATATATATATACATATACACATACAGTACACGTATATATACACATGTATATATATCATGTGTGTTTATATGTATGTATGTATGTATGTATGTATGTATATACATGTGTATATACAGAGCCGGCCCTAACCAATATGATGCCCTAGGCAAGATTTTGGCTGGTGCCCCCTAGCACCACCGCTGGTTCTGCCTCTGACCTTGCACCTCTTTCCCAGCACCATCACCCCTCACCCATAGCAGTCCTTGTACCCCCTATATTTTAAATAGGAACAGTCGCACATTTGACGCACAGCCCAAAAAGGGGCATCTTCTTGCTGGGAAGGGGCATGGCCACACAATAGTAACCCCAATTCCAATTACGCCACACAGTACTGCAACTTTATTCACATTTTATCTTGCGATAGTGTCCATAATTCATATTACATCCCACAGTAGTATCACTTTACCTTATAAACGTTACTCCTCACAGTAGAGCCCCTTATTCACATTACATCACACTGAATTGCTCCTTATTCACATTACACCACACCTTATTGCTCTTTATTCACATTAGATGACACAGTAGTGCCCTTTCTATATGCAACGCCACATAGAGGAGCACCTTATACACATAATGCCACACATTAGTAATGCATTTATACACAAGTCCACACAGTAATGACACACATAGTGCCCCCTACACATTTGCTGCACATTATTAGTGCCCCTATACATATAATGACACACATACAGTAGTAACCTGTTACACATATGCCGCACATTATTAATGCCCTTATACACATAATGACACACATAGTGGCCCTATACACATATGTTGCACATTATTAATGCATTTTTACATGACACACATGATGCTCCTTACACATATTCCGAACACTACTGCACAACCAACCCACTCACATGCACACAGCACTCACACTTCCACTAACACTGTGACCTCTGCCTCTGCTTGGATACAAATGTGTCCTCACAAATCTTGCATCAATGCTAACGTTGGACACCTTTTTTAAATGAAAATACATGTTATTTGCATTGCTATGTGGCTAGGATGCACAAGCAGCTTCTGCTGATTAAACTGATATGCAGCATGCCTGTATACTGTGTGAGACTGTGGCTGTATCTGCATATGAAATGCTACATACAGAATATAGGCATATAGGCATGCCGCATATCATTTTAATCAACAGAAGCTGATGATGCCCCTAGGCAATTGCCTAGTTTGCCTATGCCTATGACCGGCTCTGTGTATATATGTATATATGTATGGACATGTATGGACATGGATATATATGTACTATAATTAAAATAAAGTGAACTTTTATTAAGCACTTACAAGTGCCACCAGGAAGACAGCAGGCTGCAGAGGACGCTAGACGCTAGACAGCTAGTTAAAAAAAAAGTTGTTTTTTTTTTTAAGTGGAGGGAGGTTTCTGGGTGCTCGAAAACCCCCCCTGGGTGCGCCACTGGAGGTCTAATTATGAATCAGTGGCTCTGATTGAGTGTAACTATGGATTAATATGGCTCCGTGAGAAGGTCTAACTATGGTGGTCATTCCGAGTTGTTCGCTCGCTAGCTGCTTTTAGCAGCATTGCACACGCTAGGCCGCCGCCCTCTGGGAGTGTATCTTAGCTTAGCAGAAAAGCGAACGAAAGATTAGCAGAACTGCTACTAAATAATTCTTTGCAGTTTCTGAGTAGCTCCAGACCTACTCCTAGATTGTGATCAACTCAGTCCGTTTAGTTCCTGGTTTGACGTCACAAACACGCCCTGCGTTCGGCCAGCCACTCCCCCGTTTCTCCAGACACTCCCGCGTTTTTCCCTGACACTCCTGCGTTTTTTAGCACACTCCCGGAAAACTCTCAGTTACCACCCAGAAACGCCCCTTTCCTGTCAATCACTCATCGATCAGCAGTGCGACTGAAAAGCGCCGCACGATCAACAGCAAAACTGCTAAGTTTTTAGTTAAATAACTAAGCGCATGCGCATTTAGCAACAAATCGCAGCACAGCGAAAATCGTCAACGAGCGAACAACTCAGAATGACCACCTATGGACCCAGTGATTGTCTGTAACTATGGATAAATGGCACTGAGAGGACTAGTGGTAGTTTAGGATGGAATTGTTGATAAGTGGCACTTTGAGAGTGTAACTACAGTAGTAACTAGAGGACCTGATGTGACTTAACTATGGATCAGTGGTTCTGCGGTGGGATCAAACAATGGACCTGAGCATAACGATGTATCACTGACACTGTGAGGTCATGTGGCCAGGATTAGTGGTACTATGATGATCTTATTGATAAGTGGCACTGTGAAGTGGTCTAACTATGGATCAGTGGCACTTTATAGGGTGTAATTGCTGATTAGTGGCTCTAACTGGACATAAATGTGCCTGAGTGGCTCTGCAAGGACACATCCACAGAATTTTAGGTACCTCTTGGATGTGTCTATGGATGAGTGGGTGCGATAAGTGTGCATACAATATATGATTTAAAGGCACTATACAGATAAATCAGTGCTGTAAGTTTTAAAAGTAATCATTGCTACTTTTGGTGTGTAAATAGAATTGGATATTGTTGTTTAGGCAATGCATATGGATATATCACAGAATGTATTGCATGTTTATCAGACTACATGACTCAGATTAAAGATAAGATTAAAGATCTGACTGATCATAGTTACACTCCTCACACACGATGTAACATGTAACACTGTGTCATAGCAGCAGCTTCAGCTACACATTTCCTGGTCCTGTGCCATTGGCTTGCTAGGAAATGTGTCCTTGCAGCTCGTGATGATAAAATACATGGACTGGATGAGAGAATAGGGAGAGAAACAGAGAATGTGTAGATGCTATGTACAAATGGATGGAGATAAAGAATAGGGGGGAAAGACAGCAAAAAAATAAAATATGTGGAGAGAGGGGCAGAGACAGAGGACAGGGAGAAACGGGCAGAGACAGAGGATTAGTAGGAGAGGCAGAGACAGAGGACAGGAGCAGAGACAGGATGAGTAGAGAGATGCAGAGACAGAGGACAGGGAGAAACGGGCAGAGACAGAGGATTAGTAGGAGAGGCAGAGACAGAGGACAGGAGCAGAGACAGGATGAGTAGAGAGATGCAGAGACAGAGGACAGGGAGAAACGGGCAGAGACAGAGGATTAGTAGGAGAGGCAGAGACAGAGGACAGGAGCAGAGACAGGATGAGTAGAGAGATGCAGAGACAGAGGACAGGGAGAAACGGGCAGAGACAGAGGATTAGTAGGAGAGGCAGAGACAGAGGACAGGAGCAGAGACAGGATGAGTAGAGAGATGCAGAGACAGAGGACAGGGAGAAAAGGGCAGAGGATGAGGAGAGAGGGGCAGTGACAGAGGATGAGGAGATAGTGGCAGAGACAGAGGATGAAGAGAGAGAGGCAGAGACAGAGGATGAGGAGAGAGGGGCAGATACAGGATTAGTAGAGAGATGCAGAGAATGAGGAGAGAGGGTCAGAGACAGAGGATAGGGAGAAAAGGGTAGAGACAGACAATAAGTAGGGAGTGGCAGAGACAGATTGAGGAGTGATGGACAGAGGTTGGGAAGAGAGAGGAAAGTGTATGAGACAGAGACTAAGGGCAAGAGACAGAGGAGAGGATCAGAGGCTCAGGATAAGGAGAGTGGATTCACCAGTCAGAGGATGAGGAGAGAGGGTCAGAGGGTATAAGACAGAAGATGAGTAGAAAGGGCCACAGAATGGTGAAAAACAAAACAAAAAACGAGGAAGTTGAGGCGATAGTAATAAAGAAGAGTGAATGGTCAGAGATAGAATTAAACAGGTGCTACTGCAACAGAAAGTATAAGGAATAATAATGAGAGGAGGGAGATCACAATAAAGAATGAGGAGAGGAAGAGAGAGTGATGAGAGGTGGTTCACTGACAGAGTGGTACAGAAAGAGAGAGGACTCATTAGTAAATATGCCTCAGAGAGAGAGAATGACATGAAAAGGAAGTTCTGTCCGAGAGGAGATCAGGTCCAAAGACCAATGTGTATCAAAGCTTGGGGAGTGATAAAGTAGCAACCAATAAGCTCCTATCGTTTTTTAAAACACAGCCTATAAAATGACAGCTGATTGGTTGGTACTTTACCTTTCTCCACTTTATATATCCGCAAGCTTTGATTGATATATATATATATATATAAAAACCAGGAATATGGGCACAAGCGACCAATGGTGTCTATTGTGAAGGAACATAAAAGATTTTTTTATATAAAAAATGCATATTTATTTTACACAATATAAAAAATAGTAATACAATTTTGTTTAAGAAAATGCTCAAGCATAAAAATTCATATAAAATGGAAAAGGTTAAGGCTAAAAATAAAAATAAATATAAAAGTACAAGGTACACATCGATTTGTAGTATATGTGTATAAAGTGCTTATCTTAGGTACAGGAGGTTGGTCTGGGAAAGGTCATGGAATGTCCAACGCGTTTCGTCCTTCAGGACTTCATCAAGGGTATATACACACACACATATATGCCTTAAGTTAGAGAGGAGAGGAGGTTCTGTATTAGAGAGAGAGGGTGAGTAGAGGAGATTCAATTAATGGGAACAAAGGAGTGGAGGTTAAATGAGAGAGTGAGGAGAGGCGATTCAGTGACAGAGAGTGAGTGGGGTAATAACGTTTTGTGACAGAGAATGAGGCAAGAAGGTTCAGTGACAGAGAAAGAATAAGGCGAGGAGGTTGAGTGACTGAGAGTGAGGTGAGGAGGTTCAGTGACAGAGACTGTGAGATAAGGAAATTTAGTGACAGAGAGTGAGGTTTTGAGGTTCAGTGACAGAGAGTGAGATGAGAAGGTTCAGTTATAGAGAAAGAGAGAAGAGGTTCAGTGACATGTAGAGAGAGTGAGATGAGGAGGTTCAGTGACGGAGAAAGAGTGAGAAGAGGAGGTTTAGTGACAGAGACTGTGAGAAGAGGAGGTTTAGTGATGGAAAATGACGTGAGGAAGTTTAGTGACAGAGTGAGGGGAGAGAGAGAGTGAGGTGAGAAGGTTCAGTGACAGAGAGGGAGGTGAGGAGGTTCAGTGACAGATAGAGTGAAGTGCGGAGGTTTAGTGAGAGAGAGAGAGAGAGAGAGAGAGAGAGAGAGAGAAGAGGTTCAGTGACATTGGCGGGATGTACTAACTGTAAAATGCAGTAAACCCCCCCCCCTTTTCAGGGTTTTACCACATTTCCCGTATGTACTAAGCCCTGGATGCCAGGTTACCAGTGTGGAGGATAACGCCAGCTTTTGAGCTGAGTGGTTGGTACTTTATCTACCTCTACTTTATCTCTCTGCAAGCTTTGATATATATGCCTCAAGTTAGAGAGGAGAGGAGGTTCTGTATCAGAGAGAGAGGGTGAGTAGAGGAGATTCAATGAATGGGGAAAAAGCAGTGGAGGGTTAATGGGAGAGAGAGAGAGAGAGAGAGAGAGAGATGAGGAGGTTCAGTGACCGAGGTGCAGATGTATTAAGCCTGGAGAAATGATAAAACGGTGATAAAGCAGTGATAAGTGCAAAATGATAACGCACCAGCCAATCAGCTCCAATATGTAAGTTGGCAGTTAGGAGCTGATTGGCTGGTGCGTTATCACCTTGCACTTATCACTGCTTTATCACCGCTTTATCACTTATCCAGGCTTAATACATCTGCCCCCGAGTGAGGTAAGGAGGTGCAGTGAGAGAAAGAGTGAGACAGTCAGTGACAGGAGGGCAGATGTATTAAGCCTGGAGAAGTGATAAAGCAGTGATAAGTGGAAGGTGATAACGTACCAGCCAATCAGCTCCTAACTGTCATTTTTCAAACCTGTAATCATTGGCTAGTACGTTATCACCTTCCACTTATCATTGCTTTATCACTTCTCCAAGTTTAATACATCTGCCCCAGGGAGTGAGTTAGGCAAGGAGGTTTAGTGATAGAGGACCGGAAGTAATGATGCCTGAGATCTCTGGAGGTGCGAGATGCCGGCCGATCTCAGACTTTTATTTTAAAGGGGCAATCGCTTACAAGGTGAAACCATTCCTTGTAAGTGATTGCCCTTTACAAAAATGTCTGAGATCGACCGGCATCTCGCACTTCCAGCAATCTCGGGTGTAATTACATCCAGCCCAGAGAGAGAGAGATAGAGTAAGGCTAGGAGGTTCAGTGACAGAGAGCAAGGTGAGGAGGTTCAGTGACACAGAGTGAGGTGAGGAGGTTCAGTGATAGAAAGTGTGAGATAAGGAGGTTCAGTGGCAGAGCGTGAGGTGAGGAGGTTCAGTGACAGAGAGAGTGAGGTAAGGAGGTTCTGTGACAGAGAGTGAGATAAGGAGGTTCAGTGATAGAGAGTGAGGAGAAGACGTTTGGTGACAGTGAAAGAGTGAGGTGAGTAGGTTCAGTGACAAAAAGAAAAAGGTTTACAGGCAGATTTATTAACCTTTTTTTACTACAATAATGTGAAAAAGGATGTTTTCACACCCTTTTCACATTATTTTAGTATCGCTAGAATGTATTAAAGGACATTTGGAGCAGCTCCAAACCCTTTAATTCACTTTTTTTTTAGTAACAGAGATCGCCTTCCCATACTTATAATGGGAAATGCGATCTGACAAAATTTACTAAACACAATGGGGGTATTTCTGAGTTGATCGCAGCAGGAACTTTGGGGGTAATTCCAAGTTGATCGCAGCAGGAAATTTTTTAGCAGTTGGGCAAAACCATGTGCACTGCAGGGGGGGCAGATATAACATTTGCAGAGAGAGTTAGTTTTGGGTGGGTTATTTTGTTTCTGTGCAGGGTAAATACTGGCTGCTTTATTTTTACACTGAAAATTAGATTGCAGATTGAACACACCACACCCAAATCTAACTCTCTCTGCACATGTTAAATCTGCCTCCCCTGCAGTGCACATGGGGGGTCATTCCGAGTTGTTCGCTCGCAAGCTGCTTTTAGCAGCTTTGCACACGCTAAGCCGCCGCCTACTGGGAGTGAATATTAGCTTATCAAAATTGCGAACGAAAGATTAGCAGAATTGCGAATAGACACTTCTTAGCAGTTTCTGAGTAGCTCCAGACTTACTCGGCATCTGCGATCAGTTCAGTCAGTTTCGTTCCAGGTTTGACGTCACAAACACACCCAGCGTTCGCCCAGACACTCCTCCGTTTCTCCAGCCACTCCCGCGTTTTTCCCAGAAACGGTAGCGTTTTTTCGCACACACCCATAAAACGGCCTGTTTCCGCCCAGAAACACCCACTTCCTGTCAATCACATTACGATCACCAGAACGAAGAAAAAACCTTGTAATGCCGTGAGTAAAATACCTAACTGCATAGCAAATTTACTTGGCGCAGTCGCACTGCAGGAATTGCGCATGCGCTTTAGCGACTAATCGCTCCGTTGCGAGAAAAAAATACAGAGCGAACAACTCGGAATGACCCCCATGGTTTTGCCCAACTGCTAACAAAATTCCTGCTGCGATCAACTTGGAATTACCCCCTTTGTTAGCAGTTGGGCAAAACCATGTGCACTGCAGGGGAGGCAGATATAACATGTGCAGAGAGAGTTAAATTTGGGTGTGGTGTGTTCAATCTGAAATCTAAATTGCAGTGTAAAAATAAAGCAGCCAGTATTTACCCTGCACAGAAACAAAATAACCCACCCACATCTAACTCTCTCTGCACATGTTATATCTGCCCCTCCTGCAGTGCACATGGTTTTGCCCAACTGCTAACAAAATTGCTGCTGCGATCAACTCTGAATGACCATCAATATGTAAAAAAAAACTGCAGCGAGCCCTGTGATAATAACGCTGTCCTGAGACAGCGTTATCAGAGGGCTCACTGCAGATCCTGTACTCTTGCACACAAGCTGATCAATGTGTACAAAAATCAATATACTGGGTTCCCTGCCGCTCCTGCGACCCCTGGTACAGTAAGGAAATGCTGCAAAGCATCAGGGAGCCCCGATGAGCGGTAGCCCTCCTGGAGCACAAATCCCTGTGTAGGTGAATATGATCAGCGTGGGGGGTGGAGGTAGTCACGAAAAAATACCCCGATAATGCTGCAGACTGGCATCGCAGGGACAGAGCTTTCTTGCAAGATGTGATAATTGATACATCCATGCAGTGTAATTAATTTATCGCATTGCAGATTGGATCGATTTTATCACATCCCATCCACATGCTCAGATGCGGATTGTGATAAATCAGCCCCTTAGTGTGAGAGAGAGAGAGAAGAGGTTCAGTGACAGGGAGAGAGACTGATGAGAGGAGGTTTAGCGAATTAGAGTGAGGGGAGAGAGAGAGTGAGGAGAGGAGGTTCAGTGACACTGAAAGAGAGTGAGGAGAGGAGGTTCAGAGACAGGGAGAGAGATTGAGGTGAGGAGGTTGAGTGACAGGAAGAGAGACTGAGGTGAAGAGGTTCAGTGACAGGGAGTGAGATTCAGGTGAGGAGGTTGAGTGACAGGAAGAGAGAGTGAGGTGAAGAGGTTCAGTGACAGGGAGAGAGATTCAGGTGAGGAGGTTGAGTGACAGGAAGAGAGAGTGAGTTGAGGAGGTTCAGTGACAGGGAGAGAGATTGAGGTGAGGAGGTTCAGTGACAGGGAGTGAGATTCAGGTGAGGAGGTTGAGTGACAGGAAGAGAGAGTGAGTTGAGGAGGTTCAGTGACAGGGAGAGAGATTGAGGTGAGGAGGTTCAGTGACAGGGAGAGAGATTGAGGTGAGGAGGTTGAGTGACAGGAAGAGAGAGTGAGGTGAAGAGGTTCAGTGACAGGGAGAGAAAGTGAGGTGAGGAGGTTCAGTGACAGAGAGTGAGGTGAGTAGTTTCAGGGAGAGAGAGTGAGGTGAGGACAGGGAGGGAAATTGAGGTGAGGAGGTTGAGTGACAGGAAGAGAGAGTGAGGTGAAGAGGTTCAGTGACAGGGAGAGAAAGTGAGGTGAGGAGGTTCAGTGACAGAGAGTGAGGTGAGTAGTTTCAGGGAGAGAGAGTGAGGTGAAGACAGGGAGGGAAATTGAGGTGAGGAGGTTGAGTGACAGGAAGAGAGAGTGAGGTGAAGAGGTTCAGTGACAGGGAGAGAAAGTGAAGTGAGGAGGTTCAGTGACAGAGAGTGAGGTGAGTAGTTTCAGGGACAGAGAGTGAGGTGAGGAGGTTCAGTGACAGGGAGAGAGAGTGAGGTGAGGCGGTTCAGTGACAGAGAGAGTGAGGAAAGGAGGTTAAGTGACAGAGAATGAGGATAGGAGGTTCAGTGGGAGAGAGAGTGAGGAAAGGAGGTTAAGTGACAGAGAATGAGGAGAGGAGGTTCAGTGGGTGAGAGAGTGAGGAGAGGAGGTTCAGTGACAGAGAGAGAATGAGGAGAGGAAGTTCAGTGACAGGGAGAGAGTGGGGCGAGAAGAAACATTAATACTCTAGAAAAAGAATCGAGGGAAGCAGTATAGCCGAAAATGCTTCCACAACTCTGAAAGTCCAGTTTTCAGAGTTTTGGCCACGTTTCCATACTGTATGTACCCAGCTCCAGAATGCTTTGAGCCAGTAGTTAACGACATCTTTATGTTGCATTACCGAATAGAAGCCTATGGGCTTCTTAATATTTTTGCATCTCCAGTCGGATCCCTCCCAGCACCCGCTGCAGCGCCCGCGTAATTCTGTGCATGCGCAGAAGGGCTTCTGGGTCCTAAACCTTCTATCGCAAAGGACAGCTCTTGTCGAGAGAGCTGTCCTTTCAGATTTTAATCATATTTCTAAGTACATACCGCTATTATTAACGCCGGTATGTAACCGATAAGTGGCAGGGTGTATCGCATCGCGGATGCAATCATTTGTACATCGGCCCTGAGAGAGATTGAGGAAAGGAAAGAGAACTAGATGAGAGGAGGTAGATAGGAGAGGAAATCAGGCAAGGTAGCTCAGCAACTGAGAGACATGAGAAACAGTAAAATGACAGAGAGGTTGTAGATAGTGGGGAGAATGAGAGAATGAAGAGAGGAAGAGTTACAGGTCAGGGATGAAGAAGGGGATCATTGTCAAAGTCGGAATGAGGACAGTAGGCAACAGAGTGAAGACAGCAAGACAGAATGAGGGGTCAGGGAGAATGAAAGAATTAAGAGTGGGGGACAGCAACATAGAGCATAAGCAGGGGGCAGTGACAGTGTGAGAATAAGGAAAGTGGGTGAGTGACAGCAAAAGTGTACAGAGAAAGGGCAAGCTACAAAGAGAGAATAGTGGGAGCAGTGACTGAGGGAATGAGGAGAGAGGAGAAGACAGAAAATGACAACAATGAAGAGATAGGGAACAGGAAAGACAACTGAATGAAGGAAAGGTAGAGTGTAACAGAGAATGAGAAGGGAGTGTGAGAGCAGACTAATGAGGAGATAATGGATAGCAACAAAGAGAAGTAAGGAAATGGGGACAGTGAGAGAACAAGGGAGTGAAGACAGAGGGGTAACAACACACAGAATAAGGAGAAGGGAGACTGAGAACAAGAGTAAAGGGTAGATAGGGTGCATAAAGAGAAAGATGTGCAGTGAGATAATGAGAAGGGATGACAGGGACTGTGACATAAGTAGAGGACAGTAACTGAGAGAGAATGAGAACAGAAAGAGGGGAAGGGAGCCAGTGAAAAGGAAAATAAGAAGGTAGGGTGGACAGCGACAAAGTAGGAATAATAAGTAGGCTTTACACAGAGGAAGGGGAGTAGGACAGATGGATAAGGAAGCGCTAACAGGACATACAGGAAGAGATGCAATGTGCTCACAATATGGTTTCATTAACCCTTTCATGTACTCTGCACTTTGCGAAATGGGATGATAGTAATGTGTAAACTGATTCACCTTCCTTCCTTCCTTTCTTTTGTGTTCAGTGATATGTAGCCTAATTTCACTGATTCTGTTCAAAAATGGAAAACTAATATACACATATATTGGTAGGCTTAGTATTCAGGCAGCACCGCAACATACACAACGCGTCAGCCAAGTATAGGATGTACATAAAGTACTGCACCACTCACATGGACTGCAGCATACAGGCTAGTGCAACGGACTGGTCTGTGTCAGGGCAACTAGCACATACAGGAGAAGTAGATCCGGCTACTAAACCCTACAAATATTTCACTAGTACAAACAAAATATATCATATTACATTTTGCACTGTATGTGAAGATATGAATTCAATAATACGTAGAGCGTAGGTTAATGGCAAACGCCAGGATGATCGGTCTCTTACCTTCAGAGTTCATCACAATCCTTTCCACCTGTTTGGCATAATATTCCTCCACAATAGGCTTTTCCTTCTCTATTCTTTTTTGGATGGTGTCCACTGTGCTGTTGTAGATGGAGAGGATCTCCTCAGGAATGGACAACTCCTCGCTTTCTACTTTCGGAGGTTCTGTGAGCCTCAATTTACTAAGAATTTGACCTCTAATGGCCTCTATCCTCCTCTTCTTCACCTGTTCCATATCCACCGCCTTGCATGTAGACATTGACAAGGCTACATGGAGAAAGTCTGCTAAGGCGAGCATCATCCACATCCAATGGATTCCCATGGTGTCAATTTCACAATATAGCAAGAAAGCAAAAAAAGAAAAAAAGACTTGTTGACTTCAAGCTTTCAGGATTTCCTTACTACTACCCACGTCACTCCAACTTGCTCCCCTTTGGCCAAATTAAGTTAAGATTTATTCAAGTGTCTTGAGTTCATTGCTGGAGTACTCTCAATGAAACCACCTCCATGTGTAGGGGTTCAAGGACAGGGTTGAGATGATGTTCTTCAAAGACATAACTTGTTACAACAAAGCAAAATGCTAACAGTGACCAGCACAACAACTAAGTAAGCCTTTGGGGAGAGTATAAAAGCTGAGATGTCCTGTGGTCATGAAACAGTGGGGGAAAGGTCTCCGAGACGTCCTGTTGGAGAACTTGTGGAATATCTTGCCTTTGCATGTAACTTGCTCCCACTCTATGCAATTTGATGGCCTTGTCTCTCAGCTTGCTAGAACATGCTTCTCCCGTCCCCCCTCTCTCCTTCCTCCTGTGTGTGCTGTAACTGGCAAGGTTTTTTTTTTTA
This sequence comes from Pseudophryne corroboree, assembly GCF_028390025.1. Lineage (NCBI taxonomy): Eukaryota > Metazoa > Chordata > Amphibia > Anura > Myobatrachidae > Pseudophryne > Pseudophryne corroboree. The sequence goes on from NC_086451.1 coordinate 408,535,296, forward strand.
ATGCTTTTTCTGTAACTTGAAGCTCCACCCAGGATATGATGGTACTTTTAAGTTTGACACACACAGACAGACTAGTTTAAGGAACTGCTGCTGACTCCTGGGGGTGGTGGTGAGGGCTAAAACTGAAAGCTGATAATGTTTTATTAGAAAACAGCCAGAGCAGAATGTGCTCACACACGGAATATACAGTCTCACATAACCACTGCATTCTGCAGAGCAGGGAAGCATTTTTCCAGAAGGAAAGTACCTTAGTGATAGTCTATAAAGAGACTGGACATGAGGACGTATAGCAAGAAAAAAAATGAAGTAATAAACATTGTATGACTCGGAATAGGGGCCTGATTCAGAGATGTCCGCAATTGCGGTTATTGGCGGTCGTCCGTCTGCGACTCTATGCAAATGCTTCTAAAAAGCCCTTCCTGGTGTACCTCCGTGCTTATGAATGTGCAAGAACTGAGACACCTACTTTGAACATCGGTAGACGCTGTAATACCGGCTGCTGCGTCATTAGACCCCACCCTCGGTCGCCTGCATTATGGCAGGTGCAGATTTACCATCTGAGTGTGGCCTCCAAAGTGAGCGATTGAGCACCTGTGTGCGCAAATCCTCCAGCGACACTCCCATAACAGGACCATAAGACCACCTATCTCCGCGCATGCCCTGTCATCACCCTGGAACAGCCAGCACTTTTCCAAGATGTTTCTTTCTGATACCATGCGTCTCAATCGCTACAGCGCCTTTGTGTTTACACACTAGGTTGTCTTGCGCTGTAGGATTTTTTAGGGATTTTTGCCCTGAATCAGGCCCTAGTGGAGTAAGAGTAGTTATAGAGAATAGAAATATGGAGGAATCTTAGGGAGATTCTATTTAGATGTTATGGATTATCTGAGTATTTATAGAGAAGGCTTTGGTGGAGTAAGAAGAGAAATGAGGGTGACAAATAACAGGAGGAAATATACGGAAGGATAATATGGAGTAATAGGAGATAGTATATATCATAATAGGAGATACCAATGTTACAAACCTTGCTATGTACTGTAAGTTACTGAGTGTACCACCTTAAGGGCTGTGTTGAGAGTGTTCTCAAAACCAGAGTATTTAAGGAGACTACTGTACACCTCAAGCTGAAAGTTTGAACCGCAGGTTTATACTTTCTAGTCATTCTTGTTTGAATCTAATTAGCGGTGATGGGCGGGAGGTGCTGGTGTTTGGACCATTTCCCGGGCAACACGCGACCACCAACAGTGCAGATTTTTCCTTGCACCACATAGAAATCTGCAGTAGTTTACTGTAATAAGAGTAGATGTACCCAGCGGCACACTGCTGGTAAATGAATACCCCAATAAGTGTGGTACTGCTTCAGTGATAACCTGCTGGCACCCCACAGTGTATCTCACATGTTATGCTCCAGTTCCCCAGTGTAGCCGAGAGTAGAGTGGGGTAGTGTGAGTGTGCTGGTATGCATGGAACTGTATAAAGTCATGAGTGACAGTCTACGTTAGAGCGTTAGCTCCTGTTCCCTGTATAACTACCCTCCATGTAACTGAAAGAACTGTGCTGCAGATGTTAATAAAGATCTACCTAACTTATTTATACCAAAAGAGATGACCTGGTGCCCATTAATGTGAACAGTGTACACTGCTATACCCACTCAATCTGGACTGCATGTACTTTGCTGTATATATTGTGCATGTTAGGGACGTTTGTTGTTCTCCCATAGAAGCCTAAGAGCTTCTTAGGCTTCTATGGGAGAACAACAAACGTCCCTGAACATGCATAATATATACATCTCCTCTTAGTAAGAGGAGAGTTAGGTGGTCTACCCAAGGGAACTACTGAGATAGGAGTAAAGAAGAAAAACAACACCCAGTAGGTAACTGGGTAGTTCCTTTAAGAAATAGGTGCTGTATGGAATAGCAGGGGTGAGTTGGGAGGTGCTATATGGGATGATAGTTAGAGTGAGGGGTTATGTGGAGCAGTAGATGGAGTTATAAGGAGAGGTTATATGGAGTAGTGGATGAAGTTATAAGGATAAGTTATATGGAATAAGAGGGTGCGTTATAAGGAGAGGTTATATGGAGTAAGAGGGGGAGTTATAAGGATGTTATGTGGAATAAGAGGTGGAGTTATAAGGAAAGGTTATATGGAGTAAGAGGGGGAGTTATAAAGATATGTTATATGGAGTAAGAGGATGAGTTATAAGGAGAGGTTATATAAAGTAAGAGGATGAGTTATATAAGGAGAGGTTATATAGAGTAAGAGGGGAGGTTATAAGGATATGTTATATGGAATAAGAGGTGGAGTTATAAAGAAAGGTTATATTGACTAACGGGGAGTTATAAAGATATGTTATATGGAGTAAGAAGATGAGTTAAAAGGAGAGGTTATATGGAGTAAGAGGGGGAGTTATAAGGATATGTTATATGGAATAAGAGGTGGTGTTATAAAGAAAGGTTATATGGACTAAGGGGGAGTTATAAGGATATGTTATATGGAGAAAGAGGGGTAGTTATAAGGAGAGGTTATATGGAGTAAGAGGTGGAGTTATAAGGAGAGGTTATATGGAGTAAGAGGTGGAGTTATAAGGATATGTTATATGGAGTAAAAGGTGGAGTTATAAGCACACACAGAAACACAGAATTTGACGGCAGATAAGAACCACTTGGCCCATCTAGTCTGCCAATTGTTACTCTGCATTTCCAATGTTTTTTTCTCAATGCTTAGTAAGCAAGCAAATTAAAACATTAACCAACTGGAATAAAACGGAGGTATTCCTAGGTGTATCCACTAACTACATTAAAAAGGAGACACTAGTTCAAAGAAGCAGAGAACACACTATTGCCGATATGTTATATAGAGTAAGAGGGGGAGTTATAAAGATATGTTATATGGAGTAAGAGGTGGAGTTATAAAGAAAGGTTATATAGAATAAGAGATGGAGTTATAAAGATAGGTTATATGGAGTAAGAGGTGGAGTTATAAATAAAGGTTATATGGAGTAAGAGGTGGAGTTATGAGGATATGTTATATGGAGTAAGAGGTGGAGTTATAAAGATATTTTATATGGAGTAAGAGGAGGAGTTATAAGGAGAGGTTATATGGCGTAATGGAGGAGTTATAAGGAGAGGTTATATGGCGTAATGGAGGAGTTATAAGGAGAGTTTCTATAGAGTAATAAGTGGAGTTATAAGGATATGTTATATGGAGTAAGAGGTGGAGTTATAAGGATATGTTATATGGAATAAGAGGTGGAGTTATAAAGATATTTTATATGGAGTAAGAGGAGGAGTTATAAGGAGAGGTTATATGGCGTAATGGAGGAGTTATAAGGAGAGGTCATATGGAGTAATGGAGGAGTTATAAGGAGAGTTTCTATAGAGTAATAAGTGGAGTTATAAGGATATGTTATATGGAGTAAGAGGTGGAGTTATAAGGATATGTTATATGGAATAAGAGGTGGAGTTATAAAGATATTTTATATGGAGTAAGAGGAGGAGTTATAAGGAGAGGTTATATGGCGTAATGGAGGAGTTATAAGGAGAGGTCATATGGAGTAATGGAGGAGTTATAAGGAGAGTTTCTATAGAGTAAGAAGTGGAGTTATAAGGATATGTTAAATGGAGTAAGAGGGGGAGTTATAAGGAAAGGTTATCTGGAGTATAAAAAGGAGTTATAAGGATATGTTATATGGAGTAAGAGGGGGAGTTATAAGGAGAGGTTATATGGAGTAAGAGGTAGAGTTATAAAGATATGTTATAAGGATATGTTATATGCAGTAAGAGGGGGAGTTATAAGGATGTTATATGGAGTGAGAGGTGGAGTTATAAAGAGAACCTGGAACATTGTTGATAAAGCCTTTGTACTACCAAACAACCAGCCCGCAACGAGAGAGAGGAGATTGGAGGTTTATATGTAACATACCGATTGAATTACATCCAACAATAGCGGAATGCTAAATTAACATCATCGGTGAGTTATCACTATCCTTTACCATCTCTCATCAGTTAAAAATAAAAGACTCTTATTAAACCTCTGGATATGTCCGCAATTAAAGGAACAGCTACCAGCGGCCGGGAGGATTATATATAATACTATGATCGAGCTCATATTTAGGTGAAACAAATTATCAGCATTTGGACACTTTAAAACTCTTATAAAGGACACCTTTATTGCAGTTCTTTTTGAACATACTAAATGTGTTTGTTTCAATAGTGGGGCATATTTTATTCTGTTTACCGGCCGGTAATTTCATTTATTTTATATGAATTTAATAAATATTAATTGTTTATATTGATATATGTTGCATTTTTAAATTTATAATATTTCAATACCAGCGCCTCTGCCTTCCCCACTTGGTGGGGGAAATTTTGTTTCTAGACATAAAGAGAGGTTATATGGAGTAAGAGGGGGAGTTATAAGGAGAAGTTATATGGAGTAAAAAAGGGAGTTGTAAAGATATGTTATAACTAGAGATGTGCACCGGAATTTTTTTGTGTTTTGTGTTTTGGTTTTGGATTCGGTTCCGCGGCCGTGTTTTGGATTCGGACGCGTTTTGGCAAAACCTCCCAGAATTTTTTTTGTCGGATTCGGGTGTGTTTTGGATTCGGGTGTTTTTTTTCAAAAACCCCTCAAAAACAGCTTAAATCATAGAATTTGGGGTCATTTTGATCCCATAGTATAATTAACCTCAATAACCACTCATTTCCAGTGTATTCTGAACACCTCACACCTCATGATATTATTTTTAGTCCTAAAATTTGCACCAAGGTCGCTGGATGACTAAGCTAAGCGACCCAAGTGGCCGGCACAAACACCTGGCCCATCTAGGAGTGGCACTGCAGTGTCAGACAGGATGGCACTTAAAAAAATTGTCCCCAAACAGCACATGATGCAAAGAAAAAAAGAGGTGCACCAAGGTCGCTGGATGGCTAAGCTAAGCGACCCAAGTGGCCGACACAAACACCTGGCCCATCTAGGAGTGGCACTGCAGTGTCAGACAGGATGGCACTTAAAAAAATAGTCCCCAAACAGCACATAATGCAAAGAAAAAAAGAGGTGCACCAAGGTCGCTGGATGGCTAAGCTAAGCGACCCAAGTGGCCGACACAAACACCTGGCCCATCTAGGAGTGGCACTGCAGTGTCAGACAGGATGGCACTTAAAAAAATAGTCCCCAAACAGCACATGATGCAAAGAAAAAAAAAGATGCACCAAGGTTGCTGGATGGCTAAACTAAACGACCCAAGTGGCCGGCACAAACACCTGGCCCATCTAGGAGTGGCACTGCAGTGTCAGACAGGATGGCACTTAAAAAAATTGGCCCAAAACATCACATGATGCAAAGATAAATTAAAGAAAAAAGAGGTGCAAGATGGAATTGTCCTTGGGCCCTCCCACCCACCCTTATGTTGTATAAACAGGACATGCACACTTTAACAAACCCATCATTTCAGCGACAGGGTCTGCCACATGACTGTGGCTGAAATGACTGGTTGGTTTGGGCCCCCACCAAAAAAGAAGCAATCAATCTCTCCTTGCACAAACTGGCTTTACAGAGGCAAGATGTCTACCTCCTCCTCGTCGTCCGATTCCTCACCCCTTTCACTGTGTACATCCCCCTCCTCACAGATTATTAATTCGTCCCCACTGGAATCCACCATCTCAGGTCCCTGTGTACTTGCTGGAGGCAATTGCTGGTGAATGTCTCCACGAAGGAATTGATTATAATTAATTTTGATAAACATCATCTTCTCACATTTTCTGGAAATAACCTCGTACGCCGATTGCTGACAAGGTGAGCGGCTGCACTAAACACTCTTTCGGAGTACACACTGGAGGGGGGGGGCAACTTAGGTAAAATAAAGCCAGTTTGTGCAAGGGCCTCCAAATTGCCTCTTTTTCCTGCAAGTATACGCACGGACTGTCTGACGTGCCTACTTGGATGCGGTCACTAATATAATCCTCCACCATTCTTTCAGTGGTGACAGAATCATATGCAGTGACAGTAGACGACATGTCAGTAATCGTTGGCAGGTCCTTCAGTCCGGTCCAGATGTCAGCACTCGCTCCAGACTGCCCTGCATCACTGCCAGCGTGTGGGCTCGGAATTCTTAGCCTTTTCCTCGCAGCCCCAGTTGCGGGAGAATGTGAAGGAGGAGCTGTTGACGGGTCATGTTCCGCTTTAGTTTACAAGTGTCTCACCAGCAGGTCTTTGAACCTCTGCAGACTTGTGTCTGCCAGAAATAGAGATACAACGTAGGTTTTAAATCTAGGATCGAGCACGGTGGCCAAAATGTAGTGCTCTGATTTCAACAGATTGACCACCCGTGAATCCTGGTTAAGCGAATGAAGGGCTCCATCCACAAGTCCCACATGCCTAGTGGAATCACTCCGTTTTAACTCCTCCTTCAATCTTTCGAGCTTCTTCTGCAAAAGCCTGATGAGGGGAATGACCTGACTCAGGCTGGCAGTGTCTGAACTGACTTCACGTGTGGCAAGTTCTAAGGGTTGCAGAACCTTGCACAACGTTGAAATCATTCTCCACTGCGCTTGAGTCAGGTGCATTCCCCCTCCTTTGCCTATATCGTAGGTAGCTGTATAGGCTTGAATGGCCTTTTGCTGCTCCTCCATCCTCTGAAGCATATAGAGGGTTGAATTCCACCTCGTTACCACCTCTTGCTTCAGATGATGGCGGGGCAGGTTCAGGAGTGTTTGCTGGTGCTCCAGTCTTCGGCATGCAGTGGCTGAATGCCGAAAGTGGCCCGCAATTCTTCGGGCCACCGACAGCATCTCTTGCACGCCCCTGACGTTTTTTTAAAAATTCCGCACCACCAAATTCAATGTATGTGCAAAACATGGGACGTGCTGGAATTTGCCCACATGTAATGCACGCACAATATTGGTGGCGTTGTCCGATGTCACAAATCCCCAGGAGAGTCCAATTGGGGTAAGCCATTCTGCGATGATGTTCCTCAGTTTCCGTAAGAGGTTGTCAGCTGTGTGCCTCTTATGGAAAGTGGTGATACAAAGCGCAGCCTGCCTAGGAACGAGTTGGCGTTTGCGAGATGCTGCTACTGGTGCCGCCGCTGCTGTTCTTGCTGCATGAGGCAATACATCTACCCAGTGGGCTGTCACAGTCATATAGTCCTGAGTCTGCCCTGCTCCACTTGTCCACATGTCCGTGGTTAAGTGGACATTGGGTACAACTGCATTTTTTAGGACACTGGTGACTCTTTTTCTGACCTCTGTGTACATTCTCGGTATCGCCTGCCTAGAGAAATGGAACCTAGATGGTATTTGGTACCGGGGACACACTAACTCATTAAATTGTCTACTTCCTTGTGAATTAACGGTGGATACCGGACACACGTTTAACACCACCACAGCTGCCAAGGCCTGAGTTATCTGCATTGCAGCAGGATGACTGCTGTGATATTTCATCTTCCTCGCAAAGGACTGTTGGACAGTCAGTTGCTTACTGGAAGTAGTACAAGTGGTCTTCCGACTTCCCCTCTGGATGACGATCGACTCCCAGCAGCAACAACAGCAGCGCCAGCAGCAGTAGGCGTTACACTCAAGGATGCATCGGAGGAATCCCAGGCAGGAGAGGACTCGTCAGACTTGCCAGTGACATGGCCTGCAGGACTATTGGCTTTCCTGTCTAAGGAGGAAATTGACACTGAGGGAGTTGGTGGTGTGGTTTGCAGGAGCTTGGTTACAAGAGGAAGGAATTTAGTTGTCAGTGGACTGCTTCCGCTGTCACCCAAAGTTTTTGAACTTGTCAATGACTTCTGATGAATGCGCTCCAGGTGACGTATAAGGGAGGATGTTCCTAGGTGGTTAACGTCCTTACCCCTACTTATTACAGCTTGACAAAGGCAACACACGGCTTGACACCTGTTGTCCGCATTTCTGTTAAAATAATTCCACACCGAAGAGGTGATTTTTTTTTGTAATTTGACCAGGCATGTCAATGGCCATATTCATCCCACGGACAACAGGTGTCTCCCCGGTGCCTGACTTAAACCACCTCACCATCAGAATCCTCCTTGTCAATTTCCTCCTCAGCGCCAGCAACACCCATATCCTCATCCTGGTGTACTTCAACAGTGACATCTTTAATTTGACTATCAGGAACTGGACTGCGGGTGCTCCTTCCAGCACTTGCAGGGGGCGTGCAAATGATGGAAGGCTCCACCTCTTCCCGTCCAGTGTTGGGAAGGTCAGGCATCGCAACCGACACAATTGGACTCTCCTTGGGGATTTGTGATTTAGAAGAACGCACAGTTCTTTGCTGTGCTTTTGCCAGCTTAAGTCTTTTCATTTTTCTAGCGAGAGGATGAGCGCTTCCATCCTCATGTGAATCTGAACCACTAGCCATGAACATAGGCCAGGGACCCAGCCGTTCCTTGCCACTCCGTGTCGTAAATGGCATATTGGCAAGTTTACGCTTCTCCTCAGACGATTTTAATTTTGATTTTTGGGTCATTTTACTGAACTTTTGTTTTTTGGATTTTACATGCTCTCTACTATGACATTGGGCATCGGCCTTGGCAGACGACATTGATGGCATTTCATCGTCTCGGCCATGACTAGTGGCAGCAGCTTCAGCACGAGGTGGAAGTGGATCTTGATCTTTCCCTATTTTACCCTCCACATTTTTGTTCTCCATCTTTTAATGTGTGGAATTATATGCCAGTAATATATCAATAGCAATGACCTATTGTACCGTACTGCTATATATATATACTGGTGGTCAGCAAAATCCTGCACTGTCCTCCAACTATATACTGCGCACAACTACAATGCAGCACAGATATGGATAGTATACTTGACGACACAGAGGTAGAGCAATGGACTACTGTACCGTACTGCTATATATATATATAGACTGGTGGTCAGCAAAATTCTGCACTGTCCTCCTACTATATACTGCGCACAACTACAATGCAGCACAGATATGGATATTATACTTGATGACACAGAGGTAGAGCAATGGACTACTGCACCGTACCGCTATATATATATATATACTGGTGGTCAGCAAAATTCTGCACTGTCCTCCTACTATATACTGCGCACAACTACAATGCAGCACAGATATGGATAGTATACTTGACGACACAGAGGTAGAGCAATGGACTACTGTACCGTACTGCTATATATATATACTAGTGGTCAGCAAAATTCTGCACTGTCCTCCTACTAGGGTTCACTACGATATGCCGGTGGCCGGGCTCCCGGCGACCAGCATACCGGCACCGGGAGCCCGACCGCCGGCTTACCGACAGTGTGGCGAGCGCAAATGAGCCCCTTGCGGGCTCGCTGCGCTCGCCACGCTACGGACACGGTGGCGCGCTATGCGCGCCACACTATTTTAATCTCCCTCCAGGGGGGTCGTGGACCCCCACGAGGGAGAATAAGTGTCGGTATGCCGGCTGTCGGGCTCCCAGCGCCGGTATGCTGGTCGCCAGGAGCCCGGCCGCCGGCATACTGAAGACCACCCCTCCTACTATATACTGCGCACAACTACAATGCTGCACAGATATGGATAGTATACTTGACGACAGAGGTAGAGCAATGGACTACTGTACCGTACTGCTATATATATATATATATATATATATATATATATATATATATACTGGTGGTCAGCAAAATTCTGCACTGTCCTCCTACTATATACTGCGCACAACTAAAATGCAGCACAGATATGGATAGTATACTTGACGACACAGAGGTAGAGCAATGGACTACTGTACCGTACTGCTATATATATACTGGTGGTCAGCAAAATTCTGCACTGTCCTCCTACTATATACTGCGCACAACTACAATGCAGCACATATATGGATAGTATACTTGACGACACAGAGGTAGAGCAATGGACTACTGTACCGTACTGCTATATATATATATATATATACTGGTGATCAGCAAAATTCTGCACTGTCCTCCTACTATATACTGCGCACAACTACAGTGCAGCACAGATATGGATAGCATACTTGACGAAACAGAGGTAGAGCAATGGACTACTGTACCGTACTGCTATATTTCTCTGACGTCCTAGTGGATGCTGGGTACTCCGTAAGGACCATGGGGTATAGACGGGCTCCGCAGGAGACTGGGCACTCTTAAAAGAAAGATTAGGTACTATATCTGGTGTGCACTGGCTCCTCCCTCTATGCCCCTCCTCCAGACCTCAGTTAGTATCTGTGCCCGGCCAGAGCTGGATGCACCCTAGGGGCTCTCCTGAGCTTCCTAGAAAAGAAAGTATTTGTTAGGTTTTTTATTTTCAGTGAGATCTGCTGGCAACAGACTCACTGCTACATGGGACTGAGGGGAGAGAAGCGAACCTACCTGCTTGCAGCTAGCTTGGGCTTCTAAGGCTACTGGACACCATTAGCTCCAGAGGGATCAAACACAGGCCCAGTCCTCGGTCATCCGGTCCCGGAGCCGCCGTCCCCCTTGCAGAGCCAGAAGAACGAAGAGAAGTTGAAAGTCGGCGGCTGAAGACTCCGGTCTTCATTAAGGTAGCGCACAGCACTGCAGCTGTGCGCCATTGCTCCCTTAGCACCCCACACACTCCGGTCACTGATGGGTGCAGGGCGCTGGGGGGGGGGGCGCCCTGGGCAGCAATTAGATTACCTTACTTGGCGAAAAGCACATAATACAGTCTGATAAACTGTATATGTGCATTAACCCCCGCCATTAAAGTACATAAAAGGACAGGAGCCCGCCGCTGAGGGGGCCGGGCCTTCTTCCTCAGCTCACCGGCGCCATTTTCTCTTCACAGCTCAGCTGGAAGGAAGCTCCCCAGGCTCTCCCCTGCAGTATCCTGGTACACAAAGGGTAAAAAAGAGAGGGGGGCACATAAATTTAGGCACAAAACTGTGTATATAAGCTGCTATAGGGGAAAAATCACTCAGTATAGTGTACATCCCTGTATTATATAGCGCTGTGGTGTGTGCTGGCATACTCTCTCTCTGTCTCTCCAAAGGGCCTGGTGGGGGAACTGTCTTCAAATAGAGCATCCCCTGTGTGTGTGGTGTGTCGGTACGCGTGTGTCGACATGTCTGAGGTAAAAGGCTCCTCTAAGGAGGTGATAGAGCGGATATGTGTGTGGGAGGGTGTCTCCGTCGACAACGCCGACACCTGTTTGGATATGTGTAAGTGCTGAGGTAAAATTATTGCACAAAAGGTTAGAGAACAGAAAGGAAATCTACCCTGGTCTGTCCCTATATCACTCCTTCAGAGTCTCTCTATGTTCACTATCCAAAATAAAAAAGTATCGACACGGAGTTTAACTCCACTGTCGACTACGATAATGCAAAGTTACAGCCAAGAGGGCTAAAAGATATTCAATATATGATTATTGGAATAAAAGATGATTTGCATATCACTGATGACTCATCTGTCCCCGACACGAGAGTACACATTTTAAGGGGTAGAATGCTGAGGTAAATTTCCCTCCTCTCATGAGGAAAAAGAGCGGGAATCTCCAGACAAGAGACGGCAGCTTCCCACAAGAGAATTCTCAGGCTGTATCCTTTCCCCATTAGGGCCAGGATGTGTTGAGAATCTTCCCCTTGGGTGTCTTGTTTGCACTAGCTATTCTCAGGGATCCTGCAGATAGTGTGCACATTCTAGTATACTACCCAGACCGGCGATTGTGTCGGCATGGGTTTATAGCGCTGTGGCAGCGTGGACAAGAACCTTATCAGCAGAGATTGAGACCCTAGTATGCATATAAATATTTTAAGATGCTGTCTTAAGTGATAGATATATAATTATAAAGCATTCCCAAAGGGACATGAGTATACTGGGTCCTAGAGACAAAAGCTATGTCGATTTCTGCTTGACGTGTCCTGTAGAATATACATTGGACAGATGATGCCGACTTAAGAGGCATATGGAAGGCTGAGGATTGGGTGGAGAAAGGTTCTCGGGCCTTGTCTCCACAGCTATAGCTGGTGATTCTGATATTTTGCCTTATATTCCTGCACAGCCTAGGAAAGCATGACATTATTAAATGCAGCTTTTCGAATAAAGAAACAAGAAAGTCTGAGGTGCGTCCTTTCTTGTCAGAGCCGGGGGCAGAGGAAAGAAGCTGTACAACACAGCTAGTCCCCAGGAACAGAATCCTCCCCGGCCTCTACAAAAATCCACCGCATGTCGCTGGGGCTCCACAGGCGGAGCTAGGCCCGGTGGGGACACGCCTTCGTAAGTTCAGCCACAAGTGGGTTCACTCCCTGTTAGATCCCTGGGCAATAGAAATTGTATCGCAGGGATACAGGCTGGACTGTGAGAAGATGCCCCCTCACCGAGGACCCGGCGGGCTTCCCCCCCAAGAGAGGGAGCCAGTGTTAACTGCAATTCGTAAATTGTATCTTCAACAGGTGGTGGTCAAGGGTCCCCTCCTTCAACAAGAGGGTGTTATTATTCGACCATGTTATAATCCCGAAACCAGACGGTTCGGTTAGACCCATATTGTATTAAAATCCCTGAACATATACCTGAAAAGGTTCAGGTTCAAGATGGAATCGCTAAGAGCGGTCATTGCAAGCCTGAAATGAATCGGGACATAAGGGATGCATACCTTCGTGTCCCCATTTATCCGCCTCATCAGGCGTACCTCACAATTGCGGTACGGGATTGTCATTACCAATTTCACCAAGGTAATGGCGGATATGATGGTGCTCCTGCGGAAGCAAGGTGTCACTATTATCACATACTTGGATGATCTCCTCATAAAAGCGAGATCAAGAGAGCAGTTGCTGGACAGCGTATCACCTTCTCGTGAAGTGAAACGGCAACACGACTGGATTCTATATATTCCGAAGTCGCAGTTGGTTCCTACAGCTCATCTGCCTCGCCTAGGCATGATCCTAGACACAGACCAGAAGAGGGTTTATCTCCCGATAGAGAGAGCTCAGGAGCTCATGACACTGGTCAGGAATCCATTGAAAACCAAAACAGGTGTCAGTGCATCACTGCACTCGAGTCCTCGGAAGGATGATGGCATCATACGAGGCCATCCCCTTCGGCTGGTTCCATGCAAGGACAATGGAACTTACTGGACAAGTGGTCCGGATCACATCTTCAGATGCATCGGTTAATCACCCTATCCCCCAGGACCAGGGTGTCTCTCCTGTGGTGGCTGCGGAGTGCTCACCTTCTCGAGGGCCGCAGATTCGGCATTCAGGACTGGGTCCTGGTGACCACGGATGCAAGCCTCCGAGGGTGGGGGGCAGTTACACAGGGAAGAAAATTCCAAGGTTTGTGGTCAAGCCAACAGACTTGCCTTCACATCAATATCCTGGAACTAAGGGCCATATACAACGCCCTAAGTCAAGCGGAGTTCCTGCTTCGCGACCAACCGGTTCTGATCCAGTCAGACCGCAGGGGCTCATGTAAACCGCCAGGGCGGCACAAGGAGCAGGGTGGCGAGGGTAGAAGCCACCAGAATTCTTCGCTGGGCGGAGAATCAAGTAAGCGCACTGTCAGCAGTGTTCGTTCCGGGAGTGGACACGACCTCTACCCGGGAAAGTGGTGACTTCATCAGGAAGTCTTCACGCAGTTTTGCAAATTGATGGAAACTGCCTCAGGTGGACTACATGGCGTCCCACCTCAATAAAAAGATAAAAAAGGTTTTACGCTGGGTCAAAGGACTCTCAGGCGATAGCTGTGGTCGCACTAGTAACACCGTGGGTGTTCCAGTCGGTCTATATATTCCCTCCTCTTCCTCTCAGACCCAAGGGCTGAGAATTGTAATAAACGGAGGAGTGTGAACAATATTCTTTGCTCCGGATTGGCCAAGAAGGACTCGGTACCCGGAACTGCAAGAAATGCTCTTAGAGGACCCATGGCCTATGCCTTCTCAGTCAGGACATGTTGCAACAGGGACCCTGTCTGATCCAAGACTTACCGCGGCTGCGTTGGACGGCATGGCGGTTGAACGCCGGATCCTAGCGGAAAAGGGCGTTCCGGATGCAGTTATTTCTACGCTGATAAAGGCTAGGAAAGACGTGACAGCAAGACTTTTTCACTGTATATGGTGAAAATAGGTTGCTTGGTGTGTGGCCGGGAAGGCCCTACAGAGGAATTCCAGGGGGGTCGATTCCTGCACTTCCTACAGTCAGGAGTGACTATGGGCCTAAAATTAGGATCCATAAAGGCCAAGATTTCGGCCCTATCCCTTTTTTTCTCTCAAAAAGAACTGGCTTCACTGCCTGAAGTTCGGACGTTGTTACAGGGGTGCTGCATATTCAGCCCCTTTTGTGCCTCCAGTGGCACCTTGGGATCTTAACGTGTGTTGGATTCCTAAAATCCCACTGGTTTGAGCCACTTAAGACCGTGGAGCTAAAATGTCTCACGTGGAAAGTGGTCATGCTTTTGGCCTTAGCTTGGACTAGGCGTGTGCCAGAATTGGCGGCTTTGTCATGTAAAAGCCCATATCTGATCTTCCAGGGAGGCAGAGGGAGATTAGGGAGGTAAATGTGTGGCTTAGGGATTGGTGCAGGAAAGAGGGGTTTGTGTTCCTGGAACACTGGGCGGACTTCTCAGTCAGACGCCATCTCTTTTGTCGTGACGGATTGCACCTGACTGAGGAGGGGGCAGCGGTGCTGGGGGGAAGGATGGTTAGAAGGTTGGAGGAGATTTTAAACTAGGAGCCTGGGGGGAGGGTTTAGCTAAAAACTACGGGTCATGCAGTGAGAATAGTGGGGATGGCGGTAGTAAACAAAATGGGGGAGAAGTTGGGGGGAGGGTAAGAGCAGGCGGTAAGGTTACTAACATGGGTACTAAAAGGGATTTTACCAAAGCACTAACCAATGACGATTACAGGTCATCCTTGCCACATAAGGTGAAAGATGTCCCTAATGCAAGGGAAAATACTTATCTTAGTTGTATGTATGTAAACGCCAGAAGCATTACTGGTAAAAAGGGTGAACTAGAAATACTTGCAGCAAGCAAACAGTATGATATTATAGGCATTACTGAAACTTGGTGGGATGAATCTCATGATTGGACAGTCAATCTAGAGGGCTATACACTGTTTAGGAGAGACAGACTAAATAAAAAGGGTGGAGGGGTGTGTCTGTACGTAAAGCCGTTTTTAAAACCTAATATATGGGAAGATACTCAGGAGGGTACTGTAGACACTGTTGAGACACTATGGGTAGAAATTGCATGCGGGGAAAAAGGTACAAAAAAGTTAGTATTGGGTGTATGCTATAGGCCGCCTGGTATCAACGCATCTGATGATGAATTGTTACTAAAGCAAATTGAAAAAGCAGCAGGAGTAGGAGACATAGTAGTGATGGGAGATTTTAACTATCCAGAGATAAACTGGAAAAACGATTCATGTGATACTGCTAGGGGCAGTATGTTTTTAAACACACTAAATGATAACTACCTAGTCCAACTAATTGAGGAACCAACTAGGTACAATGCAATCTTAGACCTGGTATTAACAAACAATCAGGATTTGGTATCGGGTATTATAGTAGGGGAACCCATAGGAAACAGCGACCATAATATGGTCACATTCAATATCAGTTTCTACAAACAGCCCTATACTGGCTCAACTAGGACTTTAAATTTTAGCAAAGCAAATTTTGAAATGATGAGGGTATTTTTCAGGGATATTGAATGGGAAGGTTTGTTTTTAGGAAAAAATACTACGGAGAAATGGGAGGTACTAAAATTCCTGCTAGCTAAAAATACACTCAAATATATTCCTATGAGTAGCAAAAAAGGGAATAAAAATCATAAACCGATGTGGCTTAACAAAAAGATTAAGGAACTTATGGGCAAGAAAAGGCGAGCATTTAAAAAATACAAATCTGACGGGGAAGCAGAGTCATTTCAGCACTATAAGGAATGTAACAAAAATTGCAAAAAGGAAATAAGAGCGGCTAAAGTAGAAACTGAAAAACTAGTAGCAAAGGAAAGCAAAGCAAATCCCAAAAAATTCTTTAAATACATCAATAGCAAGAGGTTAAAAAAGGAGAGTATAGGCCCTTTGAAGGACACGTTGGGAGTCTTAAGCAAAAATGATAATGACATAGCGGACACACTAAATGAGTTTTTTTCAACAGTATTCACTAGAGAGGACCCATTTCAGGGACTGACACACAATCTCAATAAGGACAATATCACACTGATAGGTACTTATTTAAGCGAGGAAGTAGTCTGTCACTGATTAAAACATTTAAAGATTAATAAATCACCAGGGCCCGATGGTATTCATCCAAGGGTTCTAATGGAGCTTCACTCTGAACTGGCAAAACCGCTATCTCTGATCTTTGAGGATTCAGTTATATCAGGTATGGTTCCCAAAGACTGGCGTATAGCGGAAGTAGTGCCTATATTCAAAAAGGGAAGTAAAGCTGAACCAGGTAATTATAGACCAGTTAGTCTTACATCTATAGTGGGGAAAGTATTGGAAGGTATTCTAAGAGATAGTATTCAGAAGTTCCTTGAAACCAATAAGGTCATTAAAAGGAATCAACATGGGTTTATGAAGGACAGATCCTGTCAAACCAACTTACTTGGCTTTTATGAAACAGTAAGCGCAAACCTAGATCAGGGTAAAGACGTGGATGTAATCTTTTTAGACTTTGCCAAAGCATTTGATACTGTACCACACATGAGACTTATATACAAGCTACAAGAATCAGGGCTAGGAAGCACAATATGCACTTGGGTCAAAAACTGGTTAGATAATAGGAAGCAGCGCGTTGTGGTTAATGGATATTTTTCAACTTGGACTGAAGTACTAAGTGGTGTGCCGCAAGGCTCAGTATTAGGACCGCTATTGTTCAATATTTTCATTAACGACCTAACAGAAGGTCTAGAGAGCATGGTGTCAATTTTTGCAGATGATACCAAATTGTGTAAGGCTATAAATACAGAGGAGGATGCCGAGTCTCTTCAGAACGACTTAGTTAAATTAGAAGCATGGGCAGCCAAATGGAGAATGCGCTTCAACACAGACAAGTGTAAGGTAATGCACTGTGGTAACAAGAACAAAAATTACACCTACCTACTAAATGGGGTAAAACTAGGGGATTCTGTACTGGAAAAGGACTTAGGTGTCCTCATAGATAGCAAGCTAAGCAGTAGTACCCAAAGTAGGACTGCAGCAAAGAAGGCTAATAAGATATTAGCATGCATAACACGGGGTATTGATGCTAGGGACGAGAGTATTATACTCCCATTATATAAATCACTAGTGAGGCCACACCTTGAATACTGTGTACAGTTCTGGGCACCGTACTACAAAAAGGATATCCTGGAGCTTGAAAAGGTACAAAGGAGGGCGACCAAACTAATTAAGGGCATGGAGACGATGGAATACAAGGAAAGGCTTGAAAGACTAGGCATGTTTACATTGGAAAAGCGGAGACTAAGAGGGGATATGATCAACATCTACAAATATATAAGGGGACAGTACACAGAGCTTGCGCGGGACCTGTTTTTGGTTAGATCAACACAGAGGACTCGTGGACACTCGCTCAGGTTAGAGGAGAGGAGATTCCGCACAATACGGCGTAAAGGCTTTTTCACGGTAAGGACAATACGTGTTTGGAATTCCCTGCCCGAGGGAGTTGTAATGGCGGAATCTGTCAACACCTTTAAGAATGGGTTAGATAAATTCCTATTGGATAAGGATATCCAGGGGTATGGTGCATAGTCATGCATTATAGTCACTATTTAGTCAAATCATCATGCAGAGGACACCACAAATAGGTTGAACTCGATGGACAATTGTCTTTTTTTCAACCTCAGATACTATGTTACTATGTTACTATGAAAGGGCAGAATGGAGGACTCGTCCACAATTTCTCCCTAAGGTGGTATCATCGTTTCATTTGAACCAACCTATTGTGGTGCCTGCGGCTACTAGGGACTTGGAGGATTCCAAGTTGCTGGACGTAGTCCGGGCCCTGAAACTTTATGTTTCCAGGACGGCTAGAGTCAGAAAAACTGACTCGCTATTTATCCTGCATGCACCCAACAAGCTGGGTGCTCCTGCTTCAAAGCAGACTATTGCTCGCTGGATCTGTAGCACGATTCAGCTTGCACATTCTGCGGCTGGACTGCCGCATCCTAAATTAGTAAAAGCCCATTCCACGAGGAAGGGGGCTCTTCTTGGGCGGCTGCCCGAGGGGTCTTGGCTTTACAACTTTGCCGAGCTGCTACTTGGTCGGGTTCAAACACTTTTGCAAAATTCTACAAGTTTGATACCCTGGCTGAGGAGGACCTTGAGTTTGCTCATTCGGTGCTGCAGAGTCATCTGCACTCTCCCGCCCGTTTGGGAGCTTTGGTATAATCCCCATGGTCCTTACGGAGTACCCAGCATCCACTAGGACGTCAGAGAAAATAAGAATTTACTCACCGGTAATTCTATTTCTCGTAGTCCGTAGTGGATGCTGGGAGCCCGTCCCAAGTGCGGACTCTCTGCAATACATGTATATAGTTATTGCTTAACTAAAGGGTTATTGTATCATGAGCCATCTGTTGAGAGAGGCTCAGTTATTGTTCATACTGTTAACTGGGTATAGTTATCACGAGTTGTACGGTGTGATTGGTGTGGCTGGTATGAGTCTTACCCTGGATTCCAAATCCTTTCCTAGTAATGTCAGCTCTTCCGGGCACAGTTTCCCTAACTGAGGTCTGGAGGAGGGGCATAGAGGGAGGAGCCAGTGCACACCAGATATAGTACCTAATCTTTCTTTTAAGAGTGCCCAGTCTCCTGCGGAGCCCGTCTATACCCCATGGTCCTTACGGAGTACCCAGCATCCACTACGGACTACGAGAAATAGAATTACCGGTGAGTAAATTATTATTATATATACTGGTGGTCAGCAAAATTCTGCACTGTCCTCCTACAATGCAGCACAGATATGGAGCGTTTTAAGACAGAGAACGTAGATATTTGCAGCACATTGAGCACAGATATTTGCAGCACACTGAGCACAGATATTTGCAGCACACTGAACAGTGAACACAGAAACTGAGAGAACGCAGCCACGTCCAGAGCCGTCTTAACAGCAGTGTAGGCCCCTGGGCACAGCAATGCACTGGGGCCCCTACCCCCTCATCAGTGGTAGGGGTGGGAGGTGCTAGTTCCGCGGGGGGTAGGGGTGTTCTATCTTTCGCTCAGCATGTAGGACCTGGAGAAATAATTTCTGCTAATTACTCCTTTACTGCACAAATGAGGTGGGAAGGAGAACACTAAACTGTTGAAGGATACATTGTGATGAATGAAGGGGCCCTGGTACATGACTTCCAGGGTGGTAGGGGATGTTTAATACACAGGGGAGGGGTGGATAGTAGAGTGAGCTTAATATTCATCATTTTCTGGGGGTCAGGGTAGCTTGCCTTACTGCAGATATCTCCAGTTCCTGGAAACAGATTTCTTAGCCTTAACAGGATAAAAAAAAAACTAGAGAGTCCCACCTTTCAGGAGGTACTGGGGACTTGGGGATCAGACTTCAGGAGCCAGAGCAATCCACCAACAAAAATATAAAACTGCATATTAAGCGTGTGGAGCTGGAGCAGGGAGCAGCTGCTTGAAGGCTATCTCTGGTTTTGGACATAGCAGAGACAATCTGCCAGGTCCAGTGAAAGGGGAGAGTCCCAGCTTTTGGAGCATACCCTCAGAAAAACTCTAAGTCAGACAGAACCTGAGATATCTGGCTGGGAAGAACAATTAACAGGCTTGGATGGGGACCACTGCTTTGAAGTCGGATATCTCCGGTTCCCCAGGGCCGATTTTCAAAAATCTGGTACCACTGGAAAGAGGGGACCCTCAGCTATCAGCCTGGGTCCCTTTCACTCCTGGGGCCCTTGGGCAAGAGCCCATTGAGCCCATACGAAAAGACGGCCCTGGCCACGTCCTCTCGCTATCATCTCCAAAGCACGAGTGAAAATGGCGGCGACGCGCGGCTCCTTATATAGAATACGAATCTCGCGAGAATACGACAGCGGGATGATGACGTTCGGGTGCGCTCAGGTTAACCGAACAAGGCGGGAAGATCCGAGGCTGCCTCGGAACCGTGTAAAATAGGTGAAGTTCGGGGGGGTTCGGATCTCGAGGAACCGAACCCACTCATCTCTAGTTATAAGGATATGTTATATGGAGTAAGAGGGAGCGTTATGAGGAGAGGTTATATGGAGCATGAGGGGGAGTTATAATGATGTGTTTTATGGAGTAAGGGGCCCTACTCACTGGCCGACCCGCCGCCGAGCTGCCCGACGGCGGATACGGCCGACGAGCGACCCGGCGGCGGGGGGGGCAGTGACGGGGGGAGTGAAGTTTCTTCACTCCCCCCGTCACGCGGCTGCATTGAAGTGCAGGCAAATATGGACGAGATCGTCCATATTGGCCTGCATGCACAGCCGACGGGAGACCAGCGATGAACGAGCGCGGGGCCGCGCATCGTTCATCGCTGGAGTCTCCACACTGAAAGATATGAACGAGTTCTCGTTCATTTATGAACGAGATCGTTCATATCTTTCAAAAAATCGGCCAGTGTGTAGGGCCTATAAGAGGGGGACTTATAAGGAAACTACACCTGCACGGCAGCAGGCACTACACGCACCGCCACCCTCTTACAACATAACAAAATGTGGAAAAAGTGAAGAGCTGTGAATACTTTCCGGATGCACTGTAGTAGGAGATTTAGAAGAGATATAAGGAGAGGGGTATATGGAACAATAAAAAACGATAATGAGTTATATTTAGTAATGGAAGGGTTTATAAGGCTTTATGGGGAAGAGTTATATGGAGCAATAATAGGAGTTTAGGGAGGAGTTAGTCAAACGTTTTAGAATTCCCCCTATTTTTCTAGTTTTTATTGATATTTCCGCAGTTTGATGTCTTAATGTACTCTGACATTAAAGCACATAACATATTAACGCTTAGAGAAAAATAAATCATATAATCATTTTGTTTAACAAAATATAATCTACATTTTGGAATCAACAAAGCAGTCACTATTTTGCAGGTATAACCACCGAAGACACACATCTAATGCTTTCTATTATAGTAATCAAATATTGCTTGTGAAGATCTTCCCAACACTGGCAGAAGTTCACAAAAATTTGTTGCACCTGTGAGTTGTTCTGCTTTCCCCTTTCTGTACAGTTCACCCCTACCCAACTGTGTGGGTGTAAGTCTGGAGACTGTGCTGGCCATTCCATAATTTGTAGCATGCCGTGTTGTTCTTTTCCACAAAGGTAGTTCTGACATAGCCTGGGGAGATGTTTTGGGTCATTATCTTGCTGTAGGTTGTACCATTGACCTACAAGACATAGACCAGACAGCATTGCATGGTGCTGCAAAGTGCTATGGTAGTCCGTTTGGGTCAGGGTGCCAGTCACTCTGTGCAAGTCGCCAACTCAGGATCCAGTAAAAGAGCCACAGAGCATCAAGCTTTCTCCACCATGTTTGATAGTTGGGATATATTTATTACGGGTCAATTTCAATTGATATATATTGTTTTAAAATCAAACTAAATCGATGTTGTGTTTCAAGGGCTAAAACAGACATTTACTAACAGACAATTTTTGATATTACTTTTTCATTGTAGTAAATGTGTTTTAGCCCCTGAAACACAATATCAATTTAGATAGATTTCCATTGATTTTAAATTGATAAAAATCGATGGAAATCAACAGATTATTTACTATGCTGTGGCTTGTAAAGCTGCCACTTACAAGCATGTTTAAGCCCAAAATTTTAAAGGGCAATGCTTTTAAAAGCAAAACACAGGGTGTAAAAGAACCTTGCTTTCGCCTATTCAACTGAGACGCCATCCTTTTGCCTACTTGATGGCATACAAAAACCTACAGATATGTCCTCATACATCATTGCTGTAGTCACACTAAACAGTGAGACTCTGATAGGGTCGTGCCTCTTTCTTGCATTCTTTTTGGCTCTCTTCTATTGCTGCAGAACAGCTGTAAGTTCTTAACCAGACACATGTTCCATGAAAAAGGCCTTTTTTTTATAACACTTAAATTTGACATTATGGGCCAAATGTGATAGAGTGAGAGTTTCAAAAAGTGAGAGATTTGGTAAGGTTTTTTAGGATTTTTTTTAAAGTGGCAATCATTTACACTGCAAAACCAGGTTGATCTTGCTGCGTAAATGATTGCCACTTAAAAAAAAACTGCAAAAACTTACCAAATCTCTCACTTTTTGAAACTCTCACTCTATTACATTTAGCCCCTTATTTCAGATTTTGCTAACGTCATTTTTTTTCTAAACCACTAGCATTTTATTGCTTACCTTTGTACCATTTCAGGTTATTAATCGGACTTGAATTGCATACATTTAAATAAAATCTGGAATAATGGGCCATTATAAAACTTTTGACCAGTAATGAGGGGTTATATGGAACAATAATAGGAGTTATAGGGAGCAGCTTTTGCATATAGCCCTCAGACCAATAGGAAGCTATTGCATACCTCCCAACTTTCTTGTTGCTCCCAAAAGGGGTGTGGCCTATGAAAAGGGGGTGTGGTTGTGCAGGAGGACTCGCGGTCACGAGCCACGCCCCATTTTCATCACTGATTGGGCATGTTCAGCGCTACCTGAGCTGCTGGCATGCCCTCTCTCCTCCTGTCTCTAGTGAATAGACGCTGTGCGCATGCGCACAGCGTCTATTCACAGCTGCTCTGCTTAGCAGAGCAGCAGTGACAGGAGCCTCCAAACTGCCCCCCCGCCCCCCCCCCCCCCCCGAACACCGCGGGACACTGCGGCCTGCGGGTGGGACAGCGGGACAGTCCCCAAAAAACGGGACTGTCCCGCGAAAATCGGGACAGTTGGGAGGTATGCTATTAGTCCATGCAGTCACTTTCCCCTGCCCACAATATGGCTCAGATGGGGCTAGGAATGGCTGTATACATCCCCCCATTATCACCACCACTGGCACCGTAACCTCTTGGTGGCACTGTATGGTATGTAACAAAAGCATTACAAGTTATACATTGAGTTGGTTAAAATGATGTGAACTCCCTAAATATCAGCCGCTCATACAGTATTTCTGATGAGGAAGCGAGCACTTTTTGTCAGTTTTCCTTAAAATCCTACCTGCATAAAGCCGGTCATATAACAGGAGATAACTAGCTGCTCTTACCTTCCTTACCAACGACTCTCTTACTGGATTGGTGAAATGAGGAGTTCTGCATTTGTGACTGATCACTCACTCCGGGGCTCTCGCCCCCTTCTCAACTCTAGCAGCCGTGATCTGTACTATTTCAAACTAGAGAATCAGTTTCACTTTAACAGAGAAACATAGAACTCGGCAGATACAGGGGCGTTTTAACAGAGAAGGCGACCCATGTGCAGACTCCAGGTGGGCCCCCTCCTCTCCCTGGCGCAGTAGGCTCCAGACATTGTGCATGCGCAGATCTCCAGAAACATGGTGCTCGCCATGTTCCGTAGACTAATTTCACTACTGTGCATGCACGGCGGACATTTTGGCTGTGATTTTTGCCACGGCTGCAGTGCCCGATGTAGGACTCCGGAAAGGTAAGTAATAAAACATTGGTGCACTGTTTGCGGTGTGGTGCACATGGGCCCCTGGGTCACAGCAAAAGAAAAATAATTATCGTCTGATAAGAATTTATAAGCAGCTTGCTATAATATTAGTCATGCACATGATTCTTTAATAGTAGTTGGTTACATTCACGTCAATAATTACTGCTCCTTATATATAATTTCTCTAACGTCCTAGTGGATACTGGTGTTCTGTACTTTAGTACCATGGGGTTTAGATCGGGTCCACTGGAGCCTGGCACTTTAAAAACCTTTAGTGCCTGTATATGTGTGCTGGCTCCTCCCCTCTATGCCCCTCCTACCAGACTCAGTTTTAGAAAATGTGCCCAAGGAGCCGGGTGCATTTCTCTGGAGCTCCAGAGAGTTTCCTTTATTTTTATTTAAGTTTGTTATTTTCAGGTAGTACTGGTTGGCAACCAGACTACCTGCTTCGTGGGACTTAAAGGGGGGACCGAACCAACCTCCTGAGGGTTAATGGTTCGTAATCCCAGCTGACAGGACACTGAGCTCCTGAGGTACTGATCACACATCGTTAGTATGTGTGCCCACGCCAGCAGCTAGCCGCCACCCTCTAACAGATGCCGAAGTTTCAAGGTGCGATGAGTGTTACACCGGGGTCTCGGTTAGCGGGTCCCTGGTGCAGTTTGGCGGCAAGTCGGGTGGGTGCAGTCTGGCGGGCCCAGAGTTGCGGTGCCCGCTGCCGACAAACTGG
Source organism: Pseudophryne corroboree (assembly GCF_028390025.1). Classification (NCBI taxonomy): domain Eukaryota; kingdom Metazoa; phylum Chordata; class Amphibia; order Anura; family Myobatrachidae; genus Pseudophryne; species Pseudophryne corroboree. The sequence continues at coordinate 408,559,585 of NC_086451.1, forward strand.
CTCAGGGCTGATGCCCCACAATGCTCACTGTCACTGAAGGCTTTGTGTGCACTGTATATATTTTCTGATGTGTAAATAATGTGGCCAGTATAATCTATTACTCAGGGACCGCGCACCATTACAGGGGGCGTGGCTTCTCGGAGCGTGACTTGAGGCGGGAAGGCACCATTTCCTGCTGCTGCGGATCATTCAGGCTGCATGTACGCTGTTCCTCCAGGGACTTGCTGCTACAAGACTCTGTACTGGTACCAGGGAGCCATAGAAGGAGGGAGCGCCGCTGCATTACTGTCAGGTCATACATAGAGATGAGCGGGTTCGGTTTCTCTGAATCCGAACCCGCACGAACTTCATGTTTTTTTTCACGGGTCCGAGCGACTCGGATCTTCCCGCCTTGCTCGGTTAACCCGAGCGCGCCCGAACGTCATCATGACGCTGTCGGATTCTCGCGAGGCTCGGATTCTATCGCGAGACTCGGATTCTATATAAGGAGCCGCGCGTCGCCGCCATTTTCACACGTGCATTGAGATTGATAGGGAGAGGACGTGGCTGGCGTCCTCTCCATTTAGATTAGGAGAGAGAGAGAGAGATTGACCTGAGGCTGATACTGTAGAAGAGAGTGCAGAGTTTAGTGACTGACCACAGTGACCACCAGCAGTGCAGTTGTTTTATTTAATATATCCGTTCTCTGCCTGAAAAAAACGGTACACACAGTGACTCAGTCACATACCATATCTGTGTGCACTGCTCAGCCCAGTGTGCTGCATGCCTGCATCATCTATGTATATATTATATATCTGACTGTGCTCAGCTCACACAGCTTATAATTGTGGGGGAGACTGGGGAGCACTGCAGTGCCAGTTATAGGTTATAGCAGGAGCCAGGAGTACATATTATATTAAAATTAAACAGTGCACACTTTTGCTGCAGGAGTGCCACTGCCAGTGTGACTGACCAGTGACCTGACCACACTGACCACCAGTATAGTTAGTAGTATACTATATTGTGATTGCCTGAAAAAGTTAAACACTCGTCGTGTGACTTCACTTGTGTGGTGTTTTTTTTTTTATTCTATAAAAAACTCATTCTGCTGACAGACAGTGTCCAGCAGGTCCGTCATTATATAATATATATACCTGTCCGGCTGCAGTAGTGATATATATATATTTTTTATATCATTATTTATCATCCAGTCGCAGCAGACACAGTACGGTAGTTCACGGCTGTAGCTACCTCTGTGTCGGCACTCGGCAGTCCATCCATAATTGTATACCACCTACCCGTGGTTTTTTTTTCTTTCTTCTTTATACATACATACTACTACATCTCTTTATCAACCAGTCTATATTAGCAGCAGACACAGTACAGTACGGTAGTTCACGGCTGTGGCTACCTCTGTGTCGGCACTCGGCAGTCCGTCCATAATTGTATACCACCTAACCGTGGTTTTTTTTTCTTTCTTCTTTATACATACATACTACGACATCTCTTTATCAACCAGTCTATATTAGCAGCAGACACAGTACAGTACGGTAGTTCACGGCTGTGGCTACCTCTGTGTCGGCACTCGGCAGTCCGTCCATAATTGTATACCACCTAACCGTGGTTTTTTTTTCTTTCTTCTTCATACATACATACTACGACATCTCTTTATCAACCAGTCTATATTAGCAGCAGACACAGTACAGTACGGTAGTTCACGGCTGTGGCTACCTCTGTGTCGGCACTCGGCAGTCCGTCCATAATTGTATACCACCTAACCGTGTTTTTTTTTTCTTTCTTCTTTATACATACATACTACGACATCTCTTTATCAACCAGTCTATATTAGCAGCAGACACAGTACAGTACGGTAGTTCACGGCTGTGGCTACCTCTGTGTCGGCACTCAGCAGTCCGTCCATAATTGTATACCACCTAACCGTGGTTTTTTTTTCTTTCCTCTTCATACATACATACTACGACATCTCTTTATCAACCAGTCTATATTAGCAGCAGACACAGTACAGTACGGTAGTTCACGGCTGTGGCTACCTCTGTGTCGGCACTCGGCAGTCCGTCCATAATTGTATACCACCTACCCGTGGTTTTTTTTTCTTTCTTCTTTATACATACATACTACTACATCTCTTTATCAACCAGTCTATATTAGCAGCAGACACAGTACAGTATGGTAGTTCACGGCTGTGGCTACCTCTGTGTCGGCACTCGGCAGTCCGTCCATAATTGTATACCACCTACCCGTGGTTTTTTTTTCTTTCTTCTTCATACATACATACTACGACATCTCTTTATCAACCAGTCTATATTAGCAGCAGACACAGTACAGTACGGTAGTTCACGGCTGTGGCTACCTCTGTGTCGGCACTCGGCAGTCCGTCCATAATTGTATACCACCTAACCGTGGTTTTTTTTTCTTTCTTCTTCATACATACATACTACGACATCTCTTTATCAACCAGTCTATATTAGCAGCAGACACAGTATGGTAGTTCACGGCTGTAGCTACCTCTGTGTCGGCACTCGGCAGTCCGTCCATAATTGTATACTAGTATCCATCCATCTCCATTGTTTACCTGAGGTGCCTTTTAGTTGTGCCTATTAAAATATGGAGAACAAAAATGTTGAGGTTCCAAAATTAGGGAAAGATCAAGATCCACTTCCACCTCGTGCTGAAGCTGCTGCCACTAGTCATGGCCGAGACGATGAAATGCCAGCAACGTCGTCTGCCAAGGCCGATGCCCAATGTCATAGTACAGAGCATGTCAAATCCAAAACACCAAATATCAGTAAAAAAAGGACTCCAAAACCTAAAATAAAATTGTCGGAGGAGAAGCGTAAACTTGCCAATATGCCATTTACCACACGGAGTGGCAAGGAACGGCTGAGGCCCTGGCCTATGTTCATGGCTAGTGGTTCAGCTTCACATGAGGATGGAGGCACTCAGCCTCTCGCTAGAAAAATGAAAAGACTCAAGCTGGCAAAAGCAGTAGCACCGCAAAGAACTGTGCGTTCTTCGAAATCCCAAATCCACAAGGAGAGTCCAATTGTGTCGGTTGCGATGCCTGACCTTCCCAACACTGGACGTGAAGAGCATGCGCCTTCCACCATTTGCACGCCCCCTGCAAGTGCTGGAAGGAGCACCCGCAGTCCAGTTCCTGATAGTCAGATTGAAGATGTCAGTGTTGAAGTACACCAGGATGAGGAGGATATGGGTGTTGCTGGCGCTGGGGAGGAAATTGACCAGGGGGATTCTGATGGTGAGGTGGTTTGTTTAAGTCAGGCACCCGGGGAGACACCTGTTGTCCGTGGGAGGAATATGGCCGTTGACATGCCTGGTGAAAATACCAAAAAAATCAGCTCTTCGGTGTGGAACTATTTCAACAGAAATGCGGACAACAGGTGTCAAGCCGTGTGTGTTCCCTTTGTCAAGCTGTAATAAGTAGGGGTAAGGACGTTAACCACCTCGGAACATCCTCCCTTATACGTCACCTGCAGCGCATTCATAATAAGTCAGTGACAAGTTCAAAAACTTTGGGTGACAGCGGAAGCAGTCCACTGACCAGTAAATCCCTTCCTCTTGTAACCAAGCTCACGCAAACCACCCCACCAACTCCCTCAGTGTCAATTTCCTCCTTCCCCAGGAATGCCAATAGTCCTGCAGGCAATGTCACTGGCAATTCTGACGAGTCCTCTCCTGCCTGGGATTCCTCCGATGCATCCTTGCGTGTAACGCCTACTGCTGCTGGCGCTGCTGTTGTTGCTGCTGGGAGTCGATGGTCATCCCAGAGGGGAAGTCGTAAGCCCACTTGTACTACTTCCAGTAAGCAATTGACTGTTCAACAGTCCTTTGCGAGGAAGATGAAATATCACAGCAGTCATCCTGCTGCAAAGCGGATAACTGAGGCCTTGACAACTATGTTGGTGTTAGACGTGCGTCCGGTATCCGCCGTTAGTTCACAGGGAACTAGACAATTTATTGAGGCAGTGTGCCCCCGTTACCAAATACCATCTAGGTTCCACTTCTCTAGGCAGGCGATACCGAGAATGTACACGGACGTCAGAAAAAGACTCACCAGTGTCCTAAAAAATGCAGTTGTACCCAATGTCCACTTAACCACGGACATGTGGACAAGTGGAGCAGGGCAGGGTCAGGACTATATGACTGTGACAGCCCACTGGGTAGATGTATGGACTCCCGCCGCAAGAACAGCAGCGGCGGCACCAGTGGCAGCATCTCGCAAACGCCAACTCTTTCCTAGGCAGGCTAAGCTTTGTATCACCGGTTTCCAGAATACGCACACAGCTGAAAACCTCTTACGGCAACTGAGGAAGATCATCGCGGAATGGCTTACCCCAATTGGACTCTCCTGTGGATTTGTGGCATCGGACAACGCCAGCAATATTGTGTGTGCATTAAATATGGGCAAATTCCAGCACGTCCCATGTTTTGCACATACCTTGAATTTGGTGGTGCAGAATTATTTAAAAAACGACAGGGGCGTGCAAGAGATGCTGTCGGTGGCCAGAAAAATTGCGGGACACTTTCGGCGTACAGGCACCACGTACAGAAGACTGGAGCACCACCAAAAACTACTGAACCTGCCCTGCCATCATCTGAAGCAAGAAGTGGTAACGAGGTGGAATTCAACCCTCTATATGCTTCAGAGGTTGGAGGAGCAGCAAAAGGCCATTCAAGCCTATACAATTGAGCACGATATAGGAGGTGGAATGCACCTGTCTCAAGCGCAGTGGAGAATGATTTCAACGTTGTGCAAGGTTCTGATGCCCTTTGAACTTGCCACACGTGAAGTCAGTTCAGACACTGCCAGCCTGAGTCAGGTCATTCCCCTCATCAGGCTTTTGCAGAAGAAGCTGGAGACATTGAAGGAGGAGCTAACACGGAGCGATTCCGCTAGGCATGTGGGACTTGTGGATGGAGCCCTTAATTCGCTTAACAAGGATTCACGGGTGGTCAATCTGTTGAAATCAGAGCACTACATTTTGGCCACCGTGCTCGATCCTAGATTTAAAGCCTACCTTGGATCTCTCTTTCCGGCAGACACAAGTCTGCTGGGGTTGAAAGACCTGCTGGTGAGAAAATTGTCAAGTCAAGCGGAACGCGACCTGTCAACATCTCCTCCTTCACATTCTCCCGCAACTGGGGGTGCGAGGAAAAGGCTCAGAATTCCGAGCCCACCCGCTGGCGGTGATGCAGGGCAGTCTGGAGCGACTGCTGATGCTGACATCTGGTCCGGACTGAAGGACCTGACAACGATTACGGACATGTCGTCTACTGTCACTGCATATGATTCTCTCACCATTGAAAGAATGGTGGAGGATTATATGAGTGACCGCATCCAAGTAGGCACGTCACACAGTCCATACTTATACTGGCAGGAAAAAGAGGCAATTTGGAGGCCATTGCACAAACTGGCTTTATTCTACCTAAGTTGCCCTCCCACAAGTGTGTACTCCGAAAGAGTGTTTAGTGCCGCCGCTCACCTTGTCAGCAATCGGCGTACGAGGTTACATCCAGAAAATGTGGAGAAGATGATGTTCATTAAAATGAATTATAATCAATTCCTCTGCGGAGACATTGACCAGCAGCAATTGCCTCCACAAAGTACACAGGGAGCTGAGATGGTGGATTCCAGTGGGGACGAATTGATAATCTGTGAGGAGGGGGATGTACACGGTGATATATCGGAGGGTGATGATGAGGTGGACATCTTGCCTCTGTAGAGCCAGTTTGTGCAAGGAGAGATTAATTGCTTCTTTTTTTGGGGGGGGTCCAAACCAACCCGTCATATCAGTCACAGTCGTGTGGCAGACCCTGTCACTGAAATGATGGGTTGGTTAAAGTGTGCATGTCCTGTTTTGTTTATACAACATAAGGGTGGGTGGGAGGGCCCAAGGACAATTCCATCTTGCACCTCTTTTTTCTTTTATTTTTCTTTGCGTCATGTGCTGTTTGGGGAGGGTTTTTTGGAAGGGACATCCTGCGTGACACTGCAGTGCCACTCCTAAATGGGCCCGGTGTTTGTGTCGGCCACTAGGGTCGCTAATCTTACTCACACAGTCAGCTACCTCATTGCGCCTCTTTTTTTCTTTGCGTCATGTGCTGATTGGGGAGGGTTTTTTGGAAGGGACATCCTGCGTGACACTGCAGTGCCACTCCTAAATGGGCCCGGTGTTTGTGTCGGCCACTAGGGTCGCTAATCTTACTCACACAGTCAGCTACCTCATTGCGCCTCTTTTTTTCTTTGCGTCATGTGCTGATTGGGGAGGGTTTTTTGGAAGGGACATCCTGCGTGACACTGCAGTGCCACTCCTAAATGGGCCCGGTGTTTGTGTCGGCCACTAGGGTCGCTAATCTTACTCACACAGTCAGCTACCTCATTGCGCCTCTTTTTTTCTTTGCGTCATGTGCTGATTGGGGAGGGTTTTTTGGAAGGGACATCCTGCGTGACACTGCAGTGCCACTCCTAAATGGGCCCGGTGTTTGTGTCGGCCACTAGGGTCGCTAATCTTACTCACACAGTCAGCTACCTCATTGCGCCTCTTTTTTTCTTTGCGTCATGTGCTGATTGGGGAGGGTTTTTTGGAAGGGACATCCTGCGTGACACTGCAGTGCCACTCCTAAATGGGCCCGGTGTTTGTGTCGGCCACTAGGGTCGCTAATCTTACTCACACAGTCAGCTACCTCATTGCGCCTCTTTTTTTCTTTGCGTCATGTGCTGATTGGGGAGGGTTTTTTGGAAGGGACATCCTGCGTGACACTGCAGTGCCACTCCTAAATGGGCCCGGTGTTTGTGTCGGCCACTAGGGTCGCTAATCTTACTCACACAGTCAGCTACCTCATTGCGCCTCTTTTTTTCTTTGCGTCATGTGCTGATTGGGGAGGGTTTTTTGGAAGGGACATCCTGCGTGACACTGCAGTGCCACTCCTAAATGGGCCCGGTGTTTGTGTCGGCCACTAGGGTCGCTAATCTTACTCACACAGTCAGCTACCTCATTGCGCCTCTTTTTTTCTTTGCGTCATGTGCTGATTGGGGAGGGTTTTTTGGAAGGGACATCCTGCGTGACACTGCAGTGCCACTCCTAAATGGGCCCGGTGTTTGTGTCGGCCACTAGGGTCGCTTATCTTACTCACACAGTCAGCTACCTCATTGCGCCTCTTTTTTTCTTTGTGTCATGTGCTGATTGGGGAGGGTTTTTTGGAAGGGACATCCTGCGTGACACTGCAGTGCCACTCCTAGATGGGCCAGGTGTTTGTGTCGGCCACTAGTGTCGCTTAGCTTAGTCATCCAGCGACCTTGGTGCAAATTTTAGGACTAAAAATAATATTGTGAGGTGTGAGGTATTCAGAATAGACTGAAAATGAGTGGAAATTATGGTTTTTGAGGTTAATAATAATATGGGATCAAAATGACCCCCAAATTCTATGATTTAAGCTGTTTTTTAGTGTTTTTAAAAAAAAACACCCGAATCCAAAACACACCCGAATCCGACAAAAAAAATTCGGTGAGGTTTTGCCAAAACGCGGTCGAACCCAAAACACGGCCGCGGAACCGAACCCAAAACCAAAACACAAAACCCGAAAAATTTCAGGCGCTCATCTCTAGTCATACACTTACATTACACATTTTACTGCTGTGTTTTGTGTGTTGGTGTCCGCTCCTCAGTGTCACTCCAGTGGCTCTCTAGGGTCTGTGTGGAGGTGTTGGTCAGTGGGCTGTGCTGTATTATAGTTGTGTAAGATGTCTGTTGACATGGTTATGTGTGCTGCTTGTAACTCAACCCCGTCTTCAGTGGGGTCACTCATGTATGAACAATGTTCCTTATCTCCACAGGGACCTAGCTCACAGGCACCTGACTGGCTGGATAGTTTTAAAAGCATGATTCAGAATGTAAATTCAGAATTAGCTGCAGCTACAAAAGAGAGACAGGTGTTAGAACACTCTATTGATTGTGTGGCAAAAGCAGCAGATACCAGAAAGGCTTCTCAGCCCCCTCTACTGGTTTCACATAAATGCTCACTGCGTCAGGTGCTCCAGTCTGATTCTGATCAGCCTGATGTGGATAATGATGATATGGATGAGGACAGCTCTCTGTTCCCTGTGGGTGGAGGCTCTAATTTTTCCTATAAGAGAGGTTCTTCACATACCAGATCAGGAGGCAGAACCAGATGAGGAGTTGTACTTTAGACCAAAGACATCAGCACCTTTTCCTGTGTCTAAAGAATTAAACTCCCTGGCCAGGGAGGCTTGGTTAAACCCTGATAAAAAATTAAAAATTCCTCAATGGTTTTAAACTGAGGACAGAAAGGTATGGGAACCCCCCCGTCAGTCGATACGTCTGTATCCAGACTGTCTAAGAAATTGGTACTGCCTGTACCAGGGGCTATATCCCTTAAAGAGCCAGCTGACCATAAAATTGAGACCACACTCAAGGCAATTTAAACGGCAGCGGGTGCAGCACAACGCCCCACAATTGTTTGTGGGTGGATTTCCAGGGTAGTAGTCAAGTGGTCTGATATTGTTATTGACGGTTTAGACTCTCTGTCTCGGGATGAGGTCATTACTCTGCTGCAAAATATACAGGATGCTGCAAATTTTATGAGCGAGGCTATTAAGGAGTTGTGTAAGATAAATGGCCGCACTTCTGCTATGGCAGAGCTCTGTGGTTATGTCAGTGGTCGGCAGACGCTAATTCCAAAAAGGGTGTAGAAAATCTTCCCTTTACAGGTGATGCCCTGTTTGGAGACGAATTAAATAAATGGATCTCCCAAGCAACGCCGGATAAGTCTACCTATCTGCCGTCGGCTGCGCCACCTGCTAGATGTTCTTACACAGGACCCTCCTTGCAGTCCTTTCATGTGGCAAGGTTCAGAGGCAGGGGCCGAGGGTTCTCCACCACTTCCAGAGGATCTCATGGTAAGTCTCGTAAGCCTGCCACTGCTGTCTCCCAGGACCAGACCACCGGATCCCCTGCCACTAAGCCTTCCATGTGACGTTTGGCCCCAGCAGCAAGGCGACTTTCAGGAAGGTGCTCGCATTCAGCGCTTCGCCCCTGTGTGGGTGGAGTCCTGCCAGGACCCTTGGGTGAGGGACCTCATTTCCCAAGGATACCATCTGGAAAGTCAAACACTCCCTCCTCACAGATTTTTCAAGTCGGGCTTACCAGCTTTACCCGCAGCAAGAGTTTCCTTGCAAGAGGCTATTCAAAAACTTTTGCAAACGGGGGTGGTGGTTCCAGTACCTCCTCCGTTATGTACAGGGGTTTCTACTCCAGTCTTTTTGTCATTCCCAAACCAGACAGTTCGGTACGCCTCATCTTGAATCTGAAGTCTCTAAACCCATATCTGCGGGTGTTCAAGTTCAAGATGGAATCCATGCGGGCAGTGGTATCTGCTCTGGAGGAGGGGGAGTTCCTGGTGTCTCTGGATGTCAAGGATGCTTACCTACACATTCCCATGTGGCTTACCTCAGGTTCGCCATATTGGACAACCATTTCCAGTTTCAGGCCTTACCCTTCAGCTTATACACAGCTCCGAGGGTCTTCACCAAAGTCATGGTGGAGATGATGCTGCAACTGCGCAGGATGGGTGTCAACATAGTCCTCTACTTGAACGATCTCCTAATAAAGGGTGTGTCCAGGGAACGTCTGCTGCACAACATCGATCTGACGACTTGCCTACTTACGGATCATGGGTGGATCCTAAATTTTCAGAAATCTCACCTGGAACCGACCCAACGTCTTCAGTCCCTGGAATGATACTGCATACAGTGTCTCAAAAGGTGTTCTTCCCAATGGACAAGGCCTTGTCTATCCAGGCTATGGTTTGCTCGGTGCTCGGTCCTCACAAGGTATCCATACATCTTTGCATCAGGTTACTGGGCAAGATGGTGGCTGCTTACAATGCAGTCCAATATGGCAGATTTCATGCCCGACCATTTCAGCTGGATCTGCTGGACAAATGGTCGGGGTCTCACCTTCACATGCATCAGGAAGTGACCTTATCTCCGAGAGCCCGGATTTCTCTGTTATGGTGGCTACAAGTTCCTCACCTGGTGGAAGGCAGGAATTTCAATATCCACTCGTGGATTCTACTGACAACGGATGCCAGCCTCGGGGGTTGGGGAGCTGTGACTCAAGGAGCCCAGTTCCAGGGGATATGGTCAAGACAGGAATCTGCTCTACCAATAAACATCCTGGAACTCAGGGCAATCTACAATGCTCTTCTGCAGGCTTCCCATCTCCTGAGGTATTGGGTGATCCAGGTTCAATCAGACAATGCCATGGTGGTGGCGTACATAATCCAACAAGGGGGAACAAGAAGCAGAGTAGCGATGTGAGAAGTGTAAAAAATCCTCCTCTGGGCAGAGGCCAACGCAAGGGCAGGGACACAACCTCCATCTGGGGGAATGGGGTCTATATCCCCAGGTGTTTCAACAATTCAATGGTGGTGCTGTCCGCAGATAGACCTGATGGCTTCTCGTCTCAACAAAAAGCTATGCCACTACTGTTCCAGAATGAGGGATCCCCAGGCTGTAGCAGTGGACATGCTGATGACGCCTTGGCCGTACCAGTTTGTGTATCTGTTCCCTCCTCTACCGCTCATCCCAAGAGTTCTCAAAAGACTAAGAAGGGAAAGCGTTCTAGCAATTCTAATTGCCCCGGATTGGCCTCGACGGGCGTGGTACTCGGACCTCCTAACCATGGCTCTGGAGGATCCCTGGCCTCTACCACTCCAAAAGGATCTTCATCAACCAGGTCCGTTAGTCTATCCAGACTTACAGTGGCTACGTTTGATGGCTTGGAAGTTGAGAGGGAGCTTCTAGCAAGAAAAGGTCTTCCCTCCTGGGTTATTTCCACCATAATCAAAGCAAGGAAGATGGTGACGTCCAAACATTATCATCGTATCTGGAAGAAGTATGTTTCCTGGTGTGAAAGTAGAAAGGTGTCCCCTGTGGAGTTTAGAATTGGTCGTTTTCTACTTTTCCTGCAAGCGGGAGTGAATCTGGGCCTACGTTTAGGCTCTATCAAAGTACAGATTTCTGCACTTTCTATTTTCTTCCAGAAGCAACTCACCTTATTGCCGGAAGTACAAACTTTCCTTAAAGGTGTTCTTCATATGCAACCGCCCTTTGTACCTCTCACGGCTCCGTGGCATCTCACTGTGGTTCTATCCTTTCTTCAATCGGACTGGTTTGAACCTCTACATAGGGTGGAGTTAAAATGTCTCACCTGGAAGACGGTGATGTTATTGGCATTGGCATCTGCCAGACATGTCTCTGAATTAGGGGCCTTATTCCGTAAGAGCCCTTGTTTGATTTTTCATGAAGACAGGGCGGAACTTAGGACCCGTCCTCAATTTTTGCCTAAAGTGGTGTCAGCTTTTCATGTGAATCAACCTATTGTGGTTCCAGTGTTGTCTGATGCTTCCGTTGGTCCTGAGTCCTTGGATGTGGTCAGGGCTCTGAAGATTTATGTCAAAAGGACGGCCCGTCATCGGAAATCTGACTCGCTGTTTGTCCTTTATGACGCCTCCAAGATTGGTCGGCCGGCTTCTAAGCAAACTATTGCTCGCTGGCTCCGGTTGATTATTCAACAGGCCTATACTTCGGCGGCTCTGCCTTTGCCGACGTCTATTCAGGCCCACTCGACGAGGTCTGTGGGTTCTTCCTGAGTGGCTGCCCAGGGTGTCTCGGCCTTACAGTTGTGCCGAGCCGCAACTTAATCGGGTTCGAACACGTTTGTTAAATTCTGTAGGTTCGACACCTTGGCCAAGGATAACCTATAATTTGGTCAGGCGGTTTTACAGGGGTCTCAGCACTCTCCCACCCGTTTGGGAGCTTTGGGACTTCCCCATGGGACTAAAGTACAAGACCCCAGTATCCACTAGGACGTTAGAGAAAATAGGTATTTAATACCTACCGGTAATTCCTTTTCTCATAGTCTGTAGTGGATACTGGGCGCCCACCTCCGTGGCGTTGTAGGGAGGTCATACAGGCACGGAGGCCACAGACACTACTGAGCCTCATTTTGACTTGTTTTAAGGACATTACATCAAAGTTGGATCAGCCTGTAGTGTGTTTTTCCACTTTCATTTTGAGGGTGACTCCAAATCCAGACCTCCATGGGTTAATAAATTTGATTTCCAATGATAATTTTGTGTGATTTTGTTGTCAGCACATTCAACTATGTAAAGAACAAAGTATTTAATAAGAATATTTCATTCATTCAGATCTAGGATGTGTTATTTTAGTGTTCCCTTTATTTTTTTGAGCAGTGTATATTGAAAAAGTCATATTCACATAATACACTTCAGCTCCCCCATGTGTCATTCCAGCCAGCACCCTGCTGTGTCACTCCAGCCAGCACCCACATGTGTCAATGTGTCACTCCAGGCAGCTCCCCCATGTGTCACTCCTGCAGGCACCCTCCTGTGTCACTCCTGCTAGCACCCTTCCATGTCACTCCAGCCAGCTTGCCATTGTGTCACTCCTGGCAGCACCCTCCCGTTTCACTCCAGCCAGCACCCTCCTGTGTCATTCCAGTCAGGTCCCCCATTGTGTCTCTCCTGTCAGGATCCTCCTTTGTCACTTCAGCCAGCTCCACCTTGTGTCATTCCAGCCCACACTCATATGTCACTACAGCCCAGTATCTGGCTCCCTCAGTTTTCAGTTCCCGTAGTGCTGCTGCGTTTCTGGCTGGAGTGCACCAGTTTAAGGATCTGTTGTTGTCACGTGACTTTGAGTGTTGGGAGCCACATTTGAATAAAGAAAGAGCCGCATGCGGCTCAAGAGCCACAGGTTGGCCACCGCTGCTCTAGTGTATTTATATCCTTCTGGAGATATGGCCTCCAGAACTGGACACATTATTCTAGATGAGGTCGTACCAATGAAATATACACTGGCTTTCTTTCTGCTGCTGATTCCTCTCCCTATGTAACCAAGCATCTGACTAGCCTTCCTCATTGATTTGTTACATTGCGTACTTGCCTTTAAGTCATCTGAAATAGTGACTCCTAGATCCCTTACCTCCTCAGGAAAGGGATCTAGTAGTCACTACTTCAGATGATTTATAGTGCCCTTGATATTATATTTAGACTTTGGATTTTTGAGACCCAGGTGCATGTTTTGCATTTTTTGGCATTAAACTGTAGCTACCATCTTCACCACTCTTTGAAGTTCACCACATCTTCAGTGAAGGACTCTGATATTCTATTATTATTATTATTATTATTATTACTACCATTTTTTTATATAGCGCACACATATTCCGCAGCGCTTTACAGAGAGAATTTGCCCATTCACATCAGCCCCTGCCCCAGTGGAGCTTACAGTCTATATTCCCTATCACACGCACACACATTCATGTTAGGGTTAATTTTGTTTGGAGCCATTTAACCTACCAGTATATTTTTGGATTGTGGGAGGAAACCGGAGTACCCGGAGGAAACCCACGCAAGTACGGGGAGAATATACAAACTCCACACAGTTAGGGCCATGGTGGGAATAGAACCCATGACCTCAGTGCTGTGAGGCGGTAATGCTAACCATTACACCATCCATCATCTATATGTGTTGTCTATAACAGGCATTGTGTTTCCAACAGATAGAAATTGTTTTCACAAGCCTATCTTTGGAAATACAATTATTGTAAATGTGCTTTATATTTATGTAGCCCAAACATTTTCTCAATAAAAGTTACTTAAAAACAAAACAAAAAAATGAATACACCACGTTCTTGACCATCCTTCTAGACTACCTAGACCCTCAATTATTTGTTTCACCCCTTCTGGAGTGTCTACCCTATTGCATACTTTTGTGTCATTTGCAAAAAGGCATACTTTCCATTTGATACCATTTGCAATGTCCCTAACGAAAAAGCACTGGTCCAAGTACAGATCCCTTTGGTACACCACTTGTAACCTTTCCTCCTAAGACTGCTCTCCATTTACTACAACTCTCTGTTTCCTATCCTGTAACAAAGTTCTTATCCATTCAACCATCTTAGAGTTCAAACCAACACTTTTGAGTTTATTTAGCAGTCTGCGATGTGGTACTGGGTCAAAAGCCTTACTAAAGTCTAGATATGCTACATTAACAGCCCCTTTTTCATGTATTATTTTAGTCACCCAGTCAAAAAAGTCAATAGTTACTCGCTTTTTGCTTGCTGCCACTTTTGTGCAGTAGGCCTACCTGCACTATTTTCCAGTCCTCAGGAATTACTCCTGTAGCTAGCAGCTGGCTAAATAATTCTGTTAATGGTTTTACCAGCACCTCTTTAAGCTCATTAAGTATCCTTGGATGGATGTATCCCATCTGGCCCCACAGATTTGTGCACTTTGAGTTTTGATGTTAGGACCCTCTCCTCTGTAAAGTTTCTTGTATCTTGCTTATTTTTATGAATGTTCTTACAACTGAACTGTAGTAATCATTTTTTTATATGTGTAGGGAAAACAGCAATTTGAGTCAGAAAGAAACTGGATTGATTTAAAGAATAATATGATATGGTGCTCTGAAGAGCACATTTTAGAGAAAACATTTGATGGGTTTAGGTTCTAGGGTTCTTAATAGAGCAGATCTCCAGGTTTTACTAGCAATGACTTCTCATAGTGCTTACTGGCAGCCTTTTATGGGAAATAAATTTGTGAACACCTGCTTGAATGTCGAACCAAACTGTTCTTGAGATGATTTAAGATAAGGATCCGCTCTTGGAACTTTGCAAGTGGAGGATGGTTAGAGTATAGGATGAGTACCACAAACAATGGATAGAGGGGTCGGAACTCTGCAAGAGGAGGACGGTTAGAAAGCATAGGATAAGTACCACAAACAATGATTAAAGGAGCTTTAACAGTGGGCGTCATGAATGTGGTTATTGTGAGTGCAGTTGGTCTAAGCAAGCCAAGCCGCACAGTCACTATAATTAGACATGCATTCCTAGGAATTGCTCCAAGGTATGGTGGACAGTTCTGTCCTCTGGATTGTGAATTGTGTGCTGAACAAAAGTTTAATAAGGCTCCTATTCACAAATACCTGTCAAAATGTTGACAAGAATATTACAGTTTAGCCCTGCAGTGTTGTGCTTGTGGCAAAATGGTAAAATAGACAGTGCGAGGCAATAAAAAAATAAAAATTAAAAGTCAGGTTAAATCATTATGATCTAAATTAACTGCACAGTTGCTGCAGGTTATATATTGATGGCTTTTTGCTACAATTATAACGTAGGTATATCAATGTATTTCTTATAGATGGAGATAATATCCTCCCTTTCTCACACACACACACACACACACACACACACACACACACACACACACACACACACCAATCATAATTAGAGATGAGCAAGTTCGGTTCTCTTGGAAACCGAACCCCCCCCCCGAACTTTGGCTTCCGAGTCCGGATCCGAGCCAGGCTCAGATCTTCCCTCTTGACTCGGAAACCCGAACTCGGCAAAATGTCATCATCCCGCTGTCGAATTCTCGCGGGATTTGGATTCCATATAAGGAGCCGCGCGTCGCGGCCATTTTCACTCCAGTCTCGGAGAGTGTAGTGAGAGGACGTGTCTCCATCCTCAGTGTCTGTGTGGGGGCGGGAAAGTGGCGTGGCGAGTCTACTTACTGCTGTCTTGTGCTGCTCAGTCCAGTCCAGTGTAGTCAGTGTCTTATCCTGCATCAGTCCAGCCAGTCACAGTGTTGGTGTCCTCTGCTGCTATATGTCCCCAGTGCTGCTGGCTGCTGTATAAATCCCTTGCATTTTAGCTGTGTTGTCTTGCATCAGACCAGGGGTAGTGTCTTGTGCAGCATCAGTCCAGTGACCAGTCACAGTGGTGGTGTCCTCTGCTGCCATATATCCAGTGTTACTGCCGTATAATTCCCGTGATACTGGCGTATAATTCCTGTGACATTGCCGTATAATTCTCTGAATACTGGCGTATAATTCCTGTGACATTGCGGTATAATTCCTGTGACATTGCCGTATAATTCTCGGAATACTGGCGTATACTTCATGGGACATTGCCGTATAATTCTCTGAATACTGGCGTATAAAACCTGTGACATTGCCGTATAATTCCTGTGATATTGCCGTATAATTCCTGTGATATTGCCGTATAATTCCCATGATACTGGTGTATAATTCCAGTTAAACCCGAACTCGGCAAACTCCATATAAATCCATGTAATTCCGTATAAATCCAGTCCAGTGGTGCTGCCATATAAGTTCAGTGGTGCTGTCCTGTGCTGTATATTATTTACTCCAAATAAAGGGGTTATTAATATATAATCCAAATAATTTTTACAGGGTTTACCCTGTGAGGAGTAGGGGTACGCTCTCTTGTGTTGCATATTGTGTTATATAACTCCAGAAAAATAATGGAGAACAAACATTTTGAGGAGTTAATAGGGAAAGATCAAGAACCACTTCCTCCTAATGCTGAAGCTGCTGCCACTATCCATGACATAGATGATGAAATGCCATCAATGTCGTCTGCCAAGGCCGATGCCCAATGTGATAGTAGAGGGCGTGTAAAATCCAAAAAGCCAAAGTTCAGTAAAAAGAACCAAAAGAAGAGAGTATTGACTGCATAGGAGAGGAAAGGGTTAAACATCTGGGGAGGGGTGGACCTAGCTGTAAGGAAAGTACAGCCTTCTTTAAGGGGAGGGCTTGATATATATAGGGAAGGTGAAGCCATTTTAAGTCTCTTGGTGACTCGGTTTCCCACCCACCCGCCCTGGTAGTTGGAAATGGTGGCACGTGGTGCTTTGGCTCTAAGTTGTTGGCTGTTTTTTCGTTGGCTATTTATTGGCGGAAAAGAACGGCAGTTTCGTATGGTAGAGAAAACTGTAGTGTTTTACAGTTTGTTGTGGTTTAGGTGCACTCACCTCCATCGACTTATGGCCGCTTGACCACCCGTCCGGGAAGGCAGCGGCAGGGCACCCAGGAGCGGTGGGTAGTCACTGTGGGGGTTGAGTTGTCACCTATTACCGGTTTATGGTAAGCTTTTAGTAAATTTATAGGATTGAGTTATTTAAGTTTAATTTAGATTAAGGAGCCGTTCTTTTGGGCCGCCACCATATGCCAGCTGGAGCGGCATATTAAATTAATCTCTTTTATTACAGGTTTCCTAATGGTTAGGGACAAATAAATAGCTAGCAATTTTCTGCCAAATTCAAGTCTCTGTGTCGTTATTTCTGGTTATGGTTATGAATGCTTTACTTTCAAAGAAAGGGGTCCACCAATTATCACTAAGATGTTTAAAAGAAATTTAAATCGTCGAGGAGAAACGTAAACTTGCCATTTACGACACAGAGTGGCAAGGAATGGCTGAGGCCCTGGCCTATATTCATGGCTAGTGGTTCAGCTTCACATGACGATGGAAGCCCTCATCCTCCCGCTAGAAAAATTAAAAGAGTTAAGCTGGAAAGAGCACAAAAAAGAACTGTGCGCTCTGAGATGGTATCACAAATCCCCAAGGAGAGTCCAAGTGTGACGGCGGTTGCGATGCCTGACCTTCCCAACACTGGATGGGAAGAGGTGGCTCCTTCCACCATTTGCATGCACCCTTCAAGTGAGGATGAATTAAAACTCATTGAGGAGGATGTACACGGTGAAAGGGGTGAGGAATCGGAGGATGATGATGAGGTGGACATCTTGCCTCTGTAGAGCCAGTTTGTGCAAGGAGAGATTGATTGCTTCTTTTTTGGTGGGGGCCCGTACAAACCAGTAATTTCAGCCACAGTTGTGTGGCAGACCCTGTCGCTGAAATGATGGGTTTGTTAAAGTGTGCATGTCCTGTTATACAACATAAGGGTGGGTGAGAGGGCCCAAGGACAATTCCATCTTGCACCTCTTTTTCTTCTTTGCATCATGTGCTGTTTGGGGACTAGTTTTTTTAAGTGCCATTCTGTCTGTATCTGCAGTGCCACTCCTAGATGGGCCAGGTGTTTGTGCCGCACACTTGTGTCGCTTAGCTTGGCCATCCAGCTACCTCATTGCACCTCCTTTTCTTCTTTGCATCATCTGCTGTTTGAGGCCTATTTTTTAAATCTGCCATCCTGTCTGCCACTGCAATGCCACTCCTAGATGGGCCAGGTGTTGTGCCGCACACTTGTGTCACTTAGATTTAGAATAGTCATACAGATACCTCATTGCACCTCTTTTTCTTCTTTGCATCATGTGCTGTTTGGGGACTAGTTTTTGAATAGTGCCATCTTGTCTGCAACTGCAGTGCCACTCCTAGATGGGCCACGTGTTTGTGCCGCACACTTGTGTTGCTTAGCTTAGTCATACAGCCACCTCGGTGCAACTTTTAGGCCTAAAAACAATATTGTGTGGTGTGAGGTCTTCAGAATAGACTGAAAATGAGTGGAAATTAATGTTATTGAGGTTAATAATACTGTATGAGCAAAATTACCCCCAAATTGTTTTTTTTTTAATGTTTGTTTGTTTTCCAAAAATCATCCAGATCCAAAACCAAAACCAAAACACAAAAGGGTGGTTTAAGCAAAACCAAGCCACAACCAAAACACGAAAATGGAATTAGAACCAAAACACAAAACACGAAAAGTGCCAGCCGCACATCATCATAATCTGTGTCACCTGCTGCCTTGTTTTCGACACCTCTCTATAAGGTTGATGTATCCAGCAGTGAAAAGAGTGGAGAAGAAGAGAACAATAGGAGAAGTTGCCATAGTAAGTAACCAATCATTTTCTACCTATCATTTATCTTGTGTACTTAATAAATGCAGTAGTGGATCTTGCTACAGGCAAGCAGGATTTTTGCTCGGGGCGTCGCCTTCTGGAGGGCGCCGCAGCTGTGGCAAGATCCGCCACTGGTGCCCCCCGGTGCTCGGGATATGCGGTGCGCGATGAAGTCATGAGGTAGCTGTGTCATCGCGCACCGCACTGCATTGTAGCAGCGGCACATAGACACTAGGGGTCACAATTGACCTCTAGTGTCTATGCGGTGCTATGGGAGGAGAGACGTCATGAGCGGCGGCGCCGGCCGGAGAGCAGCAGCGGTCGGGAAGCAGGAGCGGGGATTGTAAATATTAATTTTTTTATTATTATTTTTATTTTTTAAGCGTTAAACTAGGGGGCACAACTCTACAGGGGGCACAGTACTGGGGGCACGGCGCAACTAGGGGGCACAACTCTACAGGGGGCACAGTACTGGGGGCACGGCGCAACTAGGGGGCATAACTCTACTGGGGGCACAACTCCACAGGGGGCATAACTGACCACGCCACTTCTCAGTGAAGCCACGTCCCTATTTTTTCACCCGGGTGCAACAAAGTCTAGATCCGGCCCTGAATAAATGCTACCTTAAAGCTGATTTTTTTGCTATGGGCAACTTCTTCAATGGTCCTCTTTGCCTCTATTTTCACTAGTGATGTGCACCGGAAATTTTTCGGGTTTTGTGTTTTGGTTTTGGAATCGGTTCCGCGGCCGTGTTTTGGATTCGAACGCGTTTTGGCAAAACCTCCCTGAAATTTTTTTGGCGGATTCGGGTGTGTTTTGGATTCGGCTGTTTTTTTTACAAAAACCCCCTCAAAAACAGCTTAAATCATAGAATTTTGGGGTCATTTTGATCCCATAGTATTATTAACCTCAATAACCATAATTTCCACTCATTTCCAGTCTATTCTGAACACCTCACAATATTATTTTTAGTCCCAAAATTTGCACCGAGGTTGCTGTATGACTAAGCTAAGCGACCCAAGTGGCCGACACAAACACCTGGCCCATCTAGGAGTGGCACTGCAGTGTCAGACAGGATGGCAGATTTAAAAAATAGTCCCCCAACAGCACATGATGCAAATAAAAAAAGAGGTGCACCAAGGTTGCTGGATGGCTAAGCTAAGCGACCCAAGTGGCCGACACAAACACCTGGCCCATCTAGGAGTGGCACTGCAGTGTCAGACAGGATGGCAGATTAAAAAAATAGTCCCCAAACAGCACATGATGCAAAGAAAAATAGAGGTGCAATGAAATAGCTGTGTGACTAAGCTAAGCGACCCAAGTGGCCGACACAAACACCTGGCCCATCTAGGAGTGGCACTGCAGTGTCAGACAGGATGGCAGATTTAAAAAATAGTCCCCAAACAGCACATGATGCAAAGAAAAAAAGAGGTGCAATGAGGTAGCTGTGTGACTAAGCTAAGCGACCCAAGTGGCCGACACAAACACCTGGCCCATCTAGGAGTGGCACTGCAGTGTCAGACAGGATGGCTGATTTAAAAAATAGTCCCCAAACAGCAAATGATGCAAAGAAAAAAAGAGGTGCAATGAGGTAGCTGTGTGACTAAGCTAAGCGACCCAAGTGGCAGACACAAACACCTGGCCCATCTAGGAGTGGCACTGCAGTGTCAGACAGGATGGCAGATTTAAAAAATAGTCCCCAAACAGAACATGACGCAAAGAAAAAAAGAGGTGCAATGAGGTAGCTGTGTGACTAAGCTAAGCGACCCAAGTGGCCGACACAAACACCTGGCCCATCTAGGAGTGGCACTGCAGTGTCAGACAGGATCGCAGATTTAAAAAATAGTCCCCAAACAGCACATGATGCAAAGAAATAAAGAGGTGCACCAAGGTCGCTGGATGGCTAAGCTAAGCGACCCAAGTGGCCGACACAAACACCTGGCCCATCTAGGAGTGGCACTGCAGTGTCAGACAGGATGGCAGATTTAAAAAATAGTCCCCAAACAGCACATGATGCAAAGAAAAAAAGAGGTGCAATGAGGTAGCTGTGTGACTAAGCTAAGCGACCCAAGTGGCCGACACAAACACCTGGCCCATCTAGGAATAGCACTGCAGTGTCAGACAGGATGGCAGATTTAAAAAATAGTCCCCAAACAGCACATGGTGCAAAGAAAAAAAGAGGTGCAATGTGGTAGCTGTGTGACTAAGCTAAGTGACCCAAGTGGCCGACACAAACACCTGGCCCATCTAGGAGTGGCACTGCAGTGTCAGACAGGATGGCAGATTTAAAAAATAGTCCCCAAACAGCACATGATGCAAAGAAAAAAAAGAGGTGCAGTGAGGTAGCTGTGTGACTAAGCTAAGCGACCCAAGTGGCCGACACAAACACCTGGCCCATCTAGGAGTGGCACTGCAGTGTCAGGATGGCAGATTTAAAAAATAGTCCCCAAACAGCACATGATGCAAAGAAAAAAAGAGGTGCACCAAGGTCGCTGGATGGCTAAGCTAAGCGACCCAAGTGGCCGACACAAACACCTGGCCCATCTAGGAGTGGCACTGCAGTTTTCTAGCGAGAGGATGAGTGCTTCCATCCTCATGTGAATCTGAACCACTAGCCATGAACATAGGCCAGGGCCTCAGCCGTTCCTTGCCACTCCGTGTCGTAAATGGCATATTGGCAAGTTTACGCTTCTCAACAGACGCTTTTAATTTTGATTTTTGGGTCATTTTACTGAACTTTTGTAGTATACTTGATGACACAGAGGTAGAGCAGTGGACTACTGTACCGTACTGCTATATATAGGGGTGGTCAGCAAAATTCTGCACTGTCCTCCTACTATATACTGCGCACAACTAAAATGCAGCACAGGTATGGATGCATAGTATACTTGACGACACAGAGGTAGAGCAGTGGACTACTGTACCGTACTGCTATATATATACTGGTGGTCAGCAAAATTCTGCACTGTCCTCCTACTATATACTGCGCACAACTAAAATGCAGCACAGGTATGGATGCATAGTATACTTCACGACACAGAGGTAGAGGAGTGGACTACTGTACCGTACTGCTATATAAATACTGGTGGTCAGCAAAATTCTGCACTGTCCTCCTACTATATACTGCGCACAACTAAAATGCAGCACAGGTATGGATGCATAGTATACTTGACGACACAGAGGTAGAGCAGTGGACTACTGTACCGTACTGCTATATATATACTGGTGGTCAGCAAAATTCTGCACTGTCCTCCTACTATATACTGCGCACAACTAAAATGCAGCAAAGGTATGGATGCATAGTATACTTGACGACACAGAGGTAGAGCAGTGGACTACTGTACCGTACTGCTATATATATATACTGGTGGTCAGCAAAATTCTGCACTGTCCTCCTACTATATACTGCGCACAACTAAAATGCAGCACAGGTATGGATGCATAGTATACTTGACGACACAGAGGTAGAGCAATGGACTACTGTACCGTACTGCTATATATATACTGGTGGTCACAGCAAAATTCTGTACTGTCCTCCTACTATATACTACAATGCAGCACAGATATGGAGCGTTTTTAAGGCAGAGAACGTAGATATTTTCAGCACACTGAGCACAGATATTTGCAAGCACACTGAGCACAGATATTTGCAGCACACTGAGCACAGATATTTGCAGCACACTGAACACAGAAACTGAGAGAACGCAGCCACGTCCTCTCGCTATCATCTCCAAAGCACGAGTGAAAATGGCGGCGACGCGCGGCTCATTATATAGAATACGAATCTCGCTAGAATACGACAGCGGGATGATGGCGTTCGGGCGCGCTCGGGTTAACCGAGCAAGGCGGGAAGATCCGAGGCTGCCTCGGAACCACGTAAAAATAAGAATTTACTTACCGATAATTCTATTTCTCATAGTCCGTAGTGGATGCTGGGACTCCGTAAGGACCATGGGGAATAGCGGCTCCGCAGGAGACTGGGCACAAAAGTAAAAGCTTGAACTAGCTGGTGTGCACTGGCTCCTCCCCCTATGACCCTCCTCCAAGCCTCAGTTAGGATACTGTGCCCGGACGAGCGTACATAATAAGGAAGGATATTGAATCCCGGGTAAGACTCATACCAGCCACACCAATCACACCGTACAACCTGTGATCTGAACCCAGTTAACAGTATGATAAACGAAGGAGCCTCTGAAAAGATGGCTCACAACAATAATAACCCGAATTTTGTAACAATAACTATATACAAGTATTGCAGACAATCCGCACTTGGGATGGGCGCCCAGCATCCACTACGGACTATGAGAAATAGAATTATCGGTAAGTAAATTCTTATTTTCTCTAACGTCCTAAGTGGATGCTGGGACTCCGTAAGGACCATGGGGATTATACCAAAGCTCCCAAACGGGCGGGAGAGTGCGGATGACTCTGCAGCACCGAATGAGAGAACTCCAGGTCCTCCTCAGCCAGGGTATCAAATTTGTAGAATTTAGCAAACGTGTTTGCCCCTGACCAAGTAGCTGCTCGGCAAAGTTGTAAAGCCGAGACCCCTCGGGCAGCCGCCCAAGATGAGCCCACCTTCCTTGTGGAATGGGCTTTTACAGATTTTGGCTGTGGCAGGCCTGCCACAGAATGTGCAAGCTGAATTGTACTACAAATCCAACGAGCAATCGTCTGCTTAGAAGCAGGAGCACCCAGCTTGTTGGGTGCATACAGGATAAACAGCGAGTCAGATTTCCTGACTCCAGCCGTCCTGGAAATATATATTTTCAGGGCCCTGACTACGTCCAGTAACTTGGAGTCCTCCAAGTCCCTAGTAGCCGCAGGCACCACAATAGGCTGGTTCACGTGAAACGCTGAAACCACCTTTGGGAGAAATTGAGGACGAGTCCTCAATTCTGCCCTATCCGTGTGAAAAATCAGGTAAGGGCTTTTATAAGATAAAGCCGCCAATTCTGAGACACGCCTGGCTGAAGCCAGGGCTAACAGCATTACCACCTTCCATGTGAGATATTTTAATTCCACAGTGGTGAGTGGTTCAAACCAATGTGATTTTAGGAACCCCAAAACCACATTGAGATCCCAAGGTGCCACCGGGGGCACAAAAGGAGGCTGTATATGCAGTACCCCTTTGACAAACGTCTGGACTTCAGGCACAGAAGCCAGTTCTTTTTGGAAGAAAATCGACAGGGCCGAAATTTGAACCTTAATGGACCCTAATTTTAGGCCCATAGACAGTCCTGTTTGCAGGAAATGTAGGAAGCGACCCAGTTGAAATTCCTCTGTAGGGGCCTCTTTGGCCTCACACCACGCAACATATTTTCGCCAAATGCGGTGATAATGTTTCGCGGTTACATCCTTCCTGGCCTTTATCAGGGTAGGGATGACTTCTTCTGGAATGCCTTCTTCCTTCAGGATCCGGCATTCAACCGCCATGCCGTCAAACGCAGCCGCGGTAAGTCTTGGAACAGACAAGGTCCCTGCTGGAGCAGGTCCTTTCTTAGAGGTAGAGGCCACGGGTCCTCCATGAGCATCTCTTGAAGTTCCGGGTACCAAGTCCTTCTTGGCCAATCCGGAACCACGAGTATAGTTCTTACTCCTCTCCTTTTTATGATTCTCAGTACTTTTGGTATGAGAGGCAGAGGAGGGAACACATACACTGACTGGTACACCCATGGTGTTACCAGAGCGTCCACCGCTATTGCCTGAGGGTCCCTTGACCTGGCGCAATATCTGTCTAGTTTTTTGTTGAGACGGGACGCCATCATGTCCACCTTTGGTTTTTCCCAACGGTTTACCATCTCTTGGAAGAATTCTGGATGAAGTCCCCACTCCCCCGGGTGAAGGTCGTGTCTGCTGAGGAAGTCCGCTTCCCAGTTGTCCACTCCCGGAATGAACACTGCTGACAGTGCTATCACATGATTCTCCGCCCAGCGAAGAATCCTTGCAGCTTCTGCCATCGCCCTCCTGCTTCTCGTGCCGCCCTGTCTGTTTACGTGGGCGACTGACGTGATGTTGTCCGATTGGATCAATACCGCCTGACCCTGAAGCAGGGGTTTTGCTTGAGTTAGGGCATTGTAAATGGCCCTTAGTTCCAGAATGTTTATATGAAGAGATGTTTCCATGCTTGACCACAAGCCCTGGAAATTTTGTCCCTGTGTGACTGCTCCCCAGCCTCTCAGGCTGGCATCTGTGGTCACCAGGATCCAATCCTGAATGCCGAATCTGCGGCCCTCTAGTAGATGAGCACTCTGCAGCCACCACAGAAGAGACACCCTTGTCCTTGGCGACAGGGTTATCCGCTGATGCATCTGAAGATGCGATCCGGACCATTTGTCCAGAAGATCCCACTGAAACGTTCTTGCATGGAATCTTCCGAATGGAATCGCTTCGTAAGAAGCCACCATTTTTCCCAGGACCCTCGTGCACTGATGCACTGACACCTGGCCTGGTTTTAGGAGATTCCTGACTAGCTCGGATAACTCCCTGGCCTTCTCCTCTGGGAGAAACACCTTTTTCTGGACTGTGTCCAGAATCATTCCTAGGAACAGGAGACGTGTCGTTGGAATCCGCTGCGATTTTGGAATATTTAGAATCCACCCGTGCTGACGTAACACTAACTGAGATAGTGCTACTCCGACTTCTAACTGTTCCCTGGACCTTGCCCTTATCAGGAGATCGTCCAAGTAAGGGATAATTAAAACGCCTTTTCTTCGAAGAAGAATCATCATTTCGGCCATTACCTTGGTAAAGACCCGAGGTGCCGTGGACAATCCAAACGGCAGCGTCTGAAACTGATAATGACAGTTTTGTACTACAAACCTAAGGTACCCTTGGTGAGAAGGGTAGATTGGGACGTGGAGATAAGCATCTTTGATGTCCAGAGACACCATATAGTCCCCTTCTTCCAGGTTTGCTATCACTGCTCTGAGTGACTCCATCTTGAATTTGAACCTCTTTATGTAAGTGTTCAAGGATTTTAGATTTAAAATTGGTCTCACCGAGCCGTCCGGCTTCGGTACCACAAACAGCGTGGAATAATACCCCTTTCCCTGTTGTAGGAGAGGTACCTTTATTATCACCTGCTGGGAATACAGCTTGTGAATGGCTTCCAAAACTGCCTCCCTGTCGGAGGGAGACTGAGGGAGACTTTGGTAGAGCAGACTTCAGGAACCGGCGAGGGGGAGACGTCTCGAATTCCAGTTTGTACCCCTGTGATACTACCTGCAGAATCCAGGGGTCCACTTGCGAGTGAGCCCACTGCGCGTTGAAATTTTTGAGACGGGCCCCCACCGTGTCCGAGTCCGCTTGTAAAGCCCCAGCGTCATGCTGAAGACTTGGCAGAAGCAGAGGAGGGCTTCTGCTCCTGTGAAGAGGCTGCCTGGTGCAGTCTTTTTCCTCTTCCTCTGCCCCGGGGCAGAAATGAGTGGCCTTTTGCCCGCCTGTACTTATGGGGACGAAAGGACTGAGTTTGAAAAGACGGTGTCTTTTTCTGCTGAGAGGTGACCTGGGGTAAAAAGGTGGACTTTCCGGCCGTTGCCGTGGCCACCAGGTCCGATAGACCGGCCCCAAATAACTCCTCCCCTTTAAACGGCAATACTTCCATATGTCGTTTGGAATCCGCATCCCCTGACCACTGTCGCGTCCATAACGCTCTTCTGGCAGAAATGGACATAGCACTCACTCTTGATGCCAGGGTGCAAATATCCCTCTGTGCATCACGCATATATAGTAATGCATCCTTCAAATGCTCTATAGTTAGTAATATACTGTCCCTATCCAGGGTATCAATATTTTCAGTCAGGGAATCCGACCACGCAACTCCAGCACTGCACATCCAGGCTGATGCGATTGCTGGTCGCAGTATAACACCAGTATGTGTGTATATACCCTTCAGGATATTTTCCAGCCTTCTATCCGCTGGTTCTTTGAGGGCGGCCGTATCAGGAGACGGTAACGCTACTTGTTTAGATAAACGTGTGAGCGCTTTATCTACTCTAGGGGGTGTTTCCCAACGCGCCCTAACCTCTGGCGGGAAAGGGTATAGTGCCAATAATTTATTAGAAATTAGCACTTTTTTATCGGGGGAAACCCACGCTTTATCACACACCTCATTTAATTCATCTGACTCAGGAAAAGCTACTGGTAGTTTTTTCACTCCCCACATAATACCCTTCTTTGTGGTACTTGTAGTGTCAGAAATGTTCAATGCCTCCTTCATTGCCGTGATCATGTAACGTGTGGCCCTACTGGACATTACGTTTGTCTCCTCACCGTCGACACTGGACTCAGTATCCGTGTCTGGGTCTGTGTCGACCCACTGAGGTAACGGGCGTTTTATCGCCCCTGACGGTGTCTGAGACGCCTGGACAGGCACTAATTGATTTGTCGGCTGTCTCATGTCGTCAACAGTTTTTTGTAAAGTGCTGACATTGTCACGTAGTTCTTTAAATACAACCATCCAGTCAGGTGTCGACTCCCTAGGGGGTGACATCACTAATACAGGCAATTGCTCTGCTTCCACATCATTTTCCTCCTCATACATGTCGACACAATCGTACCGACACCCAGCACACACACAGGGAATGCTCTGATAGAGGACAGGACCCCACTAGCCCTTTGGGGAGACAGAGGGAGAGTTTGCCAGCACACACCAGAGCGCTATATATATATCAATAGGGATAACCTTATATAAGTGTTACTCCCTTTTATAGCTGCTGTTTATAATTTAGCTGCCAATAGTGCCCCCCCTCTCTCGTTTTTACCCTGATTCTGTAGGGACTGCAGGGGAGAGTCAGGGAGCCGTCCTTCCAGCGGAACTGTGAGGGAAAATGGCGCTTGTGTGCTGAGGAGATAGGCTCCGCCCCTTCACGACGGCCTTATCTCACGCTTTTTTCTGGAAAACTGGCAGGGGTTAAACACATCCATATAGCCCAGGAGCTATATGTGATGTATTTCTTTTGCCATCCTAAGGTATTTCTGTTTTTATTGCGTCTCAGGGCGCTCCCCCCCAGCGCCCTGCACCCTCAGTGACCGGAGTGTGAAGTGTGCTGAGAGCAATGGCGCACAGCTGCAGTGCTGTGCGCTACCTTAGTTAAAGACAGGAACGTCTTCTGCCGCCGATTTCACTGGACCTCTTCGTTCTTCTGGCTCTGTAAGGGGGCCGGCGGCGCGGCTCCGGGACCCATCCAGGCTGAACCTGTGATCGTCCCTCTGGAGCTAATGTCCAGTAGCCTAAGAAACCCAATCCACTCTGCACGCAGGTGAGTTCGTTTCTTCTCCCCTTAGTCCCACGATGCAGTGAGCCTGTTGCCAGCAGGACTCACTGAAAATAAAAAACCTAAAATAAACTTTTACTCTAAGCAGCTCAGGAGAGCCACCTAGCATGCACCCTTCTCGTTCGGGCACAAAAATCTAACTGAGGCTTGGAGGAGGGTCATAGGGGGAGGAGCCAGTGCACACCAGCTAGTTCAAGCTTTTACTTTTGTGCCCAGTCTCCTGCGGAGCCGCTATTCCCCATGGTCCTTACGGAGTCCCAGCATCCACTTAGGACGTTAGAGAAATGGGTTAATATCGGGGGGGGTTCGGATCCGAGGAACCGAACCCGCTCATCACTAATTTTCACTGCTTGATACATCAACCTCTGTGTCCCTGCTCCCTTGTCTCCTATGTGTCTCTGGCTACTGCTCCTCATCTCCACATCCTGTACGCATCAGCTCAACACAGATGATTTAAGACTTTAATAATTACAGACACCACATATGTTCCCTATGACAAACACAGGAGTGATAGGAACAGTGTGGAGACTCCTCAAACCACCAGAGATGGAACGTCTGTCAACCATACTAGAGACTAGTACTTCTCCAGGGGAACAGAGAGTATACTGTAACTTTGGAACAGATCGTAGTAATTTACTGCAGCCCCAGAGTCAAGGAGGCAGGTTTGGATAATGATAAAGAATTGGAAGAAATGGTCTAAGCAAAGTCTGGAAAAGTGTATTTATTGGAAATTAATTAATCTGTCCTGGTGACTAGCTAGTCACTCGAGTTTCCCCACTTTACAAAACATTATAAGGTTACCCTTAGTCCCACTACAGAGGCATAACCAGAGATTTCTTCTGTAAAGATGATCCTCTTCACTCACACTGGAGTGACCACCCTGCATAATGTGTGTTCCTCAGTGTGGGGAATTACAGGTTGCTTGGAATAGGGAGCTTCACACGCATGTACAGATCTTTTGGCACAATGCTTATCTTCATTGTACTCTCAGGATTCATTTTGTGTATGTTCTACGTTAACTTTCTCTTTGTCATTTGCCTGCCTGTGAGATGTTTCCATCTGGCCTGGGTTTATGACCTTGGCTACATCGCTGCTCTATCTGCTGTTCATCTAATGTCTGATTAAAAATACCACCCAGATCCACATCAGCGTTGTCCTTATGTGAGTCTTTAGGAAGGTCATAGACCACTTTGATAATGTCGATATTATCTTAGACCGCAAAGCTATACCTCTAAATACACTTTTACCGTGGAGCCGCAATGGCTGCTAGACTGAATACACGTGCTACGCACTTTGTACGCTATTTGCGTACAGAGTCCCGTACTTGGCGTACACCCGCCGCGCTGAGTGTACAGAGTACACACAGCGTGCGCACACACAATTGACAACCTGTAAACCTTGTTAATGATACAATGCAATGATATGATTACACTTCAAACCCTTAGCAGCAAAGTGCTGCAACGATGTTATACCTTAAACCTTAAGTAGCGCTGACGGTATAAAGTACCCGCAGTGCATACACCTTATCAATACCAATACACCTTATACAGATAAATCTACTTTAAAACCCTTGCTGGAAAGTGAAAACACAACACTGATTTGTAGTTGCAACCACAGGGTTCTAAGGCCACAGTGGATTAATTCCAAAAGGTAAAACAATACAAATCATACACTACAGGCTAACAAGTAAATCTAAACAGAATAATGGCTACAGATAATGTACATACGTGAGAATGTTCGCAAGCGCAACACGGCCGGTCCTCCGCTGGTCATACAGATAGTGTTCAGAGTCTTCTGACCGGCCAGGCAACAATGGGCTTTTTATACACAACATGCATACACAATACAATGGTCACTGTAATCTCATTGTCCATTGGACACAGGGATGTGTCTTTACATTACAGAAGAGGTCATAGGTGGATTTGAAAGGGTGGGCGATGTCTTTCCCCAACTGCTCTTGTGGGTGGTATCCTCTGGATTCCCACCGCATACATAATATACAGTAAATACAGTTAATGTTCATATTCTACTTTTGTACATAACTATACGCAGGAACATGCGATCTTTCTCTAACCAACACCGGAATGTTACCCTCAAAATATCCTACAGCTGGATACTAGACATCACCTTCCAACCTTTATCTGACCCTTCCTATCATGCAAAGGCGAATCCCTTAGTCCAGGAACTGTTTAAACTATTACTACTCGCTGACATGGTCTAGGGGGGCTATATCTACAATGTACACTATTTGGGTTAAATATGTAATGTTCTAATAACCCTCTATGCGTTCACAAACTCTACCGTAAATGCGCATACCACGCGCTAAGGCGCATGGCCGTGAAAAGCTCCGTTACGCAAATTGCGGATATGCGCACAAACGGCAGACTGAGTGCACGCGCAGCGGGCATGTGCATGGGGTTAGTAAAAGGCATATGCATTACAATATTTTTCAACTTTAACAGTCCACCCTTTGGCAGTCAACAATAACTGCCACTATCTAAACATTAAACAGAAAAATATACAATACAATATCTACAGATGGTTGGATGGTAGGAGGAGAGGTGTAGGCGGGAAATGTATGACCTAGTGGGATAGTAAAAGCATGTATGTATGAAATCCATGTCTGAGGGGCATGTATCATCGTGCCGTACATGTTCTAGATAAGCTTCGAGGTATTGCGAAGTATACATTAAATCCTTCTTATCCCGTATTAAGGGTCTGTAAGTGGGCCAACAAACACTACCGAGCTCTTTTCGGCTTCTTGTTCCAACAAATGGGGTGCACATTTAGTTGATGATACATGGAGAGGGACACACATGTGAATGCTAATATATGTATATATATCACCTGTCGACTATGTGTGTCACTACCTGAAGGTTGTAGAGATGAAGATAAGACACGTATCACAAATACATTCACATAACATTTGTGCAATCGTTCTTGGGTGTTGGTTGAAGTCTTGTCCGGATGGGTGTATCTTTGCTGAAGGTGTTAATCAAAGTCTTTTCTGGATGGATGTATTGTTCATCAAAAGTCTTTTCCGAATGGGTATTGTTCATCAAAGTCTTTTCCGAATGGGTGTATTGTTCATCAAAAGTCTTTTCCGAATGGGTATATTTTTGCTTGAGGGAAAACAAAGGAGAAACGGGTGAAAGAAACGGACCGTGGAATCACGTCTTATCACAACATTGTCTCTATTGATGGGTCATAAATGAAATCAGTTGTTGTAACAATGCCCCCGCTCCTCAAACTCATCACTTTGGTACCGCGCTTGCGCCGCGTTAAAATTCGAACACACCTAAATATCAAACCAATCATTATGACAACTCCCAGGATACAAAGGAGAAACTTTCCTACACTCACGATAACATTTTGAGCCCATTCTCCTAAACCTGAGAACCAATTGCGTGGGTTCAACCATGAGACCCAGCCGGTCAGTTCATTACTCACAGCAGTAAGGGTAAGGTTGTGTCTCCTCCGGAACTCCCACTTCAATTGCAAGATATCGTCCATCTTTTGATCTATGACCTCGGTTGGGTCATCAGTGCTGTTTGTAATGTACGTGCAGCACTTCACACCATACTGAGTTGCCAAGGTGACACAGTACCCGCCTGTCACCACTGTGATATAATTTAAAACCATCCTGTGCTGGATCAGTTCCGTTTTGTAAGCTTGCAACTCCCTCCCTGTATACCTGAAGGTGTCATCATACATCTCGGTGATATTATCTATCAGGTTCGCTAGCGCATGAATATACCTATAATTTATAATTCCTCTGGCGGTACGGGTGATATCTAACGCAAGCAGGAATTGAATCCCGGTGGATTTGTGGATCAAATCAGAGGCTGCGTGCTCTGCCCTATCTATAAGGTGTCTCTTAACGATGTGTTCATAGTGAGTATGAGTGTAAGGAGCTTGAGTATTGCGGTGAACATCTTTCATCTTATTATGGGTTATGGTCATAACTTCTGGCAACACTCTTCCAATGTAACACAATCCCTCTGAGTTTGGGGCAAGCCACTTATACGCCTTCCTCCCGCATATGAAATATCCATCATCGGGGAGAACATATGGGACAGAATATGACATTACCATATTGCAAACCTTCCAAGTGAAAAATCCTATCCCTAACTCTCTCATCTGTTCAGTACACGTATCAGGCTGTATGATATGCGCACAGTACCCTGGTGATACTTCTCCAACCCGCATGGTCCTACTTCCTAGAGTATACCTGTACCGAAAATACCTTCCACCGTCGGCTATTTGGCGTATAAGTTCAGTGTCTACGGCTATTCTGTCGGCTCTGTGTGAAAATGCCATAGTTTGTTTATTCCATGTCACTTCCCAATTTCCCGGCTTTCGGGAATTGGAAATGTTGAAACATACTAAGGATCTATCCACATGATATTGGTGGAGCTTCAAACTAGGGGGCCTAGAAATATTAAATTTCTTGTCCACCGGTCTCCCACCCCTTAATTCAAGTACCTCATCTATTGTTAATGGATACGGTACTAGTCCTGACTTGCTCTGACCTTGAGGTACTTGTGAGCACACCCAGCATTCTGTTTGGTTTAAAACCTTACCCACTAATGAGTGATAATCACTCAATGGATGACGGTCCATGTTGATATTAAGGCTGGACTGACATCTCTGGATGCACCCGTCCTCAACTATGTTTTCAAAGTTTTTACAAATACAATTTTCCTCAGCCAATAACCCTTCACAGTGCCTCCTAGTTTCTTGACTACCAGATCGTTTTCTGAAACTCGCCTTTGCTCGATGGATGTGTTGCTCTTGGAATTCTACAAATCCGTCCTTGCCATCAGAACCCATTCCAGATCCTTTCTCGACCTCTCTGGTACTCTCACCGAAACAGACTGCTCTGGTCAACAACAGGGTCAACAGAAAAACCCGGAATGCAGTTTCTTGGGGTAAGTCCATCTTGCTAAGGGGAGAGAAAAAGGAGCAAGGAAGGGGGGGGGGGGGGGGGGAAGGAGGGTAATGGGAGATGGAGAAAATAATAAAAAAGAAAAAGAAATTTGGTGCGACAACCGCCTCTGGTCTTGTAGTTCTCTGTGCTCAGGTGCCGTGACAAAAGTCCTGCCTCTCAACCTTCCCGGAACAGGCACTCCAGTGATACGATTTCCTCTGCACTCTGCTCTTTGTCACGGGCTTTCTCTGGGTCAGCGACCTTCTTACAGTGGGACGAGTAGACCCAAGTCTCTCTCTCGGCAACCTTCAATGCTGTCGTGCTGGTCAGTAAGACTTGGTACGGTCCTTCCCACCGGTCAATAAGGCAACCTGAGCATAGAAAATTTCGAATCATTACATAATCCCCAGGTTCAATGTCATGACAATTACTGT
Source organism: Pseudophryne corroboree (assembly GCF_028390025.1). Lineage (NCBI taxonomy): Eukaryota > Metazoa > Chordata > Amphibia > Anura > Myobatrachidae > Pseudophryne > Pseudophryne corroboree. Next base: position 408,592,942 of record NC_086451.1, read on the forward strand.
TTGGTAGGTCAGGGATCAACAGCTTTAGATTTCTGTTTTGGTTCCTCAACTGCTGGCTCATCTTAACCATATATTTTACAGTCACCTCATTATTGCATTTCAAATCATCCTGGGGGTCAATCATTACATGGGGTTGTCGACCAAAAAGAATCTCAAAGGGTGATAGGTTAAGGGGGGACCTGGGAGTGGTTCTGATGCTGTATAATACAAGTGGCAAAGCTTCTGGCCATAACAATCCAGTTTCAGCCATCACTTTGCTCAGCTTGTTCTTAATAGTGCTGTTTACTCTTTCCACATTCGCACTCGCCTGTGGGCGGTACGGAGTTTGCAGCTTACTATTAATTCCCATTAGTTTGCACATAACCTGAAAGACTTCGCCTGTAAAATGGGTACCCCTATCGCTTTCAGTTATCCTAGGGATACCATATCTGCACACAAATTCCTGCACAATTTTCTTTGCAGTGAACGTAGCGGTATTTGTGGCAGCGGGGAATGCTTCTACGCAATTTGAAAACACGTCAATACAAACTAACACATACTTTAAATTTCTGCAGGGTGGCAACTGTATGAAATCAATTTGTATTACCTGAAAAGGGCCGTCTGTTGGCGGGATATGGGATGGTTCTGTTGGTATTGACTTTCCAATATTCTTCCTCAAGCAGATAAGACATGTCATTGCTCTCTTACCCGCATGAGAAGAGAATCCTGGCGCACACCAGTAGGCTCTCACCAGTTTACACATACCCTCTTTGCCCAGATGAGTCAGACCGTGTGCCGCCTCAGCTAAGCTTGGAAGATATGCTCTGGGGGCTACTGGCTTACCTTGTCCATCTGTCCAGAGTCCTGAGGACTCCTGACCATATCCTTTTGACCTCCAGACTGCCTTTTCCTGTGGGGAACACAAATTTTGCATTTCACTTAATTTTTGTGTGTTGACGGTATTGAATACCATCAGTTGTGTGATATCTGTCTGTATGGGGGTGCTGGCTGCTGATTTAGCAGCTTTGTCTGCCCGGCTGTTACCAAGTGACACTGGGTCTTGACTGTAAGTGTGGGCTTTGCACTTGATAACAGCCACTCTGTCAGGTTCCTGTATCGCTGTTAGAAGCCTTTTTATATGGGATGCATGCGCTACAGGTGTGCCAGCTGCCGTCATGAAATTTCTGAGGCACCATAGGGCCCCGAAATCATTCACTACTCCAAAGGCATACCTAGAATCTGTATAAATATTGGCTGACTTGCCCTTAGCCAATTCACACGCTCTGGTTAGCGCGACCAGCTCAGCAACTTGTGCTGAGTGCGGTGGGCCCAGGGGTTCAGCTTCTATGATACCTTTGTCATCTACGACTGCGTATCCAGTACACAAGTCTCCCGAGTCCGTCTGTCTGTGGCAACTACCGTCAGTGTAAAAAGTAAAATCTATGCCTTCCAGTGGGTTGTCACTAATGTCGGGTCTTGCAGTGAAAGTTTGGTTCAGATATTCCATACAATCATGTGTGTCAGTGTCTGTACTAAATTCTCCTTCACCATCACTCTCATCCTTCACCCTTTGTGCCTGTCCAGGCATACCCGGGAGGTAAGTTGCAGGATTTAGTGCGCTGCATCTCTTTATGGTGATGTTAACAGGTGCCATTAGTGCTAATTCCCACCTTGTAAACCGTGCTGATAAGACATGTCTGGTTTGGGCAGAGTTCAGCAAGGCTGATACTGCATGAGGTGTATGGATGGTCAGGTTGTGTCCCAACACTACATCTTCACTTTTACTCACTAGCAATGCTATCGCTGCAACACTTCACAAGCATGTGGGGAGAGACCGTGCTATGGTGTCCAACTGTGCACTGTAGTAAGCTACCGGCCTGCTGGCATGTCTCTGGGTTAGGACACCTGCCGCACACCCAGCACTTTCCGTACCGTACAACTCAAAAGGTTTCCCATAATCTGGCATGCCTAATGCAGGTGCCTGTGATAGGCATTGTTTAAGTCTCTCAAATGCCAGTTCGGACTCATCTGTGTGTGAGATCCGATCTAGTTTGTTCGAGGAGACCATTTCCTGCAAAGGTAAAGCCAGTATGGAGAACCCTGGGATCCAGTTTCGGCAGTACCCACACATTCCAAGGAAAGTGCGGATCTGCTGCTGGGTTTGTGGCAGAGTCATGTCGCGAATCGCCTGTATTCTATCAGCGGTGAGGTGTCTCAGTCCTTGTGTCAAGCAATGTCCCAAATATTTCACCTTGGTCTGGCACAACTGTAACTTATCCTTTGAAACCTTGTGTCCTGTATTAGAAAGGTGAAACAGAAGCTGTTTCGTGTCTTTCAAGGATGCTTCGAGTGAATCTGAACACAGTAGTAAGTCATCTACATACTGTATTAATACTGATCCGCTCTCAGGTTGAAAGGATTGTAAACAGTCATGCAAAGCCTGGTAGAAAATACTTGGGCTGTCAATGAAACCTTGGGGTAGACGAGTCCAGGTGTACTGTACTCCTCTGTATGTAAATGCAAACAAATATTGGCTGTCAGGGTGCAGAGGGACCGAGAAGAAAGCGGAACAGAGGTCAATGACAGTGAAAAATTTCGCAGTAGGGGGAATTTGCATGAGGATGACAGCTGGATTTGGCACTACGGGGAATTGGCTCTCAACTATCTTGTTTATCCCCCTTAGATCCTGCACTAGCCTGTAACCCCTCCCCCCACTCTTTTTCACAGGGAAGATGGGACTATTGGCAGTGCTGGACGTTCTAACTAGGATGCCCTGTTGTAGCAAGCGCTCTATGACTGGGTACACTCCTAATTCCACCTCGGCTTCAGAGGATACTGTGGGATTTTTGGAGCTATCCTACCATCTTTTACTTGCACTACTACAGGAGCTACATTTGCCATCAATCCAGTGTCTTGTCCATCTTTGGTCCAGAGGGATTCCGGTATTTGGGAGATCATTTCCTCTACCTTGGATGGACACCTGTCTATAACAGCAGAGTGTGACATTAACCTTTGTGGGGTGTCTAACATATCCTGCACTTCCTGAACGTGATTCTCAGGTATATCTAAGAAGACACCCTCAGGAGTACAATATATGACACACCTCATCTTACACAATAAATCTCTCCCAAGTAGATTAGTCGGAGCCGATGCAGCTAGCAAAAAGGAGTGCTTGGTCTGCAAAGGCCCTATCGTAATCTCTGCTGGTCTACTTAAAGGATAGTGTTGCACTACTCCTGTTACCCCCATTGCTTAAATTGTTTTACCCGTTGTTTTCATACCTACCGTTGAATTTAACACTGACCTGGCCGCCCCTGTATCTACAAGGAAAGGTAGTGATCTACCAGCTACGTCAACCGTAACCTCGGGTTCATTTCCAAGGCTAGCAATCAACTTCACTGGCTGCAAACTACAGGTGTGGCCTAACCCCTATTGTATGTTGTGACCCTCCCGCAGCACGCTGGCAGCTACAATATGTGAGGGGGGTAGCTGAGAATTTCCAGAGGTCTGCCAGTCCCTCCTAGGTGGGTACCTCCTTGTTTCCCCTGCATGTGGCTCATAATTCCTCCTATGCGGTCCCTGATCCCAATTACGCGTGTTATGCTGTGAGTCATGTTCTGGTCTAGGGGGTCGATATACGTTGCTTTTATAATTACAGTTCCGTGAGTAATGTCCTTCCCTCTGGCAATTATAACATTTTACTACATACGACTTACCATCAGGGGTCTGGGGTTTTGGCTGATGTGGCTTCGTTGTCAGGGCTTTGATACTTACGGTCATCAGCTTATCCCCCTGTGACTCCCTGTGATTAATGATGTTCCGATCGTGCTCGATAGCGGACTCTCTTAATGCAGCCACCGAAATACCTCTCCAGTTAGGTTGAGTGGTTTGTACCCTTGTTCTCAACGTTTCTTTCAAGCCGTCCATTAATACGGACACAGCTACCTCTCTATGATGTACATTTTCCTTAATGTCCTCGACCCCAGTGTATCTAGCCATTTCCTGCAGTGCTCGATGGAAATATTCAGAAGCAGCTTCACCTTCTTTTTGTCATATAGAAAAGATTTTATTACACTTGACAACAGTAGGGAAATATACTCCTAACTGCAGATTGATCTGTCGTACATTCTCCTGAGTGCATTCATCAGTGAGAGGTACTTCTGCGTCTAATTTACAATCAGCAATGAATTTCACAGGGTCAATATTGGAGGGCAAACATGCCCGTAGCACTGTCCGCCAATCTTTGTTTGTGGGTTCGGTGGCGTTACCTAGTTCTCTAATAAACCTCTGACATGCGGCTAGATCCTTTCTGGGATCGGGAAATTCAGACATAATTGTTCTCAATTCTGTCCGGGACCAAGGACAATGCATAGCAATGTTCCTGACGGGAGTGATTCCCTGAGCGTCAGTCTTCCCATTGGGGACTGCGATCACCCTGACAGGATTTAGTTCAATTACATCATTCTGGGTTGCTTCTACAATGTGAGGTGCAATTGTCTCTGCATAATGTACTGTACCATACTTACCTGTGGACACGGCCTCACCTGTCCCTCCGCTAGGGACCTTTGCTACTGTTCTTACTGGTTGGGCCATGCCCACTTGTGTGTCTTGTATGGTGGCTGCCAGAGAGAGTGCCGATATCGTGCTGGGCTCATCTTCTTGCTCGCAGTCCTGAGGGAAGTTTAAGATGGGATACAACTTGCACGGGTTAGCATTAATACATTTATCAAGTTCACTCTTATCATATATTAGTATGCCATTGTCTGTAGCCACTTTCTCCCCTGTAATATACGGTGGTGGTGGTGCAGTTGCAATCAGTTTCCTGCTAGGGTTGGAACCAGCTGCGTGAGCTAGATCCCTTTGCATATCACTCTCTCGTTGCCATAAATGTAAACAGTTTGAGTGTCTGATCCTTTCTTTTCGGGATTTTAACAGACATATCCTAATCCTTAAATTCTGCAACACCTCTGTATTAAAACTGCCTACCTTAGGGAATGGTTCCCTATCTTCCGCAGTCATACGTTCCCATTCATTGCATAAAACCTCTGTGTGTGATCCATATTTCTCACACATTATGTACCTCGCCGACCCCTTAGGCCACGGAATATCAACCTGAACCTTGGTTGATCGTCCCTTACTTGAGCAACTGGCCCCCATCTTTTGCAGGTATTGCCTTCTCAGCTAATTCCTACAAAAAACCAAAATACTCAGTGATAAGGCAACGGTGAAAGTCCTCCGAGCGCTCTCACCCACTCACGCCCACGTTGGCCAATACACCTAAACACTGTCGTCAGCGCCGGTCGTACCCAACCTAGGGCCCCTGTGTAACCTTTATTTACTGAGAGTGTGTGGGAGTGACTTACCCTTCCCAGTAAATATTGGTCGTTGGAGATTTCCTGAGTGACCAGCGAAACTCCCTTAAAACAAAAAAAATTGTTACACAAATCACGTTGCGTGTGCTACACTTAGCGCCAATGATCCCGCGATTTTTACGCACAACTCGTAAAAGGGTATCGCGGTGGGCTAAGTATTGCACTCACGAACGCGCGGTACAATCGCCCAGCGTATAGGTAACTGTTACTTATCCGCCGTGCGACCAATGGAATCGTTTTTCAGGCTGCGAAACCTCAGCCGGAGCGTATCTGAACGGGCCTATATGGGTTCTACGCCAACCACCTGGGCTGTGCTCTCTACACAAAACCTCGCTGACCTTTTAGGCCGAGGTATTCAGAGCTTCGCTTGACTTTGTCAGCGGTTTTCTGACTTCGCTGACCTCTTGGTCTGCTGTTAAACTAATTGCTCCTTTATACCTTAATTAATGTTAACGTGAGCAAGCCACTCTCACGCCACCAAGTGTCCACTCACCTGGTGTGGTCTCCTACGGGATGCTATTGTGTGCTTTGTATTTAGCGGTCGTACTTTTACGCACGTTGCGTGAACACGCCACGTGTGTATGCCTTTACGTTGCGTACGCAGTCCCGTACGCTATACAAGACACGTGTACAAAGGCCGTACGTCCGCAGTACTACAAAACCCACACTTCTATAAATGTAAGCGATATTTAACTATAATCGCTTACTGAGCACACCACACAGTTTCTACTGTATAAACCTTTACAACTAGGCCAGGCTGCGTGTGCGTCTTACACTTACTTCCTTAACTATTAACACTATATTTTAACTAAATAGCAACAAATTTTCTCAGTACAGGTCAAAATGAATCTAGTAATCAATGCTTATGGCAATAATGCGAGCAGATATGCAAAGTACAAAATACAGGTGTATGCGTGTGTTGCGTGCGCATTTGGCGCCAAAACAGAAATTTCACAGATTTAAAAAAAATAGCTTTTGCGTTCTTACCTTACGGATCCCTCCAGCATCCCTTCAAACCATGCAGGGCAGACGCTTATCTAATCAGCACTAGTGTATCCACCGACCAAGAGAAGGCTTACAGGGATACGTTTCCGCCCTTTGCTGATAGATAAAGTCTTCAAAACCCTGCTAGGCTGCGGGTATGAGGAAGAACCGGACGATGCCCCCAATTGATAATGTCGATATTATCTTAGACCGCAAAGCTATACCTCTAAATACACTTTTACCGTGGAGCCACAATGGCCGCTATACTGAATACACGTGCTACGCACTTTGTACGCTATTTGCGTACAGAGTCCCGCACGTGGTACGTACTTGGCGTACACCTGCTGCGCTGAGTGTACAGAGTACACACAGCGTGCGCACACACAATTGATAACCTTTAAACCTTGTTAATGATACAATGCAATGATATGATTACACTTCAAACCCTTAGCAGCAAAGTGCTGCAACGATGTTATACCTTAAACCTTAAGTAGCGCTGACGGTATAAAGTACCCGCAGTGCGTACACCTTATCAATACCAATACACCTTATACAGATAAATCTACTTTAAAACCCTTGCAGGAAAGTGAAAACACAACACTGATTTGTAGTTGCAACCACAGGGTTCTAAGGCCACAGTGGATTAATTCCAAAAGGTGAAACAATACAAATCATACACTACAGGCTAACAAGTAAATCTAAACAGAATAATGGCTACAGAGAATGTACATACTTGAGAATGTTCGCAAGCGAACCCGGCCGGTCCTCCGCTGGTCATACAGATAGCATTCAGAGTCTTCTGACCGGCCAGGCAACTATGGGCTTTTTATACACAACAATCATACACAATACAATGGTCACTGTAATCTCATTGTCCATTGGACACAGGGATGTGTCTTTACATTACAGAAGAGGTCATAGGTGGATTTGAAAGGGTGGGCGATGTCTTTGCCCAACTGCTCTTGTGGGTGGTATCCTCTGGATTCCCGCCGCATGCATAATATACAGTAAATACAGTTAATGTTCATATTCTACTTTTGTACATAACTATACGCAGGAACATGCGATCTTTCTCTAACCAACACCGGAATGTTACCCTCAAAATACCCTACAGCTGGATACTAGACATCACCTTCCAACCTTTATCTGACCCTTCCTATCATGCAAAGGCGAATCCCTTAGTCCAGGAACTGTTTAAACTATTAATACTCGCTGACATGGTCTAGGGGGGGGCTATATCTACAATGTAGACTATTTGGGTTAAATATGTAATGTTCTAATAACCCTCTATGCGTTCACAAACTCTACCGTAAATGCGCATACCACGCGCTAAGGCGCATGGCCGTGAAAAGCTCCGTTACGCAAATTGCGGATATGCGCACGCACGGCAGACTGAGTGCACGCGCAGCGGGCATGTGCATGGGGTTAGTAAAAGGCATATGCATTACAATATTTTTCGACTTTAACAACTTAGAGAACACAAATAACACACCACTGATTCCTTACATGCAGATCAATTATGTTCCAAATGGTTGCAATGAAAACACTTTTATGTCACAATTGTAAGAAGTGCCTTTATTGGCAGTGCGTCCTGTTCTGGCTCCGCCCCTAAACCCGTGATGTCATGTTTTTACATGCCTAGGGGGCAGGGTCACTGGCACCAGGAAGTAGAGGACGGAGTGTCCTTAGGATGCCCCAGGCTTGTAGAGTGCCTTCCCAGAGCGTTCCTTTGATGCTTCAGGCAGCTCTGCAATAGTGTTACTGGCTACAGGATGCTATTCCAGGCACATATCAAGCCACATGAACTGCGGGGCTCGACAGTGACGCCCCCAGGTCCCTGTGCGTCGGCACCGCTTGCACACCGCTAGTAACAATTCTGTGTATCGGCCTACAGAACTGTCCTCAGTAACAACTAATAACCCTTTAAGAGATGATGAAAAAAGCTGCAAGTGGAATGATCTAACTTCAGTTTTGTATATTCTATTTCATGCCCCAAGCTGCATTATATATTTTGTGGAGTCCACAGTCTTTATGTTTCACCACTGGGCTCAGACTTAGTTATTATACCACTGGTGGTTGGCCATAAGTGGTGAAACCACTCACCATCTTCCTCTGATCATCGAAGCACACTAAACTATTGATGGCCAATGGCCAACCCCACTCCTCTTTTTGCATTGGTCCCAAATCTGGACCAGCCCATGTCTGCTAGAGACACAGGTCTGAGAGAAATAAAAGGGTAAAAGTCAGTCTGTCATTATTTGTCATTGCTCTGTCAATTGAACAAGTTTATGTTTTCCAGATGTAGTCATTCTTTGTCTAAAGTTCTGCCAGAACATATCCAGAGTCTGTGCCAATGGGAAACTGATATCCCCGGAATATCAGTCCTACAACATTCCTTCTTCTCGGAACATTATATTTTGGTTTTAAGACATCAGAGATTAGTCTTGTATTTGATTAGATTTTACTTTGATTCATATTACTAGTTAGGTGGATTTTCCATTGCTGCTTCAGGATACAATGCGGTTTTGCGATCCTTGACCAAATCAGTTTCAGCTTGATGTAGGTCTGTTCCAAGTTCTGAAGATGATCTTTGCAGGCTGTTCTCAGCATTTGTTACAAATACATTTTTCATTATCTACAAGTGGAAGGCCAGAAACCATGCGGTTTCATCATATTGTATACAGTGATAAATCTTACTAGGCTAAATAGGATTTGGCTCAGTCTACATAACCAGTGGCTGTATTGGATAGTTGCTCATATTCTAGAAATGTCCTCCGGGGAAGCAAGCACAGGTGGGAGGTGCGGGGGAGACGCCACGGTAATGGCGTCATGGTGGCCCTGCACGCCACTCCTCAGTGTTGGGCTCTGCAGGGGGAAGGGCCAAGATGATGCGATTCGCTGTGAATCGTGTCTTCATGCCCTCTCAGCAGGCAACTCGCACATATATAGGCCCAGATTTATCAAGACTTGGAGAGTGATAAATGTCACGGTGACAAAGTACCAGCCAACCAGCTCCTAAGGGTCATTTTTAAAACACAGCCTGCAAAATGGCAATTAGCAGCTGATTGATTGTTACTTTATCACCATGGTATTTATCACTCTCCAAGGCTTGATAAATCTGGACCATAGTCTGATGACTGCAAAAGCACATTATCGATCACTTTACTTTTGAGGCCCCTGTCCTTAGATTTTCATGTCCCTTGGAGCCCCTGTCCTTGACTTATTGGTAGCACATCCACATCTATTTATTATTGATGACTGTTAGGGGGGGAGGTTTAGGTTTTGTGTTTATTTTTGATTCCTCTCTTTTACTTGGATATGACTTTTTTACTTTTACATTACCTCAGCTTTTTCACCTAATGCTCCATGCCTCCCAGTGTCCTGATTAAAGCAGGACTGTCCCGGTATACGTAGAAAGTGGAAGAGCATAGTGGAAAAAGGGGTCTGACAGGGAAGCAAGGTTTACTATAATACTTGTATGTTTCTGTGCAATGAAAAGCATAGCCCTATACCTGGACACTGTTCTCCTCATCCCTCTCCTATAGGTCTGATGTTTAGTTTTATATATGTATACTGCTGCACTGGCTTTTAGGAACTTTGCGGTCAGCGGTTGACCATGAGTAACCTCAACCGCTGACCGCAAAGTTCCCACCATTGAATATAATGGAGCGCCTATGCGCTACATTGTATCTCTGCCGTGCGCTGCCTGACTGACAGCTCAGGAGCGCACAGCCAATCAGGAGAGTGCCATGACGTGGTGCTCCCTGATTGGCTGAAGGGACCCTCTTTGACAGGAGTCATGGGGGTCCCGGCAGTCGGGGAAAGGGCCTTTCAGTGCGTGGATCGGGTTTTTCGTTGTTTTTTTTTTGCCAAGTACGTGGATTACAAAGAGGAAGGAGCTTCACTGGATTGTGTGAGTATAAGTTTATTCACAGGTACCCCGTGGATTCTGCGTGGAGAAGTGGACCGAGCCTCGTGTGAACATAGGTAAGTATGTGTGTATGTAGGTGTGCATGTATGTAATAAAGTTTTACTGTCACGGTGTCTGTGTTCTGTTTTTTGTTGGGTATTTTTTTTGTAGTAGTACTACAGGTACCAGCGGGTCTGTTTTTCCACTGCATGCTGGTACTTGTGGTTCTCCAAGTACCAGCTTGCGGTAGAGGCTTGCTGGGACTTGTAGCACTGCTACAAAAAACAATATTCTTATTTTTACACTTGGGTATCAGCCTCCCATCCGCCGCCCTTGGATGGGGGGGACAGCCTCGGGCTTGACCCCTGGCCCTTGGGTGACTGGAGGGGGGACCCCTTGATTTAAGGGGTCCCCACTCCTCCAGGGTACCCCGGCCAGGGGTGACTAGTTAGTGATTTAATGCCAGGGCCGCAGGGACCTATATAAAAGTGTCCCCCGGCTGTGGCATTATCTCTCTGACTAGTGGAGCCTGGTGCTGGTGTTAAAAATACGGGGGACCCCTACGTCTTTTGTCCCCCGTATTTTTGGCACCAGGACCAGGCGCAGAGCCCGGTGCTGGTTGTTAAAATATGGGGGATCCCAGTCATTTCCCCCCCCATATTTTTACAACCAGGACCGGCTCAAAGAGCCCGAGGCTGGTTATGCTTAGGAGGGGAGACCCCACACAATTTTTTTTTCCAGATTTTTAACCCTTTCACACCCCTTCCCACTGATAAACATGCACGGATCTCACGGAATTGTATTTTTTCACGGCAGTGTTTGGCTATTGCCGGCAGTGTTTGTGAATTAGAATTTTTTGTAAATTACCGAGTTGTATAAAATAACAGGCGCATTTGACCGATGGTGTATTCATTCGTAATTTTTTTCATTGACTTCCAAAAAAATAAGAATGCCCTGATCACTGCCGAGATTTTGGTTTAGTAAATTCCCGAGATGACACTTTGAAGAAAAAACACCAAATCGGTTAAAATCGGGACCTTAGTAAATATACCCCATGGGCGGAGCGTCTCCTACGCATGTGCAGAATGTCTTTGCTTCAAAAGTCCTACTCCAGTGTGCCTGGTGCACTTTAAGTAACTTTGGATACATTTAAGTATGTTTGGATACGACGCGAATAAGACATTACCAATAAGTACAAAAGCCTGGGAATCGTAACCGTGGCAGAGCATCTAAATTGCGCCATGCAAGTTAGATGCTCTACATTATATAATAGCACCTACATTATATAATATTAGGGTGTTTTAGTGCTTTAATATTTTAGGTTTTATTTTATAATTGATAACTTTCCAGCCATGTTCAATGATAATTAATCTGCAAACATTTTTCACATTTTTATATTTTTCGCTTTAAAATGTTGGGCAGTATATAAAACTCAAGAGAGCTGATTCAATGGGGGTGATCCAGAGGCAAGAGCACAATTATTTGGGGAGTTCTCCTGCACTTTCCAGGGAGTTACCCAGCCTCCTGCATTCTGCCCACTTCCATAGTGAAGTGCTTGGCCCCTGGGGCCTGATGGTGCATTTTGCAGCAAAATGCATCATTGTTGCAAATCATGGGATTGCATAGTGGGGGAATGGGCCATAATTACGAGATTCAGAGCACCTCCTTCTGGTATCTCCTGAAGAGGACCATTATGAATATGGCAAATCCTATGTATTTCAGAAAATCTTCACATGTTATGCATTATCTATAATGAGATGCGGTTAGGATACTCGCGATTGAAATCCCAACGGTCAGAATGCAGACAGCGGCATCCCAACAATCAGAATCCTGACGGTACTCGGGTTAGGGTTAGGCTGCGGGAGGCGACGTTTAGAGTTAGGCTGCAGGAGGGGTGGATTAGGCTGCGGGAGGGTTAGGGTTAAAATACTCACCGGAAACCGGGATATCAATACTATCCCATCTAAACTGTATATATCATAAAAGCTATGCGCAGTCTGTCTTCGGAAAGTCTACAATTCGCACCGCCTTGCAAAGAGGTCGTGCAACAGCTTTGCTTAATATTCCTAATATTCCAAACAGTAAGCATGGGGATTCAGGGCACTTTAAAATACCCTTGTGCTTAATTTGGATGTGTGGGGGTGGACTGTTGGAGTGCATGGTCGGAAACTGAGAAAGTCTGGAAAAGCAGAACCGTAGGAGCAGTATAATGTAAAGTTCTATTTTGTAACTTCAAAAGAAATGTCAAAATGAAAAATGCTTTGTGGTTTGCACATCTAGGGTTGCTGGCTAAAGAGAACTTGTATTTTGAGGGGGAGAGTCTAGTTAAAGGAGATCCTTTTAAATGTTGCTTTAGAGCACAGTTGTTCTTAAATAGGGATGGGACATTGCCAAAAAAACACTGTACCAATGCTCTAACCTACTGCTGCGTCCGAATACGCAGAATCGGTCAACATCTCGACCATCAGTTGCAGCATCGGGCGTCTGAGTAAACCTCAGGTTATTCAGGATGTCTGGCAAATCTATGCCACTGGGGCAAGTGATACTGCCTCCGATTACACAGCCACTGGCTTCAGCACGCCCTTGTTTTCTGGAACGCTTCCCATCAAAACGCTTGCAGCCGGTCAAACAGCCAGCAGGGAACTGCAACCGAAGCTGCAGCACCATCGTGAGTCCCGAAAGCATTGCCCAATGCAAACCAATCATGTCTGCGTCCAGAGCTAAATCAGCCCTAGTGTGTTTTCACAGCTCTAAGGGTCTTATTCAGGTTTGTTAGCAAATTAAAAAAATTAAGCAACTGGGAAAAACCACTTGCTCTGCAGGTGGGGCAGATACATGCATACCTCCTAACTGTCCCGATTCCAGCGGAACAGTCCCGCTATTCGGACACTGGCAGGGAGGCAGGTTGGGGGGGCCTGTGATCACAGCTCTGCAAAGCAGCCGTTGATCACTGAATACATGCACAGCATCTAATAGTGCAGGGAGGTGGGCCAGGGGCTGCCCAGCCGCTCAGGGAGTGCTGGGCATGCCCCTAAAATGACGAAGACGTGCGGCAAGATCCTGCCCCCTCCGAAGCCCCACCCCCTCCTCCTGAGGCCCGACCCATTTATGGTCATGCCTTGGAGTCTTCAGAAGTTGGGAGGTATGAACATGTGCAGAGAGAGTTAGATTTGGGTGGGCTGTGTTCAAACTGAAATCTAAATTGCAGTGTAAAAATAAAGCAGCCAGTATTTACCCTGCACAGAAACAAAATAACCCACCCAAATGTAACTCTCTCTGCACATGTTACACCTGACCCCTCCCTCCTGCAGTGCACATGGTTTTGCCCAGTTGCTTTCCTTATTGGTTTGCTAACAAACCTGAATAACCTCCTAAGACCAGGTGCAGTAACAGTAGAACATTTTAAGGGGCCTATTTATCCCCATCCGCATCCAGGATGCAGATGACAGGTGATAAAATCGGCCAAACCCGCACTGCGATAATTGATTACATCGCAGGGATGTATCAATTACCGTATGCAGGAAGAAAGCTTGCGGTCAAGCTCTGTCCCTGCGATGCCTCTTCGCAGCATCATCGGGGTATTTTTCGTAAAAAATACCCCGATGTCCTGCTGCGCATGCGCTGCCCCTCGCCGCCGCCCAGTCGACCCCCCGTCGCAACTACCCCCGCGCGCCGCGGAACCCCCCCCCCCAGAAGATCAATATACTCACCTGTCCAGGGAGCCGGTCCGCACTGCTTCAGGAGGCTGGCAGGCGCAGGGTCCTTCTGCTGCGATGTGACTCCCGGTGCTGTAAAGTGCGCTGCCGTTTTGCAGCGTCACTTTACGGCACCGGGGTCACATTGCAGCATATGGGGGACCCAGGGCCCGGCAGTGCTCACCGGAGCAGTGGACACCGTCTCCCTGGACAGCTGAGTATGGTTTTTTTTATTTACACATTGATCAGCTTGTGTGTCCATCGGACATAGCTGATCACTCTGCCGGGTCCCCGCTCAGCTTTAAGCTGGGCAAAAGGGTGCTTATCGCAGTGCTGCCTGAGCTGCCGAGATTATCATAGGGCACACTGCGGTATTTTTTCACTTTTTTTTTTAGTAAATTTGGCCACATCACATTTCCCATTATAAGTATGGGTAATGCGATGTGGGTTAATGAAAAAAAGTGAAAAAACACCCTTTTTCACATTATGTTAGTAAAAATAATGTTAATAAATAGACCCCTAAGTACTGGTTTAGTTTTGCCAGACATTTACTGAAGATCTATATTTCCAGGTACTCCCAGCAGGAAGTGATAGACGGGGCCGAACCAATCACGGAACAAAACCTCTATGGTTATTAAACACTGAAAATTGCCTTTAATCATTAAAACCAGAGCTGAGTTAACAGGGTGACTGGGGCAATCGCCCAGGGACACCCCCAACATACTGGAGGCTCCCCACACGTAGCAATAGTGTAGCGACACCGTGGCACGCAGGCCAGGGCTTCTGTGAGCCATAATGTGAACCGGGGCCACTACAGTGTGTATAACACATTTGTGGTGCTGGCAGTATATACACATTATACATATAATAATGTCACCAGCTTATCATATTGACAATTTTATTGCTAGAGAACCCTACATACCCTGATCTGGTCCTGGTAAAAACATTCAACATCGAAACAATTAAACATTGATGTTATGATGATTCATCGTTCGATTCCCATCCAAGTTTTGTAGAGTCAGTGGGGTATATTTACTAATCAGCAGGTTGTCATGCTGTTTTATCAACCGATGGATTAAAATGGCAATAGAAATAAATGCTAAGTCAGGGTGATGGTGGGTTGCTCCGACATCCCGCTTATTAGTAAATATACCCCAGGGGCTCGAGGATTTACAATGTTTATTTTCTATGATTTTCTAACTAAGCTGCTTTCGATCAAGACTTATTTAAAAAAATAAAAACGAGAAAACAGAACATGATTTGCACGTGCGTTTGCATAGATTAGCACAATCCAGAGCTGAAGTAGAAACCACTGACAACACAATTGGCTGAATGTAACTGTATGCAGACTGCAGTGGCTGCACATACGTCCAGCTTTACATACACATGGAGGTTAGTGTTGTCTATTCCAAGCTAATCGCTGATCTCTCTGAGATTCTCCACTGAAGCAGTCCACACATTGCAGCAGCATTGGGTAATCACAGCGTGTGTGGCCTGAACACGGCTACTACGCCTGATGGGAATCCAAACAAAATTCGACATGTTACTAAATGGAGTCAGAAGTTGGCCATTATCGGCCTGTGTGTGGTCATTTCCAGCCACAGAAACAGGCCCCGGGAATGAGAGAAGTGATGAAGAGATGAGCCAGGTGCAGAAGGTGAGAAGTGGCGTTACAGTCACTGGGCCTAATTCAGACCTGATCGTAGCCGTGCAAAATTTTGCACGGCTCCGATCAGCCACCCAGACATGCGGGGGGATGCCCAGCACAGAGCTAGTCTGCCCCGCATGTCTGACCCTCCCCCCGCTGCACAGCTACAAAAGCATCGCACAGCGGCAAGGCTTTTGTACCTGGAGAGTAGCTCCCTACCAACGCAGCTCCTGCGCACTGGCAGGGAGCTACTCATCGCTCTCTGGGTCGCAACAGCTGCATGTGATGCCCCCCGCACGGTCCGGGTACGCCTGCGTTGCCCCGGACCGCACCCATAAAACAGTGGCCCAACGCTGCTGGCCCACCCCCTGTTGCCCAGCGAACGCCTCTGCCTGTCAATCAGGCAGAGGCGATCGCTGGGCAGAGATACCGATCGCATCTCTGGCATGCGCCAGCGCGCTGCGTCGCCGGCACATGCGCAGTTAAGACCTGATCGCCCACTGTGCGAAAACGCACAGCAGCGTTCAGGTCTGAATTAGGCCCACTGTCCTAAAGTGAGTGTCAGCCCCTTTGCAAAGCAAACCTGTTTCCGCCCAATAAGCCTGATGGTGCATGCATTCTTCAAAACAGTTGAAAATCTCATTGCGGGACTTTGTGTGTACAAAAGGGGCGTGGCCTTGTGCACACTAGGCCCCGCCCTCTGGTGTAGGATGTTTTGGTGGGGTGACCGAGCGCCACACCCCCATTTCTCGTCACACTGGGGGGGTGTACAGCACTCTGGTACCTGCTGGGCTGCCCCCAGCCTCTACTGGTACTACATGGATGTGCATGCGCGCAGCATCTATTCAATGCATGCAGAGCGGCGATGACAGTGTGTCTACCCTCTAACCTAACCACCTACGTGGGACACTGCAGTCTGTGGGTGGGACAGTGCCTGAAAAGCGACACTGTCCCGCTATAATCAGGACAGTTGGGTGGTGTAGTGTATGGTATGCAGGCAGAGCCGGCCCTAACCAATATGATGCCCTAGGCAAGTTTTTGGCTGCTGCCCCCTAGCACAGACATTAGTTCCGCCTCTGACCCTATACCCCTTTCCCAGCACCATCACCCATAGCAGTCCTCATTTTGGTGCTCCTACCGCCTGTATTTTAAATAGGAATAGTGTGCACATACGGTGCGCAGCCCAAAACGGGGCGTGTTCTTGCTGGGAAGGGGCATGGCCACACAATAATACCCCCACTTGAAATTATGCCACTGAGTACTGCAACTTTATTCACATTATATCATGTGATAGTGTCTCTTATTCACGTTACATCACACAGTAGTACCACGTTACTCCTCACAGTTGTGCCCCTTATTCACAACACACCACACTATATTGCTCTTTATTCACATTAGACCACACAGTAGTGCCCTTTCTATACATTACGCCACAAAGTAGTACACCTTGGGGGTAATTCCAAGTTGATCGCAGAAGGACATTTTTTAGCAGTTGGGCAAAACCATGTGCACTGCAGGTGGGGCAGATATAACATTTGCAGAGAGAGTTAGATTTGGGTGGGTTATTTTGTTTCTGTGCAGGGTAAATACTGGCTGCTTTATTTTTACACTGCAATTTAAATTGCAGATTGAACTCACCACACTCAAATCTAACTCTCTCTGCACATGTTATATCTGCCTCCCCTGCAGTGCACATGGTTTTGCCCAACTGCTAAAAAATTTCCTGCTGCGATCAACTTGGAATTACCCCCCTTATAAACATAATGCCACACATTAGGAATGCCTTTATACACATAATACCACACAGTAATTCCCCTTACACATATGACACGCATTATTAATGCACTTATACACATAGTGTCCCTTACACATATGCCGCACATTAGTAATGCATTTTGTATGCAGATACAGCCACAGTCACACACAGAATATAGACATGTTGCATATCATTTTAATCAGCAGAAGCTGCTTGTGCCCCTAGGCATTCCAAATGCTCTAGGCATTTACCTAGGGCCGGCTCTGTATGACTGGCGTGTGTTACTGGTGCTGCCATCCAGTGAGCAGGGCTGAGGGGGCAGCCCAGGGAACATTAATGCCTAGCTCCTGCACTGATGGGATGCACAGGTGTAACAGGGCACTTGTGCATACCTCCCAATTTTGCCCCTTTGGAAGAGGGAGGCGCGACTGCGCCCAAAAAGGGAGCGGAGCTTCGAATAGAGGGGCGGCGCCTCTCTGTAAGCTGGCGTGGCCTATTTCCGCATCCCCCGTTTTCGTCATTTTGGGGGCATGTCCAGTGCTCCATGAGCTGCTGGACAGCCCCCGGCTCTCCTTCTTGTGCTGATAGATGCTGTGCGTGCGCACGGCATCTATTCAGTGTGATCACCGGCTACTTTGGAAAGCAGAGCAGCGGTGATCACTACCTCTCCCAACTGCCCCCCCCGCCCGCGGGACACTGCGACCTGCGGGAGGGACAGCGGGACCGTGTCCAATTAGCGGGACTGTCCCGCTGAAATCGGCACAGTTGGGAGGTATGCTTGTGACTTCATAAAATTTGTGAGGGCACCAGTTACTGATAAAGGGTGAAATTACCAAGGGTGCGCCAGCCCCTCCCCCTCCAGTGCGGGCCACGTATCAGCTGGTGGTATGTTACCTGTGATTTATGTTGCTATGAACGAATGGATAAAATGGGGAAGGGGTTTATATTCTAGCAGGTTGTGAAACATGAAGCAACTAGAGTATAAATGCATTTGTTCTGCTTATTCAAGGACATGAGAGTGTCACCTGTGTTTCCTCTTCAGTCACAGCTGCAGGGCCTTCTGTATGCCCACACTGACCCACACACCGACCCACACACCCTGGGATGGAAGAGAGGGCGTCTGACCCAGGTAGGTGTCCGCCAGGGAGTATGCAAACGTGTTCCTGGAATCTCAATGAGGCCCCCCCCTTCATTTCCCCTCCTCATACACACACAGTGTGTTGGGGAAGCTGAACTATCAGTCATCAGGTTATACACTGAAAGGAGGTCTCTGGAATCCAGCTGGAGAGGTTAGTTACACTTCTCCACTCACTAAGCATCAAAGTGCAGTTAGCAGTCTAGCCTATAAGATTGGGGTAACTCTGAAAATGTAATGTGTGTCACTATTTTGGGGTGATTCGATTAGCGGTGATTCGATAGCGGCCGACCATCCTAGCAATGTTGCTGGTCACAGTTGCGACATATCACTGCTGAGCTAATTGAATCCCCCCTTTATGTCTAATCTGAAACTTGTGTATCTTACAGAAAAAGGGATCAGTATGGGATCCCGGCGGTCGGGATCCCCAAGGTTAGGAGACAGACGCCGGGAACCCGACAGCCAGAATCACGGCAGCTGCGCTCGCCATGCTTCGGGCCAGGTGGCGAACTTTGGTCGACACACTATTATATTCCCCGTCGAGTGGTGGCGTGGACCACCACCCGAATGGGAATACCAGGCTTGGTTCGGGATTCCAACCGCCTGCATTTCCCTGGCTGTTGGGATTCTGTCGTCTGTGTCCTGACCACCGGGATCCCGACAGCCGGTAATTAAACCGCATACCCAGAAAAGTTTACCCTGTGTGGTATATTATGGATGTTATAAGTAATCTTTTTAGGACAGTATATGTGTGGAGTTTGTATATACTCCCAGTGCTTACGTGAGTTTCCTCCAGGTACTCCTGCTTCCTCCCACAATCCAAAAATATAGTGGAAGGTTACTTGCCTCCCGACAAAAAATGAACCCTTGTGTGTGCATGTACATGTGTTTAGGGCAGACTAAATGGGCCAAGTGCTTCTTATCTGCCCAGGGGCGTAAATTCAAACCAGACGGCCGGAGGCAAATTAGACAATGGTGTGCCCCCCCCCCACCTCATTTGCAGCCACATATGCGCACACACAGCCACATACAAACATAGCCACATATGCAGACAGCCACATCTACAGTCACATATACACGAACAGCCACATACTATAAATACACACACACACACACACACTTTACACAGACATGCAAACAGCTACATATACAGACAGCCTCCTCACCTACAGTATAGCAGATATAAATGCAAGGCATCGTCCAAGTGAACCTTCCTAAGCAGCATATGCCGATGCGAGGGGGGTGGCTGCAGAAGAACGCTGGTGGGCTGTGGGAAACGAGCAGCAAGGCTGTCGGGAGGTGGGCATATTGCCTGATACTACCAGCAAACATCGCCTCCTCCCAGCCACTGAGATTCTATAATGATGCTGCTGTGCACTGCCACTGCAGTGCTGTTCATACTAGAGATGTGCACTTGAAATTTTTCGGGTTTTGTGTTTTGGTTTTGGGTTCGGTTCCGCGGCCGTGTTTTGGGTTCGACCGCGTTTTGGAAAAACCTCACCGAATTTTTTTTGTCGGATTCGGGTGTGTTTTGGATTCGGGTGTTTTTTTCAAAAAACACTAAAAAACAGCTTAAATCATAGAATTTGGGGGTCATTTTGATCCCAAAGTATTATTAACCTCAAAAACCATAATTTCCACTCATTTTCAGTCTATTCTGAATACCTCACACCTCACAATATTATTTTTAGTCCTAAAATTTGCACCGAGGTCGCTGGATGACTAAGCTAAGCGACCCTAGTGGCCGACACAAACACCGGGCCCATCTAGGAGTGGCACTGCAGTGTCACGCAGGATGGCCCTTCCAAAAAACACTCCCCAAACAGCACATGACGCAAAGAAAAAAAGAGGCGCAATGAGGTAGCTGTGTGAGTAAGATAAGCGACCCTAGTGGCCGACACAAACACCGGGCCCATCTAGGAGTGGCACTGCAGTGTCACGCAGGATGGCCCTTCCAAAAAACACTCCCCAAACAGCACATGACGCAAAGAAAAAAAGAGGCGCAATGAGGTAGCTGTGTGAGTAAGCTAAGCGACCCTAGTGGCCGACACAAACACCTGGCCCATCTAGGAGTGGCACTGCAGTGTCACGCAGGATGGCCCTTCCAAAAAACACTCCCCAAACAGCACATGACGCAAAGAAAAAAAGAGGCGCAATGAGGTAGCTGTGTGAGTAAGATAAGCGACCCTAGTGGCCGACACAAACACCGGGCCCATCTAGGAGTGGCACTGCAGTGTCACGCAGGATGGCCCTTCCAAAAAACACTCCCCAAACAGCACATGACGCAAAGAAAAAAAGAGGCGCAATGAGGTAGCTGTGTGAGTAAGATAAGCGACCCTAGTGGCCGACACAAACACCGGGCCCATCTAGGAGTGGCACTGCAGTGTCACGCTGGATGGCCCTTCCAAAAAACACTCCCCAAACAGCACATGACGCAAAGAAAAAAAGAGGCGCAATGAGGTAGCTGTGTGAGTAAGATAAGCGACCCTAGTGGCCGACACAAACACCGGGCCCATCTAGGAGTGGCACTGCAGTGTCACGCAGGATGGCCCTTGCAAAAAACACTCCCCAAACAGCACATGACGCAAAGAAAAATTAAAGAAAAAAGAGGTGCAAGATGGAATTGTCCTTGGGCCCTCCCACCCACCCTTATGTTGTATAAACAGGACATGCACACTTTAACCAACCCATCATTTCAGTGACAGGGTCTGCCACACGACTGTGACTGAAATGACGGGTTGGTTTGGACCCCCACCAAAAAAGAAGCAATTAATCTCTCCTTGCACAAACTGGCTCTACAGAGGCAAGATGTCCACCTCATCATCATCCTCCGATATATCACCGTGTACATCCCCCTCCTCACAGATTATCAATTCGTCCCCACTGGAATCCACCATCTCAGCTCCTTGTGTACTTTGTGGAGGCAATTGCTGCTGGTCAATGTCTCCACGGAGGAATTGATTATAATTCATTTTAATGAACATCATCTTCTCCACATTTTCTGGAAGTAACCTCGTACGCCGATTGCTGACAAGGTGAGCGGCGGCACTAAACACTCTTTCGGAGTACACACTTGTGGGAGGGCAACTTAGGTAGAATAAAGCCAGTTTGTGCAAGGGCCTCCAAATTGCCTCTTTTTCCTGCCAGTATAAGTACGGACTGTGTGACGTGCCTACTTGGATGCGGTCACTCATATAATCCTCCACCATTCTTTCAATGGGGAGAGAATCATATGCAGTGACAGTAGACGACATGTCCGTAATCGTTGACAGGTCCTTCAGTCCGGACCAGATGTCAGCATCAGCAGTCGCTCCAGACTGCCCTGCATCACCGCCAGCGGGTGGGCTCGGAATTCTGAGCCTTTTCCTCGCACCCCCAGTTGCGGGAGAATGTGAAGGAGGAGATGTTGACAGGTCGCGTTCCGCTTGACTTGACAATTTTCTCACCAGCAGGTCTTTGAACCCCAGCAGACTTGTGTCTGCCGGAAAGAGAGATCCAAGGTAGGTTTTAAATCTAGGATCGAGCACGGTGGCCAAAATGTAGTGCTCTGATTTCAACAGATTGACCACCCGTGAATCCTTGTTAAGCGAATTAAGGGCTCCATCCACAAGTCCCACATGCCTAGCGGAATCGCTCCGTGTTAGCTCCTCCTTCAATGTCTCCAGCTTCTTCTGCAAAAGCCTGATGAGGGGAATGACCTGACTCAGGCTGGCAGTGTCTGAACTGACTTCACGTGTGGCAAGTTCAAAGGGCAGCAGAACCTTGCACAACGTTGAAATCATTCTCCACTGCGCTTGAGACAGGTGCATTCCACCTCCTATATCGTGCTGAATTGTATAGGCTTGAATGGCCTTTTGCTGCTCCTCCAACCTCTGAAGCATATATAGGGTTGAATTCCACCTCGTTACCACTTCGTGCTTCAGATGATGGCAGGGCAGGTTCAGGCGTTTTTGGTGTTGCTCCAGTCTTCTGTACGTGGTGCCTGCACGCCGAAAGTGTCCCGCAATTCTTCTGGCCACCGACAGCATCTCTTGCACGCCCCTGTCGTTTTTTAAGAAAATTCTGCACCACCAAATTCAAGGTATGTGCAAAACATGGGACGTGCTGGAATTTGCCCAGATTTAATGCACACACAATATTGCTGGCGTTGTCCGATGCCACAAATCCACAGGAGAGTCCAATTGGGGTAAGCCATTCCGCGATGATCTTCCTCAGTTGCCGTAAGAGGTTTACAGCTGTGTGCGTATTCTGGAAACCGGTGATACAAAGCGTAGCCTGCCTAGGAAAGAGTTGGCGTTTGCGAGATGCTGCTACTGGTGCCGCCGCTGCTGTTCTTGCGGCGGGAGTCCATACATCTACCCAGTGGGCTGTCACAGTCATATAGTCCTGACCCTGCCCTGCTCCACTTGTCCACATGTCCGTGGTTAAGTGGACATTGGGTACAGCTGCATTTTTTAGGACACTGGTGACTCTTTTTCTGAGGTCTGTGTACATTTTCGGTATCGCCTGCCTAGAGAAATGGAACCTAGATGGTATTTGGTACCGGGGACACAGTACCTCCAACAAGTCTCTAGTTGGCTCTGCAGTAATGATGGATACCGGAACCACGTTTCTCACCACCCAGGATGCCAAGGCCTCAGTTATCTGCTTTGCAGCAGGATGACTGCTGTGATATTTCATCTTCCTCGCAAAGGACTGTTGGACAGTCAATTGCTTGGTGGAAGTAGTAAAAGTGGTCTTACGATTTCCCCTCTGGGATGATATCGACTCCCAGCAGCAACAACAGCAGCGCCAGCAGCAGTAGGCGTTACACGCAAGGATGCATCGGAGGAATCCCAGGCAGGAGAGGAATCGTCAGAATTGCCAGTGACATGGCCTGCAGGACTATTGGCATTCCTGGGGAAGGAGGAAATTGACACTGAGGGAGTTGGTGGGGTGGTTTGCGTGAGCTTGGTTACAAGAGGAAGGGATTTACTGGTCAGTGGACTGCTTCCGCTGTCGGCCAAAGTTTTTGAACTTGTCACTGACTTATTATGAATGCGCTGCAGGTGACGTATAAGGGAGGATGTTCCGAGGTGGTTAACGTCCTTACCCCTACTTATTACAGCTTGACAAAGGCAACACACGGCTTGACAAATGTTGTCCGCATTTCTGTTGAAATACTTCCACACCGAAGAGCTGATTTTTTTGGTATTTTCACCAGGCATGTCAACGGCCATATTCCTCCCACGGACAACAGGTGTCTCCCCGGGTGCCTGACTTAAACAAACCACCTCACCATCAGAATCCTCCTTGTCAATTTCCTCCCGAGCGCCAGCAACACCCATATCCTCCTCATCCTGGTGTACTTCAACACTGACATCTTCAATCTGACTATCAGGAACTGGACTGCGGGTGCTCCTTCCAGCACTTGCAGGGGGCGTGCAAATGGTGGAAGGCGCATGCTCTTCACGTCCAGTGTTGGGAAGGTCAGGCATCGCAACCGACACAATTGGACTCTCCTTGTGGATTTGGGATTTCGAAGAACGCACAGTTCTTTGCGGTGCTTTTGCCAGCTTGAGTCTTTTCATTTTTCTAGCGAGAGGCTGAGTGCTTCCATCCTCATGTGAAGCTGAACCACTAGCCATGAACATAGGCCAGGGCCTCAGCCGTTCCTTGACACTCCGTGTGGTAAATGGCATATTGGCAAGTTTACGCTTCTCCTCCGACAATTTTATTTTAGATTTTGGAGTCCTTTTTTTACTGATATTTGGTGTTTTGGATTTTACATGCTCTGTACTATGACATTGGGCATCGGCCTTGGCAGACGACGTTGCTGGCATTTCATCGTCTCGGCCATGACTAGTGGCAGCAGCTTCAGCACGAGGTGGAAGTGGATCTTGATCTTTCCCTAATTTTGGAACCTCAACATTTTTGTTCTCCATATTTTAATAGGCACAACTAAAAGGCACCTCAGGTAAACAATGGAGATGGATGGATACTAGTATACTTATGGATGGACGAGCGACTGCCGACACAGAGGTAGCTACAGCCGTGGACTACCGTACTGTGTCTGCTGCTAATATAGACTGGATGATAATGAGATGAAATCAATATATATATATATAATATCACTAGTACTGCAGCCGGACAGGTATATATATTTATTATGTAATGACTGATGACGGACCTGCTGGACACTGTCAGCTCAGCAGCACTGCAGACTGCTACGGTAAGCTATTATAGTAGTATGTATAAAGAAGAAAGGAAAAAAAAAAACACGGGTAGGTGGTATACAATTATGGATGGACGAGCGACTGCCGACACAGAGGTAGCTACAGCCGTGGACTACCGTACTGTGTCTGCTGCTAATATAGACTGGATGATAATGAGATGAAATCAATATATATATATATATAATATCACACTAGTACTGCAGCCGGACAGGTAGATATATTTATTATGTAATGACTGATGACGGACCTGCTGGACACTGTCAGCTCAGCAGCACCGCAGACTGCTACAGTAAGCTACTATAGTAGTATGTATAAAGAAGAAAGGAAAAAAAAAAACACGGGTAGGTGGTATACAATTATGGATGGACGAGCGACTGCCGACACAAAGGTAGCTACAGCCGTGGACTACCGTACTGTGTCTGCTGCTAATATAGACTGGATGATAATGAGATGAAATCAATATATATATATATAATATCACACTAGTACTGCAGCCGGACAGGTAGATATATTTATTATGTAATGACTGATGACGGACCTGCTAGACACTGTCAGCTCAGCAGCACCGCAGACTGCTACAGTAAGCTACTATAGTAGTATGTATAAAGAAGAAAGAAAAAAAAAAAAAACACGGGTAGGTGGTATACAATTATGGATGGACGAGCGACTGCCGACACAGAGGTAGCTACAGCCGTGGACTACCGTACTGTGTCTGCTGCTAATATAGACTGGATGATAATGAGATGAAATCAATATATATATATATATATAATATCACACTAGTACTGCAGCCGGACAGGTAGATATATTTATTATGTAATGACTGATGACGGACCTGCTGGACACTGTCAGCTCAGCAGCACCGCAGACTGCTACAGTAAGCTACTATAGTAGTATGTATAAAGAAGAAAAAAAAAAAAAAAAACCACGGGTAGGTGGTATACAATTATGGATGGACGAGCGACTGCCGACACAGAGGTAGCTACAGCCGTGGACTACCGTACTGTGTCTGCTGCTAATGTAGACTGGATGATAATGAGATGAAATCAATATATATATATATATATAATATCACTAGTACTGCAGCCGGACAGGTATATATATTTATTATGTAATGACTGATGACGGACCTGCTGGACACTGTCAGCTCAGCAGCACCGCAGACTGCTACAGTAAGCTACTATAGTAGTATGTATAAAGAAGAAGAAAGAAAAAACAAAAAAACGGGTAGGTGGTATACAATATTATATATATATTATATACAATTATATATATATATTATATATATTAAACTGGTGGTGATTATTAAACTGGTGGTCAGGTCACTGGTCACACTATCAGCAACTTGCAAGTAGTACTCCTAAGCAGACAATCACAATATATATTATACTGGTGGTCAGTGTGGTCACAATGGCAGTGTGGCACTCTGGCAGCAAAAGTGTGCACTGTACGTTATATGTACTCCTGAGTCCTGCTCTCAGACTCTAACTGCTCCCCACTGTCAGTGTCTCCCCCACAAGTCAGATATACATTATACAGTCACACTATCTATCTATCTATCTATCTATCTATCTATCTATCTATCTATCTATCTATCTATCTATCTATCTATCACTTCAGCAAGTAGTAGTACTCCTCCTAATGCTCCCCAAAATTACTACTGTGTCTCTCTCTACTCTAGTCTCACTCTCTTCTCTATAAACGGAGAGGACGCCAGCCACGTCCTCTCCCTATGAATCTCAATGCACGTGTGAAAATGGCGGCGACGCGCGGCTCCTTATATAGAATCCGAGTCTCGCGATAGAATCCGAGCCTCGCGAGAATCCGACAGCGGGATGATGAAGTTCGGGCGCGCTCGGGTTAACCGAGCAAGGCGGGAAGATCCGAGTCGCTCGGCCCCGTGTAAAAAAAAATGACGTTCGGGCGGGTTCGGATTCCGAGGAACCGAACCCGCTCATCTCTAGTTCATACACATACTGTAGTGGCTGGCGCACAGAGACTGGGGGAGCTCACCAGAGGCAATGGAGAAGGTCGAGGTGCCCCTTTCAGAACTGGCGCCCAACTCCATTGTTTCCGATACTTCCGCCACTGCACAGCCTCATATGCACACACATCCCCATACATGCGCAGTCCCATACACGCACATGCACAACCTCATACGCGCACACAAACAGCCCCAAATACGCCAGTGCGCACATGCACAGCTCCATACGCACACACAGCCTCATATACAGAACATACACACACACAGCCCCGTATACATACATACTGTACACATACACAGCCCCATATACATACATACTCTACACATACACACACAGCCCCATATACATACATACTGCACACATACACAGCCCCATGTACATACATACTGTACACATACACACACACAGCCCCATATACATACTGTACACATACACACAGCCCCATATACATACATACTGTACACATACACAGCCCCATATACATACATACTGTACACATACACAGACCAATATACATACATACTGTACACATACACATACACACACACAGCCCCATATACATACTGTACACATACACACACAGCCACATATACATACATATTGTACACATACACAGCCCCATATACATACATACTGTACACATACACAGCCCAATATACATACATACTGTACACATACACACAGCCCCATATACATACATACTGTACACATACACACACAGCCACATATACATACATATTGTACACATACACAGCCCCATATACATACATACTGTACACATACACAGCCCAATATACATACATACTGTACACATACACACAGCCCCATATACATACATACTGTACACATACACAGCCCCATATACATACATACTGTACACATACACAGCCTAATATTCATACATACTGTACACATACACACACACAGCCCCATATACATACTGAACACATACACACACAGCCCCATATACATACATACTGTACACATACACAGCCCAATATACATACATACTGTACACATACACAGCCCAATATACATGCATACTGTACACATACACACACACAGCCCCATATACATACTGTACACATACACACACACAGACCCATATACATACATACTGTATACATACACAGCCCCAAATACATACATACTGTACACATACACAGCCCCATATACATACATACTGTACACCTACACAGCCCCATATACATACATACTGTACACATACACAGCCCCATACAATATATACATATATATATATATAAATATATATATATATATATATATATATATTATTTTTTTTATTTTTTTTTGGGGGGGGGATAGCTTTATTGATTGTTTTTATATACACACTTAGATCCCCAAACATTGCAGCCTCCGCTGCCACTCCTCACCTGAAATCAGCCATTCAGCAGACTCCAGAACAGCAGGGAGCAGGTAAAGAGTGCGTTCTGCAGAGTACTGCTACTTCCCGCCCGGCATGAGCCACTCTGGGGAGGAGAGAGCTGGCAAGACATGGACTGCAAGACTGTCAGGAGGCGGGGCGCATTGCCTGACACCGACGGCAAACCCCGCCTTCTGCCCGCTGAAATTCTCGGGTGAAGCTGCTGCTCTGCAGCTGCAGCGCTGCTCCTCGGGATCAAGATGTGGTTAGCACATCCCGATTCCGAGTAGCTGCCCGCTGCCGCACAGAGGCTGCAGTACTCGAGTCAGAAGTAACACAAGGCAATGGAGACGGTCAGGCCGAGTGCCCCTTTCAGAGCTGGAGCCCGGCGGCGACCGACTCCATTGACTTCGGAACTTTCACCACTGTATCTGCCATCTAATTCTATGTTTCTATCTTGGAGTTCTGAAACAGAGAAAGACAATTGCAGAGATTTTATTCTTCATCCCGACTCCCGTGGTATCCACGTTTACAGAGCTATGCCCATGACCCCAGCTAGATTCAGCTGTATGATAGTTAGTGACCAAGGCTGAAGCCAGAAGCAGCAGTTTACAGATATCCTGAAGTACCTGGGCTACATGTGGTACATCTTATATGTAAAGGGCATCACAGGCCAATTTACCTACAATTTTCAGAAACTTGTTCAATGTTAAATTTGTTGTACCAGAAATGAATCCAGGTTGCCCAGCAGAAAAGCAGACCCCTTTACTAACTCATCATATCCAGGGCTGAAATTAGGTGTGTGCAGATTGTGCCTCGCACATAGCGCTGCAGGGTAGGGGGCGCTGTTGGTGGCACTTGTAAATTATTTGTTTTAATTACTTTCACTTGTAGCCTCCTCCCTTTTAGAAGCCCAGCATCTCCTGACCGCCTCTGTCTCTTCTAACTATTTGAAGCTTACCTTGTACTTTGTGAAAAAAATGATCAACATTGCGGCTGAGCAGATCTATGTAGTGTGTGGCTGCAAGGGATTGGCTGTGTGGCTGCACACTACATAGATCTGCTCAATTGCAATGCTGATTTTTTTTTTTTTTACAAAGTACAAATAGCTTCATATTGTTAGAAATATCATAGTTTTTATGCAGGATCAAATAGATTAATGAGGAGGATGTTTGACTGGAATGCAACAGGTTATGGGTTTGAATCCTGGGTATGGCAGTATATTGAAATTTGTTATTTAATAAAGGGTATTGTAACTGAATTACAATAAGCTCTCAAGTTAAGTGCATAAGTGTGGTATAAAGAGGATTTGCGTCCAAGTTTTGTCATGCCCCTTCCCCACGAGGGCATGCGCTTTATGTCCCTGTTGGCAAAATGCGGGTGGGGGACGGAGACGGTGCCAATTCTCATTTTGGCACAGGACACCAAAAAGTCTAGTTACGACTCTGACCATATCATCATTACTTTTTGTGCCGAAGGGGAAGAAAGGGTCCAAGTCATGATTGTGGCCCTGCCCCTACTACACAATGCTGAGAATCGCATCTTTCAGCAAGGAGCGGTACTATAATGACTTACAACTCTCCTGGAGGGGAAGATACGTAAAAAGTTTGCAAATATTCATTATATTCATATGCAAAGTCTGCACTTATAAACATAGCAACCAATGAGATGTTGGCTAATTTGTACTGCACAGATAAAATCTAATTGCTGATTGGTTCCTGGAAATGCATTGTTAGCAACTGAACCCTTTTGTGTCTTTGTGTTATTGCACTTACCCTCTTACCCAGTTCCAGCCCAGCCAATGCTAAGGCATCTGCCCTTTGCAGCCCTGTGTAATCCAACACATTCTGCGGGAATGAAACACGGCGCCTGTGCATGCATAAAGAAATAAGTGAGTTGGTGGAGTAATCCAGTTTAATGGGCCAGTGTCTCTTCCCAGAAATGTAATTAAAATTGCTTAATAAGGTGTAGATGGTCAACAGTGAAAGAGTGAGTGGAACAGGCCCGAGCTGGCACCTCCAGTGCCTTGCACAACAGCAAGCTGTCCTGTTCCTCTCGCTCAGAGTCCTATATAGATATACTTCTGTAAATTAGCGGGATCAGCTCTCTAGGGCTGGGCACAAAACAACACATGTTAGATCATGTGTCTAAAGCAGATTTTATTACAGCAATAGAAAAGGGCCCCGCAGGCTGGAATATCCCAGGAGCCTCTCTCACACCCAACAAAATAAAGAACAGAAATGATTAACTCTTTAATGTCTCTGCAAACGTGAATATCCGATGAGCTTCTTTCTCATCCAGCAAGGAAAGAGCCACGATTATTAACTCACAGATGTCTCTCCAGGTTGGGATATCCCTGAAGCCTCTGAATCCCAGCAGCAGACAATATTAACCCTTTAGGTCTTCCAGAAAACTGGAAATCCCAGGAGTCTGCCAGACTCCAGCAATGCCAGAGCAGACGCTGTTAAATTTTATGTGTACCCACAGGCTGGAATATCCAGGAGTCTTTCCCAAAAAACAACGTTGAGAGTTTAAAGAGCTAACCCTTCGGTGTCCGCTCAGGCTGGAATATCCCAAAGTGTCTCATAGTGTACAATGAGAGTCTGTAAATGACTAACCCTTTCATTTCCAGTGGAATATCTCAGGAGCCTCTTGCATCCAGCAATCTAATAGCAGAAATGATTAACCCTATAATGTGTTTGGCACTATAGTTAATCCCAGAGGCATTCACATCTAACAATGAGAGAGAAGGAAATAATAATCATGCAGTTTCTGCAAACTGTTTTATCCCAAGCAAAGGGGCATCTGGGATTTTTCTACATTCTGGCACATTCTGTATTTACTTCCCTACTTGCACTGCAAAATTTTAGGCCATACCCCTTTCTCTCCCCTGTATCCTCATGCATGGCTCTTTTGACAGACACACTGCAAAGACACTGTTTACATGGGATCTGGGCAGGATCCTGGTGTTCGGGATCCCGACGCTGTATGGAATCCCGACACTACTCGGGAATACTGACGCTGGGATCCCGACATTGGATCAAAATGCCGTCGCCAGTACCTCAAATGCCAGGATCCCAAACGAATGTCTGCCGGGAGTCCACACTGATAAGTCGTGCAGGAGTGGGGGGGGGGGGGGGGGGGGGGTTGGTAGGTTAGGTCTAGGCTGTAGGAGGAGTGTTAGGGTTAGTCTGTGGTGGTGGTGGTGGTGGAGGGGTAGGTTAGGGTTAGGCTGCGGGGAGGGAAGGTTACGTTTTTTTTTTAATACCCAATGTGATAGCATAATCGCTCCAATCATTATTTAGCCTATGCCCCTGCTTGCCAACCGTAGTTACACCTCTGATCCAAAGTAGGAGAGTCTCGCTCTAAACACAAGCCAATTTTAAAACTGTTACCACAGGCGTAGGAAACGGGCAGGCCTGGACTTTTGGCAAATACCAGAAGGGCCAATGGTCTGATGAGCCAGTCCGGCTACACAGAGAGACCGAGGCTGGCAGGGCAGCTCAACCTCCCGGCACTCTGCCAGGCTCACATAGACAGGGGCTGACCACGCAGCTACACCTTTCAGCCCTCAGCATAGAGAAATGGGGAAATGGGAGGGGGGTGTAGGGTGTTTGCAAGGCCAGGCCCCTGTGACTTGCGGGGAGCCATGACCGCATCCCACGTATGCACAATAAAGTGCCAGGGCTGCTATACAGGCCCAGTCCGTCCTTGGCAATGGGTAACACTGCAGCTGCTGTGAAACACCACACCAGCATGCCCTACCTACTGTTACAGCATGCTAAAACTGTGGCAGGGCATGCTGGAGTGCCACACATTACCTCCACCTAGGTTAGAAGTAGTGATGTGCACCGGAAATTTTTCGCGTTTTGTGTTTTGGATTTGGGTTCGGTTCCGCGGCCGTGTTTTGGATTCGGACGCGTTTTGGCAAAACCTCACCGAAAAATTTTTGTCGGATTCGGGTGTTTTTTTCAAAAAACCCTAAAAAACAGCTTAAATCATAGAATTTGGGGGTCATTTTGATCCCATAGTATTATTAACCTCAATAACCATAATTTCCACTCATTTCCAGTCTATTCTGAACACCTCACACCTCACAATATTATTTTTAGTCCTAAAATTTGCACCGAGGTCGCTGGATGGCTAAGCTAAGCGACACAAGTGGCCGACACAAACACCTGGCCCATCTAGGAGTGGCACTGCAGTGTCAGACAGGATGGCCCTTCAAAAAAATAGTCCCCAAACAGCACATGATGCAAAGAAAAAAAGAGGCGCACCAAGGTCGCTGTGTGACTAAGCTAAGCGACACAAGTGGCCGACACAAACACCTGGCCCATCTAGGAGTGGCACTGCAGTGTCAGGCAGGATGGCCCTTCAAAAAAATTGTCCCCAAACAGCACATGATGCAAAGAAAAAAAGAGGCGCACCAAGGTGGCTGTGTGACTAAGCTAAGCGACACAAGTGGCCGACACAAACACCTGGCCCATCTAGGAGTGGCACTGCAGTGTCAGGCAGAATGACCCTTCAAAAAAATTGTCCCCAAACAGCACATGATGCAAAGGAAAATGAAAGAAAAAAGAGGTGCAAGATGGAATTGTCCTTGGGCCCTCCCACCCACCCTTATGTTGTATAAACAGGACATGCACACTTTAACGAACCCATCATTTCAGTGACAGGGTCTGCCACACGACTGTGACTGAAATGACTGGTTGGTTTGGGCCCCCACCAAAAAAGAAGCAATCAATCTCTCCTTGCACAAACTGGCTCTACAGAGGCAAGATGTCCACCTCATCATCATCCTCCGATTCCTCACCCCTTTCACTGTGTACATCCCCCTCCTCACAGATTATTAATTCGTCCCCACTGGAATCCACCATCTCAGGTCCCCGTGTACTTTCTGGAGGCAATTGCTGCTGGTGAATGTCTCCACGGAGGAATTGATTATAATTCATTTTAATGAACATCATCTTCTCCACATTTTCTGGAAGTAACCTCGTACGCCGATTGCTGACAAGGTTAGCGGCTGCACTAAACACTCTTTCAGAGTACACACTGGAGGGAGGGCAACTTAGGTAGAATAAAGCCAGTTTCTGCAAGGGCCTCCAAATTGCCTCTTTTTCCTGCCAGTATACGTACGGACTGTCTGACGTGCCTACTTGGATGCGGTCACTCATATAATCCTCCACCATTCTTTCAATGGTGAGAGAATCATATGCAGTGACAGTAGACGACATGTCAGTAATCGTTGCCAGGTCCTTCAGTCCGGACCAGATGTCAGCACTCGCTCCAGACTGCCCTGCATCACCGCCAGCGGGTGGGCTCGGAATTCTTAGCCTTTTCCTCACACCCCCAGTTGCGGGAGAATGTGAAGGAGGAGATGGTGACGGGTCACGTTCCGCTTGACTTGACAATTTTCTCACCAGCAGGTCTTTGAACCTCTGCAGACTTGTGTCTGCCGGAAAGAGAGATACAACGTAGGTTTTAAATCTAGGATCGAGCACGGTGGCCAAAATGTAGTGCTCTGATTTCAACAGATTGACCACCCGTGAATCCTGGTTAAGCGAATTAAGGGCTCCATCCACAAGTCCCACATGCCTAGCGGAATCGCTCTGTTTTAGCTCCTCCTTCAATGTCTCCAGCTTCTTCTGCAAAAGCCTGATGAGGGGAATGACCTGACTCAGGCTGGCAGTGTCTGAACTGACTTCACGTGTGGCAAGTTCAAAGGGTTGCAGAACCTTGCACAACGTTGAAATCATTCTCCACTGCGCTTGAGTCAGGTGCATTCCACCTCCTTTGCCTATATCGTGGCCAGATGTATAGGCTTGAATGGCCTTTTGCTGCTCCTCCATCCTCTGAAGCATATAGAGGGTTGAATTCCACCTCGTTACCACCTCTTGCTTCAGATGATGGCAGGGCAGGTTCAGGAATGTTTGGTGGTGCTCCAGACTTCTGTACGCGGTGCATGAATGCCGAAAGTGGCCCGCAATTCTTCGGGCCACCGACAGCATCTCTTGCACGCCCCTGTCGTTTTTTAAATAATTCTGCACCACCAAATTCAAGGTATGTGCAAAACATGGGACGTGATGGAATTTGCCCAGATGTAATGCACGCACAATATTGCTGGCGTTGTCCGATGTCACAAATCCCCAGGAGAGTCCAATTGGGGTAAGCCATTCTGCGATGATCTTCCTCAGTTGCCGTAAGAGGTTTTCAGCTGTGTGCCTATTCTGGAAAGCGGTGATACAAAGCGTAGCCTGCCTAGGAACGAGTTGGCGTTTGCGAGATGCTGCTACTGGTGCCGCCGCTGCTGTTCTTGCTGCGGGAGGCAATACATCTACCCAGTGGGCTGTCACAGTCATATAGTCCTGAGTCTGCCCTGCTCCACTTGTCCACATGTCCGTGGTTAAGTGGACATTGGGTACAACTGCATTTTTTCGGACACTGGTGAGTCTTTTTCTGAGGTCTGTGTACATTTTCGGTATCGCCTGCCTAGAGAAATGGAACCTAGATGGTATTTGGTACCGGGGACACAGTACCTCAATCAAGTCTCTAGTTGGCTCTGAATTAACGATGGATACCGGAACCACGTTTCTCACCGCCCAGGCTGCCAAGGCCTCAGTTATCCGCTTTGCAGCAGGATGACTGCTGTGATATTTCATCTTCCTCGCAAAGGACTGTTGGACAGTCAATTGCTTACTGGAAGTAGTACAAGTGGTCTTCCGACTTCCCCTCTGGGATGACGATCGACTCCCAGCAGCAACAACAGCAGCGCCAGCAGCAGTAGGCGTTACACTCAAGGATGCATCAGAGGAATCCCAGGCAGGAGAGGACTCGTCAGACTTGACAGTGACATGGCCTGCAGGACTATTGGCTTTCCTGGGTAAGGAGGAAATTGACACTGAGGGAGTTGGTGGTGTGGTTTGCAGGAGCTTGGTTACAAGAGGAAGGGATTTAGTGGTCAGTGGACTGCTTCCGCTGTCACCCAAAGTTTTTGAACTTGTCACTGACTTATGATGAATGCGCTGCAGGTGACGTATAAGGGAGGATGCTCCGAGGTGGTTAACGTCCTTACCCCTACTTATTACAGCTTGACAAAGGCAACACACGACTTGACACCTGTTGTCCGCATTTCTGTTGAAATAATTCCACACCGAAGAGCTGATTTTTTTTGTATTTTGACCAGGCATGTCAATGGCCATATTCCTCCCACGGACAACAGGTGTCTCCCCGGGTGCCTGACTTAAACAAACCACCTCACCATCAGAATCCTCCTTGTCAATTTCCTCCCCAGCGCCAGCAACACCCATATCCTCATCCTGGTGTACTTCAACAGTGACATCTTCAATTTGACTATCAGGAACTGGACTGCGGGTGCTCCTTCCAGCACTTGCAGGGGGCGTGCAAATGGTGGAAGGCGCAAGCTCTTCCCGTCCAGTGTTGGGAAGGTCAGGCATCGCAACCGACACAATTGGACTCTCCTTGGGGATTTGTGATTTTGAAGAACGCACAGTTCTTTGCTGTGCTTTTGCCAGCTTAAGTCTTTTCTTTTTTCTAGCGAGAGGCTGAGTGCTTCCATCCTCATTTGAAGCTGAACCACTAGCCATGAACATAGGCCAGGGCCTCAGCCGTTCCTTGCCACTCCGTGTCGTAAATGGCATATTGGCAAGTTTACACTTCTCCTCAGACACTTTTAATTTAGATTTTTGGGTCATTTTACTGAACTTTTGTGTTTTGGATTTTACATGCTCTCTACTATGACATTGGACATCGGCCTTGGCAGACGACGTTGATGGCATTTCATTGTCTCGGCCATGACTAGTGGCAGCAGCTTCAGCACGAGGTGGAAGTGGATCTTGATCTTTCCCTTTAACCTCCACATTTTTGTTCTCCATTTTTTAATGTGTGGAATTGTATGCCAGTATCAATAGCAATTGCCTACTACTATATTTACTGCGCAAAACTAAAATGCACCACAGGTATACAATGTAGATGGATAGTATACTTAATGGATGACGAGTGACGACACAGAGGTAGGTACACAGCAGTGGCCTACCGTACTGCTATATATAGTATACTGGTGGACACTGTCAGCAAACTGCAAAACTGTCTAAAATGCACCACAGGTATAGAATGTAGATGGATAGTATACTTAATGGATGACGAGTGACGACACAGAGGTAGGTACACAGCAGTGGCCTACCGTACTGCTATATATAGTATACTAGTGGACACTGTCAGCAAACTGCAAAACTAAAATGCACCACAGGTATAGAATGTAGATGGATAGTATACTTAATGGATGACGAGTGACGACACAGAGGTAGGTACACAGCAGTGGCCTACCGTACTGCTATATATAGTATACTGGTGGACACTGTCAGCAAACTGCTAAACTAGTCTAAAAAAATGCACCACAGGTATACAATGTAGATGGATAGTATACTTAATGGATGACGAGTGACGACACAGAGGTAGGTACAGCAGTGGCCTACCGTACTGCTATATATAGTATACTGGTGGACACTGTCAGCAAACTGCTAAACTAGTCTAAAAAAATGCACCACAGGTATACAATGTAGATGGATAGTATACTTAATGGATGACGAGTGATGACACAGAGGTAGGTACACAGCAGTGGCCTACCGTACTGCTATATATAGTATACTGGTGGACACTGTCAGCAAACTGCAAAACTAAAATGCACCACAGGTATAGAATGTAGATGGATAGTATACTTAATGGATGACGAGTGACGACACAGAGGTAGGTACACAGCAGTGGCCTACCGTACTGCTATATATAGTATACTGGTGAACACTGTCAGCAAACTGCAAAACTAAAATGCACCACAGGTATAGAATGTAGATGGATAGTATACTTAATGGATGACGAGTGACGACACAGAGGTAGGTACAGCAGTGGCCTACCGTACTGCTATATATAGTATACTGGTGGACACTGTCAGCAAACTGCTAAACTAGTCTAAAAAAATGCACCACAGGTATACAATGTAGATGGATATATACTTAATGGATGACGAGTGACGACACAGAGGTAGGTACACAGCAGTGGCCTACCGTACTGCTATATATAGTATACTGGTGGACACTGTTAGCAAACTGCTAAACTAGTCTAAAATGCACCACAGGTATACAATGTAGATGGATAGTATACTTAATGGATGACGAGTGACGACACAGAGGTAAGTACACAGCAGTGGCCTACCGTACTGCTATATATAGTATACTGGTGGACACTGTCAGCAAACTGCTAAACTAGTCTAAAAAAATGCACCACAGGTATACAATGTAGATGGATAGTATACTTAATGGATGACGAGTGACGACACAGAGGTAGGTACAGCAGTGGCCTACCGTACTGCTATATATAGTATACTGGTGGACACTGTCAGCAAACTGCTAAACTAGTCTAAAAAAATGCACCACAGGTATACAATGTAGATGGATAGTATACTTAATGGATGACGAGTGATGACACAGAGGTAGGTACACAGCAGTGGCCTACCGTACTGCTATATATAGTGTACTGGTGGACACTGTCAGCAAACTGCAAAACTAAAATGCACCACAGGTATAGAATGTAGATGGATAGTATACTTAATGGATGACGAGTGACGACACAGAGGTAGGTACACAGCAGTGGCCTACCGTACTGCTATATATAGTATACTGGTGAACACTGTCAGCAAACTGCAAAACTAAAATGCACCACAGGTATAGAATGTAGATGGATAGTATACTTAATGGATGACGAGTGACGACACAGAGGTAGGTACAGCAGTGGCCTACCGTACTGCTATATATAGTATACTGGTGGACACTGTCAGCAAACTGCTAAACTAGTCTAAAAAAATGCACCACAGGTATACAATGTAGATGGATAGTATACTTAATGGATGACGAGTGACGACACAGAGGTAGGTACACAGCAGTGGCCTACCGTACTGCTATATATAGTATACTGGTGGACACTGTCAGCAAACTGCTAAACTAGTCTAAAAAAATGCACCACAGGTATACAATGTAGATGGATAGTATACTTAATGGATGACGAGTGACGACACAGAGGTAGGTACACAGCAGTGGCCTACCGTACTGCTATATATAGTATACTAGTGGACACTGTCAGCAAACTGCAAAACTAAAATGCACCACAGGTATAGAATGTAGATGGATAGTATACTTAATGGATGACGAGTGATGACACAGAGGTAGGTACAGCAGTGGCCTACCGTACTGCTATATATAGTATACTGGTGGACACTGTCAGCAAACTGCTAAACTAGTCTAAAAAAATGCACCACAGGTATACAATGTAGATGGATAGTATACTTAATGGATGACGAGTGACGACACAGAGGTAGGTACAGCAGTGGCCTACCGTACTGCTATATATAGTATACTGGTGGACACTGTCAGCAAACTGCTAAACTAGTCTAAAAAAATGCACCACAGGTATACAATGTAGATGGATAGTATACTTAATGGATGACGAGTGACGACACAGAGGTAGGTACAGCAGTGGCCTACCGTACTGCTATATATAGTATACTGGTGGACACTGTCAGCAAACTGCTAAACTAGTCTAAAAAAATGCACCACAGGTATACAATGTAGATGGATAGTATACTTAATGGATGACGAGTGATGACACAGAGGTAGGTACACAGCAGTGGCCTACCGTACTGCTATATATAGTATACTGGTGGACACTGTCAGCAAACTGCAAAACTAAAATGCACCACAGGTATAGAATGTAGATGGATAGTATACTTAATGGATGACGAGTGACGACACAGAGGTAGGTACACAGCAGTGGCCTACCGTACTGCTATATATAGTATACTGGTGAACACTGTCAGCAAACTGCAAAACTAAAATGCACCACAGGTATAGAATGTAGATGGATAGTATACTTAATGGATGACGAGTGACGACACAGAGGTAGGTACAGCAGTGGCCTACCGTACTGCTATATATAGTATACTGGTGGACACTGTCAGCAAACTGCTAAACTAGTCTAAAAAAATGCACCACAGGTATACAATGTAGATGGATATATACTTAATGGATGACGAGTGACGACACAGAGGTAGGTACACAGCAGTGGCCTACCGTACTGCTATATATAGTATACTGGTGGACACTGTTAGCAAACTGCTAAACTAGTCTAAAATGCACCACAGGTATACAATGTAGATGGATAGTATACTTAATGGATGACGAGTGACGACACAGAGGTAAGTACACAGCAGTGGCCTACCGTACTGCTATATATAGTATACTGGTGGACACTGTCAGCAAACTGCTAAACTAGTCTAAAAAAATGCACCACAGGTATACAATGTAGATGGATAGTATACTTAATGGATGACGAGTGACGACACAGAGGTAGGTACAGCAGTGGCCTACCGTACTGCTATATATAGTATACTGGTGGACACTGTCAGCAAACTGCTAAACTAGTCTAAAAAAATGCACCACAGGTATACAATGTAGATGGATAGTATACTTAATGGATGACGAGTGATGACACAGAGGTAGGTACACAGCAGTGGCCTACCGTACTGCTATATATAGTGTACTGGTGGACACTGTCAGCAAACTGCAAAACTAAAATGCACCACAGGTATAGAATGTAGATGGATAGTATACTTAATGGATGACGAGTGACGACACAGAGGTAGGTACACAGCAGTGGCCTACCGTACTGCTATATATAGTATACTGGTGAACACTGTCAGCAAACTGCAAAACTAAAATGCACCACAGGTATAGAATGTAGATGGATAGTATACTTAATGGATGACGAGTGACGACACAGAGGTAGGTACAGCAGTGGCCTACCGTACTGCTATATATAGTATACTGGTGGACACTGTCAGCAAACTGCTAAACTAGTCTAAAAAAATGCACCACAGGTATACAATGTAGATGGATAGTATACTTAATGGATGACGAGTGACGACACAGAGGTAGGTACACAGCAGTGGCCTACCGTACTGCTATATATAGTATACTGGTGGACACTGTCAGCAAACTGCTAAACTAGTCTAAAAAAATGCACCACAGGTATACAATGTAGATGGATAGTATACTTAATGGATGACGAGTGACGACACAGAGGTAGGTACAGCAGTGGCCTACCGTACTGCTATATATAGTATACTGGTGGACACTGTCAGCAAACTGCTAAACTAGTCTAAAAAAATGCACCACAGGTATACAATGTAGATGGATAGTATACTTAATGGATGACGAGTGATGACACAGAGGTAGGTACACAGCAGTGGCCTACCGTACTGCTATATATAGTATACTGGTGGACACTGTCAGCAAACTGCAAAACTAAAATGCACCACAGGTATAGAATGTAGATGGATAGTATACTTAATGGATGACGAGTGACGACACAGAGGTAGGTACACAGCAGTGGCCTACCGTACTGCTATATATAGTATACTGGTGAACACTGTCAGCAAACTGCAAAACTAAAATGCACCACAGGTATAGAATGTAGATGGATAGTATACTTAATGGATGACGAGTGACGACACAGAGGTAGGTACAGCAGTGACCTACCGTACTGCTATATATAGTATACTGGTGGACACTGTCAGCAAACTGCTAAACTAGTCTAAAAAAATGCACCACAGGTATACAATGCAGATGGATAGTATACTTAATGGATGACGAGTGACGACACAGAGGTAGGTACACAGCAGTGGCCTACCGTACTGCTATATATAGTATACTGGTGGACACTGTTAGCAAACTGCTAAACTAGTCTAAAATGCACCACAGGTATACAATGTAGATGGATAGTATACTTAATGGATGACGAGTGACGACACAGAGGTAGGTACACAGCAGTGGCCTACCGTACTGCTATATATAGTATACTGGTGGACACTGTCAGCAAACTGCAAAACTAAAATGCACTACAGGTATAGAATGTAGATGGATAGTATACTTAATGGATGATGAGTGACGACACAGAGGTAGGTACACAGCAGTGGCCTACTGTACTGCTATATATAGTATACTGGTGGACACTGTCAGCAAACTGCAAAACTGTCTAAAATGCACCACAGGTATAGAATGTAGATGGATAGTATACTTAATGGATGACGAGTGACGACACAGAGGTAAGTACAGCAGTGGCCTACCGTACTGCTATAAGTACATATATAGTATACTGGTGGACACTGTCAGCAAACTGCAAAACTGTCTAAAATGCACCACAGGTATAGAATGTAGATGGATAGTATACTTAATGGATGACGAGTGACGACACAGAGGTAGGTACACAGCAGTGGCCTACCGTACTGCTATATATAGTATACTGGTGGACACTGTCAGCAAACTGCAAAACTAAAATGCACCACAGGTATAGAATGTAGATGGATAGTATACTTAATGGATGATGAGTGACGACACAGAGGTAGGTACACAGCAGTGGCCTACCGTACTGCTATATATAGTATACTGGTGAACACTGTCAGCAAACTGCTAAACTAGTCTAAAAAATGCACCACAGGTATACAATGTAGATGGATAGTATACTTAATGGATGACGAGTGATGACACAGAGGTAGGTACAGCAGTGGCCTACCGTACTGCTATATATAGTATACTGGTGGACACTGTCAGCAAACTGCTAAACTAGTCTAAAAAAATGCACCACAGGTATACAATGTAGATGGATAGTATACTTAATGGATGACGAGTGACGACACAGAGGTAGGTACAGCAGTGGCCTACCGTACTGCTATATATAGTATACTGGTGGACACTGTTAGCAAACTGCTAAACTAGTCTAAAATGCACCACAGGTATACAATGTAGATGGATAGTATACTTAATGGATGACGAGTGACGACACAGAGGTAGGTACAGCAGTGCACTCTGCACTGTACTACTCCTATATAATATTAATTATACTGGTGGTCCCCAGTCCCCACAATAAAGCAGCACACTGTGAGCACAGATATGGAGTGTTTTTCAGGCAGACAACGTATACTGGTGGTCACTGTCAGCAAAACTCTGCACTGTACTCCTGCTATAGCTGCTCCCCAGTCCCCACAATTAAGCAGTGTGAGCACTCAGCACAGATATATCATGCAGCACACTGAGCACAGATATGGTATAGAGCGTTTTTTTCAGGCAGAGAACGGATAAAAAAACTGGTGGTCACTTATCAGCAAAACTCTGCACTGTACTCCTCCTAACAGCTGCTCCCCAATCCTCCCCACAATTAAGCAATAAAAAACAAACAAGAATCAACTGTCTTCTACAATAAACGGAGAGGACGCCAGCCACGTCCTCTCCCTATCATCTCCAATGCACGAGTGAAAATGGCGGCGACGCGCGGCTGCTTATATAGAATCCGAATCTCACGAGAATCCAACAGCGGGATGATGACGTTCGGGCGCGCTCGGGTTAGCCGAGCAAGGCGGGAAGGTTCGAACCTGCCTCGGACCCGTGTAAACAAGGTGAAGTTCGGGGGGGTTCGGTTTCTCGGAAACCGAACCCGCTTATCACTAGTTAGAACAAGGTTCTAGTGTTCAGTCGTCAGTCAGTCAGCTGAGAGAGCGGAGATTGCCAACTCATTGAGATAAGTGATTACATACAGCCTCACTTTGCATCTACATAGAGGTAGCATTTTTTCATGTGTTGAACAGATTCTGGTTCAGTGAGTATAAGGCCTGATTCTGATTTGCATGGCATTGCACTGCCGCAGGGAAGTGGCTGTGCAATACCTTGCAACTCAAATGCAAAATACAGCAGCAGGCGCCTCTAGGAAATAGATGCTACCTGCAATCCAAGTTCTACGTCTGAAGACGTAGCATTGGATCCCCATTGTGACCATCAGTCGTGATGGTTGTACGCCTCAGCCAGTCTGCCTAAGCTGAAACCTACTCAGACTGGCCGGCCGCCAGAACTAGTCAGCCGGGTCCAGGAAGTCTGTGTCCAACGATACAGACCCGGGGCTCGGCATGCCTACAAAACGTGGGTGATGCGCCCCCATTTTGTAGAATGGTCCCGGTCACTGCCCCCACACCGCTCCACCAAATGTACTGCGGCTAAGGGAGGACTGTGTGCGATCCTGTAGGACCCATTCTGCACATGCGCATAACGGGTTCTGCGTGTGCCTAGATTTCCAAACCATCAGATTGGTACTGAAACCATTGGGCCCATAGTCTTGAATTGTTATTATTAGAACACTCACAAAAATTCATGTGCACTTTTACTGGGGTAAGTGCCCAGCTCTCTGTTGCCTGTAGGGTACATAATACAGGTACTGTATGCCGGGATCAGTATGATATCCCGGATGTCGGGATCCCGGTGGTCAGGAGACCCACGCCGGGATCCCGACAGCCGGGATACCGATGGCGAGCGCAGCGTGTCCCCTCATGGGCTTGTTGCTCTTGACTCGCTTCGGGACAGGTGACAACCTTTGGTTGCCACAGCGTTATATTCCCCCTCAGGTGGTGGCGTGGACCATCACCCAAGTGGGGATTCCAGCCAGCCATCAGGATTCCGACCGCCGGTATTTCACCGGGTGTCAGGATTCCGGCGCCGGTATCCTGACAGCCGGGATTCCAACAGCCAGTAAATTGACTGCCTCGCCTGTATGCCATACACCTCTATCGGAGCGGAATTCTAGCTTGTTGTTTTTCTCAGTAAAGCTTTTTTTTTTTTTTTTGGGCAATGTACATGGGTGTGTGTTATTATAGTGTACTTTGCCCATATTTACACATGATTAGAAAATCTGCTTCTCCATAATTAATCACGCTTGCCTACTTTTTTGGGAAATCAGGTCAGATGGAATTCGCATCATCACACTCCGCCCACTATGACACAATATGAGTCACTGCAATGTGCTGGGATGACACAAAGCGCACCATGATAATACGTGAATTGCTCTCATACTATTTAATGACCACCACATATCATCCTGGTATCAGGGAGATTGCCAGACTCTCTCATGAGCCTGTGATATCACACGGTGGTCTCTGGAGACTGTCAGACATACCAGGGGAGTCTGCAAATATCTTACTATATCTACTTTACTCCAGGTCTAACACTTACAGTGCTCAGGAACAGACATACATTTAAGGCATTTACTG
Organism: Pseudophryne corroboree; assembly: GCF_028390025.1. Lineage (NCBI taxonomy): Eukaryota > Metazoa > Chordata > Amphibia > Anura > Myobatrachidae > Pseudophryne > Pseudophryne corroboree. The sequence continues at coordinate 408,637,158 of NC_086451.1, forward strand.
AGTACTGTTGTCTATTATGGTAACCGCTGATGGCACTCAGGTGCTTTGTCCTTAGGAGTAGGTAGCGTTAGGGTCTGGAACTGTTTGGTACAGACAGAGGGCTGGCTGGAGTTTTATTAGGAATAGAAGACAGTACACTCATCTAGAATACATTACACAAAATGCATGACACAGTGCCCCTAGTGGTCAGTCTGTAATGCTACAGGGCAGAATAAAGGGATTCTTTTCTGAACAGTATTTTCCAGACATCATCATCATAATAATAATAATAACAACATTAATATAGCGTCAACATTTTTTACAGGGCTTTGCAGAGAATGTTCAATCATTCACATCAGTCTCTCCCCAGCAGACATTACAGTCTGTTACCAATACACAAACACATACTAAGGGTACGTTCTGGACAGTAGGAGGAAACCTGAGCACCGAGAGGAAGCCCACACAAACACAGAGAGAACATACAGAATATACACAGAGAGTGCTGGTTGCCATCAAACAAATGGCACCAGCATTGTGAGACAGCAATACTAACCACTGTGCCACTATTTTTGCTGGTTTTACTTATACCCTTTTCACACCGCCAATGCCGGATCCCACACAGGAATTGGAAACGGGTCCTTCCCGGGTGGGATCCGGCATTGGACGCTGCTGCTGGCTTCCCGACCCGGCAATTGCCATAGCAGTGGGGGGCAGAGCCGGCAGCGGTGGCGGGGGCGGATGCGGCGTTGGGCGATGAGATAATCTACGCTCCTCCTCTCCCTGTTGTAGTGAACGGGTCCCAGGCCGCATCAACCCGGGAGCCCGTTTACGCTGCTATTGACCTGGTATTCAAACCGGGAATAATACTGCTTTATTCCCGGGTTGAATTGCCAGGTCAGGCGACCCGGGAATTCCACCATGGCACTTTCACACCGCATGCCGACCCGTGTCGGCCTGGCACTATGCCGGGTCGATACCAGGTTATTTGTGCGGTGTGAAAGGGGTATAATTGAGGATTCCATCCCAGGGGTTGCTTTTTGACAATGCTGCCTCCGTCGTAAGTCTCAGTGTAAAAACGCATTCTGGTCACATAAGTCCTATATGAGGACAGGTGATACTGATACCACTTTTACACCAAAAACCCAGGTTCGACTCAGGTTTCCGGACACAGGTCAGACCCTGCTATCACTGTACATTGGACCTGGGTTATTCCGGGGTCAACCTCATTTACTCTAAACCCGGGTCTGCCCTGCACGTCACTCACAGACCCTCCCTTAAGGCGGAGCTCTGCATGCACAGCCAATGAGCAGCTGCATCGTTACCTAGCTGCAACTGTGGTAGCTACCAGGGTCAGATTCCCTGATCACTCGACCTGGGTTATTTTTCAAGGACCCTTTTACACCAAGCTGTGACTGGGTAAGTGTTATTGCTGGTCGACACAGTAATAATAACCCGGGTCAAAAGCTCAGGGTAAAAGGGGTATAATACCCCTTTCACACTGCCAATGCCGGATCCCACCCGGGAATTGGAAACGGGTCCTTCCCGGGTGGGATCCGGCATTGGACCCTGCCTCTGGCTTCCCTGACCCGGCAATATGACGGGCAGGTTGCCATAGCAACAGGGGGCGGAGCCGGCAGCGGAGGTGGAGGCGGTGCTGGGAGATGAGATCATCTCCGCGCAGCCTCTCCCCATTTACGTTGCCACTGACCCGGTATTCAACCGGGAATAAAACTGCTTTATTCCCGGGTTGAATTGCCGAGTCAGGCGACCCGGGATTCCAGCTATGGCGCTTTCACACCGCACGCCGACCCGTGTCGACCCGGCAATATGCCGGGTTGATACCGTTTTTTTTTTGCCGTGTTAAAGGGGTATAAACCATCTGGTCTCTGTTTATTACCACAACCCACACTCTCCAAAGCCACACCTCTGCGTGTTTCCAGTCCAGCATAAACCATTTTCTCTAGACACAATGCTCCACTAATTAGCATGAATTATTTAATTAGCTCCCAGCTCTAATCAAATGGATGTAAGTATTTTTATTACAGAAGCAGATGAATGTGTCCCCCCCAGTGACTTATGGTGGGTGGTTGGGGACCGGGAGACTGTTCCTGACCATGGAAAGGGCTTATCCCCTGATACTCAGACAGTGCACATTAAAAGTCCGGTATACTGAGCGCCGGGAGCCCGACCGCCGGCATACAGAAGACCACCCATTTTAGGTGTATTCTTGTTGCCATCTTCATTCAAATAGTAAAGCCAAAATCAAGGGTTTGACCAGTGATGTGTACGAGTGAAGAGACCTGGATTAGGTCATCAGTTTATTTACCAGCATGTCCTATCCGACTAGTGAGGCTTTTCCAGTAATTTTCCCGTTGGCTCAGTTGTAAATTATTTTTAAAAAAAATACTCTTTGATCTTCACCACTTTAACCCAGGGTAATTCAACTGAAAATAAGTGGGAGAAAGAGGATCAATCCCCTCCTGAGATCAACTATATTTTGGCTTGTGCAGTAACCAGGTGTCCTGAGATAATCCTGCAATGCCAGGTCTCCTAGAAGAACCAATATCACATGAACATATTTTACTTCGCCCCGGGGTGCTCGTTATATGAAACACCTGGTGCCGGGCCATTCCTGACCTGTGTGGGTGGGGACAGTCAGGCAATAGCCAGCTTTATTAGCACAGCATAACCAGTAAACAATAAACTGAGCTGATGGTAATGCTTTATTTCAGTCGCCATGGATGCTGTGCAGGATGTTTTTTTACACTAAGCCTATTCTTCATGGTTTATGACCTGTCTGGTGCTAATCTGTAACATATATGTAAATACATGGAGTTTTCTCAGCACAAGGCACTTGCAGCTATTGAGACACGTGACGTGGAGCTCAAGAATAGGGGAGGCCGAACATTCAAAACAAGAACACCTGGGAGATTTTAGTGATTTTAGGATTGTCAGTGTGATATAGCGGAGAGATGCAGTCATAATGATGACACTCTGCAGGGACCGGAGGGTTAGGACTAGGCTGCAGCAGAAAAGGGTTAGGGTTCGGCTACAGGAGGGAAGAGTTAGGGTTATGCTATTGGAGGAGAGGGTTAGGGTTCGGCTACAGGAGGGGAGAGTTAGGGTTATGCTATTGGAGGAGAGGGTTAGGGTTAGGCTACAGGAAGGGAGAATTAGGGTTATGCTATAGAAGGGTTAGGATTAGGTTGCAGCAGTGGAGGGTTTGGCTCTAGGGGAGAGTTAGGGGTTAGTGATATTTACCACCAGAGGTGCCACAGGAGGAGCCAGAAGTCCTCATCAGCCAGATCCGGAAGATGCCCATAGGGCGGCTGGACTTACAGTACCAGGTAAAGGTATTCCTTCAGCAGAAGGTGAAATGAGAGCAGGTAGCAGGGGCGGTACGATGTCAGTAGGTGGTGAGATGAGTGTAGGTGGCAGAGGTGGTACGGTATCAGTAGGTGGCAGGGGATGTTTTGTGTCAGTACATGGTGAGGTGAGTAGTATAGGTGGCAGGTATGGTACCAGTAGGGGGTGAGGTGAAGGGGGGAAGGTGGCAGGTATGGTACTGTGTCAGTAGGGGGTGAGGTGATGGGTGTAGGTGGCAGGGGAGGTAGAGTGTCAGTAGGAGGTGATGGGTGTAGGTGGCAGGGGAGATACTGTGTCAGTAGGAAGTGAGGGGTGTAGGTGGCAGGGGCGGTAGAGTGTCAGTAGGGGGTGAGGTGAGGGGTGTAGGTGGCAGGTAGGATACTGTGTCAGTAGGGGGTGAGGTGAGGGGTGTAGATGGCAGGGGAGGTACTATGTCAGGAGGTGGTGAGGTGATCGGTGTAGGTGGCAGGGGAGGTACTGTGTCAGTAGGAGGTGATGGGTGTAGGTGGCAGGGGAGGTACTGTGTCAGTAGGTGGTGAGGTGAGGAGTGCAGGTGGCAGGGGAGGTACTGTGTCAGTAGGAGGTGATGGGTGTAGGTGGCAGGGGAGGTACTGTGTCAGTAGGTGGTGATGTGAGGAGTGCAGGTGGCAGGGGAGGTACTGTGTTAGTAGGAGGTGATGGTGTAGGTAGCAGGGGAGGTACTGTGTCAGTAGGTGGTGAGGTGATGGATGTAGGTGGCAGGGGAGGTACAGTGTCAGTAGGAGGTGATGGGTGTAGGTGGCAGGGGAGGTACTGTGTCAGTAGGAGGTGATGGGTGTAGGTGGCAGGGGAGGTATGGTATCTGGAGGGGGAGAGGTGAGGAGTATAGGTGGCAGGGGAGGTACGGTATCAGGAGGGGGTGAGGGGTGTAGGTGGCAGGGGAGGTACAATGTCAGTAGGGGTGATGTGAGGTGTAGGTGGCAGGGGAGGTACAGTGTCAGTAGAGGTGAGGTGAGGAGTGTAGGTGGCAGGGGAGGTACTGTGTCGGGTGGTCTTCAGTATGCCGAATGTCGGGATCCCGGCGCACAGTATACCGGTGCCGGGATCCCGACACCCAGCATACCGACAGCTATTCTCCCTCGTGGGGGTCCACGACCCCCCTGGAGGAAGAATAAATAGCGTGGCGCACGTAGCGCGCCACCGTGCCCGCAGCGAGCCCGCAAGGGGCTCCTTTGCGCTCGCCACACTGTCGGTGTGCCGGCGGTCGGGCTCCCGGCGCCGGTATGCTTGTCGCCGGGAGCCCGGCCGCCGGCATACCATACTACACCCACTGTGTCAGTAGGGGTGAGGTGAGGAGTGTAGGTGGCGGGTGGAACTGTGTTAGCAGGTGGTAAGGGATTAGGGGCCTAATTCAGACCTGATCGCTGTTGTGCGAAATCGCAAGGTGGCCAATTATGGAACGACTGCACATGCGTACAGATCGTAATGCGCAGGCACGAGGCCAAATTGCGAAAAAAATCCTGTGGTTTTTTTCTCGCTAGACGAATACAGGCTGATTGTCAGGAAACGGACATTTGTGGGTGGTAACTGGCTGTTTTCTGGGACTGACAATTTGCCCACTTCTCTGGCAATCATATTCCCCCCTTAGGCCCCTAAATCTGGGAGATGTATGACCTCCAGTGTGGAAGTGTGATGACCTCACATGTGGTCAGATGCAGTGATCAGCACACCACATTCACGTTCCTCCCAATCCACATCTGACTAATGACACTTAGATGCTGACTGGGATTGTGGGTTCTAACTTCTAACCACAGCAAAGGACCAAGAAGGCACAAGAAAGAGAACCTAGCACAAAAGCAACTATAAATTGTCTGATCCATTTTGCTATAAGGAACTCTTGCCTTGTTCTTTTCCTCATATGTAGGATTTCCATAATATCCCTTTAATCTGGGATTCCTATGATATACACAGGCTCAGTGGCTGGCTAAATTCAAGCCTGCATTTTACCTTTTTATAATCAGCCACAGTGCCGGTATACATCATAGGTGTCCGAAATTATAGGGATATTATGGCAAGCCTACTCATCTGTGTTCTAGAATGAAGTCCACTGGAAACATGGAGGCATATGTGTTATATGCGATGGGTCCGGTTGTAGGTAAGGCTCAGGGTTTGCACTTAGACCCAATGCACCTTAGCTACACCACTGACACTGAAGCTGAACATTTATGGCCTGATTCTGCGACACACGCACTGCCCATGTCAGACGTAGCGGAGTGGGCGGTGACAGGGAGGTGGCTTAGCCCACACATGGAGACAGTCCATCCTATTGGTATGTTATGACGCAGACATGTCGGTGAAAGTGGTTGCTCATACAGAAGGCCTCACTTGGACTGACAAACTGCAGCTGTTATAGGGTTGGTGCAAGTTTCGATGATGTGACCAATGATGGTGGTATCTGAAGATCCACCAGTTGAAATGACAGAGCATGCGGGCACTGACAGTGGGAGTCTCAGTCCATGCACATTCACATGCTAACTTGTACACCAGGGAAGGACCTTGTAGCGGTATTAGTTGCAGACAGGCGACCGTCAATAGATGTAGCCGTGCCTCTTCTGCGTCCACTTTCCAGTCAGGTCCTTAAAGAGGTTTAGATATGGACAGCAATGCTAACCACTACACCAACTCTGCTGCCCAGCCATTGTGAATGATATCCGTCGGCCCCATGTGTGAATTTAATACACCTTTTGTCCTCCATCTAGGAAGCCATTAGCCACCACTCACCAAATGTATCATGGTTTGGTGGTTAGCCAACCGACGGTATGAGAATCGGGAAAAACATTACTCACTCCCCAACTCCACCGTGTGGGAGATACCAGGGGCTAAACTGTTTGGGAAATAGTTCCCTATCACTCTTCCACTAAAACATATGAATAAGAGGGAAGAGATTGGCATTTCCACCCCAATGCTTCTCACCATTGTTAGTGATGAGGCCATAGCCTGGCTGTATTATATGAACTAAGCACCCAGCTCAGTAGAGCATTAAAATAACAGAGCCCAGTAACGTGTTACTCTCTATACTAACTGTGGCATTAGCTAGCAAGCCCTGCAGAGATAGATATGCATAATTATTATTGCTATGGTGTGCCTCGCCTTTAAATGGAAATCGTTCCATCATATCTGCAATAAGTAGATGATAGTAATCTTGTCAGATCTAGCAGTGAGGTGTATTAGGCAGCGAAAGTAATTATCGGTTAGACGTGGTGAGTAATTAACATGTGATGCACTTGTAAAACATTAGGGAGAGTTACAATTATGGGTCGTAAATATTTACAGTAAGTTATTGCGATGTGCAGTGGCCTGTCTAACCAGATTCTTCTCAAGAGATGTACAAAGTATGTGGAGCGCATCTGTTTTACTAGTAATGATGTAAACAGGTCCCCAGTACCTGACACCCTGCAGTGGGAAGGTAATGAACCCAGTCATGTTCAATCTTTGTAAGAATATTCACGCAGGACCTAAATAAATCCACAGACTGAACCAACATTTTTCCACAACACCTGCTGATACAGTGCCGTATCTAGGGGTGGGCGAGTGGATCCTAAGGGGTGATTCCATCACTTGGACATGGCACTTGCATTTGGCTTGCATGGTGTTAAGTAGTCGGCTGCAGAAACACCCAAGAGGACTGCTGATTTATTTATCAGGCATTGGCAATACCTGCTGTGCTATGGACATGTTAATGCAGAGAAATGGCTCACCCATTTCCAACCACACAGATGCATTTAAATTGTTTATGATAAGTTTATTGATTGAATCATTCCGCTGATGATATTACAAATGATCTATTATTTAAAAAAAACTAAAAACTATAAATGTATTAAAATTATTTTCTTCACATGGCATTAAGAACAACTATAAAAAAAGCTAATGGTATCAATTTATGAATGATCCTCTGTTTTTGGGGCATGACCAAGTGTTCCGACCAGAAGGCGGTTATTCTGCATTGCTGTGCTATTACTAAGGGGGTGATTCCGAGTTGTTCGCTCACTAGCTGCTTTTAGCAGAATTGCACAAGCTAGGCCGCCGCCCTCTGGGAGTGTATCTTAGCTTAGCAGAAGTGCGAACGAAAGATTAGCAGAATTGCGAATAGAAATTTCTTAGCAGTTTCTGAGTAGCTCCAGACTTACTCAGCCATTGCGACCAGCTCAGTCCTTTTCGTTCCTGGTTTGACGTCACAAACACACCCAGCGTTTGCCCAACCACTCCCCCGTTTCTCCAGCCACTCCTGCGTTTTGCAACTCGAACGTCTGCGTTTTTCCACACACTCCCAAAAAACGTCCAGTTTCTGCCCAGAAACACCCACTTCCTGTCAATCACACTACGATCAGCACAGCGATGAAAAAGCTTTGTTATGCCAAGAGTGAAATACCTAACTTTTGTGTAAAATAACTAAGCGCATGCGCTCTGCGAACCTTGCGCATGCGCAGTAAGCGACTAATCGCAGTATAGCGAAAATCGGCAACGAGCGAACAACTCGGAATGACCCCCTATAACTGTGCTTGTCATTATTATAACTGCTAGACTAGGCCCAAAATTGCTGCTAATACCACTTTCAGACATAAAATCCTGACTTCAACCAGGCTCGGACCCAGGACACAGAGCACAGGTTGAAGCCAACTTTTATACATAGGTGATGACCCTGATTATTCTCAGGTCGTCCCCCTTGACACTGGGCCCCGGTCTTCCAGTGACCCGGGTATTCCGGCATTAAGTGGGTGCTTCGAGATGTGCTCTTCTCCAAGCGCTACTGTCCCCGGCCATTAATTTTCTACATCAAGACCCAGGTCACACCTTTCAGACCTAAGCCTACCCTGGTTGCAAGCCCTGGAAATAGCCTGCTAGCAAGCAGGGTTGCAAACCCGGGACTCTCAACCCAGGTAGACCCCGTAACACAAAAGCCGGACCCAGGCCTATGCGCAATCATGTGCAAAAACCCAGGTTTTAGACTTGTGTCTGAAAGGGGTGTTAGATACCTTCAGGGGAATAACACTTCACGTCTTGCTCCCGGTTAGGAACTTTGCAGCTCCTAATAGGTGATGTCATGGTTTTGCTGACTATATGTTGGTGATAATTGAGCATACTCACCTGACCTAAAGACATCTAATAGGGAGAACTAACCTCTGGCAGGCACAAATGATAAAAGCCAGCAACTACCTACTGCTGTCTGGTGTCCCTATCACACACCCTTGATAGTCAAAACTGGGGAACTCTGAACATTGATTAGAATTTTCAAAACCATCTATTTAACTCCTCAACTACTGACAGTTATACACTGCAGGTGTACAGCATAGCATAGGTGTTGTACCTGATTCACACCTCAAGGGTCCTATTTCGCACCTTAGATATCTTAATCCCCCCCTTCTTAATTTCAAGTCACCCTGATTCCACATATTTTAGGGAGATGTTTAAAGAACCGAGTCAATCAGGAGCTATTGTCCATGAAAAGCTTGACCGCAGAACACTAATACCGCTTTCAGATCGCTAATACCGGATCACACCCAGGAATTGTAAACGGGTCCTTCCCGGGTGCGACCCGGCATTTGACCCTGAGAATGGGCTTCCCGACTCGGCATATCGCCGGATTGGGTTGCCAAAGGGGGTTCGGGGACAGTAGTGCTGCGGAGAGGCATCGCAGGTACAGAGCTTGCACATAAGCTCTATCCCGGCATTCGATTATTGGTACATCCATTGATGCATTGCGAGTTTGGCCGATTTTGTCGCCTCACTTCCGCAGCACTTTGCGGGTCCTTGTTTCCCCCTCCTCCCTCTTCCCAAGTACTCCTGCTCGGGGGGCGGAGTTTCACGGAATGACGCGGTTGCATCGTGATGTCACGACGCAATCGCGTCATTCTTCGAAACTCTGCCCCTCTAGCGAAGTAATGATGACGAGGAGGGGGAGCCAAGCTAGAAGGAGGAGGCGGCCTGTATTGTGTAAAATGGTGACTCTTGCCTGCGTAATGTGTAAAATGGGGACTCTTGCCTGCTGTACTGTGTAAAATGGAGACTCTTGCCTGCTGTACTGTGTAAAATGTGGACACTTGCCTGCCACAATGTGTAAAATGGGGACTCTTGCCTGCCACAATGTGTAAAATGGGGACTCTTGCCTGCCGTAATGTGTAAAATGGGGACTCTTGCCTGCCGTAATGTGTAAAATGGGGACTCTTGCCTGCGTAATGTGTAAAATGGGGACTCTTGCCTGCGTAATGTGTAAAATGGGACTCTTGCCTGCTGTAATGTGTAAAATGGGGACACTTTCCTGCCGTACTGTGTAAAATGGGGACTCTTGCCTGCCGTAATGTGTAAAATGGGGACTCTTGCTTGCCGCAATGTGTAAAATGGGGACTCTTGCCTTCCACAATGTGTAAAATTGGGACTCTTGCCTGCCGTAATGTGTAAAATGGGGACTCTTGCCTGCCGTACTGTGTAAAATGGGTACTCTTGCCTGCCGTAATGTGTAAAATGGGGACTCTTGCCTGCGTAATGTGTAAAATGGGGACTCTT